>NC_066297.1:2400000-4800000 GCF_905404315.1 Leptidea sinapis
CATCACAATAATTAATAATAGCACTGTTTTTATTATAAACTAGCTGTGAATACCCGCTTCGTTGGGTCATTTTTAATATTGTAGTTATTTGTTAATGCTACTAGTCTATCACAACTTACTTTTTTTACTATACTATATAACTATATACTTCGATATTCAACTTATTTATGGATAGATGTATGAATGAAATGAGATCAAAATATGTGGGATTGATATGGAAGGATGGTGTGTTAATAGCCTCATGTACGCTGATGATCAAGTCATTCTTGCACCATTGGCGAATGAGTTTCAACGAATAATAACTATATCAAGGATAACTGCCAGACCTTCCCCCTTGCTTTCTATAGCCGCCGCCCATCTATGTGTTAGGTATACCAGAAGATCGCCTGCTCGCAAGCATGGCGAAAGCCGTACTGCCGGTCATTGATCAACAGGTGACTCTAGAGGTATACTAGGAGCTGGCGGTTAATTATGCTCTCCATTGCAATCAATGCAATCATAAAATCTGTTACCGATTGGTATTTCCTGGCAATTTTGTTCAGAGGGGAGAAATAGCCTGAGCTTAACTACAACTTATTGAGTAGACTCAATTCGAGACTATAATGTGTCCACAAATTTTACAACTTTCAACAGTAAACCACTGACTGTAACTTTAATTTACAGTCAGTCTTTTATGTAAGCTCGGACGGAACCCAAGAGGTGGCGGGTGCGAGTCCCGCATCGTTCATAAATGTTGGTTACAAATTTAATGTTATTAACATCTTAGTAATGTTATATTTTATTAAATAATATCAGTATAGTAATGTCTAAACAATATGTTATGTTTTTAAAGTGATAACCCTCACTTCTAGGATTAATACACAAATAAAATTTGAAAAACATAATTTTATGAACGATGCGGGACTCGAACCCACGACCTCTGGCTTTCCGTGCCGGTGCTTTCACCAACCAAATTCTGTTTGCTTTGTTTAACTCTCAGGTTGTCGCTTCATCTCAATTCAATTTCCTAATATGCAAATATTGGGGTTGAGCAGGTTATCAACTGTAAAGTAGACCCTGTAGATGAAGATTATAGCGAGGCGGTACTCGAACGGCTAGCTCAGTTGGTGAGAGCACCGGTACGGAACGCCGGAGGTCGTGGGATCGAGTCCCGCATCGTTCATAAAATTTTGTTTTTCAAATTTTATTTGTGTAGTAATGTCTATTTTAAATTGGAGATGTAGGTAGTATTTGTATACCGTAGTCGCTGTCCGTGCTGCGAAACACTGTGCCCAATGAAAATCAGTGTCGAGGCTCAGACGGTTCGACGAGTAGGCCTCCGATTGGCAGCACTAAAGTGATTGCACTGGTCCTCAATTTAATTTCATTACTTCTCTTTTTTTGTATACTTATGTACAAGTAACTCATTCTGTTCAAGGTTCCTTTTTTATATTTTTAATTATGACCTATGTTTAGCAGTGTAATTATTGTAGCAACGCTTCGACGTATATGACGAGAGTTGTCAAACGTCATATCGTGCAGCAACGTACATCACGAGAGTTGTCAAACTTCTAGATATTGATAATTTCAACAGCTCCGTCAGCAATACTCGTAACTTTAGCGTAAGAGTGTTTACTTTAAACGCTGTAGACCCGGGTTCGATACACCTACCAGTGTATGGAATTTTTTGGGTTTTGTAAACTTAATGGAAATTTCTAGTTAATTCAGGACCAAATCGAACAGAAAAAAAGGGATGAAAAATGTGTAAGCAGGATAAAAATAGTTAAAAGAATTTTCTTGTACAATTTAAATTTAAAGATGGAATGGGAGAATCATTTTGAAAATAGAACAGATCTGGGGGTATTTAAGCCGCACTAAGCGTGCCCTACAGCAGTTCTAGTTCTGACTCGAAAGTGTAAAGAAGAAGAAGAAGAAAAGAAGAAGTGAAAAGTTGAAGTGTTCCAAGAAGAAGAAGGTAGAAGAGACTTAGTGTTCGGTGCGGTGTGACGCGTTGAAGGTACCGCCGCCCACAAGAGGAACGCAAATAAAGACCCGTTTCTATAAGCGGAGTATTATTTCCAATCCCTGACCCACTCTCGTGTCAATTGGTGTCAGAAGTGTCATTATATTACCAATAAAGTTATTTTCACTACATATTATGAAACAAAGTCCTTCGACACGTCTGTCTATCTGTCTGTTCCTGATAAACTTTTAAACTACTGCGTCGATTTTCATACTGGTTTCACCAATGGATCGCGTTTCGCGTGTAACTCAAGGAAGGTTTTAGTATATAATTTGTTAAGGTTTTGTATACATTAACTTTTTTCGGAAAAATAAGCTGTCTGGGAGCTTCCAACGAAAACACTGTCCAAAAAGATATAAAAAAAAAATATGTTGAAATTTTGTACCTATGTAAAGGTCTAAGGATAAGTCCGCGGGGGCATATATAATATTGACACACTTTTTACACAAATTATCTTGCCCCAAGTTAAGCATATATAGCCTGTGGTATGGGTTACAAGACAATGATATATTTAATACTATATACTTACTTAAACATACATAAAATCATATAAACATACATAAATAAATTTAAACATCCATGACTCGGAAACAAACATCCATATTCATCATATAAATGCTTGCACCTACCGGAATTCGAACCCGGGACCTTAGTAGGTAGGATCGCTAACCACTCGGCTATACAGGTCGTCTCTATAGGCATATTTCTATCTCTTAAGGATAACATAACATATCCATTATGATACTTGAAAAAAATTGTCAATTATAAAGCGGTATCGTAAAAGCTGTTTACACAAATACGGTATTAATCCTTATCATTTTAAATACGTTAGATATTTAACTCTTTTACACTTATATTTTTTTCTATTGACAGAACAGCGTCTGTCGGGTCAGCTAGTTATTATTATAATGCAAACCATTCAGTCACCAATTAATGAGTTTAGCGGGACCGAAGTAGGTACATAACGACTCCTGTGATTCCTCTGGTGTTGCAAGAGAGTGTGGGCAGCGGTGATCACTTAACACCAGCTAACCCACTGTCCTCCATAAAAAAAATCACAACACTATTCTAATCTGTGTAAGATCTATTTTCCTAATGTGGTATCTATGTTTTCGACATTTTTTTTATTTTTATTTATTTATTAAGGCAACTAACAAATTACACTCTTTACATGCTTAAACTTAAATATTACTATATTAAAAAATATGGATAAGAGTTAATTAAATTATAAGCAACCAGTGGGAGGAGGTTCCTCCGATAGAGGAGGATCCGGTTCAAAGGAGCCTTCCTTTGAACCGGATGCCAGCTAGATTATGGGTACCGTAACGGCGCCTATTTCTGCCGTGAAGCAGTAATTTGTAAGCATTACTGTGTTTCGGTCTGTAGCTAGAGAAATTACTGAGCAAATTAGACATCTAATGTCTCAAGGTGACGAGCGCAGCTGTAGTGCCACTCAGAATTTTTGGGTTTTTCAATAATCCTGAGTGGCAGGACATATCAATTACCTTCAGCTGAACGTCCTGCTGGTTTCGTCCCTTATTTTAATAAAAAACCACAGTATTCATATTTTTAATTACGTTTTAAGACAGTTTTAACAATTAAAAACTAAAATCTATAAATATTTGTAATATTTAGTGGAAAATAAAATTGAAATATGAAATCAAGGAAGTTACCTAAATCACTTGTTGAAATTTAGTATTTTCTTTTTATGTTCAGCAAGCGGCAAAAATAACTCTATTAGGTGCTTGTTTTGGGTTGAAAGGTCGATAACTTTACTATAATGGTTTGTTTCAGGATCCAGAGCTTAGCTAACAGCAAATATTTGGTGGTGCTGGAACTGGATGATGTGGTAGAGGCTGACGCAGGCCTCTACAAGGTTAAGGCTAAAAACAAAATGGGCGAGGTGGCCGCCTCAATTAACCTTAACTTCAGTCGTAAGTTGACTAATTTTTATTTGTATTTATTGTCTCGGTAAAGGTCCCGGTAAATATTGAAATAGATTTGTCATAAAATTTATCCTAGTATGCTTACCTATTATTACCAAAGTCACCAACATGGTCCGATTAATTGTGAAACTGAAGTGGCAGTGGGCAGGGCACATAGTTCAACAGATAGATGGCCGGTGGGGCAGAAAAGTCCTCAAATGGGGACCGCAATATTATATATGAAGACGCAATTATAATTAGACGCATTATAATAATATAGGAAGACGCAATGTTGGTAGGCCCCCCCACATGATGGACAAACGATCTCGTCAAGATCGCCGGAATACTTTGGATAAAAGCAGCGTAGGACCGATCGTCATAGAGATCTCTGGGGGAGGCCTTTGTCCAGCAGTGGATATCTCCTGATGATGATGATGTTTAATTACTTGTCTCAAAATGTATCTGCTGTCACTACATTTTTTGGAAATCCTTCATTGTCTTTCAAATTCAAAGCTACCCAAGTTATGCCCAGGTTATTAATATGATATACACCCAATAACTGTCCTTCGTAATATTTTTTATCTTTTTACGGCACCTCTCTACCTAAAGTAATTTGCTAGCATTCGCTTAATCAATAATCATCGAGTGAAAAGTATCCAAAGCTTCAGGTGTAGCTAAATGCACAATCTTTTGCACTTGGCTCATACCAATACCCAATACAGTACGATAGGCCACATGTAATTTTTCTCAGTTTCAATCAGTTATCAATATGAGTTTCGGCAACCGCGGTGGCTGGATGACCAAATTCAAATACGTCACAGAGACTATGGGGTCCAAGTCTAAAATCAGTGAGCCAGGAATACACAGAAATGAGAAGATGGACCTGTATCGCCAAATGCCAATTTAAGTCTCTGACAACTTTCATGACTCCATAGAGAAAATAATAAAAGCTATGGCGCGAGTTCTTTCTCCAGTTAATGACAATCACATTAAATTAAACTTTAAGCTTAAAGATAAAGGATTGGTCTCCGCTGCGTTCCAACTAGATACCGCAGACATAGTCGCAAAGTGCGGCAACATAACGCCCAAGTGGGCTTACTCGAGTCAGTCTCGAACAATGTTCAGTTAAACTTTGCTAATAATTGAAACTTAAATGCCGGGTTGCGTTGTAAAACTTTGTAAGAATAATACTACTAGAAATAAGAAAGACACTGGGATCACATAATATCATTAGTAGGTATTTTGTATTTTATTAATTTCAATGTAAAATAACACGAAGCGTATGTTACATAATTTGAAAGATGCCATTGAGTGTCAAGATGCCAAGCACACAAGCATCTAGGTAATAGTTGCCGTGATAAAAAAGAGCTATTGTTCTTAGGTAGTATCTAGTTAGAGGCCAGCAGAAACCAATCCTTAATAATTTAAGACTGTAACCTACTTTTAGAGTATTGTCATTTTCAAATAACATAATTATTTTTAAATAATTGTATTTAAAAAGGCCAGAACAGAAAATATCAGTATGGTCCACATAAACTAAAATAGTAATAATTAAAAAAGGTATATAACAGAATCTTACATAATAGAATCCAATGCCAATCTATGAAAAACATTAAGAAAAGTTATAAATATAACTTGTTATGATTTCTTCGTCAATCATGTAGACATTAGTTTAAAAGTATTGTAAAACGAAAAGTTTAGATTTGAGATTCGAATATAGAACTATTAGTCATAAGACAAAACAGTTTTTTAAAGTTCATGCCAAGTTTACTTTGAGATCAGATTCTCCCAATCTGTGTGTCTCTAATGAATCTTCGTGATATATTTGTCAAGCGTGAGACATATTCGTTGGTATTTGATGACGCCAAAAAACAAGACAACGCACTGCCAAATTAGTTGTTGCTAAAGCTGACACTCAAAATTAGCGCAATGTTCCTTTGAAATACTTTATCAGACTCATAAAGGGTCTTTTAAACAAAAATAAAACAATTCCACTTATCTTTATTAAAAACTAAACACTTCAAATTTGTTGACAATAATTGATAGGAAATATTAAGGCTGCGGACCGAGCCAACGGCCTTGAGGAATCGACCGGAGTTTGGTTACCTCCCGCTTTAATTCGGAATTAGAAGCATTTTTAATTTAATAACATAATACAATTTTCTTTACAAAACTATGTCATGTTAAATTGTATTCGTGTACAAGTAATAAATTATCGCACAATTTTTATTTAGATTTGACGATAAGCATGGCTCCAACTGTAAAAGTTAGGGGTATTTCGGTGATTTTATTTTCGCACTCTTCATAAAAAATACAAATGTTATGAAAAAATTAATTTTCTTCTTATATTCTGTAGATGTATAATTATTTATTTGTAAAAATATAAGTCTTTTATAAACCGTCAAGAAATGGTTTCAACTATGCGCTATTTTGGCGAGTCGAAAATTTGTAACTCGATCAAGTCGGACTACATTTATGCCTGCAAAGAATCCCACGCGATGACTTTGGAGGTTTCCTCTCTCTTGATTTCTTTTCTCGGTACTCCAAGATCAGTCATTTTAATCTCCCTCGACAAGATTTAAGACAGACAGACCTTGATGCTTGTATGATATTATATAAACAAACTGGCTTCAAAACACGGTGGATCGCAAGTTTATTTAAAATAAACATCGAACAGATATAAACACTGTGGTTTCGATAAAGTGATGTTACCAGGTGTTGCCAATTTACATTCCATAATATCATTTATTGTGTTTTTAAAGTTTTAGTTTGTTATCTCTTATATTATTTACAGCTCTCTATATTTTTGGCGATCTCTCCATATTATAATTCCTCGTTTCTGTTTTGAATAGCACTATATCACGCTTTAGTTATTTTTTTAATTAATATTATATTTAATTTATATTCGGATAATAAAACAATGACGTCATGATCGTTTATGCCAATAAAATCTTCTGATTCTTCCTAATCCTCGTAATTCTTAAATTCTAAATAATTGACGCTATATGATGTCTTGAGCATAATTGTTTTTCTGTATAATATAATTAAATTACTACGTATTTAATAAAAAAAAAATAACATTACTTTTTAATTTTCCAGCTGCGGATGAAGAGAAACAGAAGTAAGTACATTATTATATTTATCTATTAATGTATATTTAAGATTACTGCAAATTTATTGCATTTAATTAGAACAACCACTGACAAACATTTTAATAATTAAGTAGATTGATACTTTATTTTTTTTTATATCTCTATAGAATGAAGATTCGTAGGAGTCCTAGCAGGATGTTCAATTCTCATCAAATCATTTTTGATTTTCTTTTAAGTTTTACTTCAATAAATGCTTTCAAGTATATCAGAAGCCTATTTAAATATCATAAAACTCAATTTTCTCATAACGAATTCCAGACAAATAGATGGCAAGGCGCCCACGTTCGCCAAGAAGCCTGCAATCAGACAAGAAGACGACGGCAAACGATTGATATTCGAATGTCGCATCGAGGCAGAACCACTGCCCCAAGTTAGCTGGTCACACAACGGTGTAGAAGTTAAGCCTAGTCCGAGACACAAGGTGCGTTATAGTTCAGCATTCACCATTGATAATAATAACAATAATAACAGATTTCATATCAGGTAATACATAACCCATAGTTAACAATACAATAATATTTGATTTAAAATTCTAATTCAATTAATCATGTAAATTTTAAACGTAATTTAAATTAACCTAGTTTAAAAAGCTAACCAAGCATTTGCTGTAGTATTAGTAAACAAAAGTCTATTGAATTAAGTGTTATTTTGCAGAAATCCATAATTGTTATCCAAATATTGTGAGCCTTCTTGAGTGTAATCCGCTAAGATTTGTCTTTAATCAATTCGACACGTGCGTCACTACTCGCTCGTGAGTCCCTACTGGCTGGCCTACTGTGTAGAGGTCGACGCACGTACTTACGTTTTCGATGCCTACACGGGGAATAAGACCAGCCTGGTGTCACCGAGATAAAGCTTTATCACTTTTTCAATTTTTCACCTTGAGATACGTATATAGATATTTAGATAGCAAAATTATTTTTAGAAAACTTGCAAGTGTTTTTGTTTTATCCTAGATAACATTTTGAAAACTGATTGTTATGACAGTTTCCATACATTACTTTGGATGTGTATTACTATTTGTCTGCTGTTATTCTATCTAATGCTCTTTTCTCAGAACATTTTCAGGACCTTGTTGATTCTCATTCAAGTCAGCCCTTTCACTTTACATAGTGATTGGCCAAATGACCTTGACCTCATTTACGATGTATACGAACTTAATATGTTCTCGATATAGATGACCTTAGTCATAATAGAACAATTGAGTACCGATCTTTTAATTACAAACATCGAATATTTTCGAATAGTATTGTATGAGAATATTGACGTGATATACTTCATTTCATACACCACCTAACAATATAACTTTATCCTCCATATAACTCAAATTTAAGTTAAGATATGGATCAAGTAAATGTCTACCTACCAACTGTGTTCTTTTAGTTTCTCGATTTAAATTTTATTGAACTTTTAGATTTTTATGTTGATTTCTCAAAATAGAATTAATCAGAAAATTACTCATTAATCATTTTAGCAAAAGCTGATAATATATTTGTTTTACAGCTTACAGTGAACAAGGATGGGAAATCATATTACGCGTCACTTGAAATCAACAATGTAACAGTTGAAGACGCTGGAAAATATCGCGTTACGTCGAAGAACGAACTGGGAGAAAGTAACGCGACAATCAGTTTGAACTTTGACAGTAAGAACCTTAATGTTCCTATAATCATCTTTATTAAACACAATATTATCAGTAAATTTGATTTCAGGCTTAAGCCAGCCCTCAGAACAGAGCTACATTTGTTTCTTGATAATTTGTAAATAATCATTTTACTATCTTTAATCTTACGCCATTAAATAAATGATATTTTGTGAGTTAATAAATATTTAAAATTAACATATATAGTGATAAAAGCAATATTTTTTTGAAATCATTTAAAGTTAACCTTTGTTAACAGAAACATGTGGTTTTTAAGTAGATTTATTTATATATAAAAATTGATAGTTATAATGTTTATGTCCTTATGCAAAAGAATTAGAGAGTTACTTACAATATTGGTTTTAAAAAATGAAACGAAATCTTGTATTACTTGAACATTAACATTAAAAATATTTTTACTGAGCTTTTGTAAGAGGCGTAAGTAACACTTTTATTCATTTGTGTTTAATTTATTTTTTTGCTCGATTGAGGTAATTTACTTTTCGTTTGATGCCAGAGTAGATTGTGTAATATTTGCAGCTAAGCTTTTGTACTTTCATCAACTAATTGCCTAAGAAATAAATACTCGTCTCGACACATTATGCATATAATTGTTGTTAACATCATTAAGCTATTTAAATTTAAGATGTTTTCTCATTATTATACACTTTTACTTTACACTGGATTTGAAATTCAAATTCCAAACGATACAAACGCAGCCAGCATACATACACGTTACAAACATCATTCAACTAACCATGTTTCGCATTTGCACGTCTTACCGCACTTGAGTATTAGGATATTGACATAATCATTGTAATAAGAATTGCTAAATTGCTTAATTAACCCTCTCTTCTACTACCAGTAATATATTTATGTATGACTTCTAAAAGTTCAGCTTATTAACGCTTATTTTTAATAGTTCTTTAATAGCAACTGTTATGCGTACTATATTGAATATTATATGGATTATATACCAAAGCTATTATTAAATAAAACTATATTAATAATTATACCAAACTTATCTATATAAACATGCCTTAATTAACTCATGCATATACCTCGCTGCGTTAAATTTAACGAAATCAGACACATTTTTAAGAAAACATCTTAAATATAAATAAATTTTGATGAGGCCTAAAACGAATTGAATCCAATAATACTAATGTTACAATAGGCGATGAAGCGCCCGTCCCAGAGAATTATATAAAGCCGACCTTTACGGAAAGACCCGTGATCAGACAATCGGATGATGGTACCAAAATAATATTCGAATGCAGATGTGTTGGCAAACCGAAACCAACTGTCACATGGTAAGAAATTTACGTAAAATTTGAGTAAATATTGGGTTTCATGATAAAAAGGAATGGATTAAACTTGAAAATGTTTGATTAAACAGGTACCAAGGTAAAAAAATGATCAAAGAGAGTAGTCGGTATAAAATATCACTAGATGAAGATCAAACATTATATTATATAGCACGACTCGAAATAATAGGCGTTGAGAATTCGGACAAAGGTGAATATAGAGCGGTAGCAAAAAACAAACACGGTGAAGGCGTTGCAAAAATAAATTTAAATTTCCAAAGTGGGGACACACCAAAGTAAGCTACATAAAAATAAATTTAATTGATTATAGATAAACAGTCAAACTAATTTAAAAACCTTTCGAACAGAATCCCCGATGGAAAAGCACCAAGGTTTCCAAAGAAGCCTACGATTCGACAAGAGGGTGATATTCTTATAATGGAATGCATATTAGAAGGTCACCCAGTACCTGATATAACTTGGTTTCATGGAGACAAAGAAATAAGGGACGGTGTTAAAATGAAAATGTCTAGGAAAGCGACAGGAAAAGATAGTTATAACCTTACATTAGAAATTTTAAGTCCGACTAAGGAAGATGGTGGAAATTATAGATGTAATGCCTTTAACTTATTTGGTGAGAGTAATGCTAATATTGCTCTCAATTTCCAAGGTAATGTAAAAATACTGGATAAATAAGTACGCATACAGTAGCAAATGCATGATAACATAAGCGTAAAGCGGCATGGCATAAGCATTATTATTAGTTACCAAATTTCGAATGCTTTATTTTATGGTTTTAGTTTTGCTAGATGTATTTTATTAGAAATTTAAAAACATTTAAAAGTATTATAATAAAAAATAATTAAAATAAAACATATTACACATAAATTTTAAACTGCATCAGGAGATAATTATTTTGTTTACCTATAATATTATTATAAGGGCCTAATTTTTATTACTTAAACAATTTTTTTTTGTACAGGTGGGGATGACGAGAATGGTTTCGCACCATCATTTATTGAGAAACCTCGAATCATTCCCAACGAAGATGGCACACTCATCACAATGCGTTGTGTCTGCAAGGCTAAGCCGGCGGCTGTAGTGACGTGGTACCGTGGCACGACTGTCATAAAAGCTAGTAGTAAAATTCAGGTTAAGTCAACAATAATAAGTGAAGATGTATATGAATTAGTATTGCTTTTATCTAATCCAACAGCAGTGGATGGTGGCGCATACCGCTGTCATGTTCAAAATGAATTTGGAGAAAGCAATGCAAACCTGAACTTAAACATTGAGGCCGAGCCTGAACCTGAAGGTGAAGGCCCCACATTTATAGAAAAACCAACAATTCAATCAAAAGATAATGGAAAACTAGTTATAATGGGATGCAAAGTTAAAGCTAATCCCAAACCGACGATTGTGTGGTACCACGAGGGAAAACAAATCAGGGACTCGTCGAAAATCAAAACCAGGGTCGAAGTAAAGGAAGACATTTATACAATTGTATTAGAACTCTTAGACCCTGGAATTGAGGACTCCGGATTGTATAAATGCAATATTAAAAATGATCTAGGGGAGCTCAATGCAAATCTTACGCTCAATATAGAAAGTAAGTAATTACTTCGTAATGTTTACCTAGAATCAACCAACTTGTATTAACACAATTTCGCCTTTATTTACAGTCATTCCAGTTATTAAAGAGAAACCAAAGATCATTAAAATAGTTAAGAAGAAGACTGTGATTGTTGAATGTAAAGTATTAAGTAAATTTGCGCCTTCGTGTACATGGTATAAGGAAGCTAGTGCTGTTAAGGAAGATTCAAGGCATACAGTATTGATTGAGCCTGCGAGAGAGGTAAGTTCGTTGATCTATTCTCCTTCATTGTTTCTTCGATCAAGAGTAAGAAGAAACCGCTAGTCGCCGCTAACTGGATAATAATATATCAGTTGCGTGCATAAATTATGTATTAAAAATACGTTAGTTTACTATATTTTATTTTATGATAAATATTAGATCAGCCTGTAGGAAACATTGTAATGTAATCACAAACATTTTTGTTTTAGGGTGAATTTACTGTGAAATTAGAGATTTCAAATGTAAGCCAACAAGATAAAGGATCTTATAAATTGGTAGCTAAAAATGAGAAAGGTGAAGCGACATCACAACAAGTCGAAATCATTGACATACCGGAAGAAAAGGGCGAAAAACCACAAATTATAAAACATTTCAGAAGTTTGGTAAGTTTAAAAACACTTTCTAAGCCTAAATCGACAAAACATATTTATCCTTTATTTTTTAATTGATTTCATTCTTTAGGCTAAAAAAGAAAACGATGAAGCAGAGTTCGTTGCTGTGCTGAAGACCTCTGATCAATCATGTAGATGTACATGGTACAAAAATTCTACTATAATAAGAGATTCTTCGGACGTTAGTACATCATTTGATGGCACAAATGCAAGACTGGTCATAAGAAAAGTAACATCAAGATATGTTGCCAACTATAAAGTCGTAATCAGAAATGAATTCGGTGAAGACGAATCAAGTGCTGATTTGACTTTGGTTGAGGAAAAGGTAATTGTAATTACTTTTTTGTATTATGAAGATAATTAATTCAATGTCAAATATGATAATGAAGATAGTAAAATCATGTACCTGGGTTTTTAAAACAGTTTACGTCACCAATTATATTTCTCACGGTGTCCTCGATCATTAAACAAAAAACGCATGACAAATAATAATTTAAAAAGTTACGTAAGATAGATTTATACTTTCGAAACTACTATTAAATTCATTTTTTTTAATTGTTTATTTAACAAACTAATATTTTTATAATTATGTAAATTGGTACATTGCTGGTTTTTTGTTTAGTTAAACAGTAGTGTAATCAACTAATTGATATCTAACCCAATCGGCCCTTATACACTAGTAGGTCCCAAAAACAAAAGACTATCAATCACGTGTTTTATTTTTTATTAAACGTAGAAATTTTCATTTTTACTTTTGTCTATAATAACGTTGTGTCTATAATATTACGTTGTTCTGTAAGCATTTGGTTGCTTATTGTTCATATTAAATAGTCATTTATAAGAAGCTGGGTAGGCCTACGAAAGGTTCCCGGTGCCTGAAACAGTATATATCTCAAGAAACGAGAACGGAAAAAAAGGAATTCACTTTGAAAAAATACTGTTCGAATCTCTATTTCACGTTCTTGTGACTTGACTTGACAGTGAGATATCGTGAAGAAACTTTGATTGCTATGAATGTCAGGTTGCCTAAAACCCACTTATTTAACCAATGGGTTAGTAATAATTTATAATCAACCGAAATGAAAACTCTTAAAAACTTATAATAAGATAAAGATGTTCATAAAATGAAAACAACTGGTCCAAACTTTTATGGGAATGCAATGCAAATGGCAACTTTTCCCTGAAACTAATCAGTAATCGGTACACATGTACATAAAAAAATACACCAATCGAATTGAGAACCTCCTTCTTAAGGTCGGTTAAGAATATTATGTACTAAAATCAAATTTTCATAATCATAACTAGCAATGTAACAAAAACACTACCACAATTCCGGGTTGAATAATTAAAATAAGTACTAAAATTTTGTCTTTAGAAAAAGAAGAAAGAAAAAGAAGAAGAGAAGGAAGAAATAACAGTGATGGAAGAGTCCGAAGAGGAAATGTCAATTGTCGAAGAAAAATCGATAATAGAAGAGAACCACATAGATGAAAGACAGGTAACAAATATATTTTGAATATCTGATACAATAAACAGCAATAAAATTAGAAACAAACACTTTGCATATTAAACTTATTATTTAAAATTTTCCAATATATTTGAAACATACCTTCAACCATTTGAATATTAATCTCTGTTATTGCTTAAAAATTATCAGGTTCACCTGTAAGTCACAGGTATACCTGTAAGTCGTGCCGCACAAAATGTATATTGAACATGCACTGTTGTCCACCTCATATAAGCATATTAGCGTATTTTTAAATTTACAATTTGTTTTTATTTTTTAACCTACTCGCGTTTCACTGTTTTTGTCGTATCGGTTCAAATAGATTAATTGTAATTAAAAAAGTTTGTAATGAGTTTCTTGTTACTTCTTCTTATTAAAGCTCAGCCTTTTGTGTATGCATAATTTTTGATATTCACAAGTGTCAGTTTTGACACAATATTTGAAGAAATCTGAATTTGATTTCACTATTTATTCATAAACAATAATTTGTTTTTAAATATTTTATTTACAACAACTTTAATTCCCAAAACTCTGCAGAATAAAATTGAGTACATCACAATTAAATACTTGCTTTGATACTTATGTAATAATATACTTGATACATAGGAGGAAACCAAAAAGACATCGACCAAAAAAGTTACTAAAAAGCAAGAGGTTAAAGGTGAGATCCAAAATGAAGAGATTACTATGGAATCACAAAACGCTGAAAGCAAAATGGAATCAAAATCTCAAAGTAAAACATCAGAAGTTGAAGAACAGGAAACCAAAAAAATCCTTCAAAAGAAAACTGCTAAGAGTGCAGAAGAGAAGAAAGCACTTTTAGAAAAAATTGAATCAAAACAGAAAAAAGAAGCAGATTCAGAAAAACAAATAGATGGGTTACCAAAACTCAAACCTGTGAAACCAAAAGAGGAACCAAAACAGGAGGAAAAAGAAACAACTAAGAAAACAGAAGAAAAGAAAAAAGTGGTACGAAAGAAGGTTGTTTCTAAGAAAAAGGAGGACGTAAGTATATTGATTTTTATTTTGAAAAACATCCAACCCATTTGAATTGGTGAAATTAATGTATATGTCGGATCCAACAGTTACTCGTTAGTAAATGTTATGCCTAAAACACATAGATCTGTGATTTTATGAGTGTTCGAACTGTAAATAAAATGTATGTTGTTTAATTTAACTTATAATAAGTGTCGTGTTAACATTTGGTTGTATTTAAATGTTCCAATAGGATGACTTCGAGTTTGTTGACGATTATGAACGACCAGTATTAGAAAAATATGAGCGAATCACACCTACACCCCTAGAAAAAAGGGCTAAAGTGGATGACACACCAAAGGTAAACACTACAAATCGATATATAATACTTCACCAAAAATAACAACACTTATTAAGCTTAAATTTTGATACAATGAATACAATGTTGAAATTAAGTGTTAAAATATTATTTCAATCAGACAAAACGAGCTTCATTGACCGGCAGTATTAAAAGCGAACCTGAAGATAGTGAAACGGAGCTTTCGAAAACCGCTGAGGTTCCTGATAAAAAGAGTAAAACTGTGCGTAAAGACGAGGTATCTATGGAACTTCATTGATACAATTAAATAATTTAGGAAGTTAAAATTATAATACGGCATAAAACCTTTTATTGCTTATATTGTTCTTTAACTTTGTTTATTAAATACTTTATAATTATGATAGGTCGTAGAACAACCTAGAAGAACAAGTATTAAAAAAGGTATTCTTAAGCCGGAAGAGCCCGTTGATGAAATATCCAAAGTAAAATTATCAAAAACTTCAGTCAAACCAAAAGAAGAAAATGTTGATGAACCTAAAGTGGCTGAAAGTAAAAAACCAATCAGAAAGGTAGTCGTATGTAATTAAATACCAGCAATCAAATTCAATATTAATTTTTTTTAGTCAAAATAAGTTTTAATGTAGTCTTTAGTAATTTATTTATAATTTACCTTATTTGATTTAAGCCGGAACAAGAAAATGAATTTGTAGATGATTACGAAAGCCCTGAGCTTGACAAATATGATAAGATTAGTCCATCCGCAATAGACAAATCTAAGAAACAAAACGGCATAAAAGAGGTATATTCATTATAACCTACGTATTATTATGGTTATAAATTATAATTAAAATAGTAATAAAATAGTATTTGTGAATTATAATATATTTATAGGATTCGCCACTTAATGACAACTTCAAAAAACCAGAACTTGAGAAGTTCGAAAAGGTTAAACAAACAACTAAGTCAAAACAAGTATCAAGTGATACACAGGTATATTAAAAATCTTATCATATCCACATAATAATCTTTTAACGTTTTCATGATACTTACGATTAAAATTATTTGTTAGGATGAAACTGATATCATGAAAGGAAAAATCAAACCAAAACCAGATGATGAAGCATCTGAATTACCTAGTCTTCGTAAACGACCTGTAACAAAAGAGAAGGTAAAGTTAAAAATAGTTAAACTTAATGTGTATTGTTGGCCTTAACTTCGTATATTTGAAGACGACATTCTTTATTTAGGAGGAGGATAAAAAAATTGAAGAAAAACCAAAGACTAAGGCAATAAAGAAAGACGATAGTAAAATTAAGAAACGTCCTTCTCTTAAGGATAAAGAGGTATAGAAATTTTATGCAACACTAACTATTTACACAAATTAGTTACCTAAATTGCGGCTAATAATATTTCCTTTAATATTTTTACTATACCTACTTTATATAATATGTTAAATTGCTATTTTCTTATAAAATATTAATTTTTTTAATTAATAAACCACAATAGATGATACCGGTATACATCTTTATCTTTGCTTAGCAAATTTACTATCAGCATAAATATGTGCATAATACTCGACTACAGCTTTCTGCTTCGCTTGATCTCGTGCAAGTTTTTATAAATAATTTATTTAAGATTTACTTTTTAT
The DNA here is from genome assembly GCF_905404315.1 of Leptidea sinapis. Taxonomy (NCBI): domain Eukaryota; kingdom Metazoa; phylum Arthropoda; class Insecta; order Lepidoptera; family Pieridae; genus Leptidea; species Leptidea sinapis. The sequence goes on from NC_066297.1 coordinate 2,416,725, forward strand.
CAAGTAAATATGATATTGAAGGTTGATGAAGAAGAATATATTGACGATTATGAGCGGCCAGTATTAGAAAAATATGAAAAATTTACGCCTACACCCACATCCAAACAACCAAAGGAAAAGGTACACTATAACACTAACATACACTTACAAATAAATATAAGTCAAAGAAATAATATAAATATCTATTTAATAGGAAGAAACGCCAAAAGAAGTTAACATTTCATCAATTCGTAGACGAAGTTCAGTTAAAGACAGAGTTGAGGTATGGTAATTATTTAGAACAGATTTAAAATCTCTCACTGCTAGGATTAATTATACAAATTACATTTGTATTCCATAATTTTAATGGTAGAGCGCTGGGACGTAAGTCAAGAGGTGCGGGTTTGGGTCCCGCATCATCCAGTAACTTTGGTATACAGATTTCATTTGTATATCTTCATTATTTACAATGTACATTTTATTATCAAATAAAGACACTTAAAATTGGGATCATAATAAAGAACCCATTTATCGTTTACCACAGATGGAGGTCGATGACATACAACAAGAACCTTCTGCAAAAGAGCATAAAATATATAAACCAGCTGACTTAAAATTAAATGAACAAAAGCCTCAGGCTAATTTGGTTAGTATGTTAGTTAATATCAATGTTTAATAAGAAATTCACCTTAAACTAATGCTTTAAAATATATTTTGTTAAGGTCAAAGATCTTAAAGATACATCTAAAGAATCAAATCAAGCATCAACGCCCGAAAAAATTCTCACTCCCAATGAACAGGTATTATATTGAATACAATGAAATTATTGTTAATAGGGAGCAAATTTACTTCTAGATAAAAATGTATCGTATAATTTTTAGGAACCTACAATACGGCATGATGGTTCTCAAAACAAACGCGATAGTTTGCCTATTAATAAACTTCGTCCTAGTGATACGAAGGTATTTAATCGACCTTACACAATATATAAAAAAATCATGAATTTGGATAATATTATAATTTACGACATTATATAAATGTTATAACAATATATAAATTTTAGGACGAAAAACAATTAAAAAACAACCGTGATATATCTGAGCTTGAAAAAACTACACCTTCATCTAAAGATAGACGACCATCTAGCGACACTAAGGTATACTTTGTACATCATTTTAGTAATTATTCAATATTTTTTATATATAGTTTCAGTAAAATTATATTCATTAATATCATTTCGTTACTAGAATGAAACACAAGAAAAGCCTAAATTAAAAGACAATGAAGAAAAGTCCCTTCGTAAAAAATCAACTATTAAAGATAAGGTAAAAATTATGAATATAAATTTATTAAACTTAATCAAAACGATTTAAAAACCGCTAATTTTCATATTCTGTAGGATGTTGACAAAGGTGAAGACATTAAAGAATTAAAGAACTACATAGATAAACCACAACCAAAGAAACGATCGTCACTAAAAGACACAAAGGTACACATTACACACTAAATAACACAAGGTTTGGAGTTGTCAAACAAAATTAATCTGCACAAATATGATGAACTTTCACAGCACTCAAGTCTCACATACTTAAAAAATACACAATAATTCACGAGTGTATCAAAACTGCACATTTTATTTCACATTTGAAGAGGAACTGCTGTTTCTGGTCTTGATATTCTTCAGAAGGTTGCAGCTTACTTGGTACTGTTAATATTTCGCTTCACTTTTAACAAATCTTGCAGGCATCTTATACTTTTAAATCGCATGCTTTAAAAGTTCATAATAATACTGTTTTATTGCATTTAGTCCTGACTTGAGGTGAGAGGTATAAGTATAATATTCACTACCTTAATATACTCTACTAAACTTTGAAATGTTCTATTTTTTATTACTTATCACACTGTACATTTAAAGGATGTGGAGGAAGAGTTCGTCGACGACTATGAAAGGCCAGTCCTTGAAAAATACGAAAAAATAACACCAACACCACTTGAAAAAAGAAAAAAGGTACCCGGTATTCACACCCGCTTTGTAGAATTTTTTTATAGACAAACAGCAATAACTATCCATGACGTAATAAAACATACTAAATGAAATTGAGTAAAGATGCAAATAACGAACCTATACGCTTTACATTTAATGAATACACATTATGCAGTTTAATTAATAATTTAAATAAATACATATTTAATTTTGTGAATTTTGAATAGGATGACAAAACTCCTGAAGATGTTTCTTCAGCTACAGTCCAAAGGCGACGTTCTGTTAAAGATAAAGATAAGCCAGAGGTATTTTAATATTTTACTTAGTGTATTTATATTACTGTCCCAAATTACCTTACTACAATTATTAAAACATTATTCCATAGCCAATGGATGTCGACGAAGAAGAAAGCTTCACTCAACAGAAAAAAACAATTAAGCCTGGAGATGCTCCCGAAGACGTTTCTTTAACACATAAAACACCTGCTGAAAAAGAACTAACGGTTCGTATTACACATGCGTATCGCTTTCCAACCTTAATATCCTGCAAGACACAATATATGAATAGTAATCAAGAATTTGATAATCTTTTATTTCTAACGTTTGTAAATTTGAAAAGTTAGTTTTTATAGTAATACCATATTTATTAACCTGCTTAAATTGAACTGATTAAATTCCTGCCGTCAGTAAATTCCTAATACATTTTGTTTAACGTACAATCTAAGTAAACTAGTCATTTGATTATCAGGCGGGTGAGGCTAGAGCAAATCTTAAAGTTAAAAAACCGGAAATTATTGAAGACAAGACAATTAAACGGCCTAAAGACAAAACTAAACAGGTATACTCTTTACATACTACGCAATTTAAGGCTTTACATTAAGTTTAATTAAATATTTCCAATTAAAAATATTCACAGATCTTAGACAAGTCAGATCCCACAAATAAAACATCAGAAAGAAGAATGTCTTACATTATCAAGGTATACAGCAATTGCTGTTGTATAAAACTGGTACGAGAATGCACACAAAACACATCACTATTTTTACAAAATCAGCACAGTGCACCTTATAGATGCATCTCACACTGTTCTCATACGTCTGATAGTTTCAACTCAGTATTTCAAAATCTTACTTAATGATCTATTTTATTTGCTGAGTAACTTTGTAAAGAGTTATTCTGCGAATATTTTTATAAGTACTTTTTTATTTACTCAGTCCAAAAATATATTAAATTTAAGAACCATAGATGTATAGAACCTGCAGTCAATGTACCACCTTGTAAATAAACACAGACTTCTTCTTTCTATTAAGCTATTGATCTTTTGGAATGCCTTTCAATATTTCTCATGTGTTTTATGTTGTGTAATTATGGAATAGGTTGAAGATACAGAAGAATCAGTGAATGTATCCAAACCAAGAACAAAAACAAGTACGACAGCCCCCGAAGAGGCATCACTTACGCAAAAAACACCCACGAAGAAAAAGCCAACGGTACTATATTTAATACTCTAAGCATCTCAAACAAAAAAGTATTTAGGATTTTAATAAATCACAGCATAATTTTGATCTTGTTATCAATGCATTAAATACAGTAAAATTTTACGTCATATTATAAACGTTAATAGCAATTAATTTCTTATTATTAGGAGGGTTCTGAAGCTGCTGCACTCAAGGTTAAAAGACCAGGAGTGGTCAAGAAAAAAGATGATGATGCAGAGGTAGAGAGCTCTTAAAAACATTTATTTACTAAGAATTCTGAGATGCTTATAGTATTTTGTTTATTAGTACAGCGACTAATACTACTTTTATGATTATTCGCAGGCCTATTAATTTTAGCAAAATTGCGTTGGACATAGAAATAATATGTTAACATAGACGTAGAAGCTTCTAATAGTGAGCCTATATCTAACCTGTATTGTTCGTAGGAACCGCTTACAGTTCAAGGTGGTAAATTTCAAGTACCACAACTCAAGAAAACCACAAAGAAAACACAGGACAAACCAAAAACAGCTACACTTGACAACGAAAACGGCAGCGGGGTAAAACCCATTACAATTAAATATTATATTCTCTGTAATGCACAATCGTATCTATAAATACACATTATATTATATTTGCCCTGCAATCTGTTCAACAAATCACTTTATAGTTTTCATGCACATACACTTCTTTATTTATATGAACACTATCAGCTTTTATATTATATTCACAGCTACAGTGAAAAACTATTCAATTATCTTCTGTAAATACACATTCTATACTTTTCACTACAAACATATTCTTTTCAGATCCATATTGGAATATTCTCGAAAGTTTTTGGAGTTTTTTGTTTCAAGATTTTTGCAATTTGTATGATTGTTGATCGCATGTCGCTTTATTTTTTTCAGGCCTCGTATTATGATGCAGTATTATGGCGTAAAAAGTTTTGCAGAAATTATGTGTATAACTACATTGTTTTCTTACAGTATGAATTGGACTTCGTTGATGATTATGAGAGACCAGTTCTTGAAAAGTATGAGAAGATAACACCAACTCCTACTGTGCGAGAGAAGAAAGAAAAGGAAGTCTCGCAGGTAACTTTATAATAATTGACTATAGAAGGGTTTTTATAATAATTGACGACAAACAAGAAAGTTTGACAGCCGAGTGGCTGAGTCCTCTATCCCTTAAAAATTATGGACACGAAGCTAGATATACAGAGGTGCTAGCTAAAAATATGATCATTACAAAAACACGTACGAGTACTTTATAACTGTCATTGGTAGTGTTCCGCTTGTTTCATCTATATGGCAAAGAACGAAATGATTATTATTTTAGGAAAAAAACAAATGTGCACTGCTATAAAATATGCTGACAGTCATAGTGAAACGTAGCTTTAAATCACTTAATTAAACACCCTAAGCTAACTTTTTTTTAAGGAAAATGAGGTCAAACGAGCGTATGGGTTACCTGGTGTTAAGTTATCACCGCCAACCACATTCTCTTGCAACATCAGAGTAGTCACAGGAGTATTGCCGGCCTTTAAGGAAGGTGTAAGCGCTATTTTTGTACCTTCAATCTTGTATCGTCCCGGAAAATCTGCACAAGGAAGCTCATTCCACAGCTTTATAGCACGTCGAAAAAACTCCTTGAAAACGAGAACCGACACACATCCAGATGGTGGGGATGATATCCTAACTTGTGGCGTGTCGTGCGAAGGTGGAATTCGGCGGCAGGAATCAGTCTGTCAATCTATCAACTGTATAGATTCATTTTAAGGATATAAATTTAAAGAATTTTATTACAGAGAAGCCTTATTGACTTATTCTAGTAATCTAGAAAAAGACAATGTTAGTATCATTTTAGGATGTTTTATATAAGTTAAATAAAACAAAATAGCTGTAATTTTAAGCCATGGCTTCACTTTATTCCAAAAACCGCAAATGTAAGCATTGTAAATCTTTAGAAGGAATCACGTGGTAAATTGAAGACAAAATGCCTTCAAACATTGCTCACTGAAATTCTATTATTCGTATTTATGTGATGGTCGATTCAATATCTATTGTTGTTTCTTTTATATTCTCCAAGTTATCTAACTTGGAGAATATAAATAAATAAATAAACACATGATTATTCTCGTATTTTTTTCATTAGAAGCACTGCACCTGGTATCAATGTTACCAATAGAAATTTTCACGCCTCTTTTTATCTTTTGCTTTAGACGCGTCACAAAAGAAAATGTTCATATAATATGACGACTTAAAATAGCTTTTTGAAAGGCTGAATAAAATTTTTTTGGGTGTAAGTCCTAATTTTAAATTTTTAATTAGTCGTGGCTAATTAAATTACCTGAAATATTTTGTTTAATGTTAAGGAAATGACAATGGTGGCTCATGCGGAACAGCATGTATCTATACAGGTATAGATGTCTACGTGTGTACCCTGATGATGTAAATAACGTTAATAATAATATACCCACCATGATTTCAACGACTCTAATATATACCATCTCAGTATATTCCACAAAACTTCATTTTAATGTTACTGCACTTATTATATCAAAGGCGTTGACGACCTCAAAGTATGATAGTTAAATTTAAATTCTTAAATTATTCGACAAGCAGATGCTCACAACAATAAGTTTTATATTGTGCTCTTATTATAAATTAACAATTATTTTTATTTCATAAGTTGGCTAACAGCCATCAATACCAATATATATATCTACATGTTTACATAGGAGCCAATTAAAAGCCTCCACAGATATCCACTTATAACAATTAAAAGAAACCATGGAAAAATCAACAGAAAGTGGCTGCGCTAGGTCTTCCAGAAATTGTAATAAATATCAGCGGAGTCGCAACGAAAAAGACGTGAATAAATGATATAATAGAAAATATAAAACTTATAAATGATAAGAAACTGATATTATTAGTTGAAGTAAAAATTGGGTTAAATTAAACAAAAGTTGGGAAAAAGACAGAAAATGTTTAAATAATTTAATTTCATTTACTACAATATTGCATTCAGTGATTCCCAATCTCTCCTACCCTAGTCATATAACATTGGGACGTATACAATATATTTGTTAATGTCTGCATGAGGAAACATTTTGCCCCAATATTTCCAATTTAATATTTCCTCTTTACGCATGGAAAAATCCGAAAATTGGGAAAAAATGGATTCTAAATCCAACCAATTTTGTTATCCTTTGAAACAATTTTAGCATCTTGTTTCTTCTTTTAGACTGAAAGCCGACGTACTTCGACGTCATCGGTACAAAGTGAGGTAAGCAAAATTGTAGGATAAGAAAAAAATATTAATTCCAAATTAAATCTTTTTTAAATACTATGTCAAATTATAGATTTGTATTATTTTACAGTCTCAGTAAGGTCGATAATAGGTGCTAATAGCCTTAAAAAATAGAATAGTCATTTATTAACACAGCTTTATTCACGGTTTATCGGTGTGGGTACCGACTAGTTTTGGAACATTCGGTAGTTTGAAGTACTCCACCAATCCTGGGTTGCGATTGTTGATTCAAACACCAAGCGTATTGGGTTCACGATAACTTCCCCTCTCATACTGTGGATTTGTGCTCGTAGTGTGCGGCTTAACAGGGCGGGGGGCGCTTTGTGCGCCGGTTTTGATGACGAGCACGGTTTCACTGAATTTATTGTGTCACTATTAGTGTTCACAGGTGCACAAACTGTACTCATAGCACTGCACTCACCCTGATGAATGACCTCCGAAAGGTCCGAAACTAGTCGGTACCCACACCGACAAACCGTGAGGAAAGTTGTATTAATAGATAACGTTATAATTTCTCACGAAAGTTTTCATAAGATGAATAGTTATTTAATTTAAAGTATAGTAATTATTACACTATAAAGTATAATAATATCATGTAGTTATATACGAATCACCAACAGATGGCCTGCTTGATGATTAGCGACCATTCCCAGTAACAACAGTTAGAAAATATTATTTAGATTCGAAGCTCAATTAGAGAAAAGAAAGCGGCGAAGATGCACAGATTTATAAAGTAAATGGAGTTTGAAGTATTTAAAAAGATTTAGCTGTTCGTATATTTCTCGATAAGCTTGGGGATATTACAAAGCTGAAGAGAATCAAGAAGAATAAAGAAAGGGCTGATAACTTGTCTGATACCGTTGAAAGTTAAATCCACGTCTCTGTATATCCCTTTATGATCTATGATTATGTGTACGTTATAAGGTACAAAATCAAGTCAAAGTTTATTAATATTTTTATCATCATTAGGATTTTTTTTTGAATCAGATCAGATGACATAACTAATTTTTGTTTATTGAAGGTACAAGAAATGAAAACGGAGAGCCGACGAAGCTCTATCATTGAGAACAAAGCTGTAAAGGTAAATATAACAATTAATAATCACTTCGTTGACTATGATAATATATTATTATATTATTATGGCTGTGATAGTGACAATAATTACGCACAGCAGATCAAGCAACAGCATTCGATGCAATTATGAAATTTAAAAATATATGTACTACCAACAATATTGATGAGAAAAAATATTATTTATAACTTTTTACTTGACAGACTATAAAGAGATAGTAAGTGCATAGTTTCTAGTAAAATTTACATGAGAAATACATACATACCTATCTGAATTTGAAAATATTAACGTAAAGGAAAGGTTTTAAAATAAAGTTGACTATTTTGATCATTTAACTTTTTTCGGCTATTATGACGTAATTTACCTAAACCCATATTTATCCCTTTACCAAGGTTTTCTGAGTAATTTTTGTAACTATTTGAACTTATTAAGCGCATTTATGAAACAGAAACTGTGTAATATGAGTATCAATTACAAATCTTTAGATATTAATATGAGTATCAATTACAAATCTTTAGATATTAAATTAATTTAAAGTCTTAGGAAATCAATGACAATAAGAATTACACTCTCTCTAGTCGTTCCCTCATAACTGAGGATCGTGGTCATCAACAAATGGTCCACATTTGGAGTGAACTATTTGTTTCCATCGGCTTATGTCCATCGCGGCCCTGACGATAGAGCTAAACCTTGGGGACCTGGAGTCCTTTATTTGGTCAGTCCATCTGGTAGGATATCCGCTTTGGGCTCTTTTGCCATTTGTGTTCCCAACTACGATCAATATCTCTACGCTCTCATTACCCCTTCGCATAAGAATGACTAACAAATCATATTTTGAACAGCTCACAAAGGAGACAGCAGAAAGCAGAAAATCGTCGATATCTTCTATATCAGAGCATGAACAAGTCTCCACATTAAGAAAGGGATCGCTCAAGGTATTTATATCAGGCTTAGTATATTTAATAGAAATAAATTTTTGACCCTTCTGATACTCTTGTCTAAAGGAAGTCAATGCTATGATGAATTTATCCGCAATTAGGTGAGACATGTCTTCAATAACTGAAGGCGTTTAGATTTACTCCTACTAAAACTAATAGCAAATACAATTTTTTTGTTACGCTTGCTCTGAATTTTTTCAAGTGTCACTTAATGAGTTAGACCACACCTAAAAATCCTTATAATAAAAATGTTTGGAAGTAAATAGAAGTTTATTTTGTGTTTGATGATTTTAGTAGTTAGTATAGTAGATAAAGCGAGTGATATAATTAGTAGACCTATAGAAGCTTTGGCTGTAAAATTATAAAGAAAAGTTATAACTACAGTGTGAGATATAATTATTTTGCTCACAATCAAGCCTGTATAGGCTAGATTAGTATTTTCTTAGAAAACTGTCCCAATATGCCCCCGTATGAAATAAAAAGTAGTTGTAATAGTGTTAGTGGTAGTGTAGTAGATTATTATCCCAAATAACCCTCGTTTTATGCTTAAATAACTTTCTTGTAGACCGCTGTAAAACAAGAGGCCGTGAATGAACTAGAAAAGGTTAAACTGAAGGTAAGTTTTGTGCAAATGTTTTTACTTTTAAATGAATGTTGTATAAATAATGTTTATTGTTTTAAAATTACGACTCCATATTAGCTGATATTTGATAAATAAACGTATTTGATATTACGAAATAATATTTTATTGATCTATTACCATTGCGTTTAATTACTATTACTCACAACACTTATTTATACATTTAATAAAAAAAATGTTCAAATATTCATTTGGAAAGCGAACTTACAAGAAACTTAAAAGTATTGCAGCAACTAATATGGAGTCCGAATTTTGTAAATACTCTCTGACAAAAATGATTTTAAATGTTATTAACATATTCTACGTGTAAATATTTCTGTGAATATATTGATTAACTTATAATTAAAATATGAGTTTTTATATAGGAGACGATGAATGAAAACGATGAAAGTATTGACAATGACAAAAATGAACAATTACACTCTTGGCGACCTACGAATACAGACACTAAGGTAAAACATATATCACTTACAGCGAATAATACATACTAAATATTCTAATGAAAAACAATCAAAATACTGAAAATAAATTCTTTATATTTTGTTAAATCATTCATCTTAAGTCAATGATAATTTGATAAAAAACGTACCCGCAACTTATAAACATCTATTTCTATTAAAACTTATACACATATTTTCATAGGATGATGTTTCAAAGACACACCCAAAACGTAGTATGAGCTTAGACCAGTCCAGGCCAAAAGACGTAATAACGCGGAGTCATAGTCAGAATGAGGTAATTACACAAAAAAAGTTTACTAGCACTTTAGTTGCTAATGTAATTAAATATGTTGTATCATTCTACATTCATTTTAAATTATTAAAATAGGACACTGAGGGAAGAACTGACACTAAAGTTCATAATAGTTTGGAAAATCGAAAAGGTTCAACTTATAGTTCTTTCATGCCTACACTTCGTGCTGATAATGAGGTATTTGAAATACTTTATATAATATTTTCAAGGGTGCAGTTTACTTTTTACTTACTCTCTCACTCGATCTAAAGTACAAAACTCTTCATAAAATAATATTATGCAGGAATCAAGTGAAGATGACGATTTTACAAAATACACTGAAATGCGACGTCTAACAGCTATTGGTCGACATATAAGACCAATTTATCCTGACGAAGACGAGGTATAATAATTTATTTAATAAAAAATTAAACATTTTTGGTTTAAATTAACTTTTAATTGAATCAACTATACGAAAATAAAATATTTTCTAGGAAAACAATGCTAATATAAGTTCAGACACATATAATACTAAAGCAGCAGATAAAGATGTATCAGACGAAACGTCTGAGTCTCCATATCCATGGCGTCGTCAAAATAAAACTCAGGAGGTATAACAATAATATTTTCACGAAGTTAATAATCATGATCATACTGTCGACACATCACTAATTTAACATATTTTAAATAGGTCTCTGAGGAAAGATCTGATACAAATGACACACCAAATAACACCACAGAAAACACACTTTATCCATGGAGAAAAACACAAGAGGTAATAGGATACATAAAATACTGGCCTCGTTTAATTAAAGAATTCGTAAAATAAAACTATAGTACTGATTTTTTTTTTTCAATAAAACAGATACCTACGCTCGTTGTACCAGAACCCGAATCTAAACCAAACGAAATAGCATTTTCATGGCAAGCTATACCGGAAATTCCTCAGGTAGTCACATATAATGAAATAAATAAAATAGATTCAATTTTTAAAACCAAACTATAATATATTATAATTTTTAATCAGGCTGAACAAACACCTGAATTAGAGGATACATACAAACCAACTCTTCTCGAAACAAAACCTAGTACAGTACCATGGAGGAGGTCACAATCTCTTCAGGTACAAAATAAAAACCGTGACAGATATTGATTAATATATAAAATTCTTAAGCACTATATAACACATAATAATACGCACAAAGCTCATTTACGTTACATAAGCACAATTATTGCACTCAAATACTGATACCTACAATAAACACGATTCGGAAACATTTTAATGCAAAGATACTCGAATTCTTTGTATTAGGATGACACGAATACAAATTTTAAGAGTAGATTTGAAATTGGTTGCAAAATAATTCTTTTTATTAATTCTATCTCTTTACTCATCACATATACATTTTCGAGCACATAACTTATGCAGTTTTCAACTCACGTCTTAGGCTTTTTATCTCATCTATTTACAAAACTACACCTCGTATGGTCGCCAATACTAAAAATTGTATTTTCTTTAGGCAACAGACAAAGAAGAAAATAAACCTTCATTAGAAACATCAGGTGTAATTAGCAGCACCCCACAAAATATTGTTGACGAGGTATTATTAGCACAAAAGAGTTACGTTGCACATCTACACAGGTTTTTTGGAGCACCGGCATTACACGTACTTTTAGTTAGGCATTATCTGTACAGTAGTTCTCTTCGTTTTATTGGATTGCTAGTATAGTAGTATTGAAGCTGTTTTATTTGCACCTCCACTTGAAAGCTTAATTTTTGTAGTATTTTTTAATACTGTGAAAATTAACTTATTGTAAATAAAGCCACGGTTACATCATCTACTTTGCAGACTATGATTATTGAAGTGAAACTTCTTTATCGATGTATGAGAGAAATTTTATAACACTTGTTTATTATCAAAGTTCACTATAGTGGTGTAAAGAATAATTTATTTGTTTGAAAGTGATTAAATTTAAACACTTATTTGTAAACATGTCTATAATAAGAATACAGCTTTAAATTTATACGGATTTTTTTTTCTTAAGCCTTATCTACCCAATTTCTGTGAAGTTGTAAATAGTAGAAAAATGATATGTCATAAAGAAAATTCTCTTATATCTCTGGATAACAATTTGAATGATGTGGACGTGGCTTTAACGATTTTGCATGTTATAGTAGAATCGTAAAAAATATTTTTAAGCTGTAGTCTCACATTTGTAGATATTTTTTTTAATATTTCACGCTTAGGCTTATTAATAATGATTTTAATATTAAATTGGGTCTTTCTAAGTAAAGGTGAGTAAACATTGGTACGAAAATATTAGTTTGATGAGGATGGTGTAAGTAGCCTCGATTTCCACATCTCATTTTTTAGATATAGGGAGATGAGACGGCAGGCGCGCTAGTGCAAGCAAGGGGCGCAATAGATTTAAGTATATTTTAATTCCAAAATAAAAAAATGGCGTAAGTTAAACATTACATTAATCTACAGGAAAATCTACAGCGAAGCTGAAAATCGGATAGCTTAGTGAAAGTTATTAACTTAAAAGCCGAACTAAATGTAATTTATTACAGAAACTTGCAACAAAAGAAGAAAAAATAGAAGAACAAGCCAAAAAAGCGAAAATCACATCAGTTAAGAAAAAGGCAGAAGATTTACCTGAGATACCTGATTACGAACGGCCCGATCTTGAAAAGTTCGAAAAGATGGAGTTTACAAAAACTACAAAGGAAAAAGCAGAAAAAGATCAGGTACTTACCTACAAACAAATCATATTGTTATATAATTGCAATAAAGACTATTTTATTCTGTATGTATAATGTTATTATTGTCTATATAGGTTGAAAAACCAAAGGTTCCTGAGATCAAGGCACCAGAAGATGAACCTGCTGCACCTAAGATCGAGGTCAGCCGAGAAAAGTCTCCTAAGCCTGAAACACCAAGAAAGCCTTCACTTTCACCAGTTCCCCCTGTAAGAAGAGGTTCTCTCATTCCTCCACCGGAGGAAATGGGTAGACGGCCCTCGCTTATCATCAGTGATGAGGTATGTATAACTTTGGATATAGATTCATTTGAAACTTTACTTATCAAAATATTAAATTATAGCTCATGTTAAAGTAAGCTAAAATTTGGAGGTATGAATTTAAATTTAATAGTATTTACTAGTGCTGGGTTAGCCTAGTGAGCATTGATTTGACTGCCCCTAAAGAACATAATGATAGAATTATACTTTAATGCCGCTTATTCAAGAGTGGTCAAGAAGTAATTGTAAATATTCATTTTGGTTTAGTTTTGATCCTGGGTGCGTTGTATAAGATTTAAATTTTTAATACTATTTAGCATAACATGAATAAGTGGCACAATCCTTCATTCTTTCATTATGTTCAAAAGATTTTTAAGAAATTGTGTACCCCTGTAGCTACCCTTTCTCTCAAGCCGAACCCTTAACATTAGTACACCCTAGAGTACACCAAGAACACTAATGTCTTACCTACACGATTATGCCTCACGTGTTGCATAGCTTCAGTAACGGTGATTTTATTTTTGATTTACTTGATTCTAGTTACAATCCCAAAATCCTTGCTTACTAGATGTCTAGAATTTGACACATGCTCAAAATGCGTTTTATACAGACTTAAGATCGTACAAAACATAATCCACAGGACAATAGAAAACTAAGACCCGGTGAGGTGATCGAAGAAAAGAAGGTAATAGTAAATGAGCTACGAAATTTCGTGTATGCTATTCGTTATAATATTGCCGTGCCGGTATTTTAACTATTATTGTAAAACAGATGTTATTCCATATGCATTAGACGCAATTCGCAGTATTTTCACGCGTTATTTGTCTTGATAATGACTTGACTTACAATAATTATCCATATATTTTGATATTTCAAAATCTATTTCATTCTTGATTGACGATTTGAGTCAGGTTGTTATCGAGTCAATTTCTTCGCTAAATTATCTCATACGGTGCACTACACTATAATAAAATGCACACACTTGCGTAACGTCACATAAATTGCACAGCTTTTCAGCACGATAGCACAGAATAACGGCGAGTTGTGCATTGAGCGTATCTTTATTGAGATTAACTCGAGCCGATGGTGTGAAGGAAAACGCTGATCTTCGAAATATAAACTAACAAACTTAACAAGAACAGGTCGATATACGCAAAGTAATTATAATAAAGCACCGCTGGTCTTTTTTTCTGCACATGATAATTTTAAAACAGGGTTCGGGGTCACAGGTTCGGCATCAGAGAGATAACTCAGGGTTGTGTAGGAAAATTTATTTCAAAGGGATGATTATCACTATTGTTTTAACAACAGGTCACGAAATTGCGTCCTGGAGAAGTTTTAGACGAGAAAAAGGTGAGACTGGGTCTAGTTATAGGTGGACGCTGCTCGCTTTCGCAAAGCATTGTTTTTCTTTAAAATTTTATGGACATTTTTTTATTTGATGAAATTTATACGCACATAATCTGGCAAAACACTCAACAATCACGTGACTGTAACACAATTCAAGTCACTCAATCTCAATTCAGTCCCTAATATTAACTCATTATCTATTGAATTACCTTATCTAGAATTCTGTATGTCCATAGTAGAATCTTTTAGTATTCGCTACATTAGACTCCTACAATCCTTATTTATGTCCACAGTAGTATCTAGTACTATTTACTACATATCTATAAATTGCTGCTGCTTCGCTAAGAATGAGATATAATGTTACTTCAATTCTCATTAAATGCAGCCAAAACTTTCCCTTGAGCGATCTTTGCTCAACCTCCTTGTATGACCGAAATGCTGATCGCAAAGCCTCAATTTGAAATGCCTCGTAGTAGTAGAATTGCTTTTTTAACCATTTACTATTTTATTTTCTACTAACTGCTTCAAAAATTTAAAATATAAATTAAATCGCAATTGACTCATGAAACATATTATTTCAATTATTTTCACCTAACTGCATCTCATGCTCATATTTAAATATTTTGAAAAACACAAATAAAAATTACTCAAAAGTACACTTTTAACATGTCGGGGTATCTTTTAAATTGAATAAAAGAATTTAAGAGATATCCTGGCTACACTAAACACATTTGAGCACTATCAAGTTTCTAATATTCTTAACTGGTATCATGTTGCTCCAACATGACAGCACAATACAAACTTACTGCACCAAAATAACAGGGAATGTCTTACTAAAATAATTATTTTTTTCCGAAAAAAGAAACGTGGCAGACCGGGTGAAATCGCGGACGAGGTATTAAGAGTGGAAAATATATGTTTAGATAATTATCTATGTTTAGATAAATAGATTCGTGGCTAACATAGATCTTTCAAGTGATTAATTATGTTATTATATTGTTGATTATCTATATGTTGAGAACAATAATAAAACTAAGGTTTTATTGGTGGTTCACATGAAGAATATCGTTACCAGATTGACTGGAGTAATGCTGATTGTAAATAATGATAGTGCAAATAACACCTTCTCGTTCTAACTGTGTGGATACCATACACTTATTAATTTGTCATAATTTTAGGAATAAAATAAAACAATGCATGAAACGCATGAAATCCTAATGCAAGTAATTAATGAGATAACAGCAACAGTTTCTACAAGCTAAGTCTCATCAAGTTCTATGACCGTTGTAAATGCTTTACAAACGAATGTGTTAACCAATGCCTTTTAATTATAAGATTTAATTTAATTTAAGGCTTTTTAATATAGTTTACAAATATTCATTTAACAATATGAAGCTCGAATATGCATTTCAAATTATTTCTACGTCTGATGTCAGTCGTGATTATAAATAACATACATACAAACATGGAAGCTATACAATGATTCTATAATTAATTATAAATGAATTAGATTGAGCCAAGATCAACCGAAGATAAAAATAGTATAGTTAAACGTACAAATTGTCATATAACTTGGATGTAATTGTTATTATAATAAAAAAAAAATACTTGAATATATCTAAACAAAAGATAAGTTGAGCTGTAGTAGGAAGAACTTTCAAAAAGCTCAATTGCCATTTTTTTAGATCAAAATTTGCGCTTTATGGTTTTCCAAATATCTTGAATATAATCTATGGAAATTTATAAAACAAATTACTCAATCGTTCTTATTCCGTTCAAAATTCACACATTCACTACAGCGTGTACATAATTAATATGAACACTTTTATACTTTAAAAGTACCCATTTAAAATAATAGAAATATAATAAAAAAGAATATATAGGAATAATATGAACATTTTGAACAATCTTTGTACTAAATTAAATATTAAATTTATTATGGATCTATTTAGATTAAGTAATATTATAATTATTTAAATTACGGATTTTTGCAGTACACGATTTAATCTGTGGGCGTTTCTCATCACTTTGATCAGCAAATTAATATTGTGCTATTGACGGTACCTACGAGTATATAAATCAGCAAAATCTATGCACGTATCACGTGTTATCACACGTAATAGTATCCTATTACGTAGTATATATTATGCTGCAACAAATTCTTGTTATTGTTCATCTAAAATTTGAGTTAAATTCAGTAGGTTTTGCCTTTTACCCGGACATACATACAGACAGAATATAAACGTTCACAGAGATAAGTATGTTTTTTTTATAAAATGCTACCTTTTTTGTAGAACACACAGGCAGTATTTAAATAAATACTCAATATACATTTTTAAATGTTAAGTTTATGTAAATATAATAATAAAGATAATGTTATACCAGAAAAACAATAATAGACTTTATAATCTTACGAGTAAATCTAATCTAATAAAAATCACTGTATTCATTTAAGTCAAAGTAATGACATAATGTCAAATCAATCCATAAAATATAATTTAAATTTTCATAATTATAAAATTCTAAGCTTGCCATGCAATTTTTTTTATTTAAAAACTTTCTTTATGTTATAAATAATCAGAACTAATAATATAAGTATTTAGTATTTTTGATTATTTTTCAGTTTGTCAATCTATATTCCCTCGTGCTAATAAATTTCAGAAAGTTTCAATTGGTTTGCAAAGAAAGTTTATTAAGTAACTTTGAATAAAACAAAATAGTTACCTATGATATCTGCTGCTTAAAATTTTTAGTGAGTTAGTTTCATGTTTTCTAATTTTTTTTTTTCAATATTTAAATTCGATATTTTATATAACACTGTCACAAATGAATCAAAAACTATCAAAAATTTGGAATTGTTGGGAATCATATTTTGAGGGGACACATCAAAATAAAACAAATTGAAAAATAGTATTTTCTTACAAACAACTAAACAGACATTTACATAATTTGGGCTAATGCCATCGATAATGACATGACTCATAAAAATTTTTGCACAAAATCTTTAATCTGACAATACTTTACTCGACCGAACCTACAAATAGGCAGTTTTGCAAAGAAAATATCAACGGTATTTGTTCTACAATACCTACTCTTCTTGAACGATTTCGAAAAAAGGAAAAAAGACAGCACTATGTATTTGTAAATACTCTTGGAAAAGAAACAAAAGAGTGCGCTTTTAAAAGATATAAAGAAAATTAAAATTAAATTATCAGAGGCAATAATAATAAAAAATTCTGTCAAAAATTCAGCGGTTAACATTTTTAGTTAGCCATCTAACTAAGCTAGCACGAAAAGATACAGCACACTCCCAGGAAGACGGACGTACGAGCCCTAGAATAGGGTTCTTTGGTTACCTTTCCGATATGGAATTCTACAGTTTAATAAATACTCAAATCACAGGTACTTAAATCATTTAAAATAAAAGATTTATCAGCCTGATACTGTGTCACCACTCTATATTATCCAAGCAGATTATTATGCGCTCTATAATGATTCATAATAAAATAATATACAATTAGATGTCCTTTGTATTATAATAAACATTTCATTATCAATCGAAATAGTAAAAGATACAAATTATATTCAACAGGTGTTAGAACATATTGCCAAGGGAAGATCTTGAGTACTACTTCTGTATATAAATTTCAAAACATAAAGAAAATAAAATGGATTAAAGCAATTATTTAATCGAGAATATACGATATCTCGCAGATGATAATTGATCGACAATAGGTGTTGACAGGGAGACAGTTCAATCTGATACATTATTGACAATCGTATATTTGAAAACAAGGCCAAGTACTAAAAATAGATGAGAACAAATATAAATCTGATTGATAGAAATATAATTATAGCTCAAATACCTTTACTGATGCGCGTGGGCTGTCCTCTGAGTCCCTGCAACCAAACTACATATCGCAAGATCTTTTGGCATTAATGCAATAACAGAACATAGTTTTCTGTGCTCCAATAATAATTAATTTTGAATTAATGTAAAAATTAGTAGGTATATATAGCTAGCTAGCATAGAAGAAAATACAATAATTATACGCGTTTAGTATCAATAACGAAATACCAAATTATCTCTTAGTAAAAGTTTCTTCTCGTTCCTCTTCGTTCTAACTTTCACATAATATACATAAATATTAGATTATTAAATCATTGACAACATCATAATTTAAAACAGCAAAGAACATTTATACAAAAAGGAAGGGAGATTATTGTTATTATATTCTGCACTCGTAGTATTCAGATAACATTAATTATTAATTTGAAAAATTACGTATGGAAACTTTTGTTCTACATAATATTAGAGTCAGTATCTCAGAAAAGTATTTTCTATTTTACAAGAACAGATTCTACGATGCAGAATACTCGAATAGAGTTTATGCTGTAGTAGAATAATTCTGGTTATAATTTTTACTCATTTTGGAGATGTTGATTTGGTCATATTTCGTTGTGCTGAGAAAAAATCATAATATTGTTATATACAAAAATATCAACTAATAATAAATAGTTTAATAAAACAAACTCCAACACTTTCCCGCTTTAGAAAAATATCTTTCTGATTAAGATATAAAATTATCATACACATGACACAATTTTATCTTGCACGTAAGATTGATTTGCTGTTTCAAGTTCGGCTGAGACTTTGATTCAAGATTCTTAAATTAGCTCTTCATAAGATCAGATTGATCGATTACATTTTGTTAATTGCAAAAAGAGATAAGAATCTAGCAAAAAAAATGTTGTTCGCATCGATACTTCACCTTAATCTAATAATTTATGGAATTGGTCTGCTGATTTGTGTTGAGCATAAATAGATGCTCGCTCCCCGCAACCCGCTGTCGTTATTTCAAGGCGACTGTGACTGCACGACCCCTTCAGTCTTTTGACATTCGCGCCAATTTTTAGTAGCAACGACATCGAACTCATTCGAAAGTTATTTATTTTTAAGCAGGATAAGGTATAACACTTTTGGAGAAAAGCATTTAGTTTTACAAATATGTGTGAGATTGTAACGAACGTAATTTTAAGTAAACGGTGTTGTGTGTGTAAAGTACACTAGAAGACTAAAATTTAGTATGAATCAGTGAATTTAAATTGATATTTTATATAAAACGTATTCGAGCTTCAATTGTTTGTGGATAAAAGTTATGTGCAATTACAATGGCTTCTATAATCATAAAGAAAGCTAGTGCTAGTACATCAACAGTCGAAAAAACTAGTATTAAAACTGTTGAGAAGAGTGGCACAAAGGCTGTTGAAAAGTCTATAACTAGGCTATCTGTGTCCGTTGATGCCTTGGATGTGGTAAGTACATGCCTATTGCTATTGAATATATTGTTTTAATAGGCTTTTTTTTGTTTTTAGTATTGGGTCATCAATGTGCATAAATGGAGCATAATAATGAAAATTGTAATTTCTTTTTCACGAAATATTATGTATTACAGTCTCAAGTATAAGTATAAAACAAATGGTAAAAAGCAATCATCGGTTAAATGTAATATTAGGTAATCATTCAAAGTCTTAGTCAAAGGCAAATAAACTTTATTCAATAAGGCTTAAATTTGTTCACTTTTGAATCGTCACTATCTTAATAAATATTAAATTACTGAATATACCATATTATGTCCGAAAAAAACTTGAGCTCTTGAGAAGAACATACAAGAAACTCAACGACCACACTTTTTAATCAAATAGAGTATTTTACAAGGGCTGTTATACGAGTATACAAAACAAATGATTTTATAAGGTGCTGCATCCAATATATGATCCATTAATAATATTTCTTAGTTATAGTGTGGTTGTTTATTTAGTGTGCATGAATTAAGGATCTCTATTCAAGCGCTAATTCGCACTTACTAAATTATCTATTAAAAGAATAAAATTAGTGTTTCTGTAACTATACCTTTCAGTGATAGGTTATCCCAATCAAAAATAGGTAGGTAAAAATGTATTTGCATACGTCATAAGTCTCGCAATTATTTGGGTAGTGCCCAGTAACAAAAGTTCTATTTGAAGTCGGGTCATAAATATTTTTTCTTTGATCAAAGTTTTGCAGATTCAGTTTTAAAATAAAACACATGACATGTTCAAAGAATATCATACAATCTGTTTAGCACTTGTGCCACATAAATCAGGAAGTCCAGTCTTCATTGTCGAGTCACTTGGCCAACTGTTATGATGCAAAACAACTGTCATAATATAACTAATGTATCTTGTATTCGACTACGTTATCATTTCTCAATCTATTACTGTACTAAAGCGATACAGAAATATTGTGTTACATTGATGACCTAATTATTTTAACGACAAATTTTTATTTATTTTTATTTTTATATATTCTCATATACATAATGTATAAACATATTTTTAATAATAATATAGCGAAGGAAATCTGGTGACGCTAGAAGACCTTCCATTCAAGATTTAGAAGACTTGATCAACAAACCTTCGGTACCCCTTAAACCACTTGGAAATGATGGTCCACCATCGATTGTAGACGTTCAAGAGAACTACACAGCCGTTGAAGGTTAGCATTCAGTTTTGTACTGAAGTAAGCTTTGGGTATTCAATCGATTTCCAAATTGCCAAAGCAGCTTTAATGTTACGGATATTCACGATATTAGCTTTACTAATATTATAAACAAGAATATTCATGTGTTTCTTTGTCGTTTTTCTTATGAAAATAATGGACGAGACGAGCAGGACGTTCAGTTAGTTGTAATTGATAAGCCCTAACCATTACAAGCCACTGATGCTCATGATTCTTGAAATACCACAAAAATTATTCTGAGTGGGTCTATAATTGCGTTCGTCTTCACTTGCCCAATAATTTCATCTATTTACCTACGGCGTATTGCTTCACGGCAGAAATAGGCGCCGTTGTGTTGTGTCCTGCACAAAGGAGCCTCCTCCTGGTAAGTCGTGAATTAACTCAACATTTATATGACAGAGTAAAAAAAACATTTCACCAGTAAAAGCGTATATTATCAATGAGTACGAGTAAAAGGGAATGTTTTTTTTTGCTATTAGAAAGAGCAAGGTGTTACATTTTCCCAAACCGAAGTCGTGGCGAGCAACTAGTGTTATAAATACTTGAACCAGATATTTCGATCCAATTGCATGGATCATGGTCATGATATAATATCGTTAGTACTCGTAACATTGTTGAATCTTTTGTGCACAGTCATAATGACAATGGCAGCCGTATAATTTTGATTTTACTTGTTTAATAATCAAAATACTCGTAGGTAATTCCAGCGTGGCTGACTTTTTATGACTTGTCAATCAAAATAGGTTACAATCACAATAGATTTGGTTTTAAAACCTATTTTGAATAAAAATAGTTGTATTTGAATTTCCTGTTCATGCTGTATTTCCGTTAGAGATGGGCCGAATATTCGTTTTATATTCGGTATTCGGCATATTCGGCAGCTTTACCAAATATTCATATTCAGCCGAATATTCGGCTGAATCACCTAATTTTCGGCAAAGTGATACTCAAAGTTTTTACTGTTATTGACCCGTGTATTATCATGATTTGAGTGTACAGTGTAATGAGGTAAGTATTTTAGAGTATAGCTTTCTGTTTTTGTCGTCACTGAAGCTTTATTTTCAATTAAAGTAGGTTGGTAAAAAGATATAATATATATAATAACTTAATGCAATATATAGGTATCTACTGTCTAGATGTTTTGGGATTAGGCTGCTGTGTAAACTCTTTAGAATAATATATTATAATCAGCAATCCGCACGCTTAGCGAAAACAAGTTTAGACCTGCATTTGTGCGACGGAACGGAATCAAATGTACCGAATGTTCGTATTCGGTGAAACCCATGTTCGGCCCATCACTAATTTCCGTTAGAGATGTTATCCTCTCTTGCACGCTTTGTTCGTATATTCGCTAGTATACTGTAAGTTTATGGCAGTAGTAATACTCTTAATCATGCATCATAAAGTTTTGTGACACCTTCTTTTAAATACGGACGTAAGATTCGCAATGATTTAATTTTAAAAAGGAAACATAATATCATCTGTTAATTTAATTTAACTTTTTATGCACAAAATAATGTGTCCTATACTTTTAATTTAATTGATTCTAATTGACAAAACGAATATATTCGAATAAGTTTATAGGATGGTATAGTCTATAATATGAATCATAAATAATATGAATGATGAATGATAAATATGTCATTGTTGGGGTTATTTTATTCATTTAATTACTAATAATTATTAGTAGTAGTAGAACTCTATTCGTTTCCCACTGTAACACGTTATACAATAAACAAGGTGAACGAAAAGAGTTTATTTTTAATTGAGATCATGATTTAAACAATATTTTCTGTAGCACTTCTTCATCTATTTTATTTATTTAATTAAATTGCGTTACACGCGACTTAGTTACTAAACAAAATTGTAGTACTAAATTATTATCACATGCATCTCGTAATAAGGCATAGTAATCAACGAGAGAGGGGCAGACGTTCAAAATTTTTTTCCTCTGAGTATTAATTAATAGAATAGTAACTATTTCTGGTCTTTAAGTGAAACGAATGACTGTATATTTCATATATGACAGATCTGTAACTGTAAAAATATTAAAGAATTGGCAAGCCCATTGATGAAAGGGTTTAACGTTCGAATGTCTGGCTATCGAGCAACATGACGCATAGTTATATTGATAGAGATTTTCTAGTACGAATATCATCGAATGCTTAATTACTTAACTCAAACGTGGGAATCAACTTACGTTACAGAAATATAGCCATAAATTGAGCTCGTCATGAGAATCAATGAAATAGAATAAAAAAGTGAAATAGCTTGTGATTTATGGCAGTACATCAGTAACTTAAGCCCTGCTCAACTTTCCCTACCATCAAGTGCTCCAACACGTCCATCGATAAACGAACCCTAACAAAAATAAGTCTCATTTACCTTTTTCAACTGTAGATCAAACTGGATACATCACAATCCAAGTCGAGGGTAACCCAGCACCAACATTCAAGTTCTACAAAGGCGTTACGGAAATCATCGAAGGAGGTCGCTTCAAATTCATCACCGATGGTGAAACAGGCCTCATCACACTTTGTATGCGTAAAGTCAAGCCCAATGATGAAGGTCAATACCGTGTTGTCATCAGTAACATTCACGGCGAGGATTCTGCTGAAACAATTCTTTACGTATCTGGTAAGAATTTGCTATGCCACTAAGTACGTATTCTTGTTCTATCATAAAACCACGACAATATTTTAACATTTAGTCACAAATGATAACTAGAAAAATGTTTAAAAAATATATATCTCATCTCCCATAATTTGATTTATCAATATTTATAAAAATGTGGAAATTATTAATGTAATATCTTCACATACATATCTAAATATCAGCACAAACGCCTGAAAAATGGTAAAATAATCAAAATCATAGATGTCAAATCAAATTTTGTAATTAGATTCCAGTGGTATGGACTTCCGTGCCATGTTGAAGAAACGAAAGTATAAAAAATGGGGTGAACCAAAGGAAGACCCCAATTGGGGTGATCTGAAAGAAGTAGAAAAACCACTGCCTGCTCTAAAGAAAGTGGAAAAGGTAAGGCACAATGTTAAACACTGAAACAGTAAAACAATGTTTAAGTTAGCATTTTCACGATTATATTTGGAAATGGTGATATAAATGCCAACTAATTTAACAAAAATAATAACATAGTAAATAAAATAAATTATAACAAAATAAATGGATGACGTTGAATTGCTTGAACACAACTTATAGGTAAAGCATAATTATTAAATATTTTAAACGAATCGACTTTCAGTAAGAAGAGCTTAAGTAAACGTGGAATAATATTAAATAGGTAAAACAATTCAGCGTCATTATTATAAATAAATAAATATAAAAAAATAAATAAATATGTAAATAGACAGCTCCATCAAAGTATTAAATTACTTGATGAAAAAAGTAAAACTTTCTGCCCATTATTGTAGCATAAAGACTTGATTGCGAAGTTATAAATTATTGTGTGCAAAAATTATTTTTGGAAACCCAAAATTAATAATTTTAAAGGCACCGTTTGCATCATTGTATTTGATTCTTAGGGCTTAGAAACCGGATATTTTGAAGATGACAATCAAATTGTGGTTGTGTCCGAGGGTCGCGAGATGCTTAGATTTCCATCAGACAGGCGCAACTCCTCAAACTGGTCGTGGGTTAAGGTCATCAGTTTTCTAGTTTGTTACAATACACAATAACTAGGTTTATTTCACATTTTCTAGAATGAACACAAACGGTAATAAGCTACCAGTGTTCACTTCATAATTTATATTTGGCTTTCGATTAAGAACTTTGCACTAAAAATTTATTTATCTAATTTGACAAGACACGCCATTGACATCTATGAATGTGTCATAGACCCACACTGTGTGAATTGTTATTGTGATTATCCCAAAACAAAAAATCTTAATAAAAATGGCTGCATCACTTCTAAGCAGGATTTCGGCTTTTTTCTATGTTAGTAATTGATACTACTCTATCTATCCGACACTGCACCTAAAGTCGCCGATAACATGCGACCGAATGCAACACACAAGTTTCTTCATGGCTTCAATTGATGTAGCTTTCTCAATCGTGTGAGATTATTCGGCAATAAATTAACATTTGCAATCGATTCTAGGGCATATATCAAATTCGGAGACGAATGTCTTTACCCGAAATTATACCTGATTGGCCTGATTTGATGGAGGCTGTCAAAATAAAGGTTCGATAAATTGGAGAAATAAAATGAAAACTAAAACAAGTCCCTTTAAAATTACAAAACCTAAAGCTCTTGTGTCGTGGTCTATTGGTTTTGTAAATATTTCAAGACATTCAGATTTAACAGGACCATTGGTCGATTTGATGATATCCTTGATGTTACAAATTTATACTTGAACATTTTAAAGGGATTCACAAAAATTTAAATACTGGAATGAATATAAAAAAATAACTAAATTTATACTTCAGAGTTATTGTCATCAATTAAGAATTACTTTTAGAAAACTCAGTCACTATTTGTATGGATACTTGATAAATAATTTATAAATATTTGTACCCGGACAAATATTAATGATTTAATATTATTAAACGAATAAATTCTTCGACATTTTGCTTATTATTAGCATTATAATTTCAAGATTATATTACGGATGTTAAGAAAATCAAATATTTTGCAAACTAACTAATGAAAGATATAGTTAAGTAAGAACATAATGGATATATGAAAGATATAAATTATTTGTCCAGTACCCGGATTAATAGATTCAGCCTAAAGAAAACCATCAAGCAAGTGACGATACTATTATATTTTACTTGATGACAATATAATTTGAAGTATTTAAATAAATGCATATCAATGATTTTCAAGACCTAACCCGCACATGGTTTTTGTATCACCACTTCACTCTTCTCAACTCCGCAGCTTAGACATGCGGATGGAAGCAACGATCTATTTCTATTAATCTTTCTTCCTTAGATGTTCTTACTATTTACAGGGTTACGTGAGGTCAGTTTGAGGAGCTTTTGCAATAATTTAATGAACAGTTATCATGTTTATTCATTATCGCTGGTGCAAACGGTGTACGCTTATTTTGAAATTTTCACAAATGTACCTTACGAAAATTTTGTTAAATCATCGGCACAATAGTTTAGCAAGTCTACACAAGAATAACAAATATACTGTACTATATAGACTAACGTAGAGATTAAAAATAAATTTTTCTTTGCGTCATATTATTACGAAAGATCAGTAAGGTTTTTGAATATGTTGTAGCGACCCTCTCTTAGAAGACAATCCCTAGCCGAACTGATTCCAGATTGGCCGACGCTGCACTCGTTCAAAAGAAACGAGGTTTGACTCCGCGTTTTCCGTCCTTAGATGACACAATGCATCTTGAATTGTATCACATATGCAAAACTTGCACAAGAATATGTATCACACTTACGTTAAGATCGTCCAGCGAGTATATATTTAAACATCTTGCACTGATATCTAATAATTTAATTCTAGCAACCAATTAATTATATTGAAAATAGAATGAATGATAGTTTGAGGCCACAATACGCGTCATCGTATTGGACTTTAATTAACTCATAAGCGATATTGACTATTAATTAAACGTTCGTTTTATAGATAATTATTTCATGTTCTTTCATTTTCTTTAAATTTTTCATTATATCATTTATATTTACCTTCTATTTCAAGTCATAATAATTCGTACAAAGATTCAAAATTTGTATTGAAACTTGCAATACTATTGCAACCTTTTCGGCCAAAACACAATTTTTTTTTTCTATCAATTTAGTTATTGGTGCAAGTGACATATTCTATGGTCACCCTTTCCGTCTTCTACGATTCACTTAGTTCGATGTTAAGAGAGCACTTCTTTTGTACCTTCTCCTCTTGTCTTTCTGAGTTATCAGTTCTATCGCACAAACGGAATAACAGGCGCACAACGCACCGGACATTGCACTGTTATCTTTATTGTAAGTCAAGACAGCTGTGATTTCCTTAAAATGATGATCAGCCTCTAAAAAAGAAATCATGTCATCATTTAATGGCCGTCACAGTAAACATTGTAAAGTTGTCTTCAGTTTCGTCCACTATTGCACACTTCTTCAGTTTCAATAAAATTCCAATTTCTGTACAGTCGCATGGTGTTCGAGTTGATGAGTGATGATGAACGAGCGGTTGATGAATCTAACACCTCGGTTATATCATCCAATCAACTTTTCACTTATTTTTGTTTTGTTACACTTTTCGTTATGAGTGGCCGTGCCATCGTTGAAATGTAAATCTGGGAATAACTGTTGATCAGCACTTAGCTTTTGTGTAAAGAGCACTTTTCTGTATGCTCATTCATTTGTATATGATACTTTTACTATTGTGTCAATGTTTCAGAAACAAGAGACTTTCTTGAAACCCCTCGTAGATCAAAACGCAAAAGAAGGTAAAGACAAGAAGGTTGTTTTCGAAGCTATCTTCTCTAAGCCTAACTCTAAACCGAAATGGTTGTTCCGTAAAGATGTAAGTGAAACATGATGTTGATAAAAATATAAAATTAGCAATGATAATAAACAAAGAAAAGTTAGTTTATTAATGGCATACTATTGCTTTTTAGGAGCTTTTCCCAGGTTCAAAGTACAAGATGACGAATGAACAAGATTCGTACAAATTGATAATAATGAACCCAAAAGTAGAGGACACGGGTAAAATTACTATTGAAATTGGTGGTGTAACATGTTCAGCGTTCTTACAAGTTGACGAACCAGATCCAACATATACATTCACCAAGCATCTGAAGAAAACACTCACAGGTTTCACTCGGCATGAGGTTTTGCTTGAATGTGCTGTATCAAACAGTTTGGCGATTGTCTCATGGTGGAAAGGCGAAGAAAAGCTGGAAGACAATGACGATATTTCAATATCAAAAGACTTGTCTGGAGGTTGCAAATTGATTATTAAGAAAGCTAAAATGGAAGATGCTGGCAAATATTCGTGCAGAATTGAGAAGCAAACGGAAAAAACTGAATGTGACTTGAAAATTGTCGGTAAGAGAGATACTATGTCTATGTTTAAAATAATTGTTTTTTGTAAAACTAAGCTCAAAATATCTATTTTAATTTGTAGATGAGCATTGTAGTCAATTATACGAAGTTAGATTCGCGTGAGTCACACCTCACTACCTGCTGTCATGTCACAACTAACCTGATTTTTTTTCAAAATCTTTTTGGAATTCTATTCTTATAACATGAATAAGTATCTCGAAGTGTAGCACCGCAATAATATTTACGATACGTTAAACTTTTTTTTGAGCAAATAAATTCAATCCAGCATTTTTGTTTTTTACAGAATATGAATACAAGTTCACCAAGGTACTGAAATCACAGCAAGCCATTGAAAAGGACACCATCACCTTAATTTGTGAGCTGGACGATGCTGCTGGTGATGTGAAATGGTTAAGATCATCTTCTTTCTCTTTTACTATTAGAATATTGAATCCTCGTATTGGAATAATATTTTTCCAATGCTGATCCTAGGTCATCAGCTTGACATTACAATCGAAATGAGCCATTAATTTAATATACTAGATATTCTTTTATATTTTCAAAATCAAATAATCTTTCAATAGTTTTTTTATGATGAGGAAAAAGTGACCAGACGAGCAAGTCATTCAATTGATGGTAAGTGATACGGTCTGTTGATTGCACAATGCAATGTCACTTATGATTCTCGAAAAATCCAAAATTATGATTGGCGTGGCAATTGCGCTTTGAGAAATAAGATGTTTTACCTCGTAGTCCAGTTATACTACCTACTACGTTCTTCAAACCGAAACACAATAATGTTTGTATACTAGTTGATGGTAAAAAAAGGCTACAAACCCCAGATAGCTGAACTACTGAAGCCTCCCACTGGTTAGAAGAATACACCGCTGTGGTACTGGCAAGGTTTATGAAAACACTTGTATCGTCATTTAAATCATTATTCTACCACTGATTCATAATACTGCTTATATTGAGAAAAATATGCGATAAACTTAACAATTGCTCGTTTAAAAGAATTATTATTAATTAAAAGAAAAAGGAAAGTCAAAAGAATTTAATTTTGAAAGTTTGTATATTAATCCCGGCAATAGAGGTCGTGATTTAAAAGTTGTAAAACTTGTATAATGCTGGTTGGCCGCATATTATTATTAACTATTTCTCTTGACAGGTTTAAAAACGATCAACCATTTAAGGGTGATAAGAGAGTCACAATTGTGAAAGAAGGACGTAAACGAAAAATTGTGATCAAGGATGCTAAAGTGACAGACGCCGGCAATTTCAAATGTGTAAGCAACGCAGATGAGACCGCTTGCGAACTGATCGTCAATTGTAAGTTTATTTATATAAGTATTATATTCGTTTTAATAATAGATCTTGTCATCCATAGGCGCTTAATAAAGGGCGAACGCTTACAAGATGCCAGTAGCGTTTGCTTAGCATTCGTTAGGATCATTGCCTGACGATTGAGCATTAAGTACCTCGCACTCGCTTACCTCAATAGGCTGAGTGAATTATTAACATTGCGAAGCTAGGTATTAAAAGTCTAATGGGTTATAAGGTTGATGCTCCAAGTTTCATCAATTCTTCATTATATCTTCGCCGGTAACCTAGCTTTAAGCCTTGACGTTTTCAGCAGACTTATTCTTATAATAAATACTTATGTTACACTTAAATTGTCGCCTACAGGGAAGCGCAACAACAAGTTACAAGTTACATTATTTTTTACATTTTTCATTGACAATATCAATACAAATCAGGTGGTCAACATGTGGAATAGTTTACCAGAATTTGTTATTACTTCAAAATCAGAAAATAGCTTCAAAATAGACTTGATGAAAATTTATCTATGATCTGCTAGTGCATTATAATAATATTATAAAATTTACAGACTCAAATCGCTTCAACAAGAAGTTGAAGGATACAGAAGCAATTGAGAGGGATAGAGTTGTACTTGAAGTGGAACTCCAAGATCAGACAGCAGAAGCTGTGTGGTCGTTTAATGGTCAACCCATCGTCCCTGATGACAGGTAAGACACCAATATTCATTTGATTGATACAGTTAGAAATCTGACAACAATTATAAAGTTACTTTTATGTGATGTCTTGAAAGAAGTAAATGACGCACAATAGTTAGAAAAAAAAACTCATTATTATTATATAAAATATTCTATAAAATATCATATAAAAGATTTTACGTTATTCAAAAGAATTGTTTAAAAACGTTTGTGTGGTAAAGGTTACTATTACATAAATGAATAATGATACCACAGATTGGGAATGGAGAGGAACTATCTCGAATTTGGGTGCTGTGATTTCTGAAGTAAATATTAATTTTAATTTCAGAATTGAAATCAAGAACCTGGGTGGTGGTAAACATCAACTTATATTTAACAAATTAGAAATGGAAGACGACGGTGAAATCTTATGCGAGTCAGGAAAGCTGTCTTCGTCATGTAAACTGTCCGTGAAGAAGGGAGAATCTAAACCAACTATCGAATGTCCTGATGAGTTCCACGGAACTGCCGGAAATCCATTCGTTATAGAGGTGCCTTATAAAAGTGAGTATAAACGTATGAAAGGCATACATTAAAAATAAGTAATTGTTAAAGAAAACTAACTAAAACTAATAATTAATACAAAACCAAACTTAAAAGTAGAAAATTTGTTTTTTGTCTTAGAACCATGATAATCTCGTAGCAACGAATATTTTACTTTTTTAGTATGCGCACTGCGCAAATTATATTAGAACGCGCCTTGGTCAAAGACACTGCCTAGTATTTGACATAAAAACCACTAATTCTGATGATCCTGCTAAAATGGGACAGACTATTTAAATTGTATCATCTCATCGGTCTCTTGATAAGTATGCAAAGATTTTAATTGAACCGACGTTCTTGAAGGGGTTGAAAATAACGCTCAAAGATTCCATTAGATTGATATAAACATACCAAGCTATTTAAAACCGTTTTGTGCATCGTGCTAATCCCTTTCACGTTAATACCAGGTAAAAGAGATTGCAAATCGATTTTAAGTTTAATATTAATCAATTAGGTTGAAAATATTTTTAAAATATAAAATACAATACAAGGCACCTATTTAATGTTATGTTCCGTTCCGTCAAAATATTACGCTATTTAAAAGTTAATACGGTAAGAAAAGGCGCGTAAGGGTCTACTTTTGTTTTTGTATCGAGGAAATTATTTTTTAACATGTTTTGATTTTTGGGGGAATTTCTATAATAATATCAAACAACCAGATCTGTTAGCAGATCACATCATGAAATAGAGAAGAGAAAGAAAATAAACATAACTTTGAAGATCAACCCATAATTGTATCAAAATGTTATTGCAATGGGCTTAAAGTTAAAATTTATACCATCACTAACGTAATAATTGTTTGTTATGAAACAATTAATAATGATCAATATT
This sequence comes from Leptidea sinapis, assembly GCF_905404315.1. Lineage (NCBI taxonomy): Eukaryota > Metazoa > Arthropoda > Insecta > Lepidoptera > Pieridae > Leptidea > Leptidea sinapis. The sequence goes on from NC_066297.1 coordinate 2,448,249, forward strand.
ATGTTTGTTCACCAGTTTCTGGCACACGAGTATCGCAAATTGAGGCCAAGCTTATTAAAGACGGTAAAATATTACCAAACAAAGAAGTTGAGGCCGTGGTTGAACAGGAAAAAGTACTGTTCAAACTTAAGAAGCCGGTCAGAGAAGGCTCAGGAAAATATCAAATTAAGCTTTCAAATTCACAAGGCGAAGACGTTAAGGATGTTAATATTATAATGCAAAGTGCACCGTCTCCACCTCAGAACGTGGAGGTTGCTGAAGTCTTCCAAACATCTTGCGTTGTAACATGGAAGGTACCGCAAGACGAAGGTGGATCGCCAATCATTAAATATATTATTGAAAGACAGGTCAGTGGATATCAATATGCAATTATATAAATATAGTTCCGTTTTTAGAGTTGCTTATCTAAATTTAAATTCACGTAAAAAAACTAAATCAGGTCTGAGAAGAACAGGCGAGCGCAAGAAATTAGGCGGGCCTTTTTTTAGTAGGTACTTATCCGTACCACAAAAAGAACTGAAGTCTTATAGGATCACTTTGTTGTCCGTCCGTTCGTCCGTCTGTCTGTCAAGACCCTTTATCTCGGGAACGCGTACAGGCATCGTATTAAAATTAAAACGATATATTCAAGTCTACAATTTCAAGAGGCTGTAAAAAATCAAACCTCATAGTTAACGTAAAGAATTGATACGTTCGTTTATTCTGCAAAAAAGAATTTTAAGGTACATATTCTCTCAAGGGAATTAAAATGTGTTGGATATTTTCTAATGATCAACAACTATGAAATTTGGCAAGTAATACCGTCTTTTTCTCTATCTCCAGGAAAAGGATTTTTGATTTCAGGTAATCGAATATTTTCAGAACGTGCAAAATTGATTGATTTTCAGGACTTGTCACTTAAAGCAGCCTGGGACAATGTCGCTGAGGTTGCACAGGGCGAACCAACCAAGTACAAGGTTGAGGATCTGATCCCCAAGAAAACATACAAGTTCAGAATCCGTGCTGTTAACAAGATTGGTTCTAGTGAGCCTGGAATGTTCTCGAAGCCAGTACTGGCGAAAGATCCCTGGGGTAAGATACTTTTTATTATTTGATCTGTGCAAAAGATTTAATGACTGCATTACTTCAATCAGAATTCAACACAATATAAACTTGTTTATGTTTCTTTCTTTTATTTAAAAATGTTTAATGCATTATACTCTCGATCATACCTAAATAATAATCTAAGTGGGTATTTTAATTTGTCATTAGTTCCGTCTTTGTTAGGACTTTAGTCTGAATTTGATAGTATGGCAATACTAAAACAATAAGTAAAAAAATGAAACGCTTAGCTAGCATTCCTGTATTGAATTTTACAAAGGGGGTCTTTGAATAAAATACAGTCAATATTATAATATTATATGATCCACCATTCTACTGGTGAAATTATTTTTAAAATAGGTTTGGTAGATTTTGAGTTTATTTACTGCGAACAAAAAACACACATAAAAGTACATTTTTTTAAATCACTTATATCCTTTTTCAGATGAACCATCGAAACCAAAGAGTGTCTCAGTTGTGGATTGGGACAAAGATCACGCAGATATTAAATGGGAGAAACCAGACAATGATGGCGGTGCTCCAATCACTGGATACTATATCGAGTACAAGGTAAGAAAGAACACAGAATAAAAAACTTACTATAGAATACTTAACCAACCATCTTTCACTCGCCGTGCGACACACACTTTTTCTTTCGTGTCTTATCTTGCTTTATCTGCATCCATGTTAAGACAGTGAGGTCTTGCGAGGGAAGGCGAGTGATCACCTAACTACACTAACTTAAAAAAAACTGGTGAAATAGACATTGCCTTAAACAATGAATTAATAACTTTATCAACTATTGATATTTCAGGAGAAATTCGGCAAAGACTGGGTAAAAGGAGTCGAAGTATCTGGTGATGTCCTGTCTGCAACTCAGGACCTCCTCAAGGAAGGCTGCACGTACGAGTTCAGGGTCCGTGCTGTCAACAAGGCTGGACCTAGTGAGCCAAGCGAGAGCACTAAGCCTATTGTGGCTAAGTGCAGATTCGGTAAGACCTATTCTAATATTCACTGTAAAAAAAAAGGGTGTGTGTACGAATGCACGCAAGAAGTTCTACTTCTTCGTAACAACGCAAAAATTTTACGTTTGTAGAAAGAACAATATTGTAAAAATCTTACAAAGATAGCTTTGACGATTAATTATTAATTAACGAATACGGCTGTATGGGCTTTAACCCTTTGCCTGTCCTAATAATGAACGAAGAAACCAAAAAAAATATCGAATGTCGCAAACGTCAGAAATTTTTAGGAACCAACTTCACCTTGTTATTTTTGTTACAGTGATGCGCGCGCATCTTAATGTTTCACTCTTATCATTTTTTCATAACGCGCATAGGAAGTAGGTATAACTTCAAAAATTATTGCCGTTAGTCAAAAAATTTTACCGTACGTAGCGCTTGGAGAGTGTAGAGAAAAAAACTCGCTCGTATATGTGGGTGCCGACTGGCACCACTTTTATATTTTGACCTTTAATATTTGATTACTATTTGTTCACGAAGCATCCTTAACAAACAATGAATTCAAGCTGTAAAGGTTGTGCATCAAATATAGGATAAATTTTAATATTTATACAGTTTATTCTTTATTACTTTTTATGAAATACTAATTTGTTGAAATGAACGATGCGGGACTCGACCTCGCGAACTTTCGAATTCCGTGCGAGTGCTTTTCCAACTAAGCTAACCGTTCGAGTGACGTAAAGTTCGACGACGAAGACGAGAGAGGTCGCGGGTTTGGGTCCCGCATCGTTCAAACATTTTGTTTTCAAATTTTATTTGTGTAATAAATCCCAGAAGTGAGGGTTATCACTTTAAAATATAAGAATTGTTTAATTAGTTTTGTATATTAATAAAGCTATAGTAAAATACTAATGATTTGAAAAGAGTGGTCGTTGAGTTTTTTGTATGTTCGTCCCACCAGTTCTACTTTTTCCGAACATATGGAAGATATAGTAATTTAAAAGAAATATCTATAGTGACGATTCAAAAGCGCTTAATTGAATAAAGTTTATTTGACTTTGACTTTGATTTACTTTATTTTCAGTAAAACCGTATATCATTGGCGAGGGTCTACAGGGCATGATTATCAAGAAGGGTCAGGTTATCACCTTTGATATCAAGTACGGAGGTGAGCCTGAACCCGAGGTGAAATGGCTGAAAGGAGAAGAGGTAATTTCTAAATTTCTTTTACAACTATTTAACAAACTATGAGGATTTTATTTACACAAAAAGGTGGATTTTTACAAGGCAAAGCTGTGCACAATATTTCATTAGGTTCAAAAAAATATATTTTAAATCTATTAATGGACATTTTAATTTTTTATACAACATAAAAATACTAAATGCAGGATAAGTTTTGTCTACTTTTTTAATACAACACCCATATCGCTCTGAAATCCGTTAATCTATTATGCTCCGTCTATATTCCAAAGCCACTGCATACATGTGTGTAATCCTAGTGCATTAAGTTTTCTCTTGCAGGAGTTTTATTGTTATTTTAACAATTAAAGGCGACTTGTAGTGGTGTATACCCTATTCCTTAAGTATTGAGACTAAATCCCCCTTATTCATAATGGTCCACTAACTTTAAACAGCCGCTAAGGAATGTTATTTCTCATTCTGACTTATGTCAATAGAAGAAGACAGAATGAGAATTAGCAGTGGCTAACTTAAAGCACTCTTTAAGTTAGCATTCTATTATGAATAAGGGGGAATGTCTTTATTGCTTTTCTAGCTTTATTGTCATTTAAAAGATAAATAATTTAAATTGAATTGTAAAAGTAGTATTACGATACAAAGAGAATGTAAATACTACGTAATAAGAGACGGGACTGCCTGAGTAAAAATTGAAATTTCGTTTAGTATGAAACGTGCAGAGACTTGATACAAGTTTGAAATAGTAATTACAATATTGCGACGAAGTATAATCCGGCCAAGTTTGAAAACGAACATTTGCTTAAAACGTAGAGGATTTTTTACAAGATTATAGCCGTCATCTGTCAATCTATCAATGGCTGCACGTTTCATACAATCGAGTGGATCGCTTTTTTTTTCTTAGTAAGTTTCGCTAGGCTGCTATAATTACCCTTATTAATTTTATATTTTGTTTTGTCCAACAAAAGAGACGCGGCAAGGCGTACACAGAGAAGGTTAGATGGGTGATGATAAATGTTGTCGATGTTCTAAACTATTCGTGCTCTTCTGTATCACACTGAAAATGTTGCTAACACAAATTATAATGTCGCAAATCATGTTTAACTGAAAGAAATAAAATTAAAAAAGTGTTTGTAATGTACTTACATTATGTACGCTCAAAAAGTTAACTTCTTTGGCGTAACATAACAAAAATCCTAAAAAAAATTTTTTCCTCCTGCTACTTTACGTTTGTAGAAGGAACAATATTATAATAAAGAAGGTATTAATTACAAGCAATTTAGTTAACTAGTTTTTATTTTTTATTATGGTAGCTGAAGTATGATACAAATGGTCTAATCAACCAACTATCTTCAAGTTGTCGAATTTGCGTGACGGTGTGCGCGCGCATCATTATAATTCACTCTTATAACTTTTCCCTAACGCGCCAAAATAAGTATAACTTGATATAACTATAATTAACTTGATATAAGTATAACATATATTAATACCCAGAAAGGCATTAATGAGTTATAAATGTATGGGATATACAAAAATGTTTCCTTCATGATATTAAGTGAGATCGGTTTTTTTCTTGATTATTTATTATGTATAATTCAGTTAAACATGAACGCCTTTCATCGCTATGGATGCGATGTACAAGCGCTTTCGATGTTGTGAAAAAAAAAGTTCAAAGATGCATTAATTCTAAGTCATTTCAAGAACCATCACATTAATTACACTTACAATTTATAAGTACATTACGAATTGCAATGACATTACACGCTTAAAGCAGATTATCATAATAATTACACCAATAGATCATTTCGGTTTAAACTCGAGCTTAGTGAAGACGAAGACGAGAAAAGAGGACTGGAGCCCTATTACCAAACTCGAAATACGAAATTTCGGTCGACAGATCGTACATTTTCCTGTAACGAAAGTGTTTCGTGTCCGAAGATCGATACGAAGTTCGCGATTAGACATTTTATCTTTCGTTTACCTTATTCCTAAATTCACTTGACATTTACTTTTTCATTATTCGACATTATTATAATCGTAACTACAACTTCATTTTTTATGGTCATGTCTACGGTACCGAATCGAAATCCGTCCGAACTATTTGGATTCGAAGTACTTTGGTAGGATTTAATTCGCAGTTCGTCGTTCTTTCGTTTCGGGCCGAAACTTCGGCTTTCGATCTTGGTAATAGAACTTCTGATTTCGTTTAATGACGATTGAAGTTTGAAGACTTAAGACTTAGTGCTAATGCATCTTAATTGGTTATAACATAATATGTTTCTAAAATTGTAAACATGAAATTGAATTTGACTCGAAGGACCAAACACTTCAAACATTTTCTGAATGCACACTTAACACTCGATGTTGTTGTTTTAAATTTAAATGTTATGAATTGTTGTCTTTGTTCTATTCTAAATATTTCTTTAATCACTGAAAATGTCATCAACAAATGAACTACTTATGCGTAGCAGATGGCAAATGATTATTCATTTCTTCATTAAGGCCTAGCAGAACTAAGGTCTTGTTTCGTTTCAAGGACAGTTGGGGACTTTCAGAAAAGATATTTCTCGGTATTGCAACATAGAAAGGAGAGAAAGATAAAAGAAACAATGTAAACGCGCCGTTGAAGTCAGACTTTTATTTCGTCGCAACAAGACATATTTTAAAAATTCCTTCAAATAATGTAATGGTGCTTCCATACAGAGTTATTTTGTCGCATAACGAACTATTTTATGACAATAGTTAATAAATGTTTTCTTGCTTTCAAATGTTTTCTAAAATTTCGTAACTTTTGTGTGAAATCATTAACCCAAGCGACAGTGGGGTTTGAAGATTATTTAACCAGATCAAACTTATGTAATGTGGTGATAGTAAAATGTGAAGAAATATTCTACAACATAATATTTTATCATTGCGGAAAGCTTTGAAAACACCTACCAATAATAAAGTGTTAGTGAATATTAAAAAGTTTCGTGATAGATAAAATTATTTAACCGTTTTTATCTGATGTGTGGAAGCGCCATTAGATATACTTAAGGTTTAGCTTTTTTGTTTCTTTTCTCGTGTTTGCGTATCGCTAATAACGATTAAACAATATGGTCTTCAACTGTACTTAGATTATTGCACTTTCAGTTTCATATCTTCAATCTTATATAAGCTTAACCATAAACTTTCATTATGATAATGACTATAGGAAGTACATGATGATGGTGAACGTATCACCATTGACAAGTATGAGAGGAACACGGTGCTGACGGTTAGAAAGACCACGAGGCCAGATAGTGGAAAATACCATTTGGTGCTGACAAACTCTTCGGGAACGTGTGAAAGTATTGCTGATGTTGTAGTACTAGGTGAGTGAATTGCAAGATAAATATCTCATGAATCTATAGAACGGTCATTATCTACCGCAATTTTAATCCTTTATATACTTCTAAACTTGTGCTCACACTTCCATCTGCGTGGAATCTGGGTCCAGAGATAAAAAATTGGTATTTAAACATTATAATTTATTGTGCTACAAAACCTAGCCGAAGATTTAAAATTATTTACAAATATCTTGAAAAAACGATACGTAACATTTTTTCCTACAACTACTATAATATTATGTTCTGCACCAAATTATCTTCACTTGTAAGATACTATATTAATATAAAATTTTTCTCATTAGCTTCCAAATAAATAGAAAAAAAAAACATTGCGTGCGTACAAAGTACACATGTCAGAAGTGAAACCTGCATGGTGCATGAACCTCTAAACTGCTTATGAATTCCTGGTACGAGTTTCTAGGATGACACATGATTTCAACCGCTATTAAAGACATTCCTACCACCACACTAATATGTATAACTAGCTGACCCGGCAAACGTTGTTTTGCCATATAAAGTATAATTCACGCGATAGTTTTATAAGTAATAAAATATTGCCTATATTATAGCCTGTACATCATTTTGTTCTATTGTCAATAGTTTTTGCAGCGCACGCAAAAATAGGTTTTAGATTTTACACTTTGTATTACAAAATAGCAATTTTATTACGGATCCCTAATTTTGAAAAAAAAACATAGCCTATAAGCCTTCCTCGATAAATGGACTACCCAACACTGAAAGAATCATTCAAATCGGACCAGTAGTACCAGAGATTAGCGCGTTCAAACAAACAAAGAAACAAACAAACACTGCAGCTTTATAATATTAGTATAGATAATATGTTCTCCTGGTGTCTATGTGGTAATACGTGCGCTCGGAGTCAGAATATATTAAGGTATACTCGCGCCATACTTAAGACAATCTCTTCTTTAACTATGATCACCTGGTACCAAAACATTGTATTATGCTTCCTATCTCATTATCTCCCATGTTAAATATTATGAATTGCAGTGATTGCTCTTTTTACTGTCGCTTTTTCGTTTCATCGACTTTCAAATCACAACGATGAGAAGTTTTCACTTCTATAGTATGCATATTTCTGTCTCATTCTTTGCCGGCTTCATCCTACACATTTTTGTATTTGTGTCTCTTACCTGTTGTTTTTTCCTTTGCATCCGGTTTGAAATCACAACGATTGTAAAGAAGTTTCACTTCAAAAGATAAACAGAAAATAAATCTGAAGTCGTAATTGGATACGATATCCTTTATTTTTTAGTAAAATTATTTCATTGGATTCTGCAGTTATAATTTAACTATAAACTTATGTAGCTATAGATGCAACTATTAAAAACATGTTTGCTGATTACTTTAATATTAATTTATCATAGATAGCTTTTTACGGCCTCAAAAAGCATAGGTTATCCCTACATTACTGAAATCAAGCTATAAGTTGGAGCAAAGCCAAAACAACTCCTCATAATAATTTGTAATTTAATGGAAAAATATTTTGTAGACAAACCGAATCGTCCAAATGGCCCGCTCGAGGTTGTGGAAATTCGTGCTGAGAAGGCAACAGTCAAATGGCAGAAACCAGATGACTGGCAAGGCTCCGACATTACTGGGTACACGTTGGAGAAATTGGATATGGTAAGTTCGATTACAAAAAAAAATTGATCCGGCGGATCATACTATTTGACATTAGAAATAGAGACTTTTAAACTAAAGGATATTAACAAGAAAAACTTGATATCGACAGGACACTGGCAACTGGATTCCTTGTGGTGAAACTGGTGCTGAACCCACTGAATTCACGGTGAAGGGTCTCACGCCCAACCACAAGTACAAGTTCCGAGTTCGCGCTGTCAATAAGGAGGGAGAGTCGGAGCCCTTGGAGACAGATGGATGCATTGTTGCAAAGAATCCGTATGGTAAGTATTTTTCAATTTCAATTAAGTATTTTGTGTTATAATATAAATTCTTTCAATTCTCCGTTTAGGTAAAAGATATTCTGCTTTCAATACAATTTCGATGAGTATCTTTGTTGTTTTGTTTTTGTTGTTGTATATACAACAATATTGTAAGATTTGTAACTGTAGGTAACTAAATAATCTTTGTAATATTGGTTTTCTAATCTAGAATAATTCCACAATATCAATGACGTTCTATACAAATAATTTTAAGGATATATCATTCGTATTCTGATAGTAGAACGACAAAAGTGTGCTTAAAGACAATGTAAGCACACTTTTCTCCTAGTCCTATTGTGTCAACTGGCACTGTCTGAATCAAATCTGAACTGAATGAATGTTTTACATTACTGCTTATTGACCAAGAATATTTTAAACAACTGGAGTAAATACGGCAATGTATATACATAGCAGTCGAAGCTCATTATGGTGTGGCTGGTTGTGGCATGTTCCATATTTCAGCTTTGTTTTTATTCAACGAGATATGTCTATGCGTATAGAACGTCATTGGAGAATATACGTACCGTTAATATATTGTATAACATTATCTCTGAATTTCTTCAGATCCTCCAAAGGCACCTGGAAAGCCAGTTATCAATGATTATGACAACATGTCAGTCACACTCCAATGGGAGCCACCCACAGATAACGGTGGCAGACCAGTTTTGGGATATGTCATTGAGATGAAAGACAAGTTTACTGCTGATTGGATTGAGGTGAATATTTCTATTTTATAATATTGTAATTATGTACCCAAGCACATACCTATATTGCTTGAATAAAAAATGATCTAGACTGAAGGAAGGTAATATTATTATTATTATATCGAAGACAATAATAGTTATAAACATCTTAGCTTCAATAATTCAGCGTGTGGCAGATTTTCTTGAACATTTTTTTTTCCGTAAATACCTGCTAAATATTCGATGAATTAATATTAATGCTATTAAGGTAAAATAGAGATTTAAGTAGAATAGAGGTCTCGGGTTCGAGTCCCGGGAATTAGCAAACATTTAGACTCTAGATAATTAATTTTGTTTCCGAGTCATGGGGATGTTATTTGTATTTTTAAGAATGTTTATCTTATTAAATATATCATTGACTTGCAGTCCTAGTTCATGGCTAGATAATTATTTTGTATAAAATAATAATAATTTTAATAAACTATTATGGTAACTAGATGGTACGCACTTATCATCACCGATAGAGAGAGTCCGCTAATGGCTAGTATAAAATGGAGTTCAATCAATAGAGAACAGCAATTTAATTATTTTTGACTTGAATGTAATCTGCTACAAATACGAAATCACCCGTTCCAGGTATTGAAGACAAATGACATCAAAACTGAAGCCAAGGTTGAAGGTTTGAAAGAGAAGATGATCTACCAGTTCCGAGTGAAAGCTTATAACAAAGCTGGAGTTGGAGATGCATCTGAGCCTACGGACAATCATCTCTGCAAGCATAGAAACTGTAAGCTATTTCATTATTCCTCAATATGTCATTGATATCTACCTTCCTATATACCTAACTGAAAATGACTACTATAGAATTTGTCAAACCTATTTAATAATTTGACGATTAACACGTAAATTAGCTATTAATATGAACAAACAATACCAGAAATTTCTTTTGAATTCTTTATACAGATACTTTAAATATACAATTTTGGATGTTAGTTTCAGATCTTGCTAAAAATATAAGTTTGACCACGATAATAATTGAAAATTCTGAGTTTTACTGTTATAATAATTCAGATCCTAATAATATGTAATATTTTTATTTTCCAGTGCGGCCACGTATTGAACGAAGCACTTTCAAATCGGTCATCATCAAGGCTGGTCGTACACACAAATGGTCTGTGGATGTGTTTGGTGAACCACCACCGGAAAAGACCTGGTAAGTTAAGCACATTAATTATACGTTTTATATAATAATAGTAGCTGACCCAGCAACGTTGTATTGCCATATAAAGTAATAATAAAAAATCAACCATAATACATACAATACTACCAAATATATTGTACATCAAATTTATCGTACTACAATAATCATTATATTCGATTGCCATATTACAACTCTAATGCGAATCTGTGGATGGAATAGAATGATATTAAAATCGCGATAAAAAAATAGGAGTTGATCATAGACGGGTGAAAATTTGAAGTTGTATCTTTTTGTTTTTTAATGTTGAATCATAATAAAATAAAAATAAAAAATTGACAAAAAAAAATATTTAGGGGTGGGTGACCCTTATCATTTAGGGGTATTATAGGGTATTGAAAATTTAATTAGGGATATAATAAAAATTTAAGTTGGCCAATTTTCACACCTACCCGATATATATACAAATCTTCAAACAAATTGGCTTAGCCATTTTGGAGTAGATTGGTAACAAACACTGGGACACGAGAATTTTAAATATAAGATAATATCTTACTTAAAAAAGATAATTATGTAATAAACTACCCAACTGTAATTATAATTCTCAACTGGGAAACCTGGAACCTGTTTTTAGTTATCAATATTCATTTATTGAACCTATTTACCTTTCCACATCGGACGGTGCCCGCAGGCACTTGAAATTACAAACACAGGGAGTTTGGCAGTGCCCCAAGGCATTCTTTTACCTCACCCAGTTTTCACCCTTATTAGGTGTACAAGATGGTTTATTTGCCTACGCAATTATGAACGAGTGAAGTCCGATACACATTTCGATCCGTTACGAATCAAGGCCACCAATATTCGACGTCATAGCTTTACGGACATAGCCTTTTTGTGTTCACTTGTTCCCGGGCGGCGCAGCGAGCAGTCGTTAACAAGACTTTGCACAAAGATTGTTCTTTGTGGAGATTTTGGTTTTATTTTATAAAGAACATAAAATGTTTATTACAAAAACATAAAAGTTAGTAACTAAAACAAGTAATTATCATTGAAACTAATAATTTATTTTAAAATATACCTATTTTTACACTTATTGTCGAATGAAAAGTCTGTGTGAAATAAAATAAAAACACAATATGAATAATTTATACATGATCTTATAGCTTGTTTCAATAGTTTTCAGTGACAGTCAAATCACCCTAATTATAAGCATTTTATTACTACACGTAAAATAATACGCACGGGGAGAACGCTGCGCGAGCGCCGAACGCATGCCGATCTAAGGCGAACGTTTATGCAATAATGTGGTAACTTAAAAAGGCTTGAACCTAGGGCTGTGAAACCAAAAAAAACATATTGACATTTCTTAAGTGTCAAGAAAGTTTAGTTGACATAAATCAAAATGCTAGGTACAAACAATATAATGTAGTAATTTAGTAAATAAACAAAGTACAATTTTCATGCTGTCGATGTAAACAGACACAACGCATTCTAAATAAACATTAAGTTGTGGATGTCTTGTGTGAGTATCTACTATCTAGCTAAATAATTACAAAACGAGATTGAAATTGTTAACGCTACAAATATATTATAATAAATTATAGTTACCGTATCTTGTAAGTTTTGAAAGTTGCAACAAAACTAATACCATTAATTTTCGGCTCGGCTGAGAAATAGGAGTTTATTTCATTTGCAGTAGTAAAAAGACTTGCTGCTGTTGTGCGCTATTTAATTGCAATAACTTAAATGTGTCAAATGGGTAAAAAAAAATTGTTTGCAGGTCTTGGCGCGAAAATATTAAACTTGTGAACACTGAGCGCATCAAGATAGAAAATCAAGATTACCACACAGATTTTACAATTGTCAATGCTGTGAGAAGAGACACTGGCCAATACACTCTGAGGGTTGAAAATTGCAATGGCTTTGACCAGGAGACTGTTGAACTTACAGTGCTCAGTAAACCAAGTGCACCTAAAGGTAAGCATTCTGATCAGATATATTATATTGGTTTTATTCAGTTATTTTCTAGTTTGAAACAGATATAAATGATTTGACCCAAGTCAAAAATTGATTAATTTATTATGAGTAGCAACACTCAATCCATCTCTGTTATAGACAGCTGATGGGTCATAGTATAGTATTATGTACTTGCTGCCATTTACTTCCATACAAAAGTCCATGTTTAAATTTCCTTAGAGATTTTCTTCGAAATAAATACTATAAAAATTTAACAATACAACAACCAACTTCAAAAAAATAACTATTTGAATAGAAGTGGATTACCACTTATTATTTTTTACTGTATTTGGTGATTGATGTGTCCATTTTTAATTGGATCTCAGGATCACAAAGTATCCTGTTCTTGTTATTAAATGATAGTTTTATCCTGTTATCTGATATTGTTTCTAACTGTAAATAAATAAATATAGGATTATCATTTTAATCCAGTTTGATATTGATGTATTAGTAGCCATATTTTTAGTCCCAGACGAAAAAAAAATTACAAACACTGTACTTGATTGTTCTATAATTTCTACCAGGACCTCTGGAAGTACTTGATGTCCATGCAGAAGGGTGCAAGGTCAGATGGGAGAAGCCCGAAGATGATGGCGGCTCACCAGTCAAAGAGTATGAAGTTGAGAAAATGGATCTCGCCACCGGAAAGTGGGTGCGAGTTGGAAGGTAAGATTGCATTGAGAAACGAATTAAAATAGTTTTCAGTTTTTTTTTATGGAATAGGAGGACAAACGAGCGTACGGGTCACCTGTTGTTAAGTGATCACCGCCGCCCACAATCTCTTGCAACACCAGAGTGTTGCAAAAAGTATGAAACTATGGTGAATTTATTGTATTAGGCTTTCTTTTGTGAAAATTAATAATAATCTAAATCTATGTATTAAAACATAAAGCAAAAGCTTTGTACTCCTTTTTAAAAAAAATTGTGCAAAAGGATGAAAGTGAAATTCAACACAGTTAATGTTTATATGAAGAAGAAGTGCATAAAGTTATTTTCTTATACACAAAATGCCTTATAAATACATTAAATCAATTAAAATAAATATAACACACACTACTGCTTGAATGACACACAACTTACTTTATACAGGTCTTTGACATATAAAACCTTATTTAGTTCAAACCTAAAAATGAAATGAATCATGAGTTACATCATGGCCTCTGGGTGACCACTAGTTATCTCAAGTGTTAATGCTTCTAAGATGCGGAATTTACTGCCACCTGAGGTTTTCGTTATGTTGGTCACTAAAGCCTTCCACTCCTTTCAGTCCTAGGCTTTCCTTATTGCGGTCGTAAGTGATAGGCCAGTGAGTGTCTTGATCTGGTCCGACCAGTGGCCAGGTGATTGTTCGCGTGGTCTTTTGTCATGCACTTAGCCAATGATATAATCAATCACCCATTGGATTAAAAAAGGTGTATATAAATTAATTATGTTACAAATTCCCTTTAAAATAGGGTTGCTGGTGATAAGAAACCTCTGGAGATGGAGGTGACTGGACTGGAGCCAGGTCATCAGTATAAGTTCAGAGTCTCTGCAGTCAACGATGAGGGTGACTCAGAACCTCTTGAGGCTGAGAAGGCTATACTAGCTAAGAATCCTTATGGTAAGTATTTGGTTAATAATGCTCGTTTTCAATAACAGTGACATCAATAAACAGACAAGGATGTTTAAATTCCCGCGCGTTCAGATAGGGTTAGGCCGCCATCTTTGTGACGTCAGATCCTAGCACATAAAACTCACTAATCTAACCAGTTAATATTTAATACGATTGAAGAATAATCATCATCGAATCCTAATAATAATAAGTAATAATAATTTTTAATAATTAATCACACCGTAAGAACAGAACATAGGCGTCTTTTTTTGGAAGATTAGTTTTTCTTGTTTCGACTCTTGCAGAATTAACTGAATAATAAGGGTTATAAAACGACTCCCATAACTATTAGACTACTTAAAAAATTAATATAAACTCTCCAAGCCTTGACGACTGCCTAATGACGTCACGATCATTTTAATATAACAAGGTTCCTTCCCTGTTACAACGCGCGGGATTACAACATCTGCTGGTTGGTGCAAATATTATTTCCCAGAAAGTATTTATTCAGTCTACAAGTATTTTATTCAAAAAGTATTTTGCTTATATACTTTTCAAAAATCAAAAACGCGTTTTGTTACAGCTACGTGCCAAAAAGCTTGTACTTTACAACTTTAATTTTTATGCAACTTTAAAGTTTATTTTTCAACTACCCTCAACAGATGTTGCCGATAAGCCTGGCAACGTAGAAGTCGCTGATCACGACAACCAGAGCGCAGAAATCAAATGGGATCCTCCATCTTCGGACGGTGGTGCGCCCATACAGAAGTACATCATACAGAAGAGACCAAAGGGTGGCAACTGGGAAGATGCCGCTGAGGTACGAAAAGGATTTTTAATTTTGTGGAACATGAAAAAAATCGATATATCTGCTTTTAAAAAGTACTCTATACTTATTGACAATAATTCTTATATTTAAAATAGAGCTAGCAATAAGTTCTGTTACAAATAAGAATGCTTGCATGTCTGGCCATGAATCTATGGAGTAATGCACTGTTTCCATGGAGATGCTTCGCTTGATGTCGACTATCACTGCGATGAAATTAACCAAGAATATCGGCAGCATTTCCGCATTCGATGCTAGGCAGATCCGTTGGCCGAAATAACCGTCAGCATATGTCTATTGAGACGCGTGGTAGCACTTTGTACAATCTCCGCCCCTCTGGACCCCACGGGACAAACGTCTCTTTACAATTCATAAAAACTTTTCGCGTGATTTACAGTCCGTAGCGCGTTATCAATAAATCCTCTTGGAGTAGTTATTAACTATCGTTGGATGTATTTTCAACAGAATTTAGTAACAGTATCCTATTCTTTTTTAAGTATCTAAGTTTAATTAAGTATTTCTATAACATCTACTTAGATAAAATTTAACTTTATGTAAATATTCATTTAAATTATTGTGATTAATCCGTTTATCTAAATAATTTGCTGTAGTAACAAATAAATTTATAATTGAATGGAATTTGGAACTACAAGAGTCTAAAGTGTTTCTAATTGGTTGGAACAGAGATTGAATTTTGTCATATTAACGCGTGGAATGAGAATGCAGTGGTTAGTCTGCAAACGATACTTTTGAAGTTTCTACCAAGACCTGACGTCATCATCTTCATAGGCTTGGCAAGTTACACCCGGTTACTGAAGTATTACTTGATTCGACAGGTACCTGGCAACGCGACCAGTGGCAAAGTGGAAGGTTTGCCCGAGGGCGGTGAGTTCGAGTTCCGAGTGATTGCGGTCAACAAGGCCGGGCCCTCGGAGGCATCCGAGCCCACCAAGATGACCACAATCAGACATAAATCATGTGAGTACTATTATTAAAGATTTGCCTTACACTGTTTGCTTCCCCTGGGCATAAAAATAATAGGGAAGCCCGTAGCCCAAGGGTAGACTTTGAGGCAACTAAGGGCATGTACATGTGGTAAGCTTCTTTGCACAGGATGCCAGCTAGATTATGGCTACCACAAAGGCGCCTTTTTCGGCCGTGCAGCAGTTATCTGTAAGCATTATTGTGTTTCGGTCTGAAGGGTGCCGTAGCTAGTGAAATTACTTGCCATCCTATGTCTCAAGGTGACCAGCGCAATTGTAGTGCCGCTCAGAATTTGTGGGTTTTTAAAGAATTCTGAGATGGCACTGGATTGTAATTGGCCCTGCCCGTATCAGTTAACAGTCCTCTGAACGTCCTGCTCGTCTCGTCCTAATTGTCATAAAAAAAGACAAAAGCTCCTTTTGCAAAGAAATTCTTGCCTCTCATAACCATTTTGTAAAATCAACTACGGTCATTTCAAAGTTATTCGTCTCAGACATCATACATTATTATAGTATTTTATTTTTAAAAAATGTTCTGTCAAATTGTAAGCGAGGCAATAACTCTTAAAAAAAATTTTTGTCTGTTTCATTTTCCCCGCATATCTGAATAAGAACTGGTATTTCAAATTTTTTCCGTAAAATACTCTTGTCTCATAACTATAACACGTCCCATTATTTTTTCTCATAACTTGTACTTCGCTTTCAGTGAAGCCACGCATCGACCGCACCAATTTGAAGGCTTTGACAGTTCGCGCTGGAAAGCCAATATTCTTCGATGTGAATGTGAAGGGAGAACCAGCGCCAAAGGTGCAGTGGTTCCAGAAGTGGAAGAAGGAAGAAAAGGAGGTTCGTTTTTACCCTCAATTATTATTTTTCATAGTATTTATTGCTTCGATATTTAGATTTTTTAGTCCTCTGGAGTCACTATCAGGTACACCTTTTCTTTACACAATACAGTCGCTTCAATTAAATTTAAATATGTGTATTCTTCTTCATCGTCGTCCCATCACTGCTGAGGATCTTGACTCCGTAGACTGTTAACAGCACACCTCCAACCGGTATTCGAACCCGGGACCTCTAGCTCAGTAGGCTAACTAACCTCTGGGCGATAGGGGTCGTCTCTAGGCTATTTTACCCCTACTATTTAAAAATAGAAATACCTAGCCTTTTTTTACATCTTCAGGTGACAGAGAACGTGGTAAACGTGGATTACAACACGAAACTGGACATCAAGGAGTCAGTGCGCGCTATGAGTGGCGTGTACCGTATCCTGGCCACCAACCAGCACGGCAAAGACGAAGCCGAGGTGGAGATCACCGTGCTCTCGTCTCCGAGCAAACCGGGCGGCCCGCTCAAGGTCACTGACGTCACCAAGAACGGCTGCAAGCTGGCCTGGAAGAAACCGGAGGACGATGGCGGTGAGTAGAAAAAAACAAATACGAAATAACACCCGCATCACGTTGACGTTTGGCATTCCACAACCGCGGGTTTTGCAAGAAATTTCTTGCCTCGCCCAGCCACTTTTTGGAATCAATTACCGGCTGCTGTTTTCCCGAACCAATACGACTTAGGGACCTTCAAGAAAAGAGCATACTCCCAGACACCTGTTATGTCGGATGTCCATAGGATGTCATGTCCATGTTTGCCCCCTCTTACATAAAAAAATAATATAACCTTGCACGGTGTTTGAAATGCGTATACCTATCCAAAAGACTGATAAAACGTACGTATTTCTTCTGTTGTTGGAGGATACTATTAGTGGTGGTGATCATTTAAAATCAAGTGTCCGTAATTTCGCAGTTTTTAGTACAATTAGGTAGTTTTTATTTGGAATTGACTCGGAAATAACCGCGGACAGTATGATGTACTAAAAAAGAAGTGCTTTTTTGTTGCAAGGAACATCTACATAAGCTTTCTCAAAATTTCACTTAATCAGCTGTTTTTGTGTTTTTTTACTGAAGGAGAAGAATTCTGTGAGCCTTACCAGATTCCAATACTGGACAGTAATACGACTAACACATTTAATAAAAGCTTCGGTCCTGTTTTCACGCGTCACTTAATTAATTTAACAGGTAAGCCAGTGACCGGCTACGTGGTAGAGAAACTGAACAAGGCTACCGGCAGATGGGTGCCGGTGGGCAAGACTGACGATACAGAGATGGAGATCAAGGGACTGCAGGAAGGAGAGGAGTACGAGTTCCGCGTCAGAGCCGTCAATGATGAGGGAGAGAGTGAGCCGTTGAAAACAGATCACTCCATTGTGGCTAAGAATCCTTATGGTGAGTCATGTAGAAGCTTTTCAACATATATATATATATATAACCTTTTTATAGTTCAATTACCATAAAATTATATATATGGCCGTGCCACCTGATAATCCTGAGTCGCACAGGAACTATCCAATATTAAATCAATCACTATTTTAATACGTTCCTTTTCGGGTTTCGCTTTGTACTTTTATCTTATTCTATTAAATGTATCCTGTGAGGGTTTTTCTGAAATAAATATTTTCCTTTCTTTCTTCATTTCAATTTCTTGTACGGACATTTTCATCTTCCAGACATCCCCGGTAAGCCCTCAGTGCCTACCATCGAGGACTGGGACGTTGACCGCGTGGACCTCAAGTGGGAGGCGCCCAAGAACAATGGCGGAGCTCCCATCACTGGCTACGTCATTGAGAAGAAGGACAAGTTCGGCACCTGGCAGGAGGCACTTGTCACTACGGTACGTGTCTCATTTTCCGTAGGATATATTTCTATTGTAATATTTATTTTAGTAGTGTAATCGACATGCTGTAGATCTTCTTCTGTATTATTTAGGAGGTTAGATTATGGGTACCACAACGGCGCCTTTTTCTGGCGTGAAGCAGTAATGTGTAAGCATTATATTGTTTCTGTCTTAAGGGCGCCGTAGCTAGTGAAATTACTGGGCTAATGAGGCTTAATATCATATGTCTCAAGGTGACGAGCGCAATTGTAGTGCCACTCAGAATTTTTGGGTTTTTCAAGAATCCTGAGCGGCACTGCATTGTAATGGGTAGGGTGTATCAATTGCGATCAGCTGGACGTCCTGCTCGTCTCGTCCTCTATTGTCATCAGGTTACAAATATGTAACCAGACAAAATTTCAGTTATTGAATTAAGCCCCCAAGCTTCAGACCATAATTTTGCCTCTGGTATTAGAGATACAGGACAGTTGTATTTTTTTGCCATTATGGGGCAACCATATGATATAAAAAATTATAAGAAATCCCACCATGTTGATAATTCACGTTCGATTGTTGACAATGAATTAATAATCAACAGACACCAGAATGCAAGGCCAGGGTGCCAGATCTGAAGGAAGGCAACACGTACCAGTTCCGCGTGCGTGCTGTCAACAAGGCGGGTCCCGGAGAACCCGGGGAACCCACACAACCGCACCTGGCTAAGGCCAGGTTCTGTGAGTATCTCTTTATTACACCCTTACATCATTTATCCACGCCTAGATAGACAGCTGTGAAAACGTCGAAAAAAATAGACTAGTATTAACCTCTACTTTGAGCAGTTCACACACACTAACACAAAGTGTCATACAAATCGCGTCACGTCATTGTAATACGTAGCTTGTCACTCACACTAAACTAATTCGTGGCCTGTTTTTATTTATTGTCTAAACACAAAGAGACTATCTAAAAGTATAAATCTAAGGTTGTCACATTTATCACACGTGGTGTTTCTTTGGATTTCAGTGAAGCCGCTCATAAACCGAGACAAGATGGTGGCGGTGCGTGTCCGTGCCGGTACCACCATCAGATTGGACGTGGACATCAAGGGTGAACCTCCACCGACCAAGACCTGGACCTTCGCAAACAAGGTGTGTATCAAAGAGGATGTGAATACTACGTAATAAGGACTTCCTAAGTTAAAATTTAAATTTAGTTTAGTAGGAAACGTGGAGAGAGATTTGACATAAGTTTGAAATACTAGTTTACCAGTGGGAGGCTCCTTTGAACAGGATGATGGCTAGATTATAGGTGCCACAACGGCGCCTATTTCTGCCTTGCAGCAGTAATGTGTAAGTATTATTGTGGTTCGGTCTGAAGGGCGAAGTGAAATTACTGGGCAAGTGAGACTTAACATCTTAACTTATCTCAACATGACGAGCACAATTATAGCGTTTTTGGGTTTTTCAAGAATCGCGTGCGGCTCTGCATTTTAATGGGCAAGGCGTATCAATTACCATCAGCTGTACGTTCTGCTCGTCTCGTCCCTCTTAACGTCCCTCTTGACGTCTTAAGAAAACTCTCGACATTCATAAGTGTTATTTCCTTGACCTGCATGAATAAAGTGATTTTGATTTGATTTAATAATGTCCAGCATCTCAAAAGCATTGTTATATCCTTAGATCATTTATACGTTAAAAATTGAGTTTAGAAATAACCTTTACTCTGACCAATGCACGCACACAAACACAAAGTGTCATACAAATCGCGAGTGTAAGACGTAGCTTCTCACGCAAAGTTTTCATCGGTTGTCTAACAGCAAGAGTTTCTATCTAGAAGTATATAAATTATCTAAAGTTATATCTATTAACAAAATAATAATGACTCATCCAATGTAGGTCATCGAGACCGGACCTGGGTTCAAGCTCGAGAACGAGGACTACAACACCAGGCTGCAGATATTCGAGTCCTCGTGGAAGAACTCCGGTATATATACCCTGAAGGCGGAGAATGACTCAGGGAAAGACGAGGCTACTGTCGAAATTACTGTACTGGGTATGCAATCCTACTAATATTATAAATGTGAAAGTTTGTATGTCTGGATGTATGTTTGAACTTCTTTAACGCAAAATCTACTGAATAGATTTTGATGAAACTTTACAAGAATATAGCTTACACACCAGAATAATAAATAGGCTATAATTTATAATACTATAGTGTGAATTATACATGATATAAAAGAAGTGTGATGAATACAACTAGCGCCATCTCTTATCAACTAGCAAGGAAAAGATCAATACAATTTATATAGCAAAACAATGTTTGCCGGGTCAGCTAGTGTGTTATAATTATAATTAATATAGTATGTTCTCTTTAATCTGATAAGCGACTACTTAAGATCAAACAAAAGTGTAGATTCAATCAAAATCACAGATTACCGATAATTTTTATTAATAAATTCCGGCTTCTTACAATGTCAAACGCCATCTTGCCGAACTGACAACTGTCAACAAATTATTATAGATTATAACAACTGATTATGGAGTTGCCTCCATGCGGAGGATCATGTCATATGGGGGAAAAGTTAAAAAAAATCCAGCTTATGCTGTAAATGACAGATCTAAAAGCTTCCATAATGGCGCTGGTGTAGGTACAGAGTATGGTATGAAGTATGGTGAATGTAGCAGTTGTAAACGAATTGAAGTATGCCGAGTTAAAAAAAAATAATATTATTGTCGACTAAAGTAGTTACTTATTGAAACTTTGAACAAATTAATGTAGTAAATATAAACCTTAAATATATAAAGTATAATTGACAGACACTTTTTCATATACACAGATGATTCTCCTCTACCCTCCATATTGTTAATATAAAGTACTTATAATTTAAATAATATTACTAATAAGATAACAAAATAAAACTTTTTCAATCTTTAGCACCAATGACTACCATTAAAGTTTTACATGACATTTAAGCCACAACCTTACCGTGTCTTTTTTAATTGTTGACAGATAAACCAGGCAAGCCTGAAGGTCCACTGGAGGTGTCTGACGTCCATGCTGAACACGTGAAGCTGGCGTGGAACAAGCCCAAACACACGGGCGGGTTGCCGCTCAGCGCTTACATCGTTGAGAAGATGGACACCCTCACCGGCAAGTGGTCACCTGCCGGCACCATTGACCCGGACGTCACACAGGCTACAGTTACTGGTAACTTAAGATTATTTTGTATATGTAGTATATGTGGTGACTCTTTTTTTTCCAACAATTGAATGAAGAGTAAATAAAAACGTGATGACTGCTAAATAAAAAAAAAAACTAAAAAAACAGTTATTCAGATTACTCAAGAGCTATCTGCTAATTAAATGGATAAATATAGAAGAACGCCTAAGCAGCGATTTGGTCATAGAGATTTGGTCATAAAGCAGCCATTCGGTCATAACGCAACCTTACCCAAGAATTTTCTGGATAATTATTGAAGCATGCTTAAGCAGTGCTTTAGTTATAGTATGGATAATACTCAAGATTCACATTATCCAATGTAGAGTTGGATACATTTCGAATTTATCCAAGACAAGTCGTAGAATTTAGAATATTTAATTATTTAGGAAAGATGTTTTAAGATTTTGTACTAGTTTAAGGGCACTACAGATAAGCCGAAATTCTGAACAGATAAAGATGTTAAGTGACAGGAATAGTGCCTGCACTAAGTAGAGTATTAAGCAGTAGCCTTAATGCGGAAAAATGCGCCGCTTGGCCACAACTGTCAGGCATCCTGTGCTAAAAATCACTCCAGTTCAGTGATTCATCTGGTGTTTTCAAGGAACTTTCTTCCATGTACACCCAAACAGTGGCATTAACTTCCATTCCGGTATTTCTAGGTCGATATAAAATGAGAAGCAGCAGTACAAAAGTAGCTCTTCAAAACAATTCACCAACTTTTCAGGGCTAGTAAATCGTATTTGACTTAGCTTTTATTTTTGGGAGTAAAAAAAACCAAGGTGCATGTTGCAAAGAACTGTATGTTAGTTGCCTCATTAGTTCTTATATTTGAAGCCAATTGACAATGACAGAAAGTAAAATGTAACCTACTCTTGGTGTGTTTCCATTTTCAAATTCCGTATTTTTCTTAAATAGTTGTATTACAAATGGCCACTCCAGAAACATTTAGTATGGCTCCACATCAGTCATCACTGCTGGACAAAGGCCTCCCCCAATGATCTCCACGACTATCGGTCCTGCGCTGCCCTCATCCAATGTATTCCGGCGGATCCGGTCAATGATCTGGACCAGATCGTTGGTCCATTTTGTGGAGGGCCTACCAACTCTGCGTCTTCCGATACGTGGTCTCCATTCGAGGACTTTACTGCCCCACCGGCCATCTGTCCGTTGAACTATGTGACCTGCCCACTGCCACTTCAGTTTAACAATCATATGGGCTATGTCGGTGACTATTTGGTTCTCCTCATTTCTCATTGGTTAACGCAAGGAAAATCCGAGTATGGCTCACGTCACGATAAACTAAGAATAAGCTACAGTGACAATTTTAATTGCAGGCCTAGAACCAGGTAGAACTTACCAGTTCCGCGTGAAGGCGCTGAACGAGGAAGGCGAGTCGGAACCCTTGGAGACAGACCATGGCATCCTCGCCAAGAATCCATACGACGTCCCGGCGCCGCCAGGTCTGCCGGACATCGTGGACTGGGACGAGAAGTCAGTCAAGTTGAAGTGGGAGCCGCCCATCCGGGATAACGGAGCGCCAATCACCGGATACGTCATTGAGTTCATGGATCGAGATAGGGGCGAGTTTGTGAAGGTGGGTTATTTTTTAATTATTAGAGTCAACATTGGACGGGAAAAGTACTTATATTTCAAAATATGATCATAGTGATTATTAAATATTTCAACGTTTCTGACGTAATACTGGAGTAATATATACATATAATGGATAACAGATTAAAAATCCAGTGACACATACTGTCAAAGTAAGACGAAGTAAAATAAATGCATTTAAAATCAAAGCGTTTCTAAATAATCAGGGGCGAATCCATGTGAGAGTTAATGGGTTGCAGCCCTGCTGGCTCTAGATATAAGGCGCCCCAATCATGGAAGTTGGGCAATAATAATAAAAATATCCGTATACCATATAGGTGTCTAGTAAACTTTTTTGACAAGTAGAGAGAGGTGATTAGTAAATTAATTAGACTGGCCGCTAAGAAGTATTAGCCTAGGGCCCCAAAAAGTAATGATCCGACCCTGTCGAATAAGCGTTACATTTGTTAATTAATAATCTGTGGGTCCTCTTCCGAAAAAAACGTGAATCATACATTGATTTTTTTTAATGTTGTTGATTATTTTGTTCATTCAGGCTGCTGAAGTACACGGCAACGTGTGCCAGGGAACCGTTCCGAAGCTGGAGGAGGGCAACCAGTACCAGTTCCGAGTGAGAGCCATCAACAAGGCGGGGCAGTCCGAACCCTCCGAGAATACCAACTGGCACACCGCGAAGCCAAGATTCCGTGAGTACATACAAATAATAATATGAAGGTATTTTTACATTAGCTTAGGGCGTCCCACGGCTATGCCACATGGAGGGCTAGTAAGGGGAAGTATATTAAATATTGTAGATGTTACATTTTATTGAAAGAAAACTTAATTTTATTTTAAATAATAATGTGGTCATTTATTTTTGAATAATTGCCTGTTGAACCGAGATTCGAACCTGCTACACGAGAAACGAAAATACCCTATAGATTAATTTCGTAATTTCGTTCAATTTTAGTGAAACCACGCATCGACCGCACAAATCTGAACCCCATCACAGTCAAGGCTGGCCTGCCAGTTTCTTTAGACGTGAAGGTCTTTGGTGAACCACCAGCCACCGTCACCTGGCACTTCAAGGACCAAGAGCTGAGCAACCGCGAGAACCTGGAGATTATCAATGTGGACTATAATACCAAGTTCCTGATGATGAAGACGAAGCGGGCGAACAGCGGGAAGTACGTGATCAAGGCGAAGAACGAGGTTGGGGAAGACGAGGCTGAGGTGGAAATCACTGTGCTTGGTAAGATTATTATGTTAAAATGATCTGTTAGGGGTCGAAGGAAATAAGTTATCCACGCGTTTGGTCTCTAGAGTGCCACAAGTAAAATATCTACATACATATAGACTGATAATCAAATATCCTTGTAGTATAGAGTGAAGTGATATCTACTTTCAAGATATTTATTTAAAAAATAAATTTATTTAACAACTGGAAACTATGTTGTAATATTTACCAGTTTGTATTTGAAATAGATTTGGCTTATTTGCGAAAACGTAAATATTTACACTGTGGCAACATGTCTGTTTTATAGTTTTTTTTTTTAATTTACCAAAGAATTGTAGTTACAGCAAGCACACACACACTTTATTTTAAGAGTAAGGGAAGTAGACAACCTTTAGTCAGTTTTGCCAGTAGGATCTATACTTGAAGTCGTGTTTTAATTATGAACTCCAATCTGCAGGTAAACCGTCGAAGCCTCAAGGACCGCTGGAAGTGTCAGATGTCACCAAGAACGGCTGCAGCCTGGCGTGGAAGAAGCCGGAGGACGATGGCGGCTCTCCCATCGAGTACTACGAGATTGAGAAACTCGACCCGCTTACAGGTGAGCTGCTTTTAGGAAGATATACCCCTTGGTAAAATTTTTGCCTCGATGTTGGTGCAAAGAAACAAAAAGGCTGATATTTTTACTATTCTATTAAGCTATGGTCAAACAGACAGCTAATGGAAAGCGTGGCGATGCGTTTTCATTTTGTTATCCATAGTATCGTTTGAATCTATTCATATAGAAAAGCGAAAATAAACCGAATACGTGGCGAACTGGCGAAAAAGGCGTGTCATGTCAGGACAAACCACCCAAAACCTAAAGGCGAGCGCGCGAAGCGAGGCGTGAGCGAGACAGATGTATTAGCTGACTTTAAAAGCATGATGTCAAACAGAGAGCGAATGAGAGACGCGATGCAAGAGCGAAGCGCGACGGTTGTGTTGATTTACAAAACTTTGACACAAGTGTCGTCCCGCAACGCTTCGCTTTCGGTTCGCTGTGCGTACTTGTACTTTGACATCTTCGTTCCGGTTCGTATTCTCCATGCTTTCAGTTTGGTTCGATTCTAATTTATTTATGACAATATCTTTAATCAGTTTTGTTTAATTCCGAACTAAACTTGGAGATCTTTTAACGGACACCATACTTACTATCAGTCTAATTCCTCTGTTGGTGCATATTTCCGTCAGCAGAGGTTTTCACTTACGGTCAGAGAAGCCATTTGCCGTTTTCCCCCTTTGAACCCCTTTCCTTATTAAAATAGTGTACAAGTAGACGTATTTTCACCTAGGTTCATATTATTATAATACTATTCTGGATATACTAGCAGCACTTGATGCTGTATATTACTTCACTTGTGTAAGTAAATGTTTGTCCAGTGTATTTTTTTTATGAAAATAAGAGACGAGATGAGCAGGACGTTCAGCTGATGGTAATTGATACGCCCTGTCCATTACAATGAGCGTCACTACAACTGCGCTCGTCACCTTGAGACGAAAGATGTTAAGTCTCATTTGCCCAGTAATTTCACTAGCTACGGCGCCCTTCACACCGAAATACAATAATGTTTACACATTACTGCTTAACGGCAGAAATAGGCGCCGTTGTGGTACCCATAATCTAGCCGGCATCCTGTGCAAAGGAGCCTCCCAGTAGTAAAAATTTAAAGGAGTTCACTGAGGGTGCATTGTTTATGGTAATCTATTCCATGCTTCCACTACTCGATTTGCCAGAAAGTGACGCCTGGGATTGCATGTACTCAGATTGCAGGAAAATTTTAACAAGTGTTCTTTGCAATGATTGCTGTGGTTCAGAATGAAGAAATGACTTCGATTAGGGACATTATAATGTCCCAATATTTTGTATTGTACTCAATTAAGTCTCCTCATATTCTTCGGTCTTCTAAATTAGTCCAAGAAGTTCAAGGCATTACTCATATTCTTTGTTTTTTAGGCCTGAGACCATTTTTGTAGCTCTTCTTTGCAATTTTTCGTTTCCTCACTGGTGAGAATGGTGACTCATATTCATTTGGTCTACGAGCTGTCTCCATCGGTTTCGCCTGGTGGAGTGCAGCACTTATCTTTAGATTTTCGGTGATTTGATCCGACCATCGTTTAGGACTACGGCCTCTAGGTCTTTTGCACTTTTGCTAGAAGGTTACTAATATTAACATATTATTTACTGATCTGTATTTATTATCAGGACAATGGATACCGTGCGGCACTGCAAAGGACTGCAAAGCCAACGTAGCAGGCCTGCAGGAAGGCAAACCTTACAAGTTCAGAGTAAAGGCCGTCAACAAGGAGGGAGAGTCCGAAGAACTAGAGACTGAGAAGACTATTGTTGCCAAGAATCCGTTTGGTGAGTATACTGGTACAAGTAATCCTTGTGACAATGCTGCGAGGACAGAAATGCTTATATAAAGGCATAAAAGGCATTTATTTTTCTAAATTGATTCCTTTAGAATGCTTCGTGATGTCACTTCTGCCACAGGCTTCGAAAACAAATTTTGCTTTGAGAGAGAAAAAGTGATGCAAGAAACTCTACCAGCATTCTTTTTCGCTATCGCTATAGCTATAACCTAGTCACAGGCTGTCCGAAAACTTATATAATTTGGAAATAAGATAACATATAGCCTCTATTGAAATACAAATATTAGAAAATTGTGAAGTAAATAGTTTGAAAGAATATATCATATGTAAAAGTGTGACACACATACACACACACGCGCGCCGTTTTCTCGTCGTGGTAGACAGAGACAACAGAACGCCATTTGCTTCTATCCTTACAAACGTTACGCGTTTCTTCTACATTCATTACTCTTTTCATACATGCTCGCCGGTACCGGGTTTGCATCGGACATTTCCTCTTTTTAAAATGTCCCCAGTCATTTTTTTTTCACTCATTCTCTGAGTCAATTTTATTATAAAAAAAATACAATATGTTCTTGTATAAATAAAATCATATGTCCCGATATAGATGAGCCTGGCAAGCCTGGCCGACCAGAGCCGAGAAATTGGGACAAGGACTTTGTGGAGCTGGAGTGGTCCGCGCCCAAGGACGATGGCGGTGCACCCATCACGGGCTACATCGTGCAGAAGAGGGAGAAGGGAGGACGGTATGTCTCACTCGAGTTACGTTACAATGGGGTACTTTAACTGTATATGCGAAAGAATATCAATATACACCTGAGATAGAAATATAAAAAAAAAGTGTGTGTGTACGAATGTACATACATTGGTAACGCAAGAAGTTATACTTCTTTGGCCTAACAAAGCAAAAATCCTTAAAATTATTTATTCTTCGTGCTATTCTACGTTTGTAGAAAGAAGAATATTGTAATAATCTTGCAAAGATGGCTTTGATAATTAATTATTAAATAAGGATTACGGCTGTATGGGCTTGGACCCTTTGCCTGACCTAATAATGGACGAAGACACCAAAAAAAAATTACGAATGTCGCAAACGTCTGAAAATGTTAGGAAACAACTTCACCCTGTTACCTTTGTGTTACATTGATGCGTGCGCATCTTAAAATTTCACTCTCATCATTTTTTCATAACGCGCCTGAAGAAGTATAACTTCAAAAATATTTTTTAAATTACTCTTACTGCGTCTAACTTTATTATCGACTACTCCTCCTCCAAAACCTTTAAATCATGTTAAGTATCCTGTCATTAGAGGATATAACAGCTATGTAACAATATGATATTCCAGAACATGGCAAGACTGCCTGAAGACGTCGGGCGAGCGGCCGTGCGGGCGCGTGACCGACGTGGAAGCTGGTCACGAGTACCAGTTCAGGGTGCTGGCCGTCAACAAGGCTGGACCTGGCGAACCCTCGGATCCCAGCAAGAGTGTCATCGCCAAGCCGAGATTCTGTATGTATACCTACAAATCAAATCAAAATCAGTTTATTCACGTAGGTCACGGAAATGACACTTATGAATGTCAAAAAGAAATTTTTCTTCTTGAATATACCGCTACTTCGTAAAGGGTTGAGCTAATCAGAAGAAGTAGCAAGAAACTCATTACATACCATCATATTCTTATAGGTTATCATCGGCTACTATCCGTAACTCGCATTTTATCTTTCATATCATAATACTGAGTCACTTATACAGATGTAGGAATCTCTATGAACGGCTAGATCACCTAGCGGGTACAGACGTCGCTTCCTTGTGTCTCGTTATCACGGGGACTGTTCCGAAGAAAGTTCTTCGAGGTCAAACATAATCACTGCCGTCGAATTCCACCTTCGTCAAACACGCCACTAATTTGAATATCATCCTCATTATCTGGATGTGTAGCTTTTTTGCTACAGTGCAGTTATCAAGGAGCTTTGTGCCTTGCACGGTATTTTCAGGACGACATGGCTTAAAAAATAGTGTACCACTGTCATTACTGTGGGTAACATTTACACACAAAGCTTTTAGAAGGATAAGGGTCCAGTATAATGATACATACAGGGCCCTTATGAATCTTTCGAGATGCTGCAGCGCATCAGGCATGTTCGTTGAGGATGGGGTCCCTGACTTCTTCGCTGTAATAAGAACAAGAATTGCGACATTCTGGTCGCAGCTCAAATATTAAAATCCTCACGGCTATATCTGACGATATCAGGAGCCCTATATATAAACGATGGATATTCGTTCACATGGAGAACAACAAAAAATAAATTGGACTTGTAATATTTAAGAATTTTTATATTTTGGCGACCACACCCTTATACAGTGATGGTTTTCTAACTTTTGAGTTTACTTTTAATTAGAATAAGCAAAATATTAGCTGAAATAAGAGAATATTATTGTTATTATTACTCTGGTGTTGCAGCAGAATGGAGGTGGCTGTGACCACTTAACATACGCTCGTTAGTCCTCTTCTCCCATAAAATACTAATCCGACCCGGTTTATACAAGTATCCAATTATTTTACCATAGTAACCAGGCCTTTTTCAGTAATTAGTTCAATGATCTGTTCATAATCTATGATGAATTTTAATATAGAAAGAAAGAAATAAATAAATATATTTATTTGTAACAAACACAGTATTTACATAATATAATAGAAGTTATATATATAAATTTACATATATACAAAATTACAAATTGGAGTGTTTGTGTTCTCTCTCAGACCCGAGACATTCATTTTGGAATGAGTGGTAGTTTTTTGACTTTCAATAAGTGATTTCACATCCTATTTTGAATAAAAATATTTGAATTTCAATTTGTCACAAATTGGTCACACTTCAGCATAATGCTGATTACTGTTACTGCGCTGATCTTCCAGTGGGACCACTAAAAGACGCCACACACGATTTCCAGAAGTAGCGCACGCCTTTCTAATTACACTTCTTATATTGCAGTGGCACCCAAAATTGACCGCAAGAACCTCCAGAAACGCAAGATCAAAGTGGGACAGACCCTCAAATTCGAAGCGGACGTTCAAGGAGAACCGGAACCCACAATCACGTGGGCTCTGAACGACAAGACCCTCAAATCAGATGAGAGGCTGAAGATAGAGAACCAGGATTACCACACCACTTTCACGCTGCTCAAGGTGACCAGGGCTGACGGTGGAAAATACGTGGTGTCTGCGAAGAACGATTCCGGCGTCGACAGCGTGGAGATTGAGGTTTCTGTTGTTAGCAAGCCCGCCAAACCCAAGGGACCTTTGAAGGTTAGTTTTAATAACTCAGTTACACTTATTTGGCGCATTTAGAAAATATATAGGTAAGAGTCTATTTTGAGTCTTTAGCGTGTGACGAAATTGGATGCGCTGACTTAACATAATGAATTTCGTGCTGACAATATATGAAAAAAGGTCTGATGGTAGAATAATCAGATGCTATGGATCAGCTGATGCTTGGGCTTAGCTGATAGTAAGGGCTCAACTGATGCATGGCTAATTCAGTATGGAAAACCCACAGCGCGGCTGTAGCAGCAGGCTTTAGCTGGTGCTGTGGGTTTCCTGGTGTAAGGATTCACAGTGATTGTGGTGGATTTTTTTTACTGGATTACTATCCAGTGTGAATAACTAAATAGTGTAAAAATACTTAATACTTTTTGAAGGCATATTACTAACACTTCGCTGTTTGTTTGTCCGCCCATGAGCCTCATAAAACGTAATAATTAGCAACTTGAAATTGAAGCTCTAACAACATATAGTAGATACAAAGATGGCGAATTCCAAAATGGCTGACGTGCAAATTTTTTTTTTTGTATAATTAATATTCATAAAGTTCATAGTGTTCTATTATATAGTACCATGGTAATGAACCCTTCGTTTACTAGTACGACTGACATTTACAACATTTATACGTCTAGATAGACTGTTACAGCTGCGAAAAATAATAAGGTTGACAGTTACACCTCTATTTTGAACAATGCATGCACATCACAAAGTGACATACACATCGCGAGTGTAAAACGTAGCTTGTCACGCACACTAAAGTAATAAACCTGACCTGTTTTCATTGGTGGTCTAGCAGCAAAATACTACCTAGACGTATAAATTATCTAAGTACTCTTGTACACTTGATTGATTTTTAATTCGGTTATAAAGACGAAATTGTAGCATTTTTTTTACTATACCATATCCGATATCTTATCATGCAGGTATCAGACGTGAAAGCAGACGGCTGCAAGCTTAAGTGGGAGGCTCCTGAAGACGACGGAGGCGAACCCATCGAGAGCTATGTGGTGGAGCGGATGGACACGGAGACAGGGCGCTGGGTGCCCGTGTGCACGACCAAGACTCCCGAGGCTGACGTCACGGGACTCAACGAGGGCAAGGACTACATGTTCAGGGTCAAGGCTGTCAACCCCGAGGGCGAGAGTGAGCCCTTGGTTACAGAGACAGCGACGACCGCAAAGAATCCATATGGTAAGTTTTATTAGAACTTAATAAATAAATTATTTATTGCTATACAGAAAATTACAAAAATAAAATGCATAATTAGGCAATGGTTTCATTGCAATAGGCAAAAGGAGAAGGCTCGAATCACCTGCCATGGGATCATTGTGTTCAGCCACCCCTCTCCCATAAGGTGTTGAGTGGGAGTGGATGTATGTTTATGGAAAAAAAATATTTTAGAAAAAGAATTTTCCATTGGGTGTGATACTTATTTAATTACTTAATAATAGGTAAGATGGGTACCATAGTGGCTATACTTTTACCACCAGGCAGTATAGTGTGCTAGCTATCTTGCCTACTGAGGCTATTAGGCCTAGTAAGTGCCTATAGGGGTAAAGACGAACATGGCCCTCGTTACGCATCTAGGGCAAGGCGTCGCCTTAGATCATTTATACGATAGACTATGACTAGCTGGAATTCTTCGTACATATTGCTCGTAAATATGGTCACAATCTTGAACAGCTGATGGTGACAGGCACGGTAGATGGCAAACGTCCTAGAGGAGACAGTCCCACGGGATGGTCGGACCAAATACGATCTTCTCTGAACATCAACTTCCACAATGCCCTTCATGAAGCTAAGGATCGTAGTAGATCGGAAATCGTACGGGAGAAACTGATGCAGCGGGGAGTCATAACCCTCAGTAATGAAGGAAACGACTAATGTTATGTGTGTGTGTTTATCGTTTAATGATTTACAAATTATTAATATTACATTCGTTTCTTTGCTGTCTTATTGCTGGACCATTAGAGGTAAGATTAAAATACAATGATATATAAAAGTTTATAACCAGTAAAATTAATAAACCACCATTCCTCAGGCGAACCGGATGCTCCCGGCAAACCGGAATTCAAGGACTGGAGTGCGAACCACGTGGACCTCAAGTGGGAGAAGCCCACCAACGATGGTGGCGCACCCATTACCGCATACATTGTGGAGAAGAAGGATCGCGACACTGGCAAATGGGTGAAGGCGGTCGAGGTAAGGAGTTCTACTTTCCTATTTAATTGACTATCAAATTGTTTGACAGATATTACATGATCGAGGTTGTATCGGGGTATGTTACGCCTTGGTCATTTTGTGATGTGTTAAGACTAAAACCATTAGATGACCTCTTAGCCTGGGGTTGAATGATCTCTAAGCTGGTTTCAATCCCATAATGTGTACACCTATGTTATCTAATATATAAAATTCTCATGTCACGTTGTCTGTCTGCGATTAAATCTAAAACTACTGAATCGATTTTCATCAAATTCCAACTCGTGACCCTTAATATTTTTTAATTTAAAATTTTATTTCTGTATGAATATGAGATATATTTTTGACACACACAGTTTGACAGTTCTACTACATTATGAAAAAATAATATAAGAACAGGGGGCAACGATATAACTATTGTAATGGTTGAATTTTCTGCAAATTTCGTGCTTTAAATCCTCTATTAAAGATTCTGAAACAGTTAGCTTATTACCAACATTAAAACACCCAATGTTGTAATAACCGTTACATCATCCAAACGAGTGTTGTAATATTGTACTGAATTTCATAACAACACTCCTTGGTTTTTTTTTCGATCCCTTCATGCGCAAAGAGTATCAACAAACAGCCACATTCTTATTGCTCGATGCGTGGTATCTGTATGAATTTCAAAAAAAGAGCATTTTCGTTTATGCGCGTTCCACACTACCAGAACGTGGCGCGCCTTAAAAAAAAAGTAGGTTATTTGAAACTCCGCCATTTTTCTGAAAATGAGCGATTGAAGTTTTGACAGCACACCGCCGGATATTTTAAACGCTGCAAAAGAACATAATATTCAAGTGAATTTTAGTAATTGCTCTATATAAAATGTAAATTACTACTAAAATAAATAATTCTTGAGTTTATTTGTATATAATCAGTAATGGATGATATTAGGTTACTACTAAGACGGCTGGCTGTTTTAATGTTAGCAGTAAGCAACCTGTTTCAGAATCTTTTAAAGGATTAATATTCTGGGTGTAGATAAAGTCTTGTATGCAACTGTTGATAATTAGGTATTAAAACACTCATGTGATACTATTATCACACTCGGCTTCGCCTCGTGTTATAAACCCACATTCGTGTTTTAATACCCCTTATTACACAACAGTTGCATAAATAACTATAATATAAAGGGCTTGTAATAACTATAATGTAAAATTTAATAATATTGATTTACATACTTGTTTGGTCACACAGTTTAAGAAATATATTAGAGAACACTTGTACTTACAATTTCATTGAAGTTAGCAAGAATCCGTTTGATTTTTTCTTCTACAGTTTTGGAAGTATTTTTTTGTTTGTTCTCTTTTTTGGCTGGTCACATGATATGTATATTTAATGGAAACTTCATTGATGTGTGTACAGTCTATTATGTATTTTTGTAAATGATTTAAATATCCAAAAATAAATGTATAAATTGTTTTTATAAGCACAGCTAAAATAAGTGATTATTTGTCAGGTCCCTGGAAACAAAACAGAGGCTCGAGTGCCAGACCTGATCGAGGGAAAGACCTACCAGTACCGGGTGAAGGCCGTGAACAAGGCTGGGCCGGGCAAGGCGTCCCAACCCACCGAGAACCTGCTGGCTAAGGACAGATTTGGTGAGTCATGCTATATATAACATTATATTAGTAAGCATTATGCAATAAGGGTTATTTTCTCTGCGAGACCGAATCAGAAAGGAGATCCGTAGGAGAACCAAAGTCACTGACATAGCCCATATGGTTGCGAAACTGAAATGGCAGTGGGCGGGGCGGCACATAGCTCGGTAGAATGGCGACCACTTCCCGGAAGACGAAGTGTTAGTAGGCCCCCCACAAGATGGAGCGACCATCGGGTCAAGATTGACGCAAGACCGAAAATCGTGGAAATCTCGTCTTCCGACTGATGATGATTTAGAGATATGGGAACCGAGAGTGTTATGATCAATTCGCCCGCTTTAAATAGGATGTTTTAAAAAAAATACAAGTGTCAACCTCACAGTGAAGATGGCTGTGTAATATAATATAATAATGTTTTCCAATAATTTGAAGTCTAATTCCATTTTATCTGATCAGCTCCGCCCCGCATCGACCGCAGTAACATGCGCGACCTCACGCTGAAGGCCGGACAGAACATCAGACTGGATGTGAAGGTGTCGGGAGAACCGCCTCCGACCAAGACCTGGTAATTACAATTTGATTTTTATTTTTACAACACTAGAAAGACAAAAGAGGGTAATAAGGAGTGTTACCAGATTTTTATGTGAGTGTTTTTTTTTTGTAAATATACCATATGGAGTTACCGAGAAATAACACATTATGTGACCAAACGTGGCGAGCGAATACTGCTGCATAGAATTTTTGTTTTTTTTTTAGATCCAGGTTAAACATTTATCTCCCTGTTGACATAAAAAAAAATTCGCAAGCCGTACCGTGCTCTCATTCGACACTGATCTATTCATACCAATACCTCAGTTCCAAAGAGTATCAATTCAGAAAAGTGTTTCAAAAGAAAATAACTTCAGTTGTTACTGTTTAAAACGAAAATATTCTAGAATTATGAAGAAATATTGGAAGTAACAACTTATTCACTTATCGGCTTGTTTCTCTGTGGTAATTATGGGTTGTCGTTTATGGAATAATCTCTCATACTTATCTCAAACTTATTGAATTTTATATAGATATATAATACATAAGTAGTCATCCTTATTTTAAACGCGAATGTCAGTTTATTTTTTTCTTGATGCTTTTAGGCCTTAAAAGGCATAAATGGCATTTTGTTCTCAAAATTGATTCCTTTAGAATTCTACTCTCCATCTCCTTCTCTTCTCTTCTCTTCTCTTTACTACTGCCGCTTTGCAAAGAAATGGTGCTCTGAGAGAGAAGAAGCGGCGCAAGAAACTCTCCCAACATTCTTTTTTTTTTACAATATTGTTAACTACTTTACGAATTATCGTGAAAAGGATAAAGTTACATTTTATCACGAGAATTTCAAGAGTTCTCGATTTAAAATAATTTAAATGTCATACAATCTCTCCTCCAAATCCCCAGGTTCCACAACAAGGAACGTCTCTCCACTCGGGAAGACCTATCAGTGGACGTTGAGGACTACAGGACCAAGCTGTCTGTGGTGATAGCGAGCAGGAAGCACAGCGGCACCTATGTGCTGAAGGCAGAAAACAGCAGCGGCAGGGACGAGGCTACCATCCAGATCATTGTGCTGGATGTACCGGCCAAGCCTGAAGGACCGCTGAAGGTGCGACCATACCTACTGTTTGACTAGAAGTTTTCAAGTTCAAAATAAAATCAAAATCACTATTCATGTAGGTCAAGGAAATGACACTAATGAATGTGAAGTTTTCTTTTTACATTTACCGCCACTTCGCAAAGGTTGAGCTTTGATGAGAAGAAGTGGCAAGAAACTCATTACCGTTCTTTAAAATCGACATTTACAGCTTCATCGTTTTACAAATCATTTCAACTACAATATATGTAAAGTGACACAGCAAAAATTCTCGAACGTCAAATACTTAAAAGTAATGGCTTACACGAGTAAGTCAAAAAAGTAAATGTAAATTAATACGTGAAAACAAGAGTTATTGAGTACAGTAGATGCAATAATCTTCACACACTGTAAATAAATAAAGGTATTTTGCGAGCATTTTATTAGCGAATGTAAAAAATATAATAAGTTTCTTTATATATTAGGAATTGATATATTATTCGAGGATTGTAAATTTTGAATTGTTATTGAATCAAAAATTTCGGTTTCTTTCAGATCTCAGATGTACACAAAGAAGGCTGCAATCTCAAATGGAATGCACCTTTGGATGACGGTGGTGCTCCCATAGACCACTACCTGGTTGAGAAGCTGGATACCGAGACAGGAAGATGGCTTCCAGCACTCAAGACCAAAGATCCAAAGGCTGAAATCGAAAACCTGGTCCCAGGACATGAATACAAGTTCAGAGTGTCTGCGGTGAACAACGAGGGTGTTTCAGAACCATTGGATGGTGAACACTCGATCATTGCTAAGAATCCATTCGGTAAGATATTTTATTTTTTATTTTTAATGTGATACATCAAGCCCCGGAGAGATATATAAATCAGCGCCATCTATTATTGGAATAAGTATAAGTAAGTAACATTAAATGGCGAATATTTTAATTTGATAAAGCATATTTTTATTAATTACAATTTTGAATATTCGATGAGAGTTTCACATTGATAGGCGTTCTAAGACAGCCTTTTTATTTATGGTTTAACCCAAGCATTTAATTTTGACTCAAACACAAGCAGTGCGTCAGTAAGCCACTCTAGACGTAATAACGACTTTTTCCTAAAATCGATGAGCGCCGGTTGCACGCGCGATAAAGTGTCACGTTCCGGCTTCTCTTTTCAGCTTTGTTTTTGTTTGTATGCGACTAGTGAAATGATTATAAACAATTTATTTTGTTTATCCAGACGAGCCCGGTAAGCCCGGCACACCCGAGGTGGTGGACTGGGACAAGGACCACGTGGAGCTCAAGTGGCAGAAGCCGATCAAAGATGGCGGCGCACCCATCACGGGCTACGTCATCGAGAAGAGGGAGGTCGGCTCGCCCAAGTGGGTGAAGGCTTGTGAAGTGAGTATAATATAAACCTGTAAATTACATAGATCATATTTTTCCGACATTCAAATGTTTATTTGCGAATAAAATATCATAAACTACTCTACGGCTGAGATCTAAGGATCGTACTTAGACTTTACTTATGTAATTTTAGTTGTTTAATCGTTAAATTATTATTAAAATATATTAAAACGTAATCAAAGATTAAGCTTAGCGTAATCTTTGATAACGTTTTTATAGTCATTTGACATCTGAAATTATGGTGAGCTTAAGCTAAAACAGCGAAATGCAAAAGTCAAGTTCGCGTTTTATCACACTCAGGCAAGTTTTACTTAAGTCTGAGCAATATCTATGTTCGCTCTATTGATCTCAGTCTACGTCTATGCTCACTTCCGGTACTACTTAGTTTTGCATACTCTAAGACTTCCGGCCATATCTTAAAACAGTTGTATGTTCCTCTATACTTATTAATTTATATAGTATATTAAAAAATAAACTTTCTGAAAAAATCTGTGGATTTTAATTTACACAGTTCACTCTCTCATTGACAATAGTGATTATATAAATAGCATACATTAAATTTATTACATTCCACTGCTTACGTGGAATCTGCCATTTTGTTGCACGGTTGTCAGTCTAGTTTGAACGCACTTTTGACAGATCGCGACGTGACATTTAGTATAGTTTTATATTTAACCACAGAATATAGATATTGTAAATATCAAATCTTATTTGTAATCATATTTGGAGTATTTATCTCCTCAATTTATTAATCTTTACACTTATTAGTAAGTAAATGAGTGGTCAATTCTACTTTCATGCAATCATAGCAATGCCACAGCTTCTAAGTGTAACAAGTCTGAAATTCAGTAAGTTTAAGATGAGTATGACAAATTGTTCCATAAACGATAACCCGCCATTACTAAAGAGAAACAAATCGATAAGTGAATGCAGTTTAGTTGTTAATTCGAATATTTCTTCATAAATCTAGAATATTTTTGTTTCATACAGTAATAACTCGTGTCGTTTTCTTTTGTAAACCTCTTCTAAATTAATAAATAATAATAAATTTCGTTTATTTCAAAGATTACATATACATTTTTTAGTGGTTGAGACTTCCCAGTAAGTTGTCTTAGGACACTTGTATTGGGAATATCTCGCAACTTCCTTAGCAGATAACTTTTTATTTAGTAAACAATATAGAAATAAACAGAAATCATTAAAAACCAAATTTTACAATTTACAATTAATTGTGTGTGTGTGTGTGTGTGTGTGTGAGTGAGTGTGTGGATGTGGGTTTGAATTGGACCTATGATTGGGTCCATCTATGCAATGCGTGTGTGTTCATGTCAGTCTGATCAGAAGATTTTCCACTTCATCATAAGCCGATAATCTTCTAAATTGTTACTCTTTGGAACTGAGGTATCGATATGTGGTTATAAACTCTAGCCTGATTAAATCATCATATTCAATTATTATTTTGCACTCTTATATCTTTTATTGAGATTTTATAACGATATGTTCAGGTGGGACCCAACGACAACGACAAAGCGACCGTAGGTAATCTGGACGAGGGCACAGAGTATGAGTTCCGTGTCCGGGCTGTCAACGAGGCGGGACCAGGCGAGCCTAGCGACGCCAGCAAATCTGTCACCTGCAAGCCCAGACGATGTAAGTCTTAACGGATATTAAAGTTAAGATTTATTTTGTAGTCCTTGGATGGTATATTTATACTTTGATTGAAGTGAAACTTCTTTATTGAAATATGAGAGAAATTTTATAGGAAATCGTCACGATTTTCGGTTACGCGCCATGTTGATTTTTTAAAATCAAAAAGCAGTATAGTGACGCAAAGAATAATATATTAGTTTGGAAGTAATAAAATAAAAAAACTTAATTGTATGCATGTCTATAATAATGAAACAGCTTTAGTTTAATACGGATTTTTTTTTCGTAAGCCTTATCTACCCAATTTCTGTGAAGTTGTAAATAGTAGAAAATGATGTCCTGAAGAAATTTCATTTCTTACCTGTGTACTCTACCAGAGTAGATCACACGAATTTTTTTTACAATTATATTTTGATATTTTTCAGTGGCACCAAAGATTGACCGGCGTAACCTTCGCGCTATCAAAGTGCGTGAAGGCGAGCCGATATCTCTGGACGTGAAGGTGTCGGGTGAACCCGCCCCAGAGGTCACGTGGTCGCTCAACAGCAAGATCGTTATCTCCGGCAATGGACTTAAACGTATGTACACTGCATATAATTTAATTAGTTAAAGCGTAGGATTTTCCCAGTTCGTTCTAATAAAGTGAGAAGTCTTATGTTGTCGAAGCGTGGACTGTGAAGGAGGTAACTGCAATACACATGCAAGCCTTAACAGGTGCTACCGCCGTATACTAGTACTGGAAAGGTCAGAAATGAAACTGTGCTTCGGCGCGTCCATCATCATATCCGCCGGAAGAAGTCCACTGCAGGACAAAGGCCTTCCCCAAAGATCTCCACGAAGATCGGTCCTCCGCTACCTTCATCCAACGTATTCCGGCGATCTTGACCAGATCATCGGACAATCTTGTAGGGCCTACCAACACTGCGTCATCCGGTATGTGTTCGAGGACTTTTCTGTCGATTTATGTGCTACGAGGCGTCAATATTCTTAGAAAAATGATACTTAGTAACAAGAAGCGGAAGGCAACGTATGTCGGTCCTGTACTCAGAGGCGATACTTATAACCTGCTTCAACTCATCATGAGCAAGGTAGAGAGAAATAGACGGACTGGGTGATGAGAAAGTTCTGGCTAGGCTGTAGACTTTAATAATTATACTCCTACTTAATCATAATTATACTTGCAATTTTGCAACGAGCTTACGACATGGTGCCTTCAAAAAAAAACTGCGTACACCTTCCAAAACGGTCGGGAACGCTGCTGATATTTTTCGCTTTGCAAGATGGTGTAGTTGGCGGTGATCACTTAACTTCGGATGACGCATACGCTCGTCTTACCTCCTTTTACATAAAAAATCTTATTAATTTATAAAATATATTAGACTAGTGGACCCGACAGTTGTCCGTTACACACGTCTATAATTTGAAAAATAGGTCCAGCCGTTAGGAGGAATTCACTACCATACACATGAGTAGGAGAATTATATTATATGGACGGAATTGAGAATCTAAACCAATCTCAAATTCACTAGAACACACAAAAAATTCATCAAAATTGGTCTAGCCGTTTAGGAGGTAGTTCAATTGTGAATCTAAATCATTCTCGAATCCACCTGAAGACACACACCAATTTCATATTCACTGGAACACACAAAAAATCATCAAATTCGGTCCAGCCGTTTAGGAGGTAGTTCAATTGTAAATCTAAACCATTTTCGAATCCACCTGAAGACTCACAGGAAGTGTCATTAAAATCGGTCAGCCGTTTAAGAGGAGTTCAGTTACAACAGACGCACAAAGTAAATATATATATCAAGATATATGGACTGAATTTAAAATCTAAACCAATCTCAAATTCACTGGAACACACAAAAAAGCATCAAAATCGGTCCAGCCGTTTAGGAGGTAGTTCAATTATGAATCTAAACCATTCTCGAATCCATCTGAGGACACACAGAAAGTTTCATTAAAATCGCTCCAGCCGTTCAGTCAGGAGGAGTTCAGTTAAAATAGACGCACAAAAGAAATATATATGTTAAGATATATATATGTAATTATTAGACTTACCTATTTATCACCTGTTTAGTTGTGAACGTGCCTTACCTGAGCAAGTACCAACACTCGAGTCCGCGTCGCAAAGACTCCGGCACGTATAAGATACAGGCGGTCAACAAGTACGGACAAGACACCGCCGAGTTGGACATCACAGTTGTTGGTAAGTGTTCCTTAAAAAACGATAGAACCTTTTTATATAAACTTCAAAATTTGGACTAGTTTCATGAATTAGGTATATAGTAGGTAAAGTAAAGTGAGTTTCAACGGTACGAGTAATATGGTGTACGTTCGTTTATCCACTTCTATGAAAAATAGATGAACCTTAAAATAATATGCCGACGGTACAGGCTTCTTGAGCCGCCATTTTTAATTCCTAACTCTGCCCAATTCACAAGGATGTATGAGGCAATACTTGTGATGCCACCTGTAGATTAAGACGAGCCCTTTGTTTGACTACCCGCATGAATAAAAAAGCTTTTTATAATTGTTTGATTTAAGGTGACAAAATAAACTAATAGCACAAAGGGTAATTATTTTTTTTGCCTACAGTACATAGCAGTTTCAGTATAAAATCCGAGGTGGTTTAACAAGGATAGCATGCTGTGGTGCCCTACTACTTATAAAATGATTGCTTTTGCGCTAGCTGAATCATATACAACAAACATTTTGCTAAGTGTTCGTAATCTTTTAGTTTTTTCCGGTGGTTGAAATTCTTTAATGATTATTTCTACTTGTTGAAAGTTGTTATGCACTTTAAAGTTTAGCTTGCACATTTCAGCCTCAATTTGAACGCTTGTTGTCGGTTGCCATAAACACTGACTTACACATAGCTGAAATATTTATAAATTTTATTTAATAAAATCGTTTTCCTTGAAATTTCAATGAATAATTACCAGCCGATTCGGTGATAATTCGAACACATAAAAAGCTCGTTTATTCCAAATTTATTATTGATTGATACAAAGAGGGCAGGTATAGATAACAGACCCCCATTTGTGTATTAAATTTTTGTTCATATACATCATCAGCTGGAAGACGTCACTGCTGGACAAAATCCTCCCCCAAAGATCTCTACGACCATCGGCCCTGCACTGCCCTCATCCAATGTATTCCGGCGATCTTGACCAGCTCGTCGGTTCATCTTGTTGGGGCCTACGAACACTTCGTTCAACATATGCCTTGGTCGCAAAATGTCTAAAATATATAAAATCTTTAAAATTACAGGAAAACCAGAGAAGCCTGAAGGACCTCTAGAAGTGTCGGACATTCACAAAGAGGGCTGCACCCTCAAGTGGAAGAGGCCCAAAGACGACGGTGGAGAGCCGATCGAGGCGTACGTCGTCGAGAAGTTCGACACGGAGACCGGGACATGGCTGCCGGTCGGAAAGACCATCGGCAATGTGCCTGAAATGGAGGTAGCTAGAGAGTCATCCTTATCCATCCATTCGATTCCTTATCCTTATTTGACGTTTGAGTATTTTTGTTGCATCACTTTACATATATTGTAATTGAAATGATTTGGAAAAAGATGAAGCTGTAAATGTTGATTTCAAAGAATGGCTATAAGTTTCTTGCCACTATTAGTTATTATTAATTTATTATAATTTTTTCTTGTTAGTGACCCTGCCCACTGAGCTAGAGGTCCCGGGTTCGAATCCCGGTAGGTGCAATCATTTATATGATGAATATGAATGTTTGTTTCCGAGTCATGG
Organism: Leptidea sinapis; assembly: GCF_905404315.1. Taxonomy (NCBI): domain Eukaryota; kingdom Metazoa; phylum Arthropoda; class Insecta; order Lepidoptera; family Pieridae; genus Leptidea; species Leptidea sinapis. Next base: position 2,490,867 of record NC_066297.1, read on the forward strand.
ATGTTTATTTGTATTTATGTATGTTTAAGTAAGTATGTTGTATTAAATATTATATCGTTGTGTTGCACCCACAGGCTAAGCCTAGTTAGGAGCAAGACAATTTGTGTAAGAGTGGGTCAATATTATTATTATTGTTACTTCTTCTTCTCTTTAAAGCCTAACCTTTTCCGAAGTGGCGGTAGTTATAAAAAGAAAAGAAAACTTTTGACTTTCATAAGTGTAATTTCCTTGACCTATATGAATAAGGTGATTTTGATTTGATTTATCATCTGAGCATGTGGCGTTCCTGTCCCGTGCGGATTTCTAGAAACTAGTCATGGGCGTAGTATTAAGACTCACAATCGCCTATTAAAAGGTCGAAAAAATGTCCTAGTGGCGTTGTGTATTTGTATTAACTTTTAACATTAACAGATATACAGATAACATTAAAACATTCATTCAAATTAATACCTTATTTCTTGGCAGTATTGTTCAAAGTTTATTGTATACGCTCATAAGAAGCTCATTGATGGTGATGCAAAATGTGTGCAAGAGTCCGTCTCTTTACATATATTGTAACTTAAATGATTTGTAAAGAGATGAAGCTGTAAATGTTGATTTAAAAGAATGGCAATAGGTTTCTTGCCACTTCTTCTCTTTTAAACTCAACCCTTTCTGAAGCGGCGGTAGATATAAAAAGAAAAGAAAACTTGAAATTCATTAGTGTCATTTCCTTGAGCTACATGAATAAAGTTATTTTGATTTCATTTATCATCTGAGAATGTGGCGTTCCTGTCCATTAGTATACGCCCATAAGAAGCTCATTGGTGGTGGTGCGAAATGTGCGAAGAGTCCGTCTCTTTCACACATTTCGTTGGCGATGTATTTTACTTTGGCAATTGAAATGTAATTATTTAGCAAAGTGATTAAAACGTCAAGTTAGTTACATAATTTTGTTAACTAAAGCGACACTTACCTGAAATACGAAATTCCATCATTTTTAAGTTTGTATATGCTGTTGTTTGGACAGTTTTTCACTGAACATTACAAATCATTGTGTGGCGTCGTATTCAAAGCGCGGTCAATACACAACTGAAAGAAAACTCTGCGTAATAAGTATTTTAATTCATAAAATTTAAATAATCATTGAACCTTTGTCACAGGTCGACGGCTTGATTCCTGGCCACGAGTACAAGTTCCGGGTGAAGGCCGTCAACAAAGAAGGAGAGTCAGAACCGCTAGAGACATTCGGTGCCATCGTCGCTAAGGATCCGTTCAGTGAGTCTTTTGTCACTGGCTTCATAACTGCATAACAGAGTCAATATTCTATTTATCAAGGTATACGTATTAAGATGTCGTAATTCACACCTGATACCTCAGAATTTTAGGGACGTGGTGGGGGTATCTCTTTTCATTAGGTGATTTTTCAGTGCTGTGGTGCCTTGCAGCCTGAATTAATCTCATTAAAATACAATTTGTTATTTTAAGAGATATAACCCTCATAGGTTGCGGCTCCTAGAGTTGAACATACCAAAATTTACGACCAATGCGTACTCGAACGGTTTGCTCGGTTGGAAAGAGCGCTCGGATGGAACCCGAGAGGTAGCGGGATCGAGCCCTGCATCATTCATAAATTTTGGTTACAAATTGAATTTGTTTTTATTAATATTACTTAAAAATACTGGATAAATAAAAAGCGTGTCCCGTGAATTTATTTGCAAATTCTCTACTCATGGTCTCAACTTTTTTGTTAATATGGGAAGTAAAAAATATGACTACAATAAATTTGAATCAAACTTATTTCATGTTAATATTGTAGCGGTACCCGAGGCGCCTTCAGCACCGGTACCCGAAGACTGGTCTGGCAGCCATGTTGAGCTGAAGTGGTCGGCTCCGATCTCGGACGGCGGCTCGGCAATCATCGGCTATATAGTCGAGATGAAAGACAAGTATAGCCCGCTGTGGGAGAAGGCGATAGACACACATTCGCCAACGCCTGCTGCTACTATCAATGGGTTAGTATCATGAGAAATATCATTATGTTATCAAAGGAGTACCATTTAAAAAAGAAGAGAAGAGATAATTAATGAGGTGATTTCAACATTCCGAAGACCTGTTTCACCTTATTCCTGCCGATGAATTCCACCTTCGCACGACTCGCCACAAATTAGGATATCATCCCAACCATCTGGATGTGTGGCGGTCCTCCACAGCGCGGTTTTCAAGGACCTTTTTTCCACGTACTACAAGCTGTGGAATGAGCTTCCTTGTGCGGTGTTTCCTGGACGATATCACATATACCTTCAAAAAATGCGCGTACACCTTCCTTAAAGGGTGGCAACGCTCTTGTGATTCCCCTGGCGTTGTAAGAAAATGTGGGCGGCGGCGATCACTTAGCACCAGGTGGTACGGGACTCCTTTTCTATAAAAAAAGTTTAATTATTTCGATGCAACGTCATACTGGAAACCACGGAATAGAAAATACAACTTTAAAGTGAAAGTACGCATCTGTCCCACATTTTTTTAAGAAAGTACAAAAGAGTACAGTGCTCCCAAATTAATAATGCGCATACAGATCTTCGCTAATGGGCGTATTCCCGGAAACACCCGAATCATTCAATCGTAAGAGCCCTAAACAATGCACTTGCATTTTGCACCTTGTGCGAAAGAAATAGGAGTCAAATCATGTGTTCACAATACGAAAACAAATCGGGCGGCCGGCTGTGGTAGCCGGTCAGCCAGACGTCTTAAGTATTGGTGCCGACTGCACGTGTTCAGTCTATGTGGAATTATATAGAGCTCCTATTACACACCCCTCTTGTTATTATTATTCTAATATTTTAATTCTGCTAAATTATGCAAAAGTAATGCATTTTACCACTCTAAATAGATATCGTCTCCCGACGGTCGGGAAATACGATCGTTGCCGAAAAGTGGCGAAGATCTGTATGCGCATTACTAATTTGGGAGCACTGTATTCAGGTCACTTTATGATAAGTGATAACCGCAGTCCATAACTCTTGTAACACCAGAGGAATCACAAGAACATTTCCGGCCTTATAAAACGTCGAATTAACGTACATATGAATTCAAAAACCGTTGAAGACAATTATGCTGACGTCCGTAATATTGGCGCAGCTTTATAAATGTTGTGAATAAATAAAATATCTTTATGTAATGTAAAAAGTAACTTGGCACCGTTATTTATAATAAATAACCCTATAATCTACACTTCAAATGCAACCGTTCCCTCACAATTTAATCCTTGAATGTGCCATTTCGGAATTATTTACACAGAAAGTAATAAACTCGATTGTGAAAGTCTTTGAACTATTATTAAAGTGCATATTGTTTTTTTTTTATCAGACTAATAGAAGGCAACGAGTACCAGTTCCGTGTAATAGCGGTCAACAAGGCTGGTCAAAGTAAACCTTCGGACGCCAGCAAGACATTCACGGCCAAGCCGCGCTTCCTTGCGCCCAAGATCGACAGGAGACACCTTCGAGACGTGACGCTGTCTGCTGGAACCACTCTGAAGCTGGAGGCGGTCATCACAGGAGAACCAGCGCCAGCTGTTGAATGGAGGTACACATTAAAGCCATAAAAGGCATTTATTTTTTCAAAATTCTCAGATTCCTTCCAATTATTTTTGATGTCAATAAATTATTTTTGATTTTTTTTATGGCAATAAGGGACGAGGCGAGCAGGACGTTCAGCTGGTGGTAATTGATACGCCCTGCCCATTACAATGCAGTGGCACTACAATTGCGCTCGGTACCTTGAGACATAAGGTGTTAAGTCTCATTAGCCCAGTAATTTCACAAGCTACGTCGCCCTTCAGACCGAAACACAATAATCTTACACATTACTGCTTCACGACAGAAATAGGCGGCGTTGTGGAACCCATGTTGATGTCTTGTTCGTCCCAATAAATAATGCAAATAAAACTTGACAGCTTGTTAATTTTGTACCGTCAGCATATTATGTTTGCAATTTATTTATTTGCTATCATGCAACAACGTAATTATTTTCAAATATTACTGATGTTCAGAATGAGAAAGTATTAAGTAAAATACAAAGTTGTATTTAACCCTATTGTTTCGCCTACTGGTCGTTTAAGTCGAGTTATTAAGTCTTTTATGGGCAATTTATATACATTTACAATATGATCCCAGAAAATGCACAAAATGTTACGAAATTCAAAACAATTTTTAAAAAAACGTTTGTGTGGTAAAGGTTACTATAACATAAATGACTTTCTCAATGGTACCACAGATCGGGAATGGAGTGACCGCCCAAATTTTATATAAAAGAAGAAGCCCACTTAGTTTCCTGTACTAAACCGTTCTTCTCAGGTCTGAGTAATAAGTGCTTCCATATCCTATTTTAAATAAAAATATTTCAATTTAAAAAAAATGCTTCATCCATCCAGATATCAAAACATGCCGCTACGTCCATCGAAGGCGGTGACGATCGACTCGCCAGACTACTTCACCAAGCTCGTGGTGCGACCCGTGCGCCGCGACGACTCTGGAGAGTACACGGTCACCGCTGTGAACTCAACCGGCAAAGACACGGTCACCATCAAGGTGTTGGTGACGGACAAACCGTTGAAACCGGAGGGACCGTTACAGGTATAATATTTAATATCCGGACGATCGAGCCTTGCTCGGATTTTTAAGAATGCACAAAACTTGAACAAAAAAAAACTAATAGGACATCTGGATTCGAACCCGAGTCTTCTGCTTTCCGCATCACCCATCTATTATAGTTATACTGAGCATTGTATATAGTGGCGAAATTTACCTTTGTATTCTAATGTTATTGTAGCAGTTTCTTATTAAAACACGGATAAAACTACATTTTTTTTACATTGAAATCTAGCTAGATCGATTTCTTGCCCCCGAAACTACCTGTATACTAAATTTCATTAAAATCGTTGGAGCCGTTTCCGAGGTTCAGATTATATATATACAAGAATTGCTCATTTAAAGATATAAGAATCTTAATAATGTCAGATCCTCTGAATTCTGTCAGTCTGTAGTATAACCGTGTTACGTGAAGCCTGGATGTACTCTGAAAGCAATGACAATTCACAAATTTTGGAAACAAATTTAACTTGTATGCATCCATCTAGTTCTACCGTAGTGCCTAACCTCGTTTTATGTCATATTTCAAACGCAATATGTCTTTCTCTTGGGTGCTTCTCCTCCCAAAGTAGCCACTCTAGAACTGTCTTGCAACAGGAATCTTCTTTTTTCTCGACGTGTCCATTGCATCTAAGACTTGCCCTCCGTTTGACGGCACCTGTAAGTTTGCTTTTCTCTCTTATGGTGCGTACAGATTAGTGAAACGTAACATAAAATATGTTATGCAATGAAAGAATTCGCCGTGCACATTGCTGCATTATATCATGAAATATTCAATTCACGTGCACGCTACGAGCAATGCACGCCGTGCGCGTAGCGAAACGTCATTTATCGGTTCTTCGAACGAACACAAAAGGGCGCATTCGGGGATGAATAGCGAAAACAGACGTACGCGGGAGGTTCGTAGTGATACGTGGTATATGAGAGCACTATGCGTACACGCTTGTAGCGAAACTTGCAATGAAAGGTAGAATGATACCTTTAAAATAAAGAAAGAAAAAGAATCATTTATTTCAACACACACACAAATAACAAAATGAAGCAACTTAAAATTATACAAATACAAAACCATGTAGTTTTTAAAAAAGGAGCCACTCAGCATGTGTTTCAACACAAGTGTGTTGCACCGCTAATCTTCTGTGACCCCCGCGTGACAGATCTTAAGGGCGACACCTCGCCTGAATTAAATGATTACTATACTAAATAAACTTAAAAACAAGAACAAACATATAAAGAGTAATTATAATTAATAATGACAAATAATAAAGTAATACATTTAAATATTACGTTTCACTAGTCTGTACGTACCTTTAGCGATATCGTAGTTTTTCTCTCTGTAATACGTGTTTATGTTCATAGATATCGGACGTGCACAAAGAGGGCGCCACCCTCAAGTGGAAGCGGCCCAAGGACGACGGCGGCGCACCCATCGAGTACTACCAGATCGACAAGCTGGACACGGAGACAGGAGTATGGGTTCCGTGCGCCAGGTCCGAGGAGCCTCGTGAGTACCACTTCTGCTTTATTAATAGATCTTCATATTATTAATTATGAATAGTACAATATCTTATGATTACTCTATTGTAGCCTCCCACCTATCCTTTAAACTCTGATTTTGCAGATACTCATTGCCTGTGATACGCACTTCTCATCTGGTCACTTAATAGTTTGCTCTATTTAATATTAAAAAAACATTCATTCCATTTTTCCTGAAATTATAGTGATCTAAGTTACGATACGTAAAAAGATAGTAAAAGGTATTGTTGGGCATTTGCTTGTGCATGGGTACAGTACTTCAAACAAACAAACGTTATTAAAAAAATTATAAACAGATTTGTACATTCGCTTATTATAATACTTAGAAAAGATGAAAATGAAGATATACTATTAACTATGAATATTAATTTAGATATTGAATGTAACTAAGTAGCTTAAGGTTATGTATTGTACAATCACTTAGATATTCAGCTATGATCGGACAGCCTGGGACTAGACTATGATTACTTTATAGCAATGACTGTACAATATTGTATATTTAATTAAAAAGAGCGCAAACAAAATAATGCTGGAAGAGTTTCTTGTCGCGCTTCTTCTCCCTCAGAGCGCCATTTGTTTGCGAAGCGATAGTTGTATCTAGTATATTAGAAATGACATTTCTAAAGGAATCAATTTTGAGAAAATAAATACCTTTTTATGCCTTTATGGTGACACACCTTCCATTAAAATATCTTGGTTGGTATTGAATGAGGGATCATTGGGACATGATGTTGGGTAGATGGGTACCAGTTTTATTTTTATTTAAAACTGGAGTTTATTATCACTTGTCAAATGTCAGAATCCTATGAAAAAATTATTTTAGGTTCGAGGAGAGCACGTGAAAGGTACCGACCGAATATTATTTTTTAATTTTATTTAGCTAAATTTATGTAAGTATTGTTGTCCTTACCTAATTTGAATAATTAATTACTGCAGGGTGCGATGTGACCGGTCTGACTCCCGGCAAGGAGTACAAGTTCCGCGTGGCCGCTGTCAACACGGAGGGAGAATCAGAGCCTCTGGTGTCGGAGACCAGCATTGTTGCCAAGAATCCATTTGACGAGCCCGGTGAGTGTGATGGATTGGTGTAACCTGTACTTGTCGTATTTAAAAAACTATTTATCAAAATTTATTTATAATTAGAGAAGAGAATTATAGATAAAGTATTTCTTACTCCAATTTGTTCTGCAGGTGCTCCCGGCACTCCAACAGTGACAGACTGGGACAAAGATCACGTGGACCTCAAGTGGACACCGCCGAAGGAAGATGGCGGTGCGCCCATCGAGGGTTACGTGGTGGAGAAGAAAGACAAGTTCGGCAACTGGGAGAAGGCGTTGGAGGTTCCGGCAGATAAGACCAACTGCACCGTGCCCGATCTGGTGGAAGGACAGACTTACGAGTTCCGGTTAGTATTACTGACTAGCCGTGCCACGGGGCTATCGCGCCGTAGCTGCAATGTGGCACGTGTGATATGACAAATATGGTCTCATAGAAAAGGTAGATGAAAGAGCTTACGTCACGAATGCATGAACGGGACGAGAACGTGACACGCGCGGGGATGGAAAAATACCATTGGCTTACGATATTTAACACGTCCCATCTAGCGCTTGACCCGTCCCGTCCGAGACTCCGCTGCGTATCCATATTCACCCCCATTTTCTCGAAAATTATATTATTATATTATATTATCATTTATAGAAAATCTCCTTTTCCTCTTTACGGCCGTAGCTTCTTAATTAAAGCCAATTCTTCAAACGAATAATCCATCATCACTAGCACGTTAGTTCAGAGTTACTGTCACTATTGTGTGTTAAAATTCCCGTTAGTGTTTAATAAACACATTCCTTCCCCGTCCCGTCAACGTTTAAACGCCGTCACGTACACTTTACGTATACAGCGACATTATTTATCTCTTGTTCCAAGTGTTTGGCGACAACGTGATGTGCGCATAAACATAAAATAACTAAACAAAGAACAAGATTTAATAATAATAAAAAAAAATGAAAATAATATAAAACTCTATCTGTGTTATTAATAAACGCGAAGTAAATTTATTCCTAGTTTAAAACTACTTACTTACCTTTGGTCACTACAGAATGGCATTACAGGGAGAAGTAATTTTAAATTAAATCAAATCAAAATCATTCATGTAGATCAAGGAAATGACACTTATGAATATCAGAAGTTTTCGTTTCTTTTTATATCTACCACTTCGGAAAGGGTTGATCTTTAATGCGAAGAAGTGGCAATAAACTCATTGCCACTCTTTTAAATAAACATTTACAGCTTCATCTTTTTACAAATCAGATTGGAGTAACCTAACTTAAGACAATATACTTTTTGCATCGCCTTAAATGAATCAAATCAGATGAGCCATTGAACTTTTTATGTCCTCTAAAGTATAAAAAATGTTAATTAATAAATTGTTTTTAATTAGCGTACGCGCGGTGAATAAGGCTGGGCCAGGAACTCCTAGTGATAGCACGCACCCCATTGTGGCCAAGCCTCGCAACCTGGCGCCCAAGATTGACAGGACGAACCTGATCGATGTAAAGATCAAGGTCGGACAGAAGTTCGCTTTCGACGTCAAGGTGAGTTGGTTCATTACAATAATTTTTTATGACAATAAGGGACGAGACGAGCATGACATTTGGCTGAAGATAATTGATACCCCAAGCCCTTTACAATGCAGTGCTGCTCAGGATTCTTGAAAAACCCAAAACTTCTGTGCGGCAATACGTTTGCGCTCGTTACCTTGAGACATAAGATGTTAAGTCTCATTTGCCCAGTAATTTCACTAGCTACGGCGCCCTTCAGACCGGAACACAATATTTCTTATAATAAGTTGTGGTGCCCATAATCTAGCCGGCATCCTGTGCAAAGGAGACTTGTAAAATCTAATAACTAAATCTACACTTATGACGGCAATCATTCTGATTGGTCTTTCAGTTATAATAACTTGGAATAGTTTAATCATATTTTTATACAATTTTTCATTAATGTGCGTTAATACTTCAGTAAGAGCAAATGGTAATCCAACTTTATTTTCAGGTGTCGGGAGAACCGATGCCGGAGACCAAGTGGTTCCTCAGCAAGCGCGAGGTGAAGACGTCAGGCGACACGAAGGTGCAGCATGGAGACTACAACACGAAGATTACGTGCAAGAGCGCGCGCAGAGGTGACAGCGGCCGGTACACCATCACCGCGGAGAATTGCAACGGCAAGGATGTGGCCGAGGTCGAGGTGATCGTACTGGACGTGCCCAGCCCGCCAGGTGGTCCACTCAAGGTGAGCAGAATATATTTATAATTTTTTTATTTACCGCATTTGTTACGGGAAGTGTTATGAAGATATTTGAGCAAATCCCTGCTGCTTGAATACCGACATTGCACCCACCACGTTAAAAATCATCCTCATCAATTATATTTTATGAGTTAAAGGTGGCGAGACGAGTAAGACGTTCAACTGGTGTTAAGTGAAATGCCCTCCCCATTACAATGCAGTGCCGCTCAGGATTATTGATTGTACCCAAAGAAAATTGGCGGTCACTTTGAGATTACTGTTTTACAGCAGTAATGTGCACGCATTGGCCCACCAATTTGGCATTCTGAGCTTAGAAGCCTCCCATTGGTGAAAACAAGATATATGATACTATCATATAGTGTTCATTTGAGCTTCCTTCCTCCTACTTACGCTCAAAATATAGAAATCAATGTTCTTATTTTCATGTTGTCTTCGGGATGATACGAATTAGTTATCTTCTAAAAATTTGTTCATCTATCTAGAAGAATAACAAGCCTCATCTAGTTCCTCCGGTGCTGCAAGAGATAATGGACCGCTGATCATTTACTCACTTTCCAAACAGTCGTATGTTCTCCTATTACATAAAAAATATCTTTAATAAAATTTATATTCTCTCTGTACTTAGGTATCGGGTGTGCACGCAAACGGTGCGACACTGTCATGGAACCCACCCGCAGACGACGGCGGGCAGCCCATTGACAAGTACGTCGTAGAGCGGATGGACGAGGCGACTGGCCGTTGGGTGAACGCTGGCGAGACTGACGGGCCCGTGACAACCCTGGCCGTCGACGGACTTCAGCCCGGACACAAGTATAAGTTCCGCGTCAGGGCTGTCAACAGGTACTTATCTCATTATATTTATTGTTAATAAATGTTCGAATCCTACAGAATCAAAAGTGGCAATTTAAAATAATACCTAAAAATTTTAAATGAACGAAACATTCTTATTGTTTTTGTATTTGTATGGCATCTTGTCAGCAGTAGTCGCTATAAACTTGAAATTATAACTCTATATCTGTCACCAGACAAGGAAAGTCCGAGCCGCTCACAACGCCACACGCGACGGAGGCAAAGAATCCCTTCGACGTGGCAAGCAAACCTGGCACACCCAGGATTAAGGACTTCGACAAGGACTTTGTTGAGCTTGACTGGACTAGGCCAGACAGTGACGGAGGCGCGCCCATTACAGGATATGTCATTGAGAAGAAGGATAGATTCTCGCCTGATTGGGAGGAATGTGCTCAGGTAATAAGTCAATTATTTGTTTTTTTTTTATTAAGAAGCCTTAAAACTTTAATCGTTATTATTCCATTATCATCTTTGAAACCTTTTTCAATATGATTGGTATCAATTGGATGTCCATTTGATGTCCTAGCTTTTAGTGGTAATGCTTTAATGGTATTTTTATTTTCGTAGATCGAAGGTGACGTGACATCTGGTAAAGTGCCGGATCTGATAGACGGAAACACGTACGAGTTCCGCGTTCGTGCTGTCAACAAGGCAGGCAAAGGTGAACCTAGCGATGGAACTGCTCCTCATCTTGCAAGACCTAAAAACCTGCCACCGAAGATCGATAGGAACTTCATGTTCGATATCAAGATAAAGGTTGGACAGAACTTTGAACTTGACGTACCAGTTGCTGGAGAACCAACACCTACTAAAGAATGGATTCACGCTGATAATGTCGTATTAAATACTGACAGGATAAAAATCGTTAACGACGACCATTCTACTAAAATCAGAGTCGTGGACGCTAAACGAATCGATACAGGAGTGTATACACTCAAAGCTAAAAACATCAACGGCACTGATACAGCGACTGCTAAAATTTTAGTTATGGACGTACCTACAGCTCCAGAAGGACCTCTTAGAGTTGATGATATCACAAAATCTGGCTGCACATTGAGATGGCGTCCTCCTAAAGATGACGGTGGATGTGAGATAACACACTATGTTGTCGAGAAAATGGACCAAGAAAACTTACGCTGGGTACCTGCCGGAGAAGTACAAGGAACCAATATTAGGATTGATCATCTCATCGAGGGACATGATTATAACTTCCGTGTCCGCGCTGTGAATAGATTAGGTGAATCTCAACCACTTGTTGGGCAAGAGCCAATCACTGCCAAAGATCCCTACGGTACTCCAGATAAACCTGGAACCCCTGTTGTCAAGGATTGGGATAAGGATCATATGGATATTGAATGGGTTCCACCAAAGAAGGATGGTGGTTCACCAATAACTGGATATGTCATTGAAGCTAAGAAGAAATACGGACCGTGGGAAGTCGCAGCGACTGTTCCTGGTAATACAACGACTGCCACGATTCCAGGATTGCAAGAAGGTGAAGAATATGAATTCAGAGTAATTGCTGTTAACAAAGCTGGTAATGGAGAGCCTAGCGATGCTTCAACACCGCAAGTCGCTAAAGCCAGATTCTGCGCTCCAACATTCGACAAAATGCTCCTGGCTGATAAGACTGTCAAGGCTGGTCAAAGAATACAGTATGAAATACCAATAGAAGCGGCACCGAAACCAACTGTCGAATGGCAGATTAACGGCAAAACTGTTCAGCCATCAGATAGAATCGACGTACAGATATTACATAACAGAGTCATTTTAGACATTCCATTTTCAGTTCGTGCCGATGGAGGCATTTACAAACTGACTCTTAAGAATGACTTGGGTGTTTGCTCGGCAAGTGCACAAGTCACTGTTCTGGACAAACCGTCTAGACCAGAGAAGCCGTTAGTAGTGTCTGACGTCACTAAAGATTCCTGCTCACTATCTTGGAAAGTACCCCTCGACGACGGAGGTTCGCCGATATTGCATTATGTTATTGAGAAAATGGACTTAACTCGTGGTACTTGGTCAGATGCTGGTATGAGTACATACCTGTACCATTCTGTAACAAGATTAATTCATAAGAAGGAGTATTTGTTCAGAGTAAGTGCAGTCAACGCAATTGGACAATCTGAACCATTAGAACTTGATCGGGCAATCGTTGCTAAGAATGAGTTTGATGAACCAACAGCGCCTGGAAAACCGCAAGCGACTGACTGGAGCAAGAACCACGTTGACCTGGAATGGACTCCGCCCAAATCTGATGGTGGCTCACCAATTACCGGATATATTATTCAAAAGAAAGAAAAGGGTAGTCCTTACTGGGTCAACGCAGCCCATGTGCCATCTAATAAAAACAAGGCTACAATTCCTGATTTGGTGGAAGGACAAGACTATGAGTTCAGAGTGATCGCTGTGAACCAAGCTGGACAATCCGAACCAAGTGAACCATCTGATATTATCACTGCTAAAGACAGATTTGTTGCGCCAAAGATCCTTACACCACTCAAGGAGATCAGCATCAAGGCTGGCCTCATTTTCCACTTAGATGTGGACTTCATTGGTGAACCAACACCTGAAGTTAAATGGACTTGCAACGGCAAACCCGTTGTTACAAACGAGAGAACAACAGTAACATCAGTTGGCCACCACACTATCATTCACACGGTCAATTGTAAGAGAACAGATGCCGGCAAATATAATTTATCATTAAAGAACGATTCTGGTTCGGACGAAGGCAGCTTCGACCTAATCGTACTAGATGTGCCCGGACCTCCAGAGGCTCCTATCACATATGAAGAAATCACAGCACAGTCAGTCACGCTATCGTGGAAAGCACCTAAAGACACAGGTGGCAGTGAACTCACTGCTTATGTCATTGAGAAACGTGATCTGACTCACGGTGGAGGTTGGGTTCCAGCCGTCACTTACGTCAATCCAAGAAACACACACGCTACTGTACCGAGATTATCTGAGGGCACAAAATACGAATTCAGAGTATTTGCTGAGAATCTTCAAGGTCGCTCGGAACCGTTAGTTACTGACAAATCTGTAGTCGCCAAAAACCAATACACTGTCCCCGGAAAACCTGGCAAACCTGAGCTTGTCTCCGCAGATAAGGATCACATTAAGATCAAATGGCCTTCGCCTATATCGAACGGTGGATCAAATATTATCGGTTACGACGTTGAAAGGCGTGACAAAGCTACCGGTCGGTGGATCAAAGTTAACCGTGAACCGGTTAGGTTCAACGAATACAAAGACGATAGAGTACAAGAAGGTCACCAGTACGAATATAGAGTATCTGCTATTAATGCCGCTGGCGCTGGTCAACCTTCAGATGAATCGAATGTATTTATCGCTAAGCCAATGAAGGAGAAGCCTAAGTTGAGCTTAGACCATCTGATTGGCCGCAAGATTAAGGTGAGAGCTGGTGAACCAATCAACATTAACATTCCAATTGCCGGTGCTCCGACACCGACCGTTTCGTGGACCAAAGGATCTATTCCTCTCGTACCTTCGCACAGACTGTCCTCAGAAACGACAGCAGACATTACTAAACTCAGCATCGAGAAATCGACTCGCGATGATGCTGGTAAATACACAATCACAGCGTCCAACGAGCATGGTAAAGATTCAGCTGATATCGAGGTTATCGTTGTGGACAAGCCTGGACCACCAAAGGGTCCATTGTCATGCATGCCAATCACTCACGATACCATGAGCCTGACTTGGCAACCACCTACTGACGATGGAGGCAGTGAAATCACTGGTTACATCGTCGAAGTGGCAGAATTCGGTGTAAACGATTGGCGAACAGTCGCCGGCTTCTGTCCTAAATGCTCATTCAACGTCAAGAACTTGACTGAAGGCAAGAAATACGTATTCCGAGTTCGTGCTGAGAACTTATACGGTATATCTGAGCCACTGGAGAGCAAACCGATCATTGCCAAGTCACCATATGATCCACCAGATGCACCTGATACGCCTAGGATTACTGGCTACAGTGCTAACAGCTGCTCACTGGAATGGGAGCCGCCAGCTAACACTGGTGGTAAACCAATCAGTGGGTATTATGTTGAAAAGCGAGAACGCGGAGGCGAATGGATTAAAGTTAACAACTACCCAACGCCAAACACATGCTACACCGTCCAGGACTTACGCGAAGGAAATCGTTATGAGTTCCGCGTTATTGCGGTTAACGAAGCCGGGCCTGGCAAACCAAGCAAGCCCACAGAATCTATTGTCGCTGAGACACAGAGGCTTAAGCCTAGCCCGCCAGAGGCACCCAAACCGGACAGAGTTACCAAAGACTCTGTCACATTATCTTGGAGACCGCCTAAGAACGACGGTGGATCTAAAATTAAAGGATACATCGTCCAACAGAAAGCCAAAGGAGACAAAGACTGGAAGGACGTCAACGATACGCCTATACCGAGCCTCGTTCACACAGTACCGAATCTCAAAGAGGGAGGAGAATACCAGTTCAGGGTTATCGCTGTAAATGATGTCGGCAAATCTGAACCAAGCAAACCAACATCAGACATCACAATCGCAGAACAGCCGAATAAACCATGCATGGACCTTAGCGGTGTTAGAGACATCACAGTCCGCGCCGGTGAAGACTTCTCCATTCACGTTCCATACACTGGCTATCCACAACCCACTGCTTCATGGTTTGCAGATGACAACCTTCTAGATGTCGAAGGTGATTCGAGAATCTTCCAAAAACTAACTCCGGATTCCGCCTCACTTGTTGTGAAGGACGCTAAGAGATCAGATGGTGGACAGTACCGCTTACAGCTACGTAACCCGTCCGGTTACGATACGGCTACTATCAACGTCCGCGTATTGGACAGACCGGGTAAGCCGGAGAACTTACGCGCGGATGAATTCGAAGGCGAAGCATTAACCTTATACTGGAACCCGCCCAAAGACAATGGCGGTGGTGAAATCACTAACTACGTGGTGGAGAAACGTGAAGCACGAACACCGACCTGGACTAAAGTTTCCGGATATGTCACCACGCCGTTCTTACGCGTGAAGAACCTGAGCGTTGGAAGGAGTTACGAGTTCCGCGTGATGGCTGAGAACCAGTACGGTCAATCTGAACCGGCGCAGACTCTTGAACCAATCAGAGCCAGACATCCGTTCGATCCCCCAGGGGCACCTGGTGCTCCGAGGTCTGTTGAAACTACAGAGTCTTCTATTACAATAACATGGTCCAAGCCACGTCACGATGGCGGATCACCAATCACAGGATACATTCTCGAGAAGAGATTGATAACTGATGATAAATGGATTAAGGCGTGCCACGCCCACATTCCAGACACTACGTATAAGGTGACGGGGTTGATAGAGAACCATGAGTATGAGTTCAGGGTGTCTGCAGTGAACGCAGCAGGACAGGGTCCGTGGTCTGCGAGCTCAGATGCTATCCGCGCTTGTGCGCCTCCTAACGCGCCGCGCATCACCAGCGACTTGAGCCTCAGGGACATCACCGTCATTGCTGGCGAAGAGATCAAGATCACCGTGCCATTCACCGGAAACCCGATACCGAAGGTAATTAAATTAAAATATAATTATTATGTAACGATTATTTTACCTTTTTCCCACGAGCATTAAACTTAATGATTTTTTTTGAAAAACTGATCGATAATGCTCGTCAGTATCGACTATTTCCAAAAAAGTCGAATTTTTGAAGAAAATTAAGCTGTTGTCAAAAAACTCAATCTAATATATAAAATTCTCGTGTCCGAGTGTTTGTTTCCAAACTCCTCCGAAACGGCTGAACCGATTTGTATGAAATTTTGTGTGCATATCGGGTAGGTCTGAGAATTGGCCAACATCTATTGTTCATACCCCTAAATGATAAGACCCACCCCTAAATATATATTTTTTATTTTTATTTTATTATAATTCAGCATTGAAAAACACATACAACTTCAAATTTCGCCATTCTGCGATCTACAACTGTTTTTGTATCGTGATTTTTATGTTATTCTATTCCATCCACAAACCCGCTATAGGGTTCCAAGATGGCAATCGAATACAATAATTGTAGTACGATATATATGGTAGGTCTGAGAATCGGTTGCATCTATTTTTATACCTCAAAAATTTTTATAATCGATTTTTTTTTATTACTTTATATGGCAATGCGACGTTAGCTGGGTCAGCTAGTATTATGTAAAATTCGCGCTAAAACGCTTTCCCCGTGTCATCACTTCTATGAATGTTAATAATAATAAAACGATACTAATGTCAAGACGGTATTTAAATAGATGTGACGTAATTAGTTCGCTTAATCAAAGCTTTCATGGCCTGCAGGTATCCTGGATGGTCAATAATGAGGAGGTGTTCCCTGACCATCGCATCCGCTTCGTTACTTCAGAGCGGGACACCGTGTTCATTAACACCAGTGCCAAGCGGTCTGACACCGGATCATACTCCGTCAAGCTGGTGAACAGCGAGGGTTCTGACAGCGGCACTTGCAGGGTAACTTCAACTATACAGCTTTGCATACTATTTGATTTAGGCTATGTGAAACTACATTGTTACGCCAGAAACAAACAAAAATGTATAAAATAAAACCTAACCTAACTAGTTTCATCATAACTTGAGCTTCCACCAGTGGGAGGCTTTTGGGCTTTTGGCCTTTGCACAGGAAGCCGGCTAGATTATGGGTACCACAACGGCGCCTATTTTTGCCGTGACGCTGTAATGTTTGAACATTACTGTGTTTCGATCTGAAGGGCGCCGTAGCTAGTGTAATTACTGGGCAAATGAGACTTAACATCTTATGTCTCAAGGTGAGGAGTGCAATTGTAGTGCCGCTCAGAATTTTCGGGGTTTTCAAGAATCCTGAGCGGCACTGCATTGTAATTGGCAGGGCGTATCAATTACCATCAGCTGAATGTCCTGCTCGTCTCGTCCCTTATTTTCATAAAAAAGGTATTTGACAATTATCACATTAAAATCGAATCATTTTACCCGAAACAAACGGACAAATGATTAGTAAGTATTGCATAATATGAAGATGAACATTCTTTTTTGTTATTTGTTTTAGTTCTCGTGACAGGCTTTGTCATGCTCGCTAAAATGCCACTGCTTGCGGTGGCGACGTTGAGCGGGTCGTTCCCTTCTCTTAAATATGGTCGAGGGAGGCGATGCATGCAGTAGCATTTAAGCGAGTATGACGAACCTGTTACGAGAACTCAACCATATGTACCATCGTGATGGCTGGTCCATGCATCATACCGGGAAGTCTGCTATAGTTTTATTTATTTATTTAAATCAAAGTTTTTTTATAAATGCTAAAGGTGTGTGTCGATTGGTACTGTTCTCAATAATTCTTGTGTTTTTACTTATTAATTTAAATTTACTTTTTATCGACTTACTCGTGTAAGGCATTTCGTATTAGAACTTTGAGTATTTTTCTTGCATAACTTTGCATATATTATAATTGAAATTATTTGTAAAACGATGAAGCTGTAAATTTTGATTTAAAAGAGTGGCAATCAGTTTCTTATGCCACTTTTTCTCATATAAGCGCAACCTTTGCCGAAGTGGTGGTAAATGTGAAAAAAAAACTTTTACATTCATAAGTGTCATTTCCTTGACCTAAATGAATAAAGTGATTTTGATTTGATTTGAATAACATTTAATTGGTTTTCTTGTATTGTCAGGATTTTGGCAACGATTTGAAAAATACTAAAGTTTTATTATTTGGTGTAGGTACTGGTAGTGGACAAACCATCTCCACCGCTGGGTCCACTCGATGTGTCCGACATCACGCCGGACACGTGTACGTTGTCATGGAAACCACCACTGGACGATGGCGGCTCACCGATCACCAACTACATAGTTGAGAAAATGGACAATGTTGGAGTAAGTTTTTAAATCTATACTATGTCTGTATTTTACAAGGGGGAGGCTCCCAGGCACAGGATGCCGGCTAGATTGTGGGTACCACAACGGCGCCTATTTCTGGCGTGAAGCAAAAATGTTTAAGCATCATTGTGTTTCGGTCTGAAGGGCGCCATAGCTAGTGAACTTACTGAGCAAATGAGACTTAACATCTTATGTCTCAAGGTGACGAGCGCAATTGTAGTGTCGCTCAGATATTTTTGGGTTTTTCAAAAGTCCTAAGCGGCACTGCATTTTAATGGACAGGGCGTATCAGTTGAACGTCTTGCTTGTCTCGTTCCTTACTCTTATAAAAAAATGTCTAAAGAGTATAGATTTGATTGTTTTTTATTTGCATTGAATAGGCACCGAACCTACTGAGTCAATTAGAAAAATTATTTCACTGTAGGCAAGCTACGCTGTGCCCGGGTGACATTAGACATATATATTTTCAAAACTATTGGGGATACTTACTTAAACTCCAATAATGTAAACCAAGGTGTAAAGTACCTAAGTTATTCTTAAACTAACAAAAAAAAGTGGGAGGCGATTCTTCCGTGAAGGATGCCTTTGACAAAATTGAAACATAGAGTCAGGGCTCTATAGGATATTTAAATTTTCTACGCAAATTAACAAAACTTAACGAAATTCACACTAAAGATATTCACATCCTTTAAATAATTATAGATTTCCACAAAATAATACCTAATAAAAAAAATCCTATTGTATGTTTTTTTTTTGTTTTTTCACCAGGTCTGGTCAAAGATTTCATCATTCGTGCGCAGCTGTCATTACAATGTAATGGGTCTAGAGCCTAATCGCAAGTACATGTTCCGCGTGCGCGCCGAGAACCAGTATGGTGTGTCCGAGCCCTTAACAATGGACGACTACATCACTGCCAAGGTAATACACAAGAAGAAGATTTTCACTTGATCGTTATTCAAAAAACAGTAACTTAGTAGAAAAACAAATATTTTTAAATTTCTCTCTTGTATATTATATTGTAACGTCTAAATGTCTTTCAGCCCCAAGCTGATATCTAACTTAATACTTTTATAGGAAGAGTTAACAAGAAAAATTGGTAATAAAAACTAGCTGTATACTTTCATACACACACACACTCACGCCCTTTTCCCGTCGGGGTAGGCAGAGACAACTGAATGCCATTTGCTTCTATCCCAACAAACCTCACATGCTTCCTTACATGCTCAAAGTCAAAGTTCTTTATTTGCCAGAAACATTCATATGTAAAGTTGACCAACGTAAAGCTATTATACCTAAAAGAAACCACAATATACAATAATTAATGAAATATTAAGAGATAATGTAGTGAAAATAATCACAAAAATTATAATATTAAAAATAGTATTGGTGCCAGTTACCACTTCGTTTCATAATATTCGTTCATTCATTTTAATAGTTATAATAATTTAAATTTAGATCTATTTAACACTGTCTCCTCTCTTATTCTTTTGGTAATTTATTAAATACCTATTTTTTACAGACATGACAGTTTTTTTTTGGTACAAAGTTGTTCTAATGTATTCGAAGTAATGTTGGGGTACTCGAAGTCTAGTACGATCACGCGATGGAAAAAGGCACAGTCGCCCGCCGAGTGAATATATTTAAATTTTTCTTAACAAATAAACTAGCCTCTATTACATAAATTTCGGTAACAGTTAAAGTTCGGTAAAATTATGGTTTGCAGCTATCGAAGGGCCCTATTACATACAGCTCACCGGTTCATATGTGATTCGTAATTCTTTCTTCACTCATTCGCTCCACGTGTGACGTGTCCAAACCATTTCATCATTTCTTTCTCAATCTTTGTCACAACATCTTTCAGACCACAGACCGCTCGTATTACCGCATTCAGAATTCTATCAATCAGTCTCACTACATACTAGGCAGTGATCGCTCCTCAACTACGTTAGTTCTGCTTGTATGCTTCTTCTGCCATACCCAACTCTCACTTCCATACATCAAGTGGCGACTGGCACTCCATTATGAACCGCCAGTCGCGTCATAATAGGCATGCAGCATTATAGTTTACCGGTGGGAGGCTCCTTTGCACAGGATACCACAACGGCGCCTATTTCTGCCGTTAAGCAGTAATGTGTAAGCATTACTGTGTTTCGGTCTGAAGGGCGCCGTAGCTAGTGAAATTACTGGGCAAATGAGACTTGACATCTTACGTCTCAAGATGATGAGCGCTGTTGTAGTACGGCTCAGAATTTTTTGGGTTTTTCAATAATCTTGAGCGGCATTGTAATGGGCAGGGCATATCAATTTACCTTGTGCTGAACGTCCTGCTCGTCTCGTCTCTTATTTTCATTAAAAAATATTTTCCTTGTAAGTTTTTGTCCCTTTATTTCTCTTCTAAAGTCCCAGCCACTGTTCAGGCATTATCTATAAATAAATTTAAATGTTTTATTAAAAAATGGCTCTGTCGTAAATCCTACTACTCCACAGCTGGATATCTAAGTTATCCGACAGCCTGGGACTAGATTATGATTATCTTATAGCCATAGCAATGACAGTACAATATTGTATATTTTTATTAAAAACATCAAAAAGAATTCTAAAGGTATCAATTTTGAGAAAATAAATGCCTTTTATGGTTTTTATCCGGTTCGACTATATTTGTCATGTCAACTTGTCTCTCCAGTTCCCATTCACGGTGCCCGACGCTCCCGGCACCCCTCGCGTGACGGAGTGGGACGGATCAAGCGCGACCGTAGTCTGGGACCGGCCGCGCTCTGACGGCGGCGCCAGGATCCAGGGCTACAAGGTGGAATTCCGGGACCTCAAGGACTCCGTGTGGTCCAGCGCAGACTACCTTGTCAAGGACTGCAACTACCAGGTAAAAAGAAATATAAATTAATATTTAAATTAATATTAAAGTAATTTATTCGATCTAATAATTTAACACGATAAAATTTTCAATGTACCACTTGGATAATTTATACGTCTAGATAGAGCCTATTGCTGTTAGGCAACGCATGAAAACAGGTCAGGTTTATTACTTTAATATGCATGACAGGCTACGTCTTACAATCACGATACGTGTGTCACTTTGTTTTAGTGTGCGTGCGTTGCTGTAGCTAAGAGGTTAACAGTTCGCCGCTATTATTTTTGATATGTTGACAGGTGCTTCAGTCTATCTAGTCGTATAAAATATAAATTATCTAAGATGTACCACTTGATTTTAATTCCAGGTTTTTTTTTTAAATACAATATATTGTTGTTATCTAGTAAATTGTATATATACTACTTCTAACTATTAACTAATTAACTAATAACTTAATTATAATACCGATGAATACATGTAATCGATTTGATACGCGTAATATGGTTCTGGCAATGTTTATAAATTACTACTTTAAAGTTATTATATATTTTATTTTATGAAATGCTCACATAATGCCTCTATTTATTTACCGTATGTGTGGATTGATGCATCTACTATACTCAATAACTCTTGTGTTTATAAGTATTAATTAAGTTTTTTTCTTTTTTTGACTTACTCATGTAAGCCTTTCAGTTTTTGACATTTGGGTATTTTTGTTGCGTCACTTTGCATATATTGTAATTGAAATGATTTGTTAAACAACTAAAATGTAAATCTTGACTTAAAAGAGTGGCAATGAGTTTCTTGCTACTCCTTCTCATTAGCTCAACCCTTTACGAAGTGACGGTAAATTCAATAAGAAACAATATTTTTATATTTTTTTTTTGACATTCATAAGTGTCATTTCTGTGACCTACATGAATAAAGTGTTTTTGAATTTGAATACACATTATGTTAAAGTAAGTTAAGTCGATCTTTTAAAAAACTGTTATACTCGTATCTACACAAATTTTTTATACTTTTTTGTAACATTTATTCTTTTGGTCTTTTCAATAAATAAATATCCGGGCGACCGAGTCTTGCTCGGATTTTTAAGAAGGTACTACGACATCTGGATTCGAACCGGGGTCTTCTGCTTTCCGGATCACCATCTGAGCTATTATAGGCTTGTATATAGTGGCGAAATTTATCTTTGTATTCTAATGTTATTGTAGCAGTTTCTCATTAAAACACGGGTAAAACTACAATTTTTAAAATTGAAACCGCCGAAACTGTCTGTATAATAAATTTCATTAAAATCGTTGGAGCCCATTTCGAGATTCAAATTATATATGTTACGGGCAATTTGATAAGTCCGGGCACTATTAATAATGGCCGGTCTGTATTCATAATGCCCGACTCAATTGGACAATGTGATTAAAACAGCATGATTATTAACTTTTCCCGGCCATTATGAATAATGCCAATAATATAATAATCTTGGGCAAAGTAATAAAATAGGTGAACTGTAGTGTATTTGTTTTGTATCATGAAAAGTTAATAAAAAATAAACTATTGAACATAGAATTGCTCGGTTAAAGATATATACATTATACATACAAATATTTGATTTAATTTACTAGGCGTACAACTTGGAGCCCGGACACGAGTATGAGTTCCGCGTGCGTGCCAAGAACGCCGCCGGGCTCAGTAAGTACTCGGGTTCGTCTCAAGCGTTCCGCGTGCGTGCACGAGCCGGTCCGCCGAGTGCGCCGCGGTCGCCGCGCGTACTGCGTGTCGGACGCAACTACGTCGACCTGGCGTGGGAAGCGCCCTCTAGCGACGGTGGTACGTTACTTTATATATTAGTATTGATTTTTATGCTGGACAAAGGAGTGTGTATTCGGGCGATCTTGACTACATCGTCGATCCATCTTGTGGGTCTATAATCCGGTTATTGGTTGCCATTGGAGGAATTTAAGTATAATATGCATTCAAACGTATTCTTCTACAACTTAATATTCAACTTAGTTTTAGAGTTCCTAGTAAAATGAAATGGAAATATTAGACTACCTAAAAGACAATCAAATTATAACGACAGTATAAATTCAAAACTGTTCATAATTGGTTTACCCAGTCGGAAGTTCGGTGGTGACATACATAAAAAGATACAGTCGAATTGAAAACCTCCCCTTTTTTTGAAGTCGGTTAAAACCATAAGCGCGCCATGTCATTAAATAGTTTTTAGAACTTTTATCTGATTGCCTGTGCGTTTTTGCACGCTACTTGGGATAACTGACTTGACCTTAACCTACGGTGGTAAAAGCTTTCACCGAACCTATTAACCTAAGAGGTTTAAACATGTTTTAAATAGAATAGGTACACCCTTTTCTGTCATTTATCACCCAATTGAGTCACTTCCCCGCTAGCCCCATTTATTACAAAAATAAAAGACTATGATATTGGTGTTTTAATAATGTAATATTATCCAGGCTCTCGAATCACGGGATACGTCATTGAACGTCGCGAGGCGTCCAGCTCAGTGTGGGTCAAGTGTAACGACTACAACGTGTTGGACACCAGCTTCACAGCGCTCAACCTGACGGAGAGAGCAGACTTCGAATTCAGGATCATAGCTGTTAACTCTGCAGGTAACCATCTCCTAACTAAAAATTTAAAAAAAAATGTCGCTTCTTGTGCATACTTGAATATTTCTGATTTCCTAGTTCTGATGTTCTAGTTCTTGGCACAGTTATGCTTAGATTCAGAGTTGGACTCAGTTGTTGGTTCCAATTCATTTATTTACAAATTTCTTAGATTATATACACGAGCCCCCTTATTCATAATAGTCTGCAAACTTAAAGCATTGCTGATTATCACTCTGTCTTCTTCTATTGACCTAACTCAGAATGAGATAAAACACTCCTTAGCGGCTGTTTAAAGTTAGCGGACCATTATGAATAAGGGGGTAAATAATGATGACTCAACTTATATTATTGAAGTGAAACTTCATTATCGACATTTGAGAGAAATTTTGTAACAAATTACCCCTAGCATTATTAGCATTTACACTTTTGGATCTAACTAGAAAATGATGTACCAGTAAGCATTCGTCAACTGTTTTAATCTTATCTTGCCATTGTATTACCATATTTTTAAGTATTAAAAAATCCCACTGACTTTCTTCTCATTCTTCTCAAGTCCTGTGGTAGGTTTTGACTTTCAATAAGTGATTTTAAATCCTGTTTTGAATAAAAATATTTGAATTTGAATAAACAATTTAGATCTGCAATGTACTGAGTAGCTGTTTACAATTATTTGTTGTATTTTGTAAGACCATTAAATTAACTCTAATTTTGGATTGGTTGACAGGCAAATCTGAACCTTCAACTTGTACAACACCTGTACGTACCGGAGATGAAGCTGGCGGGGCGAAGCCCGAATGGCTGAAGAGACTGCCAGCCAACATGGCGACGCCGCTCGGTAGACCCTGCGTTATGGAGTGTGTGGCTTCTGGAAGTCCCACGCCAACCGGAAGGTGGCTGAAGAACGGCCGAGAGGTTGTACTTGGTACTAGGTAAGTTATGCCGATCTTACTTTCCGTGGATTGTTTTATTTTTACAACTACCATGGTTCTTCATCCCTGAAGCAATATTAAATATGTTATAGAGTGGTTGTGGTAATTAATGAAACGCGTTTTATTAAGTTATTAGTTTATTAAAGAACTGAGAAGACATTAAGGGTTATGGGCCCAGGCATTCCCGGCCGACGCACCAATATAGTGTATTGGAACGCAACCAGCGTCGTACGGCACTGTTGTCGTTTCTTGATCAAATATAAAACCTTAAAAAACAAATTTATCACAGCTTGTCTGGCTTGTCAATGTTAAATGTCTTCTGAGTTCTTTAATAAACTAATTATTTATTAAAACACGTTTAATTACTTACCACATCCACGCAATATTATATTGAATATTCCTTCAATTGGGCTTTGTCTGGTCAAAAATTGACTTCCAGTAGTCGGTCCTGCTGTACAATAATAAGATGCTGGGAACCCTCCTGTGGCTGCCGGCTGAGGCTTTTTTGGCAAAGGAGTCGGCTGGTCTAATAATAATAATATTGACACACTTTCACACAAGTTATCTTGCCCCTAATTAGGCATGGCCTGTACTATGAGTACAAGATAACGATAAATTTAATACGATATGCTTACATAAACATAAATACATATAAACATCCATGACTCGGAAACAAACATTCATATTCATCATATAAATGTTTTCACCTACGGGGATTCGAACCCGGTACCTCTAGATTAGTAGTTAAGGTCGCTTACCACTCGGCGATATAGGTCGTCCTACTAATGGCACGACTAACGGATGTAGAAGGGGTTGGTAATGTAAACGCACAAAAAAAAGTTATATATGTACTTTAAATTTTACACTTAGAATCACTGATAATTATAGTGACAGGCATAGTGTCACCTTACAATTCACAATAATTAATGCCTGCTCGAACTTAGCACTCTGGCTTTGAGGATGTTGAGCACTTGTTAAAGGAATGTTTCCGATTTCTTTTTTTTTTTACGGAATAGGAGGACAAACGAGCGTACGGGTCACCTGGTGTTAAGTGATCACCGCCGCCCACACTCTCCTGCAACACCAGAGGAATCACAAGAGCGTTGCCGGCCTTTAAGGAAGGTGTACGAGCTTTTTTTGAAGCTACCCATGTCGTATCGTCCCGGAAACACCGCACAAGGAAGCTCATTCCACAGATTCGTAGTACGAGGAAGAAAGCTCCTTGAAAACCGCACTGTGGAGGACCGCCACACATCCATATGGTGGGGATGATATCTTGTGGCGTGTGGAAGTTGAAATTCGGCGGCAGGAATCAGATTGAACAGCTCTTCGGAACACTCCCCGTGATTTCAGTCTAGTAGAGACAAAATTATAAGACTTATGGGTTTGAACAGATTTGATACGGGCATATTTGTAAATATACTTGCCCGCCCTGCATCTAAGGATGCCATAAGTCGTATTGTTTGAACAATATAACACTATAACTTGCTTTTGGTTTTATTAACTTTTTTTTTAGTTTGTTAAGTTAAGAATTTTGTTTTTCTTTTGTCTTTTTAATGTACTTAGATTATAATGAGGCTGACATGTACATACGTATAAAAGCCTCTAAATCAATAAAGGAAAATAAAAAGCACTTTGGTTTATATAGGGCACGACTGTCTACCATGATGACGCTACCAACTGTCAGATGGCACTGCTGTGGTGCCAACTAACTTACACGATTCAAGTTAAATAAAGATCTAAATACTTTTTGCTATTATAGTTATTTCTAATTATTGTGATAATTATATAAAATAACATGACTATACACAGTAAGTTGGACACACTTTTCACACAAATTATCTTGCCCCAAGTTAAGCATATATAGCCTGTGTTATGGGTTACAAGACAATGATATATTTAATACAATATACTTACTTAAACATACATAAATTCATATAAACATACATAAATACATTTAAACATCCATGACTAGGAAACAAACATCCATATTCATCATATAAATGCTTGCACCTACCGGGATTCGAACCCGGGACCTTATTATATGAAGTTATTAAATAAATGTTATTATTAATTGGAATGTCTTACATAACTCGTCAAGTATTTAATATTATTATATTGCTGACACGGATTTTAATTGAAAGTAAGCTAATATAAATCTTTTCCGAACCAGATTTATTTCGGAGAGCCGCGAGGGAACTCTGCGGCTGCACATCACAGAGGTGACGGAGGCTGATGAGGGAGACTACACTTGCGAGGCGCACAACTCTCACGGACACGTATACTGCAGCGTGCATCTGAAGATCGGAAGTGAGTCACTCATACTATTATATTAGTTACTAGTGGACCCAACAGACGTTGTCCTGTCGGAAATTTCGGACACACGTCTTAAATATGAAAAATTGGTCCAGCCGTTAGGAGGAGTCCACTAAAATACACTATATGGACGGAATTGAGAATCTAAACCAATCTCAAATACACTGGAACACACAAATATCTCAACAAAATCGGTCCAGCCGTTCAGGAGGTAGTTCAATTGTGAATCTAAACCATTCTCGAATCCACCTGAAGACACACAGAAAGTTTCGATAAAATCGGTCCAGCCGTCTAGGAGGAGTTCAGTGACATACACTCGCACACAAGAATTATATATATAAAGATTTATACAACTGTTGTGTAATAAGGGGTATTAAAACACGAATGTGGGTTTATCTGTATATGTATGTGATAATAGTATCACATGAGTGTTTAAATACCTAATTATCAACAGTTGCATACAAGACTTTATCTACATCCATAATATGAATCCTCTAAAAGATTCTGAAACAGTTAGCTTACTGCTAACATTAAAACAGCCAGTCCTAGTAGTAAACTAATATCATCCATTACTGATTATATACTAATAAACTAAGTATTAATGAAATAATTATTTTTAGTAGTAATTTACATTTTGTATAGTGCAATTATTAAAATTCACTTGAAAATTATGTTCTTTTGCATCGTTTAAAATATCCGGCGGTGTGCTGTCAAATCTTGAATCGCTCATTTTTTCAAGAAAAATGGCGGGGTTTCAAATAACCTACTTTATTTTTCCGGCGCGCGATGTTCTGGTAGTGAGGAACGCGCGTAAACGAAAATGTTCTTTTTTTGAAATTCATACAGATACCACGCATCGAGCAATAAGAATGTGGCTGTTTGTTGAAACTCTTTGCGCATGAAGGGATCGAAAAAAAAACTAAGGAGTGTTGTTATGAAATTCAGTACAACATTACAACACTCGTTTGGATGATGTAATGGTTATTACGACATTGGGTGTTTTAATGTTGGTAATAAGCTAACTGTTTCAGAATCTTTAATAGAGGATTTAATGCATGGGTGTAGATAAAATAATTTATATAATAATTACAGCTAGTAGTTGCCCGTTGCATTCGCAACTAAAGGTTCTATCTCAATAAAATGTTAAAAAAAAGTTTTTTATGAAAATAAGGGACGAGACGAGCAGAAGGTTCAGCTGATGGTAAATGATACGCCATGCCCATTACATTGCAGTGCCGCTCAGGATTCTTGAAAAACCCGAAAATTCTGAGCGGCACTACACAACTGCACTCGTCACCTTCAGACTAGAAGATGTTAAGTCTTATTTGCCGAGTAATTTCACTTGCTACGACGCCTTTCAGACCGAAACATAGTAATGTTTACACATTACTGCTTCACGGCAGAAATAGGCGCCGAGAATTATCATGTCATAATCAGAGGCGTGCATAGGTATATCCCATTCTGCACGGACACTCACCAAGAAAGGGATGATATTATAGGACTAGCCCGGACAGACTTCGTTCTGTCAAAAATTAATAGTAAAATTAAATATATATTGTCAATAATAATGTCAATTTTTTATTGAAAATATTCGAATTCTTATGAACATAAGCAGTTATTGCCGAGGTATATTTTGGGTGTAGATTTTTTCATAGTATTTTCTTTGAATAACGCGAGTGTTACACATTTAAATAAAACACTTTTAAAGGATTAAAACGCGTGTAATTGTAACGGTTTTTCAAGACGTCGGGTTAACTAAAATAAAAATGTCACTTTTACGCAAACATCTAATGTAAAACCGTTACATTACACGCGTTTTAATCCTCTCAAAGTGTTTTATTTAAATAGATTTTTTCAATTGAAAAAAGGTTATAAATTTTCATTTCCAAATACTTGTACTATTATAAAAATTTCTTATCTTTCATACAAATATCGATACGTCATCCCGTAGACGGGTCAAAAAAAACACCGTTATTAAATTGCTTAAAGCAGGAAACGATTTAAAATATCTAACTCGCATCGCCAATCTTTCATTTCTTAGTTTAAGAAGATTTGCCGTGAAATCTCGTCGTAAATAAAGTGATTATTACAAATTGTAATATTCATTAATTTAATTATTTAATTTTTATTTGAATCTTAACATCTTATGCAATAATTGTAGTGCCGCTCAGAATTTTTGGGCTTTTCAAGAATCCTGAACGGCACTGCATTGTAATGGGCAGGGCGTATCAATTACCATCAGCTGAACGTCTTGTCCCTTATTTTCATTAAAAAAAATACATGATGTATAATTTGTCAGGTCCGCCACGAATCACTCGAATGCCTGGCGACCTGCACCTGCCCGAACATGAAAACACCAAGATAAAGATTCTGTACACGGGCGACCAGCCCGCTGACGTCACACTGTCGCGCGACGGTCGACAGATCGCAGAGTCGCAACACCTGAAGTTCACCGTGTTCGACGATTATATACTTATATTCATTAAGGACATCACCAAAGACGATATGGGTGAGTTTTAGAACTTGTCACTACATCATCATCATCTCAGCCGGAAGATGTCCACTGCTGGACACTTCCCTCATTTGCCTCGATTGCCCTCATCAAACATATTCCGGCAATCTTGAACAGATCGGCGGTACATCTTGTCTGGGGGGCCTACCAACACTGCGTCTTCCAGTACGTGGTTGCCATTCGAGGACTTATAGTGTTATATTATTATCACTAGAATAAGCATTTATTTTTATTTATTTTATTTATTTATAGCTTTATTTCCTTACATCTATACATTAATATATTTATTTATAAATTGTATTTGTTAGTATGTGTTAGTATTCACTATTTTAAATAAAAATATAAATTTTGTTATTATAATTAGTTATTAATTTCGACATAAGGACCGCCTTTAGCAGTAAAAGCCTCCTCCATTGATTTCCACTTGTTCCTGTCTCTTGCAATTCTTGTCCACATCTTTCCTGCTGTTTCTACTATGTCATCGCTCCATCTCTTATTAGGCCTGCCTCGATTTCGTTTCCTATTTATAGGGTACCAATTCGTTACTACTTTGGACCATCTTTCGTCTTTTGTTCTTTGTATATGTCCAGCCCATTTCCATTTTAAACGCAGAACAGATAACTAGCTACATTTTTTGATTTTGTTTTATTTCTTATTGTGACATTTTTAATTATATATATATTATTAGAATAAGCATAGAGTTAATTTAATAATTTTGAAAAAAAAACTTTGATGGTTGAATCTTGACCAGAAATATTCGATGAAAATTGTTTTTAATCGACTGAAAAAAGGAAGAGGTTATCAAGGCGTCAGTGTTTAATGTTTTTGTCCCAATGACGCATTGAGAGCAATCTCAGTAACGCTCAGAATTTGCCTTTATTGAAAAACCTGAAGGGCAGTGCTTTTTTTTTTAGTTTTTGGCAGGGTGTATTACTAACCATAATCTGGATGTGTGGCGGTCCTCCACAGTGCGGTTTTCAAGGAGCTTTCTTCCACGTACTTTCTTACACGTAAAGCAGTGGAATGAACTTCCTTTTGCAATGTTTCCGGGACGATAAGACATGGGTACCTTCAAAAAAAGCGCGTACACCTTCCTTTAAAGCCGGCAACGCTCCTGTGGTTCCTCTGGTGTTGCAAGAGATTGTGGGCGGCGGTGATCACTTAACAACAGGTGACCCGTACGCTCGTTTGTCCTCTTATTCCATAAAAAAAAATCTCATTATAAAATCTATATTTCACCCAATGTCCTTCTATACGCATATAAGGACGTATCATTCGCAGTCTGATAGCGGAACGGCACAAGTGTGGTTAAAGACAATGTAAGCACACCTTTCTCCTTAGTCGTGTGTCAACTGTCACTGTCCGAATCAAATGTGAACTGAGCAAATGTTTTACATTGCTGCTTATTGACCAAGAATATTTTAAACAACTGGAGTAAATGCGGCAATGTATAGACATAGCAGTCGAAGCTTACTATGGTGTAATTTGTGGCATGTTCCATATTTTGGCTTTATTTTATGCGACGTGATTTGTCTGTATGTATAGAACGTCACTGATTTCCCCCTGATCAAGTTTTCATTTCTGTCTGCGTGCTTGTCGCGGCCTTTCATCTGTCTCATTCTGACAAGTGGGAGAGAAAGGGATGTGAATAATTGTACCATATTAAATGAAAACATATTCGTTTTACTAAATTATTAACGCTTTTTGCCAACCCATCTAATATAAAAAAATAAACCTAAGTCACAGGATCTTTATTTTACGTCGTTAATGTATTATTTGAACACTTTTTTAAAGCACACTTAGACTTAATGATTGGCACACAACTCAGGAGAAAAGTGTGCTTAAAATTGTCTTTAAGCACTCTTTTTCCGTTCCGCTATCAGCTGTGAATGATATGCCCATATGTATAGAACGTTATTGATTTCACATGATAAACTGTTTGACATTAATTATTTACTTGACAGGTACATACAAGGTGACAATAAAGAACAATTCGGGCGAGACATCAGACTCGTTCTCGATCTCAGTCACCGGTCTTCCCGGACCACCTCAAGGTCCTCTGGAGACCACAGACATCACTAAACACACGTGCACGCTATCGTGGAGGCCTCCCGCGTACGACGGCGGCCTTCCGGTCACTCACTACGTCGTGGAGAGGATAGACGTGTCTGGAACCACCTGGATTACCATCGCGTCTTCTGTGAGGGACACCAAGTTCACCGTTCACGGCCTGACGGAGGGACAAGAGTATAACTTCAGGGTGCACGCTGCCAATGATAATGGTATTGGACCTGGATTAGAAGGCGTTAATCCTGTCAAGGTAAGGAGATTTTACTTTTTTTTACAACAATAAGGGACAAGACGAGCAGTATGTTCAGCTGATGATAATTGATAATCCTTGCTCATTACATTGCAGTGCTGCTCAGGTTTCTTGAAAAACCCAAAAACTGGAGTGGCACTATAATTGCGCTCTTCATCTGTGTCTCAACATAAGATGTTAAGTCTCATTTGCCTACTAATTTCACTAGCTACGGCGCCCTTCAGACCAAATCACAATAATGCTTACACAATATGGTTTCACGGCAGAAATAGGCGCCGTTGTGGTACTCATAATCTAGCCGGCATCCTGTACAAAGAAACCTCCCACTACTAAATGCATTTAGATGCCTCTTACTTTTGGGCCTGGCACTCTATTTTTTATGCCCCGGGGCTGTACAGGGCAAACTAATTTAAAAACTTGGGATACTTCTCGTTTGATTTAAAAAAAAAAAGATAACGATGTCATTTCACTGATTAGGTAACGTTCTTTCGATATGTGTTAATTTGTTTTGATATCTGTAATTGTTACGGTATATAGCCACATCCTTTATAGGTATGTAGTGTTAAACAGATATTCTGATGCACTTTTGCGATAATACATGATTTTTTGACTAAGTTATAAAAGTCACGTTGACTTCAGGCAAAGGCACCATTCGACCCACCGTCAGCACCTGGAGTTCCGAAGATTTTGGAAGTTGGAGGTCACTTCGTGCACCTGGAATGGGATAAGCCAGAGAGCGATGGAGGCGCTAGAATACAAGGTATTTACGAAAATTTTATTTGTGTCAAACTTGTTTACCACTTGTGAACTAATTAAGTATTACGCCTTAAAAGTTCTCGATATGTTTGATAAAGAAAGTATATTTTCTTGAAGCCAGATTGGTGTATTTTACGTATTTTAACAAAAATCTGCTCTTGGTTAGGGTGACGCTGTCATTGCCATAGTACAAAAACGAACAGTTCGCGCTATATACGGTCTTGGAAGTCGAGACAAAAAATTATGTTTACTGGGAAAAATATCCGAAAAAAAGACACAAACATATAATTGCCGTACCAAGTTTTAGAACTTGAAAGACTAATCATTTTTGGGAAATTGTATTAAGTTCTATAATACACTGCCCACGATTATAACAGAAATGTTTAATGGCAAGGGGTTATAATAATATTAAAGAGTATATTGCGGATATAAAAGTCCCTTAATAAATAAAGAAAAAAGTTTGGCACAGTTCATTGCATATCGCGACTCTCTGCGACCCCTTAGCCTTCACTATTAACCCATTTTAATTACTGACGTAGAAATTTTTGACGCTTTTTCGCACTTCTTTTAGTAAATAGTTTCTGACTATGTACAGACGTCAAATAAAGAATAAATACACCATTTACGCAATTCGACCAGCATACCATACCACACGCTACAAACTTGAATATATATACTCATCTTCTGAACGAATGGCGTTACTTAGCTGTGCTGTTCCCAAGGAATTTTAAATATTCTCCCACGTGTAGTAAAATTATGGAATGGACTTCCTCGCGTGGACGTCATGTCTCCAGGACCACCACGCCTACCTTAGAGAGCGGCAACGATACTGTTATTCCTCTGCAGTTGCAAGAGGAGTATGGCTGTGGTAATCATTTATCACATGACGACCTGTACGGTTTTCTTATTTTTTTTTTTTTGTGTTCAGGTTACTGGGTGGACAAGCGCGAAGTTGGCTCGCAGAGCTGGCAACGTGTGAACCCAGGGCTGTGCGTAGCGACGCAGCTCAACTGCGCCAACCTGATCGAGGGTCGCCAGTACGAGTTCCGCGTGACCGCGCAGAACGAGGCTGGTCTGTCACCGCCGAGCACTAACAGTCAGCAAGTACGCCCACAAGACCCCACCGGTAAGATCAAAACAAGTAAAATAAACGAATTCTTTCAAATATTATATATTTGGTAAAGAAAAATGGCTTTAAATTTTGCGGATTATACGTTCCTGCCTCTTGTGTTTGAAGTTAAAATGAGAATTGAATAAATGAAGAAAAAGGCTAGGTGATCACCTACCATCAAGCAACCTACGTTTGACTAATATAGCCTATATATAGTTTTTTTTATGACAATAAGAAAGAAACGAGCAGGACGTCCAGCTGATGGTACGTCCTGCTCATTACAATGCGGTGCCGCTCGGGACTCTTGAAAAACCAATTGCGCTCGTCACTTTGCTAAGATGCTAAGTCTGATTTGGCCAGTACTTTCACTAGCTACGGCGCCCTTCAGACCTAAATACAATAATGCTTACACATAACTGCTTCACGACAGAATAAGGCGCCGTTGTGGTACCCGTAATCTAGCCGGCATCCTGTTGCAAAGAAGCTACCCACTGGTAAATGCCTTCAGTCGCCTCTTACGACATACTGGAACTTCCCTATTCTTTTTATGCCTCGGGAAAGCACTGAGCAAGGGGTTCTTCTATCTTATCAATAATTTTTCTGTTCAATAGCCGCAACACCGCCAGAGATAGTGAAGCCATTGCGCAACGCCAATTGCATCCAGTACCACAACGCCAAGTTCCAGTGCACCATCACCGGATCACCGCGGCCTACCATCACCTGGTACAAGGGTAAGTTGCTAATCAAATTTGAAACCAAAATTTATGAACGATGCAGGACTTGAACCCTCGGCTTCTGTCCGAGCACTCAACTGAGCCAACTTACCATGAGATGACTGGTAACTTTACGCGTCCTCCTATTATCATAAAACTTTTCACTCTTAGAAATTATACTATAAACTTTGCTTACCAGGTGCTCGTGAGATAACGAACGGTCCTCGTCACCGCATCTGGAGCGAAGGTGACGTGAACTATCTGACGGTCCTTGACGTATACGGCGAAGACGCAGACGAGTACGTGTGTCGCGCCGTCAACAAGGCGGGTGCCAAGAGCACGCGAGCTGAGCTTCTTATCATGAGTGAGTGTGCAATGTTGCTTCATTTACGTTCAAGGGGGAAGATTTTGGTGGGTGTAGGGACACATGTATGCAAATATGCTTCTGAAACTACTTGTATATGTACGCGTGTCTACACTGTGTTTCCATCAATTATAATTTTATATTCAGCAGCGGTCTGTAACTCATATAGTTCGGTTCACTTATAATAAATGTGATTTAGTAATATACATATTAACAAGACTACAATTCCGCCGTTAAATAAGACCCTACTCTACATTGGTGACCCCTACAAAGGAGCACATTATAGAATAAAAGTGAATACATTATTTTATAAAAATGAATTGAAGTAAAAGAGACACTTGATAACACCTAACTTTGGAGCAATCCCGCCGCCGGAAGTCTTCGCGATCATAGTGTCCTCGAGGATGCCAGATTTTTGGGTGGATCAGCTGAGAGTATGGTTTTTCTTTAATCTACAGTGGGATTCATTTAAATTTTTAATCTTAATTTGGATTAATTTAAAGAAATCCTCTGCTGTCTCCGCGGCGGTACATCATGGCACAATACCAGCCCTACGAAGCACTGTCTACGGGTATAGAAAATGAATTATTTACGAAGTAAAATACAGTTCAGTGTGGTATCTCATAAACCTCAATAAAACCTAAAAAAATTAAGTAAACTGCTGTGAAGACCACTGTTGACTGAGCAATTTAGCCGCAGTTTAGCGGACTTCTTGCGGAGTGGACTGTGGGTAGGACTAGGGAACTAAGCTGATCAAGCTGCATCGCTGGCGACACCTAATCCGGTCATTGTTTGTGGTCCAACTGGTACAAGGGGTTTTCTACCTTTTCACTATTCGTTTCGCGGTGCGATAGTTTGTGGGGTGGGTTCACTTTGTATCAAACGCGTGTGCAGACTGTGAAGGCATCGGCGAAGGACTGATTCCGTCCTTCAAAATGGAGAAGAGAGGGTGTGTGACAGGAGAAGGACAAGGATAGATAGATAGTGACGTTAATATCTGTTGAAATTTCAACAGAGTGTGTATTAGTGTTGCCGCTATACCAACAAATAATAATAAACCAAAATGGCGAAATTCAAAATGGCCGCCGTAGAAATAATAAAAGTTATCTAGAAACAAGAAAGTTAAAAGTTATTTAAAATAATTTATACAGAGCATCAACTTCCTTCTAACAAAATTACCATTTTCTAATTATTTCTTCAACAGCCGCTCCCAAGCTGAACGTACCGCCACGTTTCCGTGACTCAGCATATTTCGACAAGGGAGAGAATGTCGTCATCAAGGTGCCATTTACCGGACACCCCGTGCCGAAGATCACTTGGCAACGGGAGGGAGAGAGCATAGAGTCTGGTCTGCACTATCATGTCGAGAGAAAGGGTACGTTATTTAATTTCTATTCTTAATATTATCATCATCATCACCAGCCAAAAGACGTCCACTGCAGGACAAAGGCCTCCCCCAAAGACTATCGGTCCTGAGCTGCCCTTATCCAACGTATGCCAGCGATCTTGGCCAGATCGTCGGTCCATCTTGTGGGGGGCCTACCAACTCCGGTATACCTTATGATACATAAGTCGAAAATTTTAACTGTAAAAGAGATGTCTATATTCATTTTTTCTACTACTACCAGTAAACATATTGTATCTTTTCCCGCTTAGAATATATTTTAATTTTTATTAAAAACAAAATGGCGCATTGTTGCGAAACTAAAATCACTTATTAGCGATTTTACTATATTTTAATATTATTATAGTATACTATATATGAACTTCTCTGTTCTATTATAAAAATATTTAAAGTGCCTGAAATGATAACAGAAAAATGTAGCTAAAACTGTTTTAGATACGAATTACAGATGTACGGTTTGCAAGTGCTTAGATTTGATTAAAAACATCACCATTGTGTATTTACAGAACGCCACGCTATCCTGACAATCCGGGACGCAAGTAAACTGGACTCAGGTCCGTACCGCATCACCGCTGAGAACGAGCTGGGACAGGACACAGCCATCATCAACATTGAGATCAGCGGTATGTTCATGTTCATTAGAAATACCATATACAGACTTCATTTTGTTAAATATTTTGTTAAATCTAAAATAGTTTTTAAAACTGTCGTCTTTATCTTTGTGCAGTGCGATTTGAACGTGGTTTTCACATTCAGTGTTTATTTCAATCCAATTCATAACTTAAAAGTAAAGCTAATATGAATATGACGGGTCAAGCCAGGTCACATGGTCAGTTGTGGGTATTAATCACGACAGCAAGTAAAAGACAGTCTTATATACTCCTTTGCGCCTTTCCTTCCAGTCGCTTAGAACTGGAATATGTGATTGTGCTGGGGAGGACTCAAGTTCCTCCCGCCACTGCCGCACAATGGCAGTGTCAGCCGCTCGCCTTATGGTCCCTTCCAGCTCTTCACATTTCACCGCCCATTTCCACTTTAAGGCGATATAGGGCGGCGGTCATCCGTGCCTCTAGCTCCCAGGGTGGAGTACCCGGAATAACGCAAGCCGCATCCAATGATACCGTCCGATAGAACCTTGCTATGCGGTTCGCTATCACTTGCAGCGGAGGAGTGACCCTCATTCCCTTTTCTGCTTAAGGCATCCCATGGGGGCCCCATATAGAGCCATACCCTTCAAGACCCTATAGCTCCTCCTGACACACTGTATCACTATTAATAATAATAATAATATTTTTTTTTATTTGCAAAAAACTGCCACTAAATTTTTTACAATTACAATAGATATGAACAATTAACATTAAATAAAGAAAAGAAAAAATAACAGTACAAATGTTAAAAAACAATAAAGACAGAGATATTAATGCTTTAAAACATGTAAGGATTATTTAATAACTAGAAAACGAGGCAGCAGCGCGATTCGCAAAAAGGAAAGTTCTCAGCAAACGTTAGGACGTATTTTCCTATTGATTCCTACACTGATATTATGAACTTCCTAAATTTTTTTTTTCCGTGCAAGCTATTTTTGGCAGTAATGTGTGAAAAAATAATTATAATATTAGCAATAAACGTTACAATTGTAATGGTAGGCACATTTGAAAAGCCTTATTATTATTTAATGAGAACGTGGTGTTCCCGGCAAGCAAGTGCGACACAACGTCGAGCGAGGCGCGCTCGACAGTTCATTTTCGACTGACTCAAAGAGGATCTAAATACTACGTAATAATAGGTGGGACTGCCTAAGTAAAAATTGAAATTTAGTCTACTATTAAACGTGCAGTCATTTGACATAAGTTTGAAATAGTAGTAATTACAGTATCGCGATTGGCGACGAAGTATAATCCGGCTACGTTTTAAAGCGAATATTTGATTAACACGTAGTGCATTTGGCTTAGTTTTTCACAAGAATATAGCCGTCATCTGTCAATCTGTCAATGACTGCACGTTTCATACAATCGAGTGAATCGCTTTTTCCTTAAAGAGTTTCTCTAGCCTGGACTGACTGCTCGATAATCGCCCGGTGCCCGCCCTTTGTATTATGATAGTCAATTTTGATGCCATGCTTATGTAAAAAGTGAGATGATTCATTTAAAATTTCAGTTAGAACATTGAAGAAAATCCTTAAAAATGGTGTGCTGATATCCTGAATTTCCAACTTTCAGATCGTCCGGATCCCCCTCGCTTCCCAGCCGTGGACAGCATCGGTGTGGACTCGCTGGCTCTGAGCTGGAAGGCACCAATGTGGGACGGAGGCTCCGACATCACCAACTATCTGGTGGAGAAGCGAGAGCATCCCATGAGCAGTTGGATACGTGTTGGTAACACGAGGTAAGTAACTATCATCATAATTATTATCCTTAGCCTATTCTACTGTAGGCTTTTCTCATCCAATTACTCTGCTTATGTCCACTCCACCTAGGTCAAAATAACTATTTGAAGAGTGAACATATCCATATATTTTTATATCTATCGTTATATTTTTGTCTATGGACAAAGCCTTGCCCGAACTGGAGCGCATGACGAACTTACAGAAATGTAACTATTACGCAGCCAGTGAAAAAAAAATTTAGAAATATGTTAATCTTATAAAACGTATTCATATTAAATTTGTAACCAATATTTGTGAACGATGCGGGACTCGAACCCGCGCTCTCCGTTCGATTCGAGCGCTCTTACCAACTGAGCTAACCTTCGAGTGACGCATCGATCGTAAATCTTGGTCAAGACGTTCAACTCTGAGGTCGTGTATGTATGTATGTTAATGGCTCCATCTTCAGGATCTACATTACAGTTGATAACCTGCTCAACCTCAATAATTGCATATTTGGATATTGATTTGAGAATATCACTTTAAAATAACATTTTGTCTATAAAAAGTATTTTATTTAAGTATGTGTCACCATGTCTTCAGTTTAAATCAAATCAAAATCACTTCATTCATGTAGGTCAAAGTAATGGCACTTATAAATATATATATATATATATATATATATATATATATATATGTGTGTGTGTGTGTGTATATATATATATATATTCGAAGACGGGACCTCTAGCTTAGTAGTCAGGGTCACTAACCATTCGGCTATATAGGTCGTCAATGATTATATTTATATTATGAATGTCAAAAGTTTTGTTTTCATCTAATTTTTATTTCAACTTCAGGTTCACAACAATGGCTATAACGGGCCTGGCATCAGGCAAGCAGTACGAGTTCCGCGTGTACGCCGAGAACATATACGGTCGCTCGGAGCCCAGTGAACCCACCTCGCTGGTAGCCACCAAAGCCATCGTCAAGAAGGAGTTCAAGAAGAAGGAATATCCAGGTAGAATAGACTGGTTATATCTGGTTAACACTTGTGTATGAATTCACTAAAATAGCAAAGAATACAGACAGCTTGTATATTTTTATGACGGGGACGAGACGAGCAGGACGTTCAGCTTATTGTAATTGATACGCCCTGACCATTGCATTGCCGCAGTACCGCACAGGATTCTTTAAAAACACAAAAGTTCTGAAACTATTTACAAGAAAAAAATTGCACTAAATTAATTCAAAATGCAAAAATACTTCAGAGTATTGTACGTTCGTTCGCAGCCACTACACGTCAAAATTAAAAAAAAGTTCTCTGGACGCTCGCTAGTGGCGCTTCAAATAGGTACAAAAAATGTGCTGTTAAACATAAGGAACAGCTTGTCCAGTGCTATTTATACCAGTGGGAGGCTCCTTTGCACAGGATGCCGGCTAGATTATGGGTACCACAACGACGCCTATTTCTGCGGTGAAGCAGTAATGTGTAAGCATTATTGTGTTTCGGTCCGAAGGGCGCCCTAGCTAGTGAAATTACTGAAATTAATGAGACTTAACATCTTACGTCTCAAGGTGACGAGCTCAGTTGTAGTGGCGCTCAGAATTTTCGGGGTTTTTAAAGAATCATCATTTTTCATTGTAATGAGCAGGGCGTATTAATTACCATCAGCTGAACGTCCTCCTCGTCCCTTATTTTCATAAAATAGGTCAGTGGCTTAAGCAATTACAATTTTGATTTCAACGCCATCTATATTTCCAGTTGACGAAACCGGCAAGCGTATTCGCACCAACGCAGACCACGGCCCCGTGAAGGACTACGACAGCTACGTGTTCGACATCTACAGCAAGTACGTGCCGCAACCGGTCGAGATCAACACGTGCTCCGTGTACGACAAGTACGACATCCTCGAGGAGATCGGTTAGTTCACTTCCTACTTAATTAATTATTAGAATAGTAGAAAAAACACTTTATTAGCAATACAAAATATACCTTCAATTTACAATCTTAAAATACCGAAAAAAAAACCGTGAGTGCGTAATTCCCTGCTAATAGGAGCTGACTCAGTACATTTTTGTGACAATTGGAGTTGGCTGTTTAAGCCCTTAGCCCTTTTAAATGATGTTGAGATCGACCTTAAAACAGTACACTCCAAATACCTATATATTCGTCTTATGTATTTATACGTCTAGATAGACTGTGACAGCTATGAAAACGTCGAAAAAAATTGCGGTTGACTGCCATCCTATATTTTTAATAATGCACGCACACTAACACATATAAGTCGCGAGTGTAAAACGTAGCATGTCACGCACACTACTTTAATACATCTGGCCTGTTTTCATCGTATGTCTAGCAGCAAGAGACTATCTAATAATAATAATAATAATCTTTATTTGCAAAAACTGCCACCAATTTTTTTTACAAGTACAATAGATATGAACAATTGACATTGAAAAGAAAAAATAACAATACAAATGATAAAAACCATAAAGAAAGAGATTAATGCTTTAAAACATGGAAGGATTATTTAATAACTAGAATGATACCAAACGAGGCAGCAGCGCGATTCGCAAAAAGGAATGTTCTCAGCAAATTAGGACGTATTTTCCTAACACTGCTACTGATCTAGACGTACAAATTATCTAAGATATTCGTAATGCAAACAATCCATTGAACCAACTGTGGTGAGCGTGGAGTACTTAAATGGGCATTGGTCGGGTGTAACTCTACTGCTTACTGTAAATTTTTGTAAAATGTTTCCTTATGTGATGTCTGAAATCTTTCGCCTAATAAAGAATTAGGTGATTATGCAATATTTTCATTGCATGAAGTGTTTATACATCAGTTTCGATCGTGCAATTATTATATTTTGGGGAATAAATTGCACTTAAACTCTATTGTGTCAGTCGTCCAAATCATAAATATAATATTCTTGAGGAGTTTTAGTTCATTGCGTAATTAATTCTTAAACCGTAGTGTATAACGGTACATTATCATGAGATAATTTATACGTCTAGAGAGGCTGTTGTAAAAACGTCAAAAAACAGTTGAAGTCGACAGTTAACCTCTATTTGGAGCAATGCACGCGCACCAAGACAAAGTGGCACACAAATCGCGAGTGTAAGACGTGACTTGTCACGCACACCACAGTAATAATCCTGGCCGGATTTTTATCGGTTATCTGGCAGTGAGAGGCTCGATCTGGACCTATAAGAAGAAATATTGCGCGTTATATAAAAACATAAAAGCGCGTACGCCTTCCTTAAAGGGCGGCAACGCTCCTGCGATTCCTTTGGTGTTGCAAAAGAAAGTGGACGGGGGTTTGTCCTGCTTTGCGGGATTGTATTATTAATTCACCACGGATTTATATTTTTTGTTGTCATTAAGATAGCGAGAATACATTATACGTTTTGTGATTAATTAATTAAGATATAAGAAGTGAGACTTAATATTATATTTTTATTACTTGACTTTGGACTTATTTAATTATTTGGCTTTTAACTTGACATTTTTTGTACATATTATTTTATCGTTGTTTGTTTATCTTTAATTTAAATTCTAATTTTGTTATTTTATTGTATTTCTGGGTCTGGCTTGTAAACGCTTTGTGTAAAACTGAAAGTTTACAAGTTTATATAATAATAAATAAATAAAAATTCTGACCGGCTCTGTTATTTTTGTGCTTTTATTTTTGATTTGGAACAGAAATGCTGATTACTACGTAATATTTAACACGGATTTTGTTGATAGTATTCACAAGTAAATAATTTGCTTTAACCAAATACGTATGGTAGATTGTAATTTTTAAAAAAAAAATTAAAGTGTCACAAAAATAACTCTTATTTTGCACGTTTAGCATTATAGGTAAATAGAAATAAGCATGAGAATACATGTAGATGGAATAACGTATTTTGAAAAGTACTTTTATCAACACCCATGCTTTAAATCCTCTATTAATTATGATGGTAATAAGCCAGTCCTATTAACCATTACAATCGTCCAAACGAGTGTTGTAATGTTGTAATGAATTTCATTACAACACTCGTTTGGATGATGTAATGGTTATTAGGACATTGGTTGTTTTAATGGTGGCAATAAGCTAACTGTTTCAGAATCTTTTATAGAGGATTCATATGATGGGTGTAGATAAGTCTTGTATGCAACTGTTGATAATTAGGTATTATAACACTCATGTGATACTCTATTACCACAAACCCACATTCGTGTTTTAATACCCGGGCAAATGAGACTTAATATCTTGTCTCAAGGTGACGAGCGCAATTGTTGTGCCGTTCAGAATTTTTGGGTTTTTCACTCATCCTGAGCGGCACTGCATTGTAATGGGCTGGGTGTATCAATAACCATCAGCTGAAGGTCCAGCTCGTCTCGCCCCTGATTTTCATAAACAAAAACTATAAGTAGATTAGTCGAATTTAACACCAATTTTTAATTAGTGTAGCATTATTAAATAGATGATAACTCACGAAGTTGCTTGGGAGATTTAATCACAAACTAACCAACGTAGACGTACCATAGGATTGTGAACCCTAGCGCTAGTGTATATAATGTGGAATTTCGCAGGTGACTTCGTGAGAGCATCCGTACGGAAAGCCCGCAGAGGTCTGTGTGAATAGATCGATGTATTCGCATCTCTTTCTCGCATCTTATCAACTCAACTTGTTTATATATTTATGAATTATTAATGCTAATATTGGATTTCAGACTAAAAGGAACTTTTCTATATATTAAAAACTTAT
The DNA here is from genome assembly GCF_905404315.1 of Leptidea sinapis. NCBI lineage: Eukaryota > Metazoa > Arthropoda > Insecta > Lepidoptera > Pieridae > Leptidea > Leptidea sinapis. The sequence goes on from NC_066297.1 coordinate 2,534,115, forward strand.
ATATATATATTTGTAACTTAAGAGGGTAGATTGATATTTTTTTAAATAACGAAACTTCTCGTAACCAACTTCAGCTAAGTCATTTTAAGTAAGACCTTTTATATAAGGTTGAAATTATTATGAAGGGTCAAAGTAAAGAACGATTCCTGTGTGTCAGTAATGTCTCACAAAAGGCGTATCATAAGGTTAACTTTTCATTTCATATCATAATTATTTATTAATTATTTTTGGCACCAAAATAGATTTTTTTTCTCGGCGCTCTTCATTTTGTTAAGAATAATTCGGCCAATAGATTATGCAGAGCACGATGGGGTGCGGTGTGATAGGTAGCATCTTCTCCTACCCGCGTGTTTGCGTTCGTACCGTTTCGCTCCGCTGCGTACCGGTACTCTTATTTAGGTGTAACACTTATACAAAATCACTCTTCTTATTCCACAACACGATTTTGCAGACCTGAGAAGAACGAGAAAGAAACTAAGCGGGCTTTTTTCTCATAAAAATATAGTTACCATGCAATATCGTATAATAAATAGTTAAAGAGCCTGAAGGTGTTCGCTCCATTCCCAGTCTGTGGTATCATTACAAAAATAATTTATGTTATAATAACCTTTCCCACACAAACGTTTTTTAAAAAGTTTTACGTGCTTCAAGAATAGACATTCGTTTAGCAGTATGAAATAGTCGGATGCAAATATGGGTTTTTTCAAAGAAATTATTAAATTATTGGCAAATTTTTTTTTTCTTTTAGTCTGAATGTTATTTATATAATTATTGTACATACACGTAGTATGTATATGTAGTATATATAACTTTAATCAATGCACATGAAGTAATACAATATCTAACTGGACTAAGAATATATTAACCCTAGATCCCTAAAATATATTCAGTTTCAAAACATACTCTGTACAAAATTCTCCATATTTGATTTCGTGATTTAGTTTGAACTGGTTATCTGGTTTCGAAGGGTTCTAGGAGTTAAAATGTCGGTAGTATATTTTTATTCATTATTGAATACCAGTAAACTATATATTTATTTATTTGTTTATAATATTAAATAAACGCTGCTTCTAATATTTCTCGAAATTAGTTTAACATAAGTTTTGAATTTAGATATAAGTAGGTATTCGAAAATAATTTAGCAATAATAAAACACTAATTTATATACTGTAGTGTATTTCTAAATTTTATAACAAGTATTTTTTGTGATATAGTGTGAAAATTTTAGATATTTTATACGTCTAGATAGAGTCTCTTGCTGTTAGACAACTGATAAAAACAGGCCTGTAATATTAGTTTAGTGTACGTCACAAGTTACGACTTACGAGCGTGAATTGTTCAAATAGAGGTTAGTTCTAAACGCATTTTTTTCGACGTTTTCACAGCTGTCATAGTCTATCTTGACGTATAAATAATCTAAAATGAAAACCTTCTTGTGGTCGTGGATTGTGTACTTTCGTAAGGATTATAAAAGACATGAATTTATCTAAATTTATACAAAATTTACTCATTTGGACGGTAATCTTTTTGTTATCATATTTAGTATCATATTTTATTCAATTACGCATTTTTCCATTGACCATACCCGTTCAGTTTCAATGAGAAGACAAAAACTCATTGCCACTCTTTTAAATGAACACACGGGTAATAGCTATCTAACCTTAAACGTTAAAAAATAATTCTAATATTTTAAGTAAATAACACGGACTAGTAAAAAAAGAAGGACTCAGCGCCGTGATATTAGCAAGTGAAGCACCTTTATGCTAGAGATTACGGGGTATACCAGTTACACAATTTTTTCTCCCTTAGATAATCATATATCCACAAATACTTTTATATTATTGTTTTTACACTTTTTCACAGCGCACAACGGTATTTTTAAAATATTTTATTGCGACGCAAACTAATCTGTCACAGACGATGGCAAATCTTGTATTAGTGTAAGTGTATGCCTGGGGCTATATATTTACACGTTTACCGGCTTGTTATGGTGCCTCACAAGGCTGTAAGGTGACACGGAGTCCTTATTGTTTACTCGTCCGTGGTAAATAATTGAATTTTCAAACAAACAATAATTATGTATTTAGGAAACAAAATTTTAGTAACCCTTGCGTGGTCTCTCTCATAAGTCGGCACGAACTAGGTGTCAGTGCCTATGCTAGCGCGCGGCTATGTACCGAAATGATATTATAGAAAATTTATTTATTTTGGTGAATTATGTATTTTTTTAAATAATTGTTTATGATTACGGTTAAACAGTGCCCGTGTGTTTATTTAATGTCGCTATTGTAGCGGCACGCTGTGTAAATATTCTATCAAAACTGAATGAAATCTTTTTTATGAAATATATGACATTTAACTTTCGATTACCAACAGAAGGAGAGTTCTCAATGTCAGTACTAATATATACCCAGATATTGTTTAGAATATGGGCGTTAGTACTAAACAGCAGGTGCAAGGTAAAATCGTCCTTCATTCCACACACATAAGGTGTCTTCTAATGTTGTAGGCACAGGCGCGTTCGGCGTCGTGCACAGATGCCGCGAGCGCGCCACCGGGAACATATTCGCGGCTAAGTTCATACCGGTCGCGGGTGCGATGGAGAAGGAGCTGATCAAGAAAGAGATTGACATAATGAACCAGTTGCATCACCGCAAGCTCATCAACTTGCACGACGCCTTCGAGGATGATGATGAGATGGTTCTCATATTTGAATTGTAAGTATAATATTCGATTGATGTATCCTATGTTGCTATTAATTATTTTGCTAAGTTCATAACAATAACTGTGATGTTATTGGATAAGATTATGAACGAAATACAATTACAAATAGGAATACAAATATTCCTATACAAAATAGAATTTAGAGTCACTTATTTGAAGCATAATGAAGCATTCACCACCATAATGAAGCTCTACATTATTTTGCTTGTGACGTGATCCAGTTACAACAAAAGAGTGAACAAAGATAGTTTCTTTTTGGAGTTATACTTCTTTAGGCGCGTTATGAAAAAATGGTGAGAGTGAAATTTGAAGATGCGTGCGCATCACTATAACACAAAAATAACAGGTTCAAGTTGGTTCCTAAAATTTTCTGACGTTTGCGTCATTCATTATTATTTTTTTTGGTTTGTTCATCCATTATTAGGACAAAGGGTTCAAGCCCATACAGACATATGCATTATTTATTAATTAATTGTCAATGCCATCTTTGCAAGATTTTTACAAAATTGTTCTTTCTAAAAACGTAGAATAGCACGAAGAATAAATAATTTTAATGATTTTTACTTCATTAGGCTAAAGAAGTATAACTTCTTGCGTGTATACATAAGTAGGTACACACAGACTTTTTTTTATGAAAATGAGGGACGAGATATAACAATAATGCTTACACATTACTGCTTCACGGCACAAAAAAAGGCGCCGTTGTGTGCCTACTATTGGTGATCTGTTATTGATGTGCTAATCATAATTCCAGCTTATCTGGCGGCGAGTTGTTCGAGCGCATCACAGAGCCCGGCTACAACATGAGCGAGGCGGAGGCCGCTCACTACATGCGGCAAGTGTGCGAGGGAGTCAGACACATGCACGAACAAAACATCATCCATCTCGATCTGAAGCCCGAGAACGTCATGTGCCAGACGAGAACCGGCACCGACGTTAAGGTTGGTATTAGTTATTTATGCAACTGTTGTGTAATAAGGGTTATTAAAATTCGCTGAGTGTGATAATAGTGTTTTTAATCACATGGGTGTTTTAATACCTAATTATGAACAGTTGCATACGATACTTTATCTACACCCATAATATGAATCCTCTATAAAAGATTCTGAAACAGTAAACTTACTGCTAACATTCAAAAAGCCAGTCTTTGTAACCATTACATCATCCAAACGAGTATTGTAATGTTGTACTGAATTTCATTGCAACACTCGTTTGGATGATGTAATGGTTATTAGAACATTGGGTGTTTTAATCTTTAATAGAGGATTTAAAGCATGGGTGTAGATAAATTATATATAACGTACGACTTTACAAATTGATATAAATAATTTCAATTGTTTCTTTTTTCGAATATTTTTATTCAAAATAGGATTTAAAATCACCCCATTCAAGATCTTGTGCCTCAGTATATATATAGAGGATAATGATGCATGGTTCTTGTCTGTTTCTATGCAGGCCACCTAAAATTGTATCATATTATATTAAATAGGCTACGTTCTGATATGATTTTAAAGGTGGGCTGAGAGTTACTTATCAGTTATGTCAAAGCCCTTTTACAAACTGATATAGCTAAATGACGTTTACCAAATGTTGATGCATAATTTTATGTTAATAATTTGTTATGTTTTTAAATTTCGCTTCTAGGATTAATGCACAAATAAAATTTGAAAACAAAATTTTATGAACGATGCGGGACTCGAACCCGCTACCTCTGGCGTGCCGTAGCAGTGCTCTGCCAACTGAGCCAACCGTTCGAGTAACGTATCGTTATAAAATGTTGTATGCTGTTCAACTCTCATGAAGCCACAACATGAACGCCAGAGGTCGTGTGTTCGAGTCCCGCATCGTTCATCAAATTTTATTTGTATATTTTATTTTATTGTCATTTACTATGGGAATTAAATATTATTCTATTCTATAGTCTTGAAACAACAACCATCCTGAAAATGTAGTATCTTAAAATTTTGTCACACATTACAGATAATCGACTTTGGGCTAGCGACCAAGCTGGATCCGAATGAAGTAGTGAAGATATCGACAGGCACAGCCGAGTTCGCCGCGCCCGAGATCGTAGAACGAGAACCCGTCGGCTTCTACACCGACATGTGGGCAGTAGGCGTGCTCGCTTACGTGCTGTGAGTACACCCCTACTAGCTTATACTCTGTATTACTCTGTTGAGGCGATTTGGGCAACTAGAGTTACTTACTGTCTGTCAATCACTTACGGTCGTTCCCAATATACTATCTTCAGATACATATAAATTACTACCTTCTACTGTCAGTAATTAGCTGTCAATAATCTGAAGCTGTACGAATATACCCGATAAGTCATTCTTACCGTCTTATAGTGGAACACGTCAATTGCAATTTCCATACAAACTTCTATCGCTGGGAAGCTATACGTCCTGCCATTGACAGACAGCGTGAACGGATAAGATGAGTTACCGTCGATTAGTTTATTGGGCCAGAAAAGACAACGATAGTTACGATTTATTATCTCAAGTAGGCCACAACTGGAGAAAGACTGAATATTGGAAACGGCCGTAAGTGCGCTACAGGTTACGAGAGTTACCCAGCGACTAGTGTAACAAGAACAAAAAAAAAACAAATAACAACAATACGTTCTATTCAAGTGGATCGTAGAAGTGTTTTTAGTTTTATTTATTTTTTGAAAATATGGGACGAGAAGAGGACGAGCGTTTACCTGATGGTTATTGATACGCCATGCCCATTACAATGCAGTGCCGCTCAAGATTCTTGAAAAACCCAAGAATTCTGAACGGCATTACAATAATTACACTCGTCACCTTGAGACATAGGATGTTAAGTCAGTTCAGACCGAAACACAGTAATGTTTACACATTACTGCTTCACGGTAGAAATAGGCTGTTGTGGTACCCATAAGATAGCCGGCATCCTGTGTTTTACTGTAGTATACTATTCCTTTTGCCGACCGTTTAGAAATATAACAATAATAAATATTTCAGTCTGTCCGGTCTCTCGCCATTCGCGGGCAACAACGACATCGAGACGCTTAAGAACGTGAAGGCGTGCGACTGGGAGTTCGACGACGAAGCCTTCCAACACGTGTCTGATGATGCCAAGGACTTCATCAGGAGGCTGCTTATAAAGAGCAAGGAGTGAGTATCAAGTTTAATATCCTTTCACATGTCTTTGGAAACTTAATATATGACAACTGACTAAAGGCAAGTAAATGGTCCCTGATTTTCTGACTTGATAATTTAGCAAATAATGTCAATGTTAGTGTTTTTAGTAGTAGTAAAAACGAGCGTAGGGGCTACCTGGTGTGAAGTGATCAGCGCCGTCGACATTCTCTTGCAACACAAAAGGAATCACAGAAGCGTTGCCGGCCTTTAAGAACGGCGTACGCACTTTTTTTACCCATGTCGTATCGGCCCGGAAAAACCGCACAAGGAAGCTCATTTCACCGCTTGATTGTACGTGGATTAAAGTTCCTGGTAACCGCACAATGGAGGAACGCCACACATCCAGATGGTGGGGATAGAAACATACAAACGTCATATCAAGAAACCTACCGGTTCACACATCACACTATTCCATTCCTCATAATAATTACAATTTACTTAATATAATTATTTGATGGCAGGAAGCGTCTGACAGCACACGAGTGTCTGATGCACCCGTGGCTGGCTGGAGACACGGCGAGCAGGAGTGCTACCATCGCGGCCGCCAGGTACCAGGCCTTCAGGGACAGACTGCGGCGCAGATACGAGGTAACTTATTATTAAAACACCAGTAAAATTGGCTAGTAGTTTAAAATACCATTAAAATATTTGTCAAGGTCAAAACAACTTACTCAAGTAGGCGTAAACTAAGCGCTTTTGAATCGTCGATTTTTTTTTTAAATTAATGAACCTTCCATAACATGTTCGGAAAATGTAGAGCTCGCGAGAAGAACATATAAGTAACTCAACAGCCACTCTTTTAAAATATGATCAAATTAGTCTGTAAGGTGCTGCCGCATCCATTATATGAATCGTGTCTAAAGAATATCAAATTTTAAATTTATTTAAGTACCTACAGCGTTAATAAATTGTTTTTATTTTCATATGGCAAAACCGAAACTTAAATTTACACTCAAAACCCTCATTGAAAAAAGCTCCCCGAAATTTATTTATAACTAAATGTCTTTCCAACCGAAAATTATTCTTATGATAGAAGTAATTATTGAACTAAAGATTTCGTAATTGTAAAACATGTGAACACCCGCAGAACTGGTCTTCGTTCGTGCTGCCCATCGGCAGGATAAGCGAGTACAGCTCGCTGAGGAAACTTCTTATCGAGAAGTGGAAGATCTACGATGGACAATTCGGTGAGTCCACATTTAAATTTATAATTTAGCTCTGTTTGCCTATGCTTTTGTTTCTGCTAATATTAGTAACACTAGTCAGGTAAGATGCAACATCCACAACGATGTTTAAGACACAACTTCGAAAATGGCTTCTCGAACATACGTTTTACTCAGTTGAGGAGTTTTACAAGATGCCAGTTATTTGACTAGGTAAAACTTATTTTACAATACGTAAAAAATATTTATTTTCTTTATATACATAACAATATATATTTACATAATACTTGTATTGTGAGGTAGGACTTCCCTACCTATTTAACATGATAATTTGAATTTGAATTTGACCTATTTTTGTTTTATGACTTGTAACGTGATGTTATTAATAAATGATTTGATTTGATAAGAGCCCGGCAGCAAAACGGCCGAAAAAAACCTATAAATACTGAGGCTATATTCAGGATGGATACAGATTTTTTGACCCCCTCTCTCGCTTAAGGAAACGCAAAGTCCAGCCTCGATAAGATACTTTTTACTCTTCTTGAAGTGTACGCAAACGAAGATGCAATTAAAATATCGAATTTGATATATCTCTTTGTCGGTACAGATCGTCGACAAGCGGCGCCACGGTTCGTCATAAAGCCTCAGTCGGCGTTCTGTTACGAAGGCCAATCCGTGAAGCTGTACTGCCGCATCATCGCTGTGGCCACGCCTACCGTCACGTGGTCGCACAACAACCGGGAGCTGCGGCAATCCGTCAAATACATGAAGAGGTAAACTATAAATATAATATGGTTTCATTATTAAATAGAATATATAGTAGTTTGTAAGCGGTAACATTATAATTTGCCATCGTCATGCTCGCTTAATGCCACTGCTTGTGGCGGCGTCGTGGGGCGGGTCGTTCCCATCCCTAAAATATGGTGGAGGAAGGCGATGGCTGGATGGTCCTCTCACCGGGAAATCTGATTTATGTTTTTTTTTCTTAATTTTTTTAGAATTATATTTTTGGTTATAATTTTTTTTTTACTTACACGTGTAAGGCACTTAGTAATTGACGTTTGTGTATTTTGTTGCATCACTTTGCATATATTGTAAATGTAATGATTTGTAAATTTAATTGAAAATAAGAACTTGTAATACCATTCTATTTTGTAAAGAGCAACTTTAGAGTTTCTAGCTCGTTCTTCTCTAAGGAAATCTGCCTTCCGATCGAGCTGTATGAAGAAATGACATATTTCTAGTGTAATGCAATTTACCTACGAAATAAAATATTCTTGGCATTGTGATTGATTGATTGACAATCAATCACAATGCAAAACTACTGGGAAAGGAACTTTCATGTTTAACTTATCGCGACAATATGGCCACAGCATAAGAAGTTAAACTATTTTGATTACAAAACTGTATTGTGCTCTTATGTCCTGGTTATAATTGTAAGCAATGGGGTACCAGGATTCCTCTTGAGAGATAAAAGAAGAGCGTTGCCTACCTTAAAAGGTCTGGAATAAACGTATAAAAGGAATTTAATTGAACGGGAGATCTAACCGGGGGGAAGGGCTTCACGCTGAAAGTCAATGTACAGTACACAGTTTATGGTATTTACTAGAAATAAGGGATTGCTTGTAACTTGTACAGTACAGAGTTTATGGTATTTACTAGAAATAAGGGATTGCTTGTAACTGGTACAGTACAGAGTTTATGGTATTTACTAGAAATAAGGGATTGCTTGTAACTTGTACAGTACAGAGTTTATGGTATTTACTAGAAATAAGGGATTGCTTGTAACTTGTACAGTACAGAGTTTATGGTATTTACTAGAAATAAGGGATTGCTTGTAACTTGTACAGTACAGAGTTTATGGTATTTACTAGAAATAAGGGATTGCTTGTAACTGGTACAGTACAGAGTTTATGGTATTTACTAGAAATAAGGGATTGCTTGTAACTTGTACAGTACAGAGTTTATGGTATTTACTAGAAATAAGGGATTGCTTGTAACTTGTACAGTACAGAGTTTATGGTATTTACTAGAAATAAGGGATTGCTTGTAACTGGTACAGTACAGAGTTTATGGTATTTACTAGAAATAAGGGATTGCTTGTAACTTGTACAGTACAGAGTTTATGGTATTTACTAGAAATAAGGGATTGCTTGTAACTTGTACAGTACAGAGTTTATGGTATTTACTTGAAATAAGGGATTGTTTGTAACTAATTCTAGTAGGCTTCATAAGATACATAATAGCTTTAAGGGTAAATGTATACCCTTCTATAATAAAGTCCCAGCCACTGTTCGGGCATTATCTCTAAATAAATTTAAATGTTTTATAAAAAAATGGCTCTGTCGTAAATCCTATTACTCCACTGCTGAATATCTAAATGATCGAACAGCCTGGGACTAGATTGTGATTATTTTATAGCAATAGAAATGACTGTACAATATTGTATATTTTTGTTGAAAAGAGCGCAAAAATAGAATGCTGGTAGAGTTTCTTGCGCCGCTTCTTCTCTCTCAGAGCGCCATTTGTTTCCGAAGCTGTAGTAGTATCTAGTAGTTATTAGAAATGACATCAAAAAGAATTCTAAAGGAATCAATTTTGAGAAAATAAATGCCTTTTATGCCTTTTATTAATTGCACCAATTTACTTTTATAATTAGATACGGAGGCGATGACTACTACTTCATCATCAACCGCGCCAAGCTGGAAGACCGCGGTGAATACATCATTCGCGCTGAGAACCACTACGGGTTCAGGGAGGAAATAGTCTTCCTGAATGTACAACGTAAGTCACTTTTGAATTAAGAAATCGAAATGACCTTTTTGATATATTTTAGTGTCCGCCATCTTGAATTTTGCATCCATGTGACTTATATTTATCTTCCAATATTATAGTTAAAATGATTATATAAGTTGTTAAATATATGAAACATCACGAGTATTAAATTTTATCTTTCTCACCATATACCTTGAATATACTAGAATATAGACTGTCTGACAGCTTATTGATTCGTGACCAATTTTGATTGTCAGTGTGTGCGTTAGCTAGTGGGTTAGTATTCAAAGTACTCAATTATTCAAGTAATCGATCTTATTCATAATGACTTATTGGAGGTTTAAAATATCATTAATATAGACGCTTGGTAGAAAATGGTATTCTCACATATTATAGCTAAAACGCTCATTATCTCCTGGATAAAGCTGACATGTCGTCTGACCCTTCTATAAACCTATTTTAAGCCCTATATAGTATAAAAACATAGTCGACATTGATCATCTGTCTCGTATTTGATATTTGTTTTTCGATGTCAGTCAGTTTATAGATGTTATTAGTTATCACTACCAAACCTACAGACTAGGCTCGCTAGGTAACTCAGAACTTTGATTTTTGATGTTTGATCTTATTTCGACATCAACTTTTGACAATAGACGGTTCCTCGATCCTAGATCAGCTAAAATCAAGTTTTTTTGCACGAAATGGCAACATTGCGTAATAAAGAGACGTATTAGTAATCGGAGGTTTATCAAACGACTATGAATAAGGAATTTTATCGAACGTTCAATAGGCTTAAAACATGTTTTAACTAATATAGGTTTACCTTACCTTCTCATATCATCAACTAACCTTCGATAAGCGTTTATGAATAAGGCGGTAAGGAGCTAATGCCAAGCGTGGCTGACTGTTTACGACTTGTCAATCAAAATCGGTTACAGTAACAATAGATTTACTTTCCTTTTCCATCTAGCTGTGTCTCCGTTAGAAATGTTATCCTCTCTCGCACACTTTGTATATTATTATAAGTCTTAAGTTTCTCACAGCCAAACATAATCTCTACACTCAATAAAACAATTTTTTTATTTTCGTATTAAGAATATCATAACCATTTTATATCTCCAGCCGTGCCTAAAGTACAACGGCAGCACCTGCCAGAGGCGCCGCGTCGTCGTGAACACACACCCTACACGTTCTGGGCGGAAAGCAGTGAGACAGCGCCGTCCTTCACCTTCCTGCTGCGACCCAGGGTCATGCAAGCGAGGGACACCTGCAAACTGCTGTGCTGTCTCAGCGGCAAACCTCATCCAACTGTCAAATGGTAATTTATTTATGTTTTTTGGTGATATTTATATATTTTTATAAATCGTTGTTGGTTACATCGCTTGGTACATGCCTTAACATTATCAATATTATAGATCCAAGTCAAATGTGCAATTCAGTCAGATTCTTGGCTTGCGAACAATTTGTTATGTTTCAAAGTGAGAACTCTCACTTCTGGGATTAAATTTATTACACAAATAAAATTTTGAAAGCAATATTTTATGAACGACGCGGGACTCAAACCCGCGACCTCTCGCGTTCGGTGCCAGCGCTCTTACCAACTGAGCCAACCGTTCGAGTAACGTATCGTTGATAAAATGTTCTTGTATGCATTGTTCTTTGCTTGTCTCACGTTCTTTCGTGCATAGTACGTTCTCTTATATCTATCTCATTTCCGGACATTGGTCCTTCGAGCCGATTTGTACTAACCACATGGCATTTATACACCCCTTTATACATAAACAGAAAACTTTAAAAAGCATAACCATCATAAATGCAAAATTTGGTTAATATCGCTATTTCCGAGAAATACAAATAAATTTAGGTGTGTAAAAGAACTTCTTGTTTAAAAGTATTCTATAATATGTCTCCTAGAGTGGGTACTTTTCTTTCCAACAGTGACCATTTTTTTTTTTCATTTCCATTTTCCAGTTATTTATTTTCCACTAATTCTACCACCAGGTACAAGGATAAGCGAGAGTTGTCGAAGTACGACTACGCGATGACGAACTCTGATGGCGTGGTTACAATGGAGATTATCGACTGCCGACCGGAGGACAGTGGAAAGTACACCTGTGTGGCCACCAACAAGCATGGCACCGACGAGACCTCGTGTGTCGTCATTGTTGAGGGTAAGTCCGACATTATGTATAACCCGGTCACGATATATTTCAGCATTTTATAAAAGGCGTAGTAATTTTTATGACGGCTACTCACGATATATATTTTATTGTTTTGATGTCGATATTTCAATCCAATTGCATGAATGGTGGTCGCGGCGGAATTCACTGAGGCATTTTAGCACGTTGGCTTATATTTGTGTTCGTAGCCTTCTCTAACCTTCTCTAATATATATATACCACAGTGCGGTTAGTTAAAAAAAAGCGCGTACGCCGGCAACGCTCCTGTGATTCCTCTGGTGTTGCAAAAGAATGTGTGCGGCGGTGATCACTTAACATCAGGTGACCCGTAAGCTTATTGTTCCTCCTCTTCCATAGTAAAAATGATTCGATATTTGATTTCCAGGCGAGGTGGTAAGCGAGGAGCAAGCTGCCCTCGCACACAACTTGCTGTACTCCGGAGAGCGGCGATACATCGAGAAGCCGCTCAAACAGGCTCCCGCACCCATCATCACCAAGACCAAGGTACATCCCACACATTTTTTATTCAGTTTTCGATAATTTCAATTTGAAATTCAAATATTTTTATTCAAAATAGGATTTAAAATCTCTTATTGAACGTCAAAGGTCAGCGCGGAATTTAAAGAAGCATGCCTAAATTAAGGAAAATTAATAAGATGAAGCCAGAAGATAAGGAAGAAAACAAAACTAACTGATGCCTTAAGTCAAGCATTAAAACTAAAGTGGCAATGGGCCGGACACATTTCCAGACTAACAGACGCTAGATGGACCATTCAGACCACAACATTGAAGGGACCTGCAGGAAAGAGAAATGTGGGCAGACCGCATAGAAGGTGTACCGATGAGATTAGAGAGATTGGCGGACCTAACTGGCTCGAAAAAGGAAAAGATAGAAAGGAATGTAGGAGGCCTTACCCAACTGGGATCCATTTGAAAATTATGAAGAAAACTAACATAGAGCATGCATTATAACTTACTAACATAAAAGTTAATAATAAAATAATCATGTTTGTCGACTAACCGTACTAACATTCTAACACTTAAATGTAGAAAATCAAATGAAAAATCATTAATAAAGGCTTTATTATTATTATAATATTGAACGTCAAAAACTATCACCCTTTCGAAATAGTGTGCCTCAGACCCGAGAAGAACGGGTGCAAGAAACTCATCTTGATTTTTTTATAAAAATAATAGTATTTACATCCTCTTTGTCACCGACACTTTTTGAAATGTAAATGTTATGATGGAAATGTATAAGCTTTGTTAATTATCAGGTGACAATTGACCCGCCAAGCAAATCAACAACAATGCCAAGGCCGAAGTACTCACCGCAGACTTCTGTTGAGGCTAAGAAGAAATATGGATCCAAACTGGACTCGGAATCAACCTCCTCTAGGTCAAGGAGTGCCACCAAGGAGCTTATACGTGAGTACATCTAAACAAATGTGTACATTTTTAATCGTTTAATTCATAATATTTGATAGTTTTCGATCGATAGGCACATTTAGTTCGTGTTTGTTGTTGGTGATAATTTTACCTAATAGTAGTTTAGTAACGTAAAACATATTTTTAACACGAGCCATCGGTTAAAAATATTAACTACTAGCTGACCCGACAGACGGTCTGTACATAATAAATAAAATACAGTTTTTTATGAATTTGCCAGTAATATTTCATAACATCTAGAATTATTTCGTAAATTATGCTCCCTGTTGTTATTATGAAATTGTTGTCAGAGCTGTCAAACCGTGCGTCGATGAATTCTCTCATAGAAAATATGTCCTTACTAAACAAATATTGGAAATTAAAATATTTATGGGTCCCTGATCGAAATAAAAACTATCCTATCTCTCAAGTTGGACTAAACTGCACTCCATGAAGTAATTAAAATTTAAAATTAATTAATTAAAATCCGTTCATTAGTTAAAGAGTTCACTGGAAACAAAATCAGGACTCTCATGGATTTATATATATTAAGATTAGATCCTATATTCAGACATATAATTTATAATATTTAAAACTATTTAACCAATACTGGCAAAGGACTCCTCCATTAGAGGAAAAGAAAACCTTCTCTTACTAGTTGGCTAGCAACGATCCCGTCATACCTGAAAAACATTAACTTTGCCCTAATTAAGAATATTTTTAATATGTACGTGGTATCGATATAAATCAACAATTTTACTATGATAACTGTCTTATAAATGTATGAACGCTGGCAGCGCGCACGAAAACATGTCACGTTCCCTTTGAGCTGAGCGTGCAAGCGAGAGAGCGGTACAAGTGATAGAGAGACACGATCGGCCTATTGCCTAAGCGATCGGCTTGTAACGCATCTATCACTCTTCTAATCCAACTGCTGACGTTGTTTTGCTCGTAACTTTTTTGTATTATACATAATAATGATAATTCATTGACAATAATTCAATTCGTAAAAGTATGCAATTATTTTTTTGTAAAATTATCGTCCGTAAACCGATTTTACAGTGAAACATTTTTTTTAAATTATGTAACCAATAATTTGTGTTAGTACCCGCATCCGACTCGTCCATGTGTGCGCCGTCATTCGCTCGTGCGTTGCCCGACACACACACCGCCCGCGACGGTGCACCGCTGCTACTGTCGTGCGCCGTGCGCGGAGACCCCGAACCCAGGGTGGAGTGGTACAAGGATGGGAAACCACTACACTCCTCTGCGGTAAGTGCGAAATTTCGTACAATCTATTCTTATTTGATCATTCTCTCATCCCTAGGAATAGGGTAGTTAACCACCATTCTCGGCTATTTCACGAAATATTTGAATTAATGACAACTTTATTGTTTTTATTTCAAATGTAAAATTATTTTAAGGAATGAAAAAAATTCTGTCGATTCATTTTGCATTGTTTTCTTTTCCAAACTAGTTATTAGATTCTATTTTAATTTATATTCAGATATAATTGTTAGATTCTGACTTTCAATTAGTAACGCATAGCTGGTGGTCGCAATAAGAAGTTTGCTCAAAAATTTGATTGAGCGTGCAAAAAATTTCTTAATGAACTGTAATTCACCATGAATGAATACGAAAGTGAAGATGGCGTCCTAATTAAAAATGTAACACTTGAAAGTTTTACTACTAATGTACACAAAATAGCTAGAAATAAAAAATACATACATTATTCTAGGTGGTAGATCTCAAGTACAAGAATGGCGTCGCTTCTCTAGCCATCAACGAGGTGTTCCCTGAAGACGAAGGTGTTTACTCACTGAAGGCCATCAACAGCCAGGGAGATGTTGAAACCAAATGCTCAGTTTCAGTGAAAGGTAAATTGCTAACAATCTATCTTATGAATGTATTTTACAATAATGGTCTTAAGAACGCACCCTGGGAAACAACACAGGTTTGCATTAATCATCTTCAATAACAATAACTCATTATTACATTTTCGTTTTTGTGAAACTTTGCTTTTTATACCCAAACGTAATTTAATTAACAGAAGACTCTATTTGTGTAAAATTATTTGCATTTTCAATGAAGCTATCTAAAATTTGTTTAAAATCTGTATATTCATACTTGTATGTGAAAAATCTTCATCATTTGAAATTTATTAATCCATAATCGATTTAATTATAGCATCTGACGGAGTAGCCAGCGGCAAGGTTGGTGACAAGCCCCCACGGATCGTAGACCACGCCGTGTCACAGGTCGTCAATGACGGAGATACTGTTACGCTGTCTTGCAGGTACTTTAATGTCGTATATTAATTCTTAAATAAGGGGACATCCATAAATTACTTTACACGTTATGGGGAGTCCCAAAATTTGTGACATCACACAAAATGTTATATTGTATATCTAAATATTACAAGACAATCAAATTAAACTACATACCTACTATGCTTGCAAATATTTGGGGGGCAAATGTGGCCAGCTGTGACAAAGCCGGGGAAGGATCAAAGATGTAATGATTGAAATGATATGAAATTCGTGTGATGTAATTTATGGATGGGTCCTGAGTAAAAACGAAATGTTTCTTTTCCTTTAATTTAATTTAAAATGACCTAGCAACATCCCATTGTCAAAAAAACTCTAAAATAATTGTATCGTAATTTATTAGGATAACTGGTGCTGAGAGATTTGACGTGGTGTGGCTTCACAATAACAAGGAGATCAAACCTTCCAAGGACTTCCAGTACTCGAGCGAGGCGAACATTCACAAACTGCACATCGCTGAAGTCTTCCCTGAAGATGCTGGTGAGTAAGGCATATGAACTGAAATCCACGATCGCAATACACAATGCGATTCGAAGGACCTTTCATCCACGTACTATCAAACTTTTCCAGAATGACTTGTGACCTGTACTATCCTCCAATTCCAAAACAATCATGCATTATCTAGCCAGATGTTAGATGTAAAAATTATTTCTAGTCATGTTTTATAAATAGCTGATAAAATATTAGAATTGAAATAATTTGAGTAAGTAACGTTTTATATTTTTAACTATTAACTGTCATTCAAAGATTTTATTACTGTCTCTAAAATAAACATCGCCACACAAATATAAATTATGTTACCCATTAAATCTGACTATGTCATAACGGAATGTTTTTAGCCTTTAGCCATAAGTTATACACATTTTCATATATTACATTGTTATGATATGTTTTAAGGTGTGTACACATGCGAGGCGTTCAACGACGCAGGCGAGTCGTTCTCGTGCTGCACTCTGGTTGTCCGCGTGTCTGGTGAGACGGTACTCGCTCCGCAGTACGACGCGTTCCCACAGTCCGCCACTGTCGTGTGTTCTGAACCCACTATCTTCACTGCAACGCTCGATCAGGTAACCTTTCAAATTAACGCGCTGTTTTTGATACGTTTATTCGTAAATTCAAATTATACTGTATCCAATAACATCACCAATTAAATTTTCGTGTTTTTATTTTAAATTGAAGTATGATACTTAAAGCCTCTGTAAGGTAGCACATACTCTAATCACTAGGTTACATGCGAGTGAATTTGTAGGTTTTATAGCACTGACCTCTACTATTTAACACTGGACTGGCGGCTGTCAAAGTGCTTTTGTGCCTGTTTGATATTCGCCATTTTGGCGCTGTTGGCCATGTAGCGAGGGTCTGCGGAACTAAAACTAGTGATAACAACCGCAGCTAAACAAAAATCAATAGGAAAACTATTTGCAAAAAAAAATTGTATACTTTATTATGTTGATTCCTGAAGTATAAATAACACGGAAAACGACCAAAATTAATTCAAAATGCAAAAATACTTCAGAGTATTGTACGTTTCTCTCGCAGCTATTTGTATTATACGTCAAATTTAGTTTTCTGGACGCTCGCAACTGGAACTTCAAATAGGCACAAAAAAAATGCGTCAGTGTTTTATAGACTTATACAGCTTACCTAATGTTTAAATATTCTTTTAGGCACCACTTCAGCTGCAATGGTTGAAAGACGGCAAACCGATTGACGAAACATCACCGAGATATATGTTCACAATGGAAGGTGCCTCGACCTACCGCCTCGAGATAGTCAAGTGCAGCCCCGATGACGGCGGGCAGTACCAAGCACGCGCTGTAGGCTCCAAGGGAGACTCCTTCGCATCCTTCTATCTTAACGTTGTTGATAATTAATATTATTATTATAATTTACATCGAATTTCTCTTTAAATGACTGACGTATGATAAAAATAGTAGTGGACCTATAACACTACTTTGGGGCACCCCGAAAAGAAACTTGCTATATTAAACGCGAGTTGAGCGATTTATTTTAACGATTTTTATACAATTCGGATTCTTGTTCAAGTTCGTTTTTATACATAAAAAAAAACTATTTATTATATTTATTATTTATTAAGTAATGTAAGTGTTATACCTTATCGAATGCATATGAGAAGACACTTGGACGATCGAATCTTTTCTATCTAGTCACTTTATGTTATTATTACGTTCTCGTATTTGTATTTATTCCCCTTCTAACAGATTTCTGCAGCTTATCCAAGTTATTTAAGCTTAAATTAATCAATGTTGTGAGGATTTCGTTTTAAACCGACGACCGTCGCTGTGATATTCCGAGCGCCACCCGGAGTATTGCGGAGAGGATCGTCAGGAATATCGTTATCTTTATTTTTATATAACGTGTAATATTAATTGTAAATAAATTAATTTATATCATGTGACCGCATAATTTATAAATAAATATATATAATTAAATTGTTTTTTTATTTTATTAGAGACTAGACGTATTATAATTATTAATATACTAAATCCTGAAAAATATTTTGAGAATTTGAAACTACAATATGAAATGACCTAACTCATCATATTAATTTTGAGGAATACAAATAGAGGATCAGGAAAATGGATCGCTTTTGCAACAATATCAGGCAAACATGTTTTAAATATTATAATTTATATTACATATAACAATAGCTTTTAAATTAAAACTTGAAGGTATATGATCACCGCCGCCCATTCGCTTCTGGAATAGAAGGCTGATGCTGTCAGAAGGTTTTACACCATTCTTAAAGGTACCTATGTTAATGATGTGAAAACCGGACTGTGCAGTCACCCCATATATCCAGGTGGTGAAGTGAAGTTACATTGAGTGTAGTGTCACGTTAAGTCATGGGCAGAGCAGATGTTGTAACATATGTACATACTAAGAGCTACGTACATACGCCGCGTAACATTATGTACATACTTAGAGCTACGTACGTACGCTGCGGCGCAGACATGCATTTGTCCTGCTCTGCGTCTTGTTGTAGCTCCGGCAAGATTTCTGAGCGATGCGTGCGTGTTTTTACCGCTAATTCTTAATTTAATTACAATTACAGTCTCCAGTGAGAGGGTCCTTTTCACAGGATGCCGGCTAGATTATGGGTACCACAAAGACGCCTGTTTCCCAGTCCGTGCGGGGCGCCGTAGCTAGTGAAATTATTGGGCAAATGAGACTTAACATCTTATGTCTCAAGGTGACGAGCGTAATTGTAGTGCCGCTCAGAATTTTCGGGCTATTCAAGAATCCTGAGCGGCACTGCATTGTTATGGGCAGGGCGTATCAATTACGAACGACCGGCTGGTCTCGTATTTTTATTTAGAAAAAAATTACAGATCATTTAATTGATTTAGTGCGTTGTGAACCTTATTTATTTGATTCTAACCATCCAGACTATTCAAAAAAGGTATTTAAAGAGTTATAATGGGTAATAAATTATTGCCGAGAAATTAAACGTTTTTCATATTAGGTATGTAGGTATGTTGAATAAAAAAACCTACAAGCGACTTCTTGCAACCGCCTCAACTTACAAAGAAACTGCCCCTAGTGGATTTAAATAATTTTTAAGTGTCCCGTACTGTAAAAGCATATCTCGCTCACCTCATCCTAATTCTTATGTACTCATTTTTCTTGTCAACTATAGTACGTTTTTTCTTATACAACGCAATTATATATGTCTTGATGCGTCGCAGCATACGCTCGTGGCCTATGTCTGCCTCTCCTGCCCTGCCTTGCAAAAACTATGTTGCAAGAGATTGTGGGCAGCGGTGATCACTTAACAACAAACGCTCGTTTGTCCTCCTATTCCATAAAAAAAAACTGTACTGTGCTGTGCTGTGTCACCTGCTTCTCAACATACGCTTTTAGCCATAGAAGCGTCAGTAGGAATGGCACGATATACCTCTGGAACACAACCCTGATAAATGCGGTAGAAAACTACAGCCGTGTGATCGAGGCTTTCACAGACAAACGCCATAATCCATAATAAGTAGATTTCATATAATTACTACTGAAATAATAATACATAAACCACGTTGATGAGAATCAGACTGTCTGCTTGATCAAAATAATGATATAATAGTTAATATGTTGTAATAATAATAATATAATGGGCATCCTTTTTTATTTATTATAATTTTACTTTTTTCTTTGTGATCTGATGGAAATTAAACAAACACTAAAAACAATGTTACGTAGAGCTAGCTTGCCGCAATACAGCAGTGATAGCTGCATTCAAAACGGCTTTGGCGATCTGATATAAGCCTGCACAAACGAACAGACAGAATTATGAGATCGATTTTTTATAGGGAATTATTGGGACCTCAGTACTTGTGAACTACGGGAGCCTTTAAATTTTGTGCAATATAATATATAAACTCCTGTGCAAAAAAACGGTCACTACTGATTTATTCGAGTACTTTTAGTTGTAACAGTTGAAAAGGGATGCAACAAAATAAAATAATTATTATTTACTGATGAAAACATATTTTGTGTATTTCAATCTATCTAGGACGACATTCAGCAACAGAAGGCCTACCATCAACTTTTAATTTGCAATTCAATTCCGATGCAGTTCAATTTACCTATAATAATACCTATAACTGAATTGAATGGCGTTTGAATCGCTTATGGAAGAATAAACTTAAGAAATTTGTCTGTGGTCCGCGGTGTGATAAAGAGATGATGATGTACAGTCGTAGCATAAGTATGTCTCTGTTACTCTCCATGACACCATATGCGTTGCAATTCAATTTCCGACTTGATTTGACGCCAACCTAAATTGGATAGCTCTCATGACGTCATGGTATGAAATAGCAAAGATGTTCATTTTAGGTCGTCAATTGAATCACTTTGGTAGTAGTAGTTCATGGTAGGCCCGCAGGTCACAAATTTATATCAGATATGTGCGATACTCGTCCACTGACAAGTCCACCTCATGACAATCAGTCTACTGACGGTAGAAGACCCTGTGGGTTTATTCTTTAAGCCTTCGTGTTATGGTGGCACACCAAGTACATTTCTTGTAGGTATAATAACTTATAACTTGAATACAATAACGTAGCACGTACGAAAGCAACTTCAAAAGTTGTGAAATCGAAGAGAATATAATAAAACATTCAAAAATCTCAGGGAAACAACACAACATTGAGTGACCTCGACGATACATACCTACAATCAATGACAATAACAGGAACGTGACTCGATACAAACCGCACAAAACTAACATAATTTTAAAATATCAGAATGTTATATTTCGTGGCGGGAATGACGGCGCAATATTGCTTTACAATTCTTATGAGATGTGTTTCTTGTTGGACTGTTTTTTGTCGAATTGAACACAATGATATGCTTGGAGATAATAATAGGCTTTGCTTTCGAAGGCTTTTGGATTTGTGAAAAGTAAGGACTTTATGGAAATAAATTTATTATAATCCCTCTACGCTGATACAAAATATTGATTTATCAATGTTAATTTTTTCTTATTGATAAGGAGGACAAACTAGCATATGGGTCACCTGGTGGTCATCGCCGACCACTTTCTCTTGCAACACCAGAGGAATACAGGAATCACAGGAGCGTTGCCGGCCTTTAAAGACAGTGTAGGCGCTTTTTTTTAGGTACCAATGTCGTATCGTCTCGGAAACACCGCACAAGGAAGTTCATTTCACAGCTTTGTTGCACAGTGAAATTTGTTTTGGGACGATGTAAATTGCATTTTTAGAAACAAAAACGTACTGTAACCATTGACTGTTACGAATACCAAAGAGGATGTAAATACTACGTAATAAGAGGCGCGATTGCCTGAGTAAAAATTGAAATTTAGTTAAGTATGAAACGTGCAGTGATTTGACATAAAGTTTGAAATAGTAGTAATTACAGTATCGCGATTGGCCACGAAGTATAATCCGTCAAAGTTTGAAAGCGAACAGTTGCTTAAAACGTAGTGGATTTCGGCTATCTTCTTTTTTTACAAGATTATAGCCGGCATCTGTCAATCTATCAATGACTGTACGTTTCATACAGTCGAGTGAATCGCTTTTTTCGAGTTTCGCTAGGCTGACCAATATTCTACCAACGCATACGGGTTGCGGGTACACATGAAATTTGAAATGAACGACATTTGAAATGAATAGTGCATTAATTTTGTAGGTACGTTTATTGAGTTTTAAAAATTATATTATGTATTTTGAATTAAAAACTTCTTTTGTCGCTAAGCACATTATTTGGTGGTTATTGAATGAGATTAGTCCGTCGCGATTGGCTATGTAACGCTCGCTCAGATAATAATGGCTCGAGTCGACTAAGAGAGTTGTTTTTTTGAGCATAGTGGTATTTCTTATAAATTCAAATTCAAATTCAAATATTTTTATTCAAAATAGGATTTATAATCACTTATTGAACGTCAAAATCTACCACCCATTCAAAAGAGACTGCCTCAGACCTGAGAAGAATGGGCGCAAGAAACTCAGCGGGCTTTTTTTTATATAAAATATGGATTACAATGTAATATCGTACAATAAACATTAATAATTAAAGAGCCTGAGGGTGTTCGCTGTAATCCCAGTCCGTGGTGTCATTAAGAAAATCGTTTATGCTATAATAACCTTTCCCACACAAACGTTTTTTAACAATTCTTTTAAATTTCGTAACACATTTGTTTTGTACATTTTCTGGGATCATATTGTAGAAGCATATACATCGCCCAACAAAAGACTTACTAACTCGACCCAACCGAGTAGTAGGCATAACAAGTTTATGTTTGTTCCTCGTGTTAACATTATGAATGTCACAGTTTCTAGAAAATTCCTCAATGTGCTTATGAACATACAAAACATTATCAAAAATGTATTGAGAAGCAACAGTCAGAATGTTTATTTCTTTAAATTTTTCTCTTAATGATTCTTTAGGACCTAGGTTATAAATCGCGCGAATAGCCCTCTTCTGCAGCACAAAGATAGTATTAATATCGGCCGCACTGCCGATATATACCATAATAACAATATACCATAGGACATAATACTATCAAAATAACTAAAGTATACTAATCTCGCCGGATCTATGTCAGTTAACCGTCTGATTTTCTTAACCGCATATGCTGCAGAACTAAGCCTATTCGCCAATCCTTCGATATGGGGGCCCCACTGCAATTTAGAATCAAGAGTAATGCCAAGAAATATAGCAGATTCCACTGGTTTTACCACCTCTCCATTTAATAAAATATTCGCATCTACATTTTTTACATTTGGCGCGGTGAATTTAATATATTTGGTTTTATGATTATTTAACAATATATAATTAACCTCACCTTTATTAATTTTTTTCGTAATATGTCATTTGATCATAAGAACACAGCTTTTTCTTTTGAGTTAAAGTAAGTGATAAGACTTGATCCATTTTAATGCAGTGCCTTATTTATAGCGAAATAGAATAACTGTTTCACTCACCATGAGATCGAGAGAAATTTAGCATAAAACGTCTTTTTTATGAAATTAAGGAACGAGACGAGTAGAGTAGCTGATGGTAATTGATACGCCCTACCCAATACAAAGCAGTGCCGCTCAGGATTCTTGATAAACCCAAAAATTCTAAGCGACACTACAATTGCGCTCGTCACCTTGAGACATAAGATGTTAAGTCTCATTTGCCCGGTAATTTCACTAGCTACGGCGCCCTTCAGAACGAAACACAGTAATGTTTACTACTTTACGTGTACTCAATAGTATTGTAGCATCGTTATGGTAGGGACTATTTGATGGCAGGAATCAGGTCAAACATCTCTTCAGAACACGTGATAAATAGGCTCTACGCAACGCCGAGGGATCTTGTCATTGACAGAGCACTGCTCTCTTCATCTATGGCTCGTATTGTCAGAAATCCGTTCCTCTGTGAACGCCTCGATCACACGACGTTGGTTAGAGTTTTCTTCCTTTGTATGTTTTTCCTATATCTTTCCTTGTATCCCTCAAAAATACAATGATAAATCAGGTAAATTCATTATTATAGTAATATAAAGTTTGTTGGTTCTATTTGTTGTATTCCTAATAAAGTTAAATAGTTTTTTCACTTCTCATGCTCCGAAATTGCTTATTTGTGCACGATATAGGCTTCACAAAATCGATTTTATGAAAGTATCTACTCATAAATGTATCTATATACATATATACAGCCAAACACAATAAAAAGTTCAAAGATCGAATTTGTTATTTTATATTTACTTTAATATATTTGCCTCATGTGTTTTTTAAGACATAAAAAATATTAAAATAGTAATTAAAATACGGTAGGTTATTACATTAATTAAAATAATATATATATTACAAAATTAATGTAATAGTAGGCTGTATAGGTCTGGAGCCCAAGCCTAATATCAATGTCGTAAGATTAAAAAAAAAAGCGGGAAACAGGTCTTGCTTTTTCGTGTTCGCGTTTATTAATTTCTTCAAATTTGTTAACATTGTTAAAAATGTCCATGTTATATTACTGTTTTATTTCCTTGCAATCGATCAAATCAGAATGAAAAGCAGATAACTTTTATGTACCTACAAATCTTATGATTTTTATTTTTTGAGTGCAATAAATCATTTTCACTCATTCATTCATTAATTCATTTATACTTACGTTTTTTCAGTCGGAACATTCGGTAGAGCAACAAAAATTACGATCAGATTTTTATTAAATTTCTACAAAATGTCTAAAGAAACAAAACCATCAAATCTACTCCAATATTTGTCAATATTTATAACGACCTTTCCTTAAGCACATAACTCCTAAATTGCGCGGTTTGCTTTATAGCGTTCCGCAATAAAATAATTCCGAAATGATCATATTACTGACATACATAATATTATATTTTAAAATTATCTATTCATTGTAGATAAAAGAATTACACTTAAAAATGTCAAAGTTCTACAGTTTACTTCATACCACCACTTCGGTTGAGGATTAATGAAAAGAAGAGACAATAAACTCGTTGCCTTTCATGCCTCACATAACTTCTTTAAATCAATATTTATAGTTTTATAAATAATTAAAATATATATATAAATGAAAAATGTAAGTATGTAATAAAAGAAAACACAAGAGTTTGAATTAATACATAAATAAAGATAAATTAATATCTGGACGACCGAATCTCGGATTTTTATAAAAAGTACAAAACTTGAACAAAAAATAAACTAATAGGACATCTGGATTCGAACCGGGGTCTTCAGCTTTGCGGATCACCCCATGTCCCATCTGAGCTATTATAGTCTTGTATATAGTGGTGAAATTTACCTTTATATTCTAATGTTATTGTAGCTGATTCTCATTAAAACACGGATAAAACAATTTTTTTTAAATTGAAACCTAGCTTAATTGATTTTTCGCCCCCTAAACTACCTGTATACTAAATTTTATGAAAATCGTTGGAGCCGTTTCCGAGATTCAGATTATGTATATGTTATGAAGCTCTTTTGGCTCTCCGTTTAATTTAAATTTCCCACACATTAACTTTGACTTTAAATGTCAAATTTATACATATCTATTGATTCTATGGTGGCAGCACTTTGGACTATGATCCTTCTTCAATGGTATTCACTCTTGTTTTATGTAATTGAAAATTAACAAGGATTATTTGTAAAATAAATACTATTAATCATTTTAGATTATTAAAATATAAATTGAAGCAATAGCTTTTAATGTTGACGACCAATATAGCCGAATGGTTAGTGACCCTGACTACTAAGCTAGAGGTCCCGGGTTCGAATCCTGGTAGGTGCAATCATTTATATGATGCATATGGATGTTTGTTTCCGAGTCATGGATGTTTATATGTATTTATGTATGTTTAAGTAAGTATATTGTATTAAATATATCGTTGTCTTGTACCCATACAGGCTATGCCTAGTTTGGGGCAAGATAATTTGTGTAAAAGTGTGACAATATTATATTATTATATATTGTTTCACTTTACAGGTTTGTAAATAATTGTAACTTATGTTTGAAAGTATAGAAGTAAGAAAGTTTTACAATAAAATAAATTTCTCTTTACAGAGCAACAATTACAACGACATATTAAATATATACAAGAATTTCTCGTTTAAAGATTTCAGATCGAGTCTGGAGGACTTAGTATACGGAACCCACACTTAACAACTCACGCTTGGACATTCTCAAGCCAGCGAGTTTCGTTTGTTATTATAAATGACATCGCTCAATTGAATTCATTTTTTAAAAATCATCCCGTTTTCGAACTTAGCTTTTTGTTATTTTATGGATGAGATTTTAAGTGGATGAGCCTCAGGTTTTTTACTCAGGTTAGGTTAACAGTGTTATATTTTTATTGGATTTGAAAATGAGCATAATATAGAAAATAAAAGATGTTATATATGTCTGTATCTCGAGAGGTTGCATCTTTGGTATCCGCGGGGACATCTCATATTTTCTGTATCTCTGAGGCTTACATATAACACTGGGTGAAGTTGACCACTTTTCTTAAATTCTTCTGGGAAAACACTTTTCCTTGTTCTCAGAGGAATTCGCGGTTACCCAAGTTGGTTAGTGTTATAATATGTATATTCCTGGGGGGTAGAAGTATTTTAATAATTATATTTTGTGTTTTAATATTAGTTATGTGTTTTAATTATTTTTATGTTTGTTAACTATTTTCAATCTCTATTTAAATTATATATTAGGCATTTTCTTTTGGACTTTTCTAAGGAGGCTCCTTTGCACCGGATGCTGGCTAGATTATGGGTACCACAACGGCGCGTATTTCTGCCGTGAAGCAGTAATGTGTAAGCATTACTGTGTTTCGGCCTGAAGGGCGCCGTAGCTAGTGAAATTACTGAGCAAATGAGACTTGACATCTTTTGTTTCAAGGAGACGAGAGCAGTTGTAGTGCTGCTCAGAATTTTTGGGTTTTTGAATAATCTTGAGCGGCACAGCATTGTAATGGGCAGATCATATCAATTACCATCAGCTGAACGCTCTGCTCGTCTCGTCACTTATTAACATAAATAAAAAAATAACGTAAAAACTTGTAACTGACTTGATATTATTCAAATTGAAAAGTTATAATAATCTTCCGTGTTAACATAATATATAAAATATTAATTTTCAAATACGACATTGAGATGAACCAAATTCTTTTATATACAGTACATAGGTTTTCACAATATGTAAAAAAATTCAATGTTTTCTACATATTATTTCATGCAGGCATGGATCCGCGGAGATCATTTACTATCAGATCACCCGGCCTCAATACAATAAATACATTAAATTTAGTTTGAATTGAGTTAAATTCTTGAATATAATTTTTGGGCCGTTAATAAATGATTCAGCATCGGCTTGCATATTCATTCATAACTCATTTAACATAATATTTAATGCTGCTGTGAAAATAATCATAAACTCCTAATATCTCATCCGCGCCCGCGCAACTCATCCGTCCGTTCGATAGGGTTGCCACTCAAATTATATTAAAGGAAATAAACATCAAATATTTTCATTGTATTAAAACTTTTGCAATGAGACTCGGCCATCACACTGTGCCGTTTAGCTGAAAACTTTCATTCTTTAATTTCACTTACCAATAAACATGGTTGAAGTCCGTATTTTTAGGTTTTGTATTATATATTACCAGCTAACCCGGAAAAGTTATATTGTCAATAAATAAATAGTCAAAATTACAAAAAACAAATTGGAGTACCTATTGAATATACACACAAAATTTCATAAAAATTGGTCAAGCCAATTCACAGAAGTTTTCAACTAACATCGTGACAAGAGAATTTTATATATATAGCTATTGACTATTATATATATAAATACTAGCTGGGCCAGCAAACGTTGTATTGCCAAACAAATTAATAAAAATAGTTAAATTTTTTTTGGGTTATAAAAATAGATGCTAGTCGATTCTTAGGAGGTCTACTCGCAAAAATAAATATAACTGAACCCTTCTCGTCTTCCTATTTCGACTTCCTATTTCTCAGGCGGCCATTTTAATTACTTTTTACGCATAAACGATCAATAAAACGACTTAAATTCGGTAGTAAGAAAATCCTGTTGAATATGTAATTAATGTTTAAATATTTGGCGTATGTTTATTTAATTAATATATACCAAAAGACTCAAGAAAATGACTCCACAATCAAAATTAAAGCACAACTACAACTTGAAACGATAATCTCAACGACAACTTAGAAGGTGTCGGTGAGATTATCGTAAAAGTGACGTTTCATTCATACAAATCGGTTCAGCCAGTTTGGAGGAGTTTGGTAACAAACACTGTGACACGATAATTATTACATATTTACAATCAATTGTATAATATAAAGATTTAAAATTTATTTAAGTCTACTGAAAAGCCATACAACCTAAAAATGATTATATGTCTGTGAATTTAATGCGATATAGTCAATAGTCATATCTTATATCTGAAAATATGCGTAATATTTATTGTACGCATGTACGCAATAAAAAATCATTTATTTTATAACACCTCATGTTTTTCAATACGATGTTTGGGTAAACAAAAGCAATAATTCCAAACAAGTATATTACAATTTGACACGTGACAGCCCTACGGAATGCTCAAAGTTTTATAATCTCAGGTCATCAACCCCGCGGCCTATTGTCTCTCAGACCAAGAAGGGCGTTTTCAAATAAACAAAAACCCAAAACAGCCTTAATATTTCATTATTGTGAGAGCGGGAATCGCGCCGATCATTTCTCAAAAACTCAAGAATTTCGACGTTTAAATTGAATTTGAGAAGGGTTTCCCTTGCTTGAAGGTTTTTTGGTCGAGACAAAGAAACGACTTCAGACTTGAGTTACAGATTTTTAATATAAAAAACGTATAAGAGCGGGTTGTGAGCACAGCACAGAAGGATTTAAAAGAAAATCTTGATTATAAATGAATGTACATATAATATATTATCTAAAAATATTTTTATATTATATTGGTACCTTCTATCAGTTGTAGTTCTCTCAAAATACAGTTTCTTTAATTTTATGGTATTTGGCCATAAAGATATTTTTCTACAGACCAATTAAGTGTTTAGATAACAATATGTTCAGATGTACCTATATATAATAATAATATATAATAATAATATTGACACACATTTTACACAAATTATCTTGCCCCAAGTTAAGCATATATAGCCTGTGTTATGGCTTACAAGTATATGTCGAGGAAAAGATAATATACCACACCCTAAGCATGTATAGTACAGGATTAGGGTGTAAGACAAATATAATATATTTAATACGATTTACAAACTTAAACATACATAAATGAATATAAATAAAGTTATGAAAATTTTTGCACTCACCGGAATTCGATCTTGGGAGCATCACTAACCACTGGGCTATATATATGTATCGTCGATAAAGGGTGAATAGCATTGGTATATCCTGAGCGAATGCAGTTTTTAAGCTAAAGTGACCCAGCACATAGAAGGTAATGAATTGCATTCAGAGCATATTATCCCTGTGCTTCCCCTGGGCATAACGAGAATAGCGAAGTCCCAGGCCCAAGGTGTCGCAAGAGGCGACTAAGGGCATTACCAGTGGGACGCTCCTTTAATTAATATCATTATAATATGCCAAAATAATCTTGTATCAGTGATGATTGCCGAAGAGCGGCTACTTATTTTGTTTATTTGTTTTTATCTGGTATCTAAATATTATTTTGCTCCTTTGCACAGGATGCCAGCTAGATTATGGGTACCACAACGGCACCTATTTCTGCCGTTAAGCAGTAAAAGGTAAGGATTATTGTATTTCGGTCTGAAGAGCGTCGTAGCTAGTGAAATAGCTGAGCAAATGAAACTTAACATTTAAAGTCTTAAGGTGACGAGTTCAATTGTAGAGCCGCTCAGAATTTTTGGGTTTTTCAAGTATCAATTACCATCAGCTGAACGTCTTTCTCATCTCGTCCCTTATTGTCATAAAAGAAAATTAAAGCCTTCTCCGGAAACGACCTAGAAGCATCATGAAAGCATTGAGGATCTCGAAATTCCACAAAATTCTAGGAGACAATTACTGTCCACCCATTATTACACACTAGCTTACAAAATATTGGCAAGCCCAAATATATGTACAATTGCGCTTCATAACGATGAGTCAAGAATTAAAATCACAAAAAACATGACGACATATCATAATATATATAAATCCAGTGTCCTGATGTTTGTTCACAGTGAACTCCTAAACTAATGAACGGATTTTAATAGGGATTACTTCATGGAGTGCAGTTTAGTCCAACTTGAGAAATAGGATAGTTTTTTATTTCGCTTTGTACCCATAATTCTTTTTATTACCAATATTTTTTGTATGGACATATTTACTATGATAGACTGCATTGTAATGGCCAGGGCGTATCAATTACCATCAGCTGAATGTCCGGCTCGTCTCGTCCCTTATGAACCATGAAATGCTCCACGTTACATCCCTCTACGATCGAGTACGTCTCTGTATTATTCCAACAAAATTGTAATAAACTACATGAATTAGCACACTACACTTATAAATAAAGCGGGCAATGACAAAGGCTACACGGTCCAGACGGACAGACAGACATAATGTTTATACGTTCAATATACGGGACGCAATCGCTTTGCGTTCACCCGTACATATGAATTTTACGAATCGAAGATACAAAATGAATGGAGATGTATTTTTTGTTGAAAATATTAGATAATAATAAATATTTAAACGGATCTGTACATGCAAATTAGCAGAAATATGAACGCGAAATATGCTATGCTAATTTTATATATTTGGGTTACAAAGTTTCTTTAAATATATACCAACATATTTACTAATAAGTCCTCTTTCCGTTTCATTAAGTCTCTCCAGAGTTTTTAAAACATTATGATTTAAATCATGCAAGATATTTTATTCTTCTTTATTCTATATCTTATTGAGATTAAGGGTCATAATTGATTAATAACCATAGTCAAAGTCAAATAAACTTTATTCAATTAGGCTTAAACCAAGCGCTTTCGAATCGTCATTAGAAATGCCACAACTTAGAAAGAAGAATTATAAGTAGAAATATGAGAGTAACACCATCTGTCTATACTGGAATAATATATTTTACAAAGTGCATTTAATAATATGCAATTATATAAAAAAATAAAGGATATCGTGTAACACGATAAGTTTTTAATACATTAAAATCAATTTAAAAAACTAAAACATAGATATTGGTGACTCTTATAGTCTCCTAATTAATCGCATAGTCTTGCCACTTAAAATAAATAGACACCCTCTCGTTATTAAATAGAGTAGGTATCTATATCAAATGAAAATACTACATAATTGTTATATATAAATTAAAATAAACTCAATTCCATATCACAATATCGGATTCCAAGCTTGTAAAGTTCTAGTAAGAATTAATTGGATTACAAAAAACCCATTGAAATGCGTTAAAATAAAACAATGTATAGATGTCGACTCAATGCATGCGCGCGCGCCGCTTGATGGCTTAGTGTTGCCAGCGTTGTCGAGTGGTTCATTTTTACAATATTATACATAAATATTTTAAATTTGAATAAAATTTGTGAAAAAAATACACACACATAATTAATAATTTGAACTTAAATAAAGATTTTAAAAAAACTATTCATTTCTCTTTACAATCTAACAGACAAACATTTTATAAAATGGAAAAAACATCACACAAAATATAGTGTTTGGTAGTAGAAAAACCCTATTCATTCTTTTTAGTATCTTCTCGGGATCCTGTACAAAGAAACCAAAAGAAAAAGATTAAAAGTCAATGAAATAATTTTTTATTCAAATAATGTACTGGTCTTATCTTATTCACCACTTAAAATTGATGTTCTAATAAACGTAAAATCATGTAGGACCAATATTGACAAAATTATATAAGTAATAAAATTATTAATAAAGTAACAAAATATTTCCTATGTTGAACATGTATGATTATTTTTAGTTGCAGACTATGTCCAGGAAAAAACTGACAGTTACTGCACCTGTCACTTACCTACCTATTCATGAAGGTAAGCTTAAAAAAAATTAGAATAAGGATTGGTCTGCGCTACACTCCAACTAGAGACCGTACATTATTACTAATTTTGTAACATACGCTTCGTGCTATTTTACATTGAAATTAAAAAAATACTTACTGATGTTATTATGTGATCCCAGTGTCGTTCTTATTTCTTGTAGTATTTATTTTTACAATGTTTTACTACGCAACCCGGTATTTTAGTTTCAATTATTAGCAAAATTTAACAGAACATGTGGGATGTCAACTTCACACGTTGTTCGAGACTGGCTTGATTTGGGCGTGGTAAAAGTTGCCGCACTTTGCGACTATACCTGCGGAATCTAGTTGGAGCGCAGTGGAGATCAATCCTTTATCTAAGCTAAAAAAGCTATTTGTATACTGCTGAGTTGTAGATTGAAGGATGATAGATGTGGATTGGCACAGTAACAGCACTTCCCTTACAGCTACAGCCTATATCGGCATGATTGGCGTCGGTATATAGAGCGACTTTCTTAGTCACATATTATATAGGTAATATAAAATACCTGACCTCTTGACCTGTTATATTGTGGATATCCAACGGCTGCTGGTTTTCACATTCTATCAAGTGGGCCACCATTTTCCCGTTTGTCACCTCCTTTAAATAAATAAAAGTTGTTTTAAAAAAAACTAATAAACACTCTTTGGTTGAAAATGTAATAATTGAAATTTAAAAGGATCGTCAATTCCTGCCTTATCGACGTTAAATGAAAAAAATATATAAATTAACAAAAATCTTATTTTCCAAATTAAAAAATGGAATAATTTAAAGAAATTTATGTATTGTCATCGGTCCATAAATCTACGAAGTTTGAACAAAATCTGGCCGTTTAAAGTAAGTCAAAATCGCGCCCAAATGAGTCGGTTTATAACAAACATACATACAGGTGAAGCTAATAAAAACCGTGTAAATATAAGTGCGTACGTGATCAGTTATGTACATCATGACGTAATGCATTATGACTCAAATCATATTAATCTAGTTATGATGAGCAGTGAACGCTGCTTAAAAATTTTTTGCTGCAAAAAACGAGATTTTCTATTGCAGTAGGATAAAATTGGGAAGGAGAAAACTCCACAGATTTAGGGATAATCCGAAAGCTGGCAACCCCAATAATCGTCGGCGGCAGGCAAGCCCGCGGCGACGCACTTCGATTTATGCCGATACTCGGTAATTAAAAACAATCCGCCATATTGTTTTTTGTCTCTTTTATTCCCGTTTTTGTACATCGCTCATTTGATTGTATTTTTTGTATTTGTGATTCTACTTTCCCTTTTGTACAATGTTTAATTTAACATTGTTGCT
The DNA here is from genome assembly GCF_905404315.1 of Leptidea sinapis. Lineage (NCBI taxonomy): Eukaryota > Metazoa > Arthropoda > Insecta > Lepidoptera > Pieridae > Leptidea > Leptidea sinapis. The sequence goes on from NC_066297.1 coordinate 2,567,257, forward strand.
TACATTTTTTAATATAGTCATTAAGTAAATTGTTGATGTAACATCCTAATTAATGTAGTTAAGTTTATATTCGTATTCTTACATCAAAAAGTAGATAATTTTTTATTCGATTAAACGATTATTTTAAAGGTCATTTTGAATTTCATTTACTTAAATGAATTACTTGACTTAAATTCACAACTGAAAACAACATTGTCGCTTACATTTTTGAATGTATTCATTAAGTAAAATTGTTGATGAAACATCATAATTTAATACAGTTAAGTTCAAGTTCGTATTTTTACATCAAATGTAGATAATTTTTTTTTCGATTGAACAATGTTATTTTAAAAGTGATTTTGAATTTCTGTCCACTGAATTACTTTACTTAAATTCCATTAACCTCTAGCTAGGACTTAAGAAGACTTGAGTCATCGCCATTCTGATCGGTCCTCAGCATCTCTTGATTTCACTCCAGGTCTACTCGATGGCTCTGATTCGCCTATGTTACTCCATCGCCACATTTGCGTTGGACGGCCTATATACCATTTTTCCTTCGAATCCTGTGAATTATCCACCTGGATTTGTTGCATTTCTATCTATAAATCGTGACGTCATTGCTGTGTTTATTAGAAACTATTTTCGAACCAATCAATACCGATGATTAAACAGAACCATAATATATATATATATATATATATATATATATATCTAGTATTACCGACCCGACAGCAGTTGTTGTGTAGATAAAAAAAAAATGTTTTATAGGAATTTGTCAATAATATTTCATAACAGCAAGAATTATTTCGTAAAAGTGCTCCTTGTTGTTATAATGATATTGTTTCACAGCAGAACTGTCAATAAATTCTCTCACAGAAAATATGTCCATACAAAATAAATATGTATTGGAAATAAAAATAATTATGGGTCGAAATCGAAATCAAAATAAAAACTATCCTATCTCTCAAGTTGGACTAAACTACACTCCATGAAGTGATCCCTATTAAAATCCGTTCATTAGTTTAGGAGTGCATCGCGGACAAACAATGTGTCACGTAATTTATATATATTAAGATATATATATACATATACTTAAGTTAATAATGTCACCTGAATGGTTGTCAGTGTTGATCTCAACCATGGTCTGGAGCACACAAGTCTCAATCTTAAGCTAATTTTAACCATAGTGCCATATAATATAGAGTATAGAATAATCCAACAATATGTAACGAGTTTTTTTGAGTTTTTTCTCGAATAAGATCAAATTTACTATAATTACTTTTGTGGAATGAAAAATATTGACATTTACTGAATGATAACGAACTTGTATTGTACTAAATGTCAAAAAACCCAATGTTGACCCCAACAAAGCACAATTTTGCACGTTTTTAAAATAAAAAACACCAGGTGTAGCGAAAGGGTTGGCTGTATAGCTATCCTTCTCTATTGTGATATGGTTATGCGCGTTCTCTTTCTAATAACCCTTTGAAAAGTTTTTTGGGTCAGATTTGGTTTTTTGTACTATAATGAGTTATTTCGTATTGTGTGTCGGTCTTTTGAAATTTTTGAATTTGATGATTTAAACTTACGACCTCATAAAGATGACAGCTTGCAGGGCGAAACAATCATTTTAACCGCGTTTTGGTAATTTAAAGGTGTTTGACTAGGTAATAATATTTTTAACTAGATTTAAACCGACTTTAAAAAGGTGAAGGTTTTTAAAACATCTATTTGTTTTTGGTGTGTGTGAATTATAATAATAATTTCCTCGATTTAATTTAAAAGTATTTTTATTAAAAGTTTATATAATATATCTTACAACTCTCTCCTTTGATACATTTTTATAAGAATACCACTCCTATAGAATATATGTATATATATATATATATATATATATATATATATATATCGAAATCTTCTTTGTGCTATAAATTTATATTTGAAGTGTGTTTGATACGCTTAAACTTTTTTAATAATTGACCCAAAGTATAAACACAATGAAAACATTATTGAATTCGTGATTCGATGAAGTATATTATAGGATATGACAGGAACATTGAGTTCTCTTCCCGGCTTTCTTTAGTTTATTTACTATAATCCAGGTCATTCCATGGTAATATTATCCTGTAAGCTCAGTCTTGTCTCGTCGTCTTCAATACAAATAATCAAATAGTTCATATTCTCAAATCACTTTTTGAAGTCACAAGAAAATATATTATAATAGAATAAGTACCTACTAATTATAAATTTTAATTTATCCCATTTACTTTTATCTGATAAATAATCTTTAATTGTATAATAAGTTTTTTTTTTATGTTTGCGCTTAACAAACTTTAACTTAACAAATATTTTAAACTTTTTTAATAGTAATTTGCTTATCTCTTCAGGGATTTTATTACAAAAAGGATAAATGATTCGTCAATTTTCTTTAGCCTTTTGTGAATCAGACAAGGTTATGTTCCTGTATTTTTAAACTAATATATATTTATTCACAAATATTAGGTTATCAAATATGTACTTACATGGCACTGTTAATATGTTGATCTCCTTAAATTTATCTCTTAGTGATTGCTCGAACAGCTCTTATCTGCAGTAAAATTTTTTTTTAACATCACCATCGTAAAAAGCCATAGCCAATTTATTTAGTAGGTACTTTAATATTATCATATATTTTCTTGTGACTTCAAAAAGTGATTTGAGAATATAAACTATTTGAATTTTTGAATTTGACAAGACTCAGCTTGCAGGATAATATTACCATGGAAGGACCTGGATTATAGTAAATAAACTGAAGAGAACTTGGACTCGAATGTTCCTGTCAGTAGTAGTAGTAGTAGGACGTAACAGTATGGAAATAACTAAAATATACGACACGTGCCACGTGACACATCTTCGTTTGTGAGCTGGCGAATTTTCCTTACGACAAATGCTGCAGAACTAAGTCTTTTCGCCAATCCAGGTCTATGTAGGCGCCAATGAAGTTTAGCGTCTAAAGTGAAACGCCCAAAGAAACTGTAATGTCTACAAGTTCCAAATACACAAGTACATTTGAATTCACCTTACTGACATTAAAGAGTTAAGAATCTAATACATTTAGTTTTCTTTTTTTTTTATGAAAATAAGGGACAAGACGAATGGACGTTCAGCTGATGGTAATTGATACGCCCTGCCCATTACAATGTAGTGCCGCTCTGGATTCTTGAAAAACATAAATACTCTGAGCGGCACTACCTTGAGACATAAGGTATTAAGTCTCATTTGCCCAGTAATTTCAAAAGCTATCCCTATTCCCTTCAGACTGAAACACAATAACGTTAACACATTACTGCTTCACGGTAGAAATTGGCGCCGTTGTGGTACCCATAATCTAGCCGGCATCCTGTGCAAAGGAGCCTCCCACTGTGTGTGGAATGTTCTTCAAAAGCAAATTATTAACATTGAAGCAATAAATGATTTTGGACAAAGCATTGTTTACATCATCAATACCAAAACCCATAGCCCCGTGACTTCCTTCCTTCTTGATGCCAATCTGCGGTTTGGCGTGCCACTTGGTGAGTCTAGTTTTGAGTGTACTCAATTTGACTAATGACTTGTTAAGATCTATATAGCGTAGTCAGACTTTGCTCAGACTTTACTTACGTGTAACTTAGCCGAGTATGATAAAACGCAAACTTAACAAAAGTTCTTTGAAAACATTGAGTTGTCTTAAGCTCAACATAATTGACACTAGAAATAAGGGATTGCTTTCAACTTATTCTAGTAGGCTTCAAGAAATACTTAATAGCTTTAATGGTAAATGTATACATCCCAGCCAATGTTCAGTCATTATCTATAAATACATTTAAATGTTTTATCAAATCACAGCTAAAAATCTAAGTGATCCGACAGCCTGGGGCTAGATTATGATTATTTTATAGCAATAGCAATGACAGTACAATATTGTATATGGCATTAAAAAGAGCGCAGAATGCTGGGAGAGTTTTTTGCGCCACATTTTCTCTCACAGAACACCATTTGTTTCCGAAGCGGTAATGGAATAAATTTTGAGAAAATAAATGCCTTTTATGCCTTTTTATTGCAGGTATCAAATGACTATAAATACGAAAACAAAAATTTGAAATCTCAAAAAAAAACAGGTGAAGCCACAACTTGATAGTTGAACAAGGCATATAAGATTTATCAACGATACGTGACTCGAACGGTTGGCTCAGTGGTTAGAACGATCGCGAGGAACGCGATATGTTGATAAATTTTGTTTTCCAATTTAATTTGTGTTACTAATCCCAGAAGTGTGGGTAATAATATAAATAAATAACAAATTGTTTGTAAATACGAAATCAAATATAAAGCTAAGGTTGTACTCAGCTAAGTTTTACTTGAGTAAAGTCTGAGCAAAGTCTATAGAGTATAGAATCACTCGCCCATAAATTATTTTAAAGTTCAAAACATTAAAAAAACACATGTCTCATTAGAATGTGAAAAGTATATTGTGGAAATCCACCTTTGCCTGATCAAAAGTATAAAACAAATGGCGGAAATCTCTGCCAACTCTCCGAGGAGACATTCATAATATATATACGTATGTACTATAGGAGGCAATACCGCGATACTTTAATCGGTAACAAAATAAACAAAATTGTTAAGATTGAATGTGTAATGAAATCTTATAAAGGTCACATTTCAAAACGTATAACGGAGTTTCACAATGACTTTGAAAACTTATTGTCTAACGCTGGCTGACTAACGCAACGCCTACGCCTAATTCCCAAATAACAGACCCGAAAAAAATAATTAAATAGAATCGTAATTGTACTCTATGGAACATCTGTTAATGTCAACACACCTGAGATATGAATTTGTCTCTTTCTAACATTCAAACGATACGCAAGTGTGAACGAGATAGTCGCGAGATGTGGAAGTGACAAAAACTTACGCTTCCTGTGTCTTTGGTATCATCTTAAAAAGAAATAATGCTTTTATAGTATATATACAAATGTAGATAAAACACATTTTTTCATTTATTTTATTTTTCTTTAAAGATTCACTTGTTAAGTTTGACTAAATATTTATAAGATTTATGTGTTTTACATAGAAGTTATATTTGTTTATATCCCGAGTAATGTTAATCCACTTAAATAGTTACATATTTTCATTTTATGCTGTTCGCTCGCCTCGACTTCATTTCAACTAAATTTGATAGTATAAGCTGCATAACAAGAAAAAACATAACGCGACGTTGTTGTTTCATTATTGCATTTTATTTAAATTAAATATGCCTATGTTAACTATTCTACTGATAAAAATAGCCAGGTATTTGTAGGCTTTATCTAAAACAAACGAAACAATACAATATTAGAAATCATTTCTACTTATTAATTTTATATGGATAATTTACATACCTAGATTCAATGGTTTTCACTAATGCGATTAAATATAAGTTTCTTAACTGTACGACAGAAACAAAAAACTTGCACATTTGATCATATAAGCTATTCCTCAAAGTCATAAACAAGAAATCCAAATAAAGGTGTTCGAATGACTAGTTATTAATACAATTTGACAATTTTTAAATTGTGGTCTGAGATAAAAAATAATCTTATGAGATTAAGTGTTATTATAAAGTGACCTACTCACAGCAACAAAACAAGCTTTAAATAACTCAAATATTCTACACAGGCCACTGTTCTATAAACTGTATAATGTTAAAAAAGTAAATTGATTTATCTGACTAATTAACATATACTACTTATACAGTTTTGACGTATTCCATACAATGTGGAGTTTTTAACAATTCAAAAATAGAACGTTTTTAACTTAACCCTTCCATATTTGACAAAAAACGTTTTTTATATTTAGAACTGTACGCGGCCCGAATGTGGATTTAGTTGTTTTGAATTTAGAAAGAGTTCAAAAATGGAATACACATTTGTAACGGTTATATTGGGGATAAAGAAAACTAATGGATTTATCCTTTTTTGGGAGTTCATTGTAAAGTAAATATTCGAGATCCTAATATGGATGCTATGAATGTTTGGAAAAATTATAATTTTTGTTGATTGATGTAACTATAACTCACTCGATGAGGAGAAAAACTTTTTTTTTTTGTTTGAAGAAGCACTTCAAGTCAATAGTCAACTGATGGGGTCTACTTAATGGTTGCAGATATATCGCGGTACCGATTTTTTTTATTTTAAACTTTGACCAGTGGAAAAAGATTCATGAACTTCGCATCCTTGAAAAATACACCCCCCCCCCCCCCCCCCCTACTGCCAAGTAATACTTGCGTCAAGAAGATACTGCGGCTTGTAAATGGCCAGAAATTGTATGAGAGGCGAACAACATAGCTCAATCTTGGTCATGGTGTTATTTAAAGTGATCACTTCTCATGGGAAAGTAAACTGCTTCGTAACGTAACACGTTACGGCGACAGTCTGTACATTACGACGACCTGAGTAGCCGAGTGGTTAGCGATCCTAGCTACTAAGCTAGAGGTCCCGGTTTCGAATCCCGGTAGGTACAAGCATTTATATGATGAATATGGATGTTTGTTTCCGAGACATGGATGTTTAAATTTATTTATGTATGTTTATATGAATTTATGTATGTTAAAGTAAGTATATTGTATTAAATATATCATTGTCTTGTAACCCATAACACATGTTATATATGCTTAACTTGAGGCAAGATAATTTGTGTAAAAATTGTGTTTATATTATATTATTATATATTATATTAGTACATACACAAAATTTTAATGTACATATTCACGCATTGTAACTAGGAATAAAATAGATATTATTATTAATAATAAATAGATATTATTAAGAAGATTTTATTAATAAATATCCTTTCCTTACATGATCATATTACTAATACACATAAAATTTAAGCGAGCGTATAATATTTAGCACCAATTATATTTGTATATGTAAGTCTTTTCATATAACAATCTGAACCTCACGGACTAGTAAAAAAATAAGGACTTTTTTTCACCTTACATAACAGTGTAGCAACAAAACAAGCCGATTGACGTGTAAATACATAGCCCCACGCACACACTTACACTACTACAGGCCGATAGGCGGCCATTATGAGAATTGTTATCGTCTGTGACAGATCAGTTTGCGTCTCAATAAAATATTTTAAAAATGCCGTCGTGCGTTATGGAAAAGTGTAAAAACGATACTTTATAAGTATTTGTGGCCATATATGATTATTAAAGGGGAAAAAATTGTGTAACTAGTATCCCCCGTAACTGCACACACACTAGCATAACGGTGGTTCACTTGCTAATATCACGGCGCGGAGTCCTTCTTTTTTTACTCGTCCGTGTCTGAACCTATAGTCGACCACACAAACAGTATAAAAATGACAGAGTGCCACAGATACAGTCGTCCTTCAGTCCTGGGACCTATCACATCAATAACGTATGTGAGTAGACAGCCTTCTTCTTCGTGACACTCTTGGCAATCGAGGTCTTGACGAAATGTCATCTTTTGGGGCAGATGTAATTCTACTCACGAGCATCGCCACTGATCCCTGCTGGCCGACAGCCTGGTACACCTCTTCAATGGACCGCCCACAGCAGACTTGCCCTGCACGACAAAGCACTCGATGGACTTACTCTTGCGCCGGACGACGTGTTCGAACAACTTTAGTATGCGACTCCGTACTAACACCGAAAGGCGTTGTTTTATGCCAAGTTCTTGGAGAGTGGAGACGTTGGTGCGAAACTCGATCCATGAACACCCAGCATTCTCCTCACGCAGCACATCTCCAGAGCATCAATTTTTCTCGACTTGTCACAAAGTTCACGTCTCTGCAGCATACAAAATATAGGGAAAAAAGAGATTAAAGTAAAGAGCTAGACAGCGAGAATTGACGGGACACGGATGTACGGTCGCGCCACGGCCACGCTCCTATCACGCTCCTGCCCATGCACGGTCCTCATATTAAAGACCTTAATGCTGCTTGATTGTATTTTTCGTATATTTTCCAGCTACATAGAGCTCAGTTAGGTTACTTAAGTATAAAAGCATCAAAAAAACGCGAACTTAACAATAAAACCTTTTTTATTAAAGAAATCATTTCTTTAAAAAAAAATCGCAAAATGGCAGCTGTAACATGACTCCGCAGTTTACTCACAACATAACATTGTATTGGAACACGTTTTTATAACAAAATAACCCTTTATTTGCGCGTTATCTGATATTCGCCATCTTTGATACCGTAACAATATATTTATAAAAGAACTAATCTTGGAAATGTGAAGTTGCAAATGATTCAGTGTTTCTTTATTTAACGGCTAGAATATTTACTCTGTATAGTTTTATAGTGATGTTACAAATTTATTCCCATTTGGACCAAGTATAACAGGACCCCTTACAGTGCAGTGCCACTCAGGATTCTTGAAAAAGCCAAAAGTTTTGAGCGGCACTACAATTGCCCTCGACATATTGAGACTTTAGATGTTAATTGTCATTTGCCCAGTAATTTCGCTAGCTACGGCGCCCTACTGACCGAAACACATTACTGTTTCACGGCAGAAATAGGCGCCGTTGTGGTACCCATAATCTAGCCGGCATCCTGTGCAAAGGAGCCTCCCACTGGTAAAATATAAATACATTTATATATTTACTGCATCCGCACGCTATTGAATTAGAATATTATAGTTGCATAACTTCGTTTATATTGTAGGCTTAGATTAAGGATTGGTCTCCGCTGCGCTCCAACTAGACACCGCAGGCGTAGTCTTAAAGTGCTGCAACTAATACTACGCCCAAGTGGGCGTACTCAAGCCAGTCTCGAACAATGTGTGTCGTGTACGTGCCATGTGTTCTGTTAAACTTTGCTAATAATTGGAACTAAAATACCGGGTTGCGTAAAACATTGTAAATTTAATACTTTTTTTTATGGAATAGGAGGACAAACGAGCGTACGGGTCACCTAGTGTTAAGTGATCACCACTGCCCACAATCTCTTGCACCACCAGAGGAATCACAGGAGCGTTGCCGGCCTTTAACCTAACCTTTAGCCTACAAGAAATAAGAAAGATACCGGGGTCACATATAATCAGTTAGTATTTTGTATTTTTTTAATTTCAATGTAAAATAACACGAAGCGTAGGTATATAAGTTACACAATTTCAAAGATGCCATTGAGTGTCAAGACGCCACGCACACAAGCATCTTTACAAAAAGCCAATTAATATAAAGTTGCCGTGGTAAAAAAGCTATTCTTCTTAGGTAGTACGGTACCTAGTTGGAGCGCAGCAGAAACCAATCCTTAATCTAAGATTGATATATTTTATGTAAAAATAAAAAAGCTGAAAGAGAGGCAATAGCTTTCTGGCACTTCTTCTCATTAGAGCCCATCTTTTCGTAAGTGGTGGTAAACGTATAGTATTTATTGAAAAAGTAAAATAAATAATGTTTGATGTAAAACATAGTGTATTCATAAGTAATGTGCAATTTTTCAATTCTTCAGGAATCGAATCCCTGTACCTTTCAACCCAAGCCCGAGGATTCAACAATCAACACCTAGTCCCTTCAACCTAATTCATAAACACAAAACAAAGGGACGGACATTCCTGGCCGAGCCGAAAAAATCGCTGAAATTCCCAAATATTTCTAATTAAAGTGCCGACTCCCGGAATGAGACAAAAATCCGTCCGGTCGTTATTAATTTTCAAAATTTCAACAAACTTGACATTTCTCCGTTCGACAAATATGCCAGCAAAAGCGCGCCAAAAACCTCGGCTGACAATCCGCTGCAAGAGTTGTTTTTATACAGAGGCACAACATTAAAGTTATAGACTGTCGGTGATTTAGCGAGCGTTCACTAGAATAAAATATATATATTACTAGCTTACCCGACAGACGTTGTTCTGTAGATAATAAAAAAATACTGTTATAATAATATGGCAATAATATTTCAAAAAATCAAGAATTGTTTCGTAAAAAATGCTCCCTGTTGTTTGTTATAATGAAATTGTTTCACAGCATAACTGTCAAACCGTGCTTCACTAAATTCTCCCATAGAAAATATGTCCATACAAAACAAATATTGAAAATAAAAATAATTATGGGTCCAAAATCGAAATAAAAACTATCCTATCTCTCAAGTTGGACCAAACTGCACTCCATGATGTAATCCCCATTAAAATCCGTTCATTAGTCTAGGAGTCCATTGCGGACAAATAACGTGTCACGTAATTTATATATTTTAAGAGTAGTGTTAAATTTATTTATTTATAAGTATTTTTAGTTATCATAAATATAATAATATATAAATAGAGCTTATTCAATGATTCTGATGGGCTAACTATAAATGCATGTTTTAACTAAAGGTTGTTGATTTGTACTGATTCACCTTCCAAAACGTATAAAATTAAAATTACAAACATAAAATACAAAAAGAAATACGTTTAAAAAACCATAAAATAACTAATTAGAGGTCTAATTTAATACACCTCTTATTTAATTTAATAAACCTGTTTTTAATATTAAGTTTAATTTTGCTTTGGGCTTGGCACCGACTTAAAATCTATCAATATGCTTATCAAGCACATATAATTAATGGTATTTAATTAATGTTAAAGGTATGAGATTTGCATAAGAGGTGTATTAAATTAAATCTTTATTAAGCTATTTTATACTATTTAGTATTTGAAGTCGGTTTCATTGTTTACTTTTGTGTCTGAATAATAGGTTCTGTAAACTGCAGTAAGTTTTTTCTCGATTACATCAGGTAAACTATAATATTTCGATGCTTTATTTCGTCATATATATTAAATAGTAATATTTTTAAATAGGGTAGGCCTGCGACAGGTACCGCGTGCCATAAACAATAATTATCCCGATAAACGGGAACGGAAAAATGAATTGACCCTGAAAAAATTCTGTATGGATGACCACGCCACTGAAGCGTGGTGGTGAAAACTTTTAAAACGGCCAGAACTGGGTCATTTGCCTTAATTAATCAGTGATTTCATATCCTATTGTGAATAAATATATTTGAATTTGAATTACATTTTTACCGTACCTTAAGACGATGTTCCAATTGCACATAAGCTTTTTATTAGCAATTTTCTATAATTCTCGAATTATCGTACCTACTTTAAAGTCAAAATCAAATAAACTATATTCAATTAAGCTAAGCGCTTCTGAATCGTCTCTGTAAATATTTCTTTTAATTATTGAATCTACCTTATGGTAGATATAACATATGTTCGGGAAAAGTTGAGCTCGTGAGAAGAACATTCAAGAAACTCAATGGCCACTCTTTTCAGTATCGAATTACTTCTAAGTTAATCTAATATCTAAACTAGTACAAGTTAGTATAGCTAATAAAATATTAAATCTGCATATTATAACTTAATGTTTCTCTAAAGAGTATTTACTCTCTGCGGATGAAAGTCGAATTGTTTTTTTTGTTTTCAATAAAGACAGACATCAGATTCAATAATGGGATTTTTTAAATTAAATATCAGTACATTTAGAGTTCTTTCATTTCGATTACATAGAATTGCCCAGAGATGCCACTTGCCACGTGTATATTATACCACAGAGTGTTCCGAGGAGACCTTATACTTCTCACGCGCTACAAGCTTAAATATCATTTCATCATCTTAACCTGAGACGCTCCTCCAAACTCCAAAATGCAATTTTGGAGACTTTGTTCCACTTGCAACTTAAGTATGAATGAATGAATTTCCGTGTCGGAGTCGATACTATATGGATACTTTAAGAAATATTTACCATCCATTCATTTTAAGGAATTTACATGGGGCCTGTATATTTAGCAGAACTGAAGTCACCGACTAAGCTCAAATATTTGCGAAACTGAAGTGGCAGTGGTCAGGGCACATAGTTCGACGGACAGATGGCCGTTGGGGCAGTAAAGTTCTCGAATGCGACCACGGAAGACGTAGTGTTCGTAGGCCCCACCACAAGATGGACCGATGATCTAGTCAAGATCGCCGGAATAGGTTGGACGAGGGCAGCGCAGGGCCAATCGTCATGGCGATCTTTGGGGAAAGCTTTTGTTCAGCAATGGACATCTACCGGCTGCAATGAATGAATATCTGTCGCGCTAATGCGGGTGTGATGAGTTTTAGTGCAATAGAGACAGCTTGCAGCTTCAACTAAAATTACTGAATAAATCGAGATTTTGTTCTTGAGTATTACCTCCACCAAAACTCAATAATCGTAGCAAAATTTTAGGAACTAAATTAAATAGAATTATTCTGGGTTGGACTGTTTTAGGTATCGCTTATTGTTTCTGGTTTTATATAGCTTCTAGGTTTCTAATTTTAAATTAAATTGAGTAATAAATAAATTAACATTTTGAACTATTTTTGGTTTGAAATATTTTTTAGATAACTACTTAATTTAAAACAGGTACACCCATGAAAAGGCCTGCAAACAAGAACCATAAGGTGCACCAACTCGTTCAAATTCATATATTGTTATCGAACTTTGAGGTGCACCAACTCGTTCAAATTCATATATTTTTATCGAAATTTGAGAGCGAGTCGGCACTAAGAGTTCTGTATCATAGTTTATATATTTAGTTATTTATAAACTCAACAATCGCATAATAATAAATAAACGACTTAAAAAAAATTAAAAAAATATATCTGTACAGATAACATACAGGTGTTATCTTTCTTACTATAATATATAATCTGGTTGATAGTAGTTATTCGATATCTAGAGCTATTTATGATTGTTTCATATATTACATTATTATATAAATTATATACATTATATGTACATTTAACCAATATTTAAAAATGGAATTGTTGAAATAATTTTGTTGCTAGAGGAGCGATTATACGCGACCAAAAGGATGCTATCCGTAAGGTAATAATTGCGAAACAATCATTGATGCCGTCCGCGTCGTCTTCAAACGTGCTGAACGCACTACATACAGTACCCAGGCATCATCTAACTATATGCATCATTATACTGCACCGGGCACCCTAATGGTACCATAGGCTTTTCGAATGAAGCGTGACCATAATTGAAATGTATAAAAATAACGAAACTGTTTAAATAAAACAGCCCGGAGCCCCCTCAAAACGAGATCTGGAAAGGTCTTGAAACTAACTAACTAAAATATTAAAAATGTAACATTTACGCAAAAATCTAATCTAAAGCACAGTAATAATTACGCGTGAAAAAGTGTTTTATTTAAATGTGTAACACTCGCTTTAATCAAAGAAAATACGAGTAATACTATAACCAAACTTACTTTGTAAATATAGGAAATATTAATCATTCTTGGTGATTTTATTGGTTAACCCATTCATTGACCTTAGGTCACACCACTATCAAATGTCTTGAGAAAAATGAAAACCAACAAAAGAAGTTGAGAACTACTGCAATAACAATATCAATTTTAATCCAAAAAATATCAAATTTCTGTATTTTAATGTAAAAAACCACAAAAATTAACCCTTTCTATGGCCAGGGGTCACACACCTATCCAATTGCAACAAATCAATAATCCTAGTTAAAGTTTAAGTAATCGCAAAAGTGCGACCTTGCAGGGTAAACGAACAATAACAGACCTTCTTATGTCACATGTCGTATTGTATTCGTGACCCCTCTGACCCCACGTGGTCAAAAGTCCACATGAATAGCGGTTGATTGGTTAAAAAACTACTCACAAAGAAACTATAATTTGGTCAAATAATCCATACAATGGTTTTTAATATCTGGGAGTGTCATTTACAAATCTTGGTGTGAATTTTTATACAGTTTAATGGATATTGGTATTCTTATACGATTTATATATTTAATGTTATAAAGGAGCTTATGATATCTATAGAATTTTAAAAATTCTTTTCTTTATTTAAATTATAGTTTCATTTAAAAAAAAATTAAAGTGAAAAGTTCTTTAGCATCGTTGTGATTTGAAAGTCGATGAAACGAAAAAGCGAGACAGTAAAAAGAGACAGACACATAAATTCATAAGATTTAACGTGGGAGAAAATGAGATAGAAAGTATTATACGGTGTATTGGTACCAGGCGATCATAGTAGAAGAAGAGATTGTCTTATGTATGACGCGAGTGTACCTTAATGTATTGTGACGTCATGCGCAAACCAAATGTAATGAGTTTTTTGAGTGTTAGCTATTTATCCCGCTAAGATTTGTCTTTAACCAACTCGACACGTGTTTCGCCTCTCCACGAGGCATCCTCAGGAGATGTTGACTAACCGAATTCTGGAACGACAATGATATTAAATACTGGTGCTAGAAATTACGTTTATTACATTTAAATGTGTATTTTATTGTATTGAATTAATAAATCTTAATTTTTATTTCTCCATGTAGCATACATAATGTTGGATGGAATACTAATTATGACAGTAATCACGACCATCATGTCCACGAAGCATCCTTACACAAACAATGAGTTCAAGCTCTAAAGGTTGATTGATGCATCTAATATACGATAATTTAGATTTATACAGTTAATTATTAGTTTTTATGACACAATTTATATTATTAAAACACGACTCATATATTGGATGCAGTACCTTACAATCTAATTTGTTATGTATATTACAGACATTGTAAAATACATTATTTGATTGAAAAGAGTGGCCGTTGAGTTTCTTGTATGTTCTTCTCATGAGCTCAACTTTTTCCGAACATAATACAGTAATTTTAGTAATGTAAATGAAATATTTGTAATGACGATTCAAAAGCGCCTAGTTTAAGCCTAATTGAATAAAGTTTATTTGACTTTGACTTTGTAGTGGATGGATGAAATCAGTTGGTGGCATGTCGAAGTTTTAGATGTACATTCTGCAATCATTTTAGTGATGTATTAAAACGGCCCCAGCTCTGTACACATAAGAAAATGTTTCTATTTGATGCAAGTGGAAAATATGGTTATAGTTGATAAAGCAGCTTTAATGTCCCTACCTGGTCGCTACCCTGAAGTATGAACTACTCTATAGTTCAGTGCAGCCCTGTTTCACTGCGACCAATGTGATCTATTGTGATAGCCACTGTTAATTATAATAGCTCACTGCTAAGATTGATTATTTTCATTAATCTTATTATATCTTTTACGGACCTTTTTATCTGGTACGGACCCTAGTCTTCTCGATATTTTCGTACGGCGCTGAGACTTGGACACTGAAAGCTGCAGACCGCAAACGCATTGACGCCTTTGAGATATGGTGCTGGAGAAAGATGCTCCGTATTCCCTGGACAGCATTTCGATCTAATCTCTCCATACTGCGTGAACTCAGGATCTCCTCGCGATTGTCTTCCGAATGTCTGCACAGAGTTTTAGAATACTTCGGTCACATCGTAAGGAAGGGCGATGGAAACCTTGAGAGGCTCATTGTGGTTGGCAAAATAGATGGGAAGAGGCCTCGTGGACGCAGTCCAACACGATGGTCCGACCAGATCCGCTCCGCCCTCGACTCTACGGTTCACAATGCCTTTCACACCGCCAGAGACAGGAATAGATGGAGAGCGACCATACGTGAGAAAGTGATACAGAGGGGTGGTCACGACCCTCAGTACTGAGGATTACGACGCAGGGATGAGGATTATATCTTTTGCAGTGAGCTGACATATCTGAAGTGATTGAAGAATTGGTCTTCGCAAATAACGGAGCTTTATCTGCACTGTTACAGTGTATGTAGATTGACAGGTGTTTGTATAATCTGCAATACCTAGTTAGGGTCCTGGTTAGAGTGCGTAAATTTTCCCTACTTAGCCCTACTGCCTCATGGGCAGTCTTTTAGGTTTGGATTCGGGTTTTGGAATAGGTTAAACTTTAAGGTAATGCTGCACCAGAGTTTCAAAAACTCACAAAATTCTAATCGGCAATTGTGCTTGACACTTTGAGATGTAAGATGTTTAGTCACATAGGAACAGAAAGGGATACAAAGTATTTGCATCAGTTAATATCACATGACAAATAAGATCCGAATGATAATTTAACCTTTCCGCATTCCCGAAAACCGTTACACAGAAAAAGTCTATAAAAATCTTAAATTACAGCAAACACATAAATCAAGATCCGCAAAAAACAGATCTCACGGCAGATCATCTGTTACTTCCTAAAAGGGGTGAATTTGATAATTCCGAACAACGGGACCCTCGCGAAACAGTTAGATGAAAAAAGATATCCAATTTCTGGAGGCCAACTCTTTCCCAGGGGTCTTAACCTTCGCGAACTTTTGTAAAAAGCCGAGACACCTTTGCCATCTTTCCGCATTTTTATGTTTTTTCTGTAGCGGGCGAGAGCAAGGGGCGCCCTTTGTGTCGATTGTATTGTCTGCGTCAAGATATCGCAGGTGGCTTCGATCCCTATCTGATTTAGCAAATTATGTTTTTTTTTCTGGAGTATAAAGAAATGATTTAAGATCTAGATGAGGTTAATACGTTGCAACAATATGCAAAATAGTTATAATACCCGTGACGTAAGACACCGCGTTGGAATAACATTAATAAAACCACAGAACAGTTTAAAGAGATCTTAAGATCTTGTTAAACTGTTCTGTAAATTAAACATATTATCATACTTAGATTAAGATTTGGTCTCCAACTATGTAGATACCGCACTACCTAAGAACAATAGCTTTTTTATTACAGAACTATTAGATGCTTGTGTGCGTGACATCTTGACACTCAATGGCATCTTTCAAATGTTTTAACATACGCCTCGTGGTATGTTACATTGATATATTAATAAAATACAAAATACTTTCTGATGATATGTGATCCCAGTGTCTTTCTTATATCTTGCAGTATTTTTTTTTAAGTTTTACTATGCAACTACTATGCGGATATCAGTTTCAATTAATAGCAAAGTTTAACAGAACATGTGTCACGTCAACGGCACACATTGTTCGAGACTGGCTCGAGTACGCCCACTTGGGTGTAGTATTAGTTGAAGCATTTTGCGATTACGCTTCCGGTATCTAGTTGGAGCTCAGCGGAGACCAATCTATAATCTCAGATATCGTATTTTGATCCAGCTAATAACCTAAGTCTGTCAAATTGAATTAAGATTCATTCAGATATTTTGGCATGGAGTACAATTATATATTTTCCCATATAATATGAGCAATCTACGCTACGTCCAACTTATCATCAATCTATTCCATATTATTTTCATTATCATTTTACACTACGACTATGGTAAAAATTCTCCCATCAATAGAATTTGTAAGAATTACAATGAACTTTTCCGAATGTCGACATTCATAATAGCAGTAAAAATATCTACATAAAAGTAACTATTAAAATATAAATGAATATAGTAGATACGAAAAGTATTACTGCAGTAGTATAAAACGTACAAACACATAAACACACGCAAATATACACAAACACACACTTCACGCACATATACACATATAAACACAATAACCGATACATAAGATAATACTAGATTTATATTACATTCATACTCTATGGTTCTTACAATGTTTTTAAACTACACACATTAATATGTTAAAGTAAATGAAATTTAATATTCATTAGTTGATTTTTTGTTTATATAGAGAGACCTGTAATTGACTTTTATATATACACTAATTTTAAAGACTTTTTTGTAACATTTATGCTGTTGGTCTTTTCAATAAATAAATTAACTAAGGTTCCACCAACATAGAAAAAATAAACATACCGACAAATTGACAACCTACTCCTTTTTTGAAGTCGGTAAACAAAAATGAACTAAAACCCCGGCAAAATGGGACCAGCCACTTGAAAAGGATAACTTTGTTCTAATCAGCCGGAACGCAAAAAAAACCTTTTCATATAAATATAATATAATATAACGGTCAATGAAATCTTAACGCTTCCTGTTACTATAACGGTCATAATATGTGGCTTAAGACCGGCAATATTAAAAAGTTTGGACTTGTTGTACCTCTGGTGTTAAAAAAATAGCTGGGGTTACAGAAACCACTGACTATCAAAGTCAAAGTCAAATAAACTTTATTCAATTACGCTTAACTTAAGCACTTTTGAATCATCACTATTAATTTTTCTTTTAAATTACTGAATCTACCATATGTTCGGAAAAAGTAGAGCTCGTGAGAAGAACATACAAGCAATTCAACGGACACTCTTTTCAATCAATAGAGTATCTTACAATGACTGTTATATACAAAACAAATTAGTATTTCATAAAAAGTAATAAAGAATATCAAAACTGTATAAGTAAATATAAATTATCGTATATTGGATGCATCGACCTTTAGAGCTTGAATTCATTGTTTGTGTAAGGATGCTTCGTGAACATGATGGTCGTGATTACTGTTATAATTAGTAATTGGATCCAACAAATACACTAATCTTTAACTATAACACTTCGACCTGGCACTATACTACTGGTGTCCAACTTATAATTTTATGATATAAAACAAAAACTCCAGTTTGTAATTGAATGTTATTTCCAACATAATAACAATGACAATTATTCCCCTATTATTACAGATTAAAATATCTAAACGAAAATCCTTTTCCCCGAAATTATTTCAACTGGCAACATTAGGACGAAAAAACTCGACATTCGCCGCAGTCGCGATGATACCCGACATATCGGGAAAAAGTGTTGCCAATCGAAATAGGTATAATTATAGCAGGTAAGCGGCGCGCGTGCGAATTTTCCACAAATTACGGTAGAACAAAAAATGTGTTCGGAAATTTGGGCGGTGTGGATGCGAAATTGGTCGAACGTGGTCACTGTAGGCTAAGTAAAAGATTAATATTATAATAATAATTGAGTGCATTTCCACACAAATTATCTAGCCTTAAATAAAACAAAGCCTGCACTATTCATAGTGCCATATTTAATCTTAAAAAAAAATAACAAAAAAAAAAGAACCGATTTCAAAAACACTATTCCAAAACAATTGATATAATATGCACTAAAAAGTATAAAAATAATTGCGTATTTTTATACAATCTAATTCTAATTACGATTATTGTAATTTTTGGAATTGGTGTCCTTCCGCCGCGACCCGCTCTCGCCTCCTCACGACTCAAGCACATCTCACCTATAACTATGTATGTAGTTACAAACCTATCTTGGATGACACCGACTCCAAAAATTACAATAAGCGTAACTTGAATTAGATGAGCATATTTTACGAAATAATTCTTGATGTTATGAAATATTATTGACAAATTCATAAAAAATTGGCAGGGCGTATTAGGCATATTAGACTTTTGTGTGTAATATATTTGAATAAAGTACTAACTACATAGTTAAATAATAACCACATTAAGTTTTAACTGAAGTAATAGATTGGTCTTTTGATAATAATTTACAGCATTAATTGGTTTTTTCATTATTGTGTTCAGGGAGATTGGGGTTGACAAGATGCGGAAATAATAATAATAGTCACAGTTGAGTAATAAGAAGTTATCACCATTTATTGCAATGGACGGTATTTGCTCAAGATGAGTCAAATTTAGCAAAATTTTAAATACAAAAA
Organism: Leptidea sinapis; assembly: GCF_905404315.1. Taxonomy (NCBI): domain Eukaryota; kingdom Metazoa; phylum Arthropoda; class Insecta; order Lepidoptera; family Pieridae; genus Leptidea; species Leptidea sinapis. Next base: position 2,586,725 of record NC_066297.1, read on the forward strand.
AAAAACTACGTTTAAAAAAACCAACTTATAAAACTGAAAAGTATCAAATAACTAAAAATTTAATTTAATATACCTTTACCTTTAATTTTATATGTGCTACCTATTGATAGGTTTTAAAGCGGTGCCAAGCCCTCAACAAAATAAAACTTAATATTATAAGCAACTTACTTACTGTAATTATTGAGGTTGTCTGTCCGATTGGGCTGTTTTATTCTAGGCGAAGCTATCCCGCTCAAAGTCACGCGTGGCGAGAGTAGGTCCTTACCTACTATTACATTTGGCTTGGCTCCGACTTCAAAGCTATCAATATGTAGCACATACAAATAATAGTATTTTATTAATATTAAAGGTAAAGGTAAAGGTGTATTAAATTAAATTTTTAGTTTTTTGATACTTTTCAGTTTTGAAGTCGGTTTTTTAAACGTAGTTTTATTTATTTTACTTTTTAGTATCAGTTAATAATTATAATATATAATCAACCTGAATGAAAAGTCCTAAGAAAGCCGTACACTAAAAACAATTATATCATCGAGGTAAACAAAAATTTTCATAAAAATGTTCTATAAAATGAAAACTACTGGGCCAAACTGTGTAAAATTTTAATGGGACCAAATGGCATCTATTCTGCATCGAAAAAAATTACGTAAATCGGTGTACATACATAAAAAAATCCGATCGAATTGATAACCTTTTTGAATAATGATAATATTTTTGAAGTCGGTTAAAGAAACTTCGGTTAAGGAAGGAAGGTTATTTAAAAAAAATTAAAAAAAGATAACTATAAAATAAAAAATAGACTGATCTATAATAATGATAATATATCTCATGTATTGTATATGTCCTTAAGTTTGTTTTAATTGACAGTTCGTCTTCTCACGCGAAAACCCGCGAATCCATAAAAACCAGATCGAATTTCAAAACAACTTAACCCGGTTGGGTTCGGGACCTCATCACGAAATGGGGTCACACAGTTCACTGTTTTTTGCGAATTTCACTAAAGATTCACAAAAAGATCATTTTTAAGCGATCCACTTTTGAATCGGCAGATAACCCTAAAATTGGGGTGAACGTGGGAATCTGGTGCGGCAAACACAATAGAGGTCTTGGGTTCAAATTTAATATACGCTTAATGTAATTATAAAGGGGATGGTGTAGAGATTTTTTAATATTTGCATTGGCATTTTTTTTACTTTTCGGCATATTAATTAGATTCATATGCTGGTTGATGTATATAGAAGGATTGGCGCGAACAGACTTAGTTCTGCTTCATACGTGGTTAAAAAAATTAGGATACGGCGCGACTAGTATACTTTAGTTGTTTCATAGTATTATTCCTGTGGTATATTGCTATGCGGCAACGCTGCCGATATTAATACAATATTTGTGCTGCAGAAGAGGGCTGTTTGCGCTATTTATAACCTAGGTCTTAAAGAAACATTGAGAGCAAAATTTTAAGAAATTAACATCTTGACGGTTGTTTCTCAATATATTCTTGATGATGTAATGTATGCATATAGGCACCTTAGTGAATTTGATAGAAACTGTCATAACCATAATGTTAACACCAGGAACAGACACACTAAGTCGAGTTAGTAAGTCTTTTGTGGGGCGATGCTCGTATATGCTTTTTCAACAAGATCCCAGAAAATGTTCAAAACAAAAGTATTACGATATTCAAAAGAATTGTTAAAAAACGTTTGTGTGGTAAAGGTTACTATAACAAAAATTGCTTTCTTAATGATACCACAGATTGGGAATGGAGCGACCGCCAATAAATAATAAGTTTAATTGTACGATATTACTTTGAAACCATATTTTTTTATGAAAAAAAAAGCCCGCTTAGTTTGTTGCGCCCGTCCTTCTCAGGCCTGAGGCATACTTTTTGGCATGGGTGTTCTAGATTTTCAATAAGTGATATCACATCCTATTTTGAATAAAACTATTTGAATTTGAATTACGAATACATAACATGCACAGTTCTATTCCACAGACCTCTGTGTCGATTGCTTATTTCAAATACATAGATCCACAAAGATATTTATGAACCGTATCGAAATAGAATATTCAATAAATGTTAACAAAATATAAAATTCATATTGCATTGTACAAAAAGTCATCCGGCGAGCTTGTTCCCGACAAACCGCATCTTGTGCGATGCTAAAAATAATATCCAGCGTTTAATACAAAAATCGCAATAATTAACTTCGTTACAGACCAATAAATTACAATACGAGAAAGAAATGGACGATACGCACACTAGTGTAGGCACTCACGCTGATACACGCGTAGGAAGTTTTATCGATATCGATAGATTCAATTAAACCCGTTTTGATAAGCGTATAATTTTCATTGACTTCGTCTTGTTTATGCTAAAATTTTACTAGACTTAAGCATAAATAAACGTGGCCTTATTTGTGTTTAATATGGTCCAAACACAGCATAAATGTCAAATTCAAATATTGTTATTAGGAAGGTTTGTAAAAAATAATTTGAATTATCAATACCTTTTTACACTACTATTAATTCTTAAAACTTATGTTGGGAAGATCTTGTCATCTACAATTTATCACCGCAAATTTTCCGAAAAACTGTTCAATTTAGTTCCCGGCGCTGAATTCCTTCTTCGCACGACACGCCATAAATTAGAATATCATCCCCACCATCTGGATGTATGGCGTTCTCCACAGTGCAGTCTTTAAGGAACTCTCTTTCACGTGCAACGCAATCTATAGAATGAGCATCCTTGGCGGTGTTCCCAGGACGATACGTTTTCGTTTGAACTCAGTTTACATGTTTGTTTTAAATTACCAAAAAAACTCACCATTTATCTAAGATAAACTTTATTTGCATTGAATAGGTCATCATTACAAGATGGTATAGTACAAATGTTTACATCATGCTATTCAGCTCTATACAAAGCATGCAAATGTCTGAGATTTACAATTATTTATATAAATAAGAAATTTAAATATCCATGTGACAATTCAAGAATTCACTTACATTATAATATACTGCTGTCAATAGAATTTTTTTATGAGTTAAACTAAATTTATATTCGGGTAAATTTTGTACATAAGCGGGTATTTTATTAAATAATTTAACACACATTCCGTATGCGTTACGTTGAATCAATGAAGTACATTTTTAACGAACATACATGCTTCCAATATATACATGACAATTAGTGTTAATATATTCAGCTTACGAAATAGTGACCTACAAGATTCGTACGGGGGGATATATAGCCCGAACACATTGTTTTTGTGCACCGAAAGCTTTTTGAAAATGAGTTGATGAGCCCCATAATAATAAACCATATCTAAGATTCGAGGCTACGTAACCATGATATGCTAAAAGAGCTACCTCCACAGATGCAGTTTGCTGTAATCTTGAAAGAACGTAACGGAATTTTATGAGTTTATCGCAAATCTTGTCTATATGGTGAGTCCAAGTTAAGTAGGTATCAATGGTTATACCTAAGAATGTGCTGCTTTGTACTTCTTAAATTGATTGTCCTCTGAAATTAATTCTTAAATCTAGATCTGATTTTTTTTTCGTTTTAAATCTAATAAACTTAGTTTTAATTATCCCACGTAATAAGCAAATGATTGACAATTATTGTTAACTTAATAATATAATATATAGACAAATCATAAAGCAGTAGTTTTTCACCCTCCGTTACCGGTGGCGGGTAGTGAGTAGATTCCTTCATTAAAAAACTTTCACGAATAAGTATTGTGTCCATAATATAAGGGATTAATTTTCAAAATGTAATATTTGTAAAAAAAAAATTATTACTTTAGCTTGTACATCGATTGATATCCTAACCAACAATTATGTCCAACATTGAATCACGATGAAATGTTGGTGACCATAACCGATAATATTTCACCCATCCAAAACGTTTTCTTTGGCATGTTGGTGCCGTGATCTTGAATATTTTTCTCCTCGCAAAATCCCTCAACGCAGCAAATTAAACTACTACTTCAAAAATCAAATCCCAATCAAAGTTCCAATATTATTTGTATTAAATTTTTATCGTCGTGTTATGCACATTTCCCATCTCTAGTCTCGCCCGATCACAAATACATTGATATGATTTATCGTTAACACGAACACGCGAGTCAGTGTGCGGCACACACACCAACACCTGATCATAATGCGGAATGCAATCGGAGATACATTGAGTTTGTATATTAGTTATACTAGATGATGACAGACGAACATCGGATCGACTATTTGTGCCTTTTGTAAATAACTAGCTGTTTAACTTTGTCCTTTATTTATTTGTGATGATAATAATAATTGGCTCTCTCATACAAATTATTTAGTAGCCCTAAGCAGTAGATGCTAGAATTTCTATGACAATAAGGGACAAGACGAGCTGGACGTTCAGCTGATGGTAATTGATACGCCTTGCCCATTACAATGCAGTGCCGCTCAGGATTCTTGAAAATCCAATAATTCTGAGTGGCACTACAATTGCGTTCGTCTCCTTAAGTTTTAAAAGGTTATGTCTCGATTGCCCAGTAAATTTACTAGCTACGACGCCCTTCAGACCGAAACACAATAATCTTTACACATTACTTCTGCTACTCGTACATTCACGGCAGAAATAGGCGCCGTTGTGGTACCCATAATCTAGCCGGCATCCTGCGCAAAGGAGCCTCCGAGTAGTGAAAAACATTACAACTTAACACAATATACTTACTTAAGCATACAAATAAACATACACAGCTAGGAAACAAACACTCATGTAAATCATACAAATGACTTAATTCTTACTGATTGTCGATCCTGAAACCCCTAACCTAAAGGTCAGGGCTACGAACATCGGCTATAAATAAGTCTGTATGGTGTAATATACTCCACCTTCCTTAGATCCGGTGAACAGTATCTCGTCGACCAATCTTTATCAACATTGCTCCATGATAACACAAAATTTCACTCGACGCGAGAAACCGTTTTAACTCTACAGGACCTACTATTAGAAAATCTCCTACATCCTACGTACTCTGTGAGTGACTTGGGGATATGCCCAACTAATTTTTATATGGTAAAATATTTTCTCCTCAAAAGACGATACAAAATGCCTTCACAGAGTTAACTGCATTCAGTTCGCACCTTTTATCCCGGAGTTTCCCTGCGACATCGAATCAGAAATGAGGAGATGCGTAGGAGAACCAAAACCCAGATGGTTGCGAAACTGAAGTGGCAGTGGGCAGGGCACATAGCTCGATGGACAGATGGCCGTTGGGTCAGTAAAGTCGTCGAATGGCCACCAAGTACCGTAAGACGTAGTGTTAGTAGGCCCCCCACAAGACCGACGTTCTGGTCGAGATCACCGGTATAGGTTGGATGAGGGCAGCGCAGGACCGATCGTCATGGCGATCTTTGGGGGAGGCCTTTATCCAGCAGTGGACGTCTTCCAGCTAAAATGAAAATGAATAATAATTTCGCATCTTTCCGTAAGATGGCAGATATTACTGTAATTAAGTGTATGTAATCAAATATGTAATTTTTGAGCACAAAACGAAAAGTTAATACAAACTTGAACCCCTTCTATTTAATAATTTCTCTTTAATTATTACAGCAACAATAAATTGAGTTCAATCAATTTTGGGTTGGGCATAGGCGCCCATAAAGTGAGCGTCTTTCTCATTTCGTCACATTTTCTCATAAAAAAGCCAATCTATTGATTATAGTAAACTTCATAGTATTTCTGAAAACAATTTATCACTTGAAAAATAACAGGTACAGTTTCTGTTGCATTACTTAAGAAAAATTCAAATGTGAGTTTTCTTGGGTGAATTTCTAAGATTTGTCTTTAACCGATTCGACAGGTATTTCGTCTGTACTCGAGGCATCCTCAGGAGCTGTTGAAGCGCCGGACCTTTTTCACGAGACTCAAGCATTAAGGAAAACTGCCATTGGATTACATGATAATGGTATTCAATCTTAATTTTTTTTTCTACTTTCTACTTTTTTCTATATATTGTATTGTTACTTGAAATTTCTTATAAAACCTTAAGAAATATGGCGCTCGCATCGCGAGAATCCTATCTGCATCTAAATGTTAAACGTTCATCGATCAATTAACCGCTAGTTGCACAAAGCATCCTTAAAGTTAATGTTTCATTAAATATAATACTGTCACTTTCTTTTTCATTTTGACAGACAAAGATAGCATTTGATATAATGAAACATTAACTTTCTGTAACTAGCGGTATGAGGTTCATTAAACTACAATAACTTTAGAAATGTCATTAATTGTTTCTGACTAAATTGTGTTTGCTAAGATTTTTAATATATAATACTAGCTGACCCGACAGACGTTGTACTGTATATCATATAAATTACTGTTTTTATGTATTTGTCAATAATTTTTCATAACATCAAGAATTATTTCGTAAAGTATGCTCCTTGTAATGAAATTGTTTCACAGCAGAACTGTCAAACCGTACGTCAATAAATTCTCTCACAGAAAATATGTCCATACAAAACAAATATTGGAAATAAAAATAATTATGGGTCCCAAATCGAAATAAAAAGTATCCTATCTCTCAAGTTGGACGTAACTGAAGTAATCCCCATTTAAATCCGTTCATTAGTTTAGGAGTCCATCGCGGACAAACAACGTGTCACGTAATTTATATATATTAAGATTATCAAAAACAAATTAAAGTAATTATTTAAGTCTTTAAAGTTTGCATTTTTTTGGATGCGATTACTAATTATAACAGTAATCACGACCATCATGTTCACGAAGCATCCTTACACAAACAATGAATTCAAGCTCTAAAGGTTGATGCATCCAATATATGATAATTTATATTTACTTATACAGTTTTGATATTCTTGATTACTTTTTATGAAATACTAATTTGTTTTGTATATAACAGTCATTGTAAGATACTCTATTGATTGAAAAGAGTGTCCGTTGAATTGCTTGTATGTTCTTCTCACGAGCTCTACTTATTCCGAACATAATATGGTAGATTAAGGGCCGGTTGTTTGAATAATAGTGAATTTTTACTAATAGTTACAGTAACCATTAGTTAGTTGACTATAGTTAACGCCTTAACCAGTAGTTAAAATAGATGTACGTTGTTTCAACAAAATTTTGACTATGGTTAAGGCTTACTATAGTCAATTGTGTTGCTATACAAATAACCACGGGGAAAACGTCAGTAGCAGCTGATCCAAAGCGCTCACTGCATGATTTCTGCAACATGAAATAAAAATTGAGGTTACTTTTTTACTTTACATAGATTGTTCAAGTTTAAATAAGTACTTACATAAATAACCGTTGGTTGGTACTTACATATTCGTTTGTCTTTCCACTGAATCCTTCACTTCAGCAACTATCCAAAGTACCGTACTTTTGGACATCCTATACCTTTCGAAAAATTCAACTTCATCCCAATAATCTAGCTGCATAATTCTAGCCCGGAATGTTTTAGGACGGCGATTCGACACATATTCTACTACAATTTCATCATCGGAAGAACTTTCCGAATCTTGAAAATGCCTTGCTACACTTAAAGCCATTATTTTAGGTCAAAAATGAAAAACCGCGAAAGAGTCGATTGACGTAAACAAACAACTTAACAAATAGTCAAAAAGATAACTACTACCTCTGCCTGTAGTCATTTTTTTTAACTAATAGTTAAAATTATAACTATAGTTATCATTACTATAGATTGAAAAACAGAATTTCGTCAATTTTAACAAATGGTTAGTTTAACTATCGAATTACTAATAGTATCCTTAACTAGTGATCAAACAACGGGCCCTAAGTAATTTAAAAGAAATATTTATAGTGACGATTCAAAAGTGCTCAAGTTAAGCCTAATTGAATAAACTTTATTTGACTTTGACTTTAAGTTTTAAACAGTGATAATGGAATCATTCTTTTCTACCTTCATTTTCTTCCCAACTCTTTCTTCTCATTGCAAACACCCTTTCGATTAGTGTGATGGATACTAGAAAATATAATGTTCATTTGAAGTTATTTGAATAGACATTATATTAGATATTAACGGCAAATATTATTATTAACCTTGGATTATGGATTCGTCTCCGCTGCGCTCCAACTACATAGTTACCGCAGGCGTAGTCGCAAAATGCGGCAATTAATACTACGCCCAAGTGGGCGTACTCGAGCCTGTTCTGTTGTTCTGTTAAAATTTGCTAATAGTTGCAACTAAAATTTTGTAAAAATAATACCACAAGAAATAAAAATGACACTGGGATCACACATTATCAGTAATAATGTATTTTATTAATTTCAATATAAAACAACACGAAGAGTATGTTACAAAATTTGTAAGATACCATTGAGTGTCAAGATGCCACGCACGTAAGCATCTAATAGTTGCTGTAAAAAAAAGCTATTGTTCTTATGTAGTGCGGTATCTAGTTGGAGCGCAGCGGACACCAATCCTTAATCTCAGTAATTATTATTATTATTAAATAGTTACCTTTTAATATATTGTGCTATGTGCTTACTTGTGCACGTGTAAGGGTGCCTTTACTCAACTGCCCACACAGTTATAAAGGATTCTAATTTACAACGTACATGATATTCGATAGTTGATATTATAAGTATTTTATTAGCAGGCTACTGTCAATTAAATTGGAACAAATAATCTTATAAGCCATGTTATATTAATGTAACTTTATAAATTATTTGTTATGTTTTTAAAGTGATAACCCTCACTTCTAGGATTAATACACAAATAAAATTTGAAAACAAAATTTTATGAACGATGCGGGACTCGAACTCACGACCTCTCGCGTTCCGTGCGAGTGCTCTACCAACTGAGCTAACCGGTCGAGTGACGTATCGTCCAATAACGTTATCGTTCCAATGACGCACTTCAAATAGAGACATAAGATGTTCAGTCTCATTTGCCCAGTAATTTCACTAGGTATGGCACCCTAACTACACTCAAGCTTACACATTACAGCTTCACGGCAGTAAATAGCGCCGTATTCTTTAATTGTATTTTCGTTTGAGCTGATGGTCTTGTTACTAATGCTCTAAATAAAAAAAACAAACAGTTTTTTCTGTTCCGTACATAAAACCATGAAATGACTTACGTCAAAATGGACATCATAGCGAAACAATCTAAGAAAAAAGCGATTCACTCGATTGTATGAAACGTGCAGTCATTGATAGATTGACAGATGACGGCTATAATCTTGTATAAAAAGGAGATAGCTGAAATCCACTACCTTTTATACGCAACTGTTCGCTTTCAAACATAGTCGGATTATACTTCGTGGCCTTCGCGATACAGGAGCCCTATTACGAAAATCGAAATACGAAGTTTCGGTTGACGGATCGTACATTTTCCTATTACGAAAGTGCTTCGGATCCGAACATCGACACAAATTTCGCGATTAGACATTTTGTGTGTCGTTTTAATTATTCCCAAATTCACTTGACATTTACTTTTTCGTTGTTTGACATTATTATGATCGTAACTACAACTTCACTTTTTATGGTTATATCTATGGTTCCAATACGAAATGGAAGTACTTTGGTAATGGGATTTATTTCGAAGTTCGTCGTTCTTTCGTGTCAGACCGAAGCTTCGGATTTCGATTTTGGTAATAGCCCTCCTGTAATTACTACTATTTCAAACTTATGTCAAATGACTGCACGTTTCATACTAAATTAAATTTCAATTTTTACTTAGGCAGTCCCGTCTCTTATTACATAGTACTTACATCCTCTTTGCTATCCCGGCATCACAATAAATGGAATCGTGTGCATTAGCCTAAATAGACATCGAATAGAAAACAAAGAAATCACAATTAATCACAATGATCTTCCGTAATACATCACATGCATTCTCGTTTCCGTGTATTTATAATGTTGATTTGAAAATGTCAGCGTTTATTTTTGCATCGCGTCTGTCATCGGCCGCCATGTTGGCACAATTGTCGGGCTGTTGTTTGTCAAAAACTATTGCATTGTTTATGACTCGTGGGTATTATGGTATATAGTTTGATTCCAGATAGGATTTTATTTAAAACCATAGATTTACAATATACTGTTCTAGACAAACAAGCATTCGATAGAGAAGATTTTGGCAAACCTTTGAATAATATATAAAAAAATAAGCCCGCTGAGTTTGTTGCGCCCTTTCTTCTAAGGTCTAAGGCATACCTTTTGCAGAGGGGGCTAGTTTTTGACTTTCAAAACGTGATATGATATCCTATTTTAAATAAAAAAAGAAGAACATCTGTACTGGACTTTACCAGTGGGAGGCTCCTTTGTACAGGATTCCGGCTAGGTTATGGGTACCACAACGGGGTCTATTTCTACCGTGAAGCAGTAATGTGTAATAAGCATTACTGTGTTTCGGACTTAATATCTTATGTCTCAAGGTGACGAGCGCAATTGTAATGCCGCTCAGAATTTTGTATTTTTCAAGAATCCTGAGCTGCACTGCATTGTAAAGGGCAGGGCGTATCAATTACCATCAGCTGAACGTTTTACTCGTCATGTCGCTTTTTTTCATAAAAAAAAAGAAATTATTGACAAATCCTTACCTTGAATATAAAATCACTAGCAAACACACACATTGACCATCAAAACTGATCACACTATAACGGGCTGTCAGTTCGTTTATACGCACTGGTAAGTCGTATGTTTGTAATGGAACTATTCTGTGACATGGCAAAAAAAAATGTAATAAAATTTATACAACCCTAAAAAATACATTTTGACTCTATGTATGTGGTGAGTTTTCATACTAAATAGCGATATTTATAATTTTTTATAATAATTAACGAAGTCAAAGTCATAAACTTTATTCATATAGGCTTGAACTAAGCGTTTTTAAATCGTCACTACAAATATTTCTTTTAAACCTCTGAATTTACTATATTATGTTCGTAAAAAGTTGAGCTCGTGAGAAGAACATACAAGAAACTCAACGGCCACGTTTTTCAATCAAATAGAGTATTTTACAATGGCTGTTATATATATAATATAATAACATAGCAAATTAGTTTGTAAGGTGCTGCTTCATATATATGTGTCGTGTTTTAATAATATAAATGATTTCATAAAAAGTAATAAAGAATTAACTGTATAAATTATCGTAAATTGGATGCATCAGCCTTATGAGCTTGAGTTACATTTTTATCGAATTAACTACCAAATTTAAGGTTTTTAGGTAGGCTGAAAATCATTATCACTGATACCTGTCTAGGCTTTCAAGGGACACTGCAGATTAAACAAACAACTCTCAATGTTAGTCCTCATAATATCAGAGCGTGTAGATTCTGTTAATAGTTCAGTTGAAACCTCGATAAACTTTCTCTCTGAATGTGGTCTTTTAATGCGTAAACATAGCATCTCTATGGTAAGTCCAATAATTCTTCAACCACTTGAGATACGTCAGGTCAATGTAAAAGATATAATGAGATTCCTGAAAAGAATCTTAGCAGTGCGCTATAGTTAACAGTATCAATCACAATAGATCAGTGGTCGTAGTGAAACAGGGCTCTACAGAACTGTACCAAAGCCACTTTACAAACCATTACCATGGTCTTTAAAGACTAAAAGACCACAATATATCTTATGATGACTGTTAACAAGATCGTGAATTTAAAGAATGTTTAAAGCATTGCACTGTGCGCCATAAAATTAATTTCATCTGGAATCCTAGCGTTCAACTGCAATAAGTTCTATTTCACCAAAACTCTGAAACGAAATTCCTTCGATGATTGGAATAAGATTTTTTTTAATGAAATAAGAGCACAAACAAGAAAGCAGGTCATCTGATACTAAGCGACCACTGCCACAAGCTCTTGCAAGAGCAAAGGAACTATGGGAGTTCAAACAGCCTCTAAGACTTTTGTACTTGTAAAGTATCCATGTCATATCGATTTACGAAATCAAATTAATTACGTAGTATGGTTGTAAGGACTTCGAAAAATTTAACAAGTTAACTGCACTGTGATAATCACCAACATCCAGACGGTCTTACTTACTTACATGAATTACCTCGCCCCAAACTAGGCATTCCCTCAGCTATGGGTACAAGACAACGATATATTTAATGAAGTACACTTACTCCAACATACATAAATACTTAGTAGTAAGGTAGATTGGTAGAGATGAGATATAGAGTTAAAGAGTGCTGGTATAGCAATAGGTACAATTTTTGACTCTTACCACGGCGCCCCTGGTTCGATCCTCATTCGTCGCGTTTTTGTTTTCGTACTAACATGTTTTCGGTTTTCGAATTCAAAGGTTTATTGGACGACGTCAACTTGTCTAAAACTTATTTAATATCGGCCTTCAAACTCCCCAAGTATGGTGATACTTGATTTCGTTTTTTGTAAGCAAGGTACACATTCATAACTCTGCTTCATTTTTTTTAATGTGTGCATGTGTATCCATATCGATTTGATTTTTCTAATTGTGTGTGTTATTTATTCAACATATTTGTTTTTGAAGTGAAAACTTCTTTAGTATCGTTGTGATTTGAAAGTCGATAAAACGAAAAAGCGAGACAGAAAAAAGAGACAGACACATAAGATAAGTCATAAGATTTCGTGGGAGAAAATAAGATAGTAAGCATTATACAGTGTTTTGGTACGAGGCGATCATAGTTGAAGAAGAGAATGTCTTATGTTTGACGCGAGTATACCTTGCGAGGATACCAGGAGAACGTAAGTATAGTAGTGATAGTAATGTCTTTCATAGCGGTTGAAATCATGTGTCATCCTAGCAACATGTACCAGGACTTCATAGGCAGTGTAAACGTTTAATATATATTTTGCATATGTGTAGCAGTCGCACTGTATCAACAACAAGATGAAAAACAGTAGTTGACGCAGTATTACAAAGATATATTGAGCATATTAAGACCAAAGTGTTAATTTCATACTTTAGTTACCATAAGCCTCTTGTGTCATATTGAAAATGTAAGCTCTGAGTCTGAATAAATCTACGTAATATATACGAATAAAATGTAAAATAATTATCAAACATTGTATCACTATCATCATTACTAAAACCTACAATTATCCTCTTCGCGAAATTTTACATTCGTATCATTATCTTGGAGCCAAAATTTTTGAAGTTTCACTTCTACCACGTGACATATGACAGCTGTCAAAACATCGCAAAAAATATTGTTAGAACTAACCTATAATATTTTGACCAATTCCGCACACTAACACAAAGTGTCATACAAATCGGGAGTGTAAGACGTAGCATGTCACGCACACTAAACTAATATTCCTGCCCTGTTTTTATCGGTTGTATAACAGCAAGAGACTGCATCTAGGCGTATAAATTATTTAAGATTTGAAATTATTTAAATAACCATACGAAAGAAATCTGTTTAAGTAATTAATTAAAAAATATGGTCCTTACATTTAAACTTAACGTAAATCAAATCCATAACCCGTAGTTTGGCGCTTTTATCGGCCAACTAAGAGTTTCTTTAAAAAAAAGTTGTAAAAACCACCTTTTTCTAAAATGACATTAAGGATGACATTTGGATATTGATATTTATATAAATCTCATAAAGCATTAATTGATAAAATCATTGCCCATGTTAATTGCATGTCAAGATCGGTATGTAAAGCTGTTTCACAAAAAGCTGCGATCATCGCGAAGGCCGAGCGTCTTGACGATCCAATTTCCATCTCTGTACGTATCATAAAAACATCTTTGTCCGACCTCACATCTAACCCCAAGCTAAAGACCCTTTCTTACGCTTTTTAGTTAAAAAAATACTCGGCAACGCGGTATTATTGCATTCGACTCAGTATTTGTGGCTCAGCGGCTGCACAGAGCGGACGCCAATGTAAAACCTCTTTCGTTGTTCGAACTCTTTAGTCTGTACAGAAGCGCGGGAATACTTGACATCTGTCAATGCCTGAACAATTTTTCAATCGAACCAGTAGCAGCATTTCTCGGAATTTATTATTTAAATTTGAACAGTCCGTGTTTATAATTATGATTTGTACAATACTAAACTTTGTATTGTTTTACTAACATTGTTAAAATGCGAAATGTTTTAAAACCATGGGAGATTATTTCGCTTAGGCGTTTTCGCGTTGTTTTTACGAATGTTTTTGCGTGTGTCGAGTGGTAGGGGAAGGGAGGGGCCACCATTGACTCGTCCCTCTCCTATCGAGTATTTTGATTTAGTTTCCAACTCTTACGTGGATGTGGTAATTTTTTCAGTCGCGTGTTAAATGCGCGCGCGGCTGTCGTTCTTACGGTTCGAATTTCGAATCTTTTTTTTCCCGCGTTTCTGATACAAACTTTTTATTTACTTAGGAGCGTGGACTTATCCATTTTGTGTTGGATGTTTTGTGATCTATTGAACGTAACTAAGTGACAAAGTGATTATTATTGAAATTAATTCCTGTTTGGATGTTATAAATAAGGTAAGATTTAAACAATGCTTATGTTATTGCAATATTACTTAAACAATATATTTGTGAGTACATTTTAAACAAATGTTTGTGAAAACGGCGCAATGTTTTAAACTTGAATGAATGTATTGGGAGCGTTCATTCATGTAATCTCAAGTTACAAAGTTATTTATTTAAGACTTGAAACTTTTCATGAAATAACTTGTGAGATTTGATTATAAAATCTTCCCGACCTATTATTGTATTAAGTATTTACTTATATTTGATCATTAACAATACAAAATCAACAGTTTTTTTTTTTTAATATCTCAAAGTATTTTGCATTAATTTGTAACTTATTTTAAATTTCGAATTCCGCCTCGCAACCGTAACATTTAATATTCGTATCACTATTATTATCAACTTGCCTAACTGCTTAGTATAAGTGTTTATAATATTATAGTTTTTTTATTATTGATTTTAATAGCTTCTATACTTCACCACTTTTTTACAACTAAGTATTTTATAAACATACTAGTTATATTATTGAATTATGTATTTAAATACATTACAAAAACTCCATACTAAACAGTGAAGAAGAGATATAAATAAGGATTATTGTTGGGAACGCTAATAGTGGCAAATCCTTTGCTTAACAGCACTGTAAAATTATTTTATAATAGCAATAGAATCTGTAAAATGAACTTCAAAGGAAATGGCAAACTTTGTGTTTAAGACTTTGGCTCATGAAAGGTTCACTCAGTTTTGAGTTAGTTAAGTCATTTTTTTTTTGTAGCGGCAATGGTATTAAAATTTATTAGGAGTTTGGGCTCTGTGTAATAAATTTTGGGGAATGTTTACAAGTTTGCAAAGGAGGCTTACCAGTGGGAGGTTGTACATGATGCCGGCTAGATTATGGGTGCCGTGAAGCAGTAATGTGTAAGCATTATTGTGTTTCGCTCTGAAGGGCACCGTAGCTAGTGAAATTACTGGGCAAATGAGACATAAAATCTTATGTCTCAAGGTGACGAACGCAATTGTAGTGCCGCTTAGAATATTCGGGTTTTGCAAGAATCCTGAGCGGCACTGCATTGTAATGATCAGGGTGTCTCAATTGCAATTATCTCAACGTTCCGCAAAAAATTAATTATTTATTATAAATACTGAATATTCAACAAATATGTCCGGACCGCAGACTCCGCTGATAATAAATGCAGTGTAAAGTTACTACAAGCTTAAAATTACTTCTCCCTGTCCTGTAATTCTGTAGCGACAAAGGTAAGATAAAGACAAAAAGTTTTAAATTTGGAATAACTTTACTTCGTTTATTATAATGACATAGAATGGAGGCGCGACTTTATAAATTCTAAACCTACTAGCTCAATCGACAGACGTTGTTCTGTACATAATAAATAAAATACGGATTTTTATGAATTTGTCAATAATATTTTTGTAAATCAAAAATAATTTCGTAAAATATGCTCCCTATTTATCACAGCAGAATTAATGTCAAACCATGCGTCATTAAATTCTCTCATAGAATATATGACTATCTCATACAAATAGACTATTGGAAATAGCAATAATTGTGGGTCCCAAATCGAAATTAATACTATCCTATCTCTCAAGATGGACTGCACTCCATGAATACTCCATAATCCCTAATAAAATCCGTCCATTCGTTTTGGAGTTCACTGGAAACAAACATCAGGACACTGGATTTATATATATTAAGATATACGCATCGTTCATATTTCTCCAAAAATTGTATTTGCAGTAAGGACCAATGATATTAATTCCACCTTCGCACGACACGCCACAAATTTGAATATCATCCCCACCATCTGGATTTGTGGCGGTCCTCCACAGTGCGGTTTTCAAGGAGATTTCTTCCTCGTACTACAAAACTGTGGAATGAGTTTCCTTGTGCGCTGTTTCCGGGACGATACGACATGGGTACCTTCAAAGAGAGCGCGTACATCTTCCTAAAAGGCTGTCAACGCTCCTGTGATTCCTCTGGTATTGCAAGAGAATGTTGGCGGCAGTGATTAGTTAACACCAAGTGATCCGTAAGCTCGTTTGCCCTCCTTTTCCATAAAAAAATCATATTTTTCACTTTAATCGTGCAATGTTCCCCCATCATTTATCTGGTGTTAAAAAAGACTTGGCAATCATACTCAATCACTACACTATTACATCGTTTGTACTCACTTGATAGTAGAAATAGCCTGATACTGTAATGCACTGCTGAATTCCTAGTACCATCAGTCATCTATATCCATTGTTCTAACGGTTGTTTTAACCTAAACCAGAAAGTCTAGTGACTATTTTATGATTATTTTATAGTCAAACCTAAGAAAAGAATTGAATAATTGGTATTTCTTATTGTATTCTCTCTAATAACCACTTTCTCTTGCGAAAGAATGGTGTCTGTACGATCAAAAATAACTCAAGCGAATCAATTTTGATAGAATAAATGGTTTTCACCTTACCCACATTCGTATCACCTAAATGAAGTCTATATTTCTCAGGCTTAAAATATATTTTGAAAGCAAATAATCTCATTCGTTGTAAAGCTGTTATGTTTGGCGATTTAATAGAGCGGTATCGAATGATTTTTTACTTGACTTTTGACTTGCGTTTATGTAATCTAAACTAAAGATTTGTTCTTAAGATAAAGTATTCGTGGTATCTTTGGTTGAGTGGCAGAGCGAATATATCACGATTCGCTCCGTGATTACGTTACTACAATGAATAATTAGTAACTTTATTTTATTATAAAAAAAAGTGTGTGTGTACTTATGTATGCACGCAAAAAGTTATAATTCTTTGGCCTAACAAAGCAAAAATCCTTAAAATTATTCCTCGTGCTATTCTACGTTTGTAGAAAGAACAATATTGTTAAAATCTTGTAACGATAGCTTTGACAATTAAGTATTAAATAACGAATACGGCTGCACGGGCTTGAACCCTTTGCCTATCCTAATAATGGACGAAGAAACGCAAACGTCCGAAAATTAGGAACCAACTTCACCCTGTTACTTTTGTGTTACAGTAATGCGCGAGCATCTTTTAATTTCACTTCAGCAGCATTTCCGCGTTGGATAGCTATGATCAACCATTGGGTAGTAATTTTCAAAAAATCTTTAACTTAGAGAGTGATTCCATGATTACAGTGATCAGATCAAAAGATTTTTTAGGATTTTTGGCAAGCTATACCTACTGTGCTTACTGCTATCAACAGATACAATATAGAATGATACAAGAAATTCCTTCTGTTGCCAGATAAGGCAAATAACAAATATTTTTCAAAGTTGACCAATCCGTATAGTAAGCATAATAAGTTTGAAGTAGAGATGATAGGCAATAATGAATTTGTTTATTTCTTGAAATTTTTCTCATAATGATTCTCTATAATTGTAAAACCATCCAACTCATAAAAAACATACTTTATTTCAATCATGACAGTAATCATTAACTACCATATCTACTTAATAGTTTATCATATATTATAGGACATCCGACGGGAATCAAACAAAAATAAATTTAAAAAACTATTGAAGTATTATTTATTGTTGCAGTAACATTTGTAAAATACGTTTTAGGATTTATTGTATGAGACTCGCCCTATAGACAAACTGTGTAAACAGTTTCACAGGACTTTGTATTAGTTTAAGAATAAACATATGGTTACCATAAATATATAAAAAAATGAAAAAAAAAATGAGAAGAACCTGTTTACCGTAAGCTCAGTAGGAAATTAATTCAGTTTTATATTCCAATAAGAAACGTAGTGAAGCGGTATACATCATAAATATACTTCCGTTACCGTATCGAAGCATTGAGGCAATGGTCGAACGCCGTACAGCCGTCCATTCAGCCAGGATTTCGACCGGAACCGCCTTATCAGGCGCGCGGAGGTGACGTCATAGCAAAACAATCAGGAACGTGATCGTTATATAAATAAAAAACTCTAAACGTAAAACAATGAGAACTTGAAAACTGGCACAATTTAAAAAGTCAATCATAAACAATTTCTTATGCGTGCGTAAGTTTTAAAATATGGTCTTCTAAATAAGGGAAATATCTTAGATCATACGTCTACATAGACTGTGACAACTGTGAAAACGTCGAAAAAACATTGTGTTTAGAACTAACCCCTATTTTGAGAAATGTACGCACACTAACACAAATCGCGAGTGTAAGACGTAGCCTATCACGCACACTAAACTAATACTCCTTGCCTGTTTTTATCGGTTTTCTAACAGCAAGAGTCTCTAACTAAACGTTTAAATTATCTAAGGGAAATATAACAGATATAGGAAATAAAAGGAAAATTTTGAATTCGTATGACAATTTTAGATGGATTATGGCATTATGGAAACATTAATATGTTGAAACTGATAAAACGTTAAAATATTTTGTAGAGAGAAGCATTCTTATTAATCTTCAACTGGTTGTGTTGAAACTAAAAGAAATTTAATTTAATATCAAGACTTGGACATAAAGCTTAAGAAATATATAATATAATTTAATTAACTTATCCATTTTTCGTATCGTAGGTGTAATTTTTTTTTATCGATCATCAAAGTACAAGCGCTGGGCTTACTTGCTTGCACTTTTATTTATAACTTTGAGTACTAACGAACTAAAGCTGAATGGTATAATGAAAAAAAAAACACTTCATGAAAATTTGTGGCTAATTCGCTATGCCGTCGGATTAATTTTTTTATGACAATAAGGGACGAGACGAGCATGACGTTCAGCCAATGGTAATTGATAAGCCCTGCCATTTTTCAAATTCAAATTCAAATATTTTAATTAAAAATCACTCAGTGAACGTCAAAAATGACCATCCATTAAAAATAGACTGGCTGAGACCGTCTGTGGTGCCATCACAATGCAATGCCGCTCAGGATTCTTGAAAAATCTAAAAATTCTGAGTGGCACTACGATTGCGCTCGTCTCATTGAGATATAAGATGTGAAGTCTCATTTGTCCAGTAATTTCACTAGCTTCGACGCCTTTCTGACCAAAACACAATAATGTTTACACATTACTGCTTTTACATCTATTGATAAAAATCACATACACACAATATACCCATGTATAAAGACATTGGTATATAGAATATACCAATCGGGCATAGTACCTGCAACCCAGTCGTTGTTAGACACATACCATTTAACCTTAAGGTAATCTAAACATCATTTCAATTTAAAATGCAAAACGTAGCAAACACACAGGTAGCAAACAGTTTTCAAATACCCTCACGAAGTTAGTGGGAAACGTATATACCAATTGGACTTAGTTCCTGAAAAACGTTCCAAGCTACAAACATAACATTTTAAGGAATTGGTGTTTAAAGTTTAATAAATATTAGTTGTAATTCCATACATGTGGGTTGGGCTACTAAGTCATGTCATTTAAACAGTGACAGTAGGGCTGCCATTTTTTATCAGTCTGTTAATATGAATCATGTGCTCAGTTTTGTGTTCTTAACTCAATTTCGACATGAGTGTGGTTTGGAACGTTTTTCTGGAAATACGTCCAATTGTAATTCTATATGGCTTTCCAATAAAATACATTTCCTAATTTACTCCATGTTAGTAAGCGGTATTTAAACAATGGCTTGACTCACGAGTGAATCAGTGCGATGATTAAATGAGTGTGACCAACAACTTTAAATTATTTTATAAGTTTTTGATTGTATACGATTAAAACTGCACAAATGCGGCGAACAATCGTTAGGATATGACACACAAACATTCTTAATACATATATTACTAGTAGGAGGCTCCTTTGCACGGGATGCCGTCTAGATTATGGGTACCACAACGTCGCCTATTGCTGCCATGAAGCCGTCACGTATAAGCATCACGGTGTTTCAGTCTGAAGGGCGCCGTAGCTAGTGATATTCTTGGCCTAATGAGACTTAACATCTTATGTCTCAAGGTGACGAGCGCAACAGTAGTGACGCTCAGAATTTTTGGTTTTTTCATTGTAATGGGCAGGGCGTATCAATTACAATCAGCTGAATGTCCTGCTCGTCCCGTCCCTTATTGTTATAAAAACATACAAAACATATAGCCAGTACATGTATATAACCTACAAGCGAAATTGATTCCACGAAAGTTTTGAAAATAAATAAATATCAGTATTTTGTTTTAGAAAAGAATAATTATATAGAGCTGATAATATATAAGTCCGTTGAAATAGTAAATACCATATTCTTTAACAGTTGCTTTAGCAAGGTATGTCTCTAGGTAGGTCTCATCTGAAATCATATTTAACGTAGTGAGGTGATCCAATGTTAGATGTAGGCCTATTCTTGTGTGTGTTCATGTCTTCGATGTCGTTTGTTTTCTGACTCTAGTGCTACGGGTATCCATTCATCAAAGTTTTCAATCGCGCAGGATTATTCTAAGAGCTACTTCCCTGTAGACTCCTGAGTTAGTGCAATGACTTCGTTGTTATATTATATAGTGGGACGTATAATGTATCACAAACCGATCAAGGCATATTCTACTTCGCAGCGTTTTTTTATTGCCACTGAACGGAGTTCACACCTTTGCTACTGGTAGTCTAGACACACAGTGGGAGGTACCACAACGGCGCTTATTTCTGTTATAAAGTGTCAGTATTACTGTGTTTCGGTCGGAAGGGCGCCGTAGCGTCTCAAGGTGACGAGCTCAATAATTGTAGTGCTGCTCAGAATTTTCGGGCTTTTCTAGAATACTGACCGGCACTGCATTGTAATGGGCAGGGCGCATCAATTACCATCAGCTGAACGACTTGCTCGTCTCGTCCCGATTTTATTAAAAAAACACGCTAGGGTAGTAGGCACGAATTTCATTCAAGAGCTCTATTTGGTTGATCCTGCCATACATTTTATTCTCAAAAAAAAAAAGAAAAATCTTACACATTCCCCTTTACACGCGTAAATACTCAGATAAAATCTTTTAGTTTGTTCTGTTGACCTAGTCAACACATCCATATGTTTTCAACGTTATATGTTCTCATTATTGGAAACAACTATTAATAAGCATTTAGAAAAAGTAATTACAAATCAAAAAATCGAAATATTTTACAAATTAATGAATAAATATGTTAACTCTAATAGTTAAAATACCAATTTATTCTAATAAGAATTAGTATACATAAGTGTTAATCGGAAATTTGAAAATAAGCAAAAAGATTTATTGTAACAAACGGGTGCCGTAAGCTGTTCAAGTGATACATTGTTATATTTTAATTAACTTTATGAAATATTGCGTTAATAAGTTTTAACCTCGCTTTAATATGTATACTTGAAATATTAGTTTGGACTTACAAAATACCTTTGCCTTAAATTATCAATACATTTTCAAATTAAGAAAAAAATATTATCTATAGACTTATGCTGCGTTGAATTTGAATTTAGAATGATTTTTAGGCGCTTCACTTGTGTTTGTAGATTTAAAATTTTATTTGTGAACACTTTTTTGTTTTATTCGACTTGGTTTAGTATATTGATAATGGATACCAGCTATTTCTAGTCTAAGTAGAATCTTACAATCTATTCAAAGTGATTAAAGTCATTGATATTAGGAGTATCTTATTAGATTCGATAAATTCTTAGAGTAAGAACTCAACCAGGTAAGGGTACCCAATGAGAAACCTATAACTTAGACTTTATGTTCGTTCGACCACCCGTCTGTCAGTTAGATAGCTTAAATTTTGTCATAGCCATATTTTGTGATGGCTACCATGCAAACTATTAAAATAATTGTATTCTTAAAGTATTCAGCGTCTTAATTATATTAGACGACTAGCTGACCCGACAGGCGTTCTTGTGTACATAATAAATAAAATACTGTTTTTGTATGAATTTGTCAATAATATTTCATAACATCAAGAATTATTTCGTAAAATATGCTCCCTGTTTTTATAATGAAATTGTTCCACAGCAGAACTGTCAAACCATGCGTCATTAAATTATCTCATAGCAAATATATCCATACAGAACAAATATTGGAAATTGTTATGGGGTCCTAAATCGAAATAAAATAATCCTATCTCTCAAGTTAGATTAAACTGCACTCCATGAAGTAATCCCCATTAAAATCCGTTAGGAGTTCACTGGAAACAAACATCAGGACTATGGATTTATATATCTTAAATATCTGCAAACGAGCAATTCTTGTATATATATAATCTGAATCTCCGAAACAGCTCCAACGATTTGAATGAAATTTAGTACACAGGTAGTTTCGCGGGCGAGAAATCGATCAAGGTTTCAATTTAAAAAAATGCAGTTTTTTCCGTGTTAAAGAGAAACTGCTACAATAACTTTAGAATACAAAGGTAAATCTCGCCACTAAATACGAGACTATAATAGCTCAGATGGGACATTGGGTGATCCCAAAATCAGAAGACCCCGGTTCGAATCCAGATGTCCGAAAAATCAGAGCAAGGCTCAGTCATCCAGGTACTGATAGTAAATACCCATAGTTAATTAATAAAAATGTCTAATTTATCTTAGGTTATTAAAACGTTTTCATACCGTTCTGTTTTACGATACGGTGTACGTTCTTTATTGAGTAATTAATTCAATTTGGAGCGTTCTACGTACATTTGTGTTTTTGTAGCGTTTACTTGTAACGAGATAGCCATAACGGGGAGCCTGTCCACCCGTCTGTCAACGTCCACGATAGATATATAATTGTAACTTACGGCTATTTATGTCTTTATCGCTCGCTGATTAGCTCAAATTGCTTTCTTTTTGCTACTCATCTGTAAGTCTTTAATTCAAATCATATTTAACACCAAGAATTCAGTGAAGATCGGGGAATCACTTGGCGTTGCGTAGAGACGTCGCTTCATTGTGTGTCTTCTACCGCGTTTATCACGGGTAGTGTTCCGAAGAGCTGTTTCACCTGATTGCTGCCGCCAAATTCCACCTTCGCACGACATGCCACAAATTAGGATATCATCCCCACCATCTGGATGTGTGGCGGTCGTCCACAGTGCGATTTTCAATGAACTTTCTTCCATGTTCTTACTACAAAGGTGTAGAATGAGCTTCCTTGTGTCGTGTGAATTTCCTGGACTATACGATATGGGTACCTTCAAAAAAGCGCGTGCACCTTCTTAAATGCTGGCAACGCTCCTGTGATTCCTCTGGTGTTATAAGAGAATGTGGGCGGCAGTGATCCCTTAACACCAGGTGACTCGTAAGCTTTTATTTTGAGTTTGAATTGCGGCCATTTTGGAAATAACCATCTTATTTTTTTTCTTGCTAAAGCGACAATACAAAATTTCAGCAGTCTAGGAATTGTAGTTAATGAGACACAATCCGCTGAAAGACAGAAGGACGGACATTGAAATTTTAGTAATGATAAAAATTGATTTCAGAACCATTAGAAAGGGTAAATTTTATAGAACCAAAGTACGAATTTTACTTGACTTTACTTTTAAAGTTATTAACACTATCTCAGTCAAACTAAAAATTAATGAAAATAATCTAAAATATCCCGGATGTTTGTTTTGTAAGGGAAATATTATTAAAAAGAGCATCTACAAGGTAATTTGCAAAATGTTATCAATGCAATACTAATTAAAGTCTAAATTGGCTCGTTAATAATCAAAACGGAACTTTGAAATTAAAAAACCGATTGTCTATTGCCAAACACTTTTTAAAATCGAGGTCGAAAAACAAAACTGTCAAACGAAACTTGTTCTACATTTGAACTTATTGAAAAATCACTTTTGTGCTTTTATTTGTAAACAGAACGGCCTTGGCTGTTAATTAAAAAGTAACAGAATTCTAATACTTAAAGGTCATAAGATGTAATCTTATGTTCTCTTGGGTATCTAAAATTGCTTGATATTTTATACCAATCAGGAAACGGGTAAAAAGCTTTGCTCTCAATTAGAGATTAACGGTTTCCGGTTGTGAGTAATCATGCGAAAGCTTTTTTAATATATTATCACCGTTATTTTCATTTGCGGGTACATTTGTTTTACTTATAAAACTATGTATTACAAGAATAAGTTAGTGACACTGCGCTTAAACCTTGATTTATAAAGAAGGTTAAATTAAAACTGCCATAAATTAATATTGCATAAATGCGAATACGTTCGGCTATTGTCTTTTTAATTCCATTTTTAAAAATAATCCATTACACATTTCATGTTATAATTCTTATTTGTAATTTGGACCTTATGTTATGTTCATTCGAAGGCTTATTTTAGCTTGCAGTTCTTGAGCAGGGACTACATCGTGAGTTAATGAAATATGGACTTTAAAATCTAACATTAAGTCTTCATTTATTGGGAACTTGTAGCAAAAATGAATTTCAATATGAAACAGACATTGAGTATTATTAATTAGGAATGTTAAATAACCAAACATTATTTCTAATTAGATTCTTATTAAATAAGTATTTTATACACTGTTACTCCTTCAATCTCAGTTTTGAAATGGATAATAGAAAAGGCATATAATATTCTTTTTTATGACAAGAAGGGACGGTAATGGCATGCCCATTACAATGCAGTGCCTCTCAGAGTTCTTGAAAAACCCAAAAATTCTGAGCGGCACTACAATTGCGCTCGTCTTCTTCAGGCATATTAAGTCTCATTTGCCCAGTAATTTCACCAGCTACGGCACCCTTCTGACAGAAACACAACGATGGTTACACGACAGAAATAGGCACCGTTGTGGTAAGTACCCATATTCTAGCTGGCATCCTGTGCAAAAACGCCTGTATACTGTCGAATTCGGTAATGTCGGTAATATGTCAAATTATTATCAGAATTTTTTTCATACAGATTTATAAAAAAAAAAATCACCAATTACAATACATCGTCTATTGAAATTAGTAAAAATAGGAAATCTATTGAAAATTTTAATCTCGGATTGCTAATTGGAAACAGGCCGTTATACGATGTCAAATTTAAAAATTCCATTAAGTCCATCGAGATATAACAACACAAGTTTGGTCCATGTATAGTCTGTGGGATAAATAATGACGTGTCTTCCATAAAGTTGTTCGTAATTTAAATAGAGCGATTCCTCAATTGAGGTTAATTTACGTATTTAAGAAATACGTTCGGTTTAATTATGAGTGTTATTTCGTGGAATTACGTAAGATGCACTCAGTTGTAAGACGAACGAATGTTATTTCTTGTTGGTATTTGTCATTTAAGCATTGTGGCATTAGAATGTGTGTTCGAATCCCGGTAGGTGCAAGCATTTATATGATGAATATGGATGTTTGTTTCCAAGTCATGGATGTTTAAATGTATTGATATATGTTTATATGAATTTATGTATGTTTAAGTAAGTATATTGTATTAAATATATCATTGTCTTGTAACCCATAACACAGGCTATATATGCTTAACTTGGGGCAAGATAATTTGTGTAAAAAGTGTGTCAATATTATTATTATATTATTATTAGGTTTCATTTTAATATCTTTTGTAGCAGATCTAATTAGGTAAAACAAGTAAAAGATTATCACATTAGGGTGTTTTTTAAATAAAATCTTAGTTTCAAACAGTAATATTTCAGAAATAAATTAAAAAAAAACGACTAGACTTATGAAGATATATTGCAAGTAAAAACTAAACTGCATTTACCAGTGGGAGGCTCCTTTGCACATTATGCCGGCTAGATTATGGGTAACACAACGGCGCCTATTTCTGCCGTGAAGCAGTAATGTGTAAACATTACTATGTTTCGGTTTGAAGGGCGCCGTAGCTAGTGAAATTACGGGGCAAATGAGACTTAACATCTTATATCTCCAGGTGACGCATGGGCTTTTCAAGAATCCTCATAGGAGGCGAGGAGGATCCATGGCAGGGCGTATCAATTACCATCAGCTGAACGTCCTATTTGTATCGTCCCGTATTTTCATTAAAAAAATTCACTTATCGACTTGTTTCTCTCTTTTATGATGCGTTCGTTTATGGATCAAGTTCTTATACTTCTCTCGTACATACTGAATTTTAGACTTATTACACTTGTTACGTGGTTAGTTTTTGGACGATGCCAAGACGACAAATAACTATAAAAGGGCCATTGTGAATAGATGTCCACAAACTCTACCCAACCGTTTCAAAAGCAAGCGTAGTTATATATTTATCTTAGCTTAAAAAACAAATATATCGAAATAATGAACCCCTAAACAAATTAACTTGAACATAATAAAATTCATAAGAGACGTCATAAAATATTCAACTGGATCTAATTAAGTTCTAAAACCCGATTATATAAACATGATAGAGTTATTTGCATATTAATCCTCACTCATACGTTCTGCCGTTCAGTTTTATCTGTTACGCGTGTTTGTTAATTACTGTGAGATGTATTGTTTAATTGTATGCCTTGTTAACATTTCTTATTCCCAAATAAATTAACTAAAACTTAATAATTTGTTATGTTTTAAAGTGATAACCTTCACTTCTTAATAATTAAAACAGTGTCTCTCGGCTTAGTTAGTATTTTTATAAATATTAAGTTTTACACAAATAAAATTTGTAAACAACATTTATGAACGATGCGGGACCCGAACCGAAAGAGCGAGAGGTCGCGGATTTGAGTCGCGCATCGTTCTTAATATTATTAAAAATACTACCTGACCCGACAGACCTTGTTCTGTACATAATAAATTAAATTCTGTATTTTTTTTATGAATTTGTCAACCGTGCGTTAGTAAATTCTCTCATAGAAAATATGTCCATACCAATACAAATATTGGTAATAAAAATAATTATAGGACCCAAATCGAAATAAAAACTATCATATCTCTCAAACTGCACTCCATGCAAACACTGGATTTATTTATTTGTTAAGATGAAAATTGAGCTCAAATTGTTTGAAAGTGACTGACTCCCTATATAGTGAGTATTATCATCTTTGGGGATATTTCTAAGAGAAAAACATATTTCGAATCGAATAGTAAACATCAACATTAAAAAAGTCATAACGAAATTCCATTTTTAAATACCATCTATTTTAAAGCGTTACATTATCAATACTTTATGAAAGAGATTACAAATAACACATCTGAAATACACCGGAAACATGAGTAACATAAAGAACTTACATCACTCATAGTTATGTTAAAACGTATTCATGCGTAATGACCAATCTCCGGACATACAAAAAAAGAAAAACGAGCATTAATGCATTTAAGCCGTCGGACGCATGCGCTAGCGTATCCTTATTCATAATAAGAACAAGAAGTTCCGTTTTTGAAAACGGTTCATCACTCTCTCACGTACCTATTAATTATTTGAAAATAGAATCGAACTAGATTCGCTATTCGGTTTGTTACTTACAGATTCGAACATTATTAGGCTGAATAAAATGTTCCGTTAAATTCAATTCTAAATTTAAGTGGTAAATGGTAATGGTAGATCAAAGTTATGCTATTTATTCAATAGTAAATTTTAATTATTGGTATAATTTAATTACAACCGATTATGAGCACCAAACTGACAGTCGTAATACGACAGAAATATTCCTAACATTTTTAATTAATTCCAAAACATGCCCCACACTCGGGGTCAACATTCTTCGATCAAGAACCAGTCATCGCGACGTCATGAGCCCGGATTTGTAACAAAACACACCAGTAGGGGGACTTATTAAATTGGACACAAGCAATCAATCAATAGGATCATATCTATGAAATATTAAACTAGGCCTGTTTTTTATTCATATCCAAAGTTGATTGATTTTGTTGTGCGTATCTACAATTGAATATTTAATTCTAAAATGGCTTTTAGCCTGTGATTGTGTTCCATTAAAAGACTATATAAATAGTAACCTATATTTTAAGGAAAGAAAATAATCTAAAGCTTAAAAGTTTAGATTAACTTCCCGTATCATTATATTAAAACAAAGAAGTACCAAAACTTGTCTTAGAAATATTGTGTAAGTTTATAAAAATATTCTGTTTATACTTTATAGGTCTATGGTTTTATATTATCCAGCCACGTCATCTTGTCTACGGTATTAGAATACACTTAAATTTGGAACGCGCTCATATGAACTTAGCTCGTTTCGTTTTTCAATTGCTTCACTCATATCGGCTTCGAGATAAGAATTATGTTTTGCTCTTTTTATTGACTGACGTTCGAAATTCGAGTTTAAAATAACGTTAGTCTTTTTATTTCAAATAGTGTCGTGAGCTTTTGATACATACATTTGAGTTATTTGGTTTAATATTTAAAATGTTGATATTTTCATTTATGAATTTACTCAACGTACAGTAAATAAATATTATGTAACAATTATAAAGTTTGCTACAACTCAATCGGGTGATAAACGCTAGATAAAGCTAATAGTATTGCTAATTGTAATTAATTAATTAACATGAATGATTTATAAAATAGTCGATGGCTAATGGCGTTCCAAAGTCAAATGTGCTGTAGAGTTTCGATATTTCATTTGGATACCTAGTTAGTATGTTTGTCTATGGTTCGTAAAAGAATGCGAGTGAGGGCCACCCCGAGTTATTGCGGGTACGTGTCGGTGGCGCGTGCCCGGTGCAATTAGGGCTGCCACGTTTGCTGTCAAAAAATATATTCTGATTATATATTTTTTCTTTTATAATATTTTAATTGACAGCCCGGGTGAATTCTTCGTATCATTGATACCCTGTGACTACGTAAAGTAGAAGTAAGTAAATATAAATATTTATCAAAGTTTCTATGTACTGTAAAAAATTACTGTTATTTAGTATTGCTTTGTTTAAGTTTACGTTTGTATTACTAATTACTGTTTTTTTTTTATATTATTACCCATTTTACGTTTGCTCATATAATTAAACAAAAGAGGTTACTACAGTATATTTATCAAATTGTTTCTTAAATATAAAAATGCGTTAGCCTTTTTTTTAAACTTTTTTTGAAAACTTAATTTTGAGAATTTTTATTTATTATTTCGTCATTAGAGGAAAAAAAAACAACATGATAACATCAGATGGATTAAATGCTAGTCCACGATCGTATTCACGACTGCGTATTGATTATAATTCAGTCACGGTTAGGGCTGTTCCGCAGGTCGATACTGCGTGTCAGCCCTAAACGAAACACCGTGTTACGTAAGTAAACGCGCGTAGAATTCAATCGTAGCCGATTTCTCTATCACCTCTTATACGACACAACAATGGAGGCAAATTTATGGATAGTAAAAATTGTCTAGACGCTGTGTTATATTGTTGGAATGATTCCATGTTTAATTAATATTCCTGGGTTTCCTTTACGAATTCCGGCAATGAATTAAGAATTTAATAATAAGTTTAGCCTACGTTTTTCTACATATGACTACTCTTTACTTTCCTGAGCGGCAAAAAAGTTCTATTAAAATACTAGTGTAAAAAAGATTTTTTGTTACGAAGTACTTCGTGGTATTAAAATTATATTTGTATCAACACCGATCTGCAATATAACATTGTAGTTTCAATTTGTGTGAATGAATACACGATGTGACCTAGGTACATCACTAGTTAGCGCTAACAGCACTTAATATGTGATAATTTACACGCACTGTTAAGGCGTTACATATGTATTTCGTTTCTTTTACGCTTGTACCATATTTTACAAGCACTTCAAAATGTTAATTTTTCTGTAATAATTTAAACATCTTTTTTAATACATTTGTATGTCAAATAAGGGCAGAATTACGGGTCAATTAATTAAGGGTCTACATATAGTAAAGTTTCCCTTCATTTTATCCAAAGCTCTCACGTATAGGTAGCTTTTCTCA
Source organism: Leptidea sinapis (assembly GCF_905404315.1). NCBI lineage: Eukaryota > Metazoa > Arthropoda > Insecta > Lepidoptera > Pieridae > Leptidea > Leptidea sinapis. Next base: position 2,616,891 of record NC_066297.1, read on the forward strand.
TTACTTGTCACATAAATTGTTACTGGTTAGCATCGTTTTTTGTTACAATAATTATTAAACGAACAAAAAACAATTAAGGAATAAGGTTGGATATGGATTTAAATACAAATTCTCTGACAACTTATTTGAACGAAAAAAATTTGGAAGTTCGCCTCCGTTGTCATCTATAGCGCACAAAAGTTGAATTTAAATTGTAAAAGTTTCATTGAATGTTTCGTTTTCTTCTCTCTTAGAGGGCCTTTGCTTATAAAGTGGTGATAGTCGTATAAATTGAGGTCTCAAAGAATTCTTCAGGAATTAATTATGTACTCATATTTACAAAAATAATTGACATTTTATGACCAATTAACTAACGTTTAGAATAGGAAGAATAAACTTATGAAAACACGCCATCTTTATTTGCTCGAAAATTAATTATTGTAGAAGCTAAGAATTGCTCATCATTTCCAATGTATGCCCAAATATCAAGTTGATAAACGCCGCGTTGTAAACGCAGTGCCGTCTGTGTGAATACGCTCTAACAAAGGTCAGATCTCAAGACAATGCTCAATGAAGCCTCTGAGGGGAGGATGAGAGGGAGGTGTGTGGGGAGAGAGGGGAGGTCTAAGTTATTCTCTGCTAGCCCGACGTGACACGCCCGCCATTGTAGGCTGTGGTTGACTACGGGTTAGATTGTAGACTTAATAGTGATCCTAGCGGTAGGAATGATTCGTGTCTGAACTGTTTAGGTTCCGCATATTTTTTTTTATTATAAGTAGCTAGAGAACTGGCTATATGTGTAGGTTTCATCTCTTCTTGACGAAATATTCTACAAAACTTTTTTTTAATCTTCTCCTATTATTACCGCAAATTTACACCACTGGTTCCTAATTTCCAGTTATCAATTAACAGTTCGGGCTATATTGTAATAGTTAAGAGATCCTTAATTCGCAAAGTGGAAAATGACAGAATTATTGCAGATGAAACATTTTAAAATTCCTGCCTAAAATTATGTGCATAATTAATATTATTCTTAATGATTTATAGTTGAGCTTTAATGAGAAGAAGTGGGAAGAAACTCCGTTATAATACTTACATATTTACAGCTTCAGTATTTTACAATATATTTACCAACTTGAGAAAGTAAAAAAAAATCGTAAAAGAACTGTAAATAAATAATAGTACCTACCTATTATTGTATGGACATTTTATCATAATATTGTGAAATATTTTTATATATATGTGTGTAACTTTAAACTTTTTGTTTCCAAAAAAGTAGTTTAGTATCATGCATTTTCTCAAAAGGACGTAAAGTTAACCTTTAGGTACATGATACACTCTCATTGTAAATTGTTATCAAATTCGGTGATAAAGTTCTCGTATAACATTTTTCAAATAACATAAACAATCAAAAGTTCTATTTTTGAAAGGTTTTTATGTCGGGTTAATGTAAAAATTTCATATTGCAGCTACGGGCTATATGATTGATTTTATTGCCCGCGTCACAGAGCAGTTATAACAGTAGCAGAATCGTATTGTAACGCAGAAATTTTAATTTTGTCTTTAATTTTCCTTTATTAAATCAATTTAAAGTAAATATAATGTTATTGTCAAATTGAAGCCATTACTATAAAGTCAAACTTGATGAGATGTTTATTTCAGTTCCAATAAACTGTCCAATAAACTGTCTGAACACGATTGATGATATTGAACAATAACATTTTAAGTACACTCAATAATAATATGACGACAAAACTACTCAAGTAGTACCGAAACTATATTATTGAGAACTGTTATAATTATACTATGACAAGACCAATCGATGTTTTGAAATCATCTCAGGCTTTTTGTATTAGCAGAGAATGTTTCGGGAAATACGGTTATTGCCAGAAATACATTGGCAGATTTACGAATGCGATTGCGATGTTCGATTCCAAATTTAAAATATTAAATTTAAAAACCGAATGATATTTATTGGCCATTCTTTTTTACCGCTACAGACAACTTTTATCTCGTGCTATTTATTCAAAAAGTTCTTTTTATATTCATATCTTATAGGTTGCTTATAAGCTTCAAGTAGAGTTAATATGGCACTATGTAAGGATTTTTGCTCTGTTTTTAACCGACTTCAAAAAAGGAGGAGGTTCTCAATTCGTCGGTATTTTTTTTTTTATGTTTGTTACCTCAAAACTTTCGTCTGGGTGAACCGATTTTTATAATTCTTATTTATTTGTAAGATGGTGCTTCCCGTGTGGACCACATTGTAATTTGGACCAGATCTGAGAATGGCATCCATGAGAAAAATCATAAAAGTCTTAAATTTGCTATACATACGTATAAATTGAATGATTAATTTACGAATAACTCAATATCGCGCCAACCGATTTCGATGATTTTTTTTTATTGGAAAGGATATAGGTACTTCAAAGATAGTTTGGTTAGGTTCTGATTACGGAATCCATGGCAAAGTAACGGAACTCTTCAATTAAGCGCTTACGTTCATTGCTGCATTGAAAAATTTAATATATCTGCACATATTTAGACAAGTTGTAAGATAGTGTACTTCAAACTCACTAAAAACCAAAAAATAAAAAATAAATTACCAAAAAAACAACCGACCGACAAATTTTTTTTTACTACTACATGTTCCATGCCTTCAACATGTTTTCAAGCCAATCCTTTCTTACTTAATAATAAACATTTTACAATGACACTGAACCTGGTTTTTTCCGGATATTTTCCGAGCTCCGATGTCTTCCATTTATTTCTGGTGGACACTTAAAACTCGTGCAGTGCAGAAAGCTACGTTCATTTCTTTATAACTTAGTGCAACCAGTTCATGATTCAGCCTTATATGATAAATACCGTACATTCGTAAATAAGGTATATTCTCGCGTTCCGAAAATCCTTACTGCATGATAATTCTATAATAACTACATATAAACTCGTAGTATGCCATGATTTAGGTCATTTTATAATGCGTAATGATTCAAATTATATTGTACGTTTTAAAAATCCTATTTTATACGTAAAAATTATACCATACAAGTGCTTCTTCAGATAAATTTAAGTAAAATTCTTATTAACCGGAATTTTTCCGAATTAATAATTAATAATAAGGCACAACCCAACCACGTATCTAATCTCATTTTTTTGTACGTATAATTCGATAAAGGCACCTATTAAGTTCGACCATCAGGCTCCTCCTTAACGTGTTTACAAATAGGTTACAGATATTACCCAGATGCGATTTGATTGGAAACAGACACGGCAATCGATAACAATAATAACATCATTCTATTTATTTTCCTTAGCTTTTATTGTTAGTGCACCAATTAATTTGTATTCTAAATTTAAATAAAGAATGTTCGAAATGTTCGATATTTGAAATAGTATCACAACGTGAACAATTATTACAATTTTCAAATAGTCCGTCGTCATCGTCAGACTTTCAAATTTGGAATTTGTCCGTTTTTAGCGCCATTCCGATTCCGCGGTACCAAATTAAAAATGTAAGAATTCTCGCTCGTGAAAGGAATTTATATTTTATTTCATTTCATTAAAATCCGCCATCTTTTGTTAGCGACCGTTCCGATCGGAATTCATATTTTTCTGTGTTTTGTTTCGGTTTGCGAGAGTCGTATTGTTTTATTGTTTTGTTCTAAACGTTCGGTTTCACGTTCCGAGGCGAGTATTAATTATTTTCTTATTTTTGATGATTGTTCGCGATTTGAAACTGGCCATTTGGTCCGTAAGAACTTATCGTTTCGATTTAATTAACTTGTAATATTAATGTAGCTTGCAAAATTCAGTTTTGTGATTATATAAAAACAATTATTATCTCCGTCTTTTATGTAGCAAAGAATAGGATCCATTGTAGGAATAAAAACTGTCTTGATTTTAATTAATATAGATGATCGAATACTGATTCCAAATTTAAATTTATATTCTTAATTTCGAATAGAGCAAATTCCTGTTTGTTTGTGTCGCTTTGGCATTTTGGCATAGAGTGTTCGGTGTTACGATTGGCTCTTCAGTACATTTTCGTATTTCGAATGTCGCTTTGTAACTAATTTAGAAAAGCCGTTTATTTCTTCTCATTGGCCGTTGTGCGATCATAAATTATTGTAATTGTTCGTTTATTTGCTCAATATATGTTTTATTGTTTAAGTAGTAGTAGTTCGATGTATTATATTATAATTTATTTCGTGTGCGTTGCCTAAAATCTTAATATATTTGTCACCTACTATGAAGGATGCTTTCAGCATCATCATTTCAGCTGGAAGACGTCCAGTAGTGGACAAAGACCTCCTCCAAAAATCGCCATGACGATCGGTCCTGCGCTGCCCTTATCCAACCTTTTGCGGCGATCTTGACCAGATCGTCGGTCCATCTTGTAGGCAGCCTACCAACACTACGTCTTCCGGTGCGTGGTCGCCATTCGAGGACTTTACTGCCACAACGGCCGTCTGCCTGTCGAGATATGTGCCCTGCCCACTGCCACTTCAGTTTCGCAATCATTTGGGCTATGTCAGTGACTGTGCTTCTCCTACGGATCTGCTCATTTCTGATTCGATCTCCAAGCATAGCCCTCTCCATTGCCCTCTGAGCGACAATGAGCTTCATCATAAGGAGGCTTAATTAAGCGACCAAGCTATTATCACTGAAGCCAATACAGTAATTTTTGCGATTGTTTTTCAACATTATTAGTAATTTCTTCAGATAGAATGATAGCAAAAAGGCGCGGTTCTATCACAATTAAATATTAAATTATCAATTCATGTGGAGTGGACTGGTTAGTGGAATAATATAAACTCACCATAAATATGAACGATGACTTTTACATTGTTTGAAATCGTAGTCCGATAGCTGCTGCATTCAATATATTTATTTTTAATTATATAATTAAATTACTGAGAAAAGTGTCGGTTTAAATTAACTGTCAATTTTGCATCTATGCAATAAAATATTTTTTTTATTTTTATTTGCGGGTGTGTGTTTGTTTTTAAAATATGTATATATAATTACTATCAAGAAAGCAACTTGAAGTTAGAAAGTATGTACGACAGCTTTTATATGTGAAAAATAAAATGAAATAAATCTCCTTGGATGCTATTTCTTCACGTAAGGCCTTGTCTAAATGTAGCATACGACAGCAAAGAACGCCAAGAAATGAAAGAGAATGAGTGTGTGTATGTCAAAGCGAGTGAAATAGAATATAGAAGATACTTTCATTGGTTTTCGTTTGCTATATGTGGAAAAAGGTTAATTCGACGATCATACAGACCACTTGGACTTTTGATGCTTGAAATGCATGCTCTCGTAATACCAATGGCGCTTGTGCTTTACACAAGATGTCTTCCCCGAAGGCTGAACACCAACACTTCAGTTTTGCTTGCCTTGTGTAATGATTTTTATCACAATGTGGTTGAATTGTAATAAAAACAATATTATACCTTTAAAAATAAATGACTCTTATACTATAACTTGTATTGGAATATATTTGCGGACGCATTGACCTGACTATTCATATATTATTTGTTTGCAAAGTTAATTCATCAATACGCAAAGTTAAACTTTTATTACCTACCAGGCTTCTAGGGTTGCCAATTTTTGTGAAAAAAAAAGGCATTGTGTTCACTAAATAGTACTTAAATCCATATTTTTATGAACTTAGCAGGACAATAGCGATTATATGTGTTCATACAGATTTAAATAAATACGTTTTGTTTCATATTTGAACTTTCAAAATCTAATATTATTATTATCTGTTTTACATTAAGTTTACCTCTTTCGCACGACACGCCACAAATTAGGATAATATCATCCCCACCATCTGGATATGTGGCGGTCCTCCACAGTGCGCTTTTCAACGAGCTTTCTTCCACGTACTACAAAGCTGCGGAATGAGCTTCCTTGTGCGGTGTTTCCGGGACGATACGCGGACACCTTCCTTAAAGGCCGGATGATCACTTAACACCAGGAGACCCGTATGCGCGTTTGTCCTCCTTTTCCATAAAAAACAATACCGTTATATAAAATGCTATTGTCAACCCTATATGCTTCAATCCTAGAGTAATTATTTTTTTTTTGACATCGCAGGCACCAAGTGTTTGACATAACTTTATAGTGGATTTAAATTAAGTACTTAAAGCTAGCAATGTATTCGCACCAACAAACTAAGATCCGTTACAGCATTTCAAACTCTATTGAACACCTAGTTGTAAACTTGTCAACGTCCATATTTCTCTAAAGCAATTTCATAAGTACGTCTCCTAGTTTTACGTGTACGCCAAATGAAACTGCCAAACTTTACAGAAGTTCCGCTAAATTTATTGGCTGTCTTATCAGATATATTGAGACATATTTGTTTAACTTTTATTCTTTTAACATATTGCATTCAAAATAATAGATAATATTATGTAAAATATAACATAAGATATTTTACGTAAAGATTTATTATGTATAGGCAATTTAAATGTAAGTTTTTTTATTTGTTTAAATCGAAGGTTTATTTAATGGTAAAATTAATGGAAAATATTTTTTTTATCAAAACAAACAGAATCCTATTATGAAATAGTTATCTTTAAAAAATATATATAACATATTTTTATATAACCGTCTATTTTCAATATTTCTTGTAAAAACCTACTTCCTTATATTATTTTCACAAAAATCCCATTCTGTTTTTATGCCCTTCCAGGGGAAGACAACAGCGAAAACAAATGAATTTTATAACGACTGAAATGTGTTAAATTTTTGAAATGATACTCAAATATAAAAGATTATAATATAATGGCTTATTAAGTAATTTTTATGAAATCAAAGAAAAATTATATTCTTTATTATTTTTAAAATTAAAACATTTACAATTAATTCAATTCCAACTGAATAATCCGGATGCATTCTAATTTCTATATTCGAAATTAGAATTTGTCATCCGCGTAAATAATGTCAAATTTATATTTAGAACAGATTGAAATTGATCACCTGTCAATGTCATTCGTGCGATAGAATAATGCGGTTCTAGAATTAAATGCAAAGAGCGGCGTCTCGAAATAGGGCGCGTTTGCAACAATTATTTTAGCTCTGTCTTTGTGAAAATTGGCAGCAGTTGATCTTTTGCGAGCGGTATTCGGTTGGGAAACCGTTGTTAGACGACCGTTTAGTGCTGAGCCCTGATGAGCCCTTAGTCCACTGTGTTCTGGCCTGAAGCAATGCGATGGATATCTCAACGTATACTGGACTCTATTTAAATATCGCTACTCGAATAGAACACGTAAATACAGAGAAATGTTTGACATGCTTTATTGAGACATTGTGCGTCCTGATTCGATTGTGAATGTGATATTATATTATCTATATATATAAAAATTAATTGCTGTTCGTTAATCTCGCTAAAACTCGAGAACGGCTGGACCGATTTGGCTAATTTTGGTCTTGAATTATTTGTGGAAGTCCAGAGAAGGTTTTAAAGGTGAATAAATAGGAAAATGCTGCTAAATTACATAAAAACAACAAATTTGTTATTCCTTTGATGTGTCCATACATCATTTCTATGAGAGAATTTATTGACGCACGGTTTGACAGTTCTGCTGTGAAACAATTTCATTACGACAGCAGGGTGCATATTTTACGAAGTAATTTTTGATGTTATGATATATTATCGACAAATTCATATAAAAACATTATTTTATTTATTATATACAGAACAACGTCTGTCGGGTCAACTAGTAATTATTATAATTATTATTACATGCGCCCTTCAGACCGAAACACAGTAATGCTTACACATTACTGCTTCACGGCAGAAATAGGCGCCGTTGTGGTACCCATAATCGAGCCGGCATCCTGTGCAAAGGAGCCTCCCACTGTCTATCAGTTGTAAAAGCATAAAAGGCATTTTTATTTTCTCAAAATTGATTCCTTAAGAATTCTTTTTGATCATATTCTCTATCTATCTCTCGATCTATCAGTTGGAAAGATTTGAATGTTCAAGATTTACCCTCAATTACAAATTGTATAAGAAAAACTTTTGCTTAACAGCAGGTCATTCTCGTATCAACATCCAAGACTTTTACATTGGTTTTATGAAACAATTTCTCATACTTATGTCAAACTTACTGAATATCAGACCTATTGTTACACTTTGGTACTGAGATATCAAATATCTATCCTTAAATCTCTCATCTACCTTCCAATCTTTCATTATTACTTATAATCAAAATATGTATCAAATTAATTAGAAATTATTAGTAGCTATGTAGAGATTTTATATCGGCTTACGTTAGTACGTTTGTTGTCGACATCAAAGGGGATTTGTATATCACATATAAATCAATGAGGTATTAGGCACATGTTATCATTGCGCTACTTGTCGGCCAAAATACTAATCTTTGTCACGATGGCTGGTATATTATATACTAGCCTATGCCCGCGACTTTGTCCGCGTAGATAAAGGGCTTTTAAAAATAATAGCAAGTTTGAAATTGAAGATTATCACATGTCCTATTCCAGTTCCGGTTCCCGTTTTCGCTCCCGTTCCCAATATATTATATGAATCTTATTTCGAGGAAGATTGCTATGGCAAACTAAACCTGCTATTGGTATAGTTATAGCTCATCGACGTGAATTTAAATTTTTCACAAATTCCGCGGGGACAATGGAATGTAGCCTTAGATGCCCTTTCCCAAGCTCTAGTCTATCGCTATACCAAATTTCATCAAAATCGGTTCTATAGCTCCGGCGTAAAAGTATAACAAACAAACTTGCATTCACATTTATAATATTAGTAGTGATAATGTAATTAGGCTTACAGTTAAAACGTATCATCAAATTTTAAGTGATACTCTGAAAAGTACTTATGTTGTGAATCTGCCCAGTAAAAAAACTATAGATTGCAGATTATTTGTTACGTACAACGTAAAAGTACTATATTTTACTGTTCTTTGAGCCATTTAAAAAAAAAAAAAAAAAAAAAAAACAAGTTAAAACTTACATTCGAGTTTATCAATTTATCATACCGCGAGCCTTAATAAATAATTGCACGTAAACTCATTCAAAGAAACAATACGAAAAAAAAACCAATAAACTTCAAGTTCCCAAGGTTTAATAATTCTACAACAATTTAATACCCATAAGTAGATATCGTGGAGAAAAACCGACCAACGCGATTGCGAGCTGAAAATTTACATTTGTAATCAAAGCTATTAGTGTCTACAATAAAATGCATTGACATGAGTTCGAGAGCGACAACGCTATCGCGACAGAACGGGACAAGTATACTTGGAGCAGCTACGCCGTAGCTCCGAATAACTCGAACAAAAGATCCTTACTGAAGTTCACTGCTTTGTGAAAATGGACTGTAAAATTAATTGTGTAAATGCTAAAATCCGATAGTTGTTCTATTGCTGTGCTCTTGTTGCTGAGGTGTGACATCGGCGCGTGCGCAGCGTGCAAGCGAGACGGATGTATTCGGTGAGAGTGGGACAGGGCGTTGGTACAATGCAATAATTATAGTGCGTTGGTATTTTATGCGTTTGCGAAAAATGCGCGCGGGTTTATCTTTCCGCTCGGTCTATTATTGTGCGTTCATTATCTTGTTTGACGAATGAATTATTTATTGAATCGCTCCTTTTGAATACTTTCGTCTTAACATCCTTTTTATTAATATTTCACACATTCTGGAATACTTTTTCAATAAATTTAAATATCAGATTTAATCACACGCACCTATAAGTTTGTATTTGATTAAATATCTAATAATATTTGTATTTTAAATGAATCCTTTAAATGTGAATGTAAGTTTGTTTGTTACGCTTTTACGCCGGAGCTACTGAGCCGATTTTGATGAAGTTTGGTTGCTAGAGCTTGCTACATTTTATCCTGGAAACATCCATAATTTGTGATTTGTGAAAAACTGAAATTCACGTCGATGAGCTATAACTATACCAATAGTAGGTTTAGTTTGCCATTTAAGCAATCTTCCTCGAAATAAGATTCAGATAATATGTTGGGAACGACAGCGAAAACGAACTGGATCTAGAACTGGAATAGATCAGAAGATAATCTTCAGTTCCAAACTTGCTTATTATTTTTAAAAATTCTTTATCTACGCGGACGAAATCGCGGGCATCAGTAGTAAATTATAAAATATATTATCGTATCAAAGTCAGTAAATGGTCAGTTAAGATAACAATGATGAATGGAAAATATTTCCAATGAATATATTATTATGTTTTGAAGATATTTGAGACAAAAACAATAAACTTACAACAATGTGCAATGGACAGATTGTTCTCTGAATTAAATACAACTGGATTACAATGGCTCTCTTTGGCAGTGATTTTGTGTTAAATTGCAGATTTATTTCATGAAGCTGTATACCAATTCGGTTTTCAATGTAATCTCTTTCACATTTTTTGAGGTTCGCGTGTCTTCATTTTCCATTTTTTTCATTTTCATATTTGGGTTTTTGAAAATTTTATTATTAGGTTTTTTGATTATATTTTAAGTTAGCTCTAATTGTGTATTATTTGTTAATTGTACAAGATTTTGAAAATTTTATTATTAGTTTTCCTTTTTATATTATTTTTTGAATTAGCTCTATGTAAATGTTATTTGTTCATTGTACTAGAACCAGCTAGTTGACTGTTACAGATTGTTGGATCGGTTTAAATTGGTTTCGATTGGTTATAATATCTTGTCCCTTTTTTTTTCTTCTGCTTCCAAGTAGCATCTCTTTTGCAAGCTGTGGCAATCTCTAAGTGGGTCTACAATTTAACAATAATTTGTAAGTACCTCATTTTGTTTAGTTTAATAATGATTAGTAGTAACCCGATGATTGTCCTTAATAAATGAAAGAATAAAAAAAAAACATAAAAAAAAAAAAAAACAAAATTATGTATAATAGGAACGTACAAATAATAAACTGATTAAAGTTTGTTCATTAGTAAGTAATAATATAATTATTCAATGTAATTAAGTTAAAGAACGCTTATGTTAATAGGTATTGAGAGGTATAGACGTGTATTAGTGATAAATACAAATTTTCTAAAACAACCTATTCTTGTAAATCAAATTGTTTTAAATTCTTACTGTGTTATTACAAAAAAGTTAAACACGTGTTGAACACCTGTTTTAAAAAAGTTCTTATACGAGTTTGTGTCTCTGTTGTATAGCGTTCAACAATCTTTAGTCATTACTTATATTTAAACACGAGTCGAAGCTTGTCGAAGGTGTGTTTAACGGATGGATCATATTCACATGCAAGATTTAGATTATATGATGACAGATAGGTGACAGCTGTCAAAAATTGCGTTCCGTTCCTTTAGTTGTTCCTGTACACTTCAGTTTATGTTGTGTTTAACGATGTTTGAGTTAAACGCAAGCTAAACACTGTTTTGTAATAGAAAAATATAAGCTCGATTTTAGACGTCGTTATTATTAGGTCACTGATTAATAAAACACGTGTCCAAGCCATGCTTAAATTATTTTGATTGTAATAATACCGTTAATATTTTGTTTAAAAAAGGAAAAGATTTTGGCGCTTGTGGTTCCAGTTACTAACGCGTCATTTCGAACTGGTAGTAAAGAAAAAAGTTTAAAATTGTTGTTTACCGTTTGAATTAAGAACATCGGAGTTTGAGTTTGAATAATTAAGCAGATTTACAATACATAATATCGCACGCAGGTAATTAATATTATGCATTCTCAGTGCGAACGAAATATTGTTATTTATGCGTCTGGGAATTACTGAAGCGACATGCATCGGGCTTATCCTGCAGAGAAATACTGGCTGCATTTAATTATAGATATTGTTTCGATATTTAAATTTTGGCGGTATTAGACGCATTAATATTTATTTCGAGTTTTATGTTGAGGGCTTCATTTCTTTCATAAAAAATATGGTTACAAAGTAATATCGTACAATTAAACTTATTATTTAATAGCTTGAGGGCGTTCACTCTATTCCCAAACTGTGGTTTAATTATGAAAGTCATTTATGTTATATATATGCAATTCTTTTGAATTTCGTAATACATTTTTTTTTGACAATTTCCTGGGATCTTGTTGTAAAATTATATACATCGCCCCACAAAAGACTTAGCCGAGTAGTAATTATAAGTTTATGTCTGTTCCTGGTGTTAACATTATGGTTATGACAGTTTCTTGCAAATTTACTTATAAAAAAATTGTTACACTCTTCGAAATTCCCAATCTGTGGTTTCATTATGAAAGTCATTTATGTTATATATGTATATGCAATTCTTTTGAATTTCGTAATACATTTTTTTTTGACAATTCCCTGGGATCTTGTTGTAAAATTATATACATCGCCCCACAAAAGACATATTAACTCGACTTAGCCGAGTAGTAGGCATTATAAGCTTAGGTCTGTTCCTGTCATGACAGTTTCTAGCAAATTCTCTAATAAAAAAATTGTTACACTCTTCGAATTACTCATGGGCGACTACAAAATAATGTACATGACATAATGACGACAAAAAGCGCGCATTGTGAGTTACGCGCTCGTAACAAACAGTCCGCAAATAGCCAGACGTGTCGTGGTCTGCGTTGTCGTGTTGCCTGTCCCGTCCCGGCTACCCCGAAACGTCATAAATTGATAAATACGATCATATAACACCTATTTGTTATTTGGCTGTATGGCATACAACTATTGCCTATGCAAACGTTATTTTGAATATGGAATTGGGAGCGTGTTAAATTATAGGTGTTACGTTGAGATTGGAAGATATTTTCGTCATCATTTATGTATATATACTCTCCAGCCAGTCCGATAAAATATTTCAAAATTGGAACTTTATTTTTATTGAAGATTAATATTAAAAATGTTTTATATTCATATTCAGAGTTTCCTCATTTCGTTTCGAGGAATTGAAAGCAGATGACTAAAATAATTTTCCCTATTATAAAATGTCTTATTGACATAAAGAGGCTATTTTTTACCCTGCAATCATAAACAATATGTTATGTTTTTAAAGTGATAACCCTCACTTCTAAGATTAATACACAAATAAAATTTTAATAAATATAACTTTATGAACGATGTGGGGTTCGAACCCACAACCTCCGGCGTTCCGTGTCGGTGCTCTAACCAACTGATCTAACCGTTCGAGTGCCGCCTCGTTATAAAATTCTGTTTGCTTTGTTCTCTGCAATTATTTTGATGTCAAAGATTTATTAATATTATTATTTCGTTTAAAGACACTTTATTGCGTCATTAGTGTTCTTACACACTAGAATGTTATAATTTGACTTAATTAAAATGAATCTTAGTCGCTATATAGTCGTACAAGTTTATACGAGGCGTTTATTGGTCGTTTATCGTCTGCAGGATTATTGGCACGTTAAAAACGGAGAGTAAGTTATAAGTGTTATGCACACTTGGCTGATTTAACCTACTACAAATAACCGACGTAATATCAAAGATTAATATGAACGTGTTAATAATGGGTGATACCCTACCATCTAGTATACCTACAGCTTTCCCTTTGACGGTAAACATTAAAGAAAACTTGCTTAATGTCTAGTAATTTGGTACACGGAATCGACCCACGCATAATAACCATAAAATGCATTTTTAAAGCTTCCCCCAAAGATTTTTTAAGACGATCGGTCCTGCGCTTCCCTCATCCAACGTATTCCGGTGATCGTGACCAGATTGTCGGTCCATCTTGTGGGGGTCTACCAACACTACGTCTTCAGGTACGTGGTCGCCGTTCGAGGACTTTTCTGCCCCACCGGCCATCTGTCCGTCGAACTATGTGCCGTGCCCACTGCCACTTCAGTTTCGCAATCGTTTGGGCTATCACTTTGGTTTTCCTAGTAAGATATACAGATTTTTATTAAATTTTAACTGGGTACTACTAAAATAAGTATAAAGCAGTATTATTTGTTATTTATAGTGTTTTAACAATTAACATCACTATCTACAACATTAAATTACCTAAAGTATTCAACCCTCTTTCATAACCTTACCTATGCTTATGTTTTTTTTAATGTGTAGATTGTAATTACAGAGTGTTAAGAACGAGATCACATAATAATTGTAAAACGACATATTAAGTTGCATCTGTGTGAAAGTGAACGCACACATGTGCAGTTTTTACTTGAAGATATTATGACGGTACTTGATACATCCTGTTAGAATGCTCCTATACATTGCTGCTTATACACTTTTTATTGTTTACTTAAAAACGTAATATTGACAAACCAACTCAGAACAATATTTTCTTTGATTACACATTTAAATAAAACACGTTTAAGGGATTAAAACGCGTGTAATTGTAACTGTGCTTTTACATTAAATTTTTGCGTAAAAGTTACATTTTAATTATTATTTTAGCTGACCCGACGTTTCAAGACCTTTCCAGATCTCGTTCCCTTTGCAGATGCAATGAGTCAAACATAGTATTTGTCATAGTTGTCATTATTAAGTTTAGCGCCATTTATTATTGCCTTGGATCCAGGAGGTCGTGAGTTGGTGTAGACAGATGGTTTTTGGCAATAATATACCACCTCCAACAGATGGTCTTCGCAAAATTTACTGACAGTGTCCTCTTCCATTATGTGAAGTTGTGGGTTTTAATTTAGAGATTATTGGTTAGTTTTATATAAACTCAGAATAATATTTTTTGATGTGTTTTCTTCGATCAAGTTAAAAATTAAAACTCTTTTCCAGAATGCATTATGTACTTTCAGGATATCGCTTAGTTTGTTGAAGGATAGCATCTCAAATGCGCATGCCAATACTTCTGGTAGTAGACTAGGGCACGTAATAATAATTGACCCACTTCTACTGTCTAGCCCTTAACTAGGCCTGGCAAAAAACCAGTGATATGAGTAAAATAATGACAAAAAAAAAATTAAAGTAAACATGAAAACCGAAATTGCAGGCAATAGATGGAATTACTTTTTTAGCTAACTGTACAACTGTTATTGCAAATACAAGCCCCCAATTTGAATTTCTCTATTATTATCACGGCGTTGTACTGAATAGAAAAAAAAAACAAAATAAATAATAATGACATAATTATATTTTACACCAAATAATACAGAGCCAGCAATGTATCGTACACAACTCGATACAGTCCCCGGCCGTTCACCCACATGTTTTTTCACCCGATCCCGACTTCCTCCTTTTTTATCCTGACCTTAATTTCAAAGGGTTTGTGATCAGTCATTTTTATTAATTGTTTTAATAGCCGATGATGATATGCATTATACACGGATTTAATAAAGCTGGCTTTAGATATTTTTACTTCTTGGCCAAAGTTATGAAGTACGTGAATATTTAAAATAAATAGTTTAAATAAAGTTACAAGTTACATTGGTACATGATAAGACTGAGATATTCATTAAAACACTTTGTAAAACATATGTTTTTTTTATTTGCATGGCAGCCATCTTGGTTTTTGCACACACTGTCAAAATTTCAGCAGGCTGTGTATCCGAGAAAATGCCCAAAACATGGTAGATTTTTGTACGTTAGCGTAACAAACTACATCTAAGATTCAAAAAACTTTATAATAATATTTCAATATAAAATAATTTTTCATTGTTAACACAACAGAAGTTTAAAACTCACAAAAAATAATTTAATATCACAACAATAAGAATCCGTACGGATGTCGTACAATCAATTGAATGTGATCATTCAATGTCAACGTACTTATTTCAAAAATATTGTATACGCCCGCATAGCTCTAACCCTTTTTAACCGCCTACTATTGTACGGAAATATTAAAATAGTCTATGGGCTTAAAAAACGAGGGTAGTCGAAAAAACGTAATCCTAAAACTAACACAGCTGAGGTTCGTCACAATTGTAAAAAAGTATTGTAAGATTTAGAATTCCCGCCTAATTTCATATTTAGAATATGTTATAGTAAAAGAATTTGAACTCAAGTTTCTATTATTAGTCAGTTTTGAATTTAGAATAATAAGTTTTGGGTCTAACTAATTAAAGTGTTAACGTAAAACTGAAATTATTGTTGTCGCATAATTATTGTTTAGCCCCCTTATTCATAATGCTCCGCTTACTTAAAACAGCCACTGAGGAGTGTTTTTTCTCATTCTGACCTAGGTCAATAGAAGAAGACAGAGTGAGAATCAGCAATGCTTTAAGTTAGCAGACTATTATGAATAAGGGGGTAAGATAGTCTTTTCAGTGTGTAATATTAAAAAAATTTAATTAAAAACGTAGCAATGATTTTGGGTTTTAATTAAAATGAATTGATTATTGACATACACTTTCACAATATTTTGCTAAACAATGTTAAGTATGCAAGTTATGTTTTTAAAAAAAATAATCTGGAAATGAATATAGTGAATGAGAAGTCGGTTACAAAGAATTTAAGGAAATATATGCGTATCAGTCATTCAAAATATAACTCATAAGCAGTATTAATTGGACAATATATTATCAATCTCTACAAAACAAAATTCCTATTAAACTTTAAATTTTTCTCTTTACAATTTAAATTCTTAATTTGAACGATCTCACATTGTACGTGAACGCGTCAACAACAAAAAGTAAAATCGAACAAAGGCATGAGATTTGAATTTAGAATAAAAAATCTAAATTCAAATTTCTTTACAACCAGTTACTTTTTGTTATTGAAAAGAGGATATGGGGTGCGGCCGCTGCATGACGAACGTAATTTAAAAAATGGTAGGGTTTCGCTCCTCTATTCTACAAAATGAATTTGACATTTAACTGATATGAATAGAATATATTTAGTGCAATACTGGAACAAAAACGTTATTTATCAAACGCAAACACTCAAATAACATATGCTCGATAATTTAGATTCTCAAGAACAGTTAAGAAATTCCATTACGATATAAAAGCTTCGTAACTTCTCAAGCATTTTTAAAAATGAGTTACACTCAAAATTCTATATTTAACATGAGTAAAAACAGAGTTGAAATGTTCCCATCCACTTGAAAGTGTATTACTTTTAAGTAATTTCACTGCATGAGCCCCTCGCACTCACACATCGAAGTAGCAGATGTTGATTCCATAAAATAATATTTCATGTAAAGCACTAACCGACCGAGGGCGGAAGGATTGAGTTCTATTTTTAAAATTTTATATTTCAACAATTCACAGCATACTCTTTGTGCCAGTCATTTTAACTTATAATTTTTTTTATAGCATTGATGATTCAGGTACATTTATGTTTTCGTAAATATTTGATTTTGATTTGACCATAAAAATACTAATATTACATTAGATGAAGACAGGCATAAAGTTTCAATTAGATAATGAAAAAGGTCCTTCAAGCGATAAAAAGTTCGACCTCTGCGATTTAAACATATTCTTCGTGACCATTCATCAATTAAAATGGACGACGACTCGTTATTAAAGGAAATAAAAAAGGAATAAATCTCGAGACGAGTTTAAAAAGCTTCGTTTCGAAGTAAAGAATGTTGTGTACAATCTCGGGTTCGGACAAAAAAGTGACAACGGATAAAAAAAGAAAACATGGCCGTGGAACAGATTATCAGCGCTAAAAGGGTTGCTCCCGCGCTCTCCTTTTGTTGCTTCCAAATTCAAACTTCAACCGTACAAGGAGCGTTCGAATGCGAATTCTATTTTTGAATATTCTACCGAGAATTTTTAATTAATGCCGCTCGAATGCTCTTGTATTTTTAAAATTCGTATTCTGTTTTAAATCGAGTTCGATATTCAATTTTTGCGTTCGATTCCCGTGTTTATTCTTTTATTTATATTGTGCGATAATGACGTTTCGCTTTAAGTGCTTTATTCGGATTGTCGATTTTATACCGATGTTCTTCTTGAAGGTCGGTAGTTTTAGTGATTAATGTCCGAGATACGGAGAGTGCTTTTTAAATGAAATATTGAATTTAATGATATTTTTTGGATCAGCCGCCGCTCTGTTTTTGTAGCAATCGTGTAATACATTTTCAAATCGAAGATAAGTGATAAGGAAACCTTTTGAAATATGAATGATATTTAGATGCATTTAATTGATATTATTATAATATGCCAAAAGAATCTAGAATCAGTAATGATTGTCATAGAGCAGCTACCTACTTTTTTATTAGTTTTTTTGGTATGTTGATATTATTTTATTGAGATCTTAACTTAGACATGTCCATCTATATATGAGCCAGATTATGAATATTCTACATACTAAGATGTTGTTGATTTTTTGTTAGCTCCGCATTTTGGTTGATTACTTCCTATCAGATAATTCTCAAAATTGATTTTTTATTTCTTAGATCATTTATACATCTAGATCATAGGTTCTCAACGTGGGCGATAACGCCACCTTGTTGGCGTTTGAGACTTTCGGGGGGGCAGTAGAAGACCCAGAGAAAATTAGGGGGCATTGAGATGGCGCAGATGGGGCGTGGGTAGATTAAAAAATATAGTCTAAAAAGGCAAAAACATACACGAAAATACTCTAGAAAAAAACATATTCTCAAAGTGGGCGGTGAGCAAAATAAGGTTGAGAAACTATGCTCTAGATAGACTATGACAGCTATGAAAAAGTCGAAAAAAATAGACTTTAGAACTTATTACACAAAGTGTCATACAAAACGCGAGTGTAAGACGTAGCTTGTCACGCACACTAATATTTCTAAGTAATATTCCCGGCCTGTTTTTATCGGTTGTCTAACAGTAAGAGACTCTATCTAGACGTATAAATTGTCTATTACTAAATAAATACACACACCACAATATGATGTTGTCAGTTTGTATTAAGTTATTTTTTTTAATTTTTGCTATTGAAATTAGAATTATTATAATATGAACCAGGAAGTAAGTGTTTGTGTGACTCAAAGGGCGTGTAAAGGGACACTTAAGGTATTATATACGCTGTGAGCATACATATGTCGTTGACCCGAATAGGACGGGAATTATGACACCAATCATTGGCAAGTGTTGAATGAAACACGTATTGACAGCAAGAGTTTGAATTTAGATTTAAATTGAACGGTTTTTGATCGATTTTATGACGGTTAATAATTATTAGTAGATGGTGCACCGTCTTTTGCAGTTTTGTACTTATACAGTTAAAATTGGATTCATTAAAAATGTAGAGATGGTAGTTACTTGTATGTAAAGTTAAAGTAAAATTAATAATTTATTTAAAATATTAATAAATTATATAATATTTATAATTATTTTTTATTTTTTGATTTTTATTGAATCTGGAGTACACTAACTAATACTTTATCTAAATGTGTGTAGACCTACAAAATTTCGTAATACAGCAATTAACGTACATCTTGACTTAAAAGAGTGTACAATTAAAATGTACATCTTGACTTAACAAAAGAGTGGCAATGAGTTTCTTGCTACTTCTTCTCATTAGCTCAACCCTTTACGCAGTAGCGGTAAATTCAATAAGAAACAATATTTTTATTTTTTTATGACATTCATAAGTGTCATTTCCGTGACCTGCATGAATAAAGTGTTTTTGAATTTTGAATTTGAACGTAAGTGCATTGCAATTCGATTACAGACAGTTATAAATTCTGCCACAGATCTCACCTTTACTGTAAGTCGTTAAAGAGTTCCATTGATCATATTTGACTACGACAATTACTTGACCATTACGAAGTTACGGTAGGTGACTCAAATATCCAGATAGCATAAAAAAGATTCGGACAAATATCTTTAATTTGCAGAATTGAAGAGTTCCGTTTGGTACTTTGTCATGGATCTTAGCCAGAACCTCACTAAACTCCCTTCAAACTACCCTTGAAATACATCCTTTCCAATAAAAAATAATCATCGAAAGCGGTTGGCGCGATATTGAGTTATTCATCCATTAGTCGCGCCTATACTTAAAGCGAATTTAAGACTTTTATGGTTTTCTCATATCAAATCTGGACCACCAGCTTTCAAATAAAAAAAATATTTTCAAAATCCATTCACCCATTCGAAAGTTCTAAGGTAACAAATATAAAAAAAAACATGCCGATGAATTGAGTACCTCCTCCTTTTTTTAAGTCGGTAAAAAACTGCTATTGCACTGAATTTTTGTCATACGTCATGTATTTCTTTTTGTTACGATTAAATATTAAAATTATAAAATGTTTCCTTTCATGTCGACATTAGTAATTAAAAGTCGAATGATTAAAATATGTACAATTGTTCGTTTAAAACAACGTATTTGTTAACAAAACGTTAATAAAAAAAAACAATCGAATGTCATCATTTAATGTAGGTACTCGAACAAGCACAACAGAACATATAAACGCTAAGGTTTTAATAATAGAGTACAAACTACCGCCACGACGCGACGCGGACGCGACCAATCGTAATCGATCGTATAATGGCACTTAATATTCCATTTTCGAAAATATTTGAATCGTCATGCTCATTCTATTCCTTTTGTGAATTGTATCGATTTACTGTACCACAGTTTTAATAATTGATCGTTCGATATTTGAAATTTTTTCCGTTTGTTATTCTTTTGTTTTTCGTTAGCGGGTTCGAATTTGAATTCGATTTGTGTTCGCCTTTTTTGGTTTCAAATAATCTGTATTCATACAATATTTTTAACAAAATGTTCTCAATAGTTCTATTATACTTGTTCTATTTACACCTTGTTTTGCATGAATCGAATTTTAAGACATATTCATAATCTTAATTCGAAAGATGCAAACTGCACAATATGAGAGTCTTTAAATTTATAAGCTGACTGCCGCTGGAAATTATTACATAAATTTATCATAAGATTTAAGCGGTGATTTAACCACTTTGTTTAAAAAACGATATTTATCTCTATTTGATGATTTCGAACATTCAAATTTAAAATATATTTTTCTTTTGTTTTCAGGTACATTCGTACAACTTGGCCACATACCGAAAGCGGGTGAATTTTATATTCGTCGTCACAGTTGGTCCCCACGCGTAATTTTATTAGAATCCCCTACCCTTTGAGTTTATTTAAAAAATGGAAAGCTGAGCTCGTTCACGAAAATAATTATTGATGGCACTGGACTCTCCCCTTCGTACATAATCCGGTTGTAGAGACTTATCTACATATTCGTAAATATTATATTTTAAGCTGGATTCGTTTTTAAAAATAATAACGTAATGAAAAGACAATAAGATGATGGTTGGTAACTTTATAGAAGCAGTAATGTTGATTTTAAATTACCTAGGAAGCCGTCTGAAGAACTCTTTGACCTGCCCTCTACTCTACCACCGTATTCCACAACACACACCAAGAACATAAATAACATCTTACATCCCCACCTTAGATAATTTGTACATCTAGATAGAGTCTCTTAGACAACCGCAGTTAGACCACCGATAAAAACAGGCCAGGAATATTAGTTTAGTGTGCGTGACAAGCTATGTCTTACACTCGCGATTTGTATGACATTTTGTGTTAGTGTGTGAATTGCTCAAAATAGAAGTTAGTTCTAAACTCAATTTTTTTCGACGTTTTCACAGCTGTCATACTCTATCTAGATGTGGTAAATGATTTAAGATCCCCACTATCTGGATGTGTGGCGATCCTTTACAGAGCTGTTTTTAAAATACTTTCTACCACGTGCTCCCAAAATCAGATGAGCTTTGTTGAGCGGTGATCAAAGGTCTATTCGACGATTTAAAGCCGGCAACGCTCCTGTGATTCCTCCGGGGTCAGGTAACCTAGTTTGTCCTTCTATTTTATTTAAAACATTTGTCATGTTTTTTATATTTGTTTCTAAAGCATTTTGCTTTTGGTTAGCATTTCTTAACCAATAGAATACGTAAAAATATACACAATTGTTCTAACACTAAATATTAATTAATAAGTCTACGACGATACACGAATGTTTGACATAAGTAATTATCAAAGTAAAAAACGAAAAAACTATTTTTAACACGAAAGTAATTAAAATTTTACATAGTGAGTGCTTAATTATATTATTACTTGTGTTATCATTGAAGTGACTGTATTTAAATAATAGTGAATAAACGATTACTTCCAGGGGGAAGTTATAAATCGAGTGAACAGATTAATTTCTAACACATTTGCTTCCATCAAACATTCGCAGAAATCACCTATTATTATGATAAACGTGAAGTCATTCCACGCAGCCATAAGCATTATTTCAAATTCCGAACGCGAATGCTAAGGCCGTAATTTTAAAATGGCCGGCGATACGAATGCTATTAACACCTTAATTAAGTTCAACTACGCGCTCACCATTGCTGATTGGAATAGACAGAGTGCCATAGACGAGTTAATCATGGCATTATAACCTCCTTGCGTCAGGAATTAAAATGGCGGAAAGATTGACAGGTCGGCTCGATTTTTGCTAGAGTCAAAGTTAAAGTTAAGACATTAAAAACTCGTGCGCTTTAATTTAATATTATTTTAAAATTCGATATGAAATATTTAGTATATTAAATAGTAATAATATTGATACACTCTTACACAAATTATCTGGAAAACTAGGCATAGCCTGTACTATTTTATTTTATTTTATTTGGAAAACTGACAGTGTTACAATAACTTAATTACTATACAAAGACAAACTGCCGGACTGCGCTCTACAAAGCGCAGGTCCGGCCTCACATGGAGTATTGCTGTCATCTCTGGTCTGGCGCACCCCAGTATCAGCTCGATCCATTTGACCGCGTGCAACGCAGAGCAGCTCGAATTGTCGGGAAACCAGTACTCTGTGAACGGCTGGATCATTTGGCGTTGCGTAGAGACGCCGCTTCATTGTGTGTTTTCTACCGCATCTATCACGGGGAGTGTTCCGAAGAGCTGTTCAACCTGATTCCTGCCGCCGAATTCCACCTTCGAACGACACGCCACAAGTTAGGATTTCATCCCCACCATCTGGATGTGTGGCGGTCCTCCACAGTGCGGTTTTCAAGGAGCTTTCTTCCTCGTACCACGAAGCTGTGGAATGAGCTTCCGTGTGCGGTGTTTCCGGGACGATACGACATGGGTACCTTCAAGAAAAGCGCGTACACCTTCCTTAAAGGCCGGCAACGCTCTTGTGATTCCTCTGGTGTTGCAGGAGAGTGTGGGCGGCGGTGATCACTTAACACCAGGTGACCCGTACGCTCGTTTGTCCTCCTATTCCATAAAAAAAAAAAAAAAAAAAACAATAGTGTGAACATTTAATACCATTTAAAAGTTTTCGCATATTGATTCTAATAACACATAGCATTATACAGATACAACTTTTTTTTTTAGTATAAGTATTATATAAAATATGTTGAGGATTACATAGGTTTGTTTGTGGTACGGCACATTTATTATGTTCAAAGAGAATTTAAACACTACCTTCGATTATGATTATATTATGGGCACAATGCAAATATATATTTAATACTATATAATGTATATTATAGTCGATTTTCAATTAATATAATAATTAAATTTGACATTTGCATCATTTTATATAATATACAATTATTGTAATTGAAATATTTTGTAAAACGATGAATCTGTAAATGTTGATTTAAAAGAGTCGCAATGAGATTCTGGCCTCTTCTTCTTATTAAAGCTCAATCTTTTACGAAGTCGTAGTAAATATAAAAGGAAATAAAAAACACTTTTTACATTCATAAGTGGCATTTGCTTGGCCTAGATAAATAAAGTGATTTAAATAAATTACCAGATATATACAATAAACTACTAGCTATGAAGAATATTTTTTATGACTAACGAGCGTACGGGTCACCTGGTGTTAAGTGATCACCGCCGCCCACAATCTCTTGCAACACCAGAGGAATCACAGGAGCGTTGCCGGCCTTTAAGGAAGGTGTTAGCGCTTTTTTAAAGGTACCCGTGTCGTTATTATAGTTGTAACGCTTAATAAATTAATGCAGACGAAGTAAACTCTGACGGCAAAATATTTAAAGCAAAGAGTGTGCTTTTAGACTTCATCGACGACTTTTACTCAATGCTTGGATTATATTCGACCAGCATTATAATTCCTGTAGGTAATTTATCAGTGGGGGGGCTAGATTATGGGTACCACAACGGCGCCTATTTCTGCCGTGAAGCAGTAATATGCATGCATTATTGTACTTCGGTTTTAAAGGCCCCGTAGCTCTTTTAAAATTACTGGGCAAATGAGACTTAACATCTTATCTCTCAAGGTGACGAGCGCAATTGTAGTGCCGATCAGAACTTTTGGGTTTTTCAAAAATCCTGAGTATCAATTACCATCAGCTGAACGTTTTTTTTGTATGGAATAGAAGGACAAACGAGCGTACGGGTCACCTGGTGTTAAGTGATCACCGCCGCCCACATTCTCTTGCAACACCAGAGGAAGACAAGAGTGTTGCCGGCCTTTAAGGAAGGTGTACGCGTATTTTTTGAAGGTACCCATGCCGTATCGTCCCGGAAACACCGCACAAGGAAGCTCATGCCACAGCTCCGTAGTACGTGGAAGAAAGCTCCTTGAAAACCGCACTGTGGAGGACCGCCACACATCCAGATGGTGGGGATGATATCCTAACTTGTGGCGTGTCGTGCGAAGGTGGAATTCGGCGGCAGGAATCAGGTTAAACAGCTCTTCGGAACACTCCCCACGTCCTGCTCGTCTCATAAAAAAAGGTAAAATACTATTATGTTGACCCGTAGCTCATTCACCGTTCATGGCTATTAAAAAATCTTCCGTATTATGTTAACGACGATACAAAAGGAGTTAACATTAATTTATTGCAATGTTGTACAATGCTCACGACAAAGCTCCAAAATCAATGCATTATTCATAAGAGCGATTCTGAAATTACTTGAAATTAAATTGAAGATTGAACAATCTTGATTTACTAGTTTTTGACTTGAAACGCGATTGTGAAAATATATTAAACACGTCATGTGTGGGGTGGGTTCACTTGATAGTAGGCGTTGAGAGAAAATTTCAAAAAAATAAATATGCTTATTAAATTTAAAATTAAATTTATCAATGATGTGGCACTCAAACCCGCGACCTCTCGCGTTCCGTGCAAGCGCTCTTCCAATGAGCCAACCGTTCGAGTGACGTAAAGTTCATAAATCTTTATATGTCTTGTTCAACTCCATGTACAGGACAACTACTTAACAGCTGATAACCTGCTCAGGAAATTATAGGAAATTGACTTGAGATGTCTCTCTTACGCTATACGTCACTCGAACGGTTGGCTCAGAGGAAGAGCGCGTCCACTTTTAAATAGAAGTTACTATTTTGTTTCAAAATAAAAAGCTAGTCCAGTTAAATTTCCGAAAATTTACCCAAAACTCCATAAATATCATTAAAAATATAAATAAGCTTATATCCAAATAAAAATTGATGGTTTGTGAAAACTCTTAACATCTAGTTAGCCCAATGATCGACAGGCAGCATAAAATTGACAACTAAAAAAAAAACATGAGTACAAACTTTTTGCTCAACTAGTAATAAAAAGTCTAAGAATTACGATGAGGTAACATTATGTTAAAGAATCTGTTATATCGGTTTCTCATCATGCCATAAAAGGGCATCATTAGCGCTTATCTATCGTTCGAAATTTGAAATTGAACCGCCATCTTGTAATTATTAACGACAATTACATTTAAAATTAATACATCAATCCGAACGGACAATGAAAACGAAATGCAAGTCACCTCATACGAATTATCGCTTCTTTGTTTCAACTATCGAATAAAATTACATTTCGAATATCAATTTGAATAGTTTCGAACGTTTAAATTAGATTTTGGAACATTTTTTGTGTTAGTCATTAATAACCGCGCAATTTACAAGCTTCAAATGAACTTCCCTTGGAATTTAATTTCTTCAATTATTGTGAAGGTAAGATATGTAATGTAAATAAATGACATTCCCATGGGATTATATTTTTGAAACACATGTGGAGCCGGAAAATGCATACCAAATAAATTTCCTCAAACAGCGGAAGATCACCAACATTCAATTAAACCTCACATTTGTTGTGAATTCGCTTTTTAAATAACCGATAACTGTTGAATGCATTTCAAACATATTGTAAATGAAATATTTATGTGTTTTACACGAGTTCTGGGAAACATTTTTATGATCTCCATATTTAGTGTTGCCTGCTTCGGAATTTTTGTACACGCCACAATGGAAACAGCTTTAAATTATTAATATCTTGATTCAAAATTATTACTCACAACTAAACGATCGACATAAGTAATTTAAGAATAATCGCAGGATTACATTTTCAAACAATGTTACGTTCAAAAATTATTATATTATAATAAATAGTTTTTTTTTATGGAAGAAGGTACGAGGGTACAGGTCACCTGGTGCTATCACTGATCACCGCCGCCCATTATCTCGCAACACCAGAGGAATCACAAGAGCGCTGCCGGCCTTAAAGGAAGGCCGCTTTTTTGAAGGTATATAATAATAATTTAAATGATGGTGAAATGTCAAAATTACGTGGTTATACGTGATACGTAGGTTATACTGAAAGTATCTGGGCCGTTGTATTGTTATATTATATTCTATGATATTAAAAAAAAATCACGGTTTTTGAAAATGGAACATTCCGAGAGTAGGTTACGTATAAGTTTGTGTGATTGTCAATTTTATGTAGCGCCGTAGTGTATTTGTATTTAACTTGAGAAAGTGGCTTAAGTCTTTCTAAAGCTGCCCGAGACTTCAATTAGCAGGTGGTGAGGAAGTTACAGTCCGTAGCTATGTGTATTCTTGGTTCAATGAATTCAGACGAGCATCTATGCTCATACCATACCTGATCTGAAGACGCGATGAATGCGTTCCAAAAAGCCAAGTCGACTACAGTGTGGACACATTGTCATAACATTACTTTTATATACAAAAAGAATGTATTTTATATTCTATCACCAAACAGGAACATACAGAAAGCCATTTTTCGATATAATGGTCACTTAAGCCCTAAACGGCGTAGAAAGTGTTAATATTATGAATCTGTATAATTTCACCGAGACGTGACGGGAATCGAACCGAGCAACTGAATATTTTATATGGTTTTCCTGCAACTAACCGTTTTCGACTTAATTATTGGCATGAGCTGACTATTTTTCATATTACAATGAAATGTGATACAATTTTTACATACAAACTAACCAGCTCCTTTGCACAGGATGCCGGCTAGATTATGGGTACCACAACGGCGCCTATTTCTGCCGTGAAGCAGTAATGTGTAAGCATTATTGTGTTTCGGTCTGAAGGGCGCCGTAGCTATTGAAATTACTGGGAAAGTGATACTTAACATCTTATGTCTCAAGGTGAGGAGCGCAATTGTAGTGCCGCTCAGAATTGTTGGGTTTTTCAAGAATCCTGAGTGGCATTGCATTGTTATGGGCAGGGCGTATCAATTTTCATTAGCTGAACGTGCTGCTCGTCTCGTCCCTTTCATTATTTTCATAAAAAATAGCCTCTGCTTTCTCGTGTAGGTAGTTATTGGGTGAAGGTCAAAACCTACCATAAAATGAACCCCATCATTATTATAATCACTTCTTATTTCGTCTTACAATATACTTGATTTTACAAAATTTGGAGATTTTTCTGTTTTTGTAGGATGATTGTTGTATAGTTTTAATGTGAGTGTATGTGTCACAAAAACACATGAAACTCATCGGAATTGTCCCCGTAGTAGATAATAAGATATACTCATAATACAATATTTAAAATTCATAAATTGTATGAAGTTACTGGCAACTCTATCAATATCGTTGACCATTGTGAAACTTGGCCGCGTAGCCCGCATACTAACCAGCCACTAACTACAAGCGAAAACGGGAAACAATTGCCCTTCCATATTTGAAATCGCCGTTTGAATATGGAACTATTTAAAATTTCGAATCCGTTTTATCGCTGCTGAGAACGTGTGGGCATTTCCCGGTTGTTCTTTTATAGAAATTTTAAATTAAAGCACCCAGTTCGTTCAAGTTAGATTAACATTTAATATTTTTGAGATTGGAATTAGTACCCATTTGTAAATCTTCCACAGATATGAAATTCCGGTCTGAAGGGCGCCGTACCCAGTGAAATTACTGGGCAAATGAGACCTAACATCTAATGTCTAAAGGTGACGAGCGCAGTTGTAGTGCCACTCATAATTATTAGGTTTTTCAAGAATCCTGAGCGACACTGAATTGTGATGGGTAGGTCGTATCAATTACCAGCAGCTCGTCTCGTCCCTTATTGCATAAAAAAAATGAATATTTTGCTTTCATTTTGCTTATTTCTCCTTTTAAATGCTCTTACGAGGGATATGAAAAAGAAAGAAGTGGTTTGGAGTGAGGAAATTTAGGTTTTTGAGTGCACGAATTTATAGAGCATATATGTGATTGAAAAGGTTGTCCCGGGTATACACTCCACTATTAGATCGAAGATGTACCGACTTGCGAATTAATTAGTAAAAGAGTAGGAACATAGAATTACAATGATACTCAAAGTTTTAATAGGTCGTTATTCAATGATTCTATAAAGGCTTTCAAGCCCACAAGATATCTTATTCGTCTTGGAGCTCTGTCTTTATAGGAACAGCAGTTTGTCAGTATTAAAATGGTCATAATGTTGTATACTGGTGCTACCAACTGAAGAAAAAAAAATGCATTATTAAATTTGATACGAAACCATTCCATTGTAATTTTATTTAAAATTACAAAACTAAATACACTTAGGAAGTTCCATCCAATTTTTATTACACAGATTCAAATGGGGCACCTAATAGAATAACTAATTGCGTATAAAAGTCTCCCATTGTTAAATAAAATTAGACCCAAACACGTGTAGAATAGGGTCACGTTTCGTATAAATCTGTTGTGCGTTCAACATGGTTCAAATTGGAGTCTTCCTGGAGGATTTTTATTTTTATTGATAAAACGTCTCTGCGTAACAATTGGTGAGGATTTGCTTGAATTGGATAGAATGGTTGGCATTGTACTCGTGTTATCTTGATATTGCAAGTACTTTAACAGTAAAATAATATCTTAAAAATTTAAATTCAATGTATCGGAAACAAAAAAGTTGGAAGCTAATAATGATTAGCAAGTATGGGTATGAATATGAGCAGCTATGCAATAAATTATATTGATTAATTAACTTCAGAAGACGTCCACTGCTGGACAAAGGCCTCCCCCAAAGATCGCCATGACGGTCGGTCCTGCGCTGCCCTCATCTTGACCAACTTATGGGGGGCCTACAAATACTACGTCTTCGGGTACGTGGTTGCTATTCGAGAACTTTACTGCCCCAACGGCCATTTATCCGTAGAGCTATGTGCCCTGCCCACTGCCACTTCAATTTGCAACCATCTGAGCTATGTCAGTAACTTGATTTATATTAAACATCTATAATCACATGGAGTATTGCTGTCATCTCTGGTCTGGCGCACCCCAGCATCAGCTCGATCCATTTGACCGCGTGCACCGCAGAGCAGCTCGAATTGTCGGGGACCCAGTACTCTGTGAACGGCTGGATCACTTGGCGTTGCGTAGAGACGTCGCTTCATTGTGTGTCTTCTACCGCATTTATCACGGGGAGTGTTCCGAAGAGCTGTTCAACCTGATTCCTGCCGCCGAATTTCACCTTCGCACGACACGCCACAAGTTACGATATCATCCCCACCATCTGGATGTGTGGCGGTCCTCCACAGTGCGGTTTTCAAGGAGCTTTCTTCCTCGTACCACGAAGCTGTGGAATGAGCTTCCTTGTGCGGTGTTTCCGGGACAATACGACATGGGTACCTTCAAGAAAAGCGCGTACACCGCTAAAGGCCGGCAACGCTCTTGTGATTCCTCTGGTGTTGCAGGAGAGTGTGGGCGGCGGTGATCACTTAACACCAGGTGACCCGTACGCTCGTTTGTCCTCCTATTCCACAAAAAAAAAATCGCCTTCAACATCACTCTCGCGAAAAGCGCTTCCATCATCAATAATGTTTATATCCACAGTAAGGTAAACAGATAAACTTGTATGTACACTCATGATTAATAAACAGGTAACCTTCCAAGTCGAATCTCTTTTGTACTTCCTTACTCACAAATAGGTGTTCACGTGACTACTCTCTTACTCTAAGAATTAAGATAAAAAATAAAAAACGCATGTCAGAGTTGAAACCTGCATTGTGCATGAACCTCTAAACTGCATATGAAGTCCTGGTACATATTGCTAGGATGACATTAAGGATAACTAACTAACTAGGATGAAAGAAATTATTATCACCACTATCATATTTATGTTCTCCTGGTGTTTATGCAGTAATACATCAGGCACAAGACGTCGCAATATATTAAGGTATACTCGCGTCATACATAAGACAATCTCTTCTTCTACTCTCTTGTACCAGGCGATCAGCCTGGTACCAAAACATTGTATAATACTTCCTATCTCATTTTCACCCTCGTTAGTTAAATCTTATGAATTTCTATGTAAGTTTTCACTTCAATAATTTTAAAAATTCAAGTGTAAAAGTGTCAAAACGTAAAATCAGCGTTCCGATTCTCGCTTAGGTTGACAAAAATGTATCGATCCTTGTATACACTGTGCATCTGAGATTCACCCCATTTTAGAAACATGCATCAAATTCGGACCCCACGTCCACTTAACAACCCTTCCGAAAAAGTTTAAAAATAGAGAAAAACTCTAGGGGGATTTTAAAATCGTTATTATAATCTCGGACGCCATACCCACTATTTGGGGACGCGCCCTTCAATTTTAAATCTTTTTATAACAAAAAAAGTAAAAACCCCTTTGATCTCTATTTGGCAATATCTCGCGCTTCGCTGGATTGGACATTTGGCTGTTTGAAAGATCCGATGCATATTTTAGATTAAAAAAAATATTATTATACTCTATGCTTGCTACTTATATTGACAATGAGTCATTAATCATTCCGTTCCGTTTATGTAATTAAATATGGAGGCACATAATTATGTATAAATGATCACGACTTACGAAAGTTTCTGATTAAGTGATTTCTAATTGAAGTTCACTTTGTGAGCTGGTTACAGATTAGAGATTGGAGATTCTGTTTCAAAAGTTTGTTTGAATTAATCAAATGTTTGTTTCAAATTAGTGAAGTGGAAAATGTATGATTTATTTTATTTGTTCAGATTTGGCATAATATGGCTTTTCACGCTGGAATAAATGATGATTTTTTTATTAAATTATAAAATATAAAGCAAAAACTTTCTATAATTGGCTTTAGAGAGTTTATCGTGCGTTGCTTTATTCTGCATATCTCTAGTGACTATTTAAGATTAACAATCACAGCAATCAGACAAGCACGACATTTATAAAACGCGAGTCAATTGTCTGCTACAGCGTCCAATTAATCAACTCATTTGCAACAAAAATACACGTGTGGGAAAATGTATCCAATGTAACACATTCCAAATTTGAATCTATCTCAACAGTCGAGATTTGTAAAGAGAATGAGATTTGAAAATAGAACGCGCCATTAGGAACGAACACAATGGCATCATTGGTCGATTTGAAAAAGGAACAATTTGTTAAACGTCAAATATGAACTTTTTATTTGTAATGAAACACCGCGCGGTACGATGCCTAGTACATCTGTGTTTTTGTTGGATCGTGGCGGTCGTTTTTCATTCGTTTTGTTCGTTCGCCACACTTATTAACGTCAAAATTAAAATAAGAATCCGAGTAATAGCTTGAAATGCCAAAGGCGACAAGATTATTATGTTATTAAGCTCGCTACAGCGTCATCCTAATTAAACGTTTGGGTAAAATAGCACAAGAAATGGCTAATAATAACTACAAAGTGAATGAAGATTACTGTAAAAAGCTTAAAAAGATACATAGAATTTTATACATATAGTACCTATGTAGCTGTATCAAGAAATAATCAAATACGAAAAAAAAAACACGATCTCCTTAAGGATTTCTAAAATTTATATTTATTATAAGAAGATACATACTATTAAGTTTTGTTACACTTAAAATAAAAATATAAACTATCTAGTTGATATCTGATAGAAATAAGTACTCGTGCAAAAATAAAAAGTACGTTGCTTGATCGAAGCGAAGAAATTTCTATTAACTATTTACATGAAACAACCTACGTAGTTATTGTCTACGGCGTGTGTCAGACTTTCTAAGTTGGTATTTATCGAACGATCACAACACGAGCTATGACATGAAACTATCAATATTTCTGGTATCATTTAAAAACAAAGTATTGGTTACGTATCTGTACGCGGCGGCCATATTAATCATTGGAACGAATTTCCGTGCGCCATGTCATATGGAGTTCGTTTATTAAAAATGTGACGTATCAAGATCAACATCTCATAGAATGAGATAACAGAATAGATTAATATGTAGAGTGAGTGAGAGGGAGTTATGCTGACATATCATCGGGTCATCAACCCTACATGCGTCCCTCTCTAACGAGAATTCGAATTTCGAACATTTGATTTGAATTGTTCCAATTTTTTTACCGTCTGCTCTTTATGTATCAATCTTTTATTTAAATTTATTTGATATTTTGTTTATAGAGCTTCCGTTTATAGTGTATTGTGCTATAAAGTTTATAAGCTTATGGTATAAAATTAATAGCTTAATAATAGACTACACTATATCTCTCTATGGTAAAGTCGTTTTTATTTGTTATAATATACTAAATCTTAGGCCTCATTTCTACATGTCTCACAGTGCACATATCGTTTTTGTTTTGTATTGACTTGTCTCTTTTTTTTTTGCTCAGGATTCTTGAAATACCCGAAAATTCTGAGCGGCACTACAATTGCGCCTTCACCTTGAGACATAAGATGTTACGTCTCATTTGCCCAGTAATTTCACTAGCTACTTCGCCCTTCAGACCAAAACACAGCAATGCTAACACATTACTGCTCCACAGCAGAAACAGACGCCGTTGTGGTACCCATATGAATCTCCTCTTTCATTTCCATTTCATCATCAAATACTTTTAGACCAGAACAATTTTTTTTTATTAAATAAAGTTTAAATGTAACTTCAATATGTAAATACTTATTTTTATTGTATAAAAGCCAGAAGTGAATTAATTACGTTTTACTATACTATTCGTTCTAGCAAGTTTTACGCTACCATTTCAAGCGACAGAAACGTGGGCTTTTAATAAATCGACGCAAATGATCGAAGTTCATCAATTCCTATTGATTCACTGTTTAGCATAACGTGTAGATATTTTATTGAACAGAGCGGTAATAATACGTTTTTTATGATTTATTAACAATTAGCGGTTTTCGTGAAACGGTTTTATGAATATTCGTTGAATTAGGAATTTGTTTATGGATTCACTTTTGAAGACAAGACTTGATTAATGTAAATTATGTTTATAAAAATAAATAAATGTAGTTTTTACATTTTGTTTTTTGTTGTATTTATATTATATCAGATCGCTTATTTTCATACCAATTTTAATTATTGATGTTAGGTGTTCAAAGAAGTGCATCAGTATTGTAATTTTTGAAATTAATATCGTAAACAGTTAACTAAAACTAACTAAAAAAACTTTTTGAAACCTCTTTTTAAATTTAATGTATAATCAATGGTAATGATAATTTGCTTAATAAGAAATAATTAAAATCATAACAAAAAATAATATAATTATTCCCTATACTAATGTCGAATTGTATTGAACTGCCTTTCATTCGCACAAGCAAACGTATTCAGACATTATAAAAATGCAAATAAATGCATTTTTATCCCGCCAGAGGGCGTCGTATTCACTTTAAGATTAATACAGTCTATTGTAAAGTACCCGCGTCGTATAAGGCCGTAAGCCCGAATTAAAATGCAAGAACATATCTATTGCAAACAAAGAGATATGTATATACATAGAAACTCATAACTGGTTACTGAACATTTATAATCCTATTGTGTGATCACACACACACAGAAATGTCACACACACACGATCTCATTGTGTGCGTGCTACATTAATTTGGCCTGTAATTGAACAAGTTGTGATCGGACAAAAAGTATTTCGGCGAAGCGCGTAGTTGCTGTACGATTGGACTTCCAGGGTTGCTTCTAACATTAATTATAACCCATAAAAATCATAATTTTTTTTGGTTAATTAAACTGGAGGGTAGTCGTAGAATTTGTTTATAACGGTTGCATTTTCGGAATTCGAGTTTTAACATTGCAGCTTTAAGAGTGCTTTTGTACTAATAATTTGGTTGTATCTTAAAGTATTTTAAAATGATTTGATAATTATTGTATAATTTTTATAATAAATATGTGTGTATTGCCAGCCCTGTGTCAACATTTCGAATTTATACGTTCATAAAATACTTTTGTCAAATTTACGTCGCAGTTCCAAATAAAATGGCCGATCGGCGGTTGGGATTCTTTAACGAAATGATCATCTACGTGGCTTTTTCTGTCGGTTATTATGTTGTATGGTTACAATTAGCAATGCAGAACGACCTCGCATTCCCTAAATTTAGGGAGATTATAGCTTTTTTTGGGAATCATTACATGATTATTCGCTATAATGGTTTTTGTATTAGACGTATTTTGATCGAAAGTTATGCTGAGATACCTGTGATGATGTTATGACTGTTCATTGGGCATAGCATGGGTCGAGGTCTTGTGGATTCTGATGC
Source organism: Leptidea sinapis (assembly GCF_905404315.1). Classification (NCBI taxonomy): domain Eukaryota; kingdom Metazoa; phylum Arthropoda; class Insecta; order Lepidoptera; family Pieridae; genus Leptidea; species Leptidea sinapis. The sequence continues at coordinate 2,651,449 of NC_066297.1, forward strand.
ATAATGGCTTAATATTAATGGAACTTTTGATCGTGATCACCAATATCAAGTAAGACTCTCAACTAAAAAGACATTTAGAATAAAGTACGGCCGAATCGGATTGTAAGCTAACTTTAGAAACACTCGATTAAAATAATTTATTTCGCAAGAAAACCCGCAGGCTGCGCTAGTGTCGTAACGACAGCACACAATCGATAATTAGGAATGTCACTTATCGACATCGACATCGGCTACCTCACTATTATTCATTAGCATTGCGTAGTGAGGGGACGAGCGATATTCGGTGGGCTAACATTAATAATTACTTCTCAAAATAATGCTAAGTTTGATCCACGATCCGTGATAAGGTACGGTCGGCAGCGGAAGAAACATCTATTGATTAATTCTATTGATTGTGGTGTTTAAGTAGTGGTGTATAAGCTAAGTCGCACGGCTTTGTCAGTGGAATTTCTTAGATATAATTTAAGCTCAATAAATTAAATAATACAAAAGTATTTTTAGGTTTTATGTTTCTGACTGTTACATCGCACCTGGTCTTACGGACTATGCAACTTTTATTAATGTGGATAAGACGTAAAAAAGATTAAAAATGAAATGATTTCAAGAGTTTTGACAAATTTCAATTAAATAAATTCAAAATTAATACAAGAACCGAAAATTTTTATTTTATTTTTATTATTACATGTAAGTTTTGGCACATTTTCCTGAAATATTACTACACTTAGAACAATTTCTATTCTAAGCGTTTTTGTTCTCAAAATGATAGTACATTATCATTTTTTTATGGAATAGGAGGGCAAACGAGCGTACGGGTCACCTGGTGTTTAGTGATTACCGCCGCCCACATCAACACAGGAATCACAGGAGCGTTCCCGACCTTTATCAGAAGTGCAATATAATTCATAAGTAGCCCGAATCATAATATTTTAAGTACATAACATGTAAGTAAAATGTTATATATTTTTAAAATATAAATATGAATAAATCCAGTGCCCTGATGTGTGTTCCCAGTGAGTTCCTAAACTAATGAACAGATTTTAATGGGGATTACTTCATTAAGTGCAGTTTAGACCAACTTGAGATATAGGATAGTTTTTATTTCAAATTGGGACCCATAATAATTTTTATTTTCAATATTTGTTTTGTATGCACATATTTTCTATGAGAGAATTTATTGACGCACGGTTTGACAGTTCTGCTTAAAAAAAATTCATTATAACGACAGCAAATTTTACAAAATAATTCTTGTTGTTATGAAATATTATTGACAAATTTTATCTATAATGTACAGAACAACGTCTATCGGGTCAGCTTGTATACTATACAATTTGCAAGAAACAAATTTAATTTAAGCTTTTATTATCCAAATGATAAATATAAATCGTACTACGTCGGACAATGGCTAATTCGGATCGATGTCACTATAGGATACTTACGCAACACAAATAATTAATACTATCGAACGCCTGAATCGATCAAACGGGATTTATAGATTAGTGGAGTGATGCGTCGAATTGTGTTACTTATGTTCAAGAAAGTTTGGCATTCGGCTTGAAACTATTCATTCGAATGATTTTAAGCCTTTAACTTCAAGAGTCTTAGATATTTTCAACAATATATTGGTAAAAATATTAGTTTAAAGACCTGGTAAAATTTTTGAGTGGTGAGCAAGGTTATTACGCAGTTATGCGATATTTTAGTACATTGTTGTTATTGGATGTAATTTTGTTTAGGAAAATAAGGAACGAGACGAGCACGACGTTCAACTGAAGGTAATTGATACGCCCTGCCCATTACAATGAAGTACCGGTCACGATTCTTGGAAAAAACTAAACATTCTGAGCGGCACTACAATTATTGCACTCGTCACCTTGAGTCATAAGATGTTAAGTCTCATTTGCCCAGTAATTTCACTAGCTACGGCGCCCTTCACACCGAAAAACAGTATAGCTTACACATAACTGCTTCACGGCAGAAATAGGCGCCGTGGTACCCATAATCTAGCCGGCATCCTGTGCAAAGCAGCCTCCCACTGGTCCATTTGGGTACGTTCTGTGTATATCGCTCACCGTACTGCTCTCCAGTCACATACTTCTTATTATTTTTGTGCGTTCAATAATTTTTTTTTTTGAATAAAGTCCAGCCGCTGAATAGCGCATTATTTATAAATAAATTTTAATGTTTTTCTTTAAAAATAAACTCTTCTGTAAATAATACTGCTCAGCAGAGATATATCCAATGGATCGGAAAGCTTAGATACTACTAGACTACGATTATGATTATTTCATATCAATAGCTATAACAAAGTACATCATTGCTTAAATTATATTTTTTTTAAATCCTAGGAAATTGTCTTGCCCAGTTTCCTCTCAGCGCGTCATTTGTTTCCAAAAAAGTATTAGTGAGTCAAAATTGACGCTTAAAAATATTGAATACGAAAGGAATTAATTTTGAGAATGTAAATGCCTCTTATGCCTTGTACCACACTATATCTTTGCTGTTTAAAGTTTTTATGACTATTAGTGGAATTTAGTCTTTTTCAACTTTTTTTTTGGTTTAAATATAGAAAAGTACGGCAAAATTGTATTGCAAATATCAGGTTATTTTTTTATGGCCCATCTATCTCTATCTCAGAGTAATTTGACAGAAATGATGTAGGTCTATCTAATTAAGGTTGTAAAATTTGAAAGAAATATATTTAAGACTTCGAAAATGCAACAAAACAATGCTATGTTAGTTTCTTGTGCTACTTCTTCTCTTTCAGAGCGCCATTTGTTTCCGAAGCGGTAGTAGTATCTACTATATTAGAAACTAGCTGACCCGGCAAACGTTGTTTTGCCATATAAAGTATAATTCACGCGATAGTTTTATAAGTAATAAATAGCCTATGTGTTATTCTGGTGTGTAAGCTATATTATTGTAAAGTTTCATCAAAATCCAATCAGTAGTTTTTGCGTTAAAGAAGTTCAAACATACATCCAGACATACAAACTTTCACATTTATAATATTATAATAGGATGACATCAAAAAGAATTCTAAGGGAATCAATTTTGAGAAAATAAATACCTATTTGGCCTAAAGAAGAGAAAATAACTTTGACCGTGTTCGTAGTTAATCGAAAAATTATTCACGAATTTTCCCCCGCTGGGATTGACAAATACGATATTTTAATTTCCATCAAAATTTAATCTATGTCAATTAGACTGTAAAACTAAGCTTATTAGAACAATTTTAATTAATTACCACCAAAAAAAACTACAACTTAAGAATATTTAAGTAATAAATAACTTATTTTTTTCAAATCTTTACTAAGAGTATGAGTATACCTAATGTTACGTTAATAATAAACTATAATAGAAATTCCAATTAATATTCTGTCGGTACTTGACACGTGTTTGGGTCCGAAACTGGATTTGTATTTGGAACACATAGATATTTCGCATAGCGATAGTACATACTGTAAAGTTCAATAGTGATACATTCAGATAATGATATTTTTGAGTTTTGATCAAGTTTCAACTATCAATCGATCTCTAATTTATCAAGTAAACTACCGAGTAGCCGAATCACTACAGATTTATCGAAAGCGTATGCCAATCACACAAACCAACAAGTATGGAACTGAACGGAAACTTTAAAAATACTCAAAAAACGATCGCCATAGGAAATAACTGAAATTGTTAAGTACATTATATTTGGGGCAAATCGCTGTATTATCCTATGTTGAAAAAAAAATGAACAAATAAACATCCGACTTCAAAAACACTATTCCAAAACAAAAGATAATAAAGCTTTAACATCTAATTAATTAATCTAATTCTAGTTAGTAATAGTTAATTTAATTTCTAGTCTATTAATTGTTATTGCGATGGGACTACACGGAAAGCACCAGCTTTCAAGTAAAAAAAGAATCATCCAAATCGGTTCACCCAATTGAAAGTTCTGAGGTAACAAACATTAATAAAATACCGACGTATTGAGAACCTCCTTTTTTTGAAGTCGGTTAAAATTTGTGGCAATATTTGATGACACAACTACAACAAGTTTATTTGACTGATACTTAAAAATAAATCCAAGAATTATTACTTAGTAATGTTAACAAAACAATGTATTGAACAACCGCAATCATAAAACTAATATTGAGAAAGTGAGAAAATGTTAATTTTTCATGTTGAGTGTTTGTCTTATCCGGAAATATTTACACGGCCCAGCTGCTGGGAGTATCTGTGAGGACCATTGAGGCTATGGACATATGTAAAGTTTGTTTGTGTAATGGATTTTAAGATTACGAATATACATGTATTCGATACTTAATTTTGTTACGCTCTGTGACAGAAATTTGGGGTTTTCTGCCTTACATCTTGTTTTTTTTTTGAAAGGGAGGACCAACGAGCAAACCTGGTGATAAGTGATCACCACCGCCCACATTCTCTTGCAACACCAGAGGAATACGACGGCAGTTCGAGCGAGAATGCTTAGGGAGGGATTCTCCGACTCTTATATGTAGAGCCGGTTCCCTGAGCCGGGGGGTGGCAAGATAAGTCGAGCGCAATCTTTGACTTACCAGGAAATATTCTCTAATTACATTTTCCATCATGAAAGCCTTAATGTATAATTCTGTCCGCTGTAATTTTTATTAATGAAATTTGTTGAAACTTAAAACAGTTAAAACATCGGAAATACAAAAACTTTAAAAAAGGTGACTGATAATATTTGAGTTCCTAAATAGTATAGTTTATTATCTAAATAGCAAGTTTAAGCTTCGCGACATATGTATAAAACAGGATTGGATTGTATTAATATTCTTTATTTGACTAGAGTGCTGAGCATTACGCGGAATCCAATAAAATATAGCATAAAAATAATTGCTCATTGTTTTATAGTCTATGGAAACATTACACGCGCCAACAGGAAAGAGAACTCGTTCCACATTCAAATTGGTAAGGAATTTGAATACACGATTGTCATTGGCTGACAATCAATCATTACACTTTTTGAAATTCGAATTCCGATACGTGGCGTGCGATCGCGTAATAAAACGTGTTCTAATTCTGATTCTAAAATAATTTGTAGTTTTAATTTAGTTGTTTTTTTGTATCATTTATCTGAGGGTCACTTGAAGGGACTACTTCCCTATGTAATAATATGAATTTAAAACCTGTAGACGATATAATAACTAATAGATTTTTATTTTTTATTTTTATTTAATACATCACAAAATCCACAGAACTTATGTTAGGTTATAATAATACTATTGTAGAACTTACCTCTAATAATGGATTTACAATATGCGTGTGCGGTTTGGTGTGAATGCGTGTGTATGTGTTAGTGAATTACTTTTAAATTATACCTTCCTTTAGATTTTTATTAACACACCTTATAAAGCAGTCTTTACCGTTATTAAAAAGTTCAGTACTGTTCAATTGTTTACTATAGTTGCATAGAGTGCGACAGATTACCGAATTTTCATAATAATTGGTGTGACTCAGCGGGACTTGCAATAGAGACGTGTGGCTAGTGCGAACTGACGGCACTGGTGATTGTAAGAATAGTTCAGTTAGCTGTCGATCTTACCCTGAACTTTGTTATGAAGAAAGAGGAATCCAGAACCAGATAATATAACTTACCCATCGCGTTCTCTCTACATTTACCCATTACATTACATTAGATTCACTCACCTTACAACATACGTCGTGCTAAGGATTATCCATTCCATTTTCGATTTAATTTGTGTTTAAGAATAATTGGAGTATAACAAAAGAGTATTTATTCTATACAATGTTACGATTACAGGTTATAAAAATCGATTTTGTATAATTGTATAAGATATTAAACAATGTAGGCACTTTATAAATATAAGGTGGTAGTGGGTTGGTAAAAGTTTTTTTTTTAAGTTGCAAAGCGGCATTTTAGTACAATAAATACTTATACTTATTGTTTCCTTCTTTTATATATTAACAATTTCACATGCTAAATAAATATCATGATTATAGATAATTATGACATCACACTATACTAAAGAAAGATTTATCGACTACCTTCATAGCGTCGAAAAAAGTGAAAATGCCCGCGTGCCTTTTAAAAATTACTCAAATATTTTTTTCTATTTTGTAACTCCATGTCGTTGTCCGTAAGTCTAGTGTCTACCTTCTGGAATACGTACCAAAAATTAAATAACCAATAAAAATTACAAGTGCATTAAGTACGTTCACACAGAGGGCGAACACGCCACGTTTACGAGGCGGCTGTGGGCGTTCTGTGTATAATTAAAGTATAGAAATAGTTATGTGTTTTCGAGTGTTTTCTTCATAAAACAGTCGAGTGGTTGGAAACACTTTTAGTTCAGTGAACTCGGTTGCCGGCCGTAGGTGCTTGTGTTGATAAAGATTTACTAATTACGGATTTTAATTTAGGTTATCGGCAGGCTAGCGTGGGGATTATTAAACGTTGTTTAAGTAGTTTGGTGATGTTAGAAGAATGGCTGAAAGTACATTGACTGCATATAGATTGAATAGGTACGGAAGTTTTGGAAATTGTGGATTGGGTCCACCTTCCACGATCAGATTGGAGATACAGTAAGCAAAAAGGAACGATCGTGAAAAGGAGAATTGAAAGAATTAACGCGAATGGAAGAAGTAAAAGAAGTGGGATTATGATATTTATTTAATTAATAAAATGCAAATTTAAAGAAAATGGTTTCTTAGCAATTAAAGCCACTGAGGTTGTGCCATTGCTAAATTTACCTACAAGCTTATAAGATACGGTTATGTTTCATATAAAATAAAATAGATATATATAATAAAATAATAACTGTTATAGAACTTTAAAGTGATAACCCTCACCTTCTGGGATCAATCACACAAATGAAACTGAAAATAAAATTTTATGAACGATTCGAACTCGAACGCTTAGCTCAGTTGGAAAGAGCGCTCGCACGGAACGCGAGAGGTCGCGGGTTCGAGTCCCGCATCGATCATAAAATTTTGTTTTCAGTTTTATTTGTGTGACTGTTATAGAATTAAACAAAAATAAAGTTAGTTTTAGTAATTGGCTGGTATATTGGTAAATAAGGTCTCTGTGAGATGACTTAGATAATATTATGAATAATGATGATAGATACACTATTAATAATTGCGTTGCCTTTCACTGTAGATTAAATAAAATGATATTGTTACTGTAATAAAACACATGAACACAATGCAATAAAATTTCTTGGACGTGTAAAAATCTAGGACAATGCAACACGCACGACCGTTGGCCCGAAGGTCTAATAATTGAAAATGATAATTGAGTTCGAAATAGGAATAGCGAATATAGAATAGCGTTCCATATTTGAAATTTGCATCGCTGCGTTCTTTTTTCGAGATTCGAATTTAAATATGTAGTGTTTTTGTATATTGCACACAAAGTAATAGTTAAGTATCTTTTTTTTTCTACATAATACTCATGTTTCTCATGGTTACTAGTATTGGGATATAAAATGTTTGTTAAGTGTTACACATTGATCTTAAACTTCCCAAATTTTCTAGCTTGTATAAACAAATCTTGGTCAAACTGAAGAGATGCTCAAAATCAAAATAAATCATAATAAAACCTTGTGAAACAGACAATTACTTAGCCTTTAGCAGTAAACCTAAAAACAGACTAAAATAAAGTAACAGAATTTTCGTAACAAAAGATAATAACTATATTTACGTCGTCTGTGGTTTGGCGTTACAAACTTGTGTATTCATTATATTTTATCTATGATTAGATCGAAAACTTTCGATATAAAGTTATTGGAGAATAGAGGTCACACCTTTTTGACAACAGTCAACGGCTTAGTCTGTGGCTAACTTAATATGTTAACAGTTACCGTTTATTAAGTGAAGGATGCTACAGGTTTTTGCTTTTTCAGGCATAAAGCATCCTAACAAACCTTTTAACTTAATAAAGACGGATTGTCCAAAACGATAAAAACGATTTAACGACATTCTGAATTCAAAATTCAAATAGTCTTCGGTATGTCACATAGGAATGAATTTCATTCAATTTTTTAATAGGATTCTTATGTCAAATTTAAAAAGTTCTAGAATATTGGAGACCTCGAAATAACTTGTTTTTACGTAATATAAATACATAAAGGCGGCCAGTATTTGTGACCCAGAAATAGACAAATGTAACAAATTGTATCTATTCGGTGTAATTTAGTGGTGTGCAATTAAAATATAATGTTTTATATTTATCGAGATAAAGTGTCGATAAGAATTTTCGTAATAAACGGGCTTATATTTCGGGTTGATTAATGTAATATGTGTTTTGTTACGTTTTGTCTTTGAAGTTCCGTGTCCTAGCATTTAATAACACAACTAGTCTCAAGATTATGTAACTAACTAGGCACGTATATATATACATTAAACTTATTTGAAAACTGAAAATTCGCTTAAGTGACACCTCATTTTTTTTCTTATGTGAGTTTAAGGTACTTACAACAAAAATAAATCTGAAGAACCAGAATCTATCTATAAGAAATATAGCGTAGATAGATATGTAAATTCGTTCCATTTATAAAAGTTAATAAAATTTACGGTATAGAAAGTCACTTTTAGAGATAATTTGTCAAACATTTTTGTTAAAATACTAAAAAAACAAAGTAGGGTTCCAAATTACCACCCCTTCCTCTATAGTCAAACGAAGCGTGCGAGACAATGGATATATACCAGGAAAGGAAAGGATAGCGAATCTATATTAAATGTAGCCAATTTTAAATATAAAAAAATTAGGCGTTATTTTGCATATTATATCCATAATTATTCAAATTTTGTGAGCCTTCTTGAATGTAAACTCCGCAAAGATTCGCCTTCAATCAATTCGACGCGTGTTTCGCTTCTACACGAGGCATCCTCAGGAGATGTTGACTCGCCGAATTCTAGAGACTACCAGCGTTTTTGTGAGTTTTAAGTCTCGTGCCAGAATTTGGCGAGTCAACATCTCCTGAGGATGCCTCGTGTAGACGCGAAACACGTGTCGAATTGATTGAAGACGAATCTTAGCGGTGTTTACACTCAAGATGGCTCACAGCATTTGAATAAGCGTAAACAATCCACACACGCATATAATTAACTAGTATTTTGAATATTAAACCACTTGCTAACGTACACATTGACAAATCAATATAGGTCACGCATAATCAGGCTGTCAGGTTCTCTATACGCCAGTATATTGTAAGTCTATATTTCGGCCTCCTTCCGCACCTCCCACAGTTACAATTACACGCGTTTTAATCTATTAAAAGTGCTTTATTTAAATGTGTTACACTCGCGTTAAACAAAAAAATACAAGGAATATGTACACAATTTGTCTAAAACTCACTCTTCCAAAAAATATTTTGAATGACAGACAGATTCGCCATACGTTTAAAACACAGGTTTTCAGTGACTATGATAAATGATGTGATGTTTGACACATGAGGTCTATGCCCAACTATGAGGTGAAGACTACGAGGAAGGAAGGGACGAATTTATCATCAATACAATACAATGCGTTTGTACGTTTAATTTGTTTATACTTTAATACTTACATCATTTATACGTCTAGATAGATTAGATCTCTTACTTGCGATAAAAATCGTAACTATCGTTGACTTTTCTGTCCCAATAAACTTATCGGCGGTAACTCACCTTATCCGTACACGCCGCGGCCGTCTGACAATGGAACGACGCATAGCTTACCAGCGATAGAATTTTGTATGGAAATTGTAATTCACGCGTCCCAATATATGGCGATAAGAATGACTTATCGGGTAAGTATATTGGGACAGCTTCAGATTATTGACAGATAATTACTGACAGTAGTAGGTATATTGGGAACGGCCGTATGACAGCTGTGAAAATATCTAAAAAATATAGTCAAGAACTATATTGAGCAATTCACGCACACTAACACAAAGTGTCATACAAATCGCGAGTATAAAATGTAGCTGGTCACGCACACTAAACTAATATTCCTGGCCTATTTTTAACGGTTGTCTAACAGCAAGAAACTATCTAGACGTATAAATTATCTAAGTCGAAACCGAAAACACGTAGACCGTGGTCAGAGTCAATGGTTCTGTCTATTGAGCCAATACTTTTGTCCACGAATTTTATGACTTTCATTTACTTAAGTTATAATATGAGTTATTTGCCACTTAAAATCAGATAAAAATGACACAGATAACACAAAAAGCAACGTTAATATTCAAATTCACAATCGCATACAATTTCTCATGGTAATTTATCGATTGTGCTCACTCGTTCATAAAAAAAAAGGTTGGTGTAAACCTACCTTTAATATAAGTAAAGAAAAAAAATACTATTTAGAATATATATGATATACGAAAAGTATCAAAAATGACCGAATATAACTCGTGTTATATATAAATTAGAGATAGTATTCATGTACAAGTGTGTGTGCTACGTGACTGGTATGTAATAGGGCTGTCGCCGGAAATTTATGAATTAAAATACGAGGTGTTGGGAATTTAATAACAGTTCGACGTAAAGTCGCCTTCCTGGTGTTTATTATAGATCATAGACTACAGAGTATTGTGTATGGGTATAAATAGGCTTTTTGTGTCAGCTTTCTCGTTTATAAATATTCACACGTATTGTCTACGCCATGTATACATAGATGAGTATTATTTAACTTATACTTTGGCATTTTTAACAAAAATTGCTGCAGCAAACGTGCACAGACAGATAGATCATACAATGAAAGCTAAAGGTTAAATCCCTGAATTTGTAAGTAAATCTATTTTAATGGTGAGATCGCCACCAAAATAAAATCTTAGCAAGTGAAGTCGCGAGCTCGTCATAAATAAGATATTTAAAAATGTTTTTGTCATGAACGAATTCACTGTTATATTTTCCTCGAAGATATTATAAGATATGATCAAAGCATTGAAATCCACAAAACAAATCGCCTTAAAAACACAAGACACGATGAAGAAATTCCAAGCAAGTTTTAAGATTACAATTGTGAGACTAGATAATTCTCGATTAGCATACAAAGGAGAATTACCGTCGCGCTGTGCGTTCGTATGTCACTATATACAGTACCACGCCTTGTTATATGTTGCCTAATTAGGATAAGGCTTATGTAACTTATGTTTCATTTCATAAATTGGTACTTCATATTCGAAATTTAATATTTTTGTGTCATCGTTGAATGAGGGTAGTTCTATATTATTGATATATAATCATAAGAAACAGCTTCGTTATAAATGGTGCCTTATTTACTTATGTTTGATTTCATGAATTATTGATATCTACTTCATGTTCGATAGTTAATGTTTTTTGTGTCATTCAAATATTGTGAGCCTTCTTATGTATGTAAAATGATTCGTCTTCAATCAATTGGACTCATGTTTCGCCTCTACACGAGGCATCCACAGGAGATGTTGACTCGCCAAACTATGGTACGAGAGTCAGATTTAAGGCTCTCAAGAAGGCTCACAATATTTGGATAATTTTGGATTTCCGCAAAATCACGCCGGATTCAATAGGCTCCTTTGTACAGGATGCCTGCTAGATTATGAGTACCACAACGGAGCCTATTTCAGCCGTGAAGCCACTGCTTCATACACACACATTCACATTCACATTACTATGTGTAAACATTACTGTGTTTCGGTCTAAAGGGCGCCGTAGCTAATAAAATTACTGGGCAAATTAGACTTAACATCTTATAGCACATTTCTTTATACTTCAGAATCATACTAATCAGCCTATGAACCGTTAAATGTTTTATATTTATAACTGGTTTTTATTCGCCAAGATCGTACACTGGATAAGTATCATCCAAAAACTTTTATGACAGCACAAAATAAACTTACTTCGTTTAATAGAGAGCGTACTCATAGTGCTACGAAATACAACCGAACGTTGATAAATTTAAACATAAACCTGCCATGCCTTGACAGCATCATTCGTAAAATATTTAGTTCTAGAAAGTACCGCTAGAGGCGCTAGTTAGCAACAAAACAAAAAAGTTTTTAAGAACTTTTACAACTACCGGTTGAGATGTCCAAATCGAAAGCCAGCTAATTACTTCTATATAAGTAATTCATATTATAATATTACTATTGTTTAGTAATATTCCGTATAAAGTTTCGCAATAAAAGCGAACAAGTTTTTATGACCTAAGACTAATTGCGTAGCATCTGTATTATACTTGAATACTTAGCTAAAATTTTTATTTGACAAATACCCTCAAAATTTTTAGGTGTCCGTTTTTTATGAAAATAAGGGACGAGATGTGCAGGGTGTTCAGCTGATGGTAATTGATACATCTTGCAAATAAAAAGCAGTGCCGCTCAGGATTCTTGAAAACACAAAAATTTTGATTGGCACTACAATTGCGCTTGAGACATAAGAAGTACAAGTTAAGTCTCATTTGCCCAGTACTTTCACTAGCTACGGCGCCCTTCAAAAAGAAAACAGTAATGTTTACACATTACTGCTTCACCGCAGAAAAAGGTGCCGTTGTGGCATCCATAATCTAGTCGGCATGCCGCTGGTAAAAGTAATAAGGTTAAGGTTAAATTAAATATACTACAATTAATAATAAAAATACATTGCTATAGTTATTTTCTAACAATAATATAAAAAGCGACTACCAATAGCCATAGCCGCACCATAAGTTAGTCATAGAAACGTGAAAGTTATACAAATAGATGACACAATTATATAAAACGCAATATTGCATTACATTTATTATATATTCCACGTACGTATCACTGTCCGTCCGTCATTACTGTTTATACGTTATTTTATAATGTTATAATAAATAGATTAATCACAATTATTCAACTTATGCATATAAATTTTTTGAATATTCAATTTCTGAATATATAATTGCTTCTGTCCGTATAAGTGAAGAAATTCAATTCAAGAACGTTTTAAAAATACATACTTACGTGTTATCGGGTTTTATTTGATTTCTATTTGATCCAAAGAGGATGTAAATACTACGTAATAAGAGCGTAAGTAAAAATTGAAGTTTCGTTTAGTATGTTTTCGGCTATCTCTTTTTTACAAGATTCCGAATCCACTGCGTTCTAAGCAACTGTTCGCTTTCAAACTTAGCCGGATTATACTTCGTGGCCAATTACGATACTGTACTTACTACTATTTCAAACGTATGTCAAATGACTGCACGTTTCATACTAAACTAAATTTAAACTTTTACTTAGTGTTTCAGAGACTTTGTCAATTATTAATATTAATCAGGCTTAATTATTGCCATTTTTTAATAATTTTCTTACTACATTTTACCATCACTACTACAGAATAAAAATTTAATTAAATGAGAAGAATAAACAATGCCAGATATCTTTAATTTATACGAAAGTCTACTAACTTATGTAGATTTTAATAGAATCATACGCATAACTGGAACGATCCAATTTAAACGACTTTTATCGACATAAAGTTAATCACAAGTTAATTTAATTAAACCATTTCGGCGTGGGAAGCCACTTATCTTAAAACAAGAATTAATTTTTAGCCATTTTAATATTATTACACCTCGCGGCGCAGTTATCGTGTGGGTGTCTGGAATTTTATATTTTGATTAATTATTATAATTAAGTCGATGCGTAATAGATTTAACACTTATTTTTATGTTTTTCTCGCCGCCATAATATTATTTTAATATCAGAGTACTTCAGGTCAACCAATATAAACAACTCTCATAATAATAATTAAAGCTTCTTCTATCTTTGATCCAATCATAAATAAACAATAAAACTTTCATTAAAAAACAATAAAATTTATAGTAATAAAAAGTGAAAACACAACCCTAGTCATATTGAAACTTAGAATATTAACCTATCATAAACAAATCTATTCAAATATAGAATAAGTATCCTGAATTTGTTTATATTTTGGAACATAAAATTCAAAAATCGAACGTCATCTGTCGAGATAGTCGTTAACGGGCAACAAGTGATCATTATGGGCCGTAAAGTCGTCGATAAAACAGATTAGAATATTGTAGCGATTGGTCGGACGCGTCCACATCAATAATGTGGCTTTGTCAGAACGGTCTGTGTGTGACGTCTGATGGCTGCCGCATTTATGTTTAACGTATCTTTATTTAAATTAATTAACAATCTTTAAACTTATAACTATATTTACAATAGTATGACTATTAAAATTAAAACTATCATTCATCAACGGAAGGACCAAGAATATTGGCAGCATTTCCGCGTTAGATAGCTAGGCTGATCCGTTGACCAAAATAGCCAAATAGCACTTAGATTTCCAGTAGCCTTATTCTGGCGCGAAGATCTCTCCGAGCCTCTGTGCCCCACGGGCAAAGTGTCTCGACACCAAACGGCACAAAGATGTAAGACTCACTGAGACCGACATATTTGCGACGATTTCTGTCTTCGGCAGTCGAAGCAGCAGCCCCAGCACCAACTGACGTAACTTGGACATGAGAAGGAGTCAAAGTGTCGACGCAAGTCGCTTCCCAGACCAGTTATAAGATTTGTTGTTTCAATAAATTTTAGCAATCTTTACACTTCTATGACTTAATCCTATAAATTTAGGGATAAAATGTATGGGAAATACAGTTTAGTATATTTCTATCATCCACATCAAAAGTTTTATTACTCCACTCTATGGCTAAAAAACCAAAGAAATCATTAAGTGGAGCAAGGATTGTGAATTATTGCGCCCGGTGAATAGGAAAATATCCTATTATGAGGTATTTTCTCTGCGGCATATAATTTCCTTTTTATAACCTATTTCGTACAGAATCCGAGGAGAATCCGGCAAGTAACTCGACCGGGCACGTTCTGTTTTTTTTTTGTTCGGAGTTTGAATCCACAAATAATTTAAGCAGCGCCTATCCCGTAATAAAGGTCGCGCGTGTAATCGTCACGCTTTTAGTCGCGTGACAAGATACGCCAGTGGACACGGGGATTAACAAAAAATAGAACAAAAACTATATTACATTAACCTTTGTTTGTTTTAATTTCGTTTGGGATTTAACTTTTTAATGTCGATGAATTAGATGAGTCACAAATAGTTAGAATATGTCAATCTGAAGCTTAAAGTGGTTATAGAGATAATCTATCTGAAGCCGAGATGTGCAAATCACACTACCTCGTTAGTTCAACTATTAAAATACAAAAATATCGCGAAATTGCAAACAAAAGAATCATATTGGGGCAACTGTTATTTCAATCTACCCTCCTTTATAGAAGTACATATAAAACAAACTACCCTTACGGTATACTGTGATTTAATTGGATTAAATTCTTATGACAATGTTATTATTGCATTGTTCTTGTTTTATAAGTAAAAATATCTAGATATATATATAAATATATATAATATTTATATATATATATATATATATATATATATATATATATATAAATGTGTTGTGTTATGTGTTTTTTTTAATGAAAATAAGGGACGACACGAGCAGGACGTTCACCTGATGGTAATTGATACGAACTGCCCATTACAATGCAGTGCCGCTCAGAATTTCTCAAAAACACCAAAAATTCTGAGCGGCATTACAATTGCGCTCGTCACCTTGAGACATAAGAAATTAAGTCTCATTTGCCCAGTAATTTCAGTAGCTAAGGCGCCCTTCGAACTGAAACATAATAATGCTTACACATTACTGCTTCACGGCAGAAATAGGCGGCGTTGTGGTACCCATAAACTAGCCGGCATCCTGTGCAAGGAAATAAGTGGTGTTTGTTATGTCGAAATAACAGCTTTTTAAAGAGCTCATGAATGATAACACAACAACACCAGAATAGAAAATGTTCTCTTTTGTGTAGCATATCTCCGAAAAGGTTGATTAACCGAATAAAACGGAGCTTACAATGGCAGGTCACCTTATAATGAGCTACTTTACACTATGAATTAGGGTTCCGCGCAAAAAATAAAATTCTGTCAAATTGTGAACGAAATCCAATACTATTTATCAGATTGCCACGTACCTAAATGAAATCTTTCCTACATTGCGACGATCGCTTGATATGTAAATAAATAATGGGGAGTTTCTGTCTGTATGAGTACGTATGAGTTTCTGATTTGATGAATGTGAATAATAAAGAAATTATAACTCATGTGCTACAAATCGCGTCAGTGCCACCAGAGTAGTGTGTTTATGAAATTTGATATCCACAGATTATACAATATTTGTTAATGCAGGAGTTATTTCGTTCGGAATCTGTCCACTTTGTCATTGGTAGGGTTGTCGCGCTTGGCACATGTTTACTGATAATCTTGAATTATAGTTATTTGAATATGGATTCGTGTAAGTAGTTATAAACGTACTAAAATTGAACTAGTGTAATGGTTTTTGAAGTAAAAGTAATCCATAGCATTGAAATTGTACTAGATGTTTTAACTAGTAGTACAACTAAGCGCAAAGTTCATTCGAAGCATTGTTTAGATTATAATTTATTATTTGTTTTGATGTGTAATTACGGGAACAAGAGCCATGCTATCTCAGGCCTGAGATGAGAGTCAAATCGCACTACGCTACGCGTTAAACCGTTTCTAAAAACTCGATTTTTACATACTTTTAATCTTAATCATAAAAAATCTTTGACAGACATTTAATTGTACAGTAAAATCATGTCATTATGTGATTATATTTTGATAATAATTCTGTACACAAAACACTGGAAGATAGAATTTCTGTGAAATTTATTAAGTGAATAACTTTCTCGGAGGCAACCCTAATATAATGCTTTATTTTGCATTTCTTAATAAGTTTGCAGTATAAAATATACAGATGAGATTTCTTATAAACTTACATGGAATTTGTGACTGTTTATATTATGTAGTTGTAGCCGAATGTAGTTGATGAAATGATAATCCCTCGGATATAATTTTTTTTTTATGTGAAATTCAAGGTTACATCCCCCCTTGTCCTAGTAAGTAGTTTTGTCTGTATAGGTAACTCATAAGAAAGCTACGTAACATCACTATTCTCACACAAAACATATAAATAATTACCGGAAATTAATTAAATACTCGACCAAACAAGAACTGGCTGGTTTGAAGTTAAAAGGAACGAGTAAAAAAGGAATTAAAATTCAAATAAAAGAACGGATTCCTTAAGATAATGCTTATTCATTCCACATTTAAAATCAAATTTTCAAATAAAGGCGAGGTTGATCGAGCGCGAACGAGCGTGACGAATGAATTGGGCTCTTATTAGTGCGAGTGGGATAGATAACTTATTATGATTGACAGCTAAGAACGGTTAGCCTTGAAATATTTGAAACATTATATTATTATAAAGTACACTATCTCCGTTGGACACATGAGCCGAGCGGTCGTTTAGGATTGAAAGGTTTTAATGAGGTTTTTATTGATAACATTGTGTATCCGCACGTTTATGACATTAACAGGCTCATTGGTTAAGAAACGGTGAGTGTCTGCTCGCGTGTTTATTTACCACTGGAATCATAATGTTTTTGGTGTAAATTTTGTATATACGTGCTATATGCGTGCAGATACCTTCGAGTCACTTATCTAGACAAAACGCTTATGTTGTTAAACTTATTGTTAGATACATATAGATTTTTGAGAGCAGACCTGCATTGTATATTTTAATTTATAAGCATATTTTTGTTTAAGATTCAAAACGCCGCCGTTCACATGGAAAACGGAAGTGCATGAATATCTGGAAATTGCTATGGCTTGAAGGACTTGGAAATTTTTATCTAAAAAGAAGTCGATTAGCTTTTATCTAAATACTATATAGCTTCTAAAAAAGTTGACATAAATATTTAAGCAACGGCAAATCTAGCTGTGGTGCTGATCACAGTTATAAAAAGCTAAGAATATATATATACATATTTGTTGACTATCCAATCTTGATGAAAGACCTATTCGATAGATTAAATTAATAGTGAACATCGAAGAAATCATGACAAGAGTTAAAATTTTACTTAAAATTTAGTTGAGTTATTTTATTTGGATAAAACAATATGTCCGTCGCGGTCGTGTGTCTATCCCTCATTACCTGTATGTATAATGGCGGCTAGATAGTTTCACCGGAACACGTTTTAAATCATATTTCGAACGTTTTTGATTTAGATCGTTGACTTTTTAATTCTCACTTTGTACACGGAACATGTTTTGTGCCAGCTTTTTTGTTGCATGCCAGTCTTAGAATCATTGAACTTCTTTCTACGTAAGGGCATGATCTGATTACATCTGAAGTTGTCAGCTTCTATACGACGGAGATTGGACTCTCTAGGTATTTGGTAAACACACATTAAACACTAAAGATAGAAAATATAAAGATTTAACCTTTTTTGCGTACTTGCATAATGTTTATGTATCGAATACGAAATTTGAGTTTTATATTTTTACTAGCTGACACGACACACGTTGTTCTGTACATAATTAATAAAATCTGTTTTATATGAATTTGTCAATAATATTTCATAACATTAAGAATTATTTCGTGAAATATGCTCCCTGTTATTATAATGAAATTGTTTCATAGTAGAACTGTTAAACCGTGCGTCAATAAATTCTCACACAGAAAATGTATGTGGAATATTTGTTTTTACATCCATACAAAACAAATATTCCACTTAAAAATAATTATGGGTCCCAAGTCAAAATAAAAACTATCCTGTCTCACTCCGGACTAAACTGCACTCCATAAAGTAACCCCCCTTTAAAATCCGTTCATTAGTTTAGGAGTTCACTGGAAACAAACATGAGGACACTGGATGGATAAAAACTTAATCATCAGCGTCATTTTTAAAAGTAATTTCAACTATATTTGCAAGCCGACACTCAATTGAGTAGATCTTCGAAATTCAGACGTCTTACAACATGATAATGGCAATTCATCGGCCAATTAGGAATTATTGTTGCCAGTAGTGTATAATAGTTTAGCAGGAAACATTAAGGCCAGACCTACTGCACGCACAAATCCACGAAATACTAGCAACCCAGTGTAACATTACACTTAATGTAAACAACGAGAACTGAATCTCTTTGTAGAAACCAGATAACGTTACAAACAATTTCAGACGCTTAGTGATTGACGACGCTCTTAGAACTGCACATAGGAATTAAAAAAATCATATTTGTAGTTCTTTGGGTTAGGTATAAAAACACTAATTGTAAACATTAATTGTAATGGGTTATCCTGCCTAAAATCGGCAGGCCGTACCATCGGCCGTATATCGTCATACATCTTTGTGCCGTTTGGTATGGAGACACTTGGCCCGTGGGACCCAGAGGCGCGGAGTATGTACAAAATACTACCTTCGCGGCTCAATAAGGCTACTGGAAACCCAAGCGCTGGCAGCTATTTCGGTGATATCGGTATATATATCCAACGCGGAAATTCTGCCAGTATTCTTGGTACGCTTCCACTTTCGTCGTTCCATATTTGATATTGACAAGGCTTGTACAACTTTTAACACAAAACTGTCATAATTTTTCAACCCTCTATTAAATTAATTTGCCCTTTTTATATTCTGTTAAATTTAGATTTTCATAACAATTTGTATTAAGTACTTTTATATCATTATTATTGTCATTATAAAATACCATTTCCCTTAAGGACTTAAGTGGAGATATCTCAGGATATGAGGTTGAAATTCGGTTCGTAAAATATTGATGCATAAATAACAAAAGATTTTGAAATATATAACTGAATCATAGTATCTCTACTACTAAAATATATTTTAATTTAAAAATAGGTCACACGACATTCACCTGATAGTAAGTAATTACTGTCGCCAAGTGAACGATAAAATTTTAAGTGCGTTTTGTAATATGTAAGAAATCCTACCATATAACTATTATCAAATTACGCTCATAATAAAAAATAATAAATCTCTTTAGATTCATATCTAACTAAAGAGCATTTACTATATCTATGAAATAATAAATTATAATCATTGAAAATATAATAGCTGGCTTCGTTGCCAAGTAAATCCATCAATACTTAACGCGACACCATAATTGACGGACATTCCATTTTTGTAACAGCCTCGCTCAAACAGCACACAATAATAACAATAAAACATCGATTACATACGCGATCGAAATATCAATTTTAAATATGGCCGCGCAAGATGGCCGAAGGACAACGGAAATGTACATTAAAACATGTTATTTTTCATAAAACTCACGTTTATATGATATTTCGATATCATTGAGAGATAATTCTGTTTTTCTTATGTCATAATTGGAGGCTTTTAAGGTACGGAATGCTGGTTCGGTTTGGAACTAAGACAATTTAAAGGCGTGTTTCGAGTTCAGAGTTTTTATCGATATATTTTATAAGTTAAATAGTTTTTATCGATAGTCAACTAGGCATCCCTAACGAGTTCTATTACATTTTTAAATTGAACTTATTATGGTTTTTATTAAGTTTCTAGTCGTATAGTTGTTGTCAAACGGACTATGGTGTCTACTAAAAACTATTTTATTTCCGACTTGTAACTATTAACTCACGTTAATATACTTTTCTTACAAGATCTCTAATTTTTATTCGAACAGTACATTCGCAATGATCGTGGAATACACACTTAGGTTCGATTCGATTTCAAAAAAATATATTTGCAACTACTTTCCTCCTCCTCCTCGCGTCGTATTCCTCATTGCTGAGTGTCGTGATTTCTCTGAAGATTAAATTTTTTCTTTTGCCATCTGTGCCTCTCTTTGGCTACGTGCAGTGCGTCATGAAGTCCGGTATCCAGAAATGTGCGGATTTGGTTAGACGATCTTATAGCTGCGACCGATGGAGCGTTGTCCATCTACCTGCCTAGTAACCATCAGTTGTTCGAGGTTGTGGCCATCTTTTCTTCCGATATTTCGTTAACATCGCTGTAAAATAATTTGTTAAGCAAAGACTTAGAATTAGATCAGTGTGATTAAGCTATGTTGGACTTTTGCTCTAGGACCATTTTCAGTTTTAAGTCATGTAGTAATGTATTTCTGCCCGAGAGAACTTTTACTGATTGTGTCCGTTAAAAAAATGTATAACAATATACATTTCTTTTAACATTTCGATATTTTCTTCATGTGTGAAACAAATACAAAGATGGATTATACTAGAAGAGTATATTGAAATGAACAACAAATTGCAATTTAAATACGGTGAAGTGCGTTTTGCCCGTTTTAGCCTCAGTTTGTGAAACGTTTATGCTTTTTCGAAGTTAGAAAATAAAATTGGTAACCGATCCATTATGTTAGCCACACATGTTGATTTCTAAAATAAAACTCCGATCATACTTGTCTCACGCTTAACCAGTATTCTAAACTTCTAACGCAATATATAAGTTATAACTACTCATTAGAATGGTAAAAATAATTGGAATCAATACGTCAGTAATCAATAAGAGATTTCTCAAGCTGAGACGCGGTATCGATAGCTCCCATCACTAGACGTGGACAAGTATCGAAATGTCGCATGACTAGTTGTCGATATGTCATACAAAACAATGCCCGGTAATTTTGACAGATTTCATAAGAGATTATCGATAGTATGTTGTGGACTTACCTATTTAGAAGTGGCCTCAATTTCTGTGAAGCCTTTCTTTTCTTTTATCTATAAATAGTAAGTGAAAAGGGCTGTATTTTTTAAATGTAGAGCATTCTTCGGTGTCCCATTTTTTTTAAATACTTGAAAAACCACCCACAATTCTAGTGGGTGGTTTTTCAAATATTTGAGGTAGTGTTGCTAGCTTCTTGGTATATAATATAATATTTGTTGTACAGTATTTTGATAAAGATTTAAGTATTATTTATTTAGATGTACAAGTATATCAATAATACACAAAATCCGAAATATTATCTTATCATATAGAATAACGAATAAGTTTGAATTAAGGAGGCTATCTTCTAAAATATACATCCTTAATTTCATTCATACAAGCTCTTGTCATTCTTTGGTTCTTCATCTTTCTCATTCTTCTTGTCATCCATTTCTTCTCACTCATAGTTTCCGAAGTTTAAATCCATAGGAAGCAATTATTACAGCATAATATATTTCTTTAAGAGTATTTATGAATCTTAGTCAGCGAACTTAAAAAAGAATTTAATAAAATAGTAGTACTTTTAAAATGAAAATTACATTGGATACTCAAATATTCGGACTGGCAACAATTAATAATCAAAATGAACAATACGAACGATTCCGGCGATCGAGAAACATGTAAAAACCGCGAGATTTTTTATCTCGATTCTCGGAAAGAATCGAATATAAAAAATAAACAAGACGTATGTTTAGTTAGAACTTACATTTGTTGGTTTTTTTTTACAATTTTCGTAAGTGATTCTGTTGTTTTTATACATTCGCTTCGTATTAAGTTGATATTGAGTTATTTGATGTGTTATGTCTGTTTGTTCAATTAAGTCATAAGACTAAACTTACGAAAAATTAAATAAATTTGATTGAATTTATACAAAAACTGAAGACCAACGTGCTATCTAATGTCAAAGTTATCATTTGTGATCATGGATGATTTGCTGGAAATAATTATTTGAATATTACACCCAGAATATACTCGAAGCGTCAAAGCGTGTTAACATGTCGCAATGTTCTAAGCGAGAATCAAATTTCACATCAACTTGTCTGTTCGATAGGAAAAAAGACTCGAATTTCTTTTTTAAAAGCTTAAGCTAATTGTCGGGTACCCAGTGTTCTGTGAATGGCTGTGCGTTGCGTAGAGACGTCGCTTCATTGTGTGTCTTCTACCGCATTGATCACGGAGAGTGTTTCGAAGAGGTCTGTTTGGCCTGACTCCTGCACATAGTAAGATATTACCCCACCATCTGGATGAGTGGCAGCGTTCCTCGACAGTGCTGTTTTCAAGGAACTTTCCTCCACGTACTACAAAGCTGTCAAATGAGCTTCTTTGTGCGGTGTTTTCGGGACGGGTAGCTTCAAAGCACGTACACCTTCCTTAAAGACCGGCAACTCTCCTGTAACTCCTCTGGTGTTGCAAGAGAATGTGTGTGGCGGTGATCACTTAACTCGAGGTGACCCATACGCTTGTTTGTCCCCCTTTTCCATAAAAAAAATGCATTATGTATATGTGGTTCCGTCATTGTATTTATCATTTAATCTACTGAATCTACGAAAAAAGTACATGTTGAATGGTAATATATCAATTCAAATTTAAACAATCTTCATTCAAATGGGTATAAAAAAGTAAAGCCATTCAGAATAGCATACAAACACCACTGGCCACTGTTTTAAAATGTCAAGTATGTGTACAATTTTTTCGTAAATTTGTACGATGTTTGCACGATGATGCACTAAATTTAAAGCGCTTCCTATTAAAAAAACTGTATTAACCAATTTTTCTGATATATTATGCTTCATAAATTAGTAACGGAACCCAAATAAATCTATCTTAACGTCAGCAAAAGTGGGTAAATGGTAAAGTAACGAGTCTAAATAACTAGTTACAAGCGAAGGCCGGTACTATATTAGTAGGTAGGTATATAATAAGCAATTGTACCTCAATGTTACCAATTTCAACATGAATACACGTTTTTTCTTCGCTTCGAGCAATCTTGTTTTCTCGAAAACAGATCTAGTCGAAGATGTTATTAGTTATAGAGCGAGCGTTGGTTGAATGCGGCCTCTATTGGTCACATTTAATAACGGGTCGTTGCAACTTGGGTACAGAAATTATTTTTAAGCTCATAAAATTATCTTTAACTACTAACTAAGAAACATGAGAAAAATATAGAAATTTGACTGAAAATAGAAAGGATATAATATAATATCAAGTTGCTTCTGTTACACACTTTTCACAGCCGTTGGATCGATCGTACACGTTGGTGATATTTGCCATATTCGTCAATGTATATTAACATAAAGATACAAGATACGACATAAGAATTAAC
This sequence comes from Leptidea sinapis, assembly GCF_905404315.1. NCBI lineage: Eukaryota > Metazoa > Arthropoda > Insecta > Lepidoptera > Pieridae > Leptidea > Leptidea sinapis. The sequence continues at coordinate 2,675,350 of NC_066297.1, forward strand.
CAATACACTTCTCAGTAGAAATGTTTATGAATATACTCATTACAAAAAAAATCTATATGGCTTCCAAAATTCTATCCTCTACGTCTATTTGATAGTACCCATCTATCAGACTTCAATAACCATAATTATGTGAGTAGGTACGAAAAAAATATACGCGCGCTCTATTCTCTGCTATAACCTCTACGAACGTAATACTTTGAATATAATTAAATTCATAGAGTTGATCGATGCGTGGTCTCTCGCGCTACGACCACGGTTTTTGTATCATTATTCTTAAATTACGATTACGTCAAATTTATTTCGTGTTAGTTTTTTTATTCTTAAATAGTTTAGCGTGCTTTTTGCTATAGAAAACTAGACTTTCTTAATGGTAGCAATTCATGAATAACTATTAAGTTTCCACTGAAGAAAAAAACTAATTCAAGTTAGACTGTAAGTTACGTATCGAGGGTTCCGCTTGACACTTTAAATAATAATCAAGTTACCAACTACAATGAAATTAATTGCTTTTTTTTGTTTCAGATTACGATGACCATTGATGTTTCACAAGACTGATCGAATTTTTTAATCAAACAATAAGATGTAACTGCTATTAGGCTTAAAGGTAAGAGCTTTATAATATAATCTTTAATTAACTAAGACGTGTTGAGCTCTTTTTTTTAATTTGATATCAATTAAAAGTATTGGACAGTATAAACCAGTACTGAATTTGAATATAGATACATTGCTAAGGTTTTTAAGGCCTTGATGACCTTTGCAACAAGCGCAAAATTGTTTGAATATGATAAGTAGCATTACTCTAAGTTATAATAAACTAAATAAGCAATAGCTGGGGGTGAGCCAGTGTGAACTATAGGAGACAATTAATCATTTGTTTACCAGTCAAAACAAGGAAAAAATCATTTAGTTTATATTTTTATTAATAGAATCTTAATTATTTAAATATTTACATTACTCATGTTTTCGAGGAAACTTTTTAAAGCGAATTTCAACTGCTAGCGTAGAACGATAATTATAACAAAGATTTGAAGTAAGCGCGTACTTTGATGAGATGAGTAAAATTGGGTGGAGGTGATCCCTTAATAAAAGTGTCTTATAACACTGCAATACGACACAAAAGATCCCACCCAATGAGCATAACAAGAAATATAATAAAACAGTTGCTCCACACAATACAATGTTGAAACGCAAACAATATAACAAAACAATTGTCAAAATTACAATTTGATATATTTAATAAACAACATTGCGAATTTATATACGTTTACAAAACATTCAATATTCAGCTAATCTCGCCTCACAAAAGACTATTGTTTTAATTCTGAACACATTGTCTTCGTTAAAGCGAAATAAAATGAATCACTCATATTGTGAGCGAAAATCTGATTGATTTTTAATTGTTTTGGTCATCGGGCTATAAGTCAGCCGTATCGGTAGACCCTTTCTTTGAATCAACTTCGAACTCAGTTCAATGTTTTTTTAATGTGGATATAAACATTCCTACTTAGATTAAGTAAGTTATTTATCAACAATATTGCTATACAAGAAGAAGTTAAGCTCTTTTTATTAAAAAAAAATGTAACAAGTTTATTGATTTAGGCGTTTGCGGAAATCCATAATTATTTGAATGTTATGAGTTACCTTGAAGGTTAATTCCACTAAGTTTTGTCTTCAGCCAATTCGACACGTGTTTCGTCTTTATAGGAGGCTACCTCAAGAGATTTTGACCCACCGAACTCTGGGACAGAGAGATCTATTTACTTAGACGATATTTTATACTTATTTAACTTTAATTAACACATCAGATAACTTATAACATTAAAATTAAAAAAACTCTTGAATACATTTTTATAATTAATATAAAATAAAATCACGTTTTTATTCATATGTTAAGATTAGTAAGGTAAAATTGGTAAAGTAAGGTGAAATTATTTGGTTCAGGTACTCGAAAAGCGTCAGGGCGTCCTAGAGCAATGACTACGGCGATGGCATCTCATCAAGAATCCATACATGAGAGACTACAACCGGGACCTGAGGAACCTCTATATCTCCACCATGAAACCTGGACGGAAACCGCAGACAGAGACGAACACAGCTCAGATATGTCTCCATACTACAACATGCCGAAACGGAATAAAAGAAAAAACTTCAAACCACGATGTGCACCAAACGCAACCACCTTTTCTGATGAGTCCAATGGTGCATGTGACGAAAGCCCTGTAAATGGTAATGATAGGGTTACACCAGATCAAACGACTGAAGAATACTCAAAAATAGGGATCAAAAACTTTAGTCTCCTCAAAGGTGATGTTGTAGATCTAAGCAGAAGATTAAGCACGGATTCAAACGAAAATATAGACTCAAGCTATCCTATATTAGAGGACAAAAAGGATACATTTCAGAGAACCTATATACATAGCTTACAAATTAATGATAGTAATAAAGTTTTAAATTTTAATAACTTACAAAATAAAAGTTTCTGTGCCAAAAATCCGTTCGCTATTTCGCAACTAATTAAAACAAATTCGCCTCCAAGAAGAAGGGATTCTGACTCCGATGAAGACAAAACTCAAGACATAAACGCTAACGATAGATTGGAGAATCCGGACATGGAAGTAAATGATGTTCAGCAGAACGGTGATACAGCGAATAGAATACTTAGGGATTATGCAATGAACACAATGAAAGAATTGCTGGGAATTTATGGTCTGTCGTCGAATGAAGTCGCTGACGCTATAAGTGGGCAAATCAGGGCGTTGGAAGCACTTCAAGGTAAGTAACCAATAATGATGAATGATTTGCGTATAAATTTGAATATAATTCTGATTGTTTAGATCCGTGATAACGTACCTAAAATTTAACTTTTAAAACAGTTTTTTGCTGTTATACTTGAGTGGTTTTAAAGGTTCGATAAATAAGTACTACTTGTTGACGCATAGTTATTAGAAATTCTTGTCATTTTAATGCCGGATTTGCTTTGAACAAACACAAATTACCTTATAACTTTTTTTTTCAAAAGACTTTATGAAATAATTACTTTCAAATGAACCGATTCATATTGTAGATTCATATCGAAATTCATACGAAAAAAAGGCTTTGTTTGACGTGTTGGTAGTTATTGATTACCTAAAAAATTTAAGTAGACACTAAAAGATCTTACATTTCTATATTCTAGACTGATTAGTTCAAATATATATATGTCTATATTGATTGAAATGTCCATAAAGCTTCTTGCTTTATGCGTATGAAAAAGTTAAAAAGGTGAAAGAAGAGAAGTTAGGAGTTGCTTAATATTTTTATTAATATAGATTTAAGCCAGTGTGATTTTTGCAGGCAAACCGTTTACCCAGTTGCCGATGAGCTTAAAAAGGCGACACGATTCGGGCGATGGGACGGACAGGAGCCTCAGAAGATCTTCATCAGCAACAGAGGATGAAGGCTCCACGAACATTACTCCTCCAAAAACACCCGATAATGACATTGAGTCTCAAAGGTCAGCTTCGTATTTGCTTTATTTACATAATTGCTATTTTGATCCCTTTGTGATTTTTCATAAAAAAGCGATCGTCCAGCAGATTTTATAATTAAATTTGTTTGCTTTAAAACATTTGAGCTACGCTATTCTATGGTAGTTTTGCAGAGCGATCAAGGTCTTTAAAAGCAAATTTTTCAATCTGAGAAGCAGCAGCAGGAAATAATCAAATATTTTACTGTTTTTACTAAATTAATTTGAAAATCGAAATAAATTCTCTAGATTTCTCTAGATAATAGATTCTCTAGATGTTAAACTGAAGAGGTAATCTTGTTTTAGACAAAGAGCGTTACAAATAATCAACCAACAAACACTGAGGCTAAACAAAAGTCAACCAGAGGATGACTGCAGCGGTTCTGATGATGGAGAGCAAACCTTGGATCTCAGTGTATCCAGGGATGCCGATGGACAGGTATTTAATTAAATAATGCCCTTTTCTGTCGCAAAATAGCGGTACTATTATTCTATTGTGTTTCGTTAATCTCTTATCTTGCATTATTTACTGTGCTTATTGTAATTGCGTCAGTAATAATAGGCGTCAATTGTAATCTAAATTTTATTAACTTTAATTAGACTTTATGTTATATCCAATATTCCAATGGATATACAACCTACACATCTCTGTCTGTTGATCAAATGTATTTTTTTTATTGTTCATATTAATCTCTATTTCTTTATAAATTGACTATTAAGTAACAATATTTAAGTAGTAAAAAAACATAAATTTTAGATACAGTTAAGCTTTAATACTATTATTTTTTAAATAATAATATAGTATACAATTCCTCAGGAGCAATCAAACACATCCAGCGCTGGGAATAGCGTATCAGAATTTGACCAGCACAATATCCTCATGAGGAAAAACTTGGAAGATTTAGCTAACTTGCAAATGCAGGTGAAGTATTAATTCACTAACTAAATATTAACAATAATATCAATTATTCACCACTTAGCCTAATTTAACTAATAAGTTGATAACTTTAAGAATATCCTCAATATAGATGAACACTTTAAAGGCAATCTTAGTTTCATAGGTTATTGAAAAGATATACATCATGTTCAGATTACTATAATTCAATTCAATCACTTGCAGGGTTTCTTTCAAAAGCAGTCAATGATAGACCCAGAAGATTCACAAGAAAGAAAATTTCAAGCAAGTGGTAAGTCTAATTTACAATCTACTTACATTTTTCGAAAAGGAAACAAAGTAGCCAAGAGTGTGTCGGTCATTTAATAGTATAATCTCACTGCTATTACAAGATTTACCGGAATTGAATTCCGCGCCTTTGAAGCTATTGTTGAAGGTATCCATGTGGTATCGACAAGAAGGATAGTTATTTCTTTTCAGATTTTTATCTATGATTGCGTTTGTCAGCATTGATGCTATGGCGCTTCCGAGACGTATCGAATCCTCAACTGATTCTTTGTCAATTTGTTTCAGGGCTATTTTATTTAAAAACCAACGGTATATAATTAAAATGAAAAATATATAGTTATTTCAAACAACATATTCCTTTTCATGTTTGTTGGATTTTTTGTTATTATTCTCTCAGAAAATTAGAGCATAACGGACCACAGTCATTTGACTTAATAATCTTTAGTTTTTCCAAATCCCTCTTGTTAATCTTTGTAATCTCTCTCTCTCTTCTCGACTATCTCACCGACAGAGATTTATAAGTTAAAGATTTCAACGTTGACTTCAAATATGGTAAAATAGGTAGACGTAATTGCATAGTTAGGTTAGCAACACTGTGATGTAAAAAAGAGCAAAATAGCTTTTTAACTTCTAACACTAAAGTATCTAAATTTAATACTTTTTATTCTTCACGGATGCAGTCGGACAGTTAACGGATTCCATGAAAATAATTTACTCCATTATTATAAACAGGAATGCGTTGAGATACTGCGAAAAGTTCAGAACTTTCCATTTTACTAAACTGAATAGAGAAGAACTAAAATAATTAATACGTGTCTGAGACAAACGGATAAGTGTGCCGACTCATTATACCGTTTAGTGTTCAATTAGTGTGGCCAGTTTGTGAAATTTTCCACACGTGGTGTTAATTTTGACGTCTTGTTACCACAAATACTGATAGATAAAGATTAACAACTATGTATTTTTACATTACTTTTTAATTCTATTTATCTTAACGCTTATCTTTGATGGATTGGGCGAAATAGAAAAGGCACGGCTCTTGTATACCTTCTTAGCTTCTTCCAAATCCCTTAATTTCTTAATGCTTGTCTACTGTGGTATCCATCTTCAAGGAAAATGCTAACTTCATCCGCGACGGTGATCTACGTCTCACCCAACTTCCATATTAATAATATATTTTTTTGTTCTTTATTCGCTGACAGAAAATAAATATAATTTTAATCGATATCGTAAAATTATATTTGGTATTTGCAAAATGGATATGCCTATAGTTGGAATATACAGCCAAGGGATAATTTCTTAGGTTTTTTAAAATCTTGAATGTTTCAGAGCTAAATTTAAAACATCTCTTTCAAAAGAATCCTCAAGAACTAGCAGTGCTCTTATTGTTTCTGTGGTATTGCTCTTGCAATTTACAATTACCAATTATTAAGTGATCTGCAATCTTGTTTTGCAATTGATTCTCAAAATTATACTTTAACCTTAAACATTTTTCTAGTATCTATGATATTCTCAATTTAATATTCATTTATTATATACATATAGTGCAATAATTCAATTGAAGGTAGATTTCATGAGTGTACAATTTCATGCACAAACATTTAACAGATAGATTAAGGAACGTACATTAAAAACATTTTTTTCTTATTGTATTTTTTTTTCCAAATATTCCTAAAACTTAGAAACCTTCAAAAGCCATACCAAATCGCTAGACTATCGCCTCCTAAACCATATTTCTAAGAATACATAAAATATAAATGAACTCAAATTTGAATAACAGCTTCCTGGAGGCCATACACCGATCGATAATTAAAATTCAAGATGATATTGACAATTTCCCAAACAAAACTTCTCACATCTCACGTTCAAACAAAACGCCCAAACAACGGTAATTACACAGTCTAAATTATTTCTCCACAAAACACTAGATTCTTTACACTCCACCGTGAAATATGACAACTACTAATTTATACTGTGCGTCGTCTTTGTTATTTTTTGGTCAATGAACCTTAATTGAAAAACTATACCAATATTATCAGATGGGATAGGACGATATTACATCCTTCAGGAAGATGGGATAGGATGAACACATCGACCTTAACCATTGAAGCTTGATGATGGGCGAACGATTTCTAGTGACACGTAGATTTCATCCACTGTCGGCTGTGGCAATTACTTACGATATATTGTCATTGTTACCTGACCAATGAGCATTCAGTATACTAAATTGTTTTCAATTCTATATAAAGGTATAAGGAGTCTACTGGCCGCCGTTAATTTTCTCTACCAAAGAAATCACAACGAGACGTCTCAGAAGAACGCCTTCTTTACTATGGAAATTACAAGGAACATCTCAGAATTTCGAGTCATCGTTAGTACCGTGGTTAGTTAGAATTTGTTTCGAAGTCTCTTCGTGTCATTTATGAGCGAGAAAATACCTCAAGCATTCTTATGCTATGTGAGGCGTAGGACTGGCTAGTGGTTACATATTGAATATTTCTCCCATCTCTCTGGTCTGACGCACTCCAATATCAGGTCGAATCATTTGACTGCGCAACGCAGAACTTTAATTGCTAGAATTTTCGGAGATATGTCTCGATGTTTTAGCGTCGTTTCGTTGTATATTTTCAACCACATTTTTACGAGGAGGGTTCCAGGGAACTGTTTCCTTCCACTGAATTCCTGCATCGCATTTCTTGCCTACAGCTCAAATATCATCCTTTGCATCTAAATGTGTGGTGTCCCTCCACGGTGGTCTCTTAAAGATACTTTTTTCCATATATGTACTAAATTATGGAATGAATTTACTTCCAGGATACCGAGGATACCTTTATTATAAAATGTTAGTTTATCAATATTACCACTATTTCTAGAACTAAAAACAAGAAACTCTCAAGCACATCTTTAAGAGTTCCTGAGAAGTTGAATACGAAAAATAATTCTAAGAAGATAATTATTCCTTCTTTAATGTTCCAATGATGCATTAAAGTGGGGAAGAGTTGAGCTGATACAAGTGGTTGCGGGAACTCGAGTAGGCAAATAGTCTCCCGTTTACCACGCGATAGTTGCACAGCGTCCGGTGCCTGATTTGTGGCTGATTGTCGTGTGAATGCTGGCTTCTTACGTAGCAAATCAGTGGGAAGGAGAGATACCACTACTCCCTATCCTTTTTTTTTCTATTTTTGGAACGTTTTTACAGAGATATTGACAAAAAAATAATCTTTCTACGGAAGTTATTATTAGGTTACGTTTCTTAAAGGAGATATTTTATTTGATAGTAAGTATACTTTATAAACGAATTAATAGTTTTTAATATTCCTAGCGATTGAAAGGTCGCCTGTGATTTTTTGTTAGTTTTTCTTATGAGATTCTAAACATTTGTGTTCAAAAAATTCATTGAAAATGTTAACTTCATTGAAGCACATAGTGTAACCCTTGCTTATATTTCTAATCTATTTATTCTAGTTGTTTTAATTGGGAATATTAAAACTACAAAATTAGCAAATACAACTCTAATTTCCAAGAATTTATAAGGCGTAAATGAAGGTGTGATTATGGAGCAAACTACCTACTATAAAGTAGGCTGAAAGCCGGAGTATCTAATTTAATATATTATGTGCCATCAAGTGGACCCAGTGTAATAAAAATACATGTCCCGAATATAAAAATAGTGTAACACAGATTGATGAGTACCAGGGCATTATGAAATAGCCGGAGTTCTCTCAGCTCAATTGAATGAATGTGCTCTATTGAGCAGATTAGAACGACCGAGGTTTTCACAATTACAAGTAGGGGCCGCTTAGGATGTGGGGAATATTTCGTGATAGTCCCTAAACTATTGCTGTGTAACAATTTTACTTTTGTTGAATCGATGTACAATATTTACGTTAGTTTATAAAACTAAATAAAAAATCATCAAAAGTATTAACTTACAATTACAAGACTAGATTTTTCCTTTTATCGTATGTTTTATTACATTTTTTTATTTTTTTTATTTCATTTCATTTATTCATGTTTTCATTATTTTCGTTCTTTATTTTCATTAACATTTCGTTTCATTAATATATTTTTGGTTTTATTTTTTTAGTACTGTTTTTAATTATTTTGCCATAGCGGAATTATCGAAGACACCAACACTAGATTTTTATGAAAGGCCCATAAAGGGTGGATGTTTGTAGTAATTTACATAGTATATGGTTTACTTCTAATTTTTTGTTAATTTAACTAAACTTTTGCAAATTTCGGATATTCATGCCTTTCTAGTTGCCTTCGCTGTATTAGGTATTTATCTTTTATATTTTTTCTAATATAGAACACCGAAACCCATTTCTCAGTAGTTCTCGAACAACGAGCTAAAGAAGAAGTTGAAAAGTTATATTCATAGTTGTATTTTTTATTTTAATGATATCGCAAACATTTGTAAAAACAAAAGTTCTGCGAATGAAATACTCCGACACAGTTCCTTGAAATTGATCATTAGACTAAACACTACTATCAAAATTCCAAAGATTGATAAGTGAATGAGATTAAGTTTGTCAACTTATGCACAATTTTGTTTATAGTGTTGTTAGAAGTCTTATTTTCTTAGTATATTAATGTATAAGCCAAATGAAGACATTAGTTCGATATTTTGTCATAAATCTACATCGGATAAACAAGGAAGGCTTCTTACCAGTGGGAGGCTCCTTTGCACAGGATGCCGGCTAGATTATGGGTACCACAACCTATTTCTGCCGTGAAACAGTAATGTGTAAGCATTATTGTGTTTCGTTCTGAAGGGCGCCGTAGCTAGTGAAATTACTGGGCAAATGAGACTTAACATCTTATGTCTCATGGTGACAAGCGCAATTGTAGTGCTGCTCAGAATTTTTGGGTTTTTCAAGAATCCTGAAGGGCACTGCATTATAATGGGCAGGGCGTATCAATCACCATCAGCTAGAATTCATAAAACAAAGGAAAAGGATTTTAATACAAAGATATATACTCATAAATAACAACCTCTTAACCGTTAGTAACTCGGACTCCTTAACCAGGTGTTTGAATGCCAATTATAAATGTTTATTTCCAAGTTATCATATTGCGTTTATCAGTTTCATATGTGTTCAAAGTTACAATTGAAATTGTTTCAAATATGTATCATAAAAAAATGCTACAACCCACATAAAGGACTTGCATCTATGATCCCGGCGTTGTGAAAGAGCATTCAGCGGTGATCACTAAACATCAAGTTACACATAAGAAAAACATTAAGATAAAATATTTGGAAATACCTAATTATTTTTTGTTGATGCGAAAACAATCTTGAATTGTTCTGAAACAGTGAATCTTTACCTATCCCTATTTATATTATAAATGTGAATATAAGTTTGTTTGTTACGCTTTTACGCCGGAGCTACTAAACTGATTTTGATGAAACTAGGTACAGCGATAGACTGGAGTTTGGGAAAGGACGCAAGCTACATTTTATTCTGGAAAAATCCATGGTTCCCGCGGGGTTTGTGAAAAACTGAACTTCGCGTCGATGAGCTATAACCATACCGATAGTATGTTTAATTTGCCACAGCAATCTTCCTTGAAATAAGATTCATATAATATATTGGGAACGGGAGCGAAAATGGGAACCGGAACTGGAATAGGACATGTGATAATCTTCAATTCCAAACTACATACATTTGTGCAGTAAATACACTTTCATCCATCTTCTCTACACACCATAACAAAGTGTACTCAAAGTTGTATTTGATACACTTTCTAATAATGTAATATCGAATTATAATCCAAGATTTCGATTACAATCTATCACATTCCCACACTAACTCATCTTTTATCTTTTTCACGTTTAAGTCGAGATTCATCTGTCCCGTTCTAATGACCTGAAGACGCCCGAGGATGGATCTTTTGTTTATTAAATATAGTTTTTAGGCGTTTTCCAGTTTTATTTATTGTTTCTGTAAATATAATTTATGGTTGACTTTTGTTGTATAACTGTTGCTTTACGTTTAATTGCTATTCCTTACGCCTTCATTCTGTTATATTTTAAAATATTGCCTTTTAGGCACCTAAATATCTGTACCTATACTAAAAAGGCGTTATGATAATCAGCTATAAACATGTAACATTTAAAATATCTCTCTACAACCAAGCTGTGGAATGAGCTTCCTAGTGCGGTATTTCCGGGTTGATACGAAATGGGTTCTTCCAAAAAAATGCTCCTGTGATTCCTCTGGTGTTACAAGAGAATGAGGGCGGCGGTGATCACTTAACACCAGGTGAACTGTACGCTCGTTTTCCATAAAAAAGACCTTGTGTGGGAATTTTTGTAAAAGAATACCGATCCTCAACTTTTTAAGAGGTTTGCCTTGGTTGATGCTACCTGAATTATTATTATGTGTTTTATCAAAGACAAGAATTAAAAATATAAATACAATCGATGCCATAGTAATCCATTTTAATTCCTTATCCTTTTCTGAAGAGCCTTACGGATAAATGCATTTAAAAGAATGCGTTTAATGTTAAAGAGTTGATGGTTTAATACAGCAAGTAGAACGAGTGAAGACGTTAAACATATTAAATAAGTTGTATAATTAGTGCAATGTAATCAAAGTCGATAATTGCAAGATAATCGACAACGTCGATAAATCAGTTAATAGCTCGATTACGATCACTTAATCAGAAATCGATCGTGTATTAGTACAATGAGTACGAGGTTTGAAGGATTTTTTTAATTCATTAATTTTCACACTATATGTCGTAAATTTTGGATTTAGATGAAGCTTTTGATATTGTGCTTCACATCATCAAACTCAAAATACGTAATATATGTAACTAGAACCATTATATATATAGTTGTTTAGTAAAAGACAGTCGATGATTTCGTTTCTTCACCATTTTTAAGTTGGATATTAATTTTATTCAAGCTTGAAGAATAAATCATTCAAGGCTAGGTACTTTATTGGTCGCTCAAGTGACGGCGTTAAGTTGATCCTCTTATTATAAGGTTATCACTATTATAAGAATTATATTCACTGGTTTCTGTAGAATACCTTTGCTGTACGTATTTGGTTGAGAAATATAAATAAAAAATATTCACCTCACAAAAGCCAGCAAATACCATTAACTCGCGTCAAAAGATCTGACGTAAAAAAATGACACAAGCATGGAATACGCTCGAATCCAGAAAGTTATCATCGAGTATGAAGAGTAAAAAGGCAACACCTTCAGGTTTAATGTGCGTATAATTTCTTTGTGGCACCGCGCAGAATGGGCAGACGTCGTAAAGAACGGTCGTGCGTGTGTGCGTGCAAAAGGTTCTTGCGCACACGAGCACGCACTAGCGTGGACCGGATATCTTCATATCGACGGGTGTCTTTATTGACAAATTCAGCCTCAAATAACAGAATATATAGAAAGTAATACTGTGGCACTATATTATGTTAAAAATAACGTGATCGAAATAACAAAACGTTATTGTAAAAATAATTGTTTTGTTATAATTACATAAAAAGATCTGTTAATAAAATTAGAGGTAACGCTGCAATACTATTTAAGCTGTAAGCTTAATATGCTTATAGAATCTTCATTAAAACATATTTTTCATGATTTTTATTAAAACCATTGAAAATAATAAAAATATGTCTACTTCATTTAACTTAGACGATGTGGTTACCATAGATATAATAATAATAATATATATAAATAATAAGCAATAAAGTAATTTGACGACAAATGCTAGTCATCCTATTCTCTCCTTTGCAAGATATAGGCCTCCTCCATACTTTGTGATCTGTTCAGAGTTAGTCTTCCTCACATTGGTTGTAATATGTATACGGAATGCGTATTAATTTAGATATTTTCCGCATCAAACTTGCCAGAACAAAGCGGCCCTACACCCACCATTCTATATGAAAAGTCCCTCACGCAAACACGCACACTATCACAATAACTCAATCGTATATGCGCTCGCGCATCGCTTTTGCATATTCATTTGAGTTTGTATCTTTGTATAAAATTATAATGCATTATGCGACCGCGCTGTATGGCCGCTTTTATGATAATGTTCAGAATATTTCTATAGCTAAGGCTTCACAGACCGCACTCGGATTTCTTCAAATTGGAATTCTATATGGATAGGCTTTTAACCTTATTGCACGCTTTAGAGTGCAAAATATAATATTTTATTATATTTTTTATTCAGATATAAATAATATTGTAACAAACAGACAATAGATGCTTTATATTCGCGCTATAAATTTTGTATATATTGAAGCTAAAGCTAGCTTGTACTTAATGCAGCTTTAATAATGAAAAGGGTTCGTACATAAAAACGTTACGCCATAACTAACGTCTTTTTTTAAGTCGGTTAAGAAAATGATCCTCAGTTGTTGTCATTGTTTATACGTTTTAAAAAACTATTTAATATTAAAAAAAACAGTTTTTGAGATGTCCATATTTTTCGTCCCAATAATTTTTCAATAATATCTTGCAAACACAATCAATGTGTTCACCGATGCTAACGTAAAAAATTACTTTTTTACATACTTTACTTGTGGTACCCATAATCTAGCCGGTATCCTGTGCAAAGGAGCTGGTAAGAAAACTGTAATAACATTAATTAGTTCTTTAACTCTACATCGCTATGGAAACGTTACAACAAACGAAGAAACACGATTGTATTCCAAGGATAAACCTATTTAAGAAAGTATATATACAAGGAATTTTGTTTAATATATCCACACGAATAACTTGAGAACAATACAATAATGACACACGATACTAGCCCTTAAAGTAGTGATGATAAGGGCTAATTTATGAATGCACAAGTATTTCAAGTTGTTCGTGGAATAGTGATGATATCATATAAAAATATAAACAAACGGACCGATATACTGTTCGTTGTATTAAATAGTTACAAGAATTTGTCACGGGAGATGAATTATTGAGTGAAATTTTTATTTTTATTGACACATCTCTTGTTACGCTGTGTTATAAATTACTAGCTAATACCCGCGACTTCGTCCGCCTACCTAGGCGTAAGTAAAGCGTTCTTAAGAATATTAAGGAAGTTTGGAATTGAAGATTATCTCATGTCCTATTCTAGTTCCGGTTACCGTTTTCGCTTCCGTTCCCAACATATTATATGAATGTTATTTCGAGGAAGATTGCTTAGATGGCAAACGAAACCTACTATTGGTATAGTTATAGCTCATCGACGTGATTGACATTCTGTTTTTCACAAATCTTTCCGTACTTTTTTTTTCGGGATAAAATGTAGCCTATGTCCTTTCCCAAGCTGTAGTCTATTGCTGTACCAAATTTGATCACAAATTACATCAAATCTTCACGATATTCTGCAAAATAATACAAGAGACATATTTATATAAGGATGGAGGTTTTCATTTTTGCGCTCATCACGGAGTTTTATTTCTTAGACAATTGGCCCTTAATCAAAAAAAAAAACAATAAAAAAAATATAAAATAGTCTTAAGAAACAACGATAGTATATGCGTAGTACGTACCCAGTCATTTCGCGGATGTCAAGTCCCAACTCGCGAGTATAGTAGAGGTAGTTAGAGATAAAAATAATTAATATCGGTAGAAAAAAATAGTTTTTTAGTGTATTACTATTACAAGATAATACATTGGTACATTACACTAAGACTTTACGTGAAATGATTTTCAGTTAATTGATTTAAATGTTATAATAATTAAGCAAAAATTGATATGGCTTTTATGCAAACATACTCATATAGGCTATAGGAGTATGTGGGACAATACCCAGTTACACCAGAAAATTGTAAGACTTTTGAAGAAAATCTGTTGAAGTGTCTCCACTTTAAAATTACTTCAAACAGCCCACAAATTCTCTTGTAAGATTCCTTCAAGTTATTTTAAACTTCTTTATGCGGCTAGTAAAACATGCCGGAGACAACTTATTCATGAATCGATACATCGATAATCGATAGTCTCGATACAATCGATTGTGCCGTGTATCGAGTAGCGACCTCTGTATTTAATTGGTTGAATTTATTTTACATTCGGAACCAGTAATTGGTATTTGTAATGCGAGACGTATTTTGTACGGTTTAGAACTAATTGATTGGTCTGACTTACGTGTTTTACACGCGGCTTTGTGTAAAGAGATTTTAAAGTTATCGAGATGCCTATATCATTACAGGAATGTATAAGATCCTAGCTGTTCTGTATATAATAAATAAAATACTGTTTATATGAATTTGTGAATAATATTTTAAAAAATCAAGAATTGTTTCGTAATATATTCCCTGTTGTTTTAATTAAATGGATTCACAGGAAAACTGTCAAACCGTGCGTCAATAAATTCTCTCATAGAAAATATGTCAATACAAAACAAATATTGAAAATAAAAATAATTATGGGTCCCAAATCGAAATAAAATTATCCAATCTCTCAAGTTGGACTAAACTGCACTCCATGAAGTAATTCCCTATTAAAATCTTTTCATTAATTTAGGAGTTCACTAGAAACAAACACTAGGACACTGGTTCGCGCAGACTGCTCCAACCGTCTTCAGATTCTGATAAAGAATTACGACTAAGACCACTATTTAACCTCAACCACGTCGTATTGCGCTCGTCACTCTGAGATAAAGACTTACCCCCTTATTCATAATGGTCTGCTAACTTAAAACAGCCGCTAAGGAGTGTTTTTTCTCATTCTGACTTAGGTTAATAGAAGAAGACAGATTGAGAATTAGCAAAGCTTTAAGTTTGCAGACTATTATGAATAAGGGGGGAAATGTCTCACGTGCCATAATTAACCTAACATTAATTCTTTATATCTGACAAAATTTTACCAAATCATATTTCCTTGCAGCATACCAACCATCATGTAGACCTTTCGATCGTTTCAGATGCGATCTCCGGCATAATTACCCCTTTCATCTGCCGACTAGGCTTTACGATCTCAACGCGTCGTACAACGACTTGTGTGTAATTAATGAATGTTTAAACAAAGAAATGTAATACAAGACTTATGTTGCTGTTTCCGATCGCCCGCTGTCGACTTTTTGATGTCTTTTTATGAAAGAGAATCTCTCTTACAACACGAGGTATAATAGAATGGCTGCATACGCGTTTTTCGTCGGTAACTTGTATTGTCGTGTACTGCGCAAGTAAGTTCATTCCAAGGTTCTTTTGTATGTGGAAAAATTCCTTGAAAAAAATCATACTGTGAAAAATGCTACACATCGGCGGTCTTAACAGCCGGCACTTTTGACTCCATGTCCAAAGGAGGGTTGGCTCACTACTTTCCATCACGTGATTTTCTTACCCGTTTGCGGCGTTTCTAATTTTTGAGCATGTCGTGCGAAAATGCGAACACTCCATGTGATAAATGCGGTAGAAGACACACATTTAAGCGACGTCCTATGCAACGCTAAGTGAAGCCATTCACAGGGCACTGTCTCCTCGACGCCTATTACTGCCGTGAAGCAGTAATGTGTAAGCATTACTGTGTTTCGGTCTGAAGGGCGCCGTACCTAGTGAAATTACTGGGCAAATGAGACTTAACAACAAGTGACGAGCGCAATTGTAGTGCCGCCCAGAATTTTTGGGTTTTTCAAGAATCCTGAGCGGCACTGCATTGGGCAGGGCGTATCAATTACCATCAGCTGAATGTCGTGCTCGTCTCGTCCCTTACTGTAATTAAAAAAGTGTACAGTAATTGTATAATAGTACATTGCTAACAAAAACGAAGCCAAAACATACCAATTCTTCGTATAGTAAGTACTTACGTAAGATGAAACTTAACTTATACGTAACATAATATTAGTCTGTCTATTCACGCATTCATCAAAATTTTGTATACCGTTAAGAATCGTATCGAACAATCTAAATTCTTACCATCACGCATAGACTTATTAAACTTAATAGACCTTTTGAACACTACCTCGGGTGTCTAATTTGTTTGGCCTGATTTTCATGTTTTAATAGAAGTTGAAAGAATTATTTATAGTTTTTGGTATGCCGGTTAGATGTAAAATATCCTTTCATAACAGAAAATTAATACTAAACATAATATACAAAATATGCCTCCATTTTTGTAAATTATAAGATTTTGTCTCACTTAAATAGTGATAGATTTAAAAAATGTGATTGAATCAATTCCATAAAAATCCAGCTTTCAAATTCAAATAAATTTACCTAAGAAGGCTTAAAATAAACATTGTAAAATAGTAGATATAAATATCTAATGTCACTCTCTTCTCGTTTTTTCATTTATACGTCTAGATACAATATACAAATACAACCGATAAAAACAGGCCAAGAATATTAGTTTAGTGTGCGTGACAAGCTACGTCTTGCACTCGCGATTTGTATGACACTTTGTGTTAGTGTGCGTTAGAGTGCAACAGAGGTTAGTTCTAAAGTCATTTTTTTTACGTTTTCACAGCTGACATAGTCTATCCAGACGTATAAATTATCTAAGTTATGAAATGAGAACTGTAAGTATTTAAGTTCATAGGATATTATCGATTCAAGTTTTTCCCTTACTTTCAGTTTTATCGTTTAACTTCAGTTCAATGGCGACGCATTTAGATGACTCCGTCTAATTTAAGTAACTCTGAGGCATGTTAAATTGAATTTCGTTTACTACCGTCACGGTCACGCTTATATACAAATATCTATTTGGTCTTGTACAAATTGGGTGGGTATAATTCAATTGATTATACCAACTTCCATATTTGATTGTGGACTTTGTATTTACGAGTTGATTTTACGACGTACTTTTTTAAGGGAAGTTATTTGAATAGGTTACTTCAAATCTTAAGTAACAATAGATAATAATTATTAAGAACCAACACACCTCAAACATATCCATAGACTTAACATACCTCCACAGTTATCTCTAATGGGATTTTGAAAATTTGTGAACCGTGCTAATATGCAAAAATTTGTGTTGATCAGGTTAACTGTAAAATAGAGCATGTACAACTCATGCAAGATTTATGAACCTTACGTAACTCGAATGGTTGGTTCAGTTGGAAGAGCGCTCCCACGGAGCACGAGAGGTCGCGGGTTCGAGTCCTGCATCGTTCATAAATTTTGTTTATAAATTTAATTTGTGTAAACACTCCAACACTTTGAAATTTAGAATAATTTGATTTAGATTTTTTTCAGTTATGTGGGACTCGGAAAACGTAACGTATCGTTTTCCGATTCAATCAAAAATTAGGAAAATTAATGACGTAAAAATTAGTGACGTAAAAAACTACGGATTTATTTTAAAATCGACTAAAAACTTATGGTACGAATAAGACAATTTATATTTTAAAATATTTAAATATACTGTCAAATCTTTAAGGCGGAAATATTAAGAAGTCTCCTTTTTGAATTTAATCTTTAATCGATAACATTATAGATTATTTACGAAAAAAAGCGCAGATATATGAATTAATATGAATGCGCAACCAATTAATTAGCATAACATATCATTCATTATGAAAACATTGGTTATTTATGATGAATGTAACCAAAGTAGGTGGTTACAGCCATCAATAGCTCTTCGTTCAACCACGCCTCGAACCTCCACGGCACAACCAACCGATTTAAATAGGCCCCTTCTTTCTATAAACGATCTTAATAAACCAATCAATACTGTGTATCAACTTACTATAGTTGAACGTGTTGGTGAAAAATAAGACCTATTTGAAAGCCGTACGGTTGAAATTTTAAAATTTTAATGTTAAGTGCATTTACATTTTAAAGGCAATAGGAAGGAATTATAAAAGTTTAGATGGAGCTTGTTAAAAGTATCTAGATTTATTTTAGAATTCATTCGTTAGTCGATAATGACGTCAACACACAGATATAATTTAATATTTGAATATGGTCCGATTTGATAATAAATTTTCAGGAAGAATTCCCATGAGGAATGCTTGAATAAAATCTTATCGAACCAGTAGCAATAATTATTTTCAAGATTATCTTACAAAGAGAGTCCACTGTTGCTTGTAAGACTCTTATACACACAAATTACACATAATATGTACAAGTTTTTGAAATTTTGAAGTTAAAGTATAGTGCTCGTATACATACCACTATAAGCATAGCTCCTTCCTAGTATTCCACAAAAGCTTCGTGTCACAACTTTAATTTTCAACAACCTTCACTCATGCATTTATTGTAAAATCAGGATACAGATGCAATTTAAAGATTTAAACAATTTGTTATTTTTTTAAGTAACAACCATCACTTCTGGGATTAATTAGACAAATTAAATTTAAAAACAAAATTTATGAGCGATGCGGGACTCACTCTGGACCTCTCGCCTTCGAGAGTTGAACAAGATTTATCAACGATACGTCACTCAAACGATTGTTTTACTTAATAGAAATAACAGCTCTAATTCTTTAACTGACATGAAAAAAGCTTTCTATTTATTATACTAATGTTAATAACTTAAGTAATATATTTTTGGAATCAACTCTATATGACCTTGAATGTACACAAAAAGCGCTTCCTCTAAATGTTCCTAAGCACGTATGCAAGGAATAAATGTCAATTGAGATAGAGGAGGCCGAGGCACGGATGCGAGGAATTGATGATGCAGTTATTGAACCCGATGGTAATAATCAGATTGCAGATGGATAAATATATCTGATTCGTTCGATGTTTAATACGTCGATGGAGTTTACGTACGCCCTCGAAATTTAACCATTTTGTGTCTAATTGTTTTAATTATTTTGTATTCCAATAATGCTTTTTTGCTTTAGTCATTTTTTGAAAGTTTTGGACAACTTTTGGTTTTTCGCTATAACCGTAAGACATTAAACGTCAAATAAGAATCCACTTGATGATAGATTGTCATCTCGGCCCATTTAATTCTGCAACATTGATAATGCGAT
Source organism: Leptidea sinapis (assembly GCF_905404315.1). Lineage (NCBI taxonomy): Eukaryota > Metazoa > Arthropoda > Insecta > Lepidoptera > Pieridae > Leptidea > Leptidea sinapis. Next base: position 2,694,922 of record NC_066297.1, read on the forward strand.
TTCCATTAGTTTTTAAGTTTTACCTGCAGGATTGAGGAGATTTACAAACTTAGCTTGAAAAGTATTCGCACCTCAATACGTTAATTAGGTAATTTAGACGTTGTACTTAATAACAGGTCATTTAGAAACAGACAAAACATGTCTTTATTTCTACGATCGCAAACAAAGGAGCAAACGAGCGTATGGGTATTTTATGATGAGGCGGCCAAAGTGTCTCTAAGCGGATGATTGGTTCCTTTTCTAATATAACTGGACACGTGCCTACGGTTGCTTTGGAAGATCATTAAACCGTGGATAGTGATCGGTACTCGCCAATTTGGTTGCCGCAGGTTTTTACTAAAACTAACAATAAACGCCTAATCTACGATAATGCAAATTGTCACACGCCTAGTGTATGTAGAATTATGAACTACCCGCATAAAGTCCAGACCTTGCAGCTCTTTTTGTTCCCAAAACAGAAGAAACAGTTACGCGCCAAACGTTTATCATTAAAGACTAGGCTATCTAACTAGAATATTCTATCCAAGAGTGTGAAAAACATTTTTCCATGATCATGTCGTAAGAGTCCCCTTAATATTTGCAAAATTGGTTTATTTATGTAACAAAGTGCACTAACGCTACTGGAATAGCTTGAAAATCACATTTTGAAAAACAAAAACCCTTTTTTTTGATATTTTTTTTTAATTCCGTAAACTTTAAGTGCGCTCCACATAGTATATTTGTATTCTTAAATGAACAGTCCTTATTAATAAAAATTTCTTATATCACCGAAATAGCAGTTACGATTTCGATAAGTCAGGTCTCATATATGGGAAAACACGTTATAGATAGTTTTGACACCCGTTATATAAATATTCAGTTACAAATAGATTCTAAAACTTCCACAGCGAAATAAAAATATTGTACTTATCAATATATATATATATATAATAAAAATGGTCTTTGTTTGAGGCTCAATCAAGCCAAAACCACTGAACGTATCGACATGAAACTACAACCATTCGATGCGAAATTAATCCTAGATGGTTTATGTCTACTATATTATTTACTGTATTATTTTCCGAATTGCAACGTTCCTTCATTAATTTATTTCCTTTTGAACTCCGCCCAGTGAAGCGGGCGGGAACGGCTAGTATTATGGTAAATAGAGGTTTCTTCAACATTTAATAACAAAAGCTCCATTAGAGAAATTACAATTTTCTAAAATATCATCGTCGAATATGACGAGACATGTTAATAACATAAGACAATGGGATCCCGGCCCTGCCTGATAATATCACAAACGTAGACCTTAATATTATAGACAGATAGCAAAAAAATAATATTTTAAGCTTGAGCGATATAACTAAAACCCTGTGATTATTTTTGTTGAAAGTATGGCCTAGAAAAGTAAAAATATTTGTCTCACATATTGCATTTGTCCATCAATTATAAATTAATGTGATTTTCAAATTATTTCCTTCATTTTATTATTTACAAAATTATGTATCGAGGCCTTAATGGAGACTTTTCTTTACTTTGCTTTAATCAAGTTTGCAGGCATTTTTTATACATGACGGAGTACTTTTGTATACTTCAGTAATAATAGAAAACATGATACTAATAAGAAATGCATAAAAAATCAATCCGTTTGAAATTTTCATATATGGCGCACTATTCACGTTACCAAAGCGATGCATGATAGTTATGATGACAATGTCCAAACTCCATCATCAAAAATCATTGAGGTCTATAGCACATTTTAATTTTTTTATTTTTTATTCGAAAATTTGGTGCATTTCAAAAGAACATTCTTTATTCATCAGACGTTTTCTTGGTGATATTTTGTTCTGTCTAAACCATTCTTAAGTCTTTCGATACGTACAAACATATCTCCACGAAAGTGGTTTTTAGGAAATTTCGTAATTGTGCCGGTTTATTGAAGCAAGACAATGGGCACCATAATCGTAATGGGTTTTAAATTCATTCATCGGAACTATATTGATGAAAGTTTTCAAAGAAATCTGGGTGCGTTACTTCCTTTGTATATATATCTTTGGATTCATCCTTGAATATTTAATGTTATTGTTTCGAGTAAATTTCACGGTCGTAAAGTATTTGTTCGTAGAATTGATGTTAACTCCCTTGTGCTTGCTGAGATTTCATTCAGCGACATTTAACTTTTACGGACATTAAAATAAACTTGAATTCCTGTGTAAGGTGATCACCTTTTTCCAAGTGAATCCCTTGACCGTATCTTACTTTATTTTGGTTAGCTAATATCATAAATCTCCATGATTTAGTTATTTCGCTGAAGTAAATATTGTCAGTTATATCTTTTAGCTTTACCCTGATTCCATTGGTATGAGTATTTTTGTTATGGAACAGGAGGAAGAACGAGCGTACGAGTCACCTGGTGTTAAGTGATCACCGCCGCCCACATTCTCTTGCAACACCAGAGGAATCACAAGAGCGTTGCCGGCCTTTAAGAAAGGTGTAAACGCTTTTTTTGAAGGTACCCATGTTGTATCGTCCCGGAAACACCGCACAAGGAAGCTCATTCCACAGCTTCGTAGTAGTATCTGTTAGTTGTAATATAATAAGTATACTGTAGTATACAATGGAGATTATGATTTGAGATCGTTTGTCCTCCTTTTCCATAAAAAAAGAGTACCCTAAAAATATTAAAAAAATATCTATATAAAAAGTCACTTCCTCTGAAAGCTTTATTTATATTATATTACATAGACTTGCACTGGTTCCTGATTCTAGACAGGCATTCCCACAGAGCAAGCCTAGTCCTACAAAATCGTGAGCTATTAAAGAATAGGAACAAGAATGTAACAAGTGATAATTCAACTTCATTAATAATAAGCTCTCCACAGTCTTGTTTATACATGAGTGTAGGGTTGCCAAGCGTGTATAGTCGATTCGCGTCTCGCAGATTTTAATTTCACATAGATAGGAATAGTTACACATTCATTTGACTGTAGTATCTTTGGAGGTTATAATGCATTTGAAAAAACCAACAAAAATCATAGGTTTACAATTTAAATAATTAAAAATAGATACTGCAATGCCAACGTAGGTAAGTGAGTGTGTGTTTGTGAGTGTGTATGTAATTGATAGTGTACGTGTGGCAATCTGTGCATATATAAGCTTAGATTGTATGAGTGTCATGTATGTAAAAGTGCTATTTTTAAATATAATCATATCATAATTTTATTTAAATATATATTCCTTAAACGTGGCCCTAATAATATCTCATCGCGGCAACCCTAAGTGTAAACGTACGACTTATGTAACACACAAAATTATTAACGTCCGTTAAGTTCTATTGTGTTCTCAGTGTCGATATACGTAAGTATAGGTATTAATTCGTCTTACAAAACTATTTGAGAATACGTTATTACACTTTCAAATGCGGATTTGATGTAAAAGCAGTTTTTTAATATTCATTACAAACAAGAATAAAATAAAAGAACTTACTTAAATAGATACATAATTTTAAACAACCAGAAATGTTATATGTTTTTTGTCACATGTGCTCTATATTTACTAGATATTTGCAGAAGAAAAGATTAAAACCTTAAAACAATAGTAGTTAATAATATATCATAGTATTTTTCATAGAAAATAAATAATAATGTCTTGTTTTAGTACATTCTTAAGTAGTCGTAAAAAAATTGCTTAGTAAAGACTTTATAGGAACAGTTTTGTCAATAATTATGAGTACTTCAGACTTGTCATAATTTAGCGGCGGTGATCACTTGCCTCCAGGTGACAGCAAAGAAATAAGAACCTTTCGTACGCTGTAAATTATGGAATTTCAATGACCCATCGAAAATTTATAAATTACATTTTGACTAGACAATAGACAAAGTCAGAGATACAATCTTAACTTGAAATCTGTATACATCTGACGTTAACATAAGTAATGCCGAACCAAAAACCAATCTAATTCAAACTGGACATGAATATCTGATATCGATACAAAAAGTACAAGAATCAACAAAAAGCAACGTTACGTAATGTTCGAGACGCGATCACTCACAGTGTATCTGAGTGACTAGTAGAAAACATTGATTAATTACCATAATAATTTATTTGATACTCGAAAACTGGGGAGGGGCCGTTACAAACGGGTTACTCCTTTTGAACTTAAAACGTTCACCGCGTGATGCAAGATCCGCTGAGAACGAGCGTTTTATAAACGAAAAAGACGCGTTGTTACCTTTTTTACACATAAGCAAGTCAACGATCAGTCATCTATTAAAATATAATGACTAGAAAAATTTAATCAAATTATGTGCTTTTTTTCAAGAAATACATTTTTCTTATAATTCGAACTAAGAAGTCTGTACCTTGACTTCTAACGTCTTCATAATTCTAATAGCATTTCTAACATTGAGGTACTTCCTCAACGAAGTTCTTAGAGGCGTAAAAGGCATTTATTTTCTCAAAATTGATTCTTTTAGAATTATTTTTGGTGTCATTTCTAAACTACAACTGCTTCGGAAACAAGTGTCGCTCTGAGAGCACAGCTCTCTTTATTATTATTAAGTCAAGATATTAGATTAGTTTTTCAACTAAAGCAGATAGAAAAATTGTAGGCTCAGCCCTAATATTAAACAAATTTACGAGAAAAGGTCCAATATATACGATTCTGGTTGTAATGCTCTTTTTTAAATATTATAATGCTATTCAATTCTTAGTATTATCCTACTTAAATAACTATTTTAACTTGCTCGATAAATTAAGCTGTACTTTACAGGAAATCATTAAACTAATAACCGCTTTTTTAATTTAACAAAGATTTCAGGCATATGTGGCACATAATTAAAAAATAAAAGCTAAGTTGCGATATTTGTTTGCTGATTTTTCCAGCAATTTAAAAAACGCCGCGTTCAATCCACTCGTTTGCTTCACAAAACATATTCGATAATAGTGACTTTGTAGATATTAAATATTTCCTACACGATGAAAACAGTACATTGTTCTATTTGAATATGATGCATAGCGGTGATTTAGTTGGACGAACAAAAGAATGAGTTCTGAAGGAAATGAATGGCCTCAACGTATCATCGGGCCTGCTTATTAGCATATTATGAAATTGTAAGACGGATTAGACACTTTCAAAACAAAGTTCTGGTTTGGAAATTGTTTTGACAGTTAAAGAAAGCGTAGAGATTGCGTTCACTTTAATATGGTGACTTGAGGCCAGTCGATCATGCACAACTATTACTTCCTTTTAGAACTTTATTTTTATTTCATTTTCTACTATTACATCCATCTCATACCTAGCTAAGTGAATACTTATGTCTCTGAGTATAGCTGCTGCTCATAAAACATAAAAGTTGAAATGAATCCATTGTTTAGTGAAAATTTAATGAGTTGTTTATGCATTTTAGTGCGTAATCCTTACCATCGTGAACTTCTTGCACGTCTCGTCTTTTTTGTGATAATAAATACTTCTATTATATATAATAATAAATTAAACAGTTAGCACCGCAGCACAGTAGACATATTATGTACCGCAGTGTCAACCGCGTGTAAAAACTTTCTGTCATATTTAAAACATATATAATGGATTATGTATACTAGATACATTGGCCCGTGGGGCCCAGAGGTGCGGAGAATGTACAAAGTAGTATCTTCTCGTCTCATTTGGGCTACTGGTAACCCAAGCACTGGCAGCTATTTCGATCAACGGATCAGCCTAGCTATCCAACGCGGCAGCGCTGCCTGTATTCTTGGGACACTTCCATAGTTGTAATTTAATGTATTGTAAATATAATTATAAGATTTGTATTAGAGGAAACCTTGGAACAATTAAATACATACGCATATGTTATCGTGGATTTTGTGTACGTTCTAAGAATCAGTATGTTTGTAGTACATTGTATTTCCATTACATCGACACATACAATAATATCAGATTCACAATGACATACAAACTGATATACTTATATAATATATATTATATAATAAAAATTATTTTTAAAATCCCACTGGTAAATCTAGATATTATCGCGTTCAAGCAAACGAAAAACTGCCAACAGCTTCCAGAATCGTGGCATTAACAGGTCAATAAATAAAAAGATGTGTGGGTTAAATGCATTTTTGAAGGAAACTTTGTTCGTGAACAATCTACGTAGCAAAATATAACTTTAATATATTAAAGACCCAACTCTCTTGTATATTTTTATAACAAATAAATGTGGTGACAATTCAGTCAGGTAACTAACGACGAAAACTCATTTTCTCTTGATATTTATTTAAAAAAAAAATACCTGGACGACCAAGCCTTGCTCAGATTTTTAAGAATTTACAAAACTTGAACAAAAAAAAACTAATAGGACATCTGGATTTGAACCGGGGTCTTCTGCTTTCCAGATCACCCAATGTCCCATCTGTGCTATTATAGTCTTGCATATTATACTGGCGAAATTTACCTTTGTATTCTAATGTTATTGTAGCAGTTTCTCACTAATCTCATACATCTCTCATACTAATCAGATCTCTCGCCCCATGAATCTTCCTATATACTAAATTTCATTAAGATCGTTGGAGCCGTTTCCAAAATTCAGATTATATATATACAAGAATTGCTCGTTTAAATATATAAGATATAGATGTTTATGTTTGTTATTTATTACAACAATGTAGCGTAAAATTAAAACTTCTAAGAAACAGATGACACAGTCAAGCAATTGTTGATGGCGAAATATAAGTTTTAGGCTTAAGGCTGTGTATTATTAACACAACATAACATTTATTGTAAATCTCTACTAATTGCAACTGTGGATATGTGTGTGATAGCTGCTTATGTTTTAAAGAAATATATTTGTTTCAGGTCTTCTTTCCGCGTTGAACCATTTGGATCAAGCACGAAAGAACTCCCTGCAGACAAACGTGGATTACTCGAGATACGTGAAAAGGTAAATTTATACGCAAGATATAATTTATATAAAAATAATTTAGATGCTGCAGTGCGCAATGTTTGCTGTTGAATCGAGGGTGCCTCATTTCTATGCTGTGATGAGAGATGAGTTGCTTTCATCTGAGATAGACTCCGCAAATCTCAGAACTGTATTCTCCAAACGGTTTGTGACGGGATGCTTAGCAATATTTTTTCATATTGGCTATCTGTGCATCAAAACAAAAATAGGAAATAAAACAAGGTGTCTTTACCAAAACGCTGGGAAGAGCTTCATTAACCTTTCCAGATAGTTTATAAGTTTTATGTATATTTTACTTTTTATCTTTATTTATATGTAAATCATTGTATTTGTTGCGTATGTATACTAAGTTTTTTGTGTTTAATATAAACACGTTATTATTTTTAAAGTGTATTGATTCACAATTTTTTCATAATCACTTTTGACACGTTGAATCAAACGAACTATTGAATGAGTTTCGTTTTGTGGTGTTTTTAGGTAGATGTATGATACCTTCAATAAATCGCGTATAACCTATAGGGATGGCTCCGCTGTTCTTAATCCCTACTTATATGATAAATGTGAATTTAAGTTTTTTTGTTACGCTTTTACGCCGAAGCTAATGAACCGATTTTGATGAGATTAGGTACAGGGATAGACTAGAGCTTGGGAAAGGACATAGGCTACATGTTATCCCGGAAAATTCCATGGTTCTCGCGTTATTAATGAAAAACTGAAATTCATGTCGATAAGCTATAAGCATGCATAAGTAGGTTTAGTTTGCCATAGCAATTTTCATCGAAAGAAGATTCATATAATATGTTGAGAACGGGAGCGAAAACGGGAACTGGAACTGGAATAGGACATGAGATAATCTTCAATTCCAAACTTACTTATTATTTTTAAAAACCCTTTATCTACGCGGACGAAGTCGCAGATATCTGCTAGTTCTACATATATATCACTTACCTTTAACTTCAACTCGTTCTTATATTTTGTTTCTTTTTCAGATACAGCTCAACCCTAGAATGTGGTTCATCGTACTGCAAAGACCTGGGGTACCGGGAGCACTTCCACTGCATGGACTGCACTGCCCGGGTCTTCTGCAAGAAGGAGGAAATGATACGCCATTTTAAGGTGACCCTTAGATATTTTATACATCTGTGATATAAAGTTTAAAATGACCCATAAAACTACGTATCGTCTATTCTGACCTCTTCTAAATTCTTTATTTTTATAGAACCAAAGAAACCTGTACTATTTTTGTCTCAGCTGATGATAATTGATACGCCCTACCCATTCTAATACAGTGCTACTCAGGATTCTAGAAAAACCCAAAAATTCTAAACGGCACTACAATTGCGCTCGTCACCTTGAGACATAAGATGTTAAGTCTCATTTGCCTATTAATTAAGCTACGGCGCCCTTCAGACCTAAACACATTAATGATTACATATTACTGTTTCACGGCAGAATCTAGCCGGCTTCTGGCGCGACTAGGTGAAAATCTCTTACATATATATAGATTATAAGCCCTACTTTTCCAAGAATGAAAATTGAACTAGGTTTCGAGTTGTATGATGCTTCGATCAGTGTAACCCAAGCTTTGCAGCTATTTTGGTCAACGGATCAGCCTGGCTATCCAACGTGGAAATGCTGCCAGTATTCTTGGTACGCTTCCCCGTATTGTTAATAATATAGTAACAAGATTTGTTTTGTATAAATAGTATAATCTATTAACTATTGAATTCTGGTTTTAGTGGCATAAAAAACGCGACGAATCACTAGCGCACGGTTTCATGCGGTATTCACCCCTTGACGACTGTTCAGAACGCTTCAGCGATTGCCCGCACAACAGGAGTCAAACCCACTACCACTGCATTCAAGATGGCTGTGATAAGGTAAGTAATATATCTTGTTAATTCCACTCTTATGCGTTGGCAACAAGATGATAGGCAATCAAGCTTTTCCATTTCCTAGACTAAGCAGGCAAAGATATATAACAAGTCAGCGTTTAGCAGCAAATGCCGTTGCAATAAAAAAAAAATTAATTATAAACGATCCAAGGAGTTTTTATTCAAAATAGAACATAATGTCACTTATTGAAAGTCAAAACCTTCCACCAGACCTGAGTAGACCTTGCGTATGAAACTCAGCAGGCTTTTTTTAAATTAAAATATGGATAATGTAATATCGTACAATAAGCATTTATAATTAAATAGCCTGAGGGTGTCATTTCCCAGTCTGCGGTATCATTGAGAAAATCATTTATGTTATAATAACCTTGACCACACAAACGCTTTTTAACATTTCTTTTAAATTTCATAACACATTTGTTTTGTACATTTTCTGGGATCGTGTTGTTAAAGCATAATATAGATTGCCCAATAACAGATACATCAATATAATTAACTTGCTAACTAGACTTAATTTACTTGTTTGAATTCATGGAACCTCGGAGCATGTGACTGTATTTCTTTATCTACTTTAAAATGTTTTTCTTAATAAAAAATAATTATCTAAATAATATAATCATAAACTATATACAGGACTTTGCCTTTCTAGGTGTACATATCAACCTCGGACGTGCAGATGCATGCAAACTACCACAGGAAGGACTCTGCCATTCTCCAAGAAGGTTTCCAGAGGTTCCGGGCAACAGAGAGCTGTGCTGCTCCACATTGCATCTTCGCTGGACAACGCACCACCCACTTCCACTGCAGAAGACCTGGATGTACATATACGTTTAAAAATAAAGCTGATATGGGTAAGTCTAAAATAATCATTAAATTACTTTGATTTCCATGTCGTTTGTAATCTTGGAACTGTCTATTCAATAATAATTGGTAGAGGACAATTAATCCGGTAGTAAGAAAACTTACGCGAAAATCAGAAGATAAAACCAAAATTGATCTTTTTGAAACACCATTTATATTGGACGACGCAGTGTTGGTAGGAGATGGACCAACGATCTGGTCAAGATCGCCGGAGTGCGCTAGATGAGGGCAGCGCAGGACCAATCGTCGTGGAGATCTTTGGGCGAAGCCTATGTCTAGAAGTGGACGCCTTCCGGCTCATGATGGATGGATTTATATTTATATTTATTGAATTCGAATAATTAAAATAGATATTGACTAATTTAAATTATAATAATAACTGAATTAAAAGTAATCAGATATGAAGCAACCTATTAATCCTGACCATAAATATATAATTTTCAGAAAAACACAAGACTTACCATATAAAGGACGAAGCATTGTCCAAAGACGGCTTCAAGAAGTACATGAAGAACGAAGCGTGCCCGTATAGGGACTGCCGGTTTAGCAGAACGTGCAATCACATCCACTGCATCAGACCTCACTGCAATTATGTCTTGCACTCAAGCAGTCAGATCTTCACCCATAAGAGGAAGCACGAGAGAAAAGAGCAAGAAATGACCTTTGGGTGAGTTTTTTTTTAGAATAGGAAGCTAACGACAGTGTTCAACGGCACATGAGGAATTACAGGAGCATTGCTAAGGAAATTCCATTCAATGGTTTGATTTAGTGTGGAAAAAAGTTCCTCGAAACCATTTGTGGAGAAAAGCCAGGCATTAAGAAGATAAATGCGTTCACAGTTGTTTTGTAAACTTTCGTTTTCGAGGGGTTAAGCCGCATATTTTTTTATGGAAGAAGGGGACAAATGAGCGTGCGGGTTGCCTGATTTTAAGTGATCACAGTAGCGTTACCGGCCTTTATGGAAGGTGTACACGCTTTTTTGAAGGGGGTCCCTTCAAAAAAATCTCAGGGTCATATCATCCCGGAAACACCGTAAAAGGAACTCATTCCACAGCTTTTTTGTACGTTGAAGAAAGTTACTTGTAAATCGCAATGTGGAGGAACGCCACATATCCAGATGATGGGGATGATATCCTAATTTGTGGCGTGTCGTGCGAATGTGGAATTGTCCTTGCTTATCACTTTTATGCAATCTAAATAATACAAATGTAAATATTGCGTTTCCTAGTTTACCAACATCAGTGATCCAGAGCGCACTGATGCAGCAAGGTGCCGACTTGAGCATGTACTCTCCTGGCAGCAACCTACAGGTGGAAGATGAGATGTCTTCCTTGCTGGACCCGGATTATCCATTTGTAAGTATTCTGCTAGCTGTAAGCAAAATCAAAAACCAAATCCTCAGTACATCATCCATATTTTCATGCTAGCTAGGCTTTGCAAAAAAATTTTGTTCCGACCAATATTCCAATTACCTAAAATTATTGATTTTAGATTATATTAAGCTAAGTACTACCAATGGTAGGGTTGTTTGCACAGGATGGCGACTAGATAGGTACCACAGCAACACATTTTTCTGTCGTCAATCATATTGCAGCACTGTTTATGTTTTGGTTTAAAGGGTGCGGTGCCCAGCGGCTAGTGAAATTTCTAGATTCAACATCTTTTATCTCAAAGTGACGAGCACAATCGCAGTGCCCCTCTGATTTATGATTTTTAAAAATCCTAAGTGCTTCATTTTTAATGGGCAAGGTTGGGCAAACTTAGCATCTGGTAAACTACTCGCTACTTCTTCTCACAAAAAAGCCTAATCAAATAAAGAACTTCAATGTGTCATATCCTCATAATCAATAAAACGAAAACTACTTTCCAAAATGATATAGTTGAACTGATAAGTACAAGAAACTTAACCACAGTACAGCCTTCTTTATCATTAGCTATTTAGATGATGAAAATCGTATCAATAAGTCCGATGTATTTTTACAGAATCCAGCGTTGGTTGAGGAGATATCCCGAAAGTACATTGAGACATTTAACGGAGGCAAAGAGGCCGAAGACAAGTGTGGAAAGTGTAGCGCCTTCAACAAGCACTACCACTGCTTAGCTGAGGGCTGCAAGATGGCTCACAGGTAATACGACAATTATTTCTACACCTAAACCACCCTTTACTATGCCTAACCCCAAGTTCACATTTAAATAATTTTATTCAAAATAATATTTTCCTATTTCACCAATAAAACGATGTCCAAACCATATATTCGAATGATGAATTCAGACCATGATTTTTGCAAGAAACTCAGCAGGCCCTTTTTTAATAATATCGAATTACAATTAAATTTATTCACTATATCACGCGATACTTTCTACGACACAAACGTTTATAGCAATTCCTTGTAATTTCGCACGAATTTTTATTACAACCACCTTGCAAAAAACAAACAAAATTTTTTGAAATTTAAAGAGGTCAGTTATAGAACGGAATTGTAGGCTAGCTAGAATTACTCCTATGCTAACTTTATTGATGTAATGGCCACCATTTTAGATTATATGCTCTATTGACTCTTATTCTAACATTGTTTTTATATTTATTGTTCAAAATATAAACAAACTTCTAAACAATTTAAGCCATCCCCGTGAAACTTAAATGTTTATGTGAGGAATAGCGCGGTCACTTATCTAAAATATACATAATGATCTACTTTACAGCTGTCATAACACAATGGTAAAACATGTCCTGGAGCATGAACAACAAAACCAGGTGACCGAGGCGTACTTTGTGACGTACACACGAAATAGCCCTTGTTCCAACTCAGCCTGTCAGCACATACGAGATATAACGCATTATCATTGTACTTGGGTAAGTTGTAGTCACACATTTTTATTAGCTAAAAGAATCTACAAAGTAGACAAAAATCAGTTATGTGGCACTGGCCCAAAGACTTGAAGAGTTAGGCCTTGTTGAGAAAAGTGGAAGGTAAAAGATCTTCTTGCGGATCAGTTCCGTGTATCCAGATTATAAAATAATGATTATCTGGGTGGTGTACTAGCCAGAACTCTGATAAGTAATCCATTATGAAGTGGTAACACTTTGGAGAACAATTTAAGAGAATTCTACCACTAACTACAGGAAGCAATGCTTATTTCATAGATTTTTGTGGTAGATTGTGGAATAAATTATGTTTTCAAACAACATACAACATACAAAATAAAAGAAATTTAATTATTTTTCATGGAAGAGGACTAATAACCATACACGGTCGTCTGAAATCTACACATTGTTTCTTTATATTATTTGTGAAAATATTTTTTAGTTAAAAATATTGTGATGTAGTATATAAATGAAAAATGTATAAATATTTCAGGAGAATTGTGGAGCTGTGATTTTATCATCAGAAGATCAACCATTCAGACGTTTAGAACATCACAGGCAACATGCAATTTTGAGCCCGATGTCCCCAAACTTAGCGGCAAGATTTGCCCCAAACTTTACTCCTCAATTATCAGCGCAACTGCATCCGAATATGGCAGCTCAGCTCGGACAAGTATCTAGCTTACCAAACTTACCCCCAAATTTGGCGCAGTTGGCGCAAATGGCTCCAAATCTTGGATCCCAATTGACTCCGAACTTACAAGCGCAACTTAATCTTGGTCCAAACCCAGCAATTGCCCCTCAACACGTAAACCCTTCCAGTTCCTTGGATGAAATGTTTAGTAGAAAAAGAGGAAGGCCTCCCAAGAACAGGGTTGTAGAAGTTTGGACTGATAATGTAAGTACTGTTCATTTGTGTCGATTTGATAAATATTATTGAGCAAAAGTCTTTCTGCTACAGTTATTTAAATTTATATAATTTTATTTAAGGTTACGCCACAAGCTATATTCACTTCTTTCAAACTGCCAAAGAGTAATCAAATGCCACCAGTAATTCATTCCCCAGTTGTGACAACTATTGAAGAGTTTCCGGTAAGTTTCAACATAATTCAATTGAAAAATAGTTTGTACAATTTGATAAAAAAAATTAACTAGGATTTATCTTTTTCAGCGTATACGATTCCAACATTTTGAAGTATTTACATCACCAGAGTCATGTGGTCAATATTATCCGAACTGCCAGCTCAGAAGCAGCCGACTTCACTTGCACTGCTTTCACTGTAGTTATACCAGCGAAAATCACTTTAGCTTGGAAACTCACATGAGAGAATCTCACTCCATCAATCCACTTTTAGATGGCTTTGACTATTTTATTTCCTTCGATCAATGTGGCGGAAAAAGCTGTTTCAAAAATCAGCTAAGATCGCATTTCCATTGTGCTCAAGGTAATAATTGTCCAGCAATTCTAACGCAGTATTCTGCTCTGGCTACTCACAAACATGGTAGAGGTACTCCTGTTATTAAAACTGAAGAACAAGAGAAGCCATATGAAGAAGCCAAAGATTATTCTATTAAAGAAAGGGCATCCGCTGATAGTATCGGATCGATCAAAGAAGGCAATGACTATACACCAACAAATTTTGTTATAAAGAATGAATTTGAAAAGGATCAAGATAATATTTCCGGTATGTATAATTCTTTTGTAGACAATTCATATGACATGAAACTGTGCAGTGTATATAAAATAATGATACTACAAAATATAAAGAATACTACATAGAAAATACTAAACTTCTCATAAAATATAGTTTGATAGTTTTTTCAATGTTCTATGTTAGACATTCAAATAATGCCGTCTTTAATGATTTCAGTAGTAAAAGCGACAGGCACATTTTATCCATCATCGCACCTCCGAAGCAACACGTCTTCACCACGTAGCATTTACGACGCATCTCCGTCAAAGGAAAAGAGACCAGAATACGATTCAAAGAAACCTTTCGAAGGTCCCAAAATTTCTGGCCCAACAATACCCCCATCGTGTCATGATCAAGCTTGTCCATTGAATAAGAATGCTGGAGGAATGAATTTACATTACCACTGCCCTCATTGCAGTCAAGCATACGTTGATCTGAAGTTATTGTTCAGTCATATGATCAAAAAACATAGCAATGTGATCGATTCAGGACCAGTTGGATTGCAAGCTACCAAGGTAATTAAATATTTAACTCTTGAACAACGGTTTTTGTTAAAAAATTATCATTATTTAACAACTCGTTTATGCTTCCAAATTGGATACCTTTTCTTTGTATTGTTTTAGTTTATGTTTAGATTTTTAGTGTTTTGTATTTTAGGAGACATTGGAGAGAGAATACCCAGAGATATCGATATTGCCATCAACCGCAACTTCTTCGAGTGCACAGATGCCATCACCAAGTCAGAGACCACCTAATCCTGCCGAACAGGTAACAAAATAATCTTTTACAATGTTTCCAACTAAAATATT
This sequence comes from Leptidea sinapis, assembly GCF_905404315.1. Classification (NCBI taxonomy): domain Eukaryota; kingdom Metazoa; phylum Arthropoda; class Insecta; order Lepidoptera; family Pieridae; genus Leptidea; species Leptidea sinapis. The sequence continues at coordinate 2,709,988 of NC_066297.1, forward strand.
AGCATTAAGCTTTTTCTGGCCTAGTCCCAACGTATAGTAAGATGACTTATGATATTCTATTTTTATTTTAGCGATTATATCTCATTTTCTGTAGCTTTTCAATTCATCGCACAAAATTATTAAGCCTAGTAAAATGCTTTCCATTTATTTGTTCATATAAAATATTTCTCATATATTCTAGGTGCAGGCAGTTCAGAGTCTTCTGCTGCAGCAGTATTTGTCGGGAGGGCGAAAGAACACTCTCCAAGATCATCTCAAAATGCAGCAACAATACCAAGCATCACTTGCTGGTTTGCCAGGACTAGCTCAAGTGGCTTTGTTCTCACAAGGGTAAGTAATTTTGTGATCAATGAAATTTTTCTCTATTAATGTTATAAAATTGAATTAGTTAAACATGGATTTATTGTTTCAGGGGATCACCTTTCCCTCTTTACCCAACAATGATGTATCCGCCTGAGCTACTGCTAGAGCAAAGTTTGCTACAAACCCACGGTCTTCCACCGGTGATGGACAAAGAAGCTGAAATGATAGCGAAGTCGTAAGTTGCAATAATTTCAACCTTTCGTATTTTTTTAAAAATAATATAGGTATTAAAATTATAAGCACACTTCGTTGGGAGTAATTTTATGACAGTGCATTAAAACATACGCTATTCAGATTTTAAACTTGAATTCAAGTAATGTTGTAATTGTATTAACTGTTTGATATTCCATAGCATTTAGGATAAGTTTTACCAGTGGGAGTCTGAACGGCACCGTAGCTAGTGAAATTACTGAGCAAATGAGACTTAACATCTTATGTCTCAAGGTTACGAGCGCAATTGTAGTGCCGTTCAGTATTTTTCAAGAATCCTTAGCGGCGCTGCATTGTTATGGGCGGCGCGTAGCAATTTCCATCAAGTGAACGTCCTGCTCATCTCATCCCTTATCTTCGTAAAAAATACTTTTTTGCAATGCTTTTATTACTTCCGCCAATTAGTTCAATAGGTGCAATTCTTAAATAATTGAATCAATTATAAATTACATTATTTGAAGCAAGTTGCTTGATTTGTAGACGACGATCGGGTACGCGTGGACCTCACATGCGAGTGCTGAAAGACGAGCCGATTCCTGAAGGATACCTGCGGTTCAGATTCAACGAGGACTGCGCCTACCAGCAGTGCGGCTACCGCGAGCATCAGACCCATTTCCATTGCACCAGGAAGGACTGTGGATACTCCTTCTGTGATAAGACCAGATTTGTGCAGCATACGGCAAGACATGAAAGGTAGGTTTATGAAGTCTCTGCTTATGAATTTTTACTGCAGTGATATTGAGAATACCTTAAAGCTTAGAGCATACCCCCCCCCCTTGAATACAGGCAATACATCTCTTGTATCCTTGGGTTGTGGATGTCCATGGGCGGTCGCTTTATCACCCGTCACGTGATAATCGTGCCTATTCGTTGTTATATAAAAAAAACTCATAGCCATGCGAACACTGCAAATGCTCCAACCATTCCCAATGAGGGTCTCTCTTTTGCAGGTTCCTATATCGTATAAAATCCAAAACGTTACCAGCACACTTTATATAATATTTTTAATTTTTTATTAGCATTAAATTTAAAAACAAAATTTATGAACGATGCAGGACTAGAACCCGCGACCTCTCGCGTTTCGCGTTTGACTGACGTAAAGTTCATAAATCTTGATATGTCTTTGTTCAACTCTCAGGTTGTGGCTTCATCTACAGGTTCTACTTTACCTTGTCGATAACCTTGGGGTGATATTGGGGTTGAGCACCCCAATATTTGGAAATTAGGAAATTACTTGAGATTTCGCCCTTTCAAATCTTAACAATTTGTTACTTTTTAAAGTGATAACCCTCACTTCTGGGATTATTTAAACACATACAATTTAATAAAAATCGTACTTTAAAATGATCAGATCCAGATATTTTGTGATTTCCTGAATGACTTGTCGTCGTCATGACTTTACCTTAATTTCGCTCAAACCGAGTTTGATAATAATCTTATAAAAAGTATACAATTTAAACCCCTTATTCTTCTATTAAAGCAAATTTTGCAAACCTGGCTTCGTTATTTACATATTTCATAATTATTAAATAAGAAAAAATGTATAACTAAAATAACTACTTCATACCTTATGAAGTTTATTTGAAGTAGTCACGCTAACCTTTTCTATCTTGACTTTCTTGCACCGCTTCTTCTCTTTTAAAGCGTCATTTGCTTCCGAAGCGGTTGTAGTCTAGTATATTAGAAATATCATCAAAAAATTATCCTAAAAGAAAAAATAAATGCCTTTTATAATATTCGCGTTTTATTTTCAGGTTAGACACATTAATGGGCGGAGATTTCCAACAGTTCCGGGCTAATGTCTATTGCCAGAGACCTGATTGTCCCCACGCGTCTACATTTGGTAAGTCCATTGTAACAACTTTACTTCTCAATCGTGTTGCAGTAACTTACACGCCTTGTAAATATAATACATACATACAGTCAGACCTATCTCCTAGAGCTTTTAGGTAAAGAAAATGTACCTCAAACTATGTTCTTTCGGTAGTAAGGTACTTCGTCTTTTTGCAGTTTGAACAGTTTTAAGTGTATTCTATATGTAGCCATTATACAGGGTACGGAGGAAGTACTTTCAATGTTAAAAATAGACATTTCACTGATGCATTTTAAATCTTCATTCAGATTTTTACTATGTTCACCTTCCTTAGTCGAGAAACGAATTCGTCTGAACTATGAACACCAGGATCAAAGATAAACTTCTAATGCCTGCTAATCGGTCGTAAGTCGTGTTAGTAAGTCTTTTGTGAGGCGATGTATATGCTTTTACAACAAGATGTGTTCAAAAAATTAAAATGATATCCCATTTTTTTGGAAGAGCATGACAAATATGTAAGTCACGTGATTGTTGCACCAGATCATTGTCAGTCTTAATGTTCTGGTAACACTCATGAAAACTCATGCAATAGTTTGTTGTGTAAACCAATTTTCAAATTCTTTAACACGTGCGTTTATCGCCAGGTACAGGTCAGAACAAAGCCTCTCACTTCCACTGTCTGAAGTGCGAGTTTGTCTGCACGGACACTAACAAGGTGGTCGCACACCGGCGGCAGCACCAGAAGCTCGACTCCATCCAAGCGGCCGGCTTCGAGAAGTTTCCACCGAGCAAAAGTGAGTTCATTTCATTCATAGTATTTATTTATATCATACTACCTGGTGACCGGTGCGCTTCGCATCTCCTAAAAAAATATGTTAGGTATTCACGGGATTCTTTTGCAACTAGATAGGGTTGGGTTGCTAATCTTGCCATCCCAAATCCTAAAGGAAGCTACTCAAACCTCTAATGTCACCCATGACCTTTATTTCTTATGATGAACAAGACACCGACTGCAGTATTCCCGAAACGATGCGACTAAATGCCTTCAAGGCTAGAATTTTTCCTCATAAAGATTCAAGTTTAATAGTTAATAAACATAACTTATTATTCCCATATCATTACTTTATTCTTCTTTATTTATTCTCTTTCCTTTCTTGCAATATTAAACATTTCTAGAATAGATAGTTCAAAATATGTTGTAACGTTTTATAACATTTCTATATAGGTCCTAGTCTTAGCCTTACCTAGTCTTGCCATAAGTACTGAAACATAGAAAAAATTTCTATTGCAAATAACATTTATTACTTTTACAGTGTGTTAATTAAATACATAAATAGAATACAATTTATAATTAAAAGCTTATTAGAAGTGATCTCCATTGGCTGCAATACAGTCCTTTAGACGTTGAGGCTAGTTATCAATAGATGCACGCACTCTTTCCATGGGAAAATTCTTCACTGCCAATTGTACGGATTGTTTTAGGGACTCCCAATCATCATGGCGTTTAGAGCAAGCTGTACTCTCTAAAACGGACCTTAAATCATAATCCAGCCAATTAAGATCGGGACGAGACGACGGCCAGCCTTCAGCTCTGATGAAGTCCAAAATGTTCGTTTCCAACCAAGACTGAACAAAAATATTTGAATTTAAAATTTGAATTTGATGATGTATCTTCCAGGTTGCGGCTACGAGCCACAGTGTATACACAGCAAGAAACAGACCCACTACCACTGCCTTCAGTGTGGGTTCGCAGTTCTAGGCCTATCACAGATGACGTCACACAAATACAAACACCAGGAAGCAAACCTTGGACCTTCCACCAGTGCCAACTGACCTATTCAATTCTAAAGTAAAACCCAGTTTTAAATTGAACAGTCACTTTATACAATATTTTGATATGAAACTTGTGTTCCATATTTCATTTGTATTTTATATCAATGTGACTTTTAAATTATACATATTAAATTTAATGTATGAAAATATAAAGAAGCTCGAATTTCGAATATAAAATTGTAATTAAATTATATTAAAAATATTCATATACTCTTTATTATATAAAATTAAAATTAGCACTATACAAAAGTGTAGTTACTCAAAGTTGTGCCTTAGTCACAAATTAGTTTCTGAAATGTTTTTTGTATACGGCAACAACTGTGCCAAAACCATGAAAAGACTTTCAATGTTGAATTTCATACGATTTATCTAATTAATAATCCACTTTGAAAGTGTAAAGCATTTTATACATAGTGTGTTTAAAGTGTAAAGTGAATCCTAAATCCTGACCAATCGTAGTTGTTAGTTTATAGTAAATATATTTATTAGTACCCTGAAAAGACATTTTTACAGATAGTATTATTAATATAGTTCTCGTAAAATTACTGGCAATAAATTGGGTTAAAAACACCATTTTGTGCCTCAGTGTGACAATACTAAGAGAACGGTTTTATAATAGTTTCATAATTATACGAAATCTGTACAAACGTCCAACTTTACAGATGTATAAATAATTATTATACTTTGACTTTATACATTGCGTTATGAAACTGTAATAAATCCAATTATACAAAACATTATAAGGAAAAGAATGTCAATTTATACATTGTAAATAAGAATATATGAAAAATTATGTTAGAAATTGTATTTGTTAAACATTATAATATTATTGGTATAGATTTAGAATGATTGGATGATACTGATTCATGAGGTAGCCATGTAATGCCATATTCCTTTAGTTTAATAAACAATCTAAACAGTATTAGATGCGGTTTCTAAAATCACCTTTGCATTCCTGGCCGTTACTTCCCCGATGCTAACGTCCACATGTTGACCAAACCATGTCCAACACCTAGTTTGTATTAGTATTTTAATAGCGTAAGTCCTTTATATCGTTCCTATATTGCAAGCCTTTGTGAAGTTAACCAATCAATAATAACAATTGATTAATACACAATTCAATAATTTTACTTAAATATTCAAACATGGAATTAATAAAAATGAAATTTAAAAAATATGGAATAATTGAAAATTACATTTAAAAAAATGGAATAATTGAAAATGAAATTTTAAAATATGGAATAATTAGAAATGGTTTATCCGGTCATGGAATAATTTAAAATGAACTTGAATTTAATATGTGAAATACATATTTATTTGAATTGATTATTCAGTTTATTATTATTAACGTAAGTATATTTTGTGTAGAATAATTTAAAAATCTCCTCTGCGGAACCACTTTCGCTCAATCAAAATAGATAATATTTTTTTTACTCTTGCAAAGATATTTCGTATCATTTAAACCTAATCTTAAATAAAATTTAACTTCCTCAAATTACGTGATGCTTAATTTAGGAATTAATAACATTGATTGGTTTCACAAAAGGCAAAAACACATTTACTTCCACAAATTGTAATTCACAAGAACCTCAAATTGAAGGCCGTGCCATATATTTAGTCATTTGTATCAAGTTACTATTATAATATAGAATTTTCAATCACTTAGTTCTCGAATCAGTAAATACTCAACTTGACAATATTAGCGATAGTAAATTAAACCGAAGCTTTTCGATTGGAATATTATTAAATAATCTCATTCTAATAAAAAGATTGTATTTTCCCTGTGCGTTCTAATGCATTGAAATTGATAAATTAATGCATATTTTTTTATAAAAATGTTTATTTTCTACTTTATATTCATTTATATAAACTTGTCCAGAACATAATTCATTGTTCCAATTTCTTTAATAGCTAATTGTTTCTAATTCAGAAAATAATTATAATTGTGTGTGTAAATAAAAAGATCAATTTAATTTATTTAAAATTTTCAGTTTTTTCAATTCCCTTTTTTCTTTAATTTCATTTTTTTTATTTAGTATGTTTCAACAATTTTTATAATTTTAATTGCATACACATATTGAGTAAGAATACGCTCTCTTCAAAGGTATCATTTGACCATCGTATTACGAATGTCTATGGGCCACTACTCTGTTAAACACTTGCCCATTTTTCTAACATAAAAAATATAATACTTGGGTTTTAGCAACACCAAGTTCAGAGCTAAACAATACATCTTCGATCTTGGTTTAATCTTCGGTTTAATTTATCGTTGTATCAATCATTAAATTTGCTGCAATCAATATTTGTTTAAATTTCTTAGTATATTTTATAATAATTTAAATTAACTCTCCCTTACCTTTTATTGGTAAACCATTGGTAGATTGTTATTTCCATTTGAATTATATAGTTAAATAATCTTATCATAAAATTCAAGTGAGTGTCAAACTACCCGCATGTGCTGGCATACCAGTTTCCAAAGCAACTTTCAAAGTCAAAGTCAGATAAAATTTATTCAATTAAACTGAGTGCTTTTGAATAGTCAGTATAAATATTTCTTTTAAATTTCTTATGGGTTTAAGTAAACAACGGAAGATCATTCAAAGATCGGAATTGCAGACGAAAGCAATACAAATTTTTTTGCTAACTGTACTGTAATTCCAAGTGTAAGCCACAATTTTAAATTATATTTTTTCACCATTTTAAAATGACTTTTGATATTTTTAGAAATGTAAACAAAAAGAGTTCTAAGAGAATAGAAATAACGGATTCTAAATATAATCTGATATATTAAGGAGCGTAGATAATTCCATACTCAACCCCTCGATAGTTTTATTATATCGTGTAAGGTTTGTTAGTTAGTAATATTTGAATTTCAGAATATTTAAACAAAATATTGACTGCAGCTAAACATAAAATTACAAATGTTTATTATTGGTTGTTATATCTTTATGTTATTTAATTTTACTTATTTCACAGACTTCTTATATACTCATATTTATCATTTAGCATAAATTAATTATAATTAAATTAATGTTTTTTTTCGTATTTTAAACGTTAAAATTAACGATTGGAGAATGGCGTATCTACAAATTTAAGATAAACTATGTAATGTTCTGTTTCACGAAATATAGTTTTCGAACGATTGATTAGTTTAGAGTTATTATACCTCATGAGTTCTAGGAATTAAATGAGAATTTAAAATGTTGTCTTTTCTTTAATTTTCCTTTATTTATGTTTTTATTCGTAATACCTATAGTGACCATCTCCATAAGGGACCTACACTAGTTCCAAGTCATAGAATATACTATACTATGATGTCAATTTGTCTGATAACTACTGTTTTACTTTTCGGAACGAGGCATCCTCAGGAGATGTTGACCCGACTCTGGCATGAGAGTGGTGGGGTCTGAATTCAGGCGTTCAAAATCGTCGGTTTGTATGATATCAGTCTCGTGCCAGAGTTTGGCGAGTCATCACCTCCTGAGGATGCCTCGTGTAGAGGCGAAACACGTGTCGAATTGTTTGAACAAATATTGGCGTCATGAACACTAGAGAAAACTCAAAACTATCCAAATGATAGTTTTTTTGGTTTAAGAAACTTTATTTTTCATAAGATTTAAGATTAACAATTTACTTACTACAGCAATAAAATTTGAAAACAAAATTTTATTTTTGTAATGTAAAATATGTTTAAGAAGTTAGGTGTTTAAATTAACTTAATGAGAAAACACAAGTTATGTTAAGTTATAAAGCAAACGAATAGGAAAAGTACCAAAAAAGTTCACTAATATCTAATATGTGGTAATATCCTGATACTAACTTCTTTAAAATACAACAAAATATGACAACTCATGGAAGATACAATCTTTTAACGCACCATTTAGAGATCGCAACATCGTACGAATATACTCAATATGTGACTTCCAGATTAGTTGAATATCCAGAGACCAAAATAACTTTTTAATTGTTTTCTTGGATATCACTTGATTTTTTTGCAAAATTGCTCAAGATTTGGTATTTTTTTGATTTTTGGCTTTTCAACATTATTCGTCAGAAGGTTACTTTGAAACAAGGTTTGTGCTTCTTTGATAATTTCTCTATAAAAAGACTTAAATAGAATTAATATGTATCGTTGGCATATAGACTTATAATATCTCCATTTAGCCCTAAAGCACTTATGCTATTTATATAAACCAAGAAGTAAAGCGGTCCTAATATCGAGCACTGAGGGACTCCATACGTAATACAGGTGGTTGTTACTTTTATTCTAGTCACTCTATCTAGTTGATATTTATCTGAAAGGTAGGATTTACCATATATAATATTGACACGGGAGTGGGTCAGGGATTGGAAATAATACTCCGCTTATAGGAACGGGTCTTTATTTGCGTTCACTTTTTCTGAACTTGCACTTCGCCGGTCTGCCGCTGTTCCTCTTGTGGGCGGCGGTACCTTCAACGCGTCACACCGCACCGAACACTAAGTCTCTTCTATCTTCTTCCTCTTGGAACACTTCCACTTTTCACTACTTCTTCTTTTCTTCTTCTTCTTCTGTACACTTTCGAGTCAGAACTAGAACTGCCGTAGGCCACGCTTAGTACGGCTTATATACCCCCGGATCCGTTCTATTTTCAAAATGATTCTCCCATTCCATCTTTAAGTTTAAATTCTACTAGAAAATTCTTTTAACTATTTTTATTCTGCTTACACATTTTCCATCCCTTTTTTTCTGTTCGATTTGATCCTGAACTTACTAGAAATTTCCTTTAACTTCACAAAACCCAAAAAAATCCATACACTGGTAGGTGTATCGAACCCGGGTCTACAGCGTCTAAAGTAAACACTTTTCCGCTGAGCTACGAGTAATGCTGACGGAGCCGTTGAAATTAACAATGTCTTGAAGTTTGACAACTCTCGTCATATACTTCGAAGGGTTGCTACGCAACAATATATTCATTTCATATAATTTGTGAATTAAATTTTCGTGGCTGACAGTGTCAAAAGCCTTTTTAAGGTTAATGAAGAGTCCGAGTGCAACATGCTTGTGGTCAATTTTGATTCTAATGTAACTAAATCGATTGTTGCAGACAATATATTTGATTAAAGCCAGAACCCGCACAGTTTTTCATAAAATAAATTGACTCTAAATACTTTTGAAGGCAATTATAAATTACCATTTCGAATACTTTAGAAATGACAACTAAAATAGAAATAGGCTAATAGTTATTAGGATTAAGACTACTACCACTAACCATAATGCTAATTTGCTGGTCCTTTAAACATACTAATGTCGAGAGGTCGTGGAGCTAAATAAAAAGCATACATTGCCATTTTCGTTTGTATGGCCACTAAAGCCATCCATTTGGAGTAAGTGGGTCACCTAACATCAAAGTCATTCATCGGTGCCTTTCGTCGGATTATTGCAAGAAGAGGCAAGTGTACTCACATTTGGAGTGACCAAGGGCGGAGTTTTGTAGGCGCTAATAAAGAGTTGGCAGAGGTATTTGAAGAAGGAAAATTAGGTCATTTTGGTAGAAGAAATCTTCACAACAGAGGGCACTCAGAGGCAGGAGTAAAGTCCACAAAGTACCTCTTGCGAAGGATACTTACCGCATTTGACATTTGAAGAAATGACCACAACACTATGTGAAATAGAAGCATGTCTAAACTCAAGGCCATTGACTACAGTCGACACTAGAGATCTATATGCATTAGAGCCACTTACACCCGGACACTTTTTGATAGGAGAGGCACTAGTAAACATTCCTTCACCTGAAATTAGAGACATTTCGTTGCAGAGACTGGATCGTCGGCAATTGACACAGAAATTAGTTAGGGAGTTTTGGCACAGGTGGCAATCTGAATATTAAACTTAACCTCAGACTAGATCTTAATGGTTTAAGCGCAAGGCAGAGAATAATATTGGCGATATTGTCCTAATAAAAGAGGAAAATCTTCCGCCTGGAAAATGGTCCGTAGGTAGATGTACCAGGGTTTATAGTGTCAGATATCGCGGTGAAATTCATCAATAAGTAAATTCTGTGATTTTCCTATAAATGATTAGTGTTTTGAATTTAAGTCATTGCCGGTTGAAATTACTTAATTAGAATTGTAAAGAATTTTAAAGTACTAACGTCCTTTGGTGGGCGGCATGTTGAAAATACATTGTGAGTGTAGTCGTATACATAATTGTATAAACTAGTTAGTGTATAGTTAATTTACATTGAGTTTATAAAGTAGCATTAAAGACCTCGAACCGAGAGCATGTTTTTTATTACCGACAAGCAAGAAATAATCTAATCACCAGAATACAGTACAACTAAGAAGCTAAAACCAAGCGTGGATGGCTGTTTTTTTTTTTTTGAATATAAGGGACAAGATGAGCAGGACGGTCAGCTGATGGTATTTGATGCGTCCTGCTCATTACAATGCATTGCCGCTCAGGATTCTTTGAAAAACCCCAAAAATTCTGAGCGGCACTACAACTGCGCTCGTCACCTTGAGACATAAGATGTTAAGTCTCATTTGCCCAGTAATTTCGCTAGCTACGGCGCCCTTCAGACCGAAACACAGTAATGCTTACACATTGTGCAAAGGAGCCTCCCACTGTTTACGACTTGTCAATCAAAATCAGTTACAATAACTATTGATTCGTTATTTTTCTTTTCGATCTTGCTGTATCTCCGTTAGAGAAATTCTCGCTTGCACCCTTTATTAATATACAGGTGTCCCAAAGTTATGGGACATGAAGGGAAAGTACCTTAAAAGTAATTTTTAGAAAATCTTTGAATGCAGAAGTACTTACTTTTAAAAATAACATAAAGTCTTCTTTCAGTAAAATAGCCTATATTCGATATTTAAGGTACTTTCCCTTCATGTCCCCCATAACTTTGAGACAACCTGTATATTAATAAGTATTTATTTAATTTATTTATATACTATACTGTAAGCCTACGATTAAATTAATACCACTTCGGAAATCCTTGGCAATTTGATAAAGGAGACTCTCAAAGAACTACTTATTGTGCCTTTTTCAACTTTCCTCTAACAAAATTGAAAATTTTCGAAAAATTCGGGAAGTTATTAGTTTTATTCCGTTTTTCGAAAAACGAATTTTCATCATATCTCGAAGTTTTAAGGTCCTAGGAAGCTTTCCTGACTATTCCCGCGTTGCTGACCGTACGTCTGTTTTTATGTGTATGTGTGTGTGTGAGTGTTTGTGTATGGATGTATGTAAACCTATTATAACTTTTGAACGCGTCTACCAATTTTAGTATTTTAAATACTAAAGACCACCACTAACTGACACACACTTATTATATTAGGTTGTATAGCTTAAGTGAAACATAGGAGCATTTCCGGCCTTTCCGAAAGATGTTTACGGTTTTTTTTTTGTTAGATATATTAAATTCGTATTAGTGCATTTCATACTTTGTTTGTAGGAGAAAGTTTGCCGAAAACTGTACTGTGGAGGAACGACACACGTTTAGAGGGTGGGGATGATAGGTTTTGGCATGTGGGGCTGCGATTTTAATGTATTTGATATAAAAGGGAGGGCCGAGTTTTGTACGACATCAACATTAACTAAACATCGAGAACTCGCCGACAAACAATGTCAACGTAATAATAAGAACACTTACTTTAGAATAATTTATGTTTGCTGTTTATTGTTTAAGTTTTCTGTTTATTAAATTTAGACCAAGGTTTGGTATCAGGTGTAAATTACGTGTTAAAAACGTTTTAGATTTAATATTCCGTTAGAAATTAATAGTTTTGGGAGTTGCACTATAAACATTACGAAACTGGATGATTTCGTTGAAATGAAATGAGCGACCATAAGATAAATTGTAGCCCGTTTCATGCCGTGTTTTTTTATGGAAGAGGAGGGGAAACGAGCGTAACTACGAGTCACCAAGTGTTAATCTGTAGATTACGAAGGTTTTATTGAATAAACATTTTTTTTTCAACATCGACTCATTTAAATTTTAGTAGTTCTTGCTTATTTTTACATTTTTAGCTCGAATTGTCGGAGATCCAGTGCTCTGTGAACGGCTAGATCACTGTGCGTTGCGTAGAGACGTTGCTTCATTGTGTGTCTTTTACCACATTTATCACGGAGAGTATTCCGAAGAGCTGTTTCATCTGATTCCTGCCGCCGAATTCCACCTTCGCACAAATTAGGATATCATCCCCACTATCTGGATGTGGGGCGTTCCTCCACAGTGCGATCTTTAGGAACTTTCTTCCACGTACAACCAAACTGTGGAATGAGCTTCTTTGTGCGGTTTCCAGGACGATACGACATAATAACACCTTCACTTTTCTAAAAGCCCGGCACTCCTGTAATTCCTCTGGTGTTACAAGAAAATGTGGGAGGCGGTGATGTTAAACAAAAACTGGGGACTTACAATATTAATGTGATCTCTGTATTTTGATTGAGAATAGGTCCACAAAGTGTTATTTATATATTTAACTACAGCCTATCTCCTCTCTCTAACTCTGTCACACTAATATTTTATATAGATCGACAGATCTCGATGAGAGCTAAACATTATCAAAGGTCGTAAGTCGAAAGATATTGTAAACAAAAATTATGCTACGCAGCGAAAACACTTCAAGTTGGCAATACTATCCCCTATATTGGTCACAATATCTATAATTCTTTAGAGAACGAGTGGTATAATTAAACTTTAGATGTGGATGATAGATATTAAGATAGATATTGATTGTAACTACAATACTGTATATCCAGATTTTTGATCATTTTCTTTATGGATATTATGCTATATTGTGGGCCTTATAAGAAAGCTAATCTTCCCTCAGAGGCGATGTTTGTAATTTACCTGCAAGATCGAATCAGAAATGAGGAAATCCATAGGAGAACCAAAGTCACTGAAGTAGACCGCCCATATGGTTGTGATACTGAAGTGGCAGTGGGCAGGGCACATAAATCAAAGGATAAATGGCCGTTGGGGTAGTAAAGTCCTTAAATGGCGAACACGTACTGTTAATTGCAGTGTTGGTGCGATGAACACAGGATGAAATGATGACCAAGTTGGATGAGGGCAGCGCACAACTGATCGTCATGGAGATCTTTGAGGGAGGCCTATCACTAAAATTGAAAAGGAAAGTAAATTAATTGTTACTTTAACTGATTCTGATCGACAAGTCGTAAACAGTCAACCACACTTGGAATTAGCTCCTTAGTATGAATATTAAATTAGCTAACGAACACATTGACAGATAAAAATTCCACACGCACTATCGGACTGTCGAGTAGTCTATACGCTAATGGATTTACCGAGTTAGAATTTTTAAAAATATGTTTCAAAGACCTAACATTCATGAGATTAAAAACTTAATTGACAAATTTAAATAAAACACTTTTAAAAGAATTAAAACGCGTGTATTTGTAACTAAAAAAATAATTAAATGTAACTTTTACGCAAAAATCTAATGTAAAAACAGAGTTACAATTACACGCATTTTAATGCTTTCAAAAGTGTTTTATTTAAATGCAACACTCGCGTTAATCAAAGAAAATACTAAATCGATTAAGGTATATAATAATACTAGCTGATCTAGCAAACGTTGTATTGCCATATAAAGAAATAAAAATATTCCATTATTAAAATTTTTGGGGTATAAAAAATAGATGCAACCGATTCTCAGACCTCGAAATATATCATACTACAATATACGTATTCGATTGCCATCTAGCAACCCAATAGTGGTTTTGTGGATGTTCCGATTATCATGATTAATATAAAAATCGCAAAAATAATCATAATAAAATAAAATAAAAAATTGTCAAGAAATATATATATATATATATTTATATATTTCTTATGGGTATGGGGACTCACCCTTAAATATATATATATATATATATCTAGGTTATCCTTATCATTTAAAGGTATGAAAAATAGATGTTGACCAATTCCAGATCTACCCAATATGCACAATGTCATACAAATCGGTTTAGCCGTTCCGGGAGATTTTGGTTCACGAGATTTTTTTTTATAAGATTATGAAGCTATCTTTGTACCTACTCAGTAGACCGCTATATGTAGCCTATAATACCACTGTAATAGTATTAGTTATTTATGCAACTGTTGTATAATAAGGAGTAAGTATTAAAACACGATTGTGTGATAATAGTATCACACGAGTGTTTTTAATACCTAATTATCAACAGTTGCATTCAAGACTTTATCTACACCCATAATATAAAACCCTCTAAAAAAGATTCTGAAACAGTTAGCTCACTGCTAACATTAATAAAGCCAGTCCTAGTAACCATAACATTATCCAAACGAGTGTTGTAATGAAACCGGATGATGTAATGTTGTACTGAATTTTATTACAACACTCATTTGGATGATGTAATGGTTACTAGGACTGGCTTTTTCAGTGTTAGCAATAAGCTAACTGTTTTAGATTATTTAATAGAGGATTTAAAGCATGGGTGTAGATAAACACATTTATTATTTGTCTGAGAGCGTGTGAATTATTTCAATCTTATCTTAAACTAGCTGTATCCGTGTATAAAAAACAGACAGACAGACATTTTTTTTTAATTTGCACCTTTTATCAACTACGATCGGTTTTATAAAAATGTCCAATGTCAGACAAGACGGCTCTTTAGTTTATTACTGTACTAGCTGACCCGGTAGACGTTATCCTGTTCATTATAGAAAAAACTATTGCGGGAGGAATATCGTAAAATCCGTTCATAGTTGACCTCTACTCAGCAAAAGGAATATTACCTACTACCAAATTACGCCTTATGGTTCCAGAGTATCGTGATGAGTATGTAATCATTAAGTGTGACCGGCGATTACTTCGTAATTATGACAGATATCAAAAACTATTAACTGATATTGAAAGAACGTTACCTAATCAGTAAAATGACATCAATAACTTTTAAAATATCAAACAAGAAGTGTAAAATGTAGGATCATTTTAATATTAAACTCCACATATTTAGTATGGGATTGGTAGAAAAACTTTAGTTTCCTTATTTTAAAAGGTTAGATTAATACTGATATAAAAAGAAAGCTTTAAAAAAGTAATAAAACCTTTTAATTGAATGCTTAATATTTATTTTTTAGTAAGTACAACCTTTTGTATTCGAAGTGATGTCCTTGTTATGTGACACAGTCTGGCCTTTCTACTAATCTCAAACTGAAGGGTTTAAATAGAAAAAATTGCATATTTTTCGTTTGATTTAAAAAATAAGTAATTAAAATCACTTTATATGAATAAAGGTCAAGGAAATTACACTTTTGAATGTTAAAAGTTTTCTTTTCTTTTTATATGTATTTTTAATTCACCGCCTTTGAAGGTTGAGCTTTAATAGGAAGAAGAAGTGGCAAGAAACTCGTTACCACTCTTTTAAATCAACATTTACAGCATCATCTTTTAAGAAATCATTTCAGTTACAATATATGTAAAGTGATGCAACAAAAATATTCAAATTTACACGAATAAGTTAAAAAAAAATGTAAATGAATACGTTAAAACAAAATTTATGGAGTACAGTAGATGCATCAATCTACACACACCGTATATAAATAAATAAAAGCATTTTGCGACCATTTTATTAGCACATATAAAATATGAAAAACAAAATTTTATGAACGATGCAGGACTCAACCCACGACCTCCGGCGTTCCGTGCCGGTGCTCTAACCAACTGAGCTAACCGTTCGAGTGACATATCGTCATAAAATCTTGTATGCTTTGTTGAACTCTCATTTTACTAGCAATTATAAAAAATATAATAACATTCAATTTTAAAATGATTGTTGATATCATACTGATTTTTTTAATAAAAATAAGGGACGAGACGAGCCAGACATTCAGCTGATGGTAATTGATACGCCCTGCCCATTACAATGCAGTGCCGCTCTGGATTCTTGAAGGACCCAATAATTCTAAGCGGTACTACAGTTGCGCTCGTCACCTTGAGACATAAGATGTTAGGTCTCATTTGCCCAGTAATTTCAACGGCGCCCTTCAGACCGAAACACAGTAATGCTTACACATTACTGCAGCTTCACGGCAGAAATAGGCGCCGTGGTGGTACCGATAATCTAGCCGGCATCCTGTGCAAAGGAGCCTCCCACTGGAGAATTAGATAGAGAATGGCGGATAGGTAACGTACTTTCAATATCAGTTTAAAGTTTTTTGGTATCTGTAATAGTTATAATCACCTGATCACAGTGATTACAGCCTGTATGTATAGATAGATTTCTGAACCAAAAACTAGGTATGTATATCAAAATTGTAATTCCTGTCAGCGGGCTGTGTTGTCTGCGCCGCCGGATCGATGTCGCGCATGCGCAGTGCCTCCCCGAGTATTGAATGAACCATTCACCGAGCAACCGGTGTATTTAGAATGAAATCCCCCCCACCGAGTATGAATTACGCAGACGTGGCCTCAAATACAATTGATTTTGGTGCCGGAAATGAGGACAAAGGCCACGTTGACTAACAAAGGCTTTATGAGAGGCTTCGATTACTTGTTAATAACATAAATAAGACTTTTAAAATATAACACTAACTACTAGTCAAATAAACTTTATTCAATTAGGCTATTAAGCTAAGCCCCTTTGAATCGTAACTGAATCTACCATATGTTCGGAAAAAGTTGAACTCTTGACAAGATCATACAAGAAACTCAACGGCTGCTCTTGCAATCAAACAGAATTTTTTACAATGGCTGTAATATACAAAACAAATTAGTTTGTAAGGTGGTGCGGTGCATCCAATATATGAATCATGTTTAAGTAATATAGAATAAACTATATAAGTATAAATTATCGTATATTAGATATATCAACCTTGAATTCATTGTTTGTGTAAGGATGCTTCGTGAACATGATGGTCGTGATTACTGTCTAAATTAGTAATTCAGCCAACAAATAGAATGATTTATTAACTATAACAGGTCGACCTGGTACCACAAGCAGCACCCGTTCACGAGTTGATGCATGGACCATCCATCGTCCTCTTCGCACATATTTGAGGAAAGAAGAAGACCCGATGCACGATTCCGCCGCAAGCAATGCCATTTCAGTTTTTCGAGTTTTGTATCCATTCGCATTTCCCTGCCCATGTAACTCTGAACTTCAATGAATGTAATGCAAAGCGTTATAAATAAACTACAGTTAAATACAAAATTATTATACACGCTGTAAAAATCAGGAATTTTTGAAAATGGAGAGATTTTTCTTTAGTATTAATTAAGTATTAATAATATTTATATGAGAAAAAGGGGACACTCAGTTTTGAAAAATTAAAAAATCACCTAATATGAATAAAATAATTTTATTAATTCTTTTTAATGTACTTTCCCCCAGCCTTTATACAAAGTCGCATCATCATCATCATCAGCCGGAAGACGTCCACTACTGGACAAAGGCCTCCCCAAAAGATTTCCACGAACATCGGTACTGCGGTGCCCTCATCCAACGTATTCCGGCGATCTTGACCAGAACGTCGGTCCATCTTGTGGGGGGCATACCAAGATGCGTCTTCCGGTACGTAGTCGCCAATCGAGGACTTTACTGCCCCAATGGCCATCTGTCTGTTGAACTACGTGCCCTGCCAATTGCCACTTCAGTTTCGCAATCATTAGGGCTATGTCGGTAACTTTGGTTCTCCTACGGATCTCCTCACATCCGTCACCAGTATTTGAACCACTTTTTTCAGTTTGCCGGTGACACCTCTTCTACCGCCTTCTCGAACGCTGAAAGCGCATCTTCCAGCAACGAAAACTGGCGCTATGTCGTTGTGAAGCAATAGCCCGCGGAGCCCGGTATTCGGACACCTGTCGCATGACAGTGAAAACTTCTGGTGGGCATTTTGTAGTATACCATTCGACGTTAATTCAGCTTTGATTTCGTAATGGAATCGACACTAAGTACCCCGCTACAATGAAGAAACAATCGATCAAAATTTTACCTGCGCTTCACTTTCGTAGGCGGCTCATTTTGAAACAGCCAAACTATCGACGCTGTTTCGAGATTCTATTGATAACCCAAGATTTGTCACTATTGATCACTATGTCGAAAACGCACCGAGACAAGCCTGCTTCAAATTTATTAATCAGATCCCGGCACGTTTCCACACAGGCCACGGTGATGTGCGAAAGAATCCTCCTCACGCAAAGGTACTCGTGTAGTATTTTGTGATCGCTTCCCGATCTAATCTGTAATGTATGCTGAATTTCTCCAAATGTTTTCTTTCTTTTTTTTATATAAAAATAAGGGACCAGTCGCGCAGGACGATTGATATGCCCTGCCCATTACAATGCAGTGCCGCTCAGGATTCTTGAAGAAAAACACAATAATATTTACACATTATTGCTTCACGGCAGAAATAAGCACCGTTGTGGTACCCTTAATCTATCCGGCAGCCTGTGTAAGGAAACCAACGGGCCATGCTCTTGAATTAAATTTTTCACTGCTAACAAATTTTCCTCGGTAACAGCCCTAGAAGAACGACCATTTCTTTAATCATCCCCTTACGATAGACGACGGCGCTTAAATTCTATATGCCAACGGTAGATGGTCGCTTTAGAAGGGCCTAGACTCGTCTGATTTAAGTCCACGTTTGAAATTATTAAAAATCATCGCACGAGATACGATAATTGAATTTACGTGTCGAAAAAATATGGAGAGATATTTAAAATCGTAACGATGGTATTTATACACGCAAATAATCACATATTTTGAAATAATTAAAATAAGCCTTTGTTTCATATATAAAATCAAAATCATTGAGGTAAATATTTATCTCAATTAATTTATTAATCAAAATTAAAGTTAATTAATATAACTGTATAGACATGACGACCTATATAGTCGAGTGGTTAGCGACCATACATACTAAAATAGAGGTCCCGGGGTCGAATCCCGGTAGGTGCAAACATTTATATGATAAATATGGATGTCTGTTTCCGAGTCATGGATGTTTATATGTATTTATGTAAGTTTAAGTATAATAGTAATTAAATATATCGTTGCCTTGTGCCTATACAGGCCATGCCTAGTTTGGGGCAAGATAATTTGTGTAAAAGTGTGTCAATAATAAAAAAAAAAGAAATAAACGGGACGTTCCGCTGAGCACTGTTATCATTATTTCTCCGACACCCCCACCCCACAACTCACCTTCAGGTTGAATAACGCTAGAGAAATTGGAAGCCAACGAGAAATTTTTCACCTTTACAAAGAATATGTAATAGTACTAGTAACCCTTATAGTATAGTTCAACCTTTAATATTTATTTTTATTTATTATTCCATGAATTGTTGGGGTTTGGAATAAATTTTCGAAAGAAAACTAAACCGGAATACGTTGGATGAGGGCAGAGCAGGATCAAACGTCGTGGAGGTCTTTGTCCAGCATTGGACCTCTTCCGGCTTATTTATAAAAACAATAATATAGAAAAACTACATGTCTCTAAAATGGCGTCCACTCAGCATATTTGGAGCAACCAGGGTCGATAATATTTGAATCCAAAAAAAAATAATAGTAGGATGAAACCATTTGGAAAAGGACGAGAATATTACAAAATTGAAAGGAATAATAGTTTACTGGCGATCAGAGGTCGGGAAGTGGAAGTTTCTATGGGTTCTATGGGTAAAAAACGGTTTATCTCGATTTCTGACGAAGTGCAAGCCTATGGAAAAAACTAAAATAGCAAATATGTAGGTAAGACACACTCTTTTCACATAACCTCAAAATTTATGTGAAAAATTCAAATCACCAAGTTATTGGTTAAGATTTATTTATGTTTTACAAAAAAAAATCCACAAAATTTGGTGAAAAGTTCTCTTTTTATATCCAGTGATAACCTCTGGCCTTGAATGGCAATCACGTACCGGAAGACGCAGTGTTGGTAGGACAAGATGGACCAACCCCCACAAGATGGACCAACGATCGGGTTAAGATCGCCGGAATACGTTGGATGAGGGCAACGCTGGAGCGATCGTCGTGGAAATCTTTGGGGGAGGCCTTTGTCCAGCAGTGGACGTCTTCCGGCTGATATGAATGAATGAATGAATCTCTAACTTGAGCTTATGTCTCCAGGTCACCTCAATGCATGTCGCTCAGAACTTTCGGTTGCCAAACATCTTGAGCGAAACTGTGGAATTGTGTTTTCAACATACTTGTTTGTAAAGTGAGCCCTTCTTTTTGAGCCGTCCTTAGGGCCATAAACCGAACTATAACACACACGTGCATTATAATATTACACACTAGTGCATATTAATATTATCCCTGCAAAGTTATGTTAGTACCTAACTGTAAATTATAAGACTGTAACCAGATCATTTTTAATTTACAGTTTTTTTGTAACAACAAAAAGGTTTTATTTACCCATTTACATTTTTGGAATAAATAACTGTGTCCCTAATTAAGACGAAAAACTATTACTATCAAATTATTTATAATTCGAAATAATGTTAAATGTTCTAAAATATATGCATTTTATCAATAAAATTATATATTTAAAGTAGGCTATATGTAATCCACCTGACATTTGGGGCGTCCAAAACAAAATTGCGCGACATTTCCCATAATTTTCATTATTTGTTTGAGCAATATATGCAATACATGTTTGTTTATCCTCGCAAGTGTGTTGAAAAAGTGCGTATGAAACTCGATAGCAACTTGCTCACACGACACTCGGCATATTTGCGCCCTCGCCTACCGCTGGGGCTGCAACCCGATTAAATATCTCTTAGAACTTTTTAAACTAAATTAAAAACACATCTCTTTATACAACAAAAAATTACAAGTTAAAATTTCATATCAATTTACGTCGCATATTTTATTGCATTTATATTTTTTTACAATGATTATGTCTTATTCATTCCGCTATATATACCTCTTCTCATGTTTTTTTATTTTATTTTATGTACGGTCTAAGTTTTCATATGTTATTAGTCTTTTTTAAATTATTTGTTTTAATTTTATTATTATTTTATATTTACTTATCATTATAATTATTATGTAGATGGATTTATTACTTTTAAGGTTTATTGTAGTGTTCATTGTAGTGTAGTTACCAGTTTACCAGTTCAGGGAGGCTCCTTTGCACAGGATGCCGGCTAGATTATGGGTACTACAACGCCTATTTCTGCCGTGAAGCAGTAATGTGTAAGCATTACTGTGTTTCAGTCTGAAAGGCGCCGTAGCTAATGAAATTAATGGGTAAATGAGACTTAATATCTTATGTCTCAAGGTGACGAGCGCAATTGTAGTGCCGCTCAGAATGTTTGGGTTCTTCTAGAATCCTTTCCGGCACTGCATTGTTATGGGCAGGGCGTATCAGTTACCATCAGCTGAACGTCCGGCTCGTCTCGTCCCTTATTTTTTTTTAAAAAAGTGATAAAATAAAAGTTTTCTTTCTTTCTTTCAACCCACAGCCTCATGTATAGTGACTATATATTATACTATTAGGGCGTTTCACTGAGCATCATGTTAACTTGTCCAACTTGTTTTTACTATCATAATAAATATCGTCTCTGTACGACCAAGGGATATGTTTATCGCAGAGAAAATTACATAGTATTGTTAATAAATTTTAGAGCCAAAATTACCTGCCGCGATGGCAAGCGTCCTGATGGAATGACCCTTGAGGCACGGGAAAGTGCGCTGGTGTGAGATGCGACTTGCGTCGATACTCTCGTCCTTCTCATGTCCTTCAGTTGGTGCTGGGGCTGCTACTTCGCAAGCGTCGCAAATATGTCGATCTCAATGAGTCATACATTCTTGTGCCGTTTGGTGTCGAGACACCCGTGGGGCCCAGAGGCGCGGAGAATGCACAAAACACTATCTTCGCGCCTCAATAAGGCTACTGGAAACCCAAGCGCTGGCAGCTGTTTCGGTCAACAGATCAGCCTAGCTATCCAAAGCGGAAATGCTGCCAGTATTCTTTGTACGCTTCCACGTAATGATAGTTTTAATTTAATGCAGTCATAAATATATAGTATTAAGATTTGTTTTGTTTGAATAAATTTCTATATAATAATACTATAACTAATAAAGAATAAATATCTTCAATATTAATAAAGTCAAATTGAAATATTTTATTCAAAATAGGGTATGAAATCACTAATTGAAATTATAAACGTGCTACCCACTCAGAAATTAATGCGTCAGACGTGAGAAGAACAGTTACAAGTTACTCAGCGGGCTTCTTTGTATAAAATTTTGATACAATCTTTTATTTTATAGCCTGAGGGCGGTTGCTCCATTCCCAATCTGTAGTATTATTAATAAAGTCATATATGTACCTTTACCACACAAACTTCTTTTAACAATTCTTTTAAATTTCGTAATACATTTCTTTTGAACACTTTCTGGGGTCATGTTATAAAAATATGTACATCGCCCCACATAAGACTTGATTAAATTGACTTAGCCGAGTAGTAGGCATAATAAGTCTTACCATTATGATTATGAGAGTTTCTACATAGCATTATCAAGAATATATTGAGAGGCATCAATTAAAATGCTTTATTCTTTAAAGGAGAACAACCAAATTGGTACTGACTAGTACATATTTTATCAATTTTATATAGATCGTTGTACGAATTATTACGAGTAAAATGAGTAGTCGTAGCTAGTAGAGAAAGTCTTAAATTTTATTTATAAGATATTTAATAGTTTGGAAGAGACCTGAGTTATGTCTAATAGATTAATCGATTGTGTCATTACAAAAATTAAATAAATACACAAAATATATCTAATATAACTTATTCACATAAACGATATACAAGTGATTTTGTGATTTCTTTTGATAATAGATTCTGACGAACTGAACTCCTACCTTTTTTTGAAGCTTGCAAAAAAAGTCTTGTTGAAATTATTTAGAAAAAACCTTAAGCATCACATGAAATTGTTATTGTAATTAACCCTTTGTAATTAGTACATTACCTTTCGGCGTCACCCTTTGGTGAGAAAGAACTGAGGATGCTGTGTGTATACTGTCTAGTCTACTCGGGGGTACTGTTCTAACATGCTAATTGAAATATTATTTTGGTTTCATCACATTAGACATTTATTTGGTCTAAATCTTACAAAATCCTTTACAAAATATAGCTTACTTTGTAATTACATGTATTTGCTATACCAACAAGTTCTCCAAGTGTGAATAGAGCAGCTTTGACTAAATATAAAAACCAATATATCTCATAAACCCCGCTAGCTAGCAAAGTCAAATAAAAACTGTGAGTATACTAAAACAATAAGGTTTTGTTGATATACAAAGAACTTTATTTCAGTACCAATGCTCCATACAAAGTGGTTGTTCTCCTTTGCTCTTATTGGTTCTAGATACCGCAAATAATACTAGTTTTATAGAATTAGATTTCTGTTCGGCCACATTACCTCGCCCACGTCTTCCAATAACCAACAGAGCGTGAAACAACCCGTTCTCCACAACATCCTCTCTCCAATAACTACATAATCAAGATGTGAAGTTGTCGAGACTCTCTCGGGACTTTTATCGATCGCGGTTCTCACAATTATTACTTTTTATAAGATTTAAATCGTGTAATAATTATAAATGAATTTTAAAATTGACAATTGCATTCAATTCCATCTACTAGGCTCCGTACATTGAACTCCTTCGAAACGGCTTGACCGATTCTCATGAAATTTTGAGTGCATATTGGGAAGGTTTGAGAATCGGACAACATCTATTTTACATCCCCCTAAATGTTAAGGGTGGTCCACACGAACGTTTTTTTTTAATTTTTTGACATTTTTTTTTAATTTGTTTGATTATGAATCAGCATTAAAAGATTAAATGACAATATAAATAATTAAAAAGACAAATTCGAATTTTCACCCATCTACGATCAACATTTACTTTTGTATCGCGATTTTAATATCGGCAATACAACGTTTGCTGGGTCAGCTAGTATTTTATAATAAACTCCCAAGTAATATTAAAATATTACCTATTAAAAGATTTAAATGTATCGTAAAAAATAAATTAACATCAAAGTCCTATTATAATGTGAAAGATTAATTGAATGATAAAGATAGTTCGAATTAATGTTTCTAAATTTTATTAACGAATATTCTTATAATCACTTGAATGCTATTGTAACTTTTGTACTTCATCATGACTTGCACTAAATAACTTATAACTTTGTACAGTGAATAACGATTACAATGAATAAAGATTTTTTTGACTTTGACTTTGAATTATTGTTAATGTGAATGATTTTAATTTTTACCTACACCTGTTCCCGCCTATATCAAGTTAGACATTTGCTTGTCAATATTCCACAGTTACGCCCGCTAATATCATTTGATAGATATTGGTAATACCGCCGACTGCAGTACCACGTACCCTTTCCAAATTACCAAGAGCACTAGATTTTTCAGATACACTGATACTGACTGAATACTGACCCTTATTTTGCCTATAAGATGGTTTATTTTGCACGGTCTTATATATTATATAGCTATAGCTTTCAATAGCTTTCAGACAGGCACTTGCATTGGTTTTCTAGCAAGGTAGGCACTGTGGATCTAACAAATCGTATTTGAGTTTTGGAATAAGCGAAGATTGTTTACCGTAGGTAGGTTAGGTTCATAACGAGGTAGCCGCTGCCTAATTGCCTATATGATATGCACGCCCCTGCTTTCAGATATATTCACTCAAATCATTCTAATTATAAGCAATCTATTGCTATACATTTTTTTTTAACGAAAATAAGAGACGAGACAAGCAGGAAGTTCAGTTGATGGTAATTGATACGCCCTGCCCAATGCAGTGCCGCTCAGGATTCTAAAAAAACACAAATATTCTGAGCGGCAATACATTTGCGCTCGTCACTTTGAGACATAAGATGTTAAGTCTTATTTGCCCAGTAATTTCACTAGTTACGGCAACCTTCAGACCGAAGTACATTAATGTTTACACATCACTGCTTCACGGTAAAAATAGGCACCGTTGTGGTACCCATAATCTAGCCGGCATCCTGTGCAAAGAAGCCTACCCTAAAATAATACGCATTGACAGAACGCTGCGCGAGCGACAAATTCGCGACGAAGACCAGGAGTGCTCAACCTTAAACTGCTGGCGATCTACCTCAAAATTGTTAGACTACAATCGATCGGCTCTGAGAGGCTTCAAGTATGTGTGATGAAGGATTGTCGTCTAGGTAGTGTCACGATGACATAGATATTAGTTTTGCGCAAAATATGCATTTTTTTAGTCAAGGTAAGTGTAGGTCTGCTCTTAAATGTCAATGAAAAAACTCATAATTATTATTCAAAATTGCTAATTTATTGGTTCTTACAAAACAAACGCGTTCTAAAGTTCTAAGCTTAACTAAAGAGCAACTTTGGATGTTGAATCTGCATGACACTGCATGTCCTGAGCATACATTTCATAAGATGGTACGTAATTACCGATTTTAGTTTATCACACCGGATTTTTTTCTCGAGATCGACTCAAAAAGCACTCGCGATCGACCAGTCGATCCCGATCGACCGTTTGAGCACCCCTGATCTACACCGTACAGCGCGCATATCAGAGAGCGCTGATTAGCTTAGGTTAAACCGCCTTCTTATGACCTTCAAAATCTGTGATCGCATGGTCGATCGCAGATCGCATCGATCGAATGGTGTACCATTATGTATTCTTTGTCGCTACTAACTCTGTGAAATTTTCTTTCTAACCGCGAACCTAACGTCTTGAATCCACTTCTACTTTTATTCGAATGAACTAATATATAATATAATATCCTTGCAAAAAACAAAATGTTGAATCGTAAAATTATAAAAAAAATATAAAGACGAATATTTTTATCAGAAGAAGTGATGTGGTTAACAAAACGTTTACCTGGTGGTCCGTGATACGTCCTGCCCACAACAATAAAGCGCCGCTCAGGATTCTCTAAATACACAAAATTATGTGCACAAAACCCTTCAAATATAAAGGTCTCATCAGCCCAGTTATTTAAATCGCTGCAATCATACACTAGTGCTCGGCGGCAGAAAGAGGCGTCAAAATTAATAATAATAATAAAATATTTTATTTGCAGCTAAAAAATGTGTAATTAACAAAAGTAAACTTACCAAAACAAAATATATTACAGCTTAAAATTAAAATGAAACTTAAACATAATAGAAATAAAAGAAGCTCAAACATCAGCTGCAAATAGGCACAAGCTCGGCATATGCTGACACACATCATGTATGTCCAGCGCCGATCTTCCGCTTGAGCCATTCTGTGACCTTGAAGCTGTCCCAATACGAATGTACGCTATGATTTTTATAATTTTTAATTTTGTTGTGAATTATACGTTTTCATTTGCGACTCTCTCGGTGTAACCAGTATCGAACCGATGGTTGCTTGCTCTGTGGTCTTCAAGCGTCCTCAAGCGTCAACCAACTGTCTAGGTGACAGATAACACTGTCAACTGTCAAAATTAAGGCCACTATTCCGAGAAATCGCCAAAATAGCGCATCATTGAAACCATTTCTTATTTCTTAACGGTTTATATAAATCTCTCTCCAATTTTTACAAAAAGTAATTAGATATATCTACAGAATTATTTATTTATTTATTTATTTGGGCAACTAACAAATTACACACTTTACATGCTTAAACTTAAAATATAATAATAATATGGATAAGAGTTAATTCACTTATAAGCTATCACAGCATTCATAATTTTTTTTACGTTTATAAGACAGTAATTTTAACAATTTTAAAACTAAAATATATAAATATTGTAATATATAATTTAAAATAAAAATAAAATTAAAATATATATCACGAGAAGAGAATTCATTTTTTTCTTTACATTTCTATCTTTAATAGAAATTGTGAAAAAATCACCAAAGTGCCCCTATTTCTTACAGTTGAAGCCATGCTAATCATTCATTCTAGATAAAAATTGTATGAAAAACTATTAACTGTTTACCGACACTATTTAAAATGAAATAATTTTGTTATTTTTGTAAAGAAAATTAAAAATTCTTCTAATTCTGAATTAAAACTATAGCGATCTTGTGCGAGATAGGTATTCTACCTCCGCTCGATACCTCAAGGCCGTTGTCGCGGTCTCCAGCCTTAAGAACGGCTTACTTTTTCGATGTTTTACATTAATATAGCGCTTTAACAAATGTTGATAGGTGATGTAATGACTACAAACTATACATAAATCAATGCTTTTTAAAAGATTTTATTATTTACATACTTGTTGTTATTCATGATTTATAATTGTAGTCAGTTGAAAGTTGAGATACCTGCACTATCGCCCAAACTGACACAGCCTATACTGACACGACATTCGTATCATTGTTGGCGCCCTGACGGGTCACACTTCACTAAACAAGCGCTATTTCACAATCGGCGTAACAGACAGCCCTAGGTACAGAGGATGTCTAGCTGACGATAAAACGGTGACTCACGTACCTAATACCACGTACCTGGGCGTCATAAATAGAGTACGGCAATACTTCAAGCTGAACCACATTCTAGCGCTCTACAAAGCGTAGGTCCGGTCACATATGGAGTATTGCTGTCATCTCTGGTCTGGCGCACCCCAGTATCAGCTCGATCCATTTGACCGCGTGCAACGCAGAGCAGCTGGATCACTTGGCGTTGCATAGAGACGTCGCTTCATTGTGCTCCGCATTTATCACGGGGACTGTTCCGAAGAGCTGTTTCACCTGATTCCTGCCGCCGAATACTACCTTCACACGACACGCCACAAGTTAGGATATCATCCCCACCATCTGGATGTGTGGTTGTACTCCACAGTGCGC
The DNA here is from genome assembly GCF_905404315.1 of Leptidea sinapis. NCBI lineage: Eukaryota > Metazoa > Arthropoda > Insecta > Lepidoptera > Pieridae > Leptidea > Leptidea sinapis. The sequence continues at coordinate 2,738,019 of NC_066297.1, forward strand.
TTTTCAAGGAGCTTTCTTCCACGTACTACAAAGCTGTGGAAGAGCTTCCTTGTGTTTCCAGGACGATCCGACATATATATACCTTCAAAAAAAGCGCGTACGCCTTCCTTAAAGGCTGGCAACGCTCTTGTGATTCCTCTGGTGTTGCAAGAGAATGTGGTTGGCGGTGATCACTTAACACCAGGTGACCCGTACGCTTGTTTGTCCTCCTTTTCCATAGAAAAAATAATAGTACTTGAATGTACAGAAATGGCCAACCAATGGGCAAAAACTTTAGTAAATAAAAGGTCGCTCCAAGAAGTCTGCGAACAACTCAGGAGTGTTCTAAACTTTTGAAAGGAGCTGGTCTAGTAACTGGCCAACATGCAAAATTTACCCAACTAAGTAGTTGGTAAATGTCAAAACAGGAGCCCTAATACTATACCCTACCATTATTTTATAACTGCAGTGTGTTGTTACGTAATATAGTATACTAGAGTTTAAACTAGTTAAAGCGTTTCTATGAAATATGATAGATTTATTCATCTTTATTAAAGCAAGCCTTCGCAACAGCTGAGCCTCATAAAACTTTGGCAACATTACTCCCCAACTTTAGCAATGTGGATCCACCACAGATGCTTAGTTTTAGAGTCAGGTTAATACAGGCTCTGCTTACAGCGAAGTTTAATAATACGAATAACGTGGTTTATGTTTAGACTTATTTTTTTTAAATCATGAACATGCTGATATTTTTCCCAAATTCCAATTTGAATAATTTAATATTATAATATTAAAATATATTTTTAATTGATTTCTCTCACGTCGCAGGGGGGGCACTACTTGTTCCAGTAGGCCGGAACAATGTCAGTGGTCGAGTTCGGTCGGGGACTCAGTCCAGTCATAAAAGTCAGTCAGTGGAACCCGTGCCAAGGGTTACGGGTGAAGACCTTAACGGCTGTGAAGGCGGAGATGGAGTCCATTGGAACAGCGGATCAGGCGGAGGAGGCACAAACTTGGGTTTCCATCCGATGTTGGCAGCGGGCTACACCCACATATTGGGTCAAATAGGCCCTGTTGAAGTTTCATCGCCGTGCCTGGCGATGCAAATTCGAAGGGAAAGAGTCGACGGCAAAGAAACTTTCTTTCTATAAGCTAAGCAGGATTAGTGCCTTGGCGTCAGGTGGCAACCGGCTGTAAAAATCTACAGCCGACAACCTACTCCTAATCATGAAAAGTATGGAAACAAGAGCGAATTTAAGGGCTAGGGTGTCCCCCTCACGCGACGACACTGTGATCACGAATGCAGCAAATGCTAGGGCTTTCCCCCGAAGCGACGCAAAGGTCAATGCCGCGCACCAATTTAACCAGAAACTGCGCATTGCAAACTGGAACGTGGGCTCAATGACCGGACGCAGCTCAGAGCTAAGTGAAGTCCTTCTAAGAAGACGTGTAAACATCTGCTGTATACAAGAGACAATATGGAAGGGGTCCAAGTCCCGTGATATTAGAAACGGCTTCAAGCTACTCAATAACGGCTCAATCACAAATAAAAACGGAGTGGGCATTGTGATTGATCAAGACCTACAGGAGCACGTAGTCAACCGCGGAAGCGACAGGCTCATGGCAAACAAATTTGTCCTCGATAATCAGCCATGCATGAATATCGTATCAGCGTATGCACCACAAACTGGGTGCACAACATCTGAAAAAGAAATCTATTGGAACGACCTGGCTGACCTAATACAGTCGATACCCTCTACAGAAACAAAATACATCCTGGGAGACTTCAATGGGCATATAGGACAAACATCACCTATCAACGCGAGAGTGCATGGAGGTTTCTTTTGTACGAGCACCCAAGTCGACTATATAATGGCAGACCGACACCTTCTCAAAATCTTTCGCGACTGCAAAGTGATACCAGGGGAGAATCTTACATCACAACAACGACTACTGGTTGCAGACTATAACATGCCAAGAGCAATAAAAGTGAGAAAAGAAAAAAGGGCACCAAAAATCAACTGGCATAAACTAGTTAGAGAAGAAGGGCAGAAGCTATGCTCAGACCTCGTGGCGCACTTAGAGTAAAGCCAACCACAAAGCACTGCCGACGCAATATGGACTCGCTTCCAAACCAACTGTATCCAATTAGTGTCATAGCATTTCGGAGTATCAAAAGGAGCAGTCTGTGGTAACAAGAATACCAAGTGTTGGACAGATGATGTCAAACAAAAGCTGGAACTGAAGAAAACCCTTTTCAAGTCCTGGCAAAATAGCAAAAAAGAAACAGATCTCGAGTAAACAAGACCTACATATGGTCTGTATAGATTTAGATAAATAAAAAATAATTGTAATAGTTCTGAATCGTTAATGTTTTTATGTAAAAAAAATTATTTAACCACATAAATTTATACTTTAATTCTGATAAATAAAGCAATAAGTGCGAAATTATTCCCTAATAATTTCAAAATATTCATAAATGCACAACGTTAACGTTCTAGTTTTCACTTTGCCGGCACTCCCGGAGTGCAACCCGTATTTTTTTCTAAGTTTTAATTACCATTGCATATGCTTAGCTAAGTAGTACTTCATGATTGTGCATGTCAAGTATATTATTACATATTTCGAGGCTAAAAAAAGAAGTAGCAGACGTATTTATTTCCCCGTGAGTAGGATAGGAACGAACGCCGGATACTTAGTATAATATGTTACATCGATTTTCGATTAGAGCTTGGTACACAGTAAAGTCATTTACTGTACAACAAAGCCCTGTTTTATTTTTTCTATCATGTCACTTAATAATATTTATTTTGTGCAATAATAATATCAATTTTATTCAAACAAAACAAATCTTATATCTATATTTACAATACTATGATTACATTAAAATTAAAACTATCATTACGGGGAAGCGTACCAAGAATACTGGCAGCATTCCGCGTTGGATAGCTAGGTTGCTCCGTTGGCCGAAATAGCTGCCAGCGCTTGGGTTTCCAGTAGCCCTATTGAGGCGCGAAGATAGTACTTTGTACATTCTCCGCACCTCTGGGCTGTGCCGAAGTGTTTCGACACCAAACGGCACAAAGATGTATGACTCACTGAGACTAACATATTTGCGACGCTTGCTGTCTTCGGCAGTCGAAGCAGCAGCCCCAGCACCAACTGACGTAACTTGGACATGAGAAGGAGCCAGAGCGTCGACGCAGGTCGCGTACTTCCCCATGTCCAAGCCACTGGGGTCATTAATCATAAGGGTTATCCATCTTCATATAAATTCTATTTCAACCGAAATTATCATTACAATTAAAACACATTTGATTGTGATGTTAATTGAAATGTTAAATAATATGAAACGTAGGTATGCGAGTCATTTTTCAAACGATGTCTCAAGGTAGCAAGCGCAATTGTAGTGACGCTCAGAATATTTGGGTTTTTCAAGAATCCTGAGAGGCACTGCATTGTAATGGGCAAGGCGTATCAATTACCATCAGCTGGACGGCTTGCCTCGACCCGTATTGTTATAAAAAATAATTGGCAGTTATAAAGAGAAGTGAAAATTGTTAGTACTAAAATTTAAAATTTCATAATTTTTTTATTTTAACTTATTTTCAATGAAATATTAATCATTATTAAATATATAATAAAATTGAACATTTCATTAAATCCATTCAAATTCACTTTTATGATAAACACAGCATTAATGTTACACAATACCTACGTCAGCTGTATTTATTTTTTATTTATTTTATTTTATTATTTATGTATATTATAATTAAATACATTGTTCTACATGCCTAATATAAATTTACGTCTCAATCGCAAAAACAGAAACAAAGAGGCACCTTTAAATTAAATTCCTATGGATGGCTCACTAGGAAGCATACCTATCTTATAATAAGAACTGTATAAAGTTAAATAATAATAGATAAAGCAAATAGTTACATAGATAAATCAAAGTTATAAACAAATATTCATAATTAAATGTATAAAGTTATATTAATTTTGAGTTAATAATTTTCTCGGTTTCATCATAGCTGAATTGTAAAAACCTCTCTCGTACTGTAGATCTTACTTTGTAAGAAGAGAGGTCCGCAATTTTTATTTTATTATTTACTTGGTTATATATTGAAGGTCCTAGATAGCTAGCATGATTTCGACACATGACAAGATTGAACTTCGGAACACAATAAATATTTTTGAATCTAAGAGAAGGTATAGCCAAATTTTCTTTATAGACCAGGGTCGATAATTTTTGAAACCAAAAAAAAATACAGTAGGATGAAACCCATTGGTATAGGACGGAATATAACAAAAAATAAGGGAAAAATAAATTAGAGGCGATCTGAGGTCGGGAAGTGGAAAAGGGGGGGTGTTTTAATTATTGATTTTCTAATCCATATTTTTGCTGCTACTAAATAACAGGTGTGATTCTTTATGAAATGCCTTTTGTTGGACTTATATTTTCCGAACATTTACAATTGTAATTTATATTTTTTTAACTTTTAACAATTACCTTTTTGCCATAGGACTTGTAGTTTTGCCGGAAATCGAGATAAACCTTTTCTTACCCTAAAACACCCCCCCTATTCCACTTCCCGACCTCAGATCGCCCGTAATTTATTTTTCCCTTAATTTTTGTTATATTCTCATCCTATACCAATGGGTTTCATCCTACTATTACTTTGTTTCACTTTTTATCATTTTCAAAGGCTTCGGCACTGGTCTATTAAGGCGACCGGGCTTTTTGTGCTGGTTGATTATTAAGCAGTGTAGAAATGATTGTCGAACGGTAAGGACTCTAGTTACTTTGTAGAGCATATGAGAAGGGTACGTGAAAGGTTTATATGCTATTATTTTTAGAAGCATGCGTTGGGCTCTTTCAAGACGTATTAAATGGGTTTTATTTGCTCCTCCCCAGGATATTAAACAATACCTCAAAACAGAATCGACTAAGGCTTTGTAAATTTTAAACCAAATTCTATATCACCTAGATGTCTTATAGTTTTGAAAACCTTTCCAAGTTTTCGGATTCTCCCTGAAAGTGTTTTAATATGTTCATCCCATCTTAGATATTTGTCTATGACAACCCCCAGATATTTAATTTGATGAACACCTTCGAGTTTTATACAACTGCATTGGTCTAAAGATGAGCAAGAATGCACTTTAACTGAGAAGTTTTTATTTGGTTGTGATTTGACACTTGCAGAGAATGTTATAAATTTTGACTTTTTTAAATTCAAGGTAAGAAGGTTTTTCTCGAGCCATAGAGTGACATTTTTAAGTCCTAGTTCAGCGAGTTCCTGGACAGCATCCCAAGTTCTACCTGTGAAGAGCAGAACTGTATCATCGGCATATGATATTATTTTATATTTATGTCTCCTACGATTACAAAGTTTGAAAAAGAAGTTAAAGAATTCAATATAGCAGCGAGACTTAATAGAAAAGGTTCAATATTATTAAAACAGGGCTGTCGATAAATACCTAAGATGGCCGTATTTTGAATTATTATTTGTATACAAGTTCCGTTTGTTAAGTTGCGTTCGATAGTAGATATATTTTTGATACATGATTTATAGTAAACAATAACTCCATCGCTTTGATTATAATTGAATAAAGTATTCGAATAATTATATCCATTTAAAGTAGGATAGTTCACACATTGCGATAACCAACCCTCTGTAAGAGATATTATGTCAAGTTATGTAAGTAAGTTATCAAAATTACAGTGTATATACGGATGTTCTGCAATAAAATAGTCAACGCCTTATGTTGTCCGAGTTGTAAATTATGTTTATCTACACCCATGCTTTAAATCCTCTATTAAAGATTCTGAAACAGTTAGCTTATTGCCAACATTAAAACACCCAATGTTCTAATAACCACTATATCATCCAAAAGAGAGTTGTAATGTTGTACTGAATTTCATAACAACACTCCTATGTTTTTTTTTATCCCTTCATGCGCAAAGAGTTTCATACAGCCACAGTCTTATTGCTCGATGCGTGGTATCTGTATGAATTTCAAAAAAAGAACATTTTCGTTTACGCGCGTTACACACTACCAGAACGTCGCACGCCGTAAAAAAAAAGTAGGTTATTCGAATCCCCGCCATTTTTCTTCCATATTTTTATTGTTTTGTTTACAAAAAGTGAGCTATTCATTTTAAACGCTGCAAAAGAACATTATATTCGAGTGTTTTTTAATTATTGCACTATACAAAATGTAAATAACTACTAAAATAAATAATTGTTTCATTAATACTTAGTTTATTTGTTTATAATCAGTAATGAATTATATTAGGTAAGTAAGCTTACTGTTCCAGAATCTTTGAGAGGATTCATATTCTGGGTGTAGATAAAGTCTTGTATGCAACTGTTGATAATTAGGTATTAAAACACTCATGTGATACACATTCGTGTTTTAATACCCCTTATTACACAACAGTTGCATAAATAACTATTATATATGTGTGTCATCTAGATCAGTTATTAAATTGTTTAAATCGAGTGAAAAATCTACATACCTCTGCGCTGGGATTATAACCAGAACTTTTTACACATTCACATGTTTGATAACCGGCTTGTACGTAGTATTTACTATATTGTACAATAAATATTCTTCTACTTCCATACAATACCAAGTAATAATTATTTTTAATGACGGTGGGTTGAAATTTGCACATAGTGTAGGCGACGTAACAGATCATTCGTTTCACTTGTACAATTAGATTATGAAATATGCTATGATGAAAGAGATAGTTATTTAGAGTTGCTTTGAATAAGTCTATAAATAATACAAAATTATGTGTATAAATTATTAAAAAAAAGGAAGTATATAATATGAGTATTAAACTATAGATTGCAAATATATAAAGAAATATATGAATACTTATAAAAATTAAATAATGTACATACGGTTTCTTTATTCCGGTCTATAATTATCAATTTGAGATTCGCTATGTATATGAATATGCGGACTCCCATCTGTTTTTCGGATGTACACACGATTATTAGACACCCAACAATATTTGTAATTAATTTTCTTGCACATATGGCGAATGAGAAAAAAAAAAAGCTACATAACTAATAAAAAAAAATAGCTACAGATATACTGGTTAGCATTTCGGTGACGCAAACTCACGAGATTTCACCCATCCAAAAAGTGTCTGTCTATATATTATATGTATTTATATATTTTTTTTTATTATTTATTTATCGCGTGCGCATGTCATGAGCATGTCGGTGACGCGAAACCATAAGTTTTTCCCCTACCAAATAGTGCCCAACAACATACCTATATGTTATGGCATTATTACTTATTCCAAACAAATTGACTCATTTAAAAAGATCTATTCGCCTAGTTTCCCTTAGCTATAATTTTCATACTAAAGGCCTAGGAGGTCGAAAACGACAAAAAAATATTTGTCACTTATAATGCATGGTGTAGACATCCTGGATGAATATTCTGAAGAAACGCAATACATACATAAATCACCGATATTTTACAGTTTCATATATCATAAGAATCTCGTGGAAGTAAGTTTAAGTTCATGTTTTTTTATGGACATTTATTTATAAGGGACAAGACGAGCAGGACGTTCAGCTGATGGTAATTGATAAGCCCCACCCATTACAATGCAGTGCCGCTCAGGATTCTTGAAAAACCAAAAATGAATAATGAGCGGCACTACAATTTCGCTCGTCATCTTGAGATATAAGATGTCTCATTTGCCCAGTAATTTCACTAGCTACGGCACCCTTCAGACCGAAATACAATAATGCTTACACATTACTGCTGCACGGTAGAAATAGGCGCCGTTGTGGTACCCATAATCTAGCCGGCATCCTGTGCAAAAGAGCCTCCCAACGGTAACTCATGAAAAGTGAGTACTTTCGTTGTTTTACCTTATTTTATTATCAAAATGTGTGTTTTTATGTGAAATATTGTCATCACAATTACATTTAAGCGACGGCTGGTCCATGCTAATTAATACTCATGATAACTTATAGCAACAGCAGCAATAACAGGGTTATTGCTGCTGTTGTCAAATATATAGTAATATTTTTATTCAGATGTTTAAAATGTTATCATAATAACATCATTACAAGTTTGTGTGTATTCGAGTCGAAAAGTCATTTGGATAATTATTGATTTCCACTAAAAGCTCCTGATTCAAAAATAAATATATTTAAATTATTATTTAAATAAAAACAATAATTTATAAGAATAATAGTCATTTTAATTAATACTTAGCTATAATACTGAAATCTAAATACACTTTATAATAAAGTTCCAGCCACTGTTCAGGCATTATCTATAAATAAATTTAAATGTTGAATAATAAATGGCTTTGTCGTTAATCCTACTACTCCACAGCTAAGTGATCCGACAGTCTGGGATTAGATTATGATTATTTTATAGCAATAGCAATGACAGTAAAAGTTTGTATATTTCATTAAAAAGAGCGCAAAAAAAAGAATAGCTGGGAGAGTTTCTTGTGCCACTTCTTCCCTCTCAGAGCGCCACTTGTTTCCGAAGCGGTAGTAGTATCATATATATTAGAAATGATATCAAAAATAATTCTAAAGGAATCAATTATCAGAAATTAAATGCCTTTTATGGTTACGAGAGAAGTATACACAATTAGCTGTATTATGGGATAACTCAGAGTTTAGCGACAATTAAACTTTGTTGTTTCGAGGTAACAGTATTGCATAATATTCATTACATAAAAGTATTGTTAATGTTTGACAATTTCATAACTTCTTTCCAAGTTTCAATATAGAGTTGCAAGCATTGGTAATTTTCTTTTTCGAAGTTTTCTTCAACTAAATTGTCAAATTTTCCTCGTGTTATGTTAAGTGGATTTTAGAGACGCTGCTTTTTCATTTCATTCCGGCTGGGATTAAAAAATTTATATATGGTATTACTTTTTAGGCAGTTCTGTGTTTTAAGGTTGGTTTGAACTGCCTACGTCTTTGACATTGTTAATGAGCCGTCACTGATACTTACACAATTTAAATTTGAAAACAACGATGCGAGATTCGAACCCGCGACCTCTCGCGTTCCGTGGGAGCGGTCATGTGACGTATCGTTGATAAGACTTGTATATCTTGTTCAACTCTTAGGTTGTGGCTGACCAGACATATCTGTTTAGACGTTCTGGATGATACCGAAGGCTGCTCTCGGTAACTCTAGCTAACAATCCCTGCCGCAACTTTGCACGGCAAAAATTAAAAAAAATAATGTGAATTGGCGAATGAGCATGACCTCTATAAGATAAAACATTGATTTGGACATGATTGCCGTAATGGGTTGGATGAGGGCAGTGCAGGATGAGGTTGGGGGAGACCTGCAAAAGAATAATCAGCCCCCAACCTTTGGTACACGAAGAAGATCACCAGTTTACCAACGAACCACATTAAATAAAATACTGTTTAAAATAAAAAATATTTCTGAATCTGGGTACTTACAATAATATTTTTTTATGATAATAAGAGACGAGACGAGCAGGACGTTCAGCTGATGGTAATTGATACGCCCTGCCCAATTCATTGCGATACCGCTCAGTATTCTCGAAAAACCCAAAAATTCTGAGCGGCACTACAATTGCGCTCGTCACTTTGAGACATAAGATGTTAAGTATCATTTGCCCAGCAATTCCACTAGCTACGGCGCCCTTCAGTCAGAAACACAGTAATGTTTACACATTATTGCTTCACGGCAGAAATAAGCGCCATTGTGGTACACATAATCAAGCCGGCACCCTGTACGAAGGAGCCTTCTCCCATACTGGTAAATTTATTACCACTGCCACGACTTTAGATTTCAACGTATTCACGGATACATTATTAATGAAAATACTATTAAAGATAGATTTCCCACTTTAAATAATAATTAATTTAGCAACTTGTTAAAATATGAACTTAACGCAAAAAATATTCCTTAATGTCGTTGGTAAAATATTGCTGAGTCGAAGATATTCCTGTTTACGAAAGCGCTGACCTATTTAATTCCTGGATATTATTAAAAGTTCGCCGCGATTACGCGTAATGTCAGAATATTAAAGGAAATTAAAAGTTTTACCTTTCGAGATGAGCGAGATTTCATGAATATCTTTTAGCTAATAGTAAATTTTCATGTAATACTCCGGGTCAAAAATGATTTTTAATCCAATCTGAAATTTTATAAGCGCTTTTGAGCTAACTGCCTACATGCCATGGGTCCGTCGTGAATTGTTGAAGTGAAAACCACTTTGGGCTCTTTTTGGTAGGGGAAAACCTTATGGGTTCGCTTTACCGACATGCTCACTGGCGCAAGCGATAAATAAATAAAAAAAATATAATATAGTTAGGCATTTTTTGGATGGGATTAATTCTCGTGAGTTCGCGTCACCGATATGATTATAACTTTAGTGCTGTGTTTATCTTATAAGTGAAGTTTTTATTTATTTATTTAAATAGCCATTACAAATTTCATAAGTACAATCTGCCAGACTATATAAGTAGTTTGTCGACAGCAGCTCTCGTGGAACAATAATGCTACGCTAATTCTAATTTAAATAACTGATACATTATTAAAACTAATACTATATTTTTTTAATAAAACTAAAACTGGTATTACCCTAATATATTAACATTTGTGAGGTAATTGTAAAATAATAAAGCATAATAAAAATAACAATATATATGATTAAATCCTTTTCAAGGACACAGTGACAGATGGTTTGTAAGAATTTGAATTAATTATGGGTATGTTCCGATATGCACTGAGAGCACTGCACAGTGCTATCACTGTAGAAAAATTCGTTCCGTTATGGACTGCCAGTATACTGCGGCAGTACCCTAGGGAATATGACGTCATAAATCGCCGCCATATTCTACTGCGAGCACTGGCGTTTTCGAGGTGAGGTACTCGCAGTACTTTGATCACGGAATCAGTCAAAACCACTCGAGTGCCTAACGTTTTATGAACAATATCTAGAGTTTAATCCCAAATATTTTTAATTTGACAGTACTCCAACAACAGTTTTTTTAGTGAACTAGAAAACTTTAATACACTCATTTGAATGCTGAGTCAAAAAATACGGCTGACAGTATAACTGGCTATAAAGGAACGGATTCGCAGTTTACTAAATTGACGTCACACTGTACAGTGGTCGCAGTACATATCGCAATATACCCTATATGTTTCGTGATGTGAATGATGTTAGATGATGTGAATGAACTGTCATTTATGACAGTGGGTAGTAGGCAGCACTTTTCTCTTGTTCCATAATAGTTAATAATTTTGGGGATAACTAATTTGTCCTTCTTTGACTGACGAGTTTGTTGGTTAGTAGATAGTTGGTAGTTGGTTGAATGGATTAAGTGAAAAGTTCAATGTAAAGTTTGATTAATATACGGGTTGGTTTTTTGAGAAGGGCTGTGATGGCCATGTCGGAAACTAAAGACTTAGAGAAAAGTCGTGATAATTAATTATGAAATTTCAAATTTTAATACTAAAAGTCCTATGTTTTCACTTCTATCAGCAGTCTCTACAACTGCCAATTTTTTTAATGAGAATAGGTGACATGCAAGACCTGATGGTAAGTGGTAAGCCCTGCCAATGTAGTGCCGTTCAGGATTCTTGATTGAACCCAAGTTAGTTTGACTGGGCTGTTCGCGCACTTAGCCTCTTGACTGGGCCACTTTGCGCTGCAGTTTATCTTCTCACCAGCCCAGTCCGTCCTAGAAGCATCGCCCTTTTCAGACTGCTGCAGGCATCCCGGAGCTATTCTGGAGATGGGTATATTTGAGCACTTCGTTCTGTCACGTGTCACTTTTGCGTACACGCATTTCTTGACTGTCCGTACACCTGTGGTAAATAAATGCTAGTTTAAGGGACAAATTCAAATATTTTTATTCAAAATCACTTATTGAACGTCAAAAACTCCCATCCATTCAAAATAGACTACCTCAGACCTGAGAAGAACGGGCGTAAGAAACTCAGCGGGCTTTTTTTATATAAAAATATGGATTACAATGTACCTAATATCGTGCTTCATTCACAGTCTGTGGTATCATTAAGAAAATCGTTTATGCTATAGTAACTTAGTAGTAGTTTTTAACAATTCTTTTAAATTTCGTAACACATTTGTTTTGTACATTTCCTGAGATTTATGTTTGTTCCTCATGTTAACATTATGATTGTCACAGTTTCTAGCAAATTCCTCAATGTGGTTATGAACATATAGAACATTATCAAGAGTATATTGAGAAGCAACAGTCAAAATGTTTATTTCTTTAAATTATCCTCTTAATGATTCTTTAAGACCTAGGTTATAAATAGCGCGAATAGCCTTCTTCTGCAGCATAAAGATGGTATTAATATACTCGCACGCACTGCCCCATAACAGTGGCCGGTTATAATACCTATATTTTTACCTATTTTGTCCCTGCGTAGTCTATTTATGACAATAATCATGACAGAACAATATTTTATATTTTTTTAAATAGAGAAAAACGAATGCTGGGAAAATTTCTTGCACCCTGAGAGAGAAGACTCTCTCAGAGCGCCATTTGTTTCCGAAGTGGTGGTAGTGTTAGAAGTGAATGATTTAAGAAATCTAAAGGAATCAATTTTCAGAAAATAAATGCTTTATATACCTTTAAGTGCCCACAGGATGGACCGGCGATCTGGTCATGATCGATGTAATACGTTGGATGAGGGCAGCGCAGGACGGATTGTCGTGGAAATCTTTATGGGGGGTCTTTGAACAGCAGTGGACGTCTTCCGGCTGATGATGATGATTGATGATGCCTTTAAGTTGCGAGCAAACCTAATTTTTGCAGAACTGCATTTTTTGCTTGCCAGCATCCTTCAGTTTCTTCACTCTTTTAAGTGGGTGTCTTCTGCAACTGATGGCAGCGATATTTAGATTTGGACATGAGGAATGGTAGCGATGGTTCCCGTTAAACCCAAATTTAGCAGCAGCTTTTTTGTAGCAGCTCATCACTGTTGTTAAGTCTCACTACTCCAGATAAATCACCACTACTGGCTACGAAGCTCTTCAAACCGACATGCTCTTCAAAACATTAATGCTTCCACGTTACTGCTTCACGGCAAAATAAGGTGCGTTGTGATACCCATGTTAAAAACCCTCATACATAAGCTCTATCGTCAGAACTAGATATTTTAATTTGAACCAATCTACTTGTTCAGTTTTTCGAAAGACGATGACGTCAATTAATGAAACTACAGGAGCTAGACGTCACAAACATATAAATGGATAATACTATATTATGTGTGTCCATAAATTTTGGTTACAAATTAAATTTAATAAATTAATGCTAGAATTGAGTGATACCACTTAACAAATAACAAACTATTTAGATTTGAAGAACGACAGTCAAGACAATTTCTAATATGCAATTAATAGGGTTGAGCAGGTTAATCATCATCATCAGCCGGAAGACGTACACTGACAAAGGCCTCCCTCAAAGATCTCCGCGATGGTTTGTCCTGCGCTGTCCTCATCCAACGTGTTTCGGCAATCTTCACCAGATGGTCGGTCCATCTTTTGGGGGGCCTACCCACAATGCGTCTTCCGGTACGTGGTCGCCATTCGAGGACTTTTCTGCCCCACCGGCCATCTGTCTGTCGAAGTATGTGCTCCTGCCACTTCAGTTTCGTAATCATTTGTCTTTTGGCTATGTCAGTGAGTTTGGTTCACCTAAGGGTCTCCTCATTTCTTATTCGATCTCGCAGATAAACTCTGAGCCTATCCCTCTCCATTGCCCGCTGAGCGACCGTCTCTCAGGTCTATCTCTCGGATTGAGCAGGATATCAACTGTATAGTAAATCCTGTAGATAGAGCCACAATCTGAGAGTTGAACAAGATAAACTAAGATCTAAGGTCCATGCAGTATGATGGATGGATGGTTGTATATGTTAAAAAGTCCATAAATATTGGTACAAATTGAATTTGTAAATATGAATCACACAAATTGATAAACTCGGACCAACCTTCGGATAAACCTTTGAAGTCGGATTTAAAAGCCTTATAAAGGGGAAAATTTATTACGTAGGTTGAAATGAAGAAAATATTTTACATTACTTGAATAATTTTCCTCTACTATTAATAGTTCGTTTAGATTGAAAAACTCCCACGCCTTGCACTGTCGTCTTTGAAGCGGATTTATTGTTAATTCAATATTGCCTTATCCTCGTTGTTCGCATATTTATATAATATTAACTGTTGCCTTTTCTATGATAATAACAGACGTGACAAACGGGATGTTCAGCTGATGGTAATTGATACGCCCTGCCCATTACAATGCAGTTTTAACAAATGATTATAATTTAGGTACTATAGACATTTATTGATTTTGGCAAGGTCACATGCTCTGAAACCAGTATCGTAAAATTCCGATTTAGGTAATCGAAACTTACTGAAAATCGCAATTTTCATACTTAAAAGCCCTTATCCCACATTATGTGGAGTCAGCACCCCAACTGACTTTCAGATTAAAGTATTCTAGAATCGAATTGTTATTTATATTTTTTTTTATTTATGACAGTAAGGGACGAGACCAGCAGGATGTTCAGCTGATGGTAATTAATACAAACAGCCAATGCAGTGCCGCTCAGGTCTTGAAAATCCCAAAAATTCTGAGCAGCACTTCTATTGCGCTCCTCACCTTGAGACAAGATATTAAGTCTCATTTGCCTAGTAATTTCACTAGCTCACAGCGAAACACAGTAAGGCTTACACATTGCTGCTTCAAGGCAGAAACAGGCACCGGTGTGGTTTCCGTAATCTAGCCGGCATCCACTGCAAAGGATCCTCCCGCCTGTCTTCGTATTCTTTATATTGTAAGGTTTATACAAAAGTAATTTGGCAAAATTTACTATAAACTTCGATAGTCATAATGCTAAGTTGAATAAGTAAGTATTTTGTTGGGCGATGTACTCGTATATGCTTCGAAAATTGTGCTACGAAATTCGAAGGATTTGTTAAAAAATGTTCATGTAGTTATTTATATATTTATTCATTCGGAAACACAAGAATCGCACACTAATACACAAAATACATACAAAAATAAATATATAAGTGTACCGATAACTTACAGGGTTACATCATTCATTAGCTGTTACCTTCCTAACCATAGTATTCAACTTGAATTACAATAGTTAAATATGTTAGTTAAGTTACAGTTTATCTAAATATGTTACAATTAAAATTAAGTCCAATAAAAAACAACAGTATTACTAGTACTTCTAATGAATTTTAGTAAATTTATTTATAAATGTTGTAAGCCTATCTGCACCAATGTCCAAGTCTGGTATTATATTTAGGTACTGGTTACTTTAAGTCCAAAGTAGGAAACTACTTGCTTATTAATTACGGCTTAAATGGCTTTCTTAATGATACAGTCTTTGGGAATGGAGCGACCGCCCTCAGGCTATTTAAAAAGGCAAAAGGCATTTATTTTCTCAAAATTGATTCCTTTAGAATTCTTTTTGATGTCATTTCTAATAACTACTAGATACTACTACCGCTTCGGAAACAAATGGCGCTCTGAGAGAGAAGAAGCTGCGCAAGGAAACTCTCCCAGCATTATTTTTTTACGCTCTTTTCAATAAAATCAGGCTATTTAAAAAGGCAAAAGGCATTTATTTTCTCAAAATTGATTCCTTTAGAATTCTTTTTGATGTCATTTCTAATAACTACTAGATACTACTACCGCTTCGGAAACAAATGGCGCTCTGAGAGAGAAGTAGCGGCGCAAGAAACTCTCCCAGCATTATTTTTTTACGCTCTTTTCAATAAAAATATACAATATTGTACAGTCATTTCAATCGCTATAAAATAATCACAATCTAGTCCCAGGCTGTCCGATCATTTAGATATTCAGCAGTGGAGTAATAGGATTAACGACAGAGCCATTTTTTGTATAAAACATTTAAATTTATTTATAGATAATGCCTGAACAGTGGCTGGGACTTTATTATAGAAGTGTATACATTTACCCTTAAAGCTATTATGTATCTTATGAAGCCTACTAGAATTAGTATAGTAATTTAAGTTACAAATATATTGAAAAAAAAAAATAAAAAAAATGTCAAAAACAATAAAAAAACACTCAGTAATATATAAACCAGACTAAAAAGTAGAAAGATTAGTTGTAGATCAGCTTATATAATGGTACCGCTGCTGATCTGTTGGCCTTATGAAAGTCCAAAAAAGGAATTATTCACGATTGGACAAGCTGTCACCCCATGAAGGTAAGGGAACGAACCGAAGCACAACATTGTCTACAGACGGATCTCTACCCCGAGTCTAATTAATGAAAAGCTTAATAAAAACAAACCCGGCAAATCCCATTAATCAACTTGCTGGAAATTAAAATTATTTATTACTTTGTTCTCGTTTGTTCAACAGTTTGTGCATAACCAAAAAGATAGGTATATAGCTCATTAGAATTCAGTAAAAGCGATTTACATCATCGCCCACGTTAAATGTTAGGCTTGCTACACGCTTAAAGGATTTTTGTTATTTTTCAGTTTGGGCAGAGCAAAGTTGTGTATTTTTTTTTTATGAAAATAAGGGACGAGACGAGCAAGACGTTCAATTGATGGTAATTGATGCGCCCTGCCCATTACAATGCAGTGCCGCTCAGGATTCTTGAAAATCCCCAAAAATTTGTGACATAAGATGTTAAGTCTCGTTTGCCCAGTTATTTCACTAGCTCGGCACCCTTCAGACCGAAACACAGTAATGCTTACACATTCTGCTTCGAGCAGAAATAGTCGTCGTTGTGGTACCCATAATCTAGCCGGCATCCTGTGCAAAGGAGCCTCCCACTGGTATGTAAGAATGACTGCCTATAACCTCTATCTACAAATATAAATATAATTTAAGTGCATTTTTGTTATAATCATAATAACAGATTTTTACTAATTATTTATGATTTTGAAAATGACACGGTTAGTTCTTTCATAAGAAAACCAATTTATTTAATTTTAACCGTGTAAATATTTCTCTATCTATTCCGGCTAGTCCTCGACATAGCTAAACTATTTTGTTTCTTATGAAATTTTATATGAAATAGGTTTTCTCTTTGACAAAGTACACCCCTAGATGTTTCAAATCAATTCTTTTTTCCTTGCCTTTCTCTTCAATTATCATTCTAATTTTATCCTCCCATTTTTTTATTACCTTCACTTTATAGTAAGGGCACGAGACAGGATTTCTTTGGACTTATCTTTTCTCTGATACATAATTATTATTATTATAATGCATTAATTTAATGTTAAGCATGTCGTAAAAAAAATTAAAACTTTTCTTTTTATTTCAGGTAGTTTAAATTCAAATTCAAATATTTTTATTCAAAACACTACAACGCATTCCAAAAAATATGCCTCAGACATGAGAAGAACGGGCGCAACAAACTCAGCGAGCTTCTTTTTTTTCATAAAAAGTATGGTTTCAAAGTAATATCGTACAATTAAACTTATTATTTAATAGCCTGAGGGCGGTCGCTCCATTCCCAGTATGCAGTATCATTAAAAAAGTTATGATATACTAATAACCTTTAGCATACAATATTTTTTGACAATTCTTTTGAATTGCGTAATAAATTTCTTTTAAACATTTTCTAGGATCTTGTTATTTTGATTTAAAAACCCGCCATTAACCAATTCCACTCATTATCTACCCTTGTCTCTATTTCTTTATGTATTTAGTTTTCTTGTGAAATTATGTGTGCTGAGGATTACACAAATTAAATTTAAAAACATAATTTATGAACGATGCGGTAGTCGAACCCACGACGTCTCGCGTACCGTGCGACCGCTCTTCCACTGAAGCCATTCATCATTCATCTACTTCTGGGCTAAGGATATGAAACATTCACATGTAATGTAAAGTTGTTGTTAACATCCTTCTGTGAAGAAAGGTGTGTTGAGAACTAAATAACACGGCATCTCGGTCGTCAGAAATGAAGCATCAATCAAGAAATAATTAGATAAATAGGTATTTAAAGATCGCACGAGTTACAATTTAACTATAGCGGTTTTCTGGTCGCAAGTATGTAGCGAGCCTAAGGCGTTAGTAAAAAGCGTTGGCGGGACCGGTCAACGCGTGGGGATTATGAATATCCAGGCTTCAATTGTTTGAAAGAGTATATTTAGCCTGGTGCTAACTATTGTAAATTTTCCTGAAACGAATTATTTGATTTTACTATCGATTTTGACTGAAATACTCGTTTCGGGATAATACCAAATTTATGATGAGATATTCTAAATAGATTGAAGGTAAAAGTAGCCCTTGATCTCTGTTTTTTGTTAAAATAAGGGTCGAAACGTGGAGGACGATCAGCTGATGGTAATTGAGACGCCCTGTCCAGTGCCGCTCTAGATTATTCCATAAATTCTGATCGGCACTACAACTGCGCTCATCACCTTGAGACATAAGATGTCAAGTCTCATTTACCCAGTAATTTCACTAGCTACGGCGCCCTTCGGACCGCAACACAGATATTCTTACGAAACACATTACAGCTTCACGGCAGTAATAGGCATCACTATATCAGGGTACATAGACAGTAACCTACCTTCCATACCTAAATAATAAATATATATTTACTAGGATTAGTTACAGTAGTCTTGTAACTAATTCTAGTAGGCTTCATAAGATACATAATAGCTTTAAGGGTCAATGTATACGCTTTTATAATACAGTTCCAGCCACTGTTCAGGCATTATCTAGGCAGCTAAATAGCTAAGTGATCCCACAGCCTGGAACTAGATTATGATTATTTTATAGCAATAACAATGACTGTACAACATTGTATATTAAATTAAAAACAGCGCAAAAAAGGAACGCTGGGAGAGTTTCTTGTGCCTCTTCTTCACTCTCAGAGCACCATTTGTTTATGAAGCGATAGTAGTATTTGAAGTGAAAATAAATTTTGAGAAAATAAATGCCTTTTATGTTTTTTTGTAACTACACAAACTCACTAAAAAGTAATCTATGTATTATCTAGCAACAATGTGTCAATTCTCCGTGATATAAATAATTTTTTCATGTTGCCCTTTTAGTATAAAAACTAGTAATTTTCATAATAATTAATATTACTAGAAATAAGGGTAAACTTGCCACAAAACTCATTGAAGTCAGTAATTCTTTTATATCATTTCAATAAATTCTTTCTTGACAGTCTTTTTAACAGTATTTCCCTGTGAACTTCAATCCCCTATTTCATCCCCATGTAGGTCAAAGTTTCAGAAATGCTTGAACAAATGTTTAGAAATTATATCTTATCAGTAAATACAATGTTTCAAGGTTTTATCTTCGATAATGAAGAATTTCCATACAAACTGCCATCCTCAAATTTTTTGCAATAAAAGGTAGCCTATGTCCTTTTTAAAGCTCTAGTATATCTCTGTACTAAATTTTAATCAAAATCGGTTCGGTGGTTTAGGCGTGAAAGCGTAACAAACAAACTTACATTTACAATATTAGTAGGGATTTACCGAACAGATACCAAATCTGTTTATAAGTTAATTCAAAGCCCTGACAAAAAGTAAACTAGGCAACAAAGGCTCTTACAAGATCATAGATTATTTAAATGAGTAAGCAGCCTGGAATTGAATTTCTCTGGTTAACTGCTATTTTTTTTTATCTTAGATAATTAATTATATGTCTAACTTGAGTCTCTTGCTGTTAGACAACCGATAAAAATAGGCCAGGAATATTATTTTAGTGTGCGTGACAAGCTACGTCTTACACTCGCAATTTGTATGACACTTGGTGTTAGTGTGCGTGAATTGCTCAAAATAGAGGTTAGTTCTAAAGTCAATTTTTTTCGACGTTTTCACAACTGTCATTGTCTATCTGGACGTATAAATGATCTAGGGTTTTTATATTATTGTATTTTGACATTATTTTAATTTGTTTGATGTTATTATTTATTACTAGATGACCCAGCAAACGTTGTATTGCCATCATACTTAACAAACTGTAGTTAATCTGCCAACTTTAGGTAGCTAATATTAAGTTTGTTTTTTACCTCCTGTGAAAGTTAGACAGGCACAAAGATTCTAATTAGTTATTCATTTTAAACTATTCTTTCAATTTGATACACATCAAAGGAAAAACAAAATTGTTGTTTTTTTTTATTCCGAACATTTTCATATTTATTCACCCTTTAAACGTTCTCTTTTTTTTATAATTAAGACCAAAATTAGCCAAATCGTTCCAGCCATTCTCGAGTTTTAGCAAGACTAGCGAACAGCAATTCATATATATATAAATGAATTGCTGTTCGCTAGTCTTGCTATATATATATATAGACTAGCTGACCCAGCAAACGTTGTATTGCCGATATTAAAATCACGATACAAAAGTAACTGTTGATCGTAGATGGGTGAAAATTTGCAGTTGTATGTATTTTTAGTGCTGACTCATAATCAAACAAATTTAAAAAAAATATCAAATAAATAAAAATAAAATTTGGCGTGGACCACCCTTAACATTTAGGGGAATGAAAAATAGATGTTGTCCGATTCTCAGACCTACCCAATATGCACTCAAAATTTCATGAGAATCGGTCAAGCCGTTTCGAAGGAGTTTAACTACATACACCGCGACATGAGAATTTTATATATTAGATTATCAAATTATTGTCTGACTGAACTTTATCTTATTATTTTATTATATAAAAGTTTTCATTTTCATAGTAAAGCTTTGTAATAAAGGGAACGCAATTTTGCGCAATCGACTATTTTGTATTATTTGTATCGAGAAATGTGGTTCGAATGTTGTATTTGTAATAATAATATAATAAAAAAATATGAATCAATTCACCTGAAAATATCTGCTGATGCTTTTACCAATAAAACTTTTAATTAATTATGTGCTTTGGAGGCAACATCGACTTTATATCACTCGAAATGGCGATGGACTGGATAGACCAGTGGGAGGCTCCTTTGCACCAGTGGGAGGCTCCTTTAGGATGCCGGCTACATTATGGGAACCACAACGGCGCCAATTTCTGCCGTGAAGCAGTAATGTGTAAGCATTACTGTGTTCGGTCTGAAGGGCACCGCAGCCAGTGAAATTACTGGGCAAATGCGACTTAACATCTTATTTCTTAAGGTGACGAGCGCAGTTGCAGTGCCGCTCAGAATTTTTTGGGTTTTTCAAGAATCCTGAGCGGCACTGCATTGTAATGGGCAGGGCGCATCCATTACCATCAGATGAACGTCCTGCTCGTCTTGTCCCTTATTTTCATAAAAATCAAAAATCATCCGAGACGACTAATACTAATTTATTAGACAAAAATTATGCCAGAATGGTAAACATGAGATGAAAAGGAAATAGGGCAGAAAATAAATGAGATGTGAAACCTTCATGTGGTAAACTGGAAGTGTACACAATTTATTATTTTTTTAAGTGATTGATTAATTACACAAATTAAATTTGAAAACAAAAATTATGAACGTTACGTCACTCGAAAGGTTCGCACGGAAATCAATATTTGTATGGAATTTTCTATTATGGATAGAAGGGCTTCATTGGGACTAGCTTAAACAGGTTTTTAATTATATTTATGATGTATATATATATAATAGTTTCAATTTATGATGAATAATGAAAAAAACACATTTTTCAATATGTATAAAGTATTATCATCATCAAGACGGAACAGCGGAGATCG
The DNA here is from genome assembly GCF_905404315.1 of Leptidea sinapis. Lineage (NCBI taxonomy): Eukaryota > Metazoa > Arthropoda > Insecta > Lepidoptera > Pieridae > Leptidea > Leptidea sinapis. The sequence continues at coordinate 2,759,705 of NC_066297.1, forward strand.
TAATTTAAGTTTTTTTTTTTTAAATTCCTTAGTAGGTACGTCAAAAATTTAACTTTCATCATCATCATCAGCCGGCTTCCAATGCTGGACAACAGCCTCCTCCAAACATCTCCACGACGATCGGTCCTACATTGCCCTCATCCAACGTTTTCCGGCAATCTTGACTAGATCGTCGGTCTATCTTGTAGGAGGCCTACCGATACTGCGTCTTCTCACCCTCTACCACTTCCCTGCCCACTGCTGCTTTAGTTTCGCAATCATTTGTAAATGTATAAAAAATATATATAGGTAAAAAATATGTACCTACGGAACCACTCGGTGGGCGAAGCCAACTCGCTCTTTTCGGGGTTTATGCACGGCTAGGAGACTCTGTTTTATTACTGACTTCCGATGCTGGATAGTAATAAAAATATCCAGAATAATTTATTTCGCTATAACTATTCCTGGGTTCGAATCCCGGTAGGTGCAAGCATTTATATGATGAATATGGATGTTTGTTTCCGAGTCATGGATGTTTAAATGTATTTATGTATGTTATATGAATTTATGTATGTTTATGTAAGTATATTGTATTAAATATATCATTGTCTTGTAACCCATAACACAGGCTATATACCTATGCTTAACTTGGGGCAAGATAATTTGTGTAAAAAGTGTGTCAATATTATTATTATTAATATTATAACATGTTAACTCTTTCGAATATTATAGAATTAATCAAGATTATTAGTTCCTGGGTGTTGATGTATCAAATATAAAAAATTAAAACACCCAATAAGAACCTCTCCTTTTTGAAGTCGATTAAAAGTCGCTGGAGTTTATTTATAAACAACAACATTCTCAGGTAAAGTTTGTATGTATAAACTACAAATTTTTCACATTCCTCAAAGAATAATGTGTATACGAGTAGTATATTTCATAGCTCATATCCCGAGACTACTTACTAAATTTATGCTCCTGTTTCCCTAAATTCAGGGAATACCTCTATAAATCTCCACACAGGAATCAATGGAATTTTGATAACATCAATTATGACATGATCTAACCCCTCTGTTGCTCCAATAAATTCAAATACTCCGTAACCTTTATTATGACTGAGATTAATTTAAAATTTAAATAGTAAATCATCGCCTGCCCCAAAGTACAATATTGTAGATAATATTTGTTTTTTTACTTTTAAGTGACATTGTTTTAAATTTAATATTTGAAGTTGGGTTGTACGCGTTAATATCTATCATGGGGAGTGTTCGCAAAACTTGTCCCAGATTATAAATACCAGCAGTAGAGCTTAACCACCGCACGTCTTCTCGAATTGTGAAATTTCACCCGCGTCACTCTGATGTATGGTAGGTATTTCATAAACGAACATTTGCCATAAACTATTTGCCTCGCATTCATTAAGTGGATTAGCTATCTGGCTTTACTATTATCAATAATATTAGAGACGTCTTACATATATACATAGCTTTCACATCACTTGGTCTCCAGTGTTTCCGGTGTCCAGGTTTTAGCTTTCTATGAGGGAAGCCGTTTGTCTCCTCTATTATAATATATGTCCCAAAGTTATGGGACATGAAGGGAAAGTACCTTAAATATCGAAGATAGGATATTTTACTGAAAGAAGACTTTATGTCATTTTTAAAAGTTAGTATTTCTGCATTCAAAGATTTATCTAAAAATTACTTGCCTCGTCTGGGAATCGAACCAACTTAAATGTAAAAAAAACACCCCTACTCTTATGATGCCAATCGAAAGAATGGCCAAAAACTAAGAACTCTTCGTAACATAGTATTTTAAAAGAAAGTAGTCAATTAAGTGGGTATTATTTGTAAATTAATTAATTAAATGCTCAAAATGGCACAATTCTGTTTGTAACTCGCCCACGTTCTCGTATCGCTTTTTGTATACGAGTAGCATATCTTTCACGTATCCCCAAAAGAAGAAATCTAATGGTGTAAGGTCCGGGGATCTGTCCGGCCATCTAATCAGTCCATTCGTAGCAATCCAAGTAGGAAAACATTCATTTTACGTTGTTCCTTTCTTTTAAAATACTATGTTACTTAAGAAGGATTATTAGTTTTTGGCCATTCTTTCGATTGGCATTATAAAAGTAGGGGTGTTTTTTTTTTTACATTTCAGTCGGTTCGATTCCCAGACGAGGCAAGTAATTTTTAGAAAATCTTTGAATGCAGAAGTACTAACTTTTAAAAATAACATAAAGTCTTCTTTCAGTAAAATAGCCTATCTTCGATATTTAGGGTACTTTCCCTTCATGTCCCATAACTTTGGGACATCCTGTGTACCCTAGTCTTGTTAGTCTTGTTATAAATATTATAAAAATGAGAAGTCTGTATAAACTTAAACTCTTTTCTCTATGGAAAAATCTTCAATGAAAATATTATGGATTGTACATACCTCTACTATTTACCACTGGACGGGCGGATGTCAAAGTGCTTTTGTGCCTGTTTGATATTCACCATTTTGGCGCTGTTGGCCATTTAGCGAGAGTCTGCGGTACTAAAACTAGTGATGACAACCTCAGAAAACATTGATAGACGGAAAACTAATGAAATTAATTCAAAATGCAAAAATACTACAGAGTATTGTACGTTCCTTGGTAGACATTTGTATTATACATCAAAATTTATTCTCTGGATGCTCGCGAGCGGCGCTTCAAATAGGCACAAAAAATTATGTGTGTCAGCTCCGACGCATGAGTTGAGTTTACTCCAAACAAAGTCAAGTCCAATGGAGTCGGTTGCAAACAGACAAGCAGCAGAAGCTAATTAATGTGAATAGCTCATATGAATTTGCATGAACTATATTGATAATTCAATATTTAATAAATACAAAGCACACATGTTTATATATACAATACATGTCATATTAATGTATGAATTGTAACTTACTTAGTACCCACGTGCTTATCAGATTTTCCGGCACTATTATTTACACCACTTTCTTCCATAATTTATAGAATTTTCACTTAACTTTATGAAAGAATAATAATAAATAAATTTAATAATATAATAAGGCTTCAAAATACAAGAAAAGGAAATTATGTCGCTAACTTTATGTAAATGGTTGGTAAAATAATAAAATCAAGACTAAACGTAGCAACAAAAACGCACTTAAATTCAAACAAATTCGCTTTCATTTAATTTTATGAAAAAAAACAAAAGATAAACTATTTTTTTTTTACAACCAGCCAGTATGTCATCAATAACAAAAAAGTTTACATACCTATGCACTTTGAGTGAATAAAGACTTAGAAATTAATTAATATAACTGGTAAATTTGTAATATCATGCATGTTGCTTAGACTTTTTCATGTGTGTATAATAAAGCTTCAAAATATATGAAAAGAAAAATGGTGTTTAATTATAATAATTATAAATAATAATAAATTCTTAAACTCTCATTCTAAACATTTAACAATGGGTGTAAATAGTTTTGATGTATCAATGTTATCGGCCATTTCTGGCATGCAAAATTATTATTAACAAAATTCTAGTTATTATTATAATTGATTAACAAACTCTATATTTTAAGCACTTAGGTTAATTTATGAGATTATAAGACTAGAATTAATATATATTTTAAAGTCAATTTAATTTAACTTAATGTGTCAACATTTCATTTATGGAGTAAAAACATTTATCTATAAGCCATGTAAAAAGATCCTTTTTAAATCGTTGGACGGGTAATACGCGTAAGCTTGGAGGGAGTTTATTAAATATTTTTATACACATGACATAGCTACATTTTCCATAGAATGCATTATGAAATTTGTGTGCAATCACCAGTCTGTCACCGTTTCTTGTATTTCTCGGATAAATATCGCTTGCTTTTGTAAATATGTTCGCTATCCGTATCACTGCAATACAACTAATATAGTGACTGAGCTGTCACGCCAAATGAAAAGTGAAAGGTGCGCGAGAAATAATGCGCACCAAAAACGTTACTATCCCATTTGATGAGTAGGTTTTACTCTCCATATTTTTCTCATACCGGGTGCCTTGTATGAAAATCGATTCTTAAGGAGTAAACTCCAATAAACTCCAAAAATTTGCTGTCAAACATATGGAACTGCCAATCCAGTGGTATTTATACAGGTCAGTGATTGTACACACCTAAGATTAGTTATACGTCTAGATCAACTGTGGCAGCAGTAAAAACGTCGAAATAATTGTTAACTCTATGACCAATGCACGCACACTAACACAAATAGCGAGTATAAAACGTGGCTTGTACTCAGTTTTTTTCAAACAACTCAAAAGTTTTTTTTTATGAAAATACCGGACATAAGATGTTAAGTCTCATTTGCCCAGTAATTTCACTAGCAACGGCGCCCTTCAGACCGAAACACAGTTATGTTTACACATTACTGGTTCACGGCAGAAATAGGCGCCGTTGTGGTACCCATAATCTATCCGGCATCCTGTGCAAAGGAGCCTCCCAGTGGTAAAAAATACTCACACTAAAGTGATAAACCTAGCCTGTTTTCATCGGTTGTCTAGTAGCAGGAGACTCTATCTAGAGTTATAAATTATCTAAGGTACTCACTTTGTTATTTTTAACTGATATCCCTTACTTCTGTTAGATTTGAACGAGCGACATCTCAAGTCATTTTCCTAATATGTCATTATTGGGGTTGAGCAGGTTATCAACTCTAAAGTAGATCCTGTAGATGGAGCCACAATAAGTCTTACCAAGACGGTTGGCTCAGTTGTTAAGAGCGTTTGTACCGAGAAGCACGTGTTCGAGACCCGCATCCTCCATAAATTATTGTACATATTAAATGTGTATATTATGGATTTCTTTTAAGGACTCCAGATTATTATGGCCTTGCATGCCACACTCTCTAACTGACCATAAATCATAATCCAGCGGATAAAGACAACGATTAGATAGCAGGTAGTTTTTAGCTTATATAGTTAGAAACTTATTTTTTATAGATTTATGAGCCGGTATTCAGGAACACCTGAAAAGACTTTTATTCTTGCTTGAGGAACATGACGTTGTTACGGTCCTTAACCACATTCTCAAGAAACGTGTCTTAATATACTGATGTTTATTTATGACAATAAGGGACGAGACAAGCAAGACATACAGCTGATGGTAATTGATACGCCCTGAACATTACAATGAACGCTCAGGATTATTGACAATCCCAAAAATTCTAAAACGGCACTACAATAGCGCTCGTCACCTTGAGACATAATATTAAGTCTCGTTTGTCCAGTAATTTCACTAGCTACGGCGCCCTTCAGACTGAAACACAATTTACATATAACTGCTTCATGGCAGAAAAAGGCACCGTTGTGGTACCCATAATCTAGCCGGCTTCCACTGGTAAATACCCTTAGTTGTCTCTTCCGATATCCATAGACGTGGAATTTCGATATTCTTTTTTAGCCCCGTAGAAGCGAAGGGTAAAATAATGAAATTTTATGACACCTTTTTCACAAAATGTTAGCTGAGTTCTTATGGCTTATGATTGATTGTGTTCAGCATTCAACGCTGGTCAGGAAGCTATGCCACTATGGTATAAGAGGATCTGCACTCGATCTTCTGATCTCATATTCAAATAATAGGATTTAGAGGGTCGAGGTGAATGGCAGGAGATCTCCTGGGACTCCTCTCGGTATGGGGGTACCACAAGGGTCTATTCTTGGACCCTTCCTCTTCCTAATTTATATAAATGATCTACCTTGTAGAAAAAAAACACAAGGTGGTATTGTTTGCGGATGACACTTCACTTATATTCAAAGTGAAACGAAGCCAAGTTTTGTATGACGAAGTAAACAATGCTCTATCTGACATCGTGTACAGGTTTAGCGCCAATAACTTATTGTTAAATAATCATAAAACCAAATATATTAAATTCACCGCGCCAAATGTCAAAAATGTAGATGCGAATATTTTATTAAATGGAGAGGTGGTAAAACCAGTGGAATCTGCGATATTTCTTGACATTACTCTTGATACTGACAACTCTTGAAATTGCAGTGGGGCCCCCATATTGATGGATTGGCGAATAGGCTTAGTTCTGCAGCATATGCGGTTAAGAAAATTAGACGGTTAACTGACATAGATACGGCGAGATTAGTATACTTTAGTTATTTTCATAGTATTATGTCCTATGGTATATTGTTATGGGGCAGTGCGGCCGATATTAATACTATCTTTGTGCTGCAGAAGAGGGCTATTCGCGCGATTTATAACCTAGGTCCTAAAGAATCATTAAGAGAAAAATTTAAAGAAATAAACATTTTGACTGTTGCTTCTCAATACATTTTCGATAATGTTTTATATGTTCATAAGCACATTGAGGAATATTCTAGAAACAGTCACATTCATAATGTTAACACGAGGAACAAACATAAACTTGTTATGCCTACTACTCGGTTGGGTCGAGTTAGTAAGTCTTTTGTTGGGCGATGTATATGCTTCTACAATATGATCCCAGAAAATGTACAAAACAAATGTGTTACGAAATTTAAAAGAATTGTTACAAAACGTTTGTGTAGAAAAGGTTATTATAGCATAAACGATTTTCTTAATGACACCACGGACTGGGAATAAACCGAACACCCTCAGGCTCTTTAATTATAAATGTTTATTGTACGATATTACATTGTAATCCATATTTTATATTAAAAAAAATAGCCCGCTGAGTTTCTTACGCCCATTCTTCTCAGGTCTGAGGCAGTCTCTTTTGAATGGTGGTAGATTTTTTTTTCTTTCACTGCTTGATCGCTTTCCTAGCACGGATACAATGAATGAATGAGCCAGATCATTTTCTGCCCAAAACAGAGTAGGTTTTACTGCATCTATCAATAGCCCGGTGTACAAACATTAGACTAATGCAAGCAGATGAAGAATTTCAAAGATTGCTTTTGGCTCCAGACCTTCTCTGTGTAATACCGCAAAAAGGAATGTCACTTTGATGGAAAAACCCAACGAATATTCAAATTTATATGACATGTTCCAAATTCAAACAAAATTTTATTTAATGACATATTAGCAAATAAAACAGGGTTTATTTGCTAATATGTCAAACTGTCAAGTGTCTTGGCATTGTAAGGTACAGCTTTACACTTAGATTAAAGATTGGTCTCCGTTGCGCTCCAACTAGATACCGCAAGCGTAGTCGATAAATGAAACAAACAGGGCGGCTTGCATAGTAAAACTGTAAAAATAATAGTAAAAGAAATTCGAAAGACACTGGGATCACATATCAACAGTAAGTATTTCGTATTTTATTAATTTTAATGTAAAATAACACGAAGCGTATGTTACAAAATTTGAAAGATGCCATTGAGTGTCAAGATGCCACGCACACAAACATCTAATAGTAGCCGTAATAAAAAAGCTACTGTACTTAGGTAGTGCGGTATCTAGTTGTAGCGGAGCGTAGCGGAGACCAATCCTTAATCTAAGGTTTAAATTACCATCTAGGAAAATCCGCATTGTATATATGGTCAGCGTTGCACCCCGTTACGTTGAGTACATACCTAACTACTTTGTGCGTTATTGAGCCTTAAAGAAAAATTTGTTTTCTAATATATGAAATTCTCGTGTCATGGTGTTAAACTTTGAACTCCTCCGAAACGGCTTGACCGATTCTCAATAAATTTAGAGTGCATATTGGGTAGGTCTGAGACTCGGACAACATCTATTTTTCGTCCCCCTAAATGTTAAGGATGGTCCACACGATTTTTTTTTTAATTTTTTTCACCTTTTTTTTAAATTTGTTTGATTATGAGTCAGCATTAAAAAATACACACAACTTCAAATTTTCACCCATCTACGATCAACAGTTAATTTTGTATCGCGATTTTAATATCGGCAATACAACGTTTGCTGGGTCAGCTAGTATCTTTATAAACTTAATCTATATGAAGTCTTTGGTTTCACGGTTGGAGGTTTGCTTGAAGTTATGATTTTATTCTTGCTCCTATAATATACTTGGTTTTTAGTCTTTTTTGTCAGCTATCATAAACTATATAGCAGCTTTTAATATGCGTTCAAAAAATCGTCACCTTTTTGCTCTTAATAGTGATTTTCATTATTATAACACTAGAAATAAGGGATTGCTTGTAACAAATCGATTTACAAGTCATTTCAATTACTTGCGCCGTTTCTTAACTCTCAGATCGCCATTTGTTCCCGAAGCTGTGTAGTGTTTCAAGTGACATCAAAAAGAATTCTAAATAAATTAATTTTGAAAAAATAAATGCCTTATATGCCTTTATCACTTTCAACAACCAACAAACTAGATTTCACGAAAGTAAAGTCACGAAGCTAATATAAATTATAAATTATGAACGGTTTTCGTTGATAAAATAAAATAATTTAATAAAACCAAAGTTTTACACAATCCACAGTCAATATTGACCCCAGTACCCAGCGGGTAAGCCTCAAACTCCTGCCCAGCATCCATCGGAAAAGCCACAGCTCAAATATGACATAAAATGACGTCACAGGCAAGCCTTTGCTCATTGAGAAGCAAAATTTCGCCGCCTCCAGTACGAAAAGTCCACCGTATACGTGACACCCGCTATCCCTGTCTCACATCTCGGGAAATGTATTGCTATCCCGTTCTGAAAAACACCCACTCAAGGCAACCTACACGTCTTTGAGGCTTCGCAGACCGGGTTAGTTCAAGCCGAACCGCGGACGGGAACGCACGGCTTTTAGTCGAATATTTAATTCGATGCCAATAATGATAGTATAGACAATAAAATAATTGATTCGAGACAATAATTGTATGACTGATAGTTGTAAAGAATAGCTGAGTATTGAAGATTTTTACTGCACTTCGTTGGCACAACAGGTGAGAGTTTAAGTATAGTTTTAGCGCCTGACTGTGTCTGTAAGGATTATCGTAATACATTCACATATGTTGCATTTTTTATACTGGCTATCACAGGTGGAGCTTTTGGCCCAGGCCCACGAATTACTCAACTAAATATATTATTGATTTAATTGATTTTTACAAAAAAAAGGATGGGTTTGGGGTTTTTTTAAAAATAAGAAACAAATATAACTAAGTATAAAATAATATTTTTTATTAAGCTACTAGATTACAATTATTGTAAAAGTAAATACTTTTGATATTTTAAATATAATTTTGATACAAATTATAAAAAAGGTTACAAATTCAGTAGGTACTATTTAAATATATAAATCATTTTGATGAGGAATGGGATGAAAAGCCAGCGTACCGGTCACCTAATGTTAAGTGATCACCTCCACCCACAATCTCTTGAAACACCAGAGGATTTACAAGAGCGCTTACACATTTCTAAAGGCCGACAACGTTTCTGTGATTCCTCTGGTGTTGTAAGATAATGTGGGCGGCGGTGATCACTTAATATCAGATGACCCGTATGCTCGTTCGTCTTCTCTTCCATGAGAAGAAGTGCTATCAGCCCTTTAGGTGTGTACACACTTTTTGAACGATGGAGTTAGAGAAACGGATAAAGTTAATTTCACAATAAGTTGTAGTATGTGGAAAAAGTTTTTCATAAAACGCACTGTGAAGTAATGCACGCCACACATCCAGATGGTGAGGATGACATCTTTTGTGGCGTGTGGCGTGGTGGTAGGATTCAGCAGTAGGAATTAGGTTCAACAATTATTCGCTACCCCAATCATATTTTTTATTCATAATTAGGAATTGTTTAATAGCTTATTTAAGAAAAATTTTAGGTTAATTGTGTTTAATAATTAGAATACAATATTTTAGATTAGACAACAATTACTATAATTTCTGGTAGATAATTTATATTTTAAGTTATTATTATTTTTTGTAAAATATATTTTTTATTCTCACTTTAGCTCAAAATTCCATAACAATTATATATTGTAAATGTTCATCATGATATTTCGGTTATGAAAAATAAATCATGGAATTTAAATTAAATTCAAATTATAAAGTAAATAAATTAAAAGTTAGTATATTTGGCCTAAGACAGAAGCCATCATCAGACGTCACACGTCAAAAATAAAGTGCACCCTTATAAATCCCTGTGATTTCGACCTAAATATTTGGGAATGGGTCCCGCTCGCGTCTTTTGACGACTAACATGAATGGCTTCGACACATTTGTAGTGGGCGGGGTGTTTGCGTGGCTTTAGCATGAAGTAAAATTTCATTATATTTTATGCTATTTTATAAGAAGTTATTGTTCAAACAATAATTAATATTGAAGTAAATCAGAAACGGCTACAAATATATGTGTCAAATTTTGTATTTAATTAGAGTTTTGTTTTGCAAATTTAATAATTTTTTAAGTTAAATATTAAATTAATAATTTAGGTGTCTCGCAGGACCTTTGCCCTTCCTATTGCTAAAAACAACTGTAAATTAGTTCATATATGGAAATAATGTTCTATTTCTATGTCATAGAAATTTCATTAATATATGGAGCATTCACGGTGCACTGGCATTACAGACATGTGTGACACATAATATATATGCGATGACAAGGCGGGTACCCTGCGATACCGTACGAAAAATATAAATATTTTTTTTTTATTTTTATTTTATTATGATTTAGCATTAAAAAATAAATACAACTTCAAATTTTCACCCGTTCACAATCAACACCTATTTTTTTATCGTGATTTTTATATTATTGTGTTCCATCCACAGATCCGCAATAGGGTTGCACAATGGCAATTGAATACAATAATTGTTGTACAGTAAATATTCATAATAATAAGTTCATAATTTAATTATGTATTTTGATATGCATTAATTTAAATAAATATTTGGTAGGTCTGAGAATCAGTCATAATCTATTTTTTATACTCCAAAAATGTTAATTATTGAATAATTAATTCATAAGAAATACATTTTAAAATCACGTTTCGACAACGTCACGTTGACGTCCCACCTGTGACTTCTGCAACATTTCATTAAGAACTCGATATTAATTATTAAGAACTTCCACAAAAAATTCAATAATCTTTTATTAGTTTGTATCGGTCAGCAATATTTGGCTAACTTTGTTAATAAGCCCTTCGCCTTTCCTTATGGGAAAATACAGAGAATTGAAGTGTTATTTTTTGATTTCGTTGCGACAACTTACAATAATAATCTAATAATATTATAATTCTATACTTAAATAGTAACAATAAGAAATAGTGGACAGTGAGTTTCTTATGCTAATGCTAGCTGATGCCCGCAACTTCGTCCGATAAGATAAAGAGTTTTTCAAAATAATAAGCAAGTTTGGAATTTAAGATTATCTCATACTTACGATTCCCGTTTTCGCTCCCGTTCCCAACATATTATCTGAATCTTATTTCGAGGAAGATTGCTTAGATGGCAAACTAAACCTACTATTGGTATAGTTATAGCTTATCGACGTGATATTGAGTTTTACACAAATCCCCGTGGCCTATGGATTTTCCGGGATGAAATGTAGCTTATTCCCAAGCTCTAGTCTAACGCTGTACCGAATTTCATAAAAATGGGTTCAGTCGCTCCAGCGTAAAAGCTTAAAAAACAAACTTACATTCACATTTAAAATATTAGTTGGGATTCTTCAATTAGGATTTTTTTTAATCTTGTAAATTAATTTTTATTTAATTTATTAACCACAGCCTAACCTAAGTGTTTCGATTAAGAATCAATTGATTCTCTTTATAAGTTATTTTTAGAGTAACAGCTGGAAACCCAAGCCGTAACAGTTACTACGGCCAACAGATTAATCTAGCTATCCAAAAAAATATTATATTTAGTCTGGTAAATAGTTATAGACATAGTTTTATTGTAAAAAAAATACTGTTTGAAAAAGCAATTAAAATTAACATTTGTGCAAAACCAATATAAATTTTATTTAGAACTTCTATTACAAATCCTTTTGCCTGTCTGGATAATCCCTGAAATGGCTGGACCGATTACTGTCAGGTTGCTGTAGATCTATTGAGATGAGGGAATAAGGAATTAAAGTTATTCGATTGATTCACATATTTCGAGAATACTAAAAAAAGTTGACTAAAGAAAACATATTACTGAGATTAGCGAGATCACTTGGCGTTGCGTCGAGACGTTTTTCATTGTGTATCACCGAATTTATCACGGGGAGTGATTCTGAAGAGCCGTTTGACCTGATCCCTGCCGCCAATTTCCATCTTCTCACAACACACCATAAATTAGGATATCATCCCCACCATCTGGATGTGTGGCGTTCCTCCACAGTGCGGTTTTCAAGGAACTTTCTTCCACGTACTGCAAAGCTGTGGAATGAGCTTCCGTACGTACGAAAAGTATTCATACTTTCAAAAAAAGCGCATAAACCTTCCTTAAGGGCCCGGAACACTCCTGCGATTGCTGTGGTGTTGCAATTGACGTTCGTTTGTCATTGGTTGTGGTGTAATTAATTATTCTCTTTGTTGTAATTTTTTGTTATGGCAATCTATAGTACAGATAGTTCCTATAGCAATAGAGAGATGCCTATAGACAACCTCTTCCATTCAAAAAATCTGATCACGTTGCCTTTTGCTAGCGCGCTATAACCCTTTGACGTACCGAGAGATAGCGCACAAGTAGCCCGAATGCTCGGTACGATAGCAGATAATGGCCGGTCACACCTGGATGTGTCTTGTTATGGCACGAATCTTCATGACGATAGACGCAGGTGTAGCCCCGGCATGACCAAAACATGATAATGCTTGGATACAACTGCTTGTAGTCAAAAATAGGTGCTGTTTTTGTTTGCACTTATTCAAATTCAAATATTTTTATTCAAAATAGGATTCAAAATAACTTATTGAACGTCAAAAACTACCACCCATTCAAAAGAGACTGCCTCAGACCTGAGAAGAATGGGCGCAAGAAACTCAGCGGGCTTTTTTTTATATACAAATATGGATTTCAACATGATATCGTACAATAAACGTTTATAATTAAAGAGCCTGAGGGTGCTCGCTTTATTCCCAGTCCGTGGTGTCATTAAGAAAATCGTTTATGCTATAGTAACCTTCCCCACACAAACGTTTTTTAACAATTCTTTTTAATTTCATAACACATTTGTTTTGTACATTTTCTGGGATCATATTGTAGAAGTATATACATCGCCCAACAAAATACTTACTAACTCGACCCAACCGAGTAGTAGGCATAACAAGTTTATGTTTGTTCCACGTGTTACCAGGGGTTATGTGCCAGGAAGCATCCCAGTATTAATAATAAATGTAAAAATATATTTATTTAAGGTAAGCAATGTGTTATGTTTTTAAAAGACTTCAAAAAAGGAGGAGGTACCAAATTCGTCGGTATGTCTTTTTATGTTTGTTACCTCAAAACTTTGGACTGGGTGAACTAAAGTTGATAATTTTTTTTTTAAAAAGCTGGTGCTTCCCCTGTTGTCCCATTGCATCAAGCACATCTCACCTATAACTGTATATGTAGTTACAAACCTGCTTGGCTGACACCGACTCCAAAAATATCAATAATCGTTACTAGAATTAGATTAATTAATTAGATCATATAAAATACGCAATAATTTTCGTACTTTTAGTGAATATTATATCTATTGCTTTGGAATAGTGTTTTTGAAGTCGGTTGTTTTTTTGTTAATTTTTTTTATTAAAGTGATAACCCTCACTTCTGGGATTAATTACACAATAAAATTTTATGAACGATGCGGGACTCGAACCCGCGACCTCTCGCCTTTCATGTGAGCGCTCTTCCACTGAGCCAACCATTCGTCACGTTTATAAATCTTGATATTATGTCTTTGTTAAACTCTCAGGTTGTGGTTCCATGTACAGGCTCAACTTTACCTTCTCAACCGCAATATTTGCGTATTAGGAAATTGACTTGAGATCTCGTCACTCGTCGCTCAGTTAGAAGAGCGCTTACGGAACGCGAGAGCTCGCGGTTTTGTGTCCCGCATCGTTCATAAAATTTTATTTTCAAATTTTAATGTGTTATTGAAGGTATTTTATTAGATGTCAATTTTTATTTTATCTCCACGACAATTGCTTCAGAGTACGATTCTTAATCGTAGTATATTTATCTCGTTTACGATATCAACAACATGGGGTTCATTGACGCATGAGTTACGATAACATACGCAACAAATGAGCGCACGTGCTCGCAATAACGTCAAACAGCGCGTCATCGGGGAGAGCGATCAAAGATTTTAAAGATGTAACTAAAAATATTTACGGCGATGAGAGTCTTACATCTTTGTACCGTTCGGTTTTTTTGTTAAGAAAATAAGGGACGAGATCACGAGACGAGCAGGACGTTCAGCTGATGGTAATTGATACGCCAGTACAATGCAGTGCCGCTGAGGATTCTTAAAAACCCCAGAAATTCTGAGCGGCACTACAATTGCGCTCGTCACCTTGAGACATAAGATGTTAAGTCTCATGTGTCCAGTAATTTCACTAGCTACGGCGCCATTCTGACTGAAACACAATAATGTTTAAACATTACTGCTTCACGGCAGAAATAGACGTCGAGATATTGGTGTCGAGATACTTGGTTCGTGGGGCTCAGATGCACGGAGAATGTACAATGTACTATGTACGCGCCTCAGTAGTACTGGCAACCCAAGCGCTGACAGCTATTTCCGTCAACGGATCAGCCTAGCTATCCAACGCCAAGTTTTTGATTTGATTTGATTTATCGGTTTGTTTTATGGATATCAAATAATATATTTTAATTTATCGTTGAATTCAAACGCCTTCAAAAATGGAAGGGATTCTTAATTAACTGTATGTATGTATTAAACTTTTTATTATGATTTTACAACTCTACTATTGTACCTGGCGGGCGATGATCGAACCGAGGCACCCTGATAAGAGTTATAATGCTTTTTAAGTGTCTCACCTATGTACCTACTCAATTTACTAAAATAAATTATTTTCATAAAAAGAATACTAATATAGCCCAGTTTTAGTTACACTACCTACTGAGGTCCCGGGTTCGGTATCCCGGAAGGTGCAAACATTTATATGATGAATATGGATGTTTGTTTCGAGTCATGGATGTTTATAAGTTTAAGTATTGTATATATCGTTGTCTTGCACCCATAGTATAGGCTATACCTAATTTGGGGCAAGATGATTTGTGTAAAAGTGTGTGAATATTATTATATAATTCGTTTTTAGTCTTTGACTAAAACAAAGACATCTGTCTACGTTCCGTAGTTAATCGGTGGATGACAGCTGTCAAGGTGACACTTAACATTTTCACGAACTAGAATATACTTCTTACTTTCTTTTCATTTCGTCATGCTGTGTTGGCTTGTCCCATGTGAGGATGCAGGCCATGCGATATCTGGACTTCTTCGAATCTAGACATTATAAAACCGTTAGATAAAACATGTCTACATAGAGTCTCTTTCTGTTAGACAACCGATAAATATAGGCCGTGAAAATTAGTTTAGTGTGCGTGATAAGCTACGTCTTACACTCGCGATTTCTATGACACTTTGTGTTAGTGTGCGTGAATTGCTCAAAATGTAGGCTCGAGACAATTTAAGACCAGTGAATTTAACAATAGAAGTCAGTAATTAACTATATTCTAATTAAAATCCAGCTTTGTAAACCTAAGTGATAAATTTAGCGCTTCAATTAAGAATTCTGTAAAGGTCACATTCAGCTGTAGATAGGTACGACTTTTCTCTAAGCATTCCTGTATATCTTATTCCTTTTTAAGTTTAATTAAATTCATTTAACTAAATAGTTTCCGCTTCACAGCTGCACTCCAACTAGATACCGCACTACATACGAACAATAACTTTTGTATTACGGCAACTATTACATGCTTGTGTGCGTGGCATCTTGACACTCAATGGCATCTTTCAAATTTTGTAACATACGCTTCGTTTTATTTTACTTTGAAATTAATAGTAGAATACAAAATACTGCTACTCTGTTACTTTGTAAATGTTACATTAATTGTAAAACATATTTATGATGAAAAAAAAAAGCCCGCTGAGTTTGCTGCGCCCATTCTTCTCAGGCCTGAGGCATTCATTTTGGAATGGGTGATAGTTTTTTGACTTTCAATAAGTGATTTCACATCCTATTTTAAATAAAAATATTTGAATTTGAATTACTGATGATATGTGATCGCAGTTTCTGTCTTATTTATTGGAGAATTATTTTTACAAAGATTTACTACGCAACCAGTCATTTTAGTTTCAATTATAAACAAAGTTTAACAGAACAAGTGGCACGTCAATCTCACACATTGTTCGAGACTGGCTCGAGTACGCCCACTTGGGCGTAGTATTAGTTGCCGCATTTTGCGTCTATGCCTTCGGTAACTGGAGCGCAGCGGAGACCAATCCTTTATCTTAGAGTTGTCTAAATTATCAATATGATTTTTTTTCAAATATAATTTAGATTATAACTCTAATCTATTATATGTGATCCTAATTTAAATGCATATTAATAATTCTTTATCATTTATTACATAAATCTTGATATGACTTGTTCAACTCTCAAGTTGTAGCTTCATCTACAGGATCTACTTTACAGTTGATAACCTGCTCAACCCCAAAATTTGCGTATTAGGATATTGCCTTGAGATGTCGCTCTTTCAAATCTAAACAATTTCTATTTTTTTTTAAGTGATAACCCTCTCTTCTGGTTATTAATTACACAAATTATGTTTATATTTATATTATACTAGCTGACCCGGCAAACGTTGTTTTGCCATATAAAGTATAATTCACGCGATAGTTTTATAAGTAATAAAATATTGCCTATATTATAGCGTGTACATCATTTTGTTCTATTGTCAATAGTTTTTGCAGCGCACGCAAAAATAGGTTTTCGATTTTACACCTTGTGTTACAAAATAGCAATTTTATTATGGATCCATAATTTTGAAAAAAAAACAAAGCCTATAGCCTTCCTCGATAAATGGACTACCCAACACTGTAAGAATCATTCAAATCGGACCAGTAGTACCAGAGATTAGCGCGTTCAAACAAACAAACAAACACTGCAGCTTTATAATATTAGTATAGATTTATACACAAAATTTATTAAATATAAACTTTATAAAAAGTAACAAATTGAGCAAATTTCATAAAAACTTTGCCTCATTACAGTGTACTGTTATTTTAAGAGCGCAATGTACCATAGATAAATATAAACTCAATATAATTATCGTCTTAAATATGACGTACTGCAAAATTTCTGGCTTATATAGAGTGAATGGCTTAACATAGAACAGGCACTAGATGCCTACGCTAATCTGATAAGCCGGCTTAAGCTAAGGCATCGTCAGCAATGTTTCATGTGGTTCGTATATTTTAAGAGAGTCGAGCCCAACAATATCAGCTTAATTGTAGGTACAAAGTTAATATTAATCCTCTGTGACCTATAAGGACACCTTGTCTAAAATGTGACCTGTTTTTTGAGGTTTTTTTTACATGACCTAAATTACTATCGATACCCGCAATGGCGTTTTTCACCATTGGGAGGCTCCTTTGCACAGGATCCCGGCTAAATTATGAGAACCACACGGGCGCCTATTTTTGCCGTGAAGAAGTTAAAACATTACTGTGTTTCGGTCTGAAGGGTGCCGTAGCTAGTGAAATTACTGAGCAAATGAGACTTAACATCTTATGTCTCAAGGTCACGAGCGCAATTGTAGTGCCGCTCAGAAATTTTGAGTTTTTCAAGAATCCTGAGCGGCATTGCATTGTTATGGGCAGGGCGATTCAATTACATCAGCTCAAAAGTTCTGCTCGTCTTGTCCCTTACTGTCATAAAAAAACACATTATCATTCGCAGTCTGATAGTGGAACGTCAAAAGTGTGCTAAAGATAATGTAAGCACACAGTTTTCTCCTCACTCGGGTGTCAAATGTCACTGTCCGAATAGAGTTCTAAATTCAACAAACTTCACCTGAACTGAAAAAGTGTTTTACATTGCTGCTTATCGACCAAAAATATTTAAAACAACAGGAGTAAATGTATTTGTAGCATGTGCCATATTTCAGCCATGTTTTTATGCGACGTAATATGTTTATATGTATCATCGGGTACCCGTTATAATATTATTAATAGAATAATGTAAATAATAATTTCATAAAACTAGCTGCCCGGACAGATTTTGTTATGTCATAAGTTATGTGAATGTTTAGTGTAAGTGTAATTTGTTACGCTTTCACACCTAAGCCACTGAACCGATTTTAATGAAAATTTGTACAGAGATAGACAAGAGCTTGGTTAGGTACATAGGCTACATTAAATCCCGGAAAATTCATGGTTTCCGCGGGATTTGTGAAAAACAAAAAGTCACGTCGATGAGCTTTTACTATACCAATAGTAGGTTTGGTTTGCCATAGCAATCTTCCTTGAGATAAGATTCATATAATACTTTACTCATAGACAAAAGGCGTAGTCCCTGACTCATGGAAGTCAGCCCTTGTCCATCCGATCCAAAAAAAGGAGACAGTTCGGATCCGGCAAACTACAGGCCTATAGCTATGGGCGCAGCATACAGGTCGTTGGCGACGGTTATTGCTCGAACTCGAAGCCCGTGAACGCTGGAGTGCCCCAAGGCTGTGTGCTATCTCCCACACTGTTTCTTCTGTATATCAATGATATGTTGGACACCTCTAACATACATTGCTATGCAGACGACAGCACGGGCGATGCCGTATATACGGGCCATGCAGGCCTCTCTAGGAAATCATCGACCAGTGCCGGGAGAAACTTGTGTCTTCTATCGAATCCTCTCTTGAGAAGGTCGCGGAATGGGGAAAATGGAACCTTGTCTTAACCCCCAGAAGAATCAAGTTTGCGCGTTTCCAACTAAAAAAACCCCATTTGTCGTATCACCGCTCTTCGACTACACTTCCCTTACAGCCTGGCCTAGTATCGGAATTCTGGGCCTCGATACCTCGAGCGATTGCCAATTCCGCGGCCATCTGGAGAGCAAAGCCAAATGGGCTTCGAAGAAGCTGAGTGTCATTAATAGAGCACGGCAATACTTCAAGCCGGCCCACATTCTTCTAGGACCTGCGCTTTGTAGAGCGCAGGTCCGCATTATTGCTGTCATCTCTGGTCTGGCGCACCCCAGTATCAGCTCGATCCATTTGACCACGTGCAACGTAGAGCAGCTCAAATTGTCGGGGATCCAGTGCTCTGTGAACGGCTGGATTACTTGGCGTTTCGCGGCTGGATCGCTTCATTGTGTATCCTCTACCGCATTTATCATGGGGAGTGTTTCGAAGAGCTGTTTCATCTGATTCCTGCTGCCGAATTCCACCTTCGTGCGACACGCACAAGTTAGAATATCATCCCCACCACCTGGATGTGTGGCGGTCCTCCACAGATCGGTTTTCAAGGAGCTTTCTTCCACGTTCTGCAAAGCTGCGGAATGAACTTCCTTGTGCGGTGTTTCCGGGACGATACGACATGGGTGCCTTCAAAAAAAGCGCGTACACCTTCCTTAAAGGCCGGTAACGCTGTGATCCCACTGGTGTTGCAAGATAATGTGGGCGGCGGTGATCACTTAACACCAGGTGACCCGTACGTTCGTTTGTCCTCCTTTTCCACAAAAAAAAATATAATATGTTGACAACGGGAGCGAAAACGGAAACCGGAACTGGAATAGGACACTAGATAATCTTCAATTCCAAACTTCCTTATTATTTTAAAAAACCCATTATCTACACGAATGACGTCACGGGCAACAGCTAGTATTGAAATAAATAAAGACTTTATCATGTGATCGTGAGAGGAAATAAATACATCTTGAATTTTGAATATAGTCCTAACATTTGTACCAAAATTAACTTAAAGCAATTAACTCTTAGCTAACACATTAATTCAAGTTATCTGAATCCTCCCTAGGGTTTTCACTTAATGAACACAAAGCTACGTGGAAGGCTACGCTTAATGTGTTCCCGACCTTATATCAACCCTCGAGGGACCAAAGACTCATTCATATGTTCATCTGAGTGATGAGACTTGTTCATGAATCGAATGAATGAAGGTCGTTCGGAATGGAAATGGTATTGTACTTGGAACAAACTGTTTTAATCAAATATAATATAATAAACCCTTTTTACTGACTATAATATTAAATTGTAAATATCGCACTAATGCAGGAATAAAATCACCTCTGCATCAATTAGTTGCCAATTACCAGTGGGAGGCTCCTTTGTACAGGATACCGCCTAGATTATGGGTACAATTACGGCGCCAATATCTGCCGTAAAGCAGTAATGTTTAAGCATTACTGTCGTCCGAAAGGCGCCGTAGCTAGTGAAATTACTGGGCAAATGAGACTTGACATATTATGTCTCAAGGTGACGAGCGCAGTTGTAGTGCCACTCAGAATTTTTGGGTATTTCAATTACCATCAGCTAAACGTCCTGCTCGTCTCGACACTTATTTACAACAAAGAATTTGTAAGTGCTGATATTTTCCATTTATCCGAGAGTCAATCAAGTGCCAATTTAAAAAAAATACTGGATACTTTCTGATTTATGTACATACATACTTTCAAATAGGTACCTATTATATTACCAAAACATTATAAGTACTTTAGGTTAATATCATTATAAATATAGTTATAAGCGTACATTTGTGTAGTTCTCCTTTTACATTACATTACATTAGTACATTTCTTTTGTTTTCCTTTTTTTATTCTTCATTAATTGTTGTAAATTTAATTTACTCCAAGTAGTCATAACTAAGAATATTAACATTCTTTTGTGTCTCTTTAATTGCAGTTAGTATTATAAGTAGTATAAATACTTTTTCTATGTACTTCGCATTGTATACCTCAAAGTTCTATATTGAAAGTTGTGGATAGCCTATCTGGCTACAAATTTATTCGTCTTCGAAGTAATTTCTTTATAATATACTCTGTAAGCTGCAGTTGTTTGCTTTTCCTAATAAAAAAAAATTGCGTGTGTACAAATTACACATGTCAGAAGTTAAACCTGCATTGTGCATGAACCTCTAAACTGCATATGAAGTCCTGGTACATAATGCTAGGATGACACATGATTTCAACCGCTATGAAAGACATTACTAACACCGCTACCATATTTTATGTTCTCCTGGTGTCTCTGCAGTTATAAGTCGTGCGTATGACATAAGAGTATATTAAGGTATACCTACTCGTGTCATACATAAAAATAAAATAGTATGCATATTTCTGTCTCATTGTTTGCCGGCTTCATCCTACACATTTTTGTATTTGTGTCTCTTACCTGTCGTTTTTTCCGTTGCATCCGGTTTGAAATCACAACGATTATAGTTTCATATATATAGTTTCATACAGTTTCACTTCAAAAATTGAAGTCAAACGTATTTATCGAGATATGAGAGACATTTGTTAGCAAATCATCACGATTTTTGGTTACGCGCCATGTTGTTTTTGTTTTAATGTGCCACAGTAGTGACTGACAACTGACAACTCTGTATGTCTGTCCACTGGGTTGCATCAACTTAGCTGTTACAGTTAAGGTTTATGTCAAACTTAACATTAACAGTAAGCAAGGACTGCGGAATATGCTGCACCATTGTGTTCTTTAGCATAGTTAAATTTAAAGTTAAAAAGTGAAATATCAAGTCAATATCGAGTATTTATTTGAAGCTTCAGGTCGCTATTTAGCTCTTTTTTTAGTATTAAAACAAGGGACGAGATGAGCAGGACGTTCAGCTGACCGTAATTGATACGCCCTGCCTATTACAATGTAGTACCGCTCTTGAGCTCTTGGGTTTTTCAATAATCTTGATTATTGAAAAACCCAAAAATTCTGAGCAGCACTACAACTGCGCTCGTCACCTTGAGACATAGGATGTCAAGTCTGATTTGCCCAATAATTTCACTAGCTGCGGCGCCCTTCAGACCGAAAGACAGTAATGCTTACACATTACTGCTTCACGGCAGAAATAGGCGCCGTTGTGGTACCCATAATCTAGCCGGTTCAAAGGAGCCTCCCACTGGTCCCACTGGCTAAGATTGGACGGTCACGGTTTATAATATACGGTTGATAAGCTATGACGTCATCTAAAGTTTGCAGGCGCAACCCGGCCTCCGTTGAACTTAGCACCAGCAATCGGTTATTATGCCAGTATGCCCTTTGACCAAGGCCTTTCCTAAAGTCTTCCACAAGTTTGTATCCATGGCATAACCATTTTGTCACAAACGTGTCGAAAATTTCATCTTTTTAATTTAATTTATGTATTACAAATTTTGAGAATAACAGGACTATTTGCTTAGCGACAAAGTGCTTTCATTTGCTATTTGACCTTTTTGACGATATATGTAGGAGTTAAATCCATTATTTCGTCGTTACAAATCAATTTATGAGGTTAATAAAAGCATAATTAAAGTAATTTTGATAAAAATAGAATTGAAGAGGCGCGTTGGTTCATTTACCCACAGCCAAGTAATGTTTAATATATTATTTAGCAGAAAAGAAATTAATTCGTCTTTTAAATGAAATATTTAACAGTCTGAATTAAATACTTCGTTTGCTTTGATTTCTTACAAATAAACCTCGTTTTGCTTTTGAATAATTGATTTTTTGAAATGTTAACATGTCGTTGTATCCAACTTCGAGGCGAATGTACTGCGTAGCGAAAGAATTACTTTTTGTGAATCGTGAAAAAAAGCGTTTCAATTGGAATATAATATTTTATTTATTTAAATATGTAGATATTTATCATGAGATGTGGTAAGACGTGTTATAAAAATATTTTAAAATGTTTGTGTTTACAAACGATTTAAAAAACACGATTCCAAAACAATAGATAGAAAAAGAAAAAAAATTATTGTTATCTGTTAAATCGGTGTCCTCCCGCCGCGGCCCCGCTCTCGCCTCTCACCTTATCAAGTTGCGCGTGCGACACAAGCACATCTCAGCTTTATATATACCTTTATATATCTTTATAGTTATTTATATTTTTATATATATATAGTAACAAACCTACCTAGTTGACACCGACTCCAAAAATAATAATAACTGTAACCAGAATTAGATCATTTCAAATAAAAAAAGAATTATCAAAATTAGTTTACCCAGTGGAAAGTTCTGAGGTAACAAACATAAAAAAACCGACGAATTGAGAACCCTCCGAAATCAGCAGTGCCCCAGAGCACTAGATTTTTCACATACACCAAAACCGAGTGTGCCGTACGGCACACTATTCCCTAACCAAGTTCTAACCCTTATTTTGTTTATATGAAGGTTTGTTTTGGATGGTCTTATAGCTAGTTTCAATAGCTTTTTGATACATTCACTCAAATTATCCAAATTATATTAATACACGTAAAATAAAACGCATTGACAGAACGCTGTGCGCGCGCCTATATCACGCCGATCTGAGGCATACCGCGCGATCAGAGTTTTACAGAACGGAAAGGGTAAACGACTAGAATACAGACTGCCAAAGTCACCAATTCCTAAAAACCTCAGAATACAAAACAAACAACAAGGAGTGTTCAATCTTTATCTCTCATATCTACGCAGCGCGTTGTGTTCAAAATAACTCTTTCACTGTTCGATTTTGCTACTACCGCTACGCCATTCCGGCTATTTGCAGTTTTGCAGTGATTAGGTACGTAAAAAACATACAAAATTTTCCATTTATTATATTGACATACACTTACGTAAATATTAAATTTAAATTAATTAGCGGTTGAAAGTTAAACATTGAAACCGTAATAAAGCTTTAATATGAAAACTGCTGTTTGTCATAATAAAGTTGACGAGAGTCTGGATTTTAATTAACGCTGGAACGAGATAACAGAGTGACGACTACTTGTAGATACTTTAGTTATTAGTTAAAATTATAATTCTAATATGATTTACCATTCAGTTTCAACGTTATTAGTAGGCCTTTGCTGTGAGTAAGTAGTGGGCTTTACTTTGCTCATTAAAATTTAATTGGTAGCGAATTTCTTAGTAACTAAATCAAATCAAATGTTTTTATTCAAAGTAGGATATCATTTATTGATAGTCAAAAACTTACCATCCATTACAAAAAGAACAGGCGCAACAAACTCAGCGGGCTTCTTTTTTTATATTTAACTAAAATTATTTGTCCTCGATAGAATATCAACAAAAAAAGTAAGAATTCGAACAAAAAGTTTGAACGGTTAGTTTTTTTCAGTGCAAAAATAATAAAACAGAAAATTTGGTATTTCCTTTCATTTTTAGTAATGCATTCCTTTGCAAAACCAGATCCTTACACGCAACAGAGTCCATTGGTCCAATAATACAGGATGTAATTTTTTTGAAAAATCATTCGGGTCGATTTCCATCAAAAGTCCAAGGAATTTTAAATTATGATATTACATTTATTTACGCAAAACAAATCTTAAAACTATATTTACAATACTATGACTACATAAAATTAAAACTATCATTACGTGGAAGCCTACCAAGATACTGGCAGCATTTTCGCGTTGGATAGCTAGGCTGATCCGTTGATCGAATTAGCTGCCAGCGCTTGGATTTCCAGTAGCCCGAGATAATTGAGATAGGCCCCATGGGCCAAGCGTCTCGACACCAAACGGCACAAAAAGGAGATTGAAACGCTTCCATACATTCCTGGGCCCAAGTGATAACAAGATGAAAGTATCACCATTTAAAAGATAACATTTAAATAATCCATAATTGAAAATTTAGCAAGATCTGTCATCTATTCTAGGCTTATTAAATGCCTATCTGCGAAGGATTTATCACATACTTATATTAGATGGGTACAAACCTTGTTTTTTGTTTTAGATAATAAATACCTATCTATCTACGTATACCTATCTACTACTGTAACGACATTTTTTTGCATTATAATATAAGACACTTGGTAATTAGATAATATAATATAGTAAACCTAAATTAAAAGATAGTTTTATTTGAATAATATATACTTAAGAATAATATTTACTCATTAGCTCATACATGAACTGTAAAACAGACTGCTAGAGACAATTACTTTCCTTGGAATTCAAATGGGTAGGTAGTAAACAAGCCGGTAACTCAACGAATGCAACAAGAAACGAAGTGACAATGACGAAGAAACGAAATGATCTGTCAGACTGTTGTCAAAGTGAAGTTAGCGTTGAGGAACAAGGATTTCACTTGTATCGATTTTTTATGTAAAACGATTTATTGATCGATTTATAGATAATAAAATAATTGCTCAGTTCTGTTTTTTTCCTGAGAAACTGATATATTTTATTCATAATAATAATTCGGAAATAAACTATGCACCTTACTAATATTATTGAAATAAAACAACTAGATCTTAATGTTATCTTAATCGATTAAATATTCATTCGATTACGTCATTTTAATCGATTTTCTTTATTTTAATGTTTTTTTCGGTTTGTCGATTGCAAAATGAGCTAGTTTTTTGTATTTACATCAGAAAAATATAAATTTTTTTTAAAAGTAAAATATACTTTTGTTAATAATCAGGCCCAAAAGTCCCATTCTCCTTTATGACTTGCTAAGACCAACATAAACGCACTACACCACCTACATTAGGGTGTATGATTCAATTAATTTGACACGAGTCCAGACACAAGAGTCCTAAAAGGTATAAATTAGAACGGAGTGCGTTGAGTGCTCGCAATTATGTGAGCGAAATACAGCCTGACTTAATTATAAAAGTTATTACAACGACGGTAATTGAGTTTCATACTCATTGCGCTCGAGGCAAGCACGTGCCATGATGTAATAGGAATTCCTACGAAGTTTACTTTTTAACCGACTTCAAAAAGGAGGAGGTTCTTAATTCGTCGGTATTTTTTTTATATTTGTAACCTCAAAACGTTCGACTAGGTGGACCGCTTTTGATCATTCTTTTTTTATTTGAAAGCTGGTGCTTCCCGTGTGGTCCCATTGTAATTTGGTCCAGATCTGACAGTGGCATGAGAAATCCATAAAAGTTTTAAATTTGCTATACGTATGTGGATGATAAATTTACATTTATTTTTAGATTTTTCATTGCTGCATAGAAAAAAATAGTAAATCTATACATATTTAGACAAATTGTTGGTTAGCGTACTTCAAATTCACTAAAATACAAAAAATTTACAAAAAAAAACAACCGACTTCAAAAACACTATTCCAAAACAATAGATATAATATGCACTAAAATTATAAAAGTAATTGCGTATTTGTATACAATCTAATCAATTAATCTAATTATAGTTACGATTATTGTAATTTTTGGAGTCCACTATGTTTTTAGCAACTATTCGCTTTCAAACTTAGCCGGATTATACTTCGTCGCAAATACTGTAATTACTTCTATTTCAAACTTATGTTAGATCATTGCACATTTCATACTAAACTAAATTTAAATTTTCACTTAGGCAGTCCTGCCTGTGTTTGTCACAAATTGGTCGCAGTTCAGCATGAATAGAAATATATATATTTATTTATTTACCATTGAAAACGACAATATTGACACGGGAGTGGGTCAGGGATTGGAAATAATACTCCGCTTATAGGAACGAGTCTTTATTTGCGTTCACTTTTTCTGAACTTGCACTTCGCCGGTCTGCCGCTGTTCCTCGGTGGGCGGCGGTACCTTCAACGCGTCACACTGCACCGAACACTACTTCTCTTCTGTCTTCTTCTTCTTAGAACACTTCCACTTTTCACTACTTCTTCTTTTCTTCTTCTTCTTCTTTACACTTTCGGGTCAGAACTAGAACTGCCGTAGGCCACGCTTAGTACGGCTTATATAGCCCCGGATCCGTTCTATTTTCAAACTGATTCTCCCATTCCATCTTTAAATTTAAATTGTACTAGAAAATTCTTTTAACTATTTTTATCCTGCTTACACATTTTCCATCCCTTTTTTTCTGTTCGATTTGATCCTGAACTTACTAGAAATTTTCTTTAACTTTACAAAACCCAAAAAAATCCATACACTGGTAGGTGTATCGAACCCGGGTCTACAGCGTCTAAAGTACTTTTCCGCTGAGCTACGAGTATTGCTGACGGAGCTGTTGAAATTAACAATGTCTTGAAGTTTGAGAACTCTCGTCATATACTTCGAAGGGTTGCTACGCAACAATATATAACATTATGGGTACCACAACGGCGCCTATTTCTGCCGTGAAGCAGTAATCTGTAAACATTACTGTGCTTCCGTTTAAAGGGTGCCGTAGCTAGTGAAATTACTGGGCAAATGAGACTTAAGATCTTACGTCTGAAGGTAACCATCGCAATTGTTGTGCCTCTCAAAATTTTGTGGGTTTTTCAAGTATCCTGAGCAGCACTTCATTGTAATGGGCAGGGCGTATAAATTACCATCAGCTGAACGTCATGCTCGTCTCGTCCCTTATTATCATAACAAAATATATTGCAACAACACTTGGTAAACGTCATGAAGCTAAATCAGTTAGTAAAGGGGCTTTGACTGGGGTTTTCTAATCAGTCAGTATCAAGAGATAAGAAAACCCCAGCCCTTTTAAATCGTAGAATAAAAAGTTGCTGTGACGTGCGCTGTATGATGCTGAACTTCCAATGAGAACAATACTTATTGACATCACACACGGATGCTATTAGAACCCATTAAATGAATAATCAATAGAGTGTGGTTATAAAGCTACATAATACGATACAAAAAGTATCATATAAGGTAAACCAATATGTATGTTTATTCCATTTCATTTAACATCGATATTTTTGAAGTGTAAACTTCTTTAGATTCATTGTGATTTGAAAGTGGATGAATCGAAAAAGCGCGACACTATAAATGGACAGACATAAATTCATTCGATTTAACGTTAGAGAAAATGAAGATAGGAAGAATTATACAGTGTTTTAGTACCAGGCGGTCATAGAATAAGAAGAGAAGTCTTATGTTTGACGCGAGTATACCTTAATATATTCTGAGGTCAGGTGATAGTATTGTCTTTCATAGCGGTTGAAATCATATTTCATTCTAGCAGCAGGTACCAGGACTTCATATGCAGTTTATAGGTTCATACACAATGCAGTTTTCACTTCTTACATGTGTACTTTGTACCCAAGCAATTTTTTTTTATGGAAGAGAAGGACAAATGAGCAGCCGGGCCACCTGATGGTACGTAATCACCGCAGCCTCTGTCGTAACATCAGACGAATCGTAAGAGAGTTGCCGACCTTATACAGCGTCAAATAAACCGAAAATACATCGGTAAGTGGCGGGCGAGGATCGAACCGGAACACCTGTTGCGTTTAATTTAACGCTATCCAAGCTTATAGAAGTGCCGAAAAATATAGAAGAATAGAGTGAAGTCAATGAATCTTTGTTCACTGGTAAACAAAACGCGATAGGAATTATTGAAAATATCTCGTGAAACTGCGGTCCGCGACAACTTCTAGAAACTTTCTTAAAGTACACAAACACTACATCACAGAGGCTTACGAATGTTTGCAGAGCGCGTGGGTGGCTGTAGATTTTGTAATATGCGGGTAACTAAACTTATTACGACGTAGTAACTCTGGCGACAAACTTCTGCCTCTCAAATTCTAATAAAGCAGCACATATACTAAATAAACTGTAATACTCAAGATCAACTTCGTGAATATTATTAATAATATAGCCTGCTATTGTAAAATTGCTAAAATAAAAGAATACTTGCTGTGTTCTACGACAAATACTGAAACCTACGAAATACTTTATAGAATGTTTGTGCTTTTGGCGATTTTTTTCTTTGGGCAAAACGCAATTTCTCATGCGAATTCTGCATTATTTTGAAATAAATCTCGTAGACGATTTTGTACAAACAAAAGGCCGGGAAAATCGTCTACGAGGACGGCAAAGCAGAGGACGTGCCCTGCTTAAATCATCTGAGGATCCTACGCCTCTCAAAAGTAATAATTAAATTATATTTTAGTATCAAATCAAGAGCTAATTTCACCGGGACACCCAGTGTGGTGCGACTGGAAATATAGCCCTATCAGTTAGGTTCCAGGAAGTGGACATGTGTGAGAGTTGAGATAATGTAAATAATAACAAAATTATTACCGTAATATTAGTACTAACAAATTTCAGACTAAACTTATATAATTACCGATTAGACATAGAAAGAAGACCTCTCAATATCTTAGTCGGCTGAACCTTTTGTTCAGTTATTAAGTTATTGTGAGCTATTAATAGCTTGGACATTTGCCAATCGGCTTCCCTGACAAAGTTATCTAAGTCGAATTCGTATTAAGGTTCAGTATATACAGACAGAAAGTTTATCGATACTGTGGGAAAACAAGGCGTTGATGAGTTTGGATAATTTACTAATGATATAGGATACTTTCCTAGTTCCTTTTTCCTTGATTCTCGTTCTAACTATGTAATAAAATTAGGTATTTAACTTATTTAATTAAATTTTCTATAAATATAAAAGGAATAAAAGGCATTTATTATCTCAAAATTGATTCCTCTAGAATTATTTTTGATGTCACTTCTAATATACTAGATACTACTACCGCTTCGGAAACAAGTGGCGCTCTGAGAGAGAAGAACCAGCGCAAGATACTCTTCCAACATCCTGTTTTGCACTGTTTTTAATAAAGATATAAAATATTATACTGTCATTGCTGTTGCTATAAAATAATCATAATCTAATCCCAGGCTGCCCGATCAATTAGGTATTCAACTGTGGAGTAGCAGGATTTACGACAGAGCCATTTTTTAATAAAACATTTAAATTTATTAATAGATAATGCCTGAACAGTGGCTGGGGCTTTATTATAAGAGTGTGTACATTTACCCTTAAAGCTATTATGTATCTTATGAAGTCTACTAGAATTAGTTACAAGCATTCCCTTATTTCTAGTGTTATAATAATGAGAATCACTATTATGAGCAAAAATGTGACGATATTTGTGAACGTATATTAAATTTTCATAAATGTACTGACAATGAACAGACATTTCTTTAAATTTTTCTTAGAGAGACTGTCAAATGTATAAGTCTGTATAAATTAAGTGTTGGTACTGCGTTACTTTCTTATTATTAAATCGCAAGCGCCGACAGATCCGTGTGTCCGCCATTCAAATATTTTTATTTGAATATAGTATTTAAAATCACTTATTGAATGTCAAAAACTACCACCCGTTCAAAATAGTATGCCTCAGACTTGAGAAAAACGGGCGCACTAACTCAGCGGGCTTTTTTTTTCATAAAAAATATTAATATAATGTAATATTGTACAGTAACAAAATATAATTAGTCTGAGGGTATTCGATCCATGCCCAATCTGTGGTTTTAAGAAAATCATTTATGTTTTAATATAACCTTTACCACACAAACGTTTTTAACAATTCGTAATGCTAAGAAATATCCCACTGGTTGTCCCAACTCTCTGTTTAATAAAATTTTCGCATCTATATTTTGAGACTTGGCGCTGAAAATTATATATATTGATTTTATGACTATATTTTAACAAAAGGTTATTGGCGCTAAACCAGTACAGTATCTCAGATAGAGCATTGTTTACTTCGTCATATAAAACTTAGCTTCTCTTGAATATTTCATTGAAGTGAATTGTCATCTGCAAACAAAACGTTGTGCTTTTTTCAACAAGATTAGGTAGATTATTTATATAAATTAGGAAGAGGAACGGTCCAAGAATAGACCCTTCTTGTACCGATACCGAGAGGAGTCCCAGGAGATCTCTTGCCATTCACATCAACCTTCTGAATTAAAATTTTTTTAACAAAAAAAAACAACCGACTTCAAAAACACTATTTCAAAACAATAGATATAATATGCACTAAAAAGTATAAAAATAATTGCGTATTTCTATACAATTTAATTAAATAAACTAATTCTAGTAACGATTATTGCCATTTTTGGAATCGTGTGTCCTTCCGCCGCGACTCGCTCTCGCCTCTCGCCTCCTCACAACTCAAGCACATCTCACCTATAACTATGTATGTAGTTACAAACCTATCTTGGATGACACCGACGAGAGGTCTTATCATGGGACGCTTCCACAGTAGCGCCGTACTCTGCCACCAAGTAGAGCAAGCAATATTATTATG
Source organism: Leptidea sinapis (assembly GCF_905404315.1). Classification (NCBI taxonomy): domain Eukaryota; kingdom Metazoa; phylum Arthropoda; class Insecta; order Lepidoptera; family Pieridae; genus Leptidea; species Leptidea sinapis. Next base: position 2,790,719 of record NC_066297.1, read on the forward strand.
TTTCGTAATGAACTGCACTTTTGCTAGTGAAATTACTTGGTTAATAAGTCTTAAGGTGGCCCAAGCTTCTAGCTAAAGCAAAATTGGGCCGATTGGAAAAGTGGTGACTTTTTTATGATAATAAAGGACGAGACGAGCTGATGGTAAGTGATACTCCCTGCCCATTACAATGCAGTGACACTCAAGATTCTTGAAAAACCCAAGATTTCTGAGTGGCACTAAAATTGCGCCTGTCATCTCATTTGCCCAGTAATTTAACTACATAGCTACGGCGCCCTTCAGACCGAAACACAATAATGCTTACACATTACTATTCATGGCAGAAATAGGGCTCATTGTGGTACCTATTCCTATTTATAATATTAGTTCAGAAGTTTAGATTATGTTTTACAATGTTTTTTTTCCTTCCAATAAAAGTTATCTACTCTCTGATCTTAACAAGTCCCTTGTTCTTGTTTTATTAAAGAATTCCAAACATTTTGTATACAATCAATCTTTACCGGATTAATTAGAAACTTCTTTAAGTTGAAAGCCTAACAAAGTTTAAAGTTAATAAAATAATGATCGAATCTATTATCTGTATTGATCTTGGCTTGATATCAATTAAGAAGAAAATGTGAAATCATGATTTAAATTATTGGCAATTGTTTATTTAGATTAATACTTAAAACGTTTAAAATGTCTAGATTAAAAAAAAAATAAAAGTACACGAGTATGACACATGGGCCAGCGATCGCCTCCCTCGATCATAATTTAGGGAAGGGGACGACCCGTCCCATGTCAACGCCACAAGCAGTGACATTTAAGCTATACAATTATAATTAGAGAAAAACCATAAGGATATATAGCATTTACAATTGTACAAAAAAGATATAGAAATAAAGACATAAAACATAATAAATTAGATGGAAGTCGCAGTGTTGGTAGGACCCCCACAAGTTGGACCGACGATCTGATCAAGATCGCCGGAATACGTTGGATGAGGGCAGCGCAGGACCGATCGTCGTGGAAATCTTTGGAGGAGGCCTTAGTCCAGAAGTGGACGTCTTCCGGGTGATGATGATGATGAGGATAAATAAAGTATCTATTTTAAAAAGGGATAAAATAGAAGTATCTATAACGGTATAATAAATTCATGATTCGTTAAAAAAAAGAGTTTTAATACATAAAGTAGTAGCTGATATATAAAAAATAGAGCTCAGCGATATAAAATGCACCTTTTATAATTTTCTGGTACATTGGATAATGTGCGTGTTAATTTCATGATGATTGGTTTAATAAGCAAAGTTTCAACGTAACAAAAAGCTCATTCATCATAATAATGTCTAATTTAAAATTTTATTTCTATTTTAAAAAGGCTTTGGTTTTTTGATTAGGGCTGTATTTACTCACATTTTAATATTTTTCGTGAAATGAAATATATTTTATTTCATAGATAAATTATGTTACACTTGAATGAATGTCATTTATTTTTCGTACAGCTCATTCGGAAGGCAGGATTTCCTTAGAGAAGAATGAGAAAGAAACTCTAAAGATGTTCTTTTTAAAACAGATCAGGTATTACAAGTTCTTATTTTCAATGCAATTTACAAATCATATCTATTACAAATATGCAAAGTGATGCAACAAAAATACTCAAACGTCAAATACTAAATGCCTTACACGAGTAAGACAAAAAAAAATTTTTAATTAATAAGTAAAAACACAAGAGCTATAGATTCTAATAGATGCATAAATCTACACATGGTGGACATAGAATATATAAATAAATAAAGTCATTTTGCGAGACTTTAATTAGCTATTATTTAAAAAATATATCTTAAATTTTAAAATAATTAAATAAAAGAAGTTAAAAAAACATGAAGCAGACCTCCCGGTAACAGAAACAAATCTTTTGACTTTATCAACTAGACAAGGGGAATAACTACCAGTGGCTCCTTTGCACAGTGTGCCGGCTAGACTATGGGTTCCACAACGGCACCTATTTCTGCCGTGATTTAGTAATGTGTAAGCATTACTGCGTTTCGGTTAGAAGGGCGCCGTAGCTAGTGAAATTACTGGGCAAATCAGACTTAACATCTTATGACTCAAAATGACTTGAATTTGTGGGTTTTTCAATAATCCTGAGCGGCACTGCATTGTAACGGGCAGAGCGTATCAATTACCATCAGCTGAACGTCCTGCTCGTCTCGTCCCTTATTTTCATAAAAAAAGACAAATAGGCACTTAACATCAACAGTGTATATGGATTGAACATTACTAATCGATATAGGATGTTAAGTCTCATCAGTCCAGTAATCTTCGACAGTAATTACTGTTTTACGGCAGAAAAAGATGCAATGGTAAAATGCCCATAAGAACAGTATCCGGTCAATTTCTAGTAATATAAAAATAATGCTGAATATGCCAATTCAAATATTTTTATTCAAAAAAGGAATTAATATCACTTATTGAATGTCATAAACTACCACCCATTCGAAATAGTATGCCTGAGATATCGTACAAAAAAATATATAATTAAATATCCTGATGTCATTCAATCCATTTCCAGTCTGTCATATCATCAAGAATATCATTTATGTTATAATAATAACAATTCTTTTGAATTTCGTAACACATTTGTTTTGCACATTTTTTTAAGATCATGTTGTAAAAGCATATACATCGCCCAACAAAAGACTTACTAGCTCTACTTAACCGAGAAGTAGGCATAACAAGTTCATGTTTGTTTCTCGTGTTAACATTGTGATTGTCACAGTTAGCAAATAGCAACAGTAGCAAATTCGTTAATGCGCTTATAAACATATACAACAGTTATAATATATATTTCTTTAAATTTTTCTCTTAATGATTCTTTAGGTCCTAGCCTACCTTATATTAGAGCAATTAAGATGGTAGACAATTTATTAAAAAGAGCGCAAAAACCCGGGAGAGTTGCTTGCGCCGTTTCTTCTCTCTCAGAGCACCATTGTGTTTCCAAAGCGGTGGTACTGTTTGAAGTGACATCAAAAAGTTATGTAAAGAAATCAAATTTGAGAAAATAAATGCCTTTTAATATTATACCAGAAATGATAATAATCCTGCGTCAGATTTATTTAAATGTGGAAAGGCACCACTTCTATAACATTATGCCTTAAAGTATTTTATACACTAGAGAATTTCCCTTTACATGTTGTATTTTGCTAAAGATATTCATATTATTGGTGCGGGATTTTATTCTGAAGAAAATATGTTATCTTGCAGCGTGGGCGATCGCGCAGTGCGTGGTCTCTTCAGAGAAGGGGGGTGACTCCCTCGGAAATCTTATTTCTATTAACGGTGGAACAGGGCCGTACTCAACACGGAACGGGCCTGATTTAATTTAACTTTATTATATAGAAATTTATTACAATAGATAGTATAATAAGTCAAAGTCAAAAATACTTTATTGACATAAAATCAAAATCTAGTAGGCTTCATAAGATACATAATAGCTTTAAGGGTAAATGTATACACTTCTACAATAAAGTCCCAGCCACTGTTCAGGCATTATCTATAAATAAATTTAAATGTTTTATAAAAAAATGGCTCTGTCGTAAATCCTATTACTCCACTGCTGAATATCTAAATGATCGGACAGCCTGGGACTAGATTGTGATTATTATATAGCGATAGAAATGACTGTACAATATTGTATATTTTTATTGAAAAGAGCCCAAAAAAAAGAATGCTGGGAGAGTTTCTAGCGCCACTTCTTCTCTCTCAGAGCGCCATTTGTTTCCGAAGCGGTAGTAGTATCTAGTAGTATAAGAAATGACATCAAAAAGAATTCTAAAGGAATCAATTTTGAGAAAATAAATGCCTTTTATGCCTTTAACGTCAATCACTAAAAATTCAATTTAAATACATATTAATTTCACAAAAGTTTATACATATATCAATCTATACAAATGATTTGAGTTTTCTTTAGTGTTAATTCCGCCAATATTTGTCTTTAACAATTCGACACGTGTTTCGCCTCTACACTAGGCATCGTCAGGTCGTGTTGTCGCCAAAATCTGGCACGAGTCAGTCTCGTGGATGATCTCTCGAGGATGCTTCGTGTAGAGGCGAAACACGCGTCGAATTGTTTAAAGACAAATATTGGCGGAATTAACACTAAAAAAAACTCAAATCATTTGTATAATTATGGATTTCCGCAAAGTAACGCCTACTTCAATAAATTTTCTATATCAGTCTATTAAAATAGCATAAGGTTGAACCATAAAATTTATAAAAAGTATCAACTATAATACTATTTAACTCCATATTGTAATATGGTTTACGTAATCTTTAATACTGTAATAAGCCTTCGACATGAGTCTAAATAATAAATGATTTAAATTTATTTATTGATAATTTAGATACGCTTGTGGGTAATTTATTGTTAAAATTTAATACCATTGCATGCAAAACAATTGTTTATTTTATAAGGCCTGGTAGGGGGCACTATAAGCTTATAGTTATTTCTAGTGTCAAATTATGTTTGTCGCTTATTTTACTGTATAAATTATAATGTTAATGTACAGGAGGTTGCTATAAATATATTGGCCGTACATGGTCATAATATGAATTTCTTTGAATTTATCCCTTGGAGATTCTCGTTAATAATTATTATGTAATTGGATGCCCTTTTACACACCTCTTTTCGCTTTTGTCATGGAGAGGAAGGACAATTTCATATTGATATTTTTAAAATCGTTCAAATCAGATCAAAATCACTCTGTTCATGTATGGCAAGACAATTATTATAAATGTCAAAAGTTTTCTTTTCTTTTTACAATTACCAGCACATCGGAAAATCTTTAGCTTTAATGAGAGGAAGTCTTTTAAATCAATTTTACAGCTTCGTACTTCTACAAATAATTTCAATTACAATAATTTAAAAAAAAACTTTTATTTATTTATTTATGCTACGTTTTCATATACTTTCAATATATGAATAACAAAGTACAAACTTCAGCCAAAAAAAAGAAATAGTAATAACTAACGAGTTGCTTTTATTTATTGCAATATTAGCCGATCAATTTGAAATTTTATTTTACTCTCTCCTGTAAAGCAAAATCGACTTCCGCCCTAATCCGTCTGAGCCGCAAATATATGTAAAGTGATGACGGGTCGCCTGATGAAACTTTTTCAGACAGTTTAATTAGCGAAATATATCTATATTTTACAGAATATGATATATATTATTATAAATACATCATTTCAACATCAGTTTATCATCAGTTTAAAACAATTATTCCATTGGGGCCGAGAACTGAATCTCTTTGTAGAAACCAGATAACGCTACAAACAATTTCAGACGCTTAGTGATTGACGACGCTCTTAGAACTGCACATAGGAATAAAAAAATTCATATTTGTAGTTCTTTGGGTTAGGTATAAAAACACTAATTGTAAACATTAATTGTAATGGGTTATCCTGCCTAAAATCGGCAGGCCGTACCATCGGCCGTATATCGTCATACATCTTTGTGCCGTTTGGTATCGAGACACTTGGCCCGTGGGGCCCAGAGGCGCGGAGAATGTTCAAAATACTATCTTCGCGCCTCAATAAGGCTACTGGAAACCCAAGCGCTGGCCGCTATCTCGGTCAACGGATCAGCCTAGCTATCCAACGCGGAAATGCTGCCAGTATTCTACGCTTCAACGTAATGATAGTTTTAATTGTATGTAGTCATAGTGTTGTAAATATAGTTATAAGATTTATTATTCCATAGTTTTACAACCAAACTATGGAATGAGCTTCATGGTGCGGACTTTCTAAGTTAAAACGGTAGGTATCTTCAAAAAAAGTGCGTACACCTTTCCTAAAAGGTTAGCAATGCTCCTGTGATTCCTCTCATCTTGCAAGAGAATGTGGACAGCGGTGATCATTCATCCTATTGTCCAGTTGTCCTCCTCTACGATACAAAAAATATTGTTCAACCCGTGCTTTAAGAAATTGGAGAAAAGAACGCTCCTTTGCACAGGATGCCGGCTAGATTATGGGTACCACAACGGCGTTTATTTCAGTCGTGATGCAGTAATGTGTAAGCAGTTCTGTGTTGTGGTAATGTGCATTTCGGTCACAAGGGCGCCGTAGCTAGTGAATTTACTGGGCAAATAAGACTCAACATCTTATGTGTCAAGGTGGCGAGTGCAATTATTGTGGTGCCGCTCAGAATTTTTGGGATTTTCAACAATCCTGAGCAGCACTGCATTTCAATGGGCAGGGAGTACTATTACCATCTGATGAACGTCCTGCTCGTCTCGACTCTTGTTTTCACAAAAAAAACTATTACTGTGATTTGGTTAATTTATTCGTATTCTAACAAGCAGCCAAGAAATTGAACTTTCTCAGGGCAAATCCTAAACGTTTTCTGTTTTAAATATTTTCTTTCTAAAAAATAATAAAGGACCTAAGCCACTAGAATATTTGCATGTATGTCAAGAGGAGACATGTGCCTAGTCTTAAATTTGTAACAACTTCAGCTCGAAATGTTAGCAAATAAAGAACTTTGACTTTAAGTATTTATGTAGAGTTTTTGTGTTAAGTTAGTAATATTTCTATTAAGTGCGAGTATTATATCATCATCAAAATCATCATCAGCCGGAAGACGTCCACTGCGGGACAATGGCCTCCCCCAAAGATTTCCACGACGATCGGTCCTGCACTGCCCTCATCCAACGTATTCCGGCGATCTTGACCAGATCGTCGGTCCATCTTGTGGGGGGCCTACCGACACTGGGTCTTCCGGTACGTGGTTGCCATTTGAGGACTTTATTACCCCAACGGCCATCTGTCTGTCGAGTATTATATATAATTAATGAATTCATTCATATAATGTCCTTAATTCTTATTATTTGCGTTTAATAAATAATAAAAACATTACTACAGTTGCACCTGAATGTTTGAATCCAGCCCTGGGCTCTCTCCAAGACAAATAGTTAGAACGTCTTCTAGACAGATAGCGCTGACACCTCGCGCATTACTCCTGTATCCGACCCAAGCCGGGCTGTAATCTAATAACTCCTATCTCGATTCGACTGTATCTTTTTGTATCTAATTTATTCAGATAAATTTAAATTGACAGATACAAATCTAATAAGTTAGGTTCGCTTATATTACGTATTTGTTTTGTATTAATGTAAACGAATTTTTACCAGTGATGACATACGGAACGCAGACGTGGTCGCTAACTATGAACCTTATAAGGAAGCTCATGGTCTCTCAGAGGGTTATGCTCGGAGTTTCCATGCGAGATTAAATCAGAAATGAGGGGATCCGTAGGAGAACCAAAATTCCTGACAAGCCCAGATGGTTGCGAAACTGTAGTGGCTTGAGCAGGGCATATAGCTCGATGGACAGATGGCCGTTGGGGCAGTAAAGTGCTCGAATGGCGACCATGTACCGGAAGACGCAGTGTTGATAGGCACCCCATAAGATGGACCGACGATCTGGTCAAGATCGCCGGAATACGTTGGTTGAGGGCAGCGCAGGACCGAACGTCGTGGAAATCTTTGGGGGAGGCTTTTGTCTAACAGTGGACGGCTTCCAGCTGATGTTGATGATGATGAGGCCACGATAAGATGGACCAATTATCACAATTCAAGTTCTTAAGGTTGATGCATATCGATACCATCATTTATATTTATGCCGTTTTTAGCCGATTTCAAATAAGAGGAGGTTTTCAATTAGTTGGTATATTTTATTTATGTTTGTTACTTCAAAACTTTGGACTGGGTGAATTGATTTCGATAATTCCGTTTTTATTGTCAGCCAAGGTAGGTTTATAACGATATACATCATAAGTGAGATGTGCTTGAGTCGCACACGCGATGTGAGGAGGCGAGAGACGAGGCGGGAGAACACCGATTCCAAAAATACCAATAATCGTTACTAGAATTAGTTTAATTAATTAGATTGTATAAAAATACGCAATTATTTTCATACTTTTTAGTGCATATTATATCTATTGTTTTGGAATAGTGTATATGAAGTTGGTTGTTTTTTTCTTAAATTTTTTTATTGCTCTAATTTGTATAATATTTCACTTTGACTTTAAAAAATATAAGATTTTTCAAATATAAGCCATTTGGATGGTTCTAGACTTGAAAATCAATGGGTCAGCACAGTATTTAAAAGCAAAACTAAGTTAATCACGTCCCGGTAATTAAGTTAATCGAGTTATCTTTGAGCCTGCAGATGTTCCAGATGTTGCTAATGCGAACACTAATTGAATCTTCAATTAAGTTTTGTTACGAATCAAGTTTCTACCCGAATTGTTAATGTAAATGGTTTAGGAGGTACGAAGGCTCTATTTCATAAGGTTTATCTTGTTAAGCGATAGGAGAGAAAATATGTGACCTACACATGGTGCTGACAAGATGGTGTTTTTATTTATGATAATAAGGGACGACACGAGCAGGACGTTCAGCTAATAGTAACTGATACGCCTTGCCCATTATAATGTAGTGCCGCTCAGGATTCTTGAAAAAATCAAAAATTCTGAGCGGTCATCTTGGGACATAAAATGTTAAATCTCATTTAAGCCCAGTAATTTCACTAGCTACGGCGCCCTTCAGAGCGAAACACAGTAATGCATACACATTACTGCTTCACGGCAGAAATAAGCACCGTTGTGGTACCCATAATCTAACCGGCATCCTGTGCAAAGGAGCCTTATGCTTACACATTATTGTGTTTCGGTCAGAAGGGTGCCGTAGCTAGTGGAATTACTGGGCAAATGAGACTTAACATCTTATGTCTCAAGATGACGAGCGCAAATGTATTACCGCTCAGAATTTTTGGATTTTTCAAGAATCCAATTGTAATGGGCAGGGCGTATCAATTACCATCAGCTGAACGTCCTGCTCGTCCCGTCCCTTATTATGGCTTACCCCAACATACTGCTCTCTATTCTCCATATTTTTCGCCGCTAGCCTTGTCAACTATAGGTTAAATAAGGAAGTATCTCTTTTCATTCAACATTAAAATTTAACACATAAATATACGAAGTTTCGTATAAATTCATTTATTTTAAAATTTCAATGTAAAATAATGTAATTGAAATTGTTTCGAGAATTTCGCTGAAAGACTATTTTTACTTCAACACTCGTGTACAAGCCGCAGAAATATTCGTAGAATTTCATTTTCTTCGAACAGAAACAATAAAAGTGTGGAGAATTGTTTTCCGCGAATTTCATTTGATTCGAGTGTTGGTGTGAAGTGGCTATAGAGGTTTTGTTGCACAAGCTTGATTCTACTTTACTTTGTTTACAGTTAATTTTCTTTTATTCAACTTATGCTATTATTTTTCTTCATTTTAGCAAATGTTATTTTATTGAAATATTTGATTTATTATATACAGGATTTGTAATGTTTCAACTCGTGAACGACTGCTTCTTGTGTTGCCTACTCGACCTGTTCTACGACTCTGATTGCTAATTATGACAGTAATCACGACCTCATGTTCACAAAGCATCTTTACATAAACAACGAATTTGAGTTGTAGGGATGTTGAACACTTGTATTTCCTTTTATTATTTTTTAACCGACATCGAACAAGGAGGAGGTTCTGAATTCGTAGGCATTTTTTTATGTTTGTTACCACAAAACTTTCGACTGAGTGAACCGATTTTGATAATTCTCTTTTAATTTGAAAGCTGGTGCTTCCCGTGTGGTCTCATTGTAATTTGATCCAAATCTGACATTGGCATCCATATGAAAAATCATAAAAGTCTTAAATTTTCTGTACATACGTATAGCAAATTGGATGATAAATTTACGAATAACTCAATATCGCGCCAACCGATTTCGATGATTCTTTCTTTATTGGAAAGGATATACTTCAAAGATAGTTTGGTTAGGATTTTATTACGGAATCCATGACAAAATTACGGAACTTTTCAATTAAGCGATTACGTTCATTGCTGCATTGAAAAATTTAGTATATCTGCACATATTTAGACAAAAAGTTAGTTAGTGTACTTCACTAACTAACTTTTTGTCTAAAAAAGTTAGTTAATTCACTTCAAAAACACTATTCCAAAACAATAGATATAATATGCACTAAAAAGTATAAAAATAATTGCGTATTTTTATACAATCTACTAATAGTTACGATTATTGTAATTTTTGAAGTCGGTGTCATCCAAAATATGCTTGTAACTACATACATAGTTATAGGTGAGATGTGCTTGAGTCGTGAGGAGGTGAGAGGTGAGATCGGGTCGCGGCGGATGGACACCGATTCAAAAAATTACAATAATCGTAACTAGAATTATATTGTATACAAATACGCAATAATTTTATACTTTTTAGTGCATATTATATCTATTGTTTTGGAATAGTGTTTTTGAAGTCGGTTGTTTTTTTGTTAAAATTTTTTTTTTTAGTTTGTTAAGTTAAGAATTTTGTTTTTCTTTTGTTTTAGTGTTAATGTTAATAGATAATAATGGGACTGGCATGTACATACATATAAAGGCCCCTAAATAAATATAGAAAAAAAAAGTTATAAAGATAAGTGCATCAAATAAACGATATTTTATATATCAATATACGATCAATTATATTTGTCATTGATTCAGTGGACCGTGATGATTTTTTTGAAGTGATAAGGTGCGGTTAGTACTTTATTTTGTGATTATTTAATAATTCTAAGTGATGTTGGTCTTCTAGTGTGTGGTGATGCAAAAGTAACAGACACTAGCTGCCTTATGTCTTATTTTCTTTTTACTATTTCAATCAATCAATTAAAAATAATAAAACGCAAAACAACATGTTTACATTATACAATACAAATTGGATCTCCTCGCCGTTGTAACGTGATTCTTCTGGGAATAATATGTCACAACAGCCGTTCAAAAACAGCGCACCATATTTTCGGCTCATTCAGTTCAGTCTTGTGCCAGCATTCCGCGAGTCAACATCTCCCGTGGATGCCTCGTGTAGAGGCGAAACACTTGTCATATTAGAGAAAGGCAAATCTCAGATGAATCAAAACTCATAAAATTTGGATATCTAAACTTTTTTTTATTTCATTAATCATATTTGCGCCTTTTTTTTGATGGAAAAGGGGGATAAACGAGCGTACGGATCACCACCACCCACATTCCCCAGAGGAATCGCAGGAACGTTGCGGGCCTTTAAGGAAGGTGTACGAGCTTTTTTTTGATGGCAACCATGTCCACTGCACAAGGAATCTCATTCCACAGCTTTGTAGTACGTGGAAGAAAGCTCCTTGAAAACTCCCTGTGGAGGACCACCACACATCCAGATGGTGGGGATGGTATCCTAACTTGTGGCGTGCGAAGGAGGAATTCGGTGGCAGAAATCAGGATAAACAGCTCTTCGGAACACTCCCCGTGTAAATTGCGGTAGAAGACACACAATGAAGCGACATCTCTACGCAACGCCAAGCGATCCAGCCGTTCACAGAGCACTGGGTCCCCCACAATTGGAGCTGCTCTGCGTTGCACGCGGTTAAATGGATTGAGCTGATACTGTGGTGCGCCAGACCAGAGATGACAACAATACTCCATGTGTGGCCGGACCTGCGCTTTGTCTACTTTGTGGGCCGGCTTGAATTATTGCCGTGCTCTTTTTATGACGCCCAGTTTCTTCGAAGCCAATTGGGCTTTGCCTTCCAGATGGCCGCGAAATTGGCATGGCAATTGGCCGATGTTTCGGCCGTGCCCAAATACGATCATGTGTTTAGCTAGACTACGTAAATGTTAAATATATCTATAAATCATTTGGATAACTCTAAAAATAGAAAGTTTATTGTTTCTATAATGGATCTATTTATGCCACCCACGTACAAACCTTCATTTAAATTTGACGTCAACACGTACAATGTCGGCACGTGACTTTGTTCATTCTTACCACTGCTCTAATATAAAACCACTAAATAAATCTGTAGGCTTTTGTCGATAGTTACATATTTACGGTGATTTTTTCAATACGAATCCTGAAACTCGGATAATAATTTTAAGCAGATTTTTGTAAACAGTTACGCAAATGCCAGTAAACAGTAAGAGGACGAACTCTTTCCATTGCAGGCTTACGTTTGCCTGTGAGTTGTTTTTCGTGCTCTGACACTCACTGCACATACAAATTCTATGTGCATATTCTTTGATTTCTATTTTGATTGGGCTTCAAGAAGCTTTTCATATAATATAATAATCTTCGACTGTCGTAGACAGCAAGCGTCGCAAATATGTTGGCCTCAGTGAGTCATACACCTTTGTGCCGTTTGGTGTCGAGACACTTGGCCCGTGGGGCCCAGAGGTGCAGAAAATGTTCAAAATACTATCTTTGCGCCTCAATAAGGCTACTGGAAACCCAAGTGCTGGGAGCTATTTCGGTCAACGGATCAGCCTTGCTATCCAACGTGGAAATGCTGCCAGTATTCTTGGTAAGCTTCCACGTAATGATAGTTTTAATTTTATGTAGTCGTAGTATTGTAAATATAGTTATAAGATTTGTTTTGTTTGAATTATATATAATAATAATTACTCTGCTTCAAAAGCGGAAATTATTGTCATCAGTAGTTTACATTAACATGGTTGTTAGTATATTTTTGTTCTGGCTTATCACCGAACTATAACTCAATCATCACTACGTATTATAAACAAAGTTCTCTGCCGTGTCTGTCTGTCTGTCTGATCGCGATAAACTGAATAAGAATAATTGCGTATTTTTATATAATATAATTAATTAATCTAATTCTTGTTACGATTATTGTCATTTTTGGAATCGGTGTCCTTCCACCGTGACTCGCTCTCGCCTCTAGCCTCCTCACAACTCAAGCACATCTCACCTAAAACTATGTATGTAGTTACAAACCTATCTTGGATGACACCGACTCCAAAATTTACAATAATCATAACTAGAATTAGATTAATTATTTAGATTGTAAAAAAAATACGCAATATTTTTATACTTTTTAGTGCATTTTATATCTATTGAAATAGTGTTTTTGAAGTCGGTTTTTGTTATTTTATTTTATTTTATGATTTTTAGTGAATCTGAAGTAAACAAACTAACAATTTGGCTAAATATTTGTAAATACACTAAATTTTTCAATGCAGCAATGAACGTTTCGCAATTTGATTACAAACAGTAAGAAGTTCTCCCACAGATCGCACCCTTACTGTAAGTCGTAAAGGAGTCGAGTCGACTACGACAATTACTTACTACGGCCATAACTTTGTAATGGTAGATGACTTAAATATCCGGATACCATAAAAAAGATTCAGCCGAGTATCGTAAGAATATCCGAGTATCCTAAGAATTGAAGAGTTCAACGGAAAAGTAACGATTTTGTCATGGATTCCGTAATCAGAACCTAACCAAACTCTCACCAAACTGTCTTTGAAGTATATCCTTTCCAGTAAAAAAAGAATCGGTTGTCGCAATATTGAATTATTCCTAAATTTACATCCACTTTGCTATACGTATGTATAGCAAATTTATGACTTTTATGGTTTCTTCATGGATGCCCTTATCAGATCTGGACCAAATGTAACTAAAAATGTAGTTATAAAATCATTCATAAATACGTTTTTGTTTCAGTTCTAACACATTAACTTTGATTCATTTCATGGCTTTAGACTACATTATTCCCGAATACTTACATATGTTTTCTATTGACAGAAGAAAACGGCTGGAGAACGGCTGTACCGATTTGACTAATTTTGGTCTTGAATTATTTGTGGAAGTTCAGAGAAGGTTTAAAATGTGAATAAATATGAAAATGCTCGAAATTAAAAAAAAATAAAATAAAATCCCCTGTCGTTCAGAAATCAAATTGAAAGAATAGTTTAAAATGAATAACTAATTAGAATATTTATATCTTTCACAGCAGGTAAAAAACAAACTTTAATTTAATTATCTTTATATGGCAATACGGCATTTGCTGAGTCAGCTAGTAAGGAATAAAATTATAAAAAAGAAGTTGGGTAAAATCTAATTCAACTGTAAATTTTCCACGTAGACACGGGCATCTGTTCGTATCTAATAAAATTTACTACGTCTCTCGTAGCATTCACTACGCCGTAGTCGCTTATGGTATCGATCGAAGTGTAGCGATGTGTTAGTTTCGGGCTTCCGGTATGATTGACCAATATTAATTGTTGCTCAACAAAATATTGGAAACGAATTCCATTGACCACATACAGATACATAACATTGGTTGCGGAAAGCTTTTACGACTACATCCCACGAAATGTTCAAATCAAATGCATTACGAATTTCAAAAGAATTGTTATAAAACGTTTGTGTGGTAAAAAGCTCATGACTGAGGATCCTGGTCATCAACAAGTGCTCCGCACTTGGAGTGAAGTATTTGTTTCTATCGGCTTCTGTCCATCGCGGCCCTGGCAACTGAGCTAAACCTCGGGGACCTAGAGTATTTTATTTAGTCGGTCCATTTGGTAGGAGATCAGCCTCGGGCTCGCTTGCCATTTGTGTTCCCAACTACGATCAATTTCTCCAGGCTCTCATTACCCTTAAGTGACTAAAATACGAAAGAATTCGTTGGTGGCATATCGTGGACAGACGGGCTTTAATCTTGAGCTGTGAGAGAATTGATACATTTGTTCGCTTGGCAAGGGTTAGCGTAATATAAATGACTTTCTTAATGATACCACTGATTAGGATTGGAGCGACCGCCCTCAGGCTATTAAATAATGAGTGTTATAGTACGATATAACATGATAACCATACTTTTATGACCAAAAACGCTGCTGAGTTTCTTGCGCCCGTTCTTCTCAGGTCTCAGGCGTACTTGTTCGAATGGATGGTAGTTTTTGACTTACAATAAGTGATATCACATCCTATTTTGTATAATAATATTTAAATTTAAATTGAATTTTAAAGTAAACAATTTATGCAATACTTTATAAAGATTCTTACACGAGAATAAAAATAATATTTATATCCAAGTTAAAGTCAAACAAACGTTATTCAAATAGACTAAATCTAAGTGCTTTTGAATGGTCACTATAAATATTTCTTTGAAATTACTGAATCTACTATATGTTCGGAAAAAGTAAAGCTCTTTAGAAAAACATATAAGAAACTCGACAGCCATTCTTTTAAAATAAATTAGAGTATTTAACAATAGCTGTAATATACATAACAATTTAGTTTGTAAGTTGCTTCATCCAATATATAAATCATATTCAATGTTATATCCATTTTAAGTATCAAATATTTCACAAGAAATAATAAAAAATAAACTTTATAAATATAAATTAACGTATATTGGAAGCATCGACCTTTAAAGCTTGAACTTATCAAAGTCAAAGTTCTTTATTTCGCAGAAACATTCACAAGTAAAGTTATTATTACAAATTTAAAAGTTAGGCACATGTTTCGTCTTGACAGACATGCAAATATTTTAATGGTTTCGTTTTATAACATAATAATCTAACACAATCAATAATAACTGCTACATTTAATTTGACCAACGTAAAGCGATACCTCAAAAACTCTTCAATAAACAATTACAATAATTAATGAAATGTTAAGAGAAAATGTAGTAAAAATTATTACAAAAAAATTATTAATAAAAATAGTATTGGTAAGTTTTATATTGTTAGTGTAAGGATCCTTCGACAACATTGTAATAGTGACAACTTATAAATTATTACTAATTAGTAATCCCATCGGATCGAACATTGATTCCGATTCAATTTAGTAATCGTCCGTACATTCACAAGTGTGACAAGGAAAGCACGTGATACAACAGGAAAATAGATTATAAGTGACGTTATCTGAAGCCCTCCGGCTTTCATTTAGACCTCATGTGATTATCGACGACCTTACCTGTTGCGCGGGCTCTTCCAAGCAATTTACCACCGGGAATAAACAGGAAAATTGGCGGCGTAAATAAATGGCGCGATTCTGACCAGTGTTAATGTGTTATTCGCAACACCTTCTTACACGACATTAAGTAACTTCATCATAAATAAGCGCGGACCCGTAACTTTCATTTGAGATTTTGGTATAGGTATTATTTCAATTTAACTATTTGAAGCGTAATTTTGTTTCCGATGACAAAGTTAACCCAAGCAGTGCTCGATCACGAGCATGATGCATGGACCAGCCATCGATTTCCTCTATTACTTTACATAACAATTGTAACAAATAATGTTGAAGATGCTTATTTATCCTATTTTGGATAAAAATATTTGAATTAGTTCCATTTTTTTATTATAAACTAGCTGACGCGACAGCCATTGTTCTGTTCATAATAAAAAACTATTGCGAGGGGGATTTCGTAAAATCAGCTAAGCTGACCTCTACTCGGCGAAAGAAATATTCCTACCAAATTTCAAATCTCTACTACTTATGGTTCCAGAGATATCTTGATGATTCATTATATAGGTATAAATCTCTTATATCTTAATATATATAAATTACGTGACACGTTGTTTGTCCGTGATGGACTCTTAAACTAATGAACGGATTTTAATGGGGATTACTTCATGGAGTGCAGTTCGGTCCAACTTGAGCGATAGGATAATTTTAATTTCGATTTGGGACCCATAATTATTTTATTTTAAATATTTGTTTTGTATAAAATATTTTCTATGAGAGAATTTAGTGCCGGTTTGACAGTTCCGCTGTGAAACAATTATAACAACAGGGAGCATTTTTTACGAAATAATTCTTGACGTTTTGAAATATTATCGGCAAGTTCCTATAAAACAGTATTTTTTTACAGAACAACGTCTGTCGGGTCAGATAGTCTTATATATAAAATTCTCGTGTCACAATGTTAGTTACCATACCCCTCCGAAACGGCTTTACTGATTTTTACCAAATTTTATATGCATATTCAGTAGATCTGAGAATCGGCTACTATCTATTTTTCATACCCCTAAGTGATAAGGGTTGTTGACCCTTAACATTTTTTTTAAATTTTATATTTTAATTTTTTTTAATTTATTTAATTATGATTCAGTATTAAAATGTACATACAACTTCACCCATCTACGATCAACACTAACTTTTGTATCGCGATATTAACATTATTCTAATCCATCCAATAGTGTCGCGATATGGCAATCGAATATAATGATTATTGTATTACTATAAATTTTATGTATGATATATTTGGTAGGTCTGAGAATTGGTAGTCATCTATTTTTATACCCTAAAAATTTTAATTATTGTATTTTGACACAAATTAAATTTGAAAAACAAATTTTTATGAACGATGCGGGATTCGACCCCCGTAGTTCCGTGCCGGTGCTCTAAACCACTGAGCTAACCGTTCGATTACCGCCTCGTTATAAAATTCTGTTTGCTTTGTTCAACTCTCATGTAGACTCCATAAAACACTGCCACAACCTGTAAGCACCAGCACGGAACGCCGGAGGTCGTGGGTTCGAATCCCGCATCGTTCATAAAATTTTGTTTTTCAAATTTTATTTGTGTATTAATCCTAGAAGTGAGGGTTATCAGTTTAAAAACATAACAAATTGTATTGATTTTTTTTTATTACTTTATATGGCAATACAACGCTTGCTGGGTCAGCTAGCTATATATAGATTATGACCTATGTTTTGCAGTGTAATTATGTTGCTTATACAGTTTATTTTTATAATTACCATTTAATATTTCACCCCCAAAATTTATTTTAAATTCACAATCATTATCATGAGCTGGAAGACGTCCACTGCTGGACAAAGGCCTCCCCCAAAGATTCACAATACTACAACCCAAATAAGTTCCTATATTATGTATTCAAATATATTTTCTTCAAAGGTTCAACAGTAAATATGTTTGGTGTATCGTGGGCGGCAATAAAACGATTTATAATGTACGTTTACGTAAAAATGTGACCCACGCGAGGTTTCTATGTATAGCTTGATTATACTTGAAGACTCTGATGAAAGTTCCCTCCGATAAAATGTGATGGCATAGAAATGAAAAATTTATATTTGATTTTAGCATGGAAATGGACGATATTTTCAATGAATACATTTGTGGGGCAACTTCAAAGGGATTTTGTATTACTTTTTGCGATTATTGTGGAAATTTATAGCTACGATATAAATGTTTAGATATTTCAGAAATATATATAACAAATTGTTTATGTTTGAAAGACCACTATCTCAAGTAAATTTCCTAATATATAAATATTGGGGTTGAGCAGGTTATCATCTGTAAAGTAGATCCTATAGATGAAGTCACAACCTGGTATGTGAACAGACATATCAAGATTTATGAACTTTTAAGACAAGTGCTTGTGGTGGCGACGTGGGGCGGGTCGCTTCCTTAAAATATAGTCGACAGAGGCGATGGCTGGTCCATTCGTAATGCTCGTGACTAGGCGCTACTTGTGGTGGTTGGATGATCCACTCACCGAGAAGTCTGCTTCATGTTTTTTATATTTCTTTTATTTTCTTTATTTTATTTAAATAAAAGTTTTTATATACTTTTAATATGCTAATAAAATGCTCGTATAATGCCATTATTTTATTTATGGTATATGTGGATTGATACATCTACTGTTTTGTACTATATGTATGTACTCAATAACTTTAACTGTGTATTTACTTATTAATGTAAATGTTTTTTTGATTTACTCGTGTAAGGCATTTAGTAACTGACGTTTCAGTATTGTTGTTGCATCACTTTTGTAAATTTAATTGAAAATAATAAATTGTAATACCATTCTGTTTTGAAAAGAGCAACCTTAGAGTTTCTTGCTCTATCTTCTGTAAGGAATCTTCCGAATGAGCTGTATGACAAAATTACATATTTCAAGTGTAATGTGTGTTACCTACGAAATAAAATATTATTGATTTTTTTTTATAGACATACAGATTTACGGAATGCCAGGTAATTGAGCCGTTCACAGAGCACTGGATCCCCGACAATTCAAGTAGAATTGCATTGCACGCGGTCGAATATTTCCATATGTGTATATGTATGGTTTTATAGGTGTCTGAGTTGATATGCCTGAGAAAATTCCCAGGCTGTAACTAGTACAAAATAAAGTATAAATTCTCACAGAATGGAATCATACTGGGAACAAAGGCTTTGTTGTCGCTCGTTCAAAGATAAGATTCACCTTCACCGTGCAATATCCGCTGAGCTTTACTATTTCCGTCTTATTGATTTATTAATAAAGATGCACTCCGCGCTACTTTTATTAAAACTGAAGCACCTTTCAGTTATTTTCATTTCATTAGACTCCCACGGAACAGCAGAGATCTTAATTTATCTTTACAGATAGTATTCATCAATATTTTTTTACATTACTTAGTACGTCAAAAGATAAACTTTCATCATAATCATCAGCCGGACAGCTTGCTATGCTGGACAAAGGCTTCCCCCAAAGATCTCCATCGAACGCATTCCGGTGATCTTGACCAGATCGTCTGTCTATCTTGTGGAGGCCCTACGGGACACTACGTCTTTAGGTACGTGGTCGCCATTCGTGGACTATATTTCCGTAGAGCTATGGGCCATGCACACTGCCACTTCAGTTTCGCAATCATTTGGGCTATGTCGATAACCTTGGTTCTCCTACGAATCACCTCATTTCTGATTCGATCACGCAGAGAAACTCCAAACATATCCCTCTCCATTGCCCTCTCTAACCATAGGGTTATGGTTTGTAAAGCGACTTCAGTGCAGCACTGTTTCACTGAGACCAATGTGATCTATTGTGATAGCCACTGTTAACTATAGCTAACTGCTAAGATTGATTCTTTTCATGAATCTTATTATATCTTTTGCATTAACCTGACGTATCTCAAGTGGCTGGAGAATTGGACTTCCCAAACAAATGCTTCTGTTAGACATTAAAGGGCCACATTCAGAGAGAATCTGTAACGGGGTTTCATCTGCACTATTAACAGAATCTACACACTCTGCAATATCTGAGGACAAAGATTGAGAGGAGTTTGTTTAATGTGCAGTGCACCGTTAGTGTCCTGGTAAGAGTTCTTCAGTATTTTCTACTTAACCATAGTGCCTCATGCGCAGAATTTATGTTGAATGATTTGATAAGCGTTTATTACACTCTTGCGAACATGATATATCATGACTCCTTGGGCTACCACAGAACGATTATAGGCCAAATTGAGTGCTTTTAGCGCCAATATGACATACTATTAATTGAAATGGACAAATAACAGTAATAAAGGTCGACCTGTTATAGTTAATAAATCATTGTATTTGTAAGATGCAATTACTTATTGTGACAGTAATCACGACCATCGTGTTCACGAAGCATCCTTACACAAACAATGAATTCAAGCTCTAAAGTTTGATGCGTCCAATATACGATAATTTATATTTAAACAGTTTATTCTTTATTACTTTTTATGAAATAATTTATATTATTTTAACACGACTCATATATTGGATGCAGCAACTAACAAACTAATTTGTTATGTATGTTACAGCCATTGTAAAATACTCTATTTGATTGAAAAGAGTGGCCGTTGAGTTTCTTATGTGTTCTTCTCACGAGCTCAACTTTCACGAGCATATGGTAAATTCAGAAATTTAAAAGGAATATTTGTAGTGACGATTCAAAAGCGCTTAGTTTAAGCCTAATTGAATAAAGTTTATTCGACTTTGACTTTTAATTTTAAAATACAATTAAATGGTTTTCACAATAACGATTCTCGTAAAGTGGGCGATAGAACCGAACACGAATGACCTCGATCGATCATTCGAATTGTTTCAATTGGGAGTTGGGACGTTACATTTGCCAAATGATACAATTATTATGGTTGCTTTGCATTGTTTAACTGTTGATTGAGATTTAATTAAATTATATACTTATATACGTACAATAATTATACACAGTACAGTATTTACTGGTGGGAGCCTTCTTTGCACTTGCATTTATGATTGCTTAATAATAATATTGACACACTTCTTACACAAATTATCTTGCCCCAAGTTGAGCATATATAGCCTGTGTTATGGGTTACAAGACAATGATATATTTAATACAATATACTTACTTAAACATACATAAATTCATATAAACATACATAAATACATTTAAACATCCATGACTCGGAAACAAACATCCATATTCATCATATAAATGCTTGCACCTACCGGGATTCGAAGCCGGGGACCTCTAGCTTAGTAGGTAGGATCGCTAACCACTAATATAAATTAATAATAAATATTATGTATTTATATGAGTTTACGTATGTATATCGTATTAAATACATCGTTGTCTTCCACCGTCTTGTATGCAGTAGAAGATTTTTTTTTATATTTATGAAGGGGAAAACGGGCAAGGGCCTCACGTAATAGGGAGTGGTGAGCCAACCGCCCATGGACATCCGCAACAACAGCTGTCAAGAGATGTAGAGAGTATGCATTTTTCTTGAAGGTCCCCAAGTCGTTTCGGTTCGGGAAAATAGCAGCCGGTAATTGATTCCACAAAGTGGCTGTGCTAGGCAAGAAATTTCTTGCAAAACGCGCGGTTGTGGAATACCAGACGTCAACGTGAAGCGGGTGGTATTTTGCATCTTGACGTAAAGTCTGGTGATGGAATTCGGCCGCCGGAATCAAGAGGAATAGCTCCTCTTAGCACTCTCCGTGATAAATTCGGTTGAAGATACAGAGAGAATCCACATCTCTACGCAACGCCAAAAAATCAAACCGATCTTGAGTTTATCGTCGTGATGATTCGAGCCGCTCTTCGTTTAATATAATATATGCAATATACTATCATATAATTAGTGAAAAAGTCATAATTTATTGATTGCTTAAAAAGTTAAATCTTAATTTCAAGTTTCATCAGCTCGCATGCCCCTGGTCGTACTTGATTAGCATCTGTGAGCACCATTTCACGCGAGCCCGCTGCTGATCCGCTGTCAGTTCATGAGGGATCCAATGAAAACAAAGTTTCCGAACTTTCAATTCTTCATGTCAAATTTTCTGAATTTTTTCTCATACCAATCCCAAATCCACCACTCTACCCTTCACGAAATTCGTCATGTAAAGAAACCCGACCTCTCTCAAATTCAGTAAACTATCGCCTCACTGTGATCAAGCAAGGTGCTTCTCTCCCAAAAGCATTTTGAAGACAAGCGGCACAGTGCTGCGGAGAGAGAGAACTTTTAAAATCATAAAAAATCATCGCTCTTAAATGTTTTCGACTTAATTCCATTTTCGTTGCGTACGTAGAACTTTGATGTGTGATAAAAAACAAGTGACACATGATTTCCCGCCAATTGCTTTTTTATTACTAAGAAGGTTGAAACGTTTCAAAAAATATAACATTCGAAATTCAAATAGTTCCGATTAGCCAGAAGTGCAAAACTTTTAGTGTGCCCCATGTAACAGTGCTTTTTTGGCGACATTATCTTATATCTTTAAACGAGCAATTCTTGTATATAACGATTTTAATGAAATTTAGTATACAGGTAGTTTCGTGGGCGAGACATCGATTTAGCTAGGTTTGAATTTAATAAAATGTAGTTTTATCCGTGTTTTAATGAGAAACAGCTACAATAACATTAGAATACATAAGTTAATTTTGCCACTATATACAAGACTATAATAGATCAGATGGGACATTGGGTTAATTGGAAAGCAGAAGAGCCCGGTTTGAATTCAGATTTCCTATTTGTTTTTTTTTTGTTCAAGTTTGGCTCAAGGCTCGGTCATCCAGATATTGTAATCATATTAGTGATCGTCGCTGTATAAATGACAGTTAAAGGAAAAGGAGTAGAAAAACATACTTGTCATACTGAATGGACATATTTATAGAGTTGCTTTCCACTGTGTCTCATTTATAGAAACTAGTGAGTGTATGTTAAAGTAACACGCAATGGACGGCAAGTACAACAAAAGCTGTCACACGTCATCACAAGTTTGCTGGATGTGGATTATCTCGCCAGTTAATGGTCTCCCCTCACCCACATAAGCCGGTCGCTGCTTCTTCCAACACGACCTCGTTAAGTGCCAACTTATGAGTTCTGGTGTACTCTATGGTTTCATGTAAAACTTATTTATAAATGACAAGGAGACGGGGTAATAAGTTGAGATATGATTTAAAAAATACCGTCATTTTGTTCTATCTATCTTATTATATATAAATCCCGTGTCCTGATGTTTGTTTCCAGTGAACTCCTAAACTAATGAACGGATTTTAATGGGGATTACTTCGTGGAGTGCAGTTTAGTCTAACTTGAGAGATAGGATAGTTTTTATTTCTATTTGGGACCCATAATTATTTTTATTTCCAATTTTTGTATTGTATGGACATATTGTATTATAACAACAGGAAG
Source organism: Leptidea sinapis (assembly GCF_905404315.1). Taxonomy (NCBI): domain Eukaryota; kingdom Metazoa; phylum Arthropoda; class Insecta; order Lepidoptera; family Pieridae; genus Leptidea; species Leptidea sinapis. Next base: position 2,814,016 of record NC_066297.1, read on the forward strand.
CATATTTTACTAAATAATTCTTGATGTTATTAAATATTATTGACAAATTCACAAAACAACAGTATTTTATTTATTACGTACAGAACAACGTCTGTCGGGTCAGGTAGTTTCAAAATATAAAATCTACAGCAACAAAAAAGCGGCAACATTGGGTTACAATTTGTTTCCAGAAAAATAAATAATTCGAAGAAAAGTTGTCCATTGTTATTTCACTTTGAGGGATATTAGTAATAGTAGTTTAGTATGTTAGTATTTTTGTGAAACTTGACGACAGAATTAGGAATATTTAGATGGATAATGATAATCTTTAGTTCACTATCCTAAAACATTTATTTATTTATTTACCGTCAAATTTGCACGGCAGTGCCACTTACACTAATTAGACGAAACACAAAAAGAAAAAATTACAAACAAAAAAGGAATATTAAAGAATAATTGAATTAATTATACAATTTCAATGCTCTCCGCGTACCTTAGTAGTTCAGAAACTAGGAAAGTCCACCCATCATTGAATGGATCCCATTGAGCATTCTTGTCCAAGAGCGCGTTGAAAGATACCAATGAATAGGTGACATGGTTCGGGAAACGGTGCAATGAAACATGTTTAACTGGAGGTTGTTAAAATCTATAAAATGATAATAATGATAATTTTAGACAATTGAGAGGCTAAATTTTGAGTTTGATTTTTCACTTGCTCAATCCGGAAACAATATATATTTCATTCTTCTCAATCGGTCACTCTTGTCAGAGTGGTAGTGGCCGCTAAGATGATGCAAAATTACTCGTCGTTGGTCTCTTTAGTTTTGGGTCACACTGCCTCCCGCACGATGCTCCTCAACTTTTAACGGTTTGTATCATTGCGGGGCCACTCCACCGTAGTTTTCAGACCACCACTGGGTCACTGCTTTGATAAGATCCGTCCATAGCGTGGGTGAGCATCCTCTCTCTCTTTTCCCCTCTGCTTGGCCCTGCACTATCAACAACTCAATCAATCCTTCATTTCTGGAGATATGACAAAAGAACTTCAGAATTCGTAGTTGCACAGTCGACGATAGCCTTTCTTTTATCTTCAGTTCTTTTAAGATGAAATTGTTGGTTTGGAAAGCCGGCTAAGGGATCTTCAGGAGTTGTATCCAAATACTTATAATTCCAATATATTTCGTACCCACACACAATAACCTTGTAAAGATTATGAGTTCCGAAGTACTCTGGGATTAAACGGATACCTCAAATACAAATGAGCATATTGTATCGATATTAAACTTATTCTATTATCAGGAGCATTTCACAGAACACAATAAAACGGATTTAGGTCAAATCAATTTTCGTAAATGTAATTATATGGGTAAAAATTTAAATTCATTTTGGTTAAAGAAATGACAGGTATAGTTGTCAAATTCAAAGAGAATTTAAATACTACGGTTAAAGTTATACATTTTACAATTTACCACCAATTTGGAAAAGATTTGAGCTTTAATGAGTGGTAAGAAAATCATTGCCAGTATATAAAATCAATATTTCGACTTTGTCGTTTTACAATCTACACTGGCCTTCAAAAGTAAGTATCGCACTTTTAAAATTGGGATAACGTTTTAAGTTCACAAGATATACTTTCGAAATAAAAAGGACTCCAAAGAGAATTTAATTTTGTACAAAACAACTTTATAGTCGGTAACCTTCTTTTAAGAATTGGCTGAAAAAAAACTTCAAAAACAAAACCATTCCTTTTTCAAAGTGGACGTTTCCGAATTACAATTTTACCATTTACATTTTACTTTCTGTTTTAAATTTTTTTCAAGATCGATGGGTCTTGTTTTAAAAATTTATGCTAAAAAGCACATAACATTTATTTATCATGCCTCTTTCAGTTGAAGAATGTGCTAGGATCATGGCTTTTCTGGAACTAGGCATCAGTATGCGTCGCATTGCAAGAATGGTGGGTGCGACGGTACGAACGGTCCAGAAGGTAAAGCGAAGGTACGAAGAGACTGGACACCATCTGAGGAGACCTTGTAATGGCAGACCCAGGTGTACCAGTACCCGAGAAGATCGTTATATTATTTCCACTGTGTTAAGAAATCGCCACCAAAATGCAGTTGAAGTCCAGCAACAGCTACTTCAGACCCGGAGGGACTACATTAGTGACAGTACAGTGAGAAGAAGACTTGCTGAAGCAAATTTGAAACCCCGAAGACCAGCGAGTGGTCCAAAACTCGAGAGACAGCATCGAGTAGCGAGACTGCGATACGCCCGTGAACACATGCAGTGGGATGAAGAAGAATGGTCAAGAATTTTGTTTGCAGTTGAGTCTCGATTCTCCCTTTACACTTCTGATGGAAGGCGAAGTGTTTACAGGCGACCTGGTGAGCGATACCTTTAAGCCTGCATCTCAGAAAGAGTCCAATACGGTGGAGGCAGTGTACATGTATGGGCTGGCATATCTTCAGAAGGTCGCACAGAGCTAGTAGCCATAGAAAATGGCACCCTCACTGGGCAAAGATATGCTCAAGAGATTCTTAATGAGTATGCAGGGCCGTATTTAGCAAATATGGGTGATGGATCGATGCTGATGCATGATAATGCCCGGCCACACACGGCTCATATCGTACAAGAGTATATTCAGGAGGTCGGTATCAGCGTGATGGCTTGGCCATCAAGAAGTCTTGATCTCAACCCGATTGAACACGCCTGGGATGAGCTTGGGAGGCTAGTCAGAAATCGCAGACCACCACCTACTACCCTCAGGGCACTAAAGCAGGCCCTGGTAGAAGAATGGGAGAATATTCCCCAACATCGGCTCCGAAACCTAGTGTTCAGTATGCCAAACCGGCTCGAAGCTCTAATCAGAGCTCGAGGAGGCAATACCAGCTACCAATTAAAAATTAAATAACATGTAATACTTTTTATAATACTGTAATACATTTTAGTCGATTTTTTTTACACTAAACTAAAAATGTCTATTTTCATTGTTTTATCTTTTTTAAGTTAAAAATGTTACTAATGTATAATTTTAGTTTCTAAGAATTAAAGCCTATAAAATTTGCAACAAAACGTTTTTAATCTTAAATCTCTACCTTCTATAGTTAAGAAAAAAAAAATTTGAAAAGTGTGATACTTACTTTTGCAGGCCAGTGTATTTTAATTGCAATCTTTGTAAAATGTACATTTTTGAACGATATGGCTGCCAAATTTTATGTATTTAATATATTAGATTTGTCTTCAACCAATTCGACACGTGATTCGCCTCTATACGAGGCATCCTCAGGGGGTGTTGGCTCGACAAAATTTGGAGCGAGCGAACTCTCCGGATAACTCATAAGCCATAACCTTCTAACACAAACAGGCAACATTTACAGGCCGTTTTCAATAACCTATCTATCCTTAGTTTAAGTTACTAGAGGTAGACATATCTACCCTTTTACGCTTACTTTCATTTCAATAACCTATCGACATAAAGCATTGGACTATAACTATATTGGACATAACGGTGTAAGCAATATATCCGTAACTAGAGATACGCTATTGAAAGCGGCTGTAAATATATATACATAGACATAGTCGGTGTCAGTAAAGGTAGGTTTTTAACTATATACATAGTTATAGATGAGATGTGCTTGTGTCGCACGCGCGACGTGTGGAGGCGAGAGCGGGGCCACGGCGGATGAACACGAATTCCAAAAATAACAATAATTGTGACTAGAATTAGATTAATTACCTAGATTGTATAAAATTACGCAATTATTTTAATACTTCTTAGTGCATATTATATCTATTGTTTTGGAAGAGTTTTCTTGAAGTCGGTTGATTTTTTGTTAAAACTTTTATATTATATTTTATACAATTCATATAAAGTGATGCACTTAAATAAGGCACTCAATCGTTTTTACTTAATAGTGTAAGTAAATAAAAGAAAATATGTATTAGGGAATGTTCGAACGACCCGCCCCACCACTCGGCCACGAGCATTTATCTATTTTATATGTCAAAAAATGAAAATAATCATATAATAATAATATAACATTTGAATATTTATGCATTTATGCAAAATACTGCCTAATTCAATATTTTTTTTAAGTTGGAAGGATTTGCTGAGAAGAATCCAAAAAAGTACATTGAAACAAGAAGTAATTCAATTTCTTTTTAAATGTATGTAGAGAAAAAAGAAAGAGTATACATTAAAATAGCTAGTGCTTACCAGTTTTAACAGACTCCTTTGCACAAGATGCCGGCTAGATAATGGGTACCACAACGGCGCCTATTTCTGCCGTGAAGCAGTAATGCGTAAACATTGTTGTGTTTCGGACTGCAGAGCGCCGCAGCTAGTGAAATTACTGGGAAAATGTGACTTAACATCTTATATCGCAATAATTGTGCCACTCACAAATTTGGGTATTAAAAGAATCTGAGCGGCTCTGCATTGTAATGGGCAGGGCGTATCAATTATCATCAGCTGAACGGCCTGCTCATCTCATCCCTTAATGTGATAAAAAAAACTTCAAATAAATAAGAAATCTCTTGCCTGGCACAGCCACTTTTTGGCATCAATTACCGGCTGCGGTCTTCCCGAACAGATACGACTTAGGGACCTTCAATAAAAAGCGTACCCCCTACCTACACACCTGTTGTTACGGATGTCCATGGGCGGTTGCCTCACCTCTCCCCATCCCGTGAGCCTCTTGCCCGTTTGCCCCCTCTTATATATATATATATAAAAAACCAATATCATATGCGTTTGGAGTTGATGAATGTGTTTCCTTTCAGAATGTGGTCATCGTGGCCCGCATGGCTGGTCGCAACCTGCATATGCGCGATCACGAGCGCACAGAGAGTGGATCAGGAGGGCGTGCTGACTCCACGGCAGTCCAGGCTCCGGGATCGGGAATCCAAACCTGACGAGCCGACCTGTGACCAGCTCAAAGCTATGTGGAGGTAATCAATACAAATATACAGTTTTTATTATATCTTAGCAATATATACATTGTATGTACTCGCGACTTCGTCCGCATGCCATAGTTACCATGGGAAGTATTTTTTATTTTTGAAATATACTCATTTTTCAAATAATACACATACAAACTGCTGTTGTTAGTACATTTTTATAAGCTACCAACTATAATAGAACTTTACACGTGTGGGGATGAAAAGGGGGATTCCCTTTTCATTCCCACACATGTCTTAATTTTACAAACGCTAGAACAAATTTTTATTTATTTCTTATCAAGTGCCTAAATACAAAGTTTCATGGTGCTATCTTTGATAATAACGAACTGTCATCCCTATTTCAATACCACCAAGCAAATCGCGATAAAAGTAGCCTGTGTCTTTTCCCAAGCTCTTGTCTATCTCTGTAGATACAAGTGTAAGAAACAAATTTACATACACATTCATAATATTAGTAGGGATAAATAAATCTGAGGTCGGGAAGAGGAAAAAGGCTTAAGTGTAAAAAACGGTTTATCTCGAATTCCGGCAAAACTACAAGTCCTATGGAAAAAAGTTAAAAAGCAAGGTTGTAGGTAATAAAAAGATCTACAACTTTTGTTTTTTAATCTTTTCACTATAACTTAAATTTATGTGAAAAATTCCATTAACCAAGTTTTTGGTTTTTTATTTTTATCTTTAACAAAAAAAAATATTTCCACGATATTTGGTGAAAAGTTACCTTTTCTAACTCAGATACTGATACAGATCAGTAATTATAGCAGCAAATATATGGATTACAATTAATCAAATCTATTTATAAATGTAAAAAGGATAATAATTCAGTGTTAGGTTTATTCATATACATATCTTACAAACACGTTTAATTTGCTGTCTGTAATATTAATGTTTTTTTATGTTAATGTTACATTAATAATTTTTACGTTTTCTAGGATCTTGTGGTTCATGTAGGTAATGTTTAGTTGATTACCTGTCACCCGTAGACAAAGATTCCGTAGGTCTCTATCGTCCGTCTATTCCGCAAATTGCTCTCAAACAACTCTCAAAGCTTCACGTAATAACACAAATTAAGATCGTGCCAGAGTTAGTACGCAAGGAATGTTGTACAGACATTCCTTATTGCTGTATTCAGAGTACAAAGCCGCGCCAAACTGGGTAAATTATAACAATATTATGCACTGAGGTAATATAATATCTAAAACTATGTTTGTAACACAAGTTGTGGTCAGCTGTAGTCAACTTAGTTTATGTTGGGTGTCATGCAGTTTTATTATAATTTTTATAGCATTTAGATATTAATTCGAATGATTGCAGGAGGTGTTTATGTCATAAAAAGGCATAAAAGGCATTTATTTTCTAAAAATTATTCCTTTAGAATTCTTTTTGATGTTATTTCTAATATACTAGATACTACTACCGCTTCGGAAGCAAAGGAAACGGCGCAAGAAACTCTCACGGCATTGTTTGTAATAAATATACAATATTGTACTATCGCTGTTGTGCAATAATCATAATCTAGTCCCAGGCTGTCCGATCACTTAGATATTCAGCTGTGGAGTAGTAGGATTTACGACAGAGCCATTTTTTAATAAAACATTTAAATTTATTTACAGATAATGCCTGAACAGTGGCTGGGACTTTATTATAAATGTGTATAAATTTATCCTTAAAGTATCATATCCCTTAATGTATCATATATCGTTGAGGTATCAACTGTCACTTAATTAAACATCCCGAAGGTATGACGGTATCCCATGCTGACGTCACGGCTTAGGGGTACCTAAGCCGTGACGATAGCATGGATTTTGTTCGCAGTTGATAAAACAGAATTTTAAATGACACACATTAACTGTTTTAACGGTAAACTTAAAAACAAATGAAACAGAAAAGTTAAAAATTGTTTTTATTATTCTATTATTGTTATATGTATTACAAATACACACACAAACAAGTTAGGATATCATCCCCACCATCTGGATGAGTGGCGGTCCTCCACAGTGCGGTTTTCAAGGAGCTTTCTTCCACGTACTACAAAGCTGTGGAATGAGCTTCCTTACGCGGTGTTTCCGCGACGATACGACATGGGTACCTTAAAAAAAGCGCATACTCCTTCCTTAAAGGCCGGCAACGCTCCTGTGATTCCTCTGGTGTTGCAAGAGATTGTGGGCGGCGGTAATCACTTAACACCAGGTGACCCGCACGCTCGTTTGTCCTTCTATTCCATAAAAAAAAAACACACAGACAAACACATACTCACACACGTTGTTATTTTATTTTTATTTTATTAACACACTTTTAAATTTAGTATTGTTAAATTTGTAGTTATTTAATTAAATTCTTATTTTACAGTATGTTCAAAATTTGCCATAGTAATGCCAATGATGGCTACCAAGTTAAATGGATTTTTGTTAATCATAGATATATTTGATTCCACGATATAGTCTCCGACTAGTGTGTCGATCCATTGACAATCACAATGTAGTCATATGTCTTCTTAATATATATAAATTACGTGACACGTTGTTTGTCCCCTATGGACTCTATAAACTAATGAACGGATTTTAATGGGGATTACTTCATCGAGTGCAGTTTAGTCCAAGTTGAGAGATAGGATAGTTTTTATTTCGATTTTAGATCCATAAATATTTTAAATTCCAATATTTGTTTTGCATGGACATATTTTATATGAGAGAATTTATTGACGCACGGTTTGACAGTTCTGTTCTGAAATAATTTCATTATAACAACAGGAAGCATATTTTACGAAATAATTCTTGATGTTATGAAATATTATTGACAAATTCATAATAACAACGTCTGTCGGGTCAGCTAGTATATATATATATTGTATAAGCTTGCAAAATATTTAAACTTATTTTAATTTAATGACAATGCGTGTGTTGAAAGATCGATGTAAATAAATTTATTCTTAATATTAACTAACTTGCCCTGACATACTCAGACTAAATTTGATCATATTATAAGTAAAAATGTACGGCTTTGCTCTACATTGGTTATGATTTTTGAGTTTGAGTTTAAGTATGAAATTGCCGATTTGTACTGAAAAACCGATTTTTTTTTAACTTAACACATTAAATTAATCAAAATAATAACCATTATTATCTATACATTGTTGCCATCTAAAAGGAAGGTCATTAATTATGCCTTTGCTATAGAACTGTGGTGATCTAGATTCGACAAACTGTGTGAAAGAATTTTGCTCTGTCTGCTGAGAAGAAAACTTTTTATCACGTAGAAAATTATCCAAATCTATGGTAATCAGTTGGAGCAAGGTCTGGCAAATACGGAGGGTGACGGATGGTTTGTAATTACAGTTCCTGTAGAGTTAAAACAGTTTCTCGTGCTGCATGAGGTCTCGCATTATCATGAAGCAATCCGGCTCGAAGGACCACAAGTATGGTTGCGCCAGGGAATTTAGAGTGGACTGTATTAATAAAAGGGGTTCTCAGGTAAACAGAATAGGAATCATTGGAATAAAGGGAATAGCCGGTACTCACCTCTTCTGCAGGATCCTGGGTTCTTCTATATTCGCCTGAGTGTGCTGGCGAACCATAATTTATATATTTTTTATTTATTTATTTATTTATTATATACAGACACTTTATCACATAATATTACATTATATTTGGTCCCTACACTAGGCGTAGCCTGTCCTGTAGGCAACCAATTTACATCCTAAGGTTAACAATATGAACCGAAAGGTCAAAAAGTGCACTCTGTATATGTGTGTGTGTACACGTGTGTGTCTCTGGGTGTGTGTGTATGTGTGTGTGTGTGTGTGTGTGAGGGTGGGTGTGAGTGAGTGTGAGTATCTGATTAATCATGTTACAAAGAATTAACATTATATGAATGCTAAGCTATCACTTTAAGAATAGCTTCCATGTCTGCATAAGTGAGTGTGTGTAACCATCTCTGTATTTTAAATTTGACCTGATGGACCGAGCAATTTTTAATAGAACATTTTAAATTTACCTTGTTGTATATATATGTATGTAAGAATGGGCTAAATCTACTTGCAAATGTTGTATTTATTATTGGAGTTGGAATCTTGTACGAACGGCTATCTAGTAGGTTTTTATAATTAGGCAAATTCAAGACCTCCTTATGCATGCTTGTCATAACACGCAAGATAAATATACCTCGGACAGAAAGAAGTTCTAAGTCTTTATATAGTTTATGTGTTGGGTATCTAATAGGGACACATACAATAATATCACGGGACACATAACGAAGAAATCGCTACGATCGAAGAAAGCGGCAAATCAACAAGAATACGAGGATTTCCTGGATTTATAATTAATTGTTGCGGGTGCTCAACCTTCGCGAGTGGTTACTTGACGGAATGTGTGTTATGCTATACGACCATAGATATCGCGGCTCGCGGTTTATTCTTAACTTGTACCGGCAAAGGATAAAGATGTAAGGGATTAAGGAAAAGATTGTGTGTTATATGGACGACTGGCGTTACCAATGGTGATGAATAGTTTTAAGAATTACCTACCATAGGTACCATGTGAAAAAAGTTTCACTCAAAAATCTGAAACCATGAAGATTCTATGTCAATTAGAAGTACCTATTACGATAAAACGGCAACTACCTTAAACACTATTATTCGTAGCGATTTTTTATTTTTTTTTGAAAATTTTCTTCAGGTGAACGATTATGATCAAGTAGCTTTCGAGTTTATTGGTTGCAAAAAAAAATTTTAATCCTCTTTATCATATGAGAATAAATTTCAAGAGAAAAATGTGTGTTCGTTAAAAAACTCCTTTAATCTTCAATGTATTCATCGTTAATAAGTTGTATCGAGTAAGAAAACAATTTAAATTCAAAAAGTCCAATTTAGCATATGTTTTAAATCAAAAATATTCTAGCTGAAATGTAAAACGCGAAGAAAACCACTCAATCAAAAAAAACACACAAATTTCCGTAAAATTGCACGTAAAAGACGTGAAAATTAAGTGAGATTAATCTAAAATTGGGTGATTCTGTCAAGCCTTGAGCCGAGATAATCTTTGCTATAAAGATTCCTTCACACACACCAACCGCTGCGATAATCTAAAAGGTTTTACAGCATTTGTAAGGGTATGCATCCATTGTTTCACATATAACGCATTAAAATAAATATTAATATGATGCTGATGATGGCAACAATCAATAATAAAATAAAAATACAAAAATATTTATTTTCTTTATCAAGTATGTACATAAATCGATACTCGTGATTGAAGCCTCCGTTTTAGCACTATAGCGCCTGTGTTAGAAAACTCCGCTCTTCCGATAGCTTATCAATACTTATTACATTTTTTAGAGACAATCAAACATATTCTAATTACTAAGAAGTTTATTTAAGAAGTATGTATACTAAGAAATATAACGGCATCAAAATATTATCAATATGAATCTTAAAATTAACTGAATATGTACTACCATGTTTTAATTATATTTTACCGGTAACATATACCTTTCTACCTAGTTTGTTACCTGACATTGATATCAAAACGGTCAAGGCGCTTTTTGCCAATATAAACTGTCTAAACCACACTAGAAGTATGTTTTATAACTATTAATCTATTAATAAACCTTCATGTATCTTATATGTTTTAATTTAAACTTAATTCTGCTTTAATTCAAACATATGTTGGATTCCGGCTGACATAATCATTTCAATTAATTGAATTAACATTAATTCTTAACGACGTCACATATTGCGTCGGGCAGTGTGAGAGAGCTCTTATATTCCACCCTTGTTGCGAATTAATTGCCTTTATTCACCGTTGTCTCTTATGATGTTTTTTGTACAACTTTGTTACGCCTGATGGAATGAACGCGGTCTCGCCATAATAACCTTTATGGTGATTATATAAACACTGTTTAAATCTACCGAAGCTTTGCCTAAACGGTACTTTGCTTATATTTTATATAGTGTAAGAGTGTTACTCGACCCTACTTTTTAAACACTGACGCAAAAGAGAGGTTCAAAGTTTAACATCACACTAATTAAATTCGAAAACAAAATTTATGAACGTTGCGGGACTCGATACCGCGACATCTGGCGTCCAACGCGAGAGATGGTGTGTTCGAGTCTCGCACCGTTGATAAACTTTGTTTTCAAACTTAATTTGTGTAATTAATCCCAGAAGTGAGGGCTGTCACTTTAAAAATAAATTGTTTAGTTTAACATTTCTTGTGTCTTGTGATGCGTCGTAAAAGAATAGTATTATAATTAGCTATGATGTAGTTTTAGAGTTAGTTGTAAGAGGAAGAATTCTAAAGGCCTAATAAAATAAAAATGGCATAAAGTTATAAGTAAGTCTAAACCAAGAATATGTAAAATGTTTACAAATAGACATTTTGCTTACGAATGGTTTGTTCGCACGTATAACGTTTCTCGCGTTTATTTGCAAGGCAGCTTGTCATTCGGAAAACTTCAGAATTATCATTGTATTGACAGTGTTGTCCACGATTTAAACATTTTGCATTTTCTTTGTTTATCATCAGTTATAACTTTATACCAAGTTTATTTGTAAGGCCGTATGAGTTTATTTATTTATCCGTCGGTTTGTTTTTTATTTTTAACTAGTTGACCTGACAGACGCTGTTCTGTAAATAGAAAAAAAAAATAAGTAAGTATTCTGGAATAATGTAGTCTTAACTCTAAAGCTATCAGAAATGTATAACTAATCAAGTTAATGAGTTGAAAATGAAACGAAAACGCATTTCTGAATGACTGTATAATATGTAGTAATAAAAATTCTAATAATCAATACTTATAATATGTTATAAATACGATATTAATATCATATTTGTATAAACAGTTTTTATATTATCGCTGTATAATTGGCAATTTTTTAAGTATTAAAACGGATATAGTATGTTGTACGTAAGAGATACACATAAGCCATTGTGGACTTTTCTGTAGACCTATAAAAGATACACAATACCACAATACTATTGTATTGTGGTATACAGTATATTTACTGTTATATCTCAAAGGGTTTAGACAGTGTTTTCGTTGAAAGCTTCCCAGACGGCTTATTTTCTTCCGACACCTCCAACAAATATCGTTAATGCATACAATAGTGAATACTTAAACTTAACAGTTTTACCAGTGGGAGGCTCCTTAGCACAGGATGCCGGCTAGATTATGGGTACCACAACGGCGCCTATTTCTGCCGTGAAGCAGTTATGTGTTAGCATTACTGTGTTTCGGTCTGAAGGGCGCCGTAGCTAGTGAAATTATGATATATGTCTTAAGGAGCGCAGTTGTAGTGCCACTCAGAATTTTTGGGGTTTTTCAAGAATCCTGACCGGCACTGCATTGTAATGGGCAGGGCGTATCCATTATCATCAGCTGTACGTCCTGCTCGTCTCGTCCCTTATTTTCATAAAAAGAAAAATAACAATTTATATTCTAAAACTTTCCTCGAGAATCTCGCTATCTATTGGTGAATATAGCATAAAAATCGGTGCAGTAATGTTTGAGTTTATCGATACTAAATTTAAATAAATTTATTTTCCAATTTAATTTTTACAGTAACCTACTAACAAACGCGTGCATACAAAAATCAATTAGCTATGTATTATATGACGACCGATATAGGCGAATATTTAGTGACCCTGACTACTAAGCTAGAGGTCCCGGGTTCGAAACCCGGTAGGTGCAATCATTTATATGATGATCATGGATGTTTATATGTATTTATGTATGTGTAAGTAAGTATATTGTTTTAAATATATCATTGTCTTGTACTCATAGTACAGGCTATGCCTAGTTTGGGGCAAGATAATTTGTCTAAAAGCGTGCCAATATAACATTATATTATTATACAGATGTCCCAAAGTTATGGGACATGAAGGGAAAGTACCTTAAATATCGAAGATAGGCTATTTTACTGAAAGAAGACTTTATTTGACTACTATCTTTTAAAATACTATGTTACTTAAGACGAGTTATTATTTTTTGGCCATTCTTTCGATTGGCATCATAAGAGTAGGGGTGTTTTTTTTACATTTAAGTCGTTTCGATTCCCAGACGAGGCAAGTAATTTTTAGAAAATCTTTGAATGCAGAATTACTAACTTTTAAGAATAACATAAAGTCTTCTTTCAGTAAAATAGCCTATCTTCGATATTTAAGGTACTTTCCCTTCGTGTCCCATAACTTTGGGACACCCCGTATATATTACCGGGCTATCTAAGTGTATGGATAACCTTCATTGAGATGTATTGAGTCGAGATAATGCTCCATTACGTTAGCTTGAACTACTTGTAATGCAGTGCCATTATCTGCATGCGGTACATTTTATACTACTTATTTTATAAAATGACGTTATGTAGGGTAGGGATCCCCAACATTACACGCTTAATACTAGATTGGCTATAAATCAACAATAATGTAATGTCATCGGCCATCGATAAATCTACAAAGTTTGAATATTTGTATATAAAAAAGCCCGCTGAGTTTATTGCAGCGGTTCTTCTCAGGTCTGAGGTCTATTTTGAATGGGTGGTAGTTTTTGACGGTCAATAAGTGATTTTGAATAAAAATATTTGAATTTGAACGAAATCTGGCCGTTTAAAGTGGGTCAAAATCGCTCTCAAATGAGACGGTTACAAACAAACATACATACAGGTGAACCTAATAAAAATCGTGTAAAACAACAAATAATCATCTTTATTAAGTTTAATTACCACGTTATTGAGGTTACTTAACGTTATGCTTAATCAAAACTTTGGCACCATTTTTTGGTTTATAAACGTAAAAAGAAAAAATGGAAAATGTGCAGTCACATGGGGGTAAAATTGTGCACTAAACAAGCAATGGGTCAACCTGTTTAAATAAAGCCATTTCAAAACTATGTAACCCTGACTTACATACCTCCGAAATAGATTAAAATAATAAAATAATCGAATTATCTGACCCCAAACGAAGCAAAGACTTTGGGTACCAGAAAACGATATACTTACATATAAACAACAACGACTCGGAAACTAACATTTATATTCATCGTAATATAAATGTTTGCACCTACCGGGATTTGAACCCAGGAACTCTACTTCGCTGGGCTATGCGGGTCGTCTATAAAAACAACATTGACTTGACTTAACTACATATTGATCACTTCCACTTAAATACTAGGTAAAAGTTATTATTTCATCAAAGTATAATAGTACTAATTAAGTGAAAATAACTTCTAGAAAGTTAGTGAAATAGATTTAAATCAAACATCTTTTAAAGGATTAAAACGCGTGTAATTGTAACTGTTTTAACATTAGATTTCTCGTAACAATTTTATTTTTATTATTATTTTAGCAAACCCGACGTTTCGAAACCAGTTTCAGTCCAGAAGTTTCATTCCCCTGAAAACGTGATCTAAGTCAAAAGTATGGGAATAAAATAATATAAGAAATGCGTCATGTTTCAAAAGCTCTGACATAAAAATAAATATTCCCGTGTAGTTTTATTTTATTTCTACACTTGTTATCAGACATTACAAACTTTATATATTAATAAGGTAAATCACGTTAAGCGGTTTTACTTCGGAGCCCAAAATAGAAAAAACATTAATTCCATATTATCCAGTTTTCTCAAGAAAGTTTGACCCAACCTCACTTCGATATAAAAATAGGTTGAACGAGGGCTATTTCATGCTCTGTTGGGTCCATGGAGGCGTGGGTTGTCTTGTGTGTGGGTAAAATTATCTGAGGCCGTTTCAAGTATTACAAAAGTTACAGAGTAATCATTATACAGAGAAAAAAGTGACGCTTAAAAGGAATTGGTTGTTTATTATTTTCAACTATCGCTTAAAATAGGAAAATCTGTCAATATTAATTAATAATTAAATTAAAGTTTTCCAATTAAGTATAGTGTAATAAAGTAACAGTAAAAATCAAATTACTTTGTGTATAAGTTGGTAATCTCACTGAAAAGCAGTAATGCACCCTATATTATCACGGTATGATTATAACGAGTTTCATCATTTACCCGTATAACGTGTGACTTACACCATATAAAACGATATTACCCAAATACATATTTCTATACTGAGAAATTTATATTTCTTCATTATAGTTACACTAGGCTAACAATTTGACTTTTTAAGAATTGTGATTAATAATTATTATTATGAATTACGAGGCCTTTAAAAACTCCCTCTATAACGTGTTTTCCTAAAACGCGGAACCACTTTACCGCGTTATTATGTTATTATTATTATTAGGGAATTAGCTGTATATTAGAATTGTCTTTTTTAAAGGGGGCCAAAAGGGTATTATATAACATGTTGTATTGATCACCACCTCTGGTAATTTGAGAGCTAAGTTCATAATTGTAATCCATAAGTGGTCTGCTAAACGTATTATAAAAAAAGACATGGAAGTCTAGAAGGTAAAGAGAGTCGATATTATTATTAAGGAAATTGGATAAAAATATGTTAATATCTTTGATCATTTATACGTCAAGATAGACATATGACAGCTAACAAAACGTCGAAAAAAATTGAGTTTAGAACTCGAGCCATTCACGCACATTAACACAAAGTGTCACACAAATCGCGGGTGTAAGACGTAGCTTGTCACGCACACTAAACAAATATACCTGGCCTGTTTTATCGGTTGTCTAACTGTCTATCTAGACTTATAAATTATCTAATATTTATATCAAAAAATGTGCGGTGCATGTCTAAACATTTCATCTTAATGAAACATAAGCACTGTATGTAAGGACATCTGTGGCTATTTCCACTTCCCAAAAAAGCAAAGTGTGTTGTGAACGTTCTTTGGAAATTTCATTGCGCTCAGAATATACAATATAATAGGGATTCCGTACTTATACAAGCATTATCTAAATAACTTCGAACTAAATCATTGAACAGAACATTTTAATCGATATTAGCCAAAACTTTTTAGAATATATTTTAATAAAACTAGTATATTCACGATATAAAGTTCCTCGTCTGTTATAATCCTTAGATCTATTATTTATTAAATTTTATGCAATGGTGTATTGTATAGAGTTAAGAATGATTGATTTTTTTCTCTTTCCGTGAAAATCTAACAAGATTGCACAAAATAATTTGAAAAATAAAATGCGAGTGCTCTTCCAATGAGCTAACCGTTCGAGTGACGTAAAGTTCATATAATGTCATTGTTCAACTCTCAGGTTGTGGCTTCATCTACAGGGTTTATTTTACAGTTTTAAAATTATGACCGGTGTAAGGATGAAATATAGGATAAATATTCGTATAGAAGACGATGGATGTCGAGGATTAAAATGCGTATTTGTAACTGTTTTTACATAAGACTTTTGCGTAAACGTTACATTTTTATTTTAGTTAACCCGGCGTTTCAAGACCTTTCCAGATCTCGTTTTCATGGGGACTGCAGATGAAATGAGTCAAAGATAATATACTATCTACAATTACTCTCGTTTGAATCCTGTTATAGTGTTTTATTTAAATGTGTAACACTCGCTTGATTAATCAAAGAAAAAACTATGTCAAAACAATGTCACGCTTTCACACCTAACACCAAATTCGATTTTAATTATGTTTACTACCAAAATAGACTATACTTAAGCTACCACTTTTTCTTAAAAAAGGGCAAGAACGGGTTGAAATAAAGGATGAAAGTTTGCATGGGAATTCTTCATTTTCGGAGAGAAAACCATGAAACTGTATTTGTACTTAATAAGTAGTAATTTATAAACATTTGTTCGATTTTTTATATCCGCTTTATCATAGAAGAGCGCCGCCAGCAGCGAAAAAAGAACAGTTTGAATGTGTATGCCGGCGTTACGCCAGGGTTTCCTTGATCAGGATCCATCATGAAGAAATACAACACTGAGAATTTCTCAGTTTATTGAAGCACAACTGCTAGTATAGATATGAACCGTCTTTACATAAAACAACCGCTTTTATAGCTTCCTTACAATAGATGAAACAGAGTAGATACAACTTCTTTTAAAACACAAATAAAATTAGGTATTGTAAAATAATTCCTAAATACAGCTCAATAAATGTTTAAGTGAATTTATACAACTTCAAATGATTTATATAATAGTTTATTCATTTAATTTGAACAAACACTACGAAGTAAGAAGATGGCGCTGCAAGCAAGTTTCGAAATACAATTAAGAAAGACTTATTGCATAAAATAATAAAGTTTGATACGATATTAATTCTAATACAAATTAATTTGAACATTTACACATTCAATTAAGTATTTTAACAATAAATGAAACATCTTCAAATAATTCAAACAGTCAAAACAGTGTCTATTAAATTAGTTAGACCTTAATAAGTAAGAGTTTCATGTTTACAAATAGCTATTTGTATTTAAATCTTATATATTTCAGATATATCTATAATAATAT
Organism: Leptidea sinapis; assembly: GCF_905404315.1. Lineage (NCBI taxonomy): Eukaryota > Metazoa > Arthropoda > Insecta > Lepidoptera > Pieridae > Leptidea > Leptidea sinapis. The sequence goes on from NC_066297.1 coordinate 2,831,353, forward strand.
ATTCATTTTAACGACAAACTAAAACATAAATATCAATAGTTGCAAACAATTAACGATAGGTGGCGATTTGCGCCCATATGTACGTATTAAAAGTATCCTAAAAAATAAAAAAATTAAATGAAAAGTAATGATGTCGAAGTCGCGGTAATTCAGTTTCCGTATTACTTTCCCATATTTCAGGTGGTTTCATTTATATTTCGCCTCCCCAGCACGAAAAGGGCCCTATTGCTACGTGAAAACTCGCAGCAAAAAGTGTTTTTGCGTGAGCGTAAGGGACAGTGATTTAAATTTCGAACCCCACGTGACCATACCTCCGGGAAAAAATAAACATAGCGATCCGGTGCGTTCCGAAACTCATTTTAGCCTAGCGTATTATCTCATTGTCACAACAATTTATATGTTACCGAATTTTAGCTTTATAAGTTTTACTATTGCCTTTTTTAAGAGTTAATATTTAAAATAAATACTTGTAATGATAAAGAAAAATTGAAGAAAAATTGTTATATATTATCTTAATTGTTTCTCTAACCTCATAACCTATAACACTTTTCTCGCTAGTCGAGGTGAAAAGTTGTATGTTTCACACGAGAGCAATTTTTTTTTGTCTCGTGCCTTTAAATCACTCACTACCTCAGTAGTCTATATAAGAATCACTCTCTACGCTCGTGATTCGATTCTAGAAGTCTATTCGTGATCTAAAGTCAGCACTCGCAGCAAAAAATAACTTTGCTCACTTGTTGAACATATAACTATTATTGTTCTTTAAATGTGTCTGTAATTGTATCTCATAATGTTGGTTCTGTCTCGCAGGTTCTCCAAGCGACAAGCGCGCGCTCCGGAGATAATGAATGAGGTGAACACCTACCGCGACCCTCTCCTGTACAACGAGTGGCCCGTCTACACGGCCATGCCCCGTGCTGCTCCCAGGTAAATAAAGTCAAAGTCAAATAAACTTTATTCAATTATGCTTAAAATAAGCGGTTTTGAATAGTCAGTATAAATATTTCTTTTAAATTACTGAATCTACCACATGTTCGGAAAAAGTAGAGCTCTTAAGAAGAACATGCAAGAAACTCAACGGCCACTCTTCTCAATCAAATAGAGTATTTTTCAATGACTGTGTAATATACATTACAAATAAGTTTGTAAGGCTGCATCCAATATATGAATCCTGTACAAAGTTAAAGGCATTTTAAATATCAAATCTTTCATAAAAAGTAATAAACTGTATAAATATAAATTATTGTATATTGGATATATCAAACTTTAGAGCTTGATTTCATTTTTTGTGTAAGGATTCTTTTTGAACATGATGGTCGTGATAACTGTCATAATAGTAATCGCATCCAACAAATACAATGATTTATTAACTATAACAGGTAGACCTGGCACCACAAGCAACACCCGTTCACGAGTTGACGCATGGATCAGCGATCGTTTCTTTCGCACATGTTATTTGAGGGAAGTAGATGACCCGGCATACGACGCCGCCGCAAGGAAACAAAACAAAGGGCCTGTTCACATTGGTCGTTCGTAACAAAACATTTTATTGCAAATGAGTTTACTTCGTTTTTATCTCAAATCTCATCGCCGACAGCGACCCTAGACCTTGTCTAGTCTTCGCCATTGATATAATATATTTATCACCACGTCACATCCACTTCCCAACACCTCTTCAATTACGTGCGGGAATATTTAACTTCTTTGATCTGATAAATTATCTCATTAAAACATATATTCTTATTATATTTAGACGAGCTAAACACAAATGACACATTTTCACTCACACCGCCCATTGACATGAAGTATAATTTAGAATTTTATTAGAAAATCCACCTGATTTTTTTTGAAATAATTCAAATGGGGCTGAATATTTTCTATGAAGCTGTAAGACGCCTACACTTAGTAATCTAACAACGAAAGGTTAATTATAATTACATTCTAGATGGTCAAAATGCAGATAGAAGTAATAAAAAATATGGAGTTGCCTTGACATTTAAAAAAATTATGAATAGTTTTGATTTCTTCTATATGATTTATAATAGATAAAAATACAGCCCTCAATTATTTTATTTGTTTGCTGTTAAAACATGGAATTCAATCATAGCTTATCAATGTTAAAAACTTATAAAAAGCACAAACAAGGGAACTACTCTAAGTCCATGAGCAATATATAAATTTAAATATATCAGATAATATAATATATATATTTGATTAGTAGTAAGCTACTATTTTTTAAGTTACATTCTATTAATAAAGTTACGAATAAAAGAACAAAATATAATATTGTAATCAGGTGTAATGTTATAAATAAATGATTATCCGATCACCATAAATCATGTTGAGCATGACAGCAAATCCAATTTTAAATAGAGAATATTCGAGATCGTGATAGAGAATCTCCCTGGAACTGAAATCAAAAGTAACTCGATCTGAAACTAAGTCCCAGATTCTACTGAAGATTGATACTAAAACTTAAACAGAAATAACCTATGCACTGTACCCAAAACAATTCAATAAAATACAATAATTAAACTCTACAACAAAAATATTATTCTATATTTTAATCGAACTTTATTATTAATCGAGATACTCCACGCCTCTCGCTGTCCTTTGAATGCAAATTGCGTTGAAGTGATCAAAGCAACGATATCCACCTGTTGTTTGTAGCGGCGCCGCTGTGTTGTTCACACTATATTGTTCTCGAAGCCATTGTACCAACATTACCTCTTGCATATTCACTCCACACTGATCCAGATGTATTACGAATTGAGTTAGTAAATTTAACCATTGCACCAGCATTTCTCTTAAAAACAAGAGCTGATTGCCAGCGAAGTTCAAGATAAGCTACAACATTAAGTTGGATCGCGAGATGGCGCTCTTATTTAAAAGGAGTAATGGTATTTACTTATCAGTGGGAGGTTCCTTTCCATAGGAAGCCGGCTAGATTATGGGTACCACAACGGCGCCTATTTCTGCCGTGAAACAGTAATGTGTAAACATTACTGTGTTTTGGTCTGAAGGGCGCCGTAGCTAGTGAAACTACTGGGCAAATGAGACTTAACATCTTATGTCTCAAGGTGACGAGCGCAATTGTAGTGTCACCACACACTCAACTTTTGGGTTTTTCAAAAATCCAGAGCGGCACTGCAGTGTAATGGGTATGGAGTACCAATTACCATCAGCTGAAAGTCCTGCTCGTCTCGTCCGTTATAATAAAAAAAAACTTAAGTACAGCTTGTAATCACAAAAGTAAGAAATTATATAAAATAATAATGACACTTGATAAATTATAAATATATTGATAATAATACAAATTTTTCGTATTAATTTGATGGATTTAAATGGATTTTCAGTCGCATAAACCTCTTTGTTGTTAAAAAAAAACTGTATTACACGATTATATTGAAAATACTCTGTTTACTCTATATAATTTGCAGTTAGGTTCTAACTTAATTTTGTTGGGATAATTCTATTATGCACTAGTGTGTAATAATTTTATCCACGTATATGTTATAGTTTGGTTTATAGCCCTAAGAACGATGTAATAAGGCTCAGTTTACGAGCAAGTGTGTTGAAAAATTAATTAAATCATTTACTTAATTTAAGATATGTAACTTTAAATGTTGATTTAAAAAAGTGGCAATGAACTTCTTGCCACTTCTTCTTCTCATAAAAGCTCAACCTTCAAAGGCGGTGGATATAAAAAGATAAGAAAACTTTTAATATTCATAACTGTCATTTCCATGGCCTACATGAATAAATTGATTTTGATATGATTTGATAACCCTAAAGGATTTTGTGCTTTTAATTACTGTTAATAAAAATAATTATATTTTTAAAATTTTAAAATTATATTAATTTCAAATTTTAGCAGGATTGTCAAATTGTAAGTAGGTAGAGGTATTTTGTAAGTATTGTAAATTGATGATGATTCTATTTTGTTGTTTGGTTCTTGTGAACTTTTACTGGAATTTTAACTTAAGTCTACATAACAAACATTTTAATTTGATGATTTCTGTCGATCAGTGTGTTGAACTTTTTCGTGATACCCTCATATTGTTTCAGGTTCCGGTACCAATACCCTTCTGCTCCTCGCGAAGCTTACGGCCGAGTGATCACCAAGGCACCACCAAATGTCGTTCGTACACCCGACTATGGAGAGGTCAGTTTATGATCTAATACGCAGCTTTGCAGGAGTTAGTTTGAACCTCAAACTCTCAATCTATTGAAAGCATTTCAGTTATAGATAATTTATTTATTTTAGATGCACAATATTATAGTATAGTCTAACCCCCTTATTCATAATAGTCTGCTAACTTAAAGCATTGCTAATTCTCACTCCGTCTTCTTCTATTGACCTAAGTCACAATGAAAAATAACACTCTGTAGCAGCTGTTTTAAGTTAGCGGACCATTATGAATAAGAGGGTAAGAGCGTAAACTCGCCAACAAACTGTTGCAACAGTTTGGCGAAATGTGTAAAACTTGTAAATGTGAATACTTTTATAATTAAATAAATTAAAAAAAAATAGATTGAGAGTTAAACGAGACAAAGAACGACAACATATATCTATACATATAAATAAAATTGGAGTGTCTGTTTGTAATATTGAAAGAACAGTTCTTTACTACATGTATATGAATATATATACGGTACATACACCAAAAAAATACATTTTACTAATTTCGCCTGTGTGTCTGTTTGTTCCGACTAATCTCTGAAATGGCTGGACCGATTTTGACGGGGCTTTTATTGGCAGCTAGCTGATATAACAAGAACTAACTTTGGCCAAATTTATTTTGTAAAAATACTTTATTTTAGAAAAATAAAGTAATGTTGAAATGTCAAAGAAACGCTCCAACTCTAAAAATAATTTATATGGAAAAACAAAGTTTGCCGGGTCAGCTAGTTAATTTATATAAATCCAGTGTCCTGATGTTTGTTTCCAGTGAACTCCTAAACTAATGAACGGATTTTAATGGGGATTACATCATTGAGTGCAGCTAAGTCCAACTTAAGAGATAGGATAGTTTTTATTTCGATTGGGTATCCATAATTATTTTTATTTCCAATATTTGTTTTGTATTGGTGCAGAAATAGGCGCCCATTATCTAGACGGCATACTGTGCAAAGGAGCCTCCAACTGGTAACATGAGAGATACGTTAAATAAACAAGGTTATTAGTATTAATATGCGGTATGTGTGCGGTGTGATTAATAATACAATAATCCAGTGTGAGGATACAGTGATATATCTATAAACTTAGAATAGTAGCGTAACAGACAAACACTCTCCTTATTACGGCAAGACAAAATTCAAAATGTTCATGCTTTTGGTCAATACCTATGACAAATATTGATAAAGGGCATCATATTCTCGCATACAATATTTAATTTTCTAACACATATTTTTTTAATATATTTTATTCAAACAAAACAAATGTTATAACTATATTTACAATGCTAAGACTACATCAAATTAAAACTATCATTACGTGGAAGTGTACCAAAGAATACTGGCAGCATATCCGCGATGAATAGCTGGCTGATCTGACCGGTTTGGGTTTCCAGTAGCCTTATTGAGGCGCGAAGATAGTACTTTGAACATTCTCCGCGCCTCTGGGCCCCCCGGGCCAAGTGTCTCGACACCAAACGGCACAAAGAAGTATGACTCATTGAGACCAACATATTTGCGACGCTTGCTGTCTTCGGCAGTCGAATTTTTTTTAATTATTATAATCTTTAGAAAATACAGGGCTTACTGCGTATATAAAATGTAATATTTAGTATTTTAGTGCATAAATTCTACGAAAATAAACATCACGAAAGTAGTATTGAAGAATCAGTATTTACCTATACTTTAGTTGGGTTGTTTCTATATGGAAACAACACAATCTAATACATTAACACGACACGTTTATATTTTTTAATTAATAAAAACACAAAAATTAAAACGCGGTCCAATTTGACAGGAGACTAATGCACACTAAATTATTTCAGAACGGTTTCATGTTCTTCGTCTATTCCGTCTCTTTTTCACACCTAGATTCTTAAGTAAGGATAGTTATCTAAATTTCACACAGGGTTCGTCACGCAATATGCTATCAAAGTTGAAGAAGAGATTGTCTTGAGTATGACGCGAGTATACCTTAATATTATATTCTGACGTCATGCGCTCGACGTATTATTACATAGACACCAGGAGAACATAAATAACGGTGATAGTAATGTCTTTCATAGCGGTTGTAATCATGTTTCATCCTAGCAACATGTACCAGGACTTCATATGCAATTTAGAGTTTTAAATTTTGTAAATTTTGCATCGGATACCGCTAGCGATTCTGTTGATTGAGTTTTTGGACGCCAAATTAAATTTGAAAATATGCAGCAGTCGCACTGTATCAATAACAAGATCAAAAAGAGTAATTGACGCAGTATTCCAATGATATATTGACCATATACAGACCAAAGTATTTATTTCATACTTTTGTTACTCTCTCTTGTATCATTTATCGAAAATGTAAGCTCTGAGTCCGAATAAATCTATGTAATATATACGAATAAAATAATAATCAAACTTTGTATCACTATGATCATTACTGAAACCTACAATTATCCTCATCCCGAATTTTTTTATGCATCATTATTTTGGAGTCAACATTTTTTAAGGTTTTACTTCTACAAAGTTTATTTTACATTTCTGTTTTGCAATCGGATTAAGCAAAATTTTTAGCAACTTTGTTAGGCAATATTTAAACGAGTTAACATTATTTGGCATTACTATGGCTGCGGAAACTCCAGCAAACAAAATTGCCAAATATTTTCCCAATTTGCTAATCGACCTTCAAACTTTAGAAAAAGTACGAACCACAAGTATTACCAAATAAGTTGCGCAAGGAATGTGAAACCTGTAAAAGTAAAATTTGTTAATTATTAAGATTTATAAACTTCTACTTCCCGTACTGCGAAAAGAAAGTTAATAAATTCTAGCTTTAATCTCAGCGGTATAATGGCGGCTTCCCACGGTCCGTCACGATCATGTCACGGCACCATTTCACATGCGCCAGCTTCTGAGCTTCGGTGATGTTGAGTGGCAGCGCGACCTTTCCTTCTCACGCGTGTAGCATCTTGTGATCGCTTCCCGATCTAAATCTCTTAATCAAAAACCTTATAAATCGAGGACATGACTTCTTTCACGACTTTTCTCTAAGTCTCGTAGATTCTGACTTGGCCATCACCACCCTTCTCAATAAACCACTCTGTATATGATGAATTTCTCCTTATGTAATTTGTTTGTTTCCTTGATTTAAATTTTTCACTGCTAACACATTTTCCTCGGTAATAGTCGTAGAAGAACAACCAATTCTTTCTTCATTCCCTTACGATAGACGACCGCGCTTAAATTCGATATGCCAACGGTAAATGGTTAACGTTAAAAGGACCTTCAGTCATAAGCGGCATTTGGAGTCGATGAAATGACTCGTCTGGTTTAGGGACACATTTGAAATCAAAGAAAATCATAAAAAAAATCCGATGCAGATCCATTTTTCAATGAGGCACGATAATTAAATATAACTACACAATTTATTATGTTTTAAAGTGATAACCCTCACTTCTGGGATTAATTACACAAATAAAGTTTGAAAACAAAATTTATGAACGATGCGGGACTCGAACCCGCGACCTCTCGCGTTCAAATCGAGCGCTCTTTCTGAGCCAACCGTTCGAGTGATATATCATAATTCTTGTATTCTTTGTTCAACTCTCAGGTTGTGGCTTCATCTACAGGATCTACTTTACAGTAAAACCTGCTCAACCCCAATATTTCTATATTAGCAAATTGACTTGAGATGTCGCTCTTGCACATCTAAACAATTTGTTATGTTTTAAAGTTTCAGTATTAAAAATAAACAAAAAAGAAATAGGGATATTTGAAATTCGAACGATGGAATTTTTACTCGTAATTAATCACATTTTTTAGCAGCCAGAGCTTCTTACATAAAAACTTTTTTCGCAAAACATTCTAAGCGGATTGGTTTTATGAAGATTCAACTGTTGCATTGATAATATTTGTCATCGTGACGAGGTGAACCCCGTGACTGGTATTAAACTGACAGCTGAAATGGGGAATGATCTTTCTTCTACCTTCATGGCTGACAACTGTGATATAATTTCTCTGGTGTTTCAAAAGAGTATTTACGGCTGATCACTTATGTATAAAAAACGTTTAAAGTTATAGGTTTTATAGAGGTTAGATTATCGAAGTATAACACTTTAAATATAACAAAAAGTAAAACCATGTTACATTTGCCAACATCCAGCATCAATGATTTGTCCATACGTTTCACGGTTATTGATCTGAAAATCGCTCGTGGCTACCCTCTCTTTATACACCCTTTACAGGGCCGGATTCAAGTTTATTTTTTAATATAACACATAACTGCCGATGTGGCTCTCAGGTAGATGCTCTTAACGCCAGCATTAATGAACTCATCTGCAGGGCATTTGCCGCTCTTAATATACCAGCTGTTTTAGAGCCAAATGGTATTACCCATCGCGAAGGCAGGCGTCCTAATGGAATGACTCTTGGGGCTTGCGCACGGGGAAGAGCGCTTGTGGGAGACGCGACTTGCGCCCACACTCTGGCTCCTTCTCATGTCACAGTTACATCAGTTGGTGCTGGGGTTGCTGCTTCGACTGCCGAAGATAGTAAATATCGCAAATATGTTAGTCACAGTTAGTCTTACATCTTTGTGCCGTTTGGTGTCGAGACGCTTGGCCCGTGGGACCCAGAGGCGCGGAGAATGTAGAAAGTACTATCTACGCGCCGTATTAGGGCTACTGGAAACCCAAACGCTGGCTAGCTATCCAACGCGGAAATGCTGCCAGTATTCTTGGTACACTTCCCCGTAATGATAGTTTTAATTTAAGGTAATTATAATATTGTAAAAATAGTTATAAGATTTGTTTTCATGTCCGCATTAATATTGAAAAGACATCACTAATTTTATAAAAGAAATGTTCTTATGTTATTATGGATAATTTATAAAATAAAACAGTATTTATGTATGAAACTACTTAGTCAGCGCACGCGGTTTAAGCTCGGCAGTCTGTTCGTTCCGATTTGCTTTAGAAATACCATTGTTTCTGGTGAGACAAAATTACGCTATATATATATAAATTACGCTTCATGCTATTATAAAGCCATCCTTATGAATTGGCAACCAAATCCAAAAATAAAATCCAACTGGTTTTTCAGTAGTAAGCGCTCAAACTAATATTCTTAAGAGTTATGTAGTGTAACTTATGTATTGTAAGATTTTGTGAGGTATTTTATATTTTGATATATCATTTATAAATTTAAAGTGTAAAGTAAAATAATTAAATTATATTTATAGAAGCGTTTTATTATCATAGGCTTATAATAGCGACTGGTTGCTAGTTTAAAACCGCTGGGAGCATGAGCTATATATTTTTCTACGTCTTGTTTTTATTCTATTATATTCCGGTTGATAAGCAAATTAAATAAATGAACTCCAACTGGGAATACAACCACATTTAACAAATATATGTCTCTCCAGTACTCGATTGTAAAATAAATGAAAACATCGCTTACGGCGGCAAATCAATAATAATTATTAGTGATTAAAGGGGGGGCGTTGGTCCTCATGTTTGTCTGCTGATAATTTATTTATTTATTTAGAAATACCAACATTTGTTTACATTGATGCATTCTATATTTATAAAACAGACTAAATATAATGTACTTAATGTAACAAACAATAACAGGTATCTACCACATGCTTAATTAATTTTCACAAAGTAAATATTACTTTAAGAGAAAAAAAAATCCAAACGAGGTTTTTCAGATCTATGAATCCGGCCCTGTTCGTAGAGAGTTATTGAGTTAATCTTGAGTTTTGTTAGAGCTTTTCTGTGGTTTTGACACTCTGATTGAAATTGATGAGGGTAAACTTATATTATAAGGTATTTTGGATTTAATCAATATTTGTTCGAGGGCTCAATATAGCTCAAAAACATCGAAAAGTTGAAGCGATTTACAAAAACGCATTTTATTAACATCGCTCGATTTATAATTACACTTTTTTTATCATTTCACCAGTGGGAGGCTCCTTTGCACAGGATGACGGCTAGATTATGGGTACCACAACGACGCCTATTTCTGCAGTGAAGCAGTAATGTGTAAACATTACTGTGTTTTGGTCTAAAGAGCGCCGTAGCTAGTGGAATATCTGGGCAAATGAGACTTAAGATCTTATGTCTCAAGCTGGCGAGAATTGTAGTGCCGCTCAGAATATTTGGGCTTTTCAAGAATCCTGAGCGGCACTGCATTGTAATGGCAGGGCGTGTCAGTTACCATCGCATGACCAGAATCCGAAAAGTGGAAGCAAACATTACGAACCTCAGATTATAATTTTGAATGTGACTGGTTGCTACGCCGTAGTATCGTAGACTCGACAATAATGATCTTTGATCTACACTTTACAAAATTGTTTGACCGAAATGGAGATACTTCAGTAGAATATTTAAGCTCATTAAAACCCTTACATAACCCTTGAAACTTTTGAGATGAAAGTAAAAGATAATCGAATGAATAATGCGCTAAAATTCTCTGTGTTGTTCAAAAACCTGCTGTTATATATTTTTTGATTTAAATAAACCAGTCGTTATTATTAAGTTAAGCAATCCAAGGCATAAAAAGTAACACAATTAATATTTTTATTTATTTAAAAAGAAAAGGAAACACATTTCAAACTTCTTTTATTAATAACAATATCCGGATTTTTAAGAATGTACAAAACTTGAACAAAAAATAAACTAATAGGACATCTGGATTTGAACCCGAGTCTTCTGCTTTCCGGATCACCCATCTGAGCTATTATAGTTTTGTATGTAATGGCGAAATTCACCTTTGTATTCTAATGTTATTCTAGTTGTTTCTCATTAAAACACGGATAAAAATACATTTTTTTTAAATTGAAACCTAGCTAGATCGATTTATCGCCCCCGAAATCCCCTATATATTTTTTTTTATGAAAATCGTTGGTCCGAGGTTCAAATGTAAAGAGAAGAATCTATTCAAATAACGTGTCTATTGCCAATTTATTTTTTCTTTCTTATTCTCTTTATACCCTGTGTCCGCGTAGTTTACATTTTTCAACAATAAACAATGACTGTAGTTGTGTTATATAAATTTATTATTTATTTTGCTAATATAGTTATAAAATTTTGCTTTTAGTGTAGAAATATGTATTTAAATTATAATTGAAGATGTAGGTAGTATTTTTATACCGCAGTCGCTGTCCGTGCTGCGTAACACGGTGCCTACTGAAAATCAGTGTCGAGTCTCTGAAGGCTCGACGCATACTGAGTGGGCCTCCGATTGGCAATACTAAAGTGATTGCACTGCTCCTCAATCTAATTGTTTTATTTATTTTAATTTTACTAGGTATGTTTTAATTATTTTTTAGTGGTTTTTATAATTTAAGTTCATAATTTTGTTTACTTATAATTTTAATCTAATATTTTATGTTAAAATTACTTGTTTTTTAAAGTTATTATATTATAAACTATGACCTATTAGCAGTGTAATTATGTTGCCAATAAAGTTTATTATTATTATTATATATATTATTATTCTAGAATAAGCGTTTTAGTTAACGAATAAATTCATGGGATTGGGAATAGAGCGACCGCCCTCAGGCTATTAAATAATAAGTTTAATTGTACAATATTACTTTATAACCATATTATTTATGAAAATAAGAAGCCCGCTGAGTTTGTTGCGCCCGTTCTTCTCAGGTCTGAGGCATATTTTTTGGAATGGGTGGTAGTTTTTGACTTTCAATAAGTGATATCACATCCTTTTTTGAATAAAAATATTTGAATTTGAATATAAATATTAAATAAGTTAACTTATCAAAAATAAATTCATAGTCAGACATAGCTTTGAAACAAAAAAATCCGCAATGCTTTTTGGTGAAAAATAAATATTTCAGGTAACATATTATAATGTATTGTGCAAATGTCTCTTAAATCACTTATTCACAAACAATTAAACAACGATTACCGTGGTAAGATTTTCATGAAATTTAAGCAACTAAGTTCCTTTACACCTTTGCTACTAATATCTGGAGAATCATCTACTCTAAAAAATACAGGAGTGAGCTATCCATCGCCAACTGAGTCCACTGTCACTCATCTCAGGATATTATTGTTAATTTACAGGTTAACAAACAAACTCACATTCGTATAGACCGTTTGTTATCGTACGCCTTATTGATATTATTATAAATATATTAGTCAAACTGCTACAACTGGATGACTAGCAAGAGCCGATTTAAAGTCAAAGTCAAATAAACTTTATTTAAGTAGGCTTAAACTAAACGCTTTTGAATCGTCACTACAATTATTTCTTTTAAATTACTGAATTTACCATATGTTGGCTAAAGAGTGAGCTCGCGAGAAGAACATAAAATAAACTCGACGGCAACTCTTTTCAATCAAATAGAGTATTTTACAATGGCTGTAATATACATAACAAATTAGATTGTAAGATGCCGCGTCCAATATATGAGTCGTGTTTAAATAATATAAATTATTTCATGAAAAGGAATAAAGAATTAAATGTATAAATATAAATTATCGTATATTGGATGAACCTCTTACAACCTCAACCTCTGTCAACCTTTAGAGCTTGAACTCATTGTTTGTGTAAGGATGCTTCGTGAACATGAAGGTCGTGATTAATGTCATAATTAGTAATTGCATCCAACTGATTTGTTAATTCCAGATGTTCGGGATGCTGAATGTTCCACATACCTCTGGCAAGATTTTGCGTTACTCTGGACCTTCGCGACCAAGGGGACCTTCCACCTTCATGGTGCCTCCGCAAAGGGACAGGTCAGACTATTTTTCAAACAGAAATAAGCTTCAGAGTTTAATACATCAGATCATAATCTATGGTAAACATTTGTAATAACAAAATAAATTCTGAATGGCACCGTGATTGCATTCTCATGAGTACGATCCCGTTGAATTGAGATATAAGATGGTAAGCTTACATTTAGGATTGGTCTCCGCTGCGCTCGAACTAGATATGGCAGGCGTAGTCGCAAAGTGCGGAATTTAATTCTACGCCCAACGTTGCACGTTGTCGTGTCGCATGCTCTGTTTAACTTTGCTAATAATTGAAACTAAAATGGTTGCGTAGTAGCACTTTGTAAAAATAATACTACAAGATATAAGAAAGACACTGGGATTGTATATCATCAGTGATCATTTTATATTTTATTAATTTCAGTGTAAAATAACATGAAGTGTATGTTACAAAATTTGAAAGAAGCCATTGAGTGTCAAGATGCCACACACAAGCATCTAATAGTTGCCGTATTAAAAAAGCTTTTGTTCTTAGGTAGTACGGTATCTAGTTGTAGTCGGTATCTAAAATGGTCTATGAAGTCTTGACGGACCAGTAAACTCATATAAGTAGTTGATCTACTTATATGAGTTTACTGGTCCGTCTTTGTCTTACTTTATCGCTTTAAAACTGAACTGAACTGCTTCTCAGACTGAAACACAATAACTGAGAAACGGTTGTGATGCCATCTACGATGCCTGCATCATGTCCACTGCAGTATCGCCCTGCCCATAAATATTTATCAACATGTTCTTTTGCCTAACTCGGAGGTTTACTTGCTGTTTGTATGCAGATTCGAAGCACTGAAGAAATTGATCCGGCAAGAACATCTCCGCGAGTTGCAGAGGAAGTACGAGACGGAGCAGAAGCACGAGTTAAAGGAGATTGCCGCTGGACGAGGGTATGTCTTTTGTTATCTTTTTTATTTATTTATAAGTCACGGGTACGTAAGAAACAAATCTGTGCATTGAATATTTTTTTATTAGCTTATTGGCTCCCACTGCTGGACAAAAGTCTCCTCTGCTTTACTCCATTTATTGCGATTCTTTGTCAGCTCCGACCAGGTCTTGTTTTAAGTATCCAGATCGTCACGCCATCGTTTTCGGGGTCTGCCTCGCCATCTTTGCCCATCCCAATGCGTGACGACCTTTGCCCATCGGTCTGTGTACATCCGACATACATGCAGAGCCCAGTTCCACTTTAGCCTGGTGGTTTTTTGTCCCACATCAGCAATTCCAGTTCTGAAGCACATTTCTGTATTTCTAATACGATTGATTTGTTTGACTCCATAGCTCGCTGAGAAACATGGAGTTTGGAATTCTGATTTCCATAAGTGACCATGTCTGTGCACCATAAGTTAGGATGGGCAGGATTCACATGTCGACGAATGTGCGCATTAGTGACAGGGGATCACCTCCCTTTATAAAGTGATTCATGGACCAGAAGCTCTTCCATGCATTCTCGATACGGCCATCGATTTCCTTCTTTCCTGTTTTCCTTCTTCCTTGGCTGTTTTCGAAGGATGCTATCTGGCTCAAATATAATTTCTGGTACATTATATTTGTTACTAAATGAATACTTAATGATGAAAACTAAAAAAGTAGTTATATAGAATGAGGCAACGTATTGGCAACATATTATCACGCTAGATGTAGTCATAGTATTTTTGGTGCTTTATAGCATCCACATAGACGACGTCGTGGGCAGCAGCTAGTCTTTAACTGTAAGAATTATGTGATCTGATAAGAGCACATTAAACAATCACCTAATGTAGTGAGACAATCCTGATTACATCACACATGAGTAATTTATTTTATATGTAGTTCAAATTTTGTCTCGCGTTTATTATGTTAGAAATATCGACTATCCGCCAGTTCTCGTATTTTTTAGAGGTCCGTATACAAATAATGGAATAATATGTATTTTTATTTCCAGTAAATTGAAAATATAATCATAAGCATATAACCAACAAAATCGAATAGTAATTTAACTGTTCAATATAGTTTTATGTCATTGGCAAAGAGTAAGTGGTTATTTATATTCTGAAATATAGTTCGTAAAACTAAGAATAAAATAGGACCTAGATGGAATCCCTGAGGAACGTTTTGGTAAAAGTTTCGTATGTAAGCCCTTAAGTGGTTACACGATGGATTCTATTACATAGGTATGAATCAAACCATTGCAACAAATTCCTAGTGATTCCACAATTTACTATTTTTTTAGTCAAGTATAAGTGTTTACTTTGTCGAAGGCTCTATTGAAATCTGTGTAGATGCTGACACATTAAATTGTATTTATTTGGTTGCTGCCGTACAGTGATGACTTCGCTTACGGGACATATGGAGAACAAGAACCCCGAGGTATGCAGCCAATCGAGTATCCCGCTGATGATCCAACTACGCGACATGCCAACAAGTAAGTTTTGAGGATTTTCGTAAATATCATGCAACGAATATTGCAAATCGGCATCATCACACGGATCAGGGAAGTTGAAACACTTTCATCATCATATCAATATTGTGACGTAAAGAAATCATTCAGGCAACTTAGACTTTTACTCTGAATCACTGCTATATGAGCATCTCACCAGTGTTCATATAATCTCAGTGCATCCTGAATTAAATTTCTCACACACTCAACTTCTTTGGCATACGTAGAGAGGTGCGGTCTCTCTGCATTTTCTACTATATACATTTGGAGGAATTCTCAAGGTCCACTACTTTCTCCATCTTGATGTTTGACATTCCACATTCTTAAATAATTTACCTCTGGTATTGTAGATTTTCTGATCTCATCACCTCATCAATATTCTCAAACACATATTCTGTCTATATAAGGAGCTTTGATGAATCAATAATACACGTGGGAGGCTTCTTTGTACAGGATGCAGACTAGCAGACGATTTCATAAAAAAAAATAGGACCATGCAACCAAAATTTGTGTTTTGGTTAGATTTAACATTTTATTTCTCAAGATGGCACAGGTACGAATATGCTCAGATTTAAAGAATTTTTCAGAATCTGCTGCATTGTAATGCGATATTTATAACCTAGGTCCTAATGAATCAATAAGGGAAAAATTTAAAGAAATAAATAAACATTTTGACTGTTGCATCTCAATAATATATTCTTGGTAATGTTCTATATGCTCATAAGCACATTAACGAATTCGCTAGTAACTGGGACATTTATAAGTCAAGTTAGTAAGTCTTTTATTGGGCGATGTATATGCTTTTACAACATGATCCAAAAAAACAAATATTTGATAATTCTAAAGTATTGTTAATAACATTTGTGTGGTAAAGGTTACTATAAGATTAATGGCTTTCCTGATGATACCAGAGACTGGGAATGGAGCGAACGCCCTCAACCTATTTAACAATAATTTGATGCCGTTATTTCGATTCATGCAATTGGATTAAATAAGTATGTTAAAATTCCGCGATGACATAAGTTTTAAGACATATATTATCTATATTGTAAAGAATTTAAAAAAAAGAATCCAACTGAGTTTCTTGCACCCGTTCTTCTCAGGTCTGAGGCACACTAATTTGAATGAGTGTTTTTAAATCCTACCTTGTATAAAATTATTTGAATTTGAATGAGCAGGGCGTATGTATAACTTACTGTCATGTGAACGACTTGCTCGTCTCGTATTTTTTTTCTCATAAATTACACATCAAATAGACCGAATCGTAATCATTTTCTTTAAGCAAATTTGTAATCTGTACAGGAAACCACCGACTGGCAGCCGGCAAATCTCCCAATTCAACCGTTACTCTGACGTCATGCTCCCCCCAGTCCGTCGCAACTTCTACCACCCCTACATGGAGTACACGCTCCCCGAGTACGTCCCCTACATCTACTGAACGATACCACGACGGACGATCAAACATTCCGGGAGGGAAATCTCCGTACAATTCTCTGGCTTTAAACCCAATTATCAGTATTAAATCATATCTCTATCATATCTTCGCTTTGCCGATGCGAGCTTTATTTTTATATCTTTGTAGATGCTTTACACAAATATTTTATAATGTAAGAATAGTCCTTTTAGAAATCTTGAACACGGATCACAAAAATTAAGGGATATCTTTAAAACAATAACAATAATTAAAATAAATAAGAAGCCTTATTTTGAAAGCCTTTGCCACAAGAGAGAACTTTATTTTATTTTGAAAAATATCAAAATTGATGACTAAAGAGTTTACTGTTTTGTAACAAACATGGACGATGGATGTGATTGGCTCCTCACACGTGTAAAATCATGTCTGTGGTTGTATCTTGACACCGGAAGTGCAGATATCTCAAGTTTTTTGTGATTCGCGCTCTCGAAATTATTGATTTTTTGATTAGTACTTTACAAGATCAATTATTTTACCCTGTAGCGTCAATTTGGACGTTGGATTGACAATAAAAATCAATGTTTACAATTATTGATGTTTATTAGACTAGTAATTGTATAGTGTAATCCAATTAATAGATAATATCGCTATTGTTTATCGCTTGCTTTTAAATATAATTAATATTTCATAAATAATTTTATAGAGGCTATTTCTATGTTCCAAAAGTTGCTGTCTCCAGTGACACTCCTGTCTTAAATACTTTAAAATACCAACGAGTCAATCTGTTTGAACAACTGAGATGGATAAACAGTAGAGTCAGATTCTTAAACAATTCCGGTACTAACATATTTTAGGCATACATTTTTATTGGGAAAAGGAGGTCCATGCTAAGAATCTCCTAGGAATACAATAATTTATAATCCTTTCTCAGAATTAATAATTGTTAAAGAAAGTGGCGCCATCTCTTGTCTGTCTAACCACAATAACATAAAATCATAACTAATATTTCAATAAAGATTGTGGAATCCACGGGTACGTCAGAGCCCGACATTCTCGTGGATAGGATTACACTAAAATCGTTCTAGTCATTACTCACTGGCTCTTGAGGTATATAAAGAGTGTAATCTCGATGGCTTGGCACAAATGTGTTTACGATTTAATCAATAAATAACCACGTAGCTTATTCGAATATTTACTGAATTGTTGTGATTACGATTAGTCGCTATTCTTCGGAGAATGTAGCTTGATTAAAATAACACATGCCTAACGTAATAGTTAGCTTCTAATGTGGACTGTATTCTTTACCACATACTCAACATCACAAAACATAATATTTTTTGTCAATAATCAATTTTCCGTGACAATATACAAATAAGTGTGAGATATTTTAATGAATGTTATTCTAATCAAGCTAAATTTATTAGATCTAAGATTATTATCTGATATTAAAGATTCAAAAGCCTTCGAGACGGCCAAGTCGGTGTCGGTAACGTGCGGTGTGAAATGGTCTTTGCTGAAAATTTTCGGATATATTTTGGATGCACTATCCGACCCGATGGACTATGCTTTAATATGTTAAATGTTTCGTGTTTATTATAGATATATAAGCATAGCGCAAGAAGCGCTTCTATTAATATCAATTAATGTTTGTAAGTGTAGGTGTGTTCGCAGCCTAACTTGTCTTCAAAATGGTTTTAAAACTTATGAAATGTGACCTGTTCTTGCTTGTTACAATAATAATATTAAAACAAAGCATTTACATCAATAGTTCTCTTTTTAAGTTAAAACCTATAAATACACAGGAACTTATACGACTAATTTGTTTGTTGCTGGTCAATTATTGATACATATTACACCATATTATTATTACCATAGGCAAATGTAGAGTCAATCTAATCATTGAACAATTGACGAACTAGACACTTTCAAACAATAAAGAAGATCAGCTAAGTCAACTTGGCGTTTTTTTTTATAATTTCGAGACTCAGAAGGCTGCGAAAGAAAATTGTTAACTATTTACGTGTTAGGTATTGTATAATTATCGTCTTGACTTGTGTAACCGACGGTTGAGATCGTCATAACTTACAGACTATAAAATTTGGCTTTAAAATATTATATTACATTATTACAGCTTTAAGCTAATCAATTCGTTAACCTTCTATTCGTTGTAACGGGACGGGGCACCAGGTCCTCCCCGTCATTACTATTATATACATTAATTTACACAATATGATATTTTAACAATATTCTGTAGAAATTTACAAAATTATTTTAGTTACTACGAGTCAGTTTGTAACAGTTTAGCGAACTTTTTACGTGTTATAGTTATTTAAAATGTGTCTATAATCTAGAACTTACTACGGACATATCTGTTCTATACGGAGACATATTTCACTGTCATATCACAATTTTAGGAATCTTTAACCGTGGAATGATAACACAAATCTAGAGTTCTTTCCGTGGTATTCAATGTCACAGTTAGCCGCATATCAGCTCGTGGACTTCGTGCGTTTTTTAAACTGTGGTACTAATAGATTTGTGCTATGATTCCGTGAAACTTGCAACCTGAGGCGATGTCAAATTGTATTTACTATTTATCTAGCTACTGAATATTATTATGAATAGTGGATTGTGACAATAATTCTAATAATGCGACTATAAAGTTGACAATAATAATTCCTTGACAATAAATGTTAGTATTGAGGATGAGTTGTATTTAATATACAGTAATCAATAGATATAATGTATTAAATTATAATTGGTGTTTTATTTTTTAATAAATATAGTTACTTACTCCTGAGCAGATCGTCTTTTTATTTTTCACATTTCCCTTTCCGCTTTTTTTGCAATGAACTTTATGCATTAATATGTTCATGCAAAAGTCAACGAGCTTTACAACTTGATGACTAGCAAGAGTCAATTTAAAGTCAAAGTCAAATAAACTTTATTAAATTAGGCTTAATCTAAGCGCTTTTGAATCGTCGCTATAAAATATTTCTATTAAATTACTGAATCTACCATATGTTCGGAAAAAGTAGAGCTCGTGAGAAGAACATACAAGAAACTCAACGGCCACACTCTTCAATCAATAGAGTATTTTACAATGGCTTTAATATACAAAACAAATTAGTTTGTAAGGTGCTGCTAATACATGGCTCACGTCTAAAGTTAAAAGTGTTTTAAACATTAAATATTTCATAAAAACTATTAAAGAATAAACTGTATAAATATAAATTATCATATATTGGATGCATCAGCCTTTAGACCTTGAGCCTATTAACACGTCCTATATAAGCCTATTTATACCATTTTGCCTGGTTCTATGCATTACGTAGGGTGTAATATATTTATAAAAAAAGCTCCAATCAGCTCAAAATAAACAAAAATAAACTTAATTGGCGCTTTCAAAGGTAAAATATAGCCTAAAAATTATTTTGTTATTATATAGAAATCTTAATATATTAATTATTTTTACCATTAGAACTCGAAACAGCAAGGAGTCAAATAAGGGAACTACAATCAAGACAGATGAATGTTTTGTAATAACAAAGAAGTACAATTAGTATTGAAAGATATTTCGTCATCCGGTTTCGATGAAAATGCCCAATATTCTATTTATAGCCCACTCAAGTAGATTGCCCGAAACTTCCAACTCTCTGTTAATTAAACGTTCGGAACTTGTTAAGATTTCATTCACATTTTAGTTTTGTAACAAACTACATTGATATTTTTTTTTGCTTGCTCAATAAAATTACCTGAATCCTGCCGCCGAATTCTACCACCATCTGGATGTGTGGCGTGCGTCCTCCAGAGTGCGGTTTTCAAGGAACTTTCTTCCACGTACAAAGCTGTGGAATGAGCTTCCTTGTGCCGTGTTTCCGAGACGATACGACATGGGTATCTTCAAAATAAAGCGCGTAAGCCTTCCTTAAAGGCCGGCAACGCTCATGTGATACCTCTGGTGTAGCAAGGGAATATGGAGAAAGAGACATCGGATAGACCTGGAGAGAAATCAAGAAAAATGCTCAAGACCGATCGCGATGGAGATGCACTGTGGATGCCCACTGCTTCAGCTAGGGGTTACAGGAACTTAAAGGAATAAATGATCATCTAAATTTAGTGAGTTTAGGCTCACAAAATTTAGATAATTAGGTATTTCCGCAAAATTACATCTGATTCAATATTTTTTTTTAATAAATGCAATTAAAATATTGCTGAAATCACAAATAATAAAACTAATACTCTGAAATCTAGCGGCAAATTAGCGGGCGCCTATTTGTATTAATATAATACGCAGACAGCGTACACTGTGACCCCACCCTAATCCAAAATCATTTGACAAGCAATGACAATCTTCACGCCATCTATGCGACGACACCCAAAATTTATTTACATAGTGTAACCATAGATGGTATTATTAACGTTACAATGTAGGTATGGTGGTAGCTGACCAGATATGGTAATAATAATATAGCTACCTCTTTCTCTAGCACCATATGTTTCACTCATTTATTCAAAAAAACGACCGACCGTTTCCCTTGATCATTCTTAAAGTTATTTCATCTAAGTAACGAAAATGGCTCAAACCTCGCAGTCACGGCTCTTAGGCTACGGACAATAGAGCGTACTTTGCGTTTGCTCAGACTTACGTAAAACTTAGCTGAGTTCAACTTTAAGCATTTGACAGCTGAGATTATGCTGAGCTTAAGGCGACACTAAATGCCAGCGACCTTGAGTGATATGAGTTGACGCCAATAAGCTTATAGTTTCAAAATTCTTGCGTGGAAAACGTAAAATTTTCAAAGGCGCAAGCAGTTATATACTTCCAATTCTCATTATTGATTACTAAACTGAATAAATGTACCTAAACAAAAAAAGTACAAGCTATAAGAATAACTATTCTGAGAGTAGTACTAAACAAATGCGTCATGCCGAGAAAAAACTTGTTTAACTCCAATGAAAAGTGGTAGTTCAAAATAGCTATGGAGTATTAACTATAACCAACAGCAAACATTAGCAGCCTACAAATAAGACTTAAGAGTATGTGTAACATGATATTGTTCATAGCTCCAAATGCTATATTTTCACCACTAAAGTTGTCTAAAAATACCTTGTTTGCGTGTTTTATGCTTACCCTTCGCCTTAAGCTAAGACAGTTAAAATAGAAATAAACTAGTTATTAGAAAGGTAAAGCCTTCACGTTTCATTATACACAATACATAGCATATTATTATTAAACAAACGTTTACAATTGAAAGTATACTAAATTAAAACAGTATCAAAATCTTATTTCATTATTACTTTTACTGAATTAAGAGACACCCTTAATTAATTTGGTATGAGAAACTGAACGCATTTATAGGTACATGAAATGACATCTATCGGTGAAAGCCGGATTGTTGTTGCCGAAGCGCCATTCGCGAGCGTCCAGAGAACTAATTTTGACGTCTAATGCAATTAATGGCTGCGAAGGAACGTACAATACTCTGAAGTATTTTTGCGTTTTGAATTAATTTCGTTCGTTTTCCGTGTTATTTATACTTCAAGAATTAACGTAACCAATTTTTTTTTTCTAAATAGTGTCCCATCATCTATCGATGTTTGCTGAGGTGGTCATCACTAGTTTTAGTACCGCAGACTCTCGCTACACGGCCAAGGGCGCAAAAATGGCGAATATAAAACAAGCACAAAAGCAGACAGTGTATTTATACGAGATTTTTTTTAAACGTCGAACAACAGCTGACGAAATAAATTGTTGATCTCCTTTTTGTTCGACTTTAGCTTAAGATTTAGTTTGCACTCAAGGCGATGTTTATAAATACCGTATGTGACTCTAGATAAGTCTGAGGAAAGCCTAAGTGCGCTCTATAGATCTCAGCCTTAAGACGCATCCCTCCGCACCACACTAAGGTTGGTACGTCCTTAGTCCTAAGTCGAAACTTTAAGCTCCACAGGATACTCGCTTTTTAGGGTTCCGTAGGCAAATGGCAAAAAAGGAACCCTAATCCATTCCTCATGTCTGTCTGTCTGTCCGTCCGTATGTCACAGCCACTTTTTTCCGAAACTATAAGAACTGTTGAAATTGGCCGCTTTTTAACAGATGGGCTAAGGTGTTGAACTGTCATCAATAAAACCACAACATCTAAATACTGGTATATTTTCAAAAATATCATATTACATGACCTGCATTATCTATGTACAAAAATAAAAACAAAATCAATACGTTAATCGCTGTCGCATTCATAATGAATGGAGTAAATCTACAATATGTGCGCCTTAAACTATCATATTTACATTACAATAAGCGCCTTTTATACGAGTATGCTTATAAACAAAGGTGAATTGGCTGCCTATATTACTTATAAGTCGAGTATTCTATTGCAATTTTGAACTAAAAAAACTAAGTTTAAAAAACCGACTTCGAAAACTGAAAAGTATAAAATAACTTAATAAATATTTAATTTAATACACCTCTAATGCAAATCTTACACCTTTAATATTAATAAAATACTATTATTTGTTCATGCTACCTATTAATAGGGTTTACGTCGGTGGCTGCCCGATTGGGTTGTTTGGTTCTAGACGAAGCTATCCCGCTTAAAGTCACGCGTGGCGAGTGTAGGTACCTGCCATTACATTTGGCTTGGCACCGACATCAAACCTATCAATAGGTAGCACATACAAATACTAGTATTTGATTAATATTAAAGGTGTAAGGTTTGTATTAGAGGTGTATTAAATTAAATCCTTATTAAGTTATTTTATACTATATTAATCTCAGCGTAATTGGTGTACATACATAAAAAAATACCAATCGAATCGAGAACCTCCTTCCTTTTCAAAGTCGGTTAAAAACTAGGCACTCCATTTAAAAATGTTATCAGGATTTTTTACTAATAAATATCGCGTTAAAGGAATTAACATATATTTAATAGCACTATTTAAAAATCATCCTTCGAGTTCTTATTGCAAAAGTAAAGCGTGATATTAGGGTTGAGTTAGACTGCTTGATCGGAATACGCTAACACATAATTCGTGTTTTACCGTCTGTTCAGCCCAAGCAATATTTTTAGTGAGAATTATATCACTACGTCCTCTGCGATAATCATGATTTTCAAAACAAGGTTAAGGTGTGTAAGATATGTACCGGTTATTTTCCAACCACTGTGCGCTTAAGAAGAAATTTGTTTTTTTATGAAAACAAGGGACGAGACAACCAGGACGTTCAGCTGATGGGTAATTGATACGCCCTGCAAATTACAACTGCAGTGCCGCTGCAGTGCAGGATTCTTGAATAAACCCAAAAATTCTGTGCGGCACTACAATTACACTACGCTCGTCACCTTGAGACATAAGATGTCAAGTCTCATTTGCCCACTAATTTCACTAGCTACGGTGCTCTTCAGACTGAAACACAATAATGTTTACACATTACTGCTTCACAGTAGAAACAGGCGCCGTTGTGCTAGCCATAATCTAGTCGGCATCCTGTGCAAAGGAGCCTCCCATTGGTGCTATATTATCCGAGGCCTTTTTTAGATTAAGCAATTCTAAAACAAGATTCCGTCGCGCTCACGCAGGCGAGACACAGTAATAGGTTCGGCTAGAGACAACAGCGGCTTCCAAATAAGAGTCGGGAGCTGCAGTTAAAATCTAACACTCTGTGATACCCTTTTCCATTTTGTCGCTTCTTATGTCATTAAGCTTATAAACACTTTTTAAAGTATCTAGAGACAAAAATATCAAAACAAAGATATTGATCTTATTTGGTCTGGGGTTAAAAACGAGTCAAGATCGTTTGTATTGAAAAATAGCAAGTAGTGTTACCGCGTTTCGTAACTCAACATTTATTGACGTAGATATGTTTTCGTGATCCATTTGAAACTTCTATATTCAAAATAAAACAAATCCTAAGACAAAATTATCAAGTTGGAAATGACCATTAATTGGTTTTTTCCTTATTTTTAATACTAGGATTAGTCGTAAATGTACAGCTTTTAAATTTAATTGTCAACGCTTAACGACGAAATAGTGAGTCGCACTAATATTTGTCATACATTCATTTTTATAGTATTTCTTTGTCAAATTACAAACAGCGTTAAATTCTTCTGCTTTAGCTTCTTCAGCAGTTGAAGAAGTGTATTAATAGACGTAGAAAATAACCTTAAAGACAGATACCGAAATTGCAAGGTTAGCTTGTGAGGAACGTTCGCTTTAGTTAGCGAAAAAAAAAATTGGTCCTTCGAACCGATCAATATTGTATTCATGATTATCGCAGGAACGCAACAACACCTAACCAAGTTCCAACATTGATTACACAAAAGCGATCCACAAATTTGAACTCCTAGACGACGGTGCGTAGAATGAAACATTATCAATTACAATTCATGGCTTCAGAAATATTTTGACGCCAGTTCAATCTAAGAGAAACGGAAACGAAAGTTTCAATTTCAGGAGATACTTTTTAATTTAAATACATAGTTCAGCCAAATATAATTCATAAATACATAACTGTTCCATTCTACGCAACTATCGCTCAATATAAGTTACTTATGAACTATGTTTCATATAAAATCTTAACTACAGTCGCTTACGCTAAACACACGAATGTTCAGTCTCTTCCGGCACTTGCACGAGTCCCCCGATAAGGGCCGGTTAACATGCGACGAATAGTGTGTAAAATATGGCTGCAAACTCACATTAAAATACTTGAAAACCGAAAAAAATGGCTTAAAACGAGTCATTGCCGCGAGCACTGTTTCAATTTTATATATATTTACCTAATACTTGTTTAATAACACCGCACGAAACGAGTTTGCGGTCTACACTCACCTTGTTTCAACTCTTCCAGAACTAACCGGTAACTCCAAGTAAAACTTCCCAAAGATATAACACATAAAAACCGATTATAATCGATTTTAAACGTTAAATTTAAAGCCGGTTTCAAGCTATTATATATCAATAATTATTTAAATACGTGTTACAGTGGCAGATATTAAGAAAGTGAAGGTGGCTTATCTCGTGTTAATGTTTACTTTAATAATAATATTTTGATGTAACCATTTACACGCCAACATCAAATATTAACCGACAAATTTGAACACAATTCAAGAGATCATTAAAATGTAATGAAGCATGCAATAAAAAAAGACATAACTCAAAAGCAGTAAAAGTTGAAACTACATTCAATTAATATTGTACACAAAACAATTCAGATTGTAAAATAAATTTGACACAATTTCTGGAATACGATATTAAATAATAATAAACTATTTAAATTTAAATTCCCGGTATAATAATGTCTATTTGACATAATATTTTCGCACTAATAACAAACATATTATGACTTAAGATAGGAAGAGAGCCTCATTAAGCGCCGGAGACACGTGCAAGTCCGGTGCATCCGTAATATGTACTCCTAATGGCAGTTCATAAAACACGAACATTAAAAAAAATGGCGGCAAAACTAACAGCTTTATTTGATTGTAAACGTCAAAAGACGCGCCATAATTTAACAATGCTTAAAATGGCACTACGCTTTCAACAACCATAACATTAAATACCTAAAGTAAAATTAATAGAGAATTTTTGATTTGGATGTTATATTATTTTCTTTTTCTTTTGGTCTAGTAAAAAAAAAATATCGAATGTCAGAAACGCTAACACTAAGTTACTTAGCTTATATTTTATACAATTAGTATTGAAGTGTAACTGTGATGCTATAAATAATATTATAGCTAACTATTGTACTAACTGTTCAAATATATTTATTATCCGGACATAGCACAATATTTATTAATCGAGAGTCAAGAGTAATTACGGAAAGTGACCCGAGGGCGCGGTTTCCGAGTGAAACGGGAAATTGATTGTAGGTGAGTGCGACAGTACAGGGTCATTGACCGAAATTTATCCTAGTTTGCGCCAACTAAATATGATATAATGAAATATGATAATATGAATAATGGAATGGATTGATATTAATAATTAGACGTTACTTACATAAATGCGATTAAATCAATGAAATACTTTACTTTATTAATAGAACTATAGTAGTATTTAGAAAATTATAACATTTAATAATCATTATGTTATTTATTAAGATATTGGAAGGTTTTTGAGTTTGACACAATTAACACTTGATTTTTTATAATTAAAAGCCTAACAATTCGATTAATTTAAATAATACTTCTTTAATAATACGCATGCTTCCTTAGATCTTGTCGCTCCTTAATAGGTTTTTTAAATTTTTCATGTCAGTTATAAAATTATAAAAAAGTAAAAAATTTGCAAATTTTAAATTCATTCTCCTATTCTTATATCACTATTTCATAGACATCCCATTTCATATGTAAAATGCTTTATTTATTAAGTTTTCAGTGTTTGTTGTAGTCATTTCGTACCTTATCCATCCGAAGTGACACCAACGCACGCCACATATTATTGTACTATCTATAACATCACAGTGACACACCTACCTAGTTCATACAAAATCTAGATACACTTATCCTATCTAAGGTATAAACAGTCGTAAAGACGAGACGACTCGTCGTATATATATAAAAAAGTAAAATACATCGAAAATTTTTATAAAGGCACAGTGTAATAAACTATTAGCTGTCAATTGAGTGGATTCACATTCTGTTAGTAATATAGTATACTAAAATCTGACTTTATGATACTCTGCGTGTCGTTTTAATTTACTTAATTAATTAACTTAATTTCAATTTAATATAGCGGTGGTTTGGGAATAGGCATGTACTGACAAGGTGCCAGGTCTAGAGTGCTAACAATAGGACAACATTATATAAGAAAGCTTTGATGCGAGTCGAAGAAAGAAAGAAGAAGAGCTAGTCAAAATATCTACATTTCTGATAACGATAACAGTGATAAAAATAACTAGCAAGAAAGAATCCCTTAAGAGTGAGCTCTAGAGATAATGCAACAAAACAAAATCACCAATGGCGGTGATATAAATAACGTGAAACTTAACTTTTGGTCTATTTTTATATAAAAAAATTAATTTTCTTCTCATACTCTGTAGATATATAATAATTATTTGTAAAAATATAAGCTTTATATAGATATCAAGAAGTGGTTTCAATTATGCGCTATTTTGGCTATTTCTTGGAATAACTTTAAGAGTGAGTACTAGTGATGTCTCAGCAGTTAGCCATCCTGCTCCACAGACAGCGCTTAGGCAAGCTTAAAATTTCAGAAACTAAAGTCGTACCATATTTGTTGCTATAATTTAAATACCGATTTATTTCGTTTTTAATAGAGCATACAGTAGAAATGAATTCATTCAATTTCATGATATTCTTCATTAAAAGTATAATCGGTTTTGATTGTACATTTATTTTTTTTAGTTACGTTCGAGTAAATTTTGGATGCTTCAATCGAACGATCTCATTTCATCGGACCACTAATAGTTTATAATATACACTGTGTTACAGTGCAGTGCATACTTGCGCAATTTTACTAATACATTACAAAAAATGATTTCATACATTTGATGACACGCTTGACAGAAAAAGCCGAGCCAATAAAGAATGGACTTTGAAATTCAAGTAGAATATAGCAGATATGAGAGAAAAAAAGCGGTTTTGCCCGCTTTCCGACAATGTTCCGAAATTCAAACGCCTGTCTTTAATGGCACAGCTTTCTGTATCATAAGCACGATGTAATCATATTTACTCTCCATACATCGAAATACAACCTTAAAGAATATGCGTCACTCCAACAGTATAAAAACTATTTACAAACAAACCATACGAAAGTATGCACTCACCTCATTTGTGCTTGGGATCATTTTAGCCGAACAGTAACCGCTCACGCGTGGCGGCTGATTCTTCCACAATAAATACATAATATAGAATCTTCATAAATCTTTGGACATGTTTGTGTTAGTCGTGTACCAACAATATTAACTATTAAATAATAACGCAAAGCTAGTATACAGGGCTCCGTGATTACATATATATCTCAAGGTTAGTGATACCTTATTAAATTGTTTTACTCTTCAAGCTTAACACCGCGTTGTGAAAAGCAGGTATATTAGTTTTGCTCTACTAAAAAAGCAACTTGCTGCGGAGAAATTGAACCACTTCCACTGGAAATATATTTCTCTAAAAGATTTTTTCTGTGTACGGACATAAACACACGCTCACACTCATGCACATACTTAAACACACACATACATACACACACACTTACATACACTTGCAAGGGTAATCAGATTTTTTTTCTAATATTACATTTTATAAAAAAAAAGATAGCTTAAGTAGGTAATCGGGGAGCCACAATACATCCACTCCCTCTCAACACCTTAGGGAGGAGGGGATGGCTGAAAAACAAAACATCGCTGCATGGAAACATAAATCCATGATTCTGTGTCAGGTGAAGCTGAGCCTTTTCCTTTTGCCTTTTGTTTCATCGCGTATCCTAATTATTTATTTTATATTTGTAATGATTTTTATGGCAATAAAGAATTTATTATTATTATTATTAGTTAAAAAAAATTGTAGTGAAGTGCTTGCACCGCTTAAATAATTAAAGAAGCATTTCCTGTTAACTGCAAAAGTTTCGTAAGCTTAATTTGAAAAAAAATCTATAATAACTTGAAAATATGATTCACAACTTGTGAGATATATGTAGATATCACCAAGCCCTGCATACAGTAAACAAGCGCTGTCAGGCGGCATCGCCATACTAATATATCTAAATACGCACGTTACCTAACTAACAAATAACAAATCGCTATACACCAATAGACAGATTGATATAGCTGCTGTCGAAAAAATAAAATATAATATAATTCGTATGCAATTGTTGCATGTTATCTAACAAAAAACATAATATTAAAAAAACATGTACAACGTACATAAAGTTCTATTACTGTTTAGTAAACACAAAATAGCCAACCTTAAGAGCATTTGGTCCTTCGAGTCGGATACACATATACAAAAAGAATACACAGAAATAATTCAAACTAAATATATATAGCTCGTTACTTTGTCTGTCTATTAGAATATAGAATCAGAGACAATTTGTACGATAGTCAGATCTAATCTACAAAAGTAATAATTCGAGAACTGTTGAACATAACCTTTCTTATAGAAGCTGAAAGCACACTGGAATATAATTTATCAAGCACCTACTTCTGTCAATTAACACAATTTGTTTAAATAATTTCTTCATTTCCACTATAGGATGGCTAGATAGAGATTAAAATGTTATAAAATGATTTGTTTTAGTTTAATTTCGTAGCAGCATTCATCATTAATACAAGTCAAGGAAATGTTAAAATGAATGCGTTTGTAGCAGCAGTTTTTGAATCTGTTTATCAACTATTTAATGTTTTAATTAATCATGATATGATTGAGTGCAACACGCAATCTCTATCTGGCCGTATTCTTCCAAATATCAGTCACTTATAAAAGTTGATCCAACGTTCTAGGACACGCTGCCATCAGTTGCTTAATCATCTGAAAACTAGAGCTTATGTTCATGTAAGCAGATTCGAAGTTTAGCTGTCTTCTAGAAGATTGTGCAGTTCTGCATAGTTGAGTATGGCACGGTGTAGGAATTCGTATTGGAGCTGAAAATAAATTAAAGTATGAATTTCGGATAAGTAAAATACAGTAAAGACAACGTTAATAGCATTTTAAGAGTAAAATATAATGAATTCAGGCACTTGCAAATGGCAACTTTTATTAATAAAATGGACAAATTATAATGTCCGTTTGTGTAGTCTTAGATCATTTATACGCCTAGATAGATTATGGCAGCTGTGAATACGTCGAAAAAAATCAATTTCAATACGTGCACGACGCTTCATATTGTGAAGAATTATTGATTTCATGAGAACTGGATACAATTTGAATAGGTATCGACGTTATGAACACAATATCGGAATATTTTCATAATATTAGCTGGGAGAAACTCATTGGTTTCACTTGTTGGGATCACGTTTTGGCTTTGCAACATTAGTAAAACAGAGGAATTTTAAGGCAAGAACAACGCACTGTATCATATACCGTCAGGCGTTAGCTTCGAAAACTCTTCCTGGATGCCTTAAGAATACAATGCAAATGTAATGCAATTTTTAAATTCTACTTTTGTTAAAGTTTTTTTTCGGATTGATTCCGTGGTCCACGGTGAATAAATCTGTTTTACCAGTGGGAGGCGCCTTTGCACAGGAAGCCGGCTAGATTATGGGTACCTCAACGGCGTCTATTTCTGCCGTGAAGCAGTAATGTGTAAACATTACTGTGTTTCAGTGTGAAGGGCGACTCTCAGAAGGACGAGACGAGCAGGACGTTCAGATGATGGTAATTGATATGCTCTGCCCATTACAATGCAGGCACTATTGTAATGGGCATGCTCAGGTTTATTGAGAAGCCCAATAATTCTGAGCGACACTACAATTGCGCTCGTCACCTCGAGACATACGAGATTAAGTCTCGTTTGTCCAGTAATTTCTCTTCAGACCGAAACACTGTAATGTTTATATATTACTGCTTGTCGCCGTTGCGGTAGTCATAATGTGGGCGGCACTCACGAATGTGTCGAGCGTGTGCGGGCGCTGGGCCCGCAGGCGGCGCGCGGCCGCGGCCACGTCCACGCGGCGCTCGGCCCGCAGCTGCCGCGCCAGCACGCACAGCGCCACGAGCGGCGCGGCCCGCTCGGCCCCGCGCGCGCAGTGCACCAGCAGCGGCCGCTCGTCGCGCACCAGCTCCGCCAGCTCGCACAGGCCGCGCGTCACCTCGGGCACGTGGCCCGCCGCCGTGGGCCAGCCGTGGTACTGCAGCTGCCGCACGCGCACGCGCTCGCCGCTCTGCGACACGCACGTGCACACGTGACAGATAGAGCTCCGAATATTTATATAAGTGGGCGTTGCTTTGCGGTAATCCATAATTATCCAAATATTTTGAGATTTCTTTAGTGTCAATTCCGTAAATTGGACGCGTATTTCGCCTCTACACGAGGCATCCTCGGGAGATGTTGACTCGCCAAACTCTGGCACGAGACTCACACTAGATTCGAGTCTATTCATCGAGACAACACGGCGGTGCAACCTGTCGCCGCTCCCAACAAAATGTATACAGCTCTATAGAAAATATAAATATATAATATATAAAACGGACATCAGGTTATTGACCGTTTGATTGCGCCACCAATTTGGTGGCGGGACAACCTCTAACGCGTCATGAATCTGGTGTCTAGTTTGGGAGCTTTGTGAAATATAGCCCTAAGTGTATGTCACGAACAGTAGTTGATGTATGGTGCTCGGTAATTATCACGAATCTTTCACTATAATAACTAACAAAAGCGAGTCCAACGGTCCAAGGACAGTCAGCGAAAAAGAGGTAGCAGACGGGGGATCTTGAGACAGACCCGTGATCGCCCGCACAAGCTAAAATCATCACATTTTTTATTTCCTTTTGTTAATTAAGTTTAATAATTAAGTTTTGCTTTTAATTACGACTGTTTTAATTATAATCAAAAGTATGAGAAGATATCTTATATGGAGTATCTATGGGCGCCCATACAGCCGCTCGGACATGTGTAGATTATTCCTAATAGTGACAATTTACAGGGTATTTCCATACATTATAATCAGTTTGACGAATCGGTGGCAGTATCATAATTGATGTTATTTTAAACTATAGTTACCTTATGTAGCCTACTATCGAAAATATGATAAAATAATTTTACAACATTTTCCTTTAATCCATTGTTCAAGTCAAAAGTTATAAATCATACTTATTATATATATTTATTATGTAAAACATGACGCGTTATTACAAAGGCGTGCGCTACTAATGACATTGATGTGCAGAGTCATTTTATTGGTTCCACTGGAACCTCATCGCTGATTGCGATAGTAACAATTATACTGAAGTGCGAGTAATTTGTGACAAACACTCTAACGTGTAATTTGTATATAACATGTAATATATATATATATATATATATATGTCGTATCAAGAACGTCGAGACAAGAGCAAGTACGAAAAAAAGGAGACAGTTCGGATCCGGCAAACTACAGGCCTAATGCTATTACCTCCCTGCTCTCCAACATCATGGAGAGCATAATAATAAGCCACCAGCTCTTGGTATACCTAGAAGGTCACCAGTTGATCAAAGACCAACA
The DNA here is from genome assembly GCF_905404315.1 of Leptidea sinapis. NCBI lineage: Eukaryota > Metazoa > Arthropoda > Insecta > Lepidoptera > Pieridae > Leptidea > Leptidea sinapis. The sequence goes on from NC_066297.1 coordinate 2,864,295, forward strand.
GTACGGCTTTTGCCATGGTCGGTCGGCAGGTGATCTTCTAGTATAACTAACACATAGATGGGCGGCGGCTATTGAAAGCAATGGGGAAGGCCTGGCAGTTAGCCTAGATATAGCGAAGGCCTTTGATCGTGTATGGCACAAAGCGCTCCTCTCAAAACTTCCATCGTTTGGGCTTCCCGAGAGCTTATGCAAGTGGGCCTCCAGCTTCCTCACTGGGCTCAGCATAGAGGTCGTTGTCGACAGTTATTGCTCGAACCCGAAGCCCGTGAACACTGGAGTGCCCCAAAGCTGTGTGCTATCTCCCACGCAGTTTCTTCTGCACATCAATGATATGTTGGACACCTCCAATATATCATTGATGTGGTTATACACGGGCCATGCAGGTCTCTCTCAGGATATCGTTGACCAATGCCGGGAGAAACTTGTGTCTTCTATCGAGGCCTCTCTCGAGAAGGTCGCGGAACGGGGTAAATTGAACCTAGTCCGTAACCCCCAGAAGACGTTTACCACTAAAAAAAAACCCCATTTGCCGTATCACCGCTCTTCGACAACACTTCCCTTAAAGCCTCGCCTATTATCGGAATACTGGGTCTCGAAATCTCTAGCTATTGCCAATTCCGTGGCCATCTGGAGGGCAAAGCCAAATTGGCTTCGAAGAAGCTGGGCGTCATTAATAGAGCACGGCAATACTTCAAGCCGGCCCGCATTCTAGCGCTCTACAAAGCACAGGTCCAGCCACACATGGAGTATTGCTGTCATCTCAGGTCTGGCGCACCCCAGTATCAGCTCGACCCATTTGACCGCGTGCAACGTAGAGCAGCTCGAATTATCGGGGACCCAGTACTCTGTGAACGGCTGGATTACTTGGCGTTGCGTAGAGATGTCACTTCATTGTATGTCTTCTACCGCATTTATCACGGGGAGTGTTCCGAAGAGTTGTTTAACCTGATTCCTACCGCCGAATTCTACCTTCGCACGACACGCCACAAGTTAGGATATCATCCCCACCATCTGGATGAGTGGCGGTCCTCCACAGTGCGATTTTCAAGGAGCTTTCTTCCACGTACTATAAAGCTGTGGAATGAGCTTCCTTGTGCGGTGTTTCCGGGACGGTACGACATGGATACCTTCAAAAAAAGCGCGTACTCCTTCCTTAAAGGCCGACAACGCTCCTGTGATTCCTCTGGTGTTGCAAGAGATTGTGGGCGGCGTCGATCACTTAGCACCAGGGAGAAACTATCGAGCGAGGCGGTTGTGTCGCACGCGCATCCCGGGATCGCCACGTTCTTATTACATTATCATAAGGCTTTGTGAAGTGTACCTACCATTACAATTGTAACGTTTATAAGACTGTGTTTTACTTACTGTCGTGTTCAACGCCCACAAAAACATGGACAAAAACAAAGATGTCACCGGCCTTGCTCCGTATATATATTTGTTCTATTTAAGTACGTAAATATTGTGTTAGTTGCAAATATTTTTTTTTACTTTAATTTTAGTATTGAGTTCAAGTTTATCGTCGTATCTCACTACCTTGTTGTCCAGAAGCGTGAAGTGCCTACGCGTGTAGTAGGGACAGGACTCGCTATGCTCGTACTGCAGTGCCAGGTGCTCGTACTGCGCGGTTCCGTCGTCCCAGTAGCGAGGACACTTGCCATCGCCCAACTGACCAAAAACACAAAAACATAAAATTCAAATATTGGAACGAAGTTCCTTACGGCAGGCTTGGAGGAGATAGGGATTTTGCTGCGGGACAGAACTGAAAAAATGTGATAGTGAAACCGTAAGAAAAAGTCCGTGGAATAAAACCGTTAAATGAGACGTGCGCAGGCGCGACTAAAAATTAATTATTACATATGTATCATATTTTAGTTACCACAAGCCAATAGTTTCAGCAATAGAATTTAATGACGAGACTGATTAATAAGAATTACTTATAATAATAATAATTATAAACTTTTTTTGTAATTATTTCTATTTCTATGTAATTTTATGTTGTCAAACAAAAATAAAGAGACATATTTTGTTATTTTAATTGATAATTTGGATTACGATTTTTTTTTTACGTAATTTATTGTTTCCTAAAATACTGAATTTCCTAAATACTTTCCTGTACTTCAATAAAAACTAATCTGCAAAATTTAAGACAAAAATCAAGAAAACCTACATAAAATTGAACACGATTTTTTTTTTACAAATTGTGTCAATCCTACATTAGCCGAAGAAACTTCGTTCCTACCTGGTGTCCCGCGACACCACATCTTTTATTTTTTTAATCAAAATAGGATTTAAAATTACTAATTCAACGTTAAAAACCCATTCGAAATAGTGTACCTCTGCCATGAGAAGAACAGGCGCAAGAAACTCAGCGGGCTCTTTTTTACATAAAAATATGGCTACAATGTAATATCATACATAAATCAATCAATCTGTGGTATCAATAATAAAATCATTTATGTCATATGTAATATTTCTACCTGTCTTTTTTAATAATAACTTGATAATAACAACACACTACACACCCAAACACACACATACACAGAAATCACGATATTATGCGTACATTTATTTTTTCTTCCTTGCTCGCTTCGCTATATTTGTTTTATCTCGAGTAGATTATTTATGAATTCAAGATTATTTTTTAGTATTTGCCTATATAATATAAAATCACTGTTGGCCAATGATCTGTACTGTATTACCTAGCTAATAAGAGATGTAATGTGTAGATTTTATGAATAATAAAAAATAAAAAACAAAAAAAAAAATAAAAAACGAAAGAATTTTGAATTTCGTTACACATTTGTTTTATACATTTTTTGGGATCGTTTTGGTAAAAGCACATATAGCATCGCCCCACAAAAGACTTACTAATAACTCGACTTAGCCGAGTAATAGGCATTATAAATTTATGTTTGTTCCCCGTGTTAATATTATGATTTTCGTAGTTTCTAGCAAAATCCTTAATGTACTTATGAACATACAGAACATTATCTAGATATAATGTTGAGATGAAACTGCCTTTATATGTCTTTGTGTTATCTCAGGTTGTGATTTATTCATAAAAAATTGTTTTAAATTTTTGTAATTAATCCCAGAAGTGAGGGTTGTCACTTTAAAAAATAATAAACTGTTTATGAAATATATAAGTAAATTTAAGGCAAAAGCATATTACTAACGACATACCTCGCTAAGCATTACGATCGTGGTGACACCGTGTTCGGAGACCATGCGCCAGAAGTCGAAGATTGTATTGGGGAGTGGATCCTGGGTGATAATAAATCCTTCCGAGCAGTCGTAACCTGTTTCATTATAATATTAAGTTTTATATAAATTACTTCTTAAAATTATTATTAATTCATATCAATTTATCTATTTTTAACTTTGGACTGTTATATAACAGTCGTTTTTAATTTACAATGGTAACATTTCGGAGAAAGGAAATTTTTACATATTGTTTTCTTATTTCCATAGATCATTTATACGTCTAGATATACTGAGAGCTGGGAAAAACTCGAAAAAAACTTGAGGTTGACAGTTAAACTCTATTTTGAGCAAGACACGCACACTAACACAAAGTGGCACACAAATCACGAGTGTAAGGCGTAGCACACTAAAGAAATAAAACTGGCCTGTTTTCATCGGTTGTCTAGCAGCAAGAGGCTCTATCTAGACGTACAAAATTATCTAAGCTCTTTTATTTGATCTGGTCAGTTTATACAGCGTTGGTAGACTCATTGTAATAAAATTAAAATAAAATCTGTTCCTCCAATATTATAATTGGGCATAATACATGGGAGCTCTGATAGTTAAGGTGAATGATGGTAAAAAACCTCGATAAATTTATTATAAAATGGAATCCAAACTTTGTGATTTTTATTTAGTATAAAAACCGCAAAGTTGTGTCCTTCCGAGGTCACGTGCCAGAATTTAGCGAGTCGACATCTCCTCGATGGAGGAGGACGAGGATGCCTCGCGTAGAGGCGAAACACGTGTCGGATTGACTGAGGGCAAAACTTTGCAGAATTTACGTTCAGTAAATCTTTAAAAAATGGAACTTTAAAAGATATATAGAAAATTTAGATGTACCCTCAATGAAGGACGCGTTGATGTAGGTGGAGTAGTCGCGTGTAGGCAGCGGCGCGAGAATCACGCGATTGCGGTCGTAGGGCAGACACTCCTGGCAGCGGTTCTTGGAGCGGACCTCCTCGGCTAGCGCGGCCGACCAGGACTTACTTGCCTCCGCCACCGGAGGATTCATCATCTTCTGTAAATAAATCAACAACTCTCAATTTATAAACAAACATACGAGTCATCTGGTGGAGATTACCGTGCTGACCCACAAAAAACACAAGGTATTGTTTGCGGATAACACTACACTCATATTCAAAGTGAAAATATGCCAATTTTATATGGCGAAATAAACAATGCTCTAACTGACATTTGTACTGGTTAAGCGCAAATAATCTATTGTTAAATATAATAAAACTAAATACATATTTCAAATTTACCGAGCCAAATGTCAGCAATGTAGATGCGAGTGTTTTGTTAAACTGAGAAGTGATAAAACCGGTGGAATCTGCTATATTTCTTGGCATTACTCGGGATTCCCAATTGCAATGAGCCCCCATATAGAAGAATTGGTGCACAAACTTAGATATGCAGCATACGCGGTTAAAAAGATTAGGCAATTAACCGACGTAGATACGATGCGGCTAGTTAACTTTAGTTATTTTCACAGTATTGCTCTATGTTATATTGTTATGATGGCCATTGGGGCAGTAAAATCCTTGAATGGCGACCATGTACCGGAAGACGTGGTAGTGGTAAGCTTCCTATAAGATGGACCGATGATCTGTTCAAGATTGTCCGAATAATATATCCACATTATTCGGACGATCTTCCTCATCCGAGGGCAGCGCAAGTGGACGTCTTCCGGCTGAAATGATGATCATGATGGTACTCCGAACTGAATCTGAAAAGCGACATAAGGCAAACAGTAGATTGTAAGACAAGTAATCACCTCGAACTGTATCTCCATGAGGCACTTGTCCGCGCCCTCGGGCGTGTTCCGCAGCCTGTCGATGGTGACCTTCAGTTTGGAAGCGGGGATCTCGGTGTCGCCGTAGTGTGCGTACTCTACCAACGCGCGGTACACGAACACGTACTGTTTCTGTGGACATAAAGAATGCATGTTTAAATTTGTGACGTTTTATCCGGTTACATTATCTCTGCACCTGACGTCGATGACGTCACATTACGTGTTATTAAATAATGATTGATTCGAGTCCATCAGATTCCATACCAAAAGAAACGAGTTTTTATTCAACGTCAAACACTAGAAATAACGAAACATGTTTAAGACATGTGTTCAAGAAATGCAGAACAAAAATTTGAGATATAATTATTACGTTCAAATGGTAGACTTAAAGCTTTATTTAAATTTATCGACACACTTATGATTATGGTCATAAATTGTAATTAGTTCATACCACTATCTGCATTATTTTTTTTTCTTTTAATCTCTTTGTTTTTGAAAATAAGGGACGAAACGAGCAGGACGTTCAGCTGATCGAAATTGATACGCCTTGCACATTACAATGCAGTGCCACTCAGGATTCTTGAAATATCCAAAAATTCTGAACGGCACTACAATTGCGCTCGTCACCTTGAGACATAAGATGTTAAGTCTGATTTGCGCTGTAATTTTTGATGTTTACACATAACTGCTTGACAGCAGAAATAGGCGCCGTTGCCGTTCGAAGTGTGACTCACCAGCGACTGCACCAGGAAGTTCCTCTGGGAGCGCAGCTCGGCCACGGTGGCGGCGACGGGCGCCACGGCCGTGTCCCGCAGCTGATCCAGCAGACAGTCGAGCGCGACCAGGGTGCCCGTGCGGCCCACGCCCGCCGAGCAGTGCACCAGCGCGCACCGCGACACGCACATGGACCACGCCTCATTCACGCGCTGTGCCACACGCAACATTAGCATTGGATGGAGTGACAACACGTTCATCTGATGTTTAATGGTACACCCTACACACAACAACACAGAGCTTTTTTTATATTTTACTAGCTACTACTTTTATAGGAATTTGCCAATAATATTTCAAAACATCAAGAATAATTTCGTAAAATATGCTCCCTGTTGTTATAATGAAATTGTTTCACAGTGGAACTGTCAAACCGTGCGACACTAAATTCTTACACGGAAAAGATATCCATACAATACAAATATTGAAAATAAAAATAATTCTGGGTCCCAAATCGAGATAAAACGAGAGTCGTATTAAGGACCAAATTTTCCACCGGGACACCACGGTGTCGCGACTGGTTGCATAAGTTACCAAACTAGACACCATTCAGACACCAGAGTCACGACACCACACTGAGACAATATCAAAATGAACCTCAATGAGATAGCACTAGTGAAACGGTGGTGGGTTCGTCCTTATTTTAACCTACGCATTTCATTTTAAATCTCTACTGGATTGAATTGAAACTGATGAGGAATTATACTAAATAGGTGGTCTACTTGGGAATTCAATGATAAACCTTTCTGTATCGAAAGTATCCATCTTATGCAATTTAAAATCAAAACCCAACAGTGCACACGTGTTGCACTCAATGAGGTAGTAGCGTCACTGGCGGCTGAGTGAGTAAGACACCATACAGCTCTATAGTAATTAGTGGTGACGCGACTAGTATGGTGGCACGACCAGTAAAATTCTGTGCACGCGCCCGAGCTGATCGGATGGACACCAGGTGAAGTAACTCCCTATAGAACTATATATTATGTTAGTAGCGGCGACTGGTTGCGACATCGTAGTGCCCCGGCCTTAAGGGTATACTATATCAGTAGTCCAGTAATTTGTCTAACTACGGCGCCCTTCGCACACAAATAGTGGCATAAAACCGGCATCATGTGCAATGGAAGTCCGCAAATCACTACAATATTTTAACCAAAATCCGATTCTGAAATCACTCCTTTAAAAATATACGCCTATTAGTGGACAAGACTTTTTTAAGCTAAATTACTTAACTTTTTTTCTAAATTAATTAATCATCATATCTCTACTCACCTTAATAAACCTAAGAATGGAATGTGGATGCTCGGGCGCTGCAAAGTCCTTCCACATTAGGAAATGGTACTGGCGCACCACACGGGACTCTGTTCTGAGCTGCTCGCGGGGGGACGTTGGAGCACTGCCAGTTGTCTCATTCATACCACAATCTGTGCAAAAAAACAGATATAATCGGATAAGATCACCGGAACTCAAAAAGCCAAATTGGGTTCGAAAAAGCACACATATGGAGTATTGCTGTCATCTATGGTCTGGTGAACCCCAGTATCAGCTCGAACCATTTGACCGCGTGCAACGCACAGCTGCTCAAATTGTCGGGTACCTAGTTGCTCTGTGAAAGGCTAGATCACTTGGCGTTGCGTAAAGACGTCGCTTCATTGTGTCTCTTTTAGCGCATTTATCACGGGGAGTGTTCCGAAGAGCTGTTTGACCTGATTCCTGCTATCAAATTCCACCTTCGCACGACACGCCACAAATTATAATAACATCTCCTCACACTAGATATGTGGCATTCTTCCACAGTGCGGTTCTCAAGGCACTTTCTTCCACGTACAACCTACAACCAAGCTATGTAATATCAAAAAAAGCGCGTACACTTTTCTAAAGGGCCGGCAACGCTCCTGTGAGCCCTCTGGTGTTGCAAGAGAATGTGGGCGACGGTGATTACTTAACATCAGGTAAGCTCGTTTGTCCTCTCTTCCATAGAAAAAAGAAAACATTATACGTTTCTTATCCTTATCACATTAGAACAAATCGTCCTACGAGTCGCCGTAAGAGCTTAATAACAAAATTTTCAATATTGCATATTACATAAATGAGCATGTCAAAATAATAGAAAATGTTTTTGTTAACATTGCACAATAGAAGTCCGGAAAAATGTGTAAGTATTCCTAAGAATGAAATATTTATATGCGTAAAAGCCATAATTTATTGGATTTTCTTTATAAAATGAGTATTTTTATAATTTACCTCCATTCCGTTTAGCTACTCCGTTATTTTCAACAATTGGTTGTCCTTCTGAGTTAACAGGCTGTTTTGATATTCTCAACTCCCTCACAATGTAATCCGAATATCTGTAAACAAATAATTATTTATTGTTTTAATGATTTCGGGACATAGATTTCAGGTGAGACTGGGCAAATGAGTCCTTACATATTATTATTTCTCAAGGTAACAATAATGGCGCAATAATTGTAGTGCCGCTCAGAATTTTTGGGTTTTTCAATAATCCTGAGCGGCACTGCATTGTAATGGGCGTAACCGGCTCGTCTCGTCCCTAAATTTCATTACAAAAAGGTCTCTAGTATGATATGCCATATATACTAGAGACATATATGAAACTGTAAGAAAAAAGCGATTCGCTTGTGATACAAAAGAGAGATACAATCATTGATAGATTGCCAGATGAGGGCTATAATCTTGTAAAAAACGGATATAGCCGAAATCCGCAACTGTTCGCTTTCAAACTTAGCCGGATTATACTTCGTCGCCAATCGCCATACTGTAATTACTATCTACTATTTCAATCTTATGTCAAATGACTGCACGTTTCATAGTAAACTAAATTTCAATTATTACTTATACAGTCCCGCCTCTTATTACTTACCTCCTTATTTATAATGGTCCGCTAACTTTAAACAGCCGCTTAGGAGTGTTTTTTCTCATTCTGACTTAGGTCAATAGAAGAAGACAGAGTGAGAATTAGCAATGCTTTAAGTTAGCAGACTATTATGAATAAGGGGGTTAGTATTTACATCCTCTTTGGTCCCTCTTTTTCCCCACTTCCTATCAGAGCCAATTACACCTCTAATAAAAAATACGCACCTCTTCTCAGAGACGTGATGCACAGTAATGGCTCCGAAGGCGCGTGCGCCGCGCACCTCATCCGGCCAGTACTTGCTGCACTTGACCTTGGAGTACTCCTCCAGGTTGGTGAGCATCACGATCAGCTCCAGGCCCTGCTCCCAGATCATGCGCCAGAAGTCGTTCACGGTTGTGTCGGTGGGGCCCTGCGCGCAGATGAACTTCTTGCGCTCCTGTGTTTATTATAGCAAATATGCATATCATTTTTGATGGTAATGAAATACTATGGTCAAATATATAATATGTAATCTTATGAAAAAAATATTGTAAATAATAAAATAAAATTCGAAATACCTACTACATTTCGCGAGTTATATGTTTTTTTAAGTGTCTTTTCATTAAATCTAAACGAAATTAGACCTTCAAAAAAAAGGGCGTACACTTTTTAAAAGGTCCGGCAAAGCTCTTATGATTCCTCTGATATTGCAAGAGAATGTGGTATGCTCGTTTGTCCTCTCTTCCATAAAAAAAAAACTTCTACAATATTTATTCCAACCTAATCTTACTAACTACTGCATTAGTTACATACTTACTATTGCATAGATTAAATTCATAAACTACAAAGCCCACACAACATATAATCAAAAACAATAGCTCAACAACTTATCTAATTTCGCTGATAATAAGAAACATAGATTATTTATACGTCTAGATGGACTATGACAGCTGTGAAAATGTCGGAAAAAATTAGGTTTAGAACTAACCTCTATTTTGAACAATTCACGCACACTAACACAAAGTGTCATACAAATTGCGAGTGTAAGACGTAGCTTGTCACGCACACTAAAATAATATTCTTGGCCTGTTTTTATCGGTTTGACTAACAACAGCAAGAGACTCTATCTAGTCATATAAATTATCTAAGGTAAGAAAATAGTTGACATAAAAATAAACACATAAAGTGGGCATATATTTATCATGAGAGTGAATCGGTTATTTTTCCAAAAAAGATTTATACACACAACAGTCTTAAACTATAATAGTGCTATAAAACATATAATTATCTGTTATATTCAGTAGAATAACCATAAACTTAGTATACTAGAGTAATAGACAGACATTCATTCATACACTACTCCTTATCGCGAGACTAAATTTAAAATGTTCATGTGTGCTGGTTTTACAGATATGTAACGGCCGTTCTCAATATACATCTACAGATGAATTACTACCTTCTACTGTCAGTAATTAGCTGTCAATAATCTGAAGCTGTCCCTATATACCCGATATGTCATTCTTATCGCCTTATATTGGGACGCGTCAATTGAAATTTCCATACAAACTTTTATCGCTGGTAAGCTATACGTCGTCCCATTGTCAGACAGCGTGTACGAATAAGGTGAGTTACCGTCGATAAGTTTGTTGGGGCAGAAAAGTCAACGATTGTTACGATTTTTATCTCAAGTAAGAGATAGACTGAATATTGGGAACGGCCGTTAGTGAGTTAGTGAAGTGTGCAGTATTTTGCTTTTGGTATAATCCCTATACAATATTTTATTATGTAACACATATTTTTTTAAATTAATTTAATGTTTAGAAAATAGAGTCTTTACTGCGTATTTAAAATGTAATTATGTTCTACGAAAATAAACCACGAAAGTAGTATTGAAAAATTAGTATTTACCTGTGAAATGTTTCTTTATTTGAATTGTTGCTGTATTATATATACACAATCTAATGTAGAACACGACACCATTATATTTTTTAATTAAATCCGTTAAAAAACAGAATAATTACGATAAAACCACTAAAATTAAAACTTGACAGGAGACTAATGGACACTAAATTGTTTAAAAACGGTTTCACGGTCCATCTATTCCGTCTCTTTCTCACACCTAGGTTTCACTCTGACACAGGGTTCGTCTATTACGCTAGTATACTAAGTTTATGATATTGTCATAAACTAAAACAAAGACAACGTCCAAATAGCATGCAGGTTTAGAGAAATAATAGAATAAGGGGTAAATTACGTAATTTTGATGCATTAACTGTCCATATATTTCAAAAACTAATTCGCATATAGCTTGTTATTGTTTATTATGAGTTGTCGTTACCATCCTCTTCCACGCTCAATATGATGTATCAGAGGAGTCATAGAGGAGGATTTCTGGGACACAGGATTCTAGTCAGAATTTACAACCATTCGATAAAATATATGCCTTTGAATTAAAAAAGAAACCGCGCAATAAATACAGCTGGTTTGAACAATTATTCTCAATTTGGCAAAACGTATATTCAATTATTTATTTGTTCCTGTCGCAAAACATATATTTCGTATAAGAATTGCAATGAGTTTCTTGCCACATCTCTGTATTAACATTCGTGACAATTAGTGTCACTGCTTTGTTAGTGTGTTGCTAAAACAAATTGTTTCTGCTATAGTGACGTCACAAAATGGTGGTGGGCATTTTCGGTCACGAGGCATACACCTAACAAAACTAATTTAATTTACGTTTTAATTTTGAAAATACAAATAATTTTCATATCCTTTATAACAAAATAGCATTAAATTCATATTTCTTATGGTAAAAACTCGATAATTAACATACTTTCATAATTTAATTTCGATAGATAAAACTGACCTATTATTTATATATATTTTTCAACAATTTGTCAACAATTTATCATAATCAGCAAAGGTGAACATAGCTACAGGTATGGACTGCTAAATATTTACGTAATCGACCAACAGATCATGCAAGTACCTGGTTGAGATCCGAAGCGCCCTTAGTAAGCACAGAACACAGACACAGGGATTAAATAAAACAATAGGGACTACTCTACGTCATTCAGAGTAATACGGTTAATGGTAGACAAACAATTGAAAAAATATAGACATGTGGACTGCGAACGAATCCTGACCGGTGAACAAATCGCTGTAGGTTCTATTATGTACTAAAAAGCATTCATTTTCTCAAAATTGATTCCTTTAGAATTATTTTTGATATCATTTCAAACACTAGTACCGCTTCGGAAACAAGTGGCGCTCTGAAGCGGCGCAAGAAACTCTCCCAGCACACGTCTTTTGCGCTCTTTTTAATAAAATATACAATATTGTACTGTCATTGTTATAAAAAACTGCTATAAAATATTCATAATCTAGTCCCAGGCTGTCGGATGACTTAGATATTCAGCTGTGGAGTAGTAGGATTTACGACAGAGCCATTTTTTAATAAAACATATAAATTTATTTATAGATAATGACTGAACAGTGGCTGGGACTTTATTATGAAACATTTACCCTTAAAGTTATTATGTATCTTATGTCCGTCTTTGTAACGTTAAATGATACCGCTCAGCATCCGTATAGGAGCCCATAACATATTACTATATATAACATATTTAAGTATCCTACGCTTTAATATATCACCGAATTCATAACAATACTTTACTTAGAGTGCATGCATAGAATACGAATATACATTTTTACGAACCATGGATGAAACTGTACAATTCATGTCATTGGATAGAATTTGAAGAGAAAATGTTTGACTTTCTAATAATAGTATTTTCTTTTTCTGTCAATAGAGATGGGCAAGACGTTTATCTGATGGTAATTGGTAGGTCCTGCCCATTACAATGCAGTGGCGCTCAGAATTCTTAAAAAGCCCATCATTCTGAGTGGCACTACAATTGCGCTCGTCACCTTGAGATGCAAGATGTTAATTCTCATTTGCCCAGTAATTCCACTAGCTACAGCGCCCTTCAGACCTACGAAACACAGTAATGCATACACATTCCTGCTTCACGGCAGAAAAAGGCGCCGTTGTGGTACCCATAATCTAGCCAGCATTCTGTGCAAAGGAGCCGCCCACTGGTAAAAACATAATGTGGTGGCATAATTTAATTAGTGTTGTGAGAATATTTGGATTATTTTGTCGATAATTATAGTATCTTTATCGTTTGTATTTGCTTTATCTATTGATGTTTCGCAAGACAGTGAAGTTCGTAAAAAATCTCTAGAACACAGAAGCCCGAAATTTATTGCAATGTACTAAATAGCCTCATAAACTTTTCAGGCAATTGTAAAACGACAATTTGTTCCTTTTTTATATTTACAAAAAAAATTATTATGATCCAGAAAATGTCAAAACGGCTATCGTAACATGTCCTACTTTACAGTATTTTATACAACTGTTATATAACGAATGACGCCACGAGCGTTTTTTGACCAAGTTATACAACGTGTCGCATTCAATATTTTTTCTACGACTAGGTAATTTCAAATAAAACAAAAATTAAACAAAGAAATACCACAAGTTTTCAAGTTGCCGCTTAAATAGGCGGGAAATGTATTGTAAACATACTTATCTCTTGAGGAATGGCAAAGGTACACCCATACAGCCAACGCGGGAAAATTGAAAATTACAAAATATTCCTAGCCTGACATTAAAATATTTAGTCTAATAATGATCATTAAAATATTATGTATGTAATATAGTATGTATTACCTATTACCTAATAATTCTATGAACCTACCATACCTCACTTAGATTTTGTTAGTCTGTGGCACTAAAACAACTGTGTTTTTTTAACAACATTAAGTACGGTAAGCAATGCTTTTTTAGGCCATAGAGTATAGACTTTTTCTATAGAGGCTGTATAAATGACAAATAAAAGTAGAAGCGTACAATAAGTATATAGCCAACCTTGTATCCCATGACGTAGTTAGCGTTGATATAGTCGGAGCCGGGCACGCCGTCTTGCGGCGTCAGCTTGACGCGCGTCTGGTCGTACGCCTTGATGTCGGGGTAGCGGTTCTTGGGCTGGTTCTCGCGTGCCTCGGACGCGTGCGTCGACCGCTCCGGGAAACACTCGGGCAACATCTGCAACAACTACTTGGCCGTGATTTACACCATCAACAGATCCTTGCCATCTACATGTGGTTGATATCAATATTTTTTTATTACGATTTAAGGTTTAAATACACTTAAATTCTAGGATCTACTGTACCCCTGCTTGCGCTAGCGCGCCTGCATTCAACCCCTATACCTAAATAGAGAAACGTGTGCGCTTACTGTGCCGAAGTTTAAGTTATATACTCAAGACCTATTACTGTAAAGAGGCTTAGGATCCTCATAGGGTTTAGGCTGGGCATGTCCTTTACTTTGACTGAAAGTACTTTAAAACACCCCAGCCTGATTCTGGCAATGCCCTTAAATTCCTGTATGATGTGTTTGGGGTTTTCAGTGGCTTCACAGCAGAATCTGCACAGGATTGACTTGATTCACTGAGATCCATACCCAAACTAAATAGTTTGCAATAACCGAATAATGGAAAGCGGTAAGGTATTTCAAAAACAAGAGAGCACGCTACGCAACTCCTCATTAACGATCCCTACCAATAATTTATAGTCACCAATACATAATATGCTATATTTAAACATAGAATATTTGACATTATTTTTTGATATTGCGGATTCGTTAAATAAAATTAATTATTTAATTATATTATTATTATAAAAAAAAATGTTAACCTAAAGCAATTTTTCAGCTAATCTGTATTACGTAATCCGGCTCGAAGGACCGAATATATTATTCGGTCCTTTGATTTGAATTCTTTCCTGTGGAAATACATATACTCACAACAATTTCTTTTGCAAAACAGTATTACGGCTATAAAGTAAGTTTTTTGGACATAAAATTATAAGCTCTGATGGTGTTAAATACTAAGTAAACAACAAACGTTGTTATTTTGTGACGGATTTGTTAAAAGATATCTCGTAACTCGTTGAGGAATGAGTTGTCAGGCATTGGGACAGAACAGACATAGCGGGCGTACCTCGAACTCCTTCTGGAATCCGTAGTCGCTGTCAGCCTGCCGTTCGGCGTACGCGGCCGCCAGCTCGTGCTGCGGGATGGGAGGCATCTCAGGCACCGGGTGCGTGCCCTGCCGCCCACCCAGCCCTCCGACCACATACCTGCCATCAACCACAAAGACATTTAGAGGCATCTCGTTAAAAAAAAAATTTTAATTTTTTCTTAATTAAAAACAACACAAAAATAAAAAACGTTTAAAAAAAACTTTGCGTGACTGTTTTACACAAAAGCAAAAAAAAGTTTGGTGGATTTATTCTATATTTTACTAAAACCATAATTAAAATTGATTAAGACTTCAGAAAAGTAAGCTTAATAATTATGCACAATTAAGATAACTGAATGTAGAATCTTCCCAAAGAGTAAGTGTTGCATTCCTTATTTGTTTAGGTTTAAAATAGACTATTTATTTGGAGTAAAACCATTTCGAGTATTCATGTGTAACGTTAATGTCGTGAAATTTGTATAGAGAACAATTGTTATTGCTTCTCAAATAGAGAAAATAAAATGAGTGTTTCAGAGGTTCACAGTTGTAATCTGGTTTGATGGAACCTAAAAAATTTGATGGATCAATTTCAAACATAAGTAAATAGTCTCTCCATTTGACTTATAAAGTGTAGAATAAAACCATCATGAAAAGATGACTACAAGGATTACGAAATAATAAGGAATAGAATCTGTACTGCGACCCTAGTTTACACCGGTTACAAAATTCATTTTTTACATACAAAATATATTGAATGATTCGGACAGCTTATCTGAGATCGTAAAAAGCTTGAGATAACATAATGTCATATAAATGCAATAAGTACTAAGTAACATAATTAGTATTAATGTTGTATGTCACCTTAGTGCTGCCTGGATGGGGTTGGATTCCAGGTGTCGCCGCGTCTTCCGCGAGGACCTAGACTGCATCACGCACAGCGCGCCGCTTACCAACACTGCCACGCCGGCGCACACACACGTTGCCTGCGATTAAATTTAAATTTAATTTATTTGGTTTACACTTATTAACGAAATTCTTAGTAACATACATAATACTTATAACTTATAAAGTACAATACTAAAAATTCTCATTTTTCTCAATATGCATGTGTACCATGCTTATTGAGCTGAACGCTTGTAAAATTTACAACGTACGATATCTAGGCTGATCTGTTAACGACGCAACATGCACGCTTTGGGTTTCCGGTAGGTCTATTAAGATACGTTGATAGCACTTTCTACAATCACAAATTGTTACATTTATAAATACGTTAACTTTCGCTGAGAGTACGGAGTTGAACTCATGCGCTGTCCAAGAAGCCCCAAATTGTGAATATGGAATTACAATTAATAATAAATTAATAAGTAACAGCCTATTGCTGCCTTCAGAAGCTCCTATAAACAGATATTCAGACCACGCCTCTCCTCCTCATTGACCAATGAAAGAGAAGAGGCGTGGTCTCGCTTCACATAATATTTCTCTTTTGTTCTAGACTAGCGGCTGTCAAAATGCTTTTGTGACTGTTTGATATTCGTCATTTTGGCGCTGTTGGCCATGTAGCGAGAGTCTGCGGTACTAATACTAGTGATGACAACCTCAGCATGTGGCGAGTGGCGCTTCAAATAGGCACAAACAATTTGCTGTCAAATATATGGAACAGCCTGCCCAGTGGTATTTATACAGGTCAGTGTATGGTATACGTGGAGCCAGACTCGAGTGTCGGTAGTTACCAGCAGGGCTATCTCCAGCGTAGAGGTGGTGGAGGGGCGAGGCGTCGGTGCGGGCTGAAGCACGTTCACGTACTCGCTGTATATGGGCTCGTCGTGCTCGCTGCCCGCTGGAATTACAACCATTTTGTTAACTGCTTCAAGGTTTACAATGTTAGTTAAGCCATTTGTTATTATACTTCTGGGATTAATTACACAAATATAATTTGAAAACCAAATGCCTACATATTATATATATACAAAATAATCATATATATATGTAATTGGGCCGGCAATCACATCTAAGTCTCTACATAATAACTAAACTACTTGCTTAGGGCTATTTAGAAACAAATCTGGACGTATGTACGAGGTTTGATTGGTCCTTTAAAGATTTTATTAAATATCCTAAAACTATATACCTATAAAACGTAGGTATCGTAACGGTAGATTTAAAATTATATCTATCTTATTAAGTAATGCGGTGTAAAGTTACTCCAAGTAATTATATCCATTCTTATCATACCTAAACCTCCTTCCCACAAGCACACAGCCGGTCTGAGGTTCGAGTCTCCTTAGGAGACGCCCCGCGACTGTTGTTGCGTAGTCTTTGCGGCCTCCACGGGCCACGTCCTACTTCGCTGTGAAAGCCAGAGCTGCTAACAGCACAGAGGAGGTTTTAGTCGGTATGGGGTGTCCGCTTACGCGGACCCCGTTCCGGGGCGTAAATACGTAACAGTATTTCCTCCTCTCCAAAAAAAAAAAAAAAACCTAACCTACCTAACCTAATCAATGGAAGGCTGGCCTGAGAACAGCCTCCGGTGCAAGCACATTGACACTGAGAAGAGGCAGCTAATTACTTGTGCGCTACCTACTGAATATTTACCGCACTGCGAGTGTATTATATAGCGCGATAATTCGGCAAAACAGTGTGTGCCGTGCTCCAAAATACAGTCTAAACCAACACCGCTTGGAAGAAGAGAACAGAGGAATACCATGTATGTCGTTCCTTGCCTAATCTTTAATTCCCTTCTTAGCACAAAACCGCTCCGCCATCACGTGGTGATTGCCACACCCCCAAGCACGCGCATACATTTGTGGTACACATAAAATACCATACACCAAGTATAAAATTACATCTCCCTGTCATGTAATTTCTTAGCGACAAAGGTAAGACAAAAAGTGTGTTTATTAATGTATGTATGACAACAGTAATCAATAATCAACACGCGCTCCCGGATAGTACACATATTCGTGCGTACTTACGTATGAGCTCCACGAACAGCGTGTAGTTAGCGGCGGGGTCCAACAGTCCGTCTCTCACCACCAAATCCTCCCAGTCTCCTTCCAGCTCCTCGGCCAGCTTATCCATCATCATTGGATTCTTCATGTAGTCTCTAGAGAAACAAACAAGAAATAAATATTATAATCAATAACCAATAGTGGGAGGCTCCTTTGCACAAGATGCCGGCTAGATTATGGGTACGACAACCGCGCCTATTTCTGCTGTGAAGCAGTAATGTGTAAGCATTATAGTGTTTCGGTTTGAAGGGCGCCGTAGCTAGTGAAATTAGTGGGCAAATGAGACTTAACATCTTATGTCTCAAGGTGACTAGCGCAATTGTAGTGCTGCTCAGACCTTTAGGGTTTTTCAAGAATCCTGAGCGGCACTGAATTATAATGAGCAAGGCGTATCAATTACCATCAGCTTAACGTCCTGCGTGATAATAGTAGGCAATGTTAAGCACTAACCTGTCAACATCAACGTACGATCTCCGCTCCCTCCTCTCGTCGACGTCAGGGTCGTCAGTGGAATCCACCTCCTCCTCGAACAGCTCGTCCACCGTGGTGGACGGCAGCGTGGTGACCTTGGCGATGACGGCGGGCGCGTCCTCGAACCGGCGCGGCTTCCGAAGACAGCGGCGGCAGCCCGCGCGGTTCACGCCCGGGTCCTCTTCGTCGAATACAGACTTGCCGTCGCCGAGTATTATCTCGGAGTCCGGTGGGAACCTATCGCTATTTAAGACAACAGATACAACATTTATTAATAAATTCACTTCATCATCATCAGCCGGAAGACGTCCACAACTGGACAAAGGCCTATCCCAAAAATTTCCACGACGATCGGTCCTGCGCTCATTCAACGTATACCGTAGTCCATCTTGTGGCCAGCCTACTGCCACTTAAGTTTCAAAATCGTTTGGACTATGTCGGTAACTTCGGTTCTCCTACGGATTTCCTCATTTCTGATTTGATCTCGCAGAGAAACTCCGGCATAGCCCTCTACATTGCCCTCTGAGCGACCATAAGCTTTCACATAATTCACTTCAAGTAATATTGTATTTATATACGAACACAATGTTTTAGTAAAGATCACTGGAATGTAAAAAAAGCAGACATGCAACAGAGGCAGATGAACGAAGGAACTGCGAACAGGTAGAAATTAGCAGCTGTTTTTATATTCGTTATGCTCTGTGTATGTGCCATGTAGTCCATTGAATTTTTAATTTGAAGATATCAGTAATTGCGAAATCGCAATTTTGCTAATTTTCTATGCGCCAATTAGCTTCTAGTTTATCATTTAACAATCCAATTTATATAGCTAAAAGTACAATGATGTACTTATTTCAATTACTATCAGTACTTTTACAATACAACTCTCACAATACCTAGTTGAAAAGGAATATGAATTTTCTCCAACGTATGTAAAAGATAACCGTCCATGGAATAATTGTATATTTTTAACTGACGTGATATGTCGCTCGTTAAAATCCTTCCGTCACGTCTGGGATTACAGTATATACAAATTTAAATTCGAACCAAAATTCGCATCACGAATTGTCCATAAATGAAGGTAAATTCAAAATCTGTATATAATATTATAATCCTTGCAGTAAAATAAACCTTTTAGTGTGACTTCCCCCTAATCACATAAAAATATAGGCAAAAAATTATTAAAATTTGTTAATTTAGTAAATATTTCAATCCATAATAATACGCCCCTCTCTTTCTTTCCTTTATTTCGCATTTTTCTCATCGTGGATTGATCTACCATTGTGGTACCAACGTGGTATCGGCCAGGACACATCGCACTCACTTGGAGAACAAGTCGGTGACGTAGGCGGCCAACGTCGGACGGACGGAGTGAGCCTCTTCGTACTGCAGCACCGGCATGAGGCGCGGCGCGGGAAGTGAAGCCCACTCCTGGCCCAACAGCCTCACCATGTACACCCTGGGGAATGGCGACACTCAATTCATCATTCAATTGAAACAATCATCAAATGTTCTCAAATTCGAAATATGAAAATAAATCTAAAATTGTTAGAATATTCATCATCAGCCGGAAGACATCCGCTGCTTTTGTTTATGAAAATTGGGGACGAGACGAGCAGGACGCTCAGCTGATGGTAATTAATAAGCCCCACCCAGTACAATGCAGTGCCGCTCAGGATTCTTGAAAAACCCAAAAAAATTCTGAACGGCACTACAATTGCGCTCATCACCTTGAGACATAAGATGTTAAGTCTCATTTGCCCAGTAATATCACTAGCTTTGGCGCCCTTCAGATCGAAACACAGTAATGTTTACATATTACTGCTTCACGGCAGAAATAGGCGCCATTGTGGTACCCATAATCTAGCCGGTTTCCTTCGCAAAGGTGCCACTGGTAAAGGCTGCTGGTCTATCACCTCCCCCAAAGATCTCCACGACGATTGGTCCTGCACTGCCCTCATCCAGCGTATTCGGGCGATATTAACCAGATCGTCGGTCCATCTTGTGGGGTCTACCACTGAGTCTTCCGGTACGTGGTCACTATTCGAAGACTTTTCTGTGACTGCCACTTCAGTTTCGCAATCATTATTAGAATTAAGTAATTAATCATGGTTAGAATATTATCAAAATACAAATACGATACTATATTTTGTGTTAGTGAGAATAACTTTTATTTTCTATTGATTCTCTATGGATTTGTCTGTGATTTGTAACCTGCTCTACTACCAAATAAAACTGTCAGTCGTCTAACTACAGCTATTGTGTTTTATCTATACTAATATTATAAAGCTGCAGTGTTTGTTTGTTTGTTTGAACGCGCTAATCTCTGGTACTACTGGTCCGATTTGAATGAACCGATTTTTTTTTTTTTCAAAATTAGGGATCCGTAATAAAATTGCTATTTTGTAACACAAGGTGTAAAATCGAAAACCTATTTTTGCGTGCGCTGCAAAAACTATTGACAAAAGAACAAAATGATGTACAGGCTATTTATATAGGCAATATTTTATTACTTATAAAACTATCGCGTGAATCATACTTTATATGGCAAAACAACGTTTGCCGGGTCAGCTAGTTAAAAATAAATACAAAGCCTAAAAAAAATCACGTGGGTACTTTAATACAGCATTCAACAATCCAATAAGTAACCGAATATATCAGATATGGTCTTATATATCAATTAAAACAATAAACAAATTATTTTCTTACCTGTAGCAACATATTGGTCCATTTCTCTCCGATATTCTTGGCAGATGCATTGTGAACATGTATCGATCATTCTCCACTATCTAATAAAAAAAAGAATTCAAATTACAGACAACATATTCGTTATAATTACTAATTAGTTATCTATTAGTTATTAGTAATTATTATTAAAAAGCCTATTAGTATCAAATATTCATAACCTAGATCTATCAATTATTCATAAGCGATTTGGATCAATTACTATTTACTTAAATAATTTAAACATCTAGATAGACTATTTTCCTGTTAGGCTAGACATGACAACAGACCAGCTTTATCACTTTAGTGTGCATGACAGCTACAGCTTACACTCGCGATACATCATCAGTCACTTTGTATTAGTGTGCGTGTGTTAGCTGAAAATATAGTATAACAGTTCGCCGCTATTTTTTTTCGAAGTTTTCACAGCTTACTTAATTACAAGACGTATAAATTATCCAAAATTTATATGTAATTGTCGTGGGGATCAATTACCACCAAATTCAAATATTTTTATTAAAAATACAATTTAAAATCACTCAATATCGTCTGACACTAGTATCCGTTTGAAATTCTATGCCTTAGACCTACCAAAGAGAAACAAGTTATATTACAAGTTACTGTTTGCGAATACTTTTTCCCTATTATCATTATAGTAACTTAGTAATTTGTAACAGCTTGTAGAAAGTGTATGGTAAGACAGTACAAACATAATGTGATATAATTGTGGTGTAAATCACTCCATGTGTTGTCGCGGCGCGTGCGCAAACAACAACTCAGCAAGCCGTCACAGAGATCCATTCAACATTATGATGATCGTAACAATTTGTTATTTAGTGACAAACCTAACCCTCAATTCTTGGATTAATTATGCAAATTAAACTTGTAACCAAAATTTATAAACGATGCGGGACTCGAACTCACTTGATAAAAGCACTCGGATGGAACCTGCGAGGCTGCGGTTCGAGTCACGCTGCGTTGTTAAAGTTTTGTTACAAATTTATTTTGTGTAAAAAAACGATCGTGCCTACACACGGCGAATTCCCCTTACGGCCGTTCCCAATATTCAGTCTATCTTTCACTTGAGGTAAAAATCGTAACTATCGTTGACTTTTCTGTCCCAATATATCCGTGCACGCTGTCTGTCAATGGGACGACGTACAGCTTACCAGCGATATAAAGTTTGTATGGAAATTATTGCAATTCACGCGTCCCAATATAAGACGACAAGAATGACTTATCGGGTGTATTGGGACAGATTCAGATTACTGACAGTTTCTAGGTAGTAATTTATCTCTATATGTTATATTTTTACAGCAATATCTTTCGTACCTTCCGCCAGCGGGGTCGCGGCGGTGCGTCAGGCGGTGCGGGCTCGGTACTGCAGTAGCGTGTCTCCTCCTCGCCGCGGCGCCGCGTGCGGGTCATGGCACTCAGCCGCACCGTGTAGTTCGTATTGGGCTGGAGGTCTTCAAACCTGCACAGATATACACAAGGTGATGAGAGACTAGCAACACGTTCACCTGGTGCTCATTTTGCTCTGCGATTGCTCTCGACTGTTCGAGACCTAAGATTTGTATTAAGGCGACACTAAATGCCTGCGACCTCGAGCGATATGAGTTCACGGCTCCTATGTAACAAAGCCAATATTTTCAAAATTCTTGGGTCGAAAAGGTAACATTTTAACAGGCGCAAACTGCTTAATTGCTTACAATCCTCATTATTGATTACTAATCTGAATAAATGTACCTACATAAAAAAGTAAAATCTATAAGGACAACTTTTATGATAGTAGTATACTAAACAAATGCATCATGCCGAGATAAAACTTGTTTAACTGCAAAGAAAACTGGTAGTTCATAATAGCGCTGGAGTGTTAACTTTAACCAACAGCAAGCATTAGCAACCTACAATTAAGACTTAAGGGTATGTGTAACAGGATAAAGTAGTGTTCATAGCTCCAAACGCTATATTTTCACCACAAAACTTGTCTTAAAACACCTTGTTTGCGTGTTTTCTATTTACCCTTCGCCTTAAGTATTGTTTCTTGTGAAAGAAATATGTGTGTCGTGTCTTTAGTCTGTTGATAGGATAAGAGGAGGTTAGTACTCGTAAGTTGTAGAACTTTTTAATGAAATTTCGAATTGATTTTAAACGTAGTAAACACTTAATAAAAGAAATCAATTGATTTATACGGAATACTTATAAATATTGAGTGGTCGGGTGTTCACTTATCAATTAAGTAACTTTATGATACACTTAAGTATACAGGTTGTCCCAAAGTTATGGGACATGAAGGGAAAGTACCTTAAATATCGAAGATAGGCTATTTTACTGAAAGAAGACTTTATGTTATTTTTAAAAGTTAGTAATTCTGCATTGAAAGATTTTCTAAAAATTACTTGCCTCGTCTGGGAATCGAACCGACTTAAATGTAAAAAAAAACACCCCTACTTTTATGATGCCAATTGAAAGAATGGCCAAAAACTAATAACTCTTCTTAAGTAACATTTAACATTTAGTATTTTAAAAGAAAGTAGCCAATCTATCTGCGATATTTAAGGTACTTTCCCTTCATGTCCCATAATTTTGGGACAGCCTGTATAATATAATACCTACAAAGAAAATAGTGTACATATTTAATATTGAAAATAATTTAGGGATTTTCTTCTATCTAGAATTCTTTCAAAAGTTTATCAAAAAGTTATATACAATCAAATTTACACAAACATGAACGCTGCATTTTATTGGTACACAACTTGCAGTGTTAGCTTGGCTTGCTCTATGACTAGGGTTGTCAACCGTAGTCTGAAATACAGCATTCTACTCTATATCTTGTAGGTGTACTGTATAATCTATAACTCTAATAGATTATGATAAAATACTCTTTTATACACAAAGTCAAAGTTATAAAATATTTTACTAATATAAAATCAACAGATTGCTCTTCAACGTGAAACACCAAAAATACAATTCAAAAACATGCTAATTACACAAACGTTCAAACATACATATTTTAAAAATGTCCAGTAAAACAATACAAGGCTGAACCATAAAATCCATGAAAAATAACAACTACAATACTATTCAATTCCACATTGTAATATCATTTACTAATTAGTTATACACTTTTTGGTTTGTTGTTTACTATACTATTGCCAGCAATGTAATATTATTATGCAAACCCATTTTATTTTTATCGGTAAATATCTTTAAACGAGCAATTCTTGTATATATATATTTATATATATATATAAATATATAATCTGAATCTCGGAAACGGCTACAACGATTTTCATAAAATTAAGTATGCAGGGGATTTCGGGGGTGATAAATCGATCTAGCTAGGTTTCAATTTAAAAAAAAATTGTTTTATCCATGTTTGAATGAGAAACAGCTACAATAACATTAGAATACAAAGGTAAATTTCGCCACTATATACAAGACTATTATAGCTCAGATGGGACATTGGGTGATCCGGACAGCAGAAGACCCCGGTTCGAATACAGATGTCCTATTAGTTTTTTTTTTGTTCAAGTTTTGTACATTCTTAAAAATCCAAGCAAGGCTCAATCGTCCGGATATTCAGTATAATAGGTATATTTAAAAAAAAATATATAATTTTCTTTGGGAGGTCCGTACTCTTTCTTCACCTCCTTTGAAATCAGATATACTCCACTTTTTCTAATAAAAGTTGGCAACCCTACCTATGATAAAACCCGCTGCTGGTTTTCAATGGTTTATTAATGACGGAATGTAAGTGGTAAGACTCTGTCACCTCACAGTGCGCGAGTCGTTCGTCTTGAACTTGGTGAGCGGTCCCCACATGGCCTCCTTAACCGTGCCGTAGCGGTCGCGGTACGTCGCGTTACCCGTGAGCTCCATCTACAATACAAAAAAAACAATGACAGCAACATCTAATATATAAAATTCTCGTGTCATGGTGTTATTTTTGAACTCCTCCGAAACGGCTTGACGTGCATATTGGGTAGGTCTTAGAATCGGACAACATCTATTTTTCATCCCCCTAAATGTTAAAAGTGGTCTCAACACGAATTTTTTTTTTAATTTATTGTAATTTTTTTTAAATTTGTTTCATTATGAGTCAGCATTAAAAAATACATACATCTTCAAATTTTCACCCATCTACGAACAACAGTTACTTTTGTATCGCGATTTTAATATTGGCAATACAACATTTGCTGGGTCAGCAAGTATTATATAGAATATCTAAGCAAATTGCAAGTTCATAGAAAAAAAAGGCCTGCAACACACCTCTTGATATCTGGTATTCTGTCTGTCCATGGGCGACTGGATTTCACTTAACATATGATGAGCGACTCACCCATAAATGAGCGACTAACGGCCGTTTTCAATAACCTATCTATCCTCAGTTTAGCTTACGGATACATTGTTGCCACCGTTTAATGATTTTATCTATCCATAGCTGTTATGTCCAATATAGTTATGGTCCAATGCTATCTTTCAATGGGCTATTGAAATGTAAGTAAGCGTAAAAGGATCGATTTGTCTACCTCTAGTAAGTTAAACTCATGATAGATAGGTTATTGAAAACGGCCGTAAGCAGGTAATAAAGACACCAGCAGATGCCCCACTTGATAATAAACGCACATAACCGTCACATACAGTCATTGGTTGTTTTAGTAACTTCGTAGGGCGGCGTCGTAACACGGGTGGTTGGTTGGATTTCTGGTCTATGCGAAATTTTCGTGAACGGGAGCTACTTGTGATGGCTGAGTGTCCTGTCATTGAGAAACCTGCTCTTAATATTTGAAATGTTAAAAATTATGGTATAATACATTTATTTATTACAGAGTGAACGGTTATACATTAGTGCATTTACATCCAGTCTTTTATGGACTTATTACTCTTGCATAGTTTTCATGATACTTTACAAATTTTTTTTTCATATAAATTAATTAGATCTTGACTTGAGGGTGACGAAACCAGCACTTATGTATGCATTTAATTTCTCAAGCGTCTGAAATTTTATCGCATCCGCCTACCATTAACCATTACTACAATTTTTTATGGAAAAGGAGGACAAACGAGCGTACGAGTCACCTGGTGACATTCTCTTGCAACACCAGAACAAAAACAAGTTGCCGGCATTTAAGGCAGATGTACTCGCTTTTTTTGCAGGTACCCATGCCGTATCGTCGCGAAAACACCGCACAAGGAGGCTCACTCCGCATTCATTCAAACCGCACTATGGAGAAACGCCGCCATACATACATCCATGGTGGGTGTATTATATCCATATTTGTGCGAAGGTGGAATTCGGCGGCAGGAATCAGGTGAAACAGCTCTTCGAAAAACTCCCGTTCACAGAGCATTTTGTCCCCGACATTTCGAGCAGCTCTGCGTTGCACGCGGTCAAATACCAGTACATCTAGTCAACACGCGGGTACTCACGGTGTATCCCTTGATCTCCGCGTTGGGCTTGAGCGGTGGTTGCCAGGTGAGCGTGATCCAGCTGCGTGCGCAGGTCACACTCACGTTGGCGGGCCGCCCAGGTGTACCATCCAACGTCGCCGCCTGCATCTCGCTCGACCACGCACCACATTTCTTGGTGAAGTCTGAACATGAACATACCTGGAACCATCACATACGATCAATAATACCAGTGGGAGGCTCCTTTGCACAGGATGCCGGCTAGATAATGGGTACCACAACGGCGCCTATTTCTGCCGTGAAGCAGTATTGTGTAAACATCGGTTTGAAGGGCGCCGTAGCTAGTGAAATAACTGGGCAAATGTGAATTAACATCTTATGTCTCAAGGTAACGAGCGCAATGGTAGTGCCGCTCAGAATTTTTGGGTTTTTCAAGAATCCTGAGCGGCACTACATTGTAATAGGCAGGCCGTATCAATTACCATCAGCTGAACGTCCTGCTCGTCTCGTCCCATATTTTCGAAAAAAAAAAACAAAATTATTGATTAACTTCATTTTTGTAGTGATTGTGTGGGGAAAGAAGGTTTTAACCCCCCTCGTACACGACCAGTAATTTTTGAGTTGATTGGTATTTCGTAATACTACATATATGAACGATTAGCTTTGTGTAATTAATCCTCGAAGAGAAGGTTTAACTTTAAAAAAATAACAAATTGTTTAGATTTGAAAGAGCGGCATCTTAAGTAAATTTCCTACTATGCAAATATTGGGATTGAGTAGATCCTGTAGATGAAGCCACAACCTAAGAGTTGAACAAAGACATATCAATATTTATGAACTTTACGTTACTCGAACGGTTAGCTCAGTGAAAGAGCGCTCACACGGAACGCGAGAGGTCGAGGCTTCGAGTCCCGCATCGTTCATAAACTTTGCTTTTAAATTTAATTTGTGTGGGATATTAATATTGTTTTTTTATGATAATATTCCTTGCTTCGGTCCGCCCCATTTTTCTGAAATATACTATATAAAATATATCAAAAAGACTTACCCGAAAGACATAAGTGCTGTGCGGCTCCAAGTTATCAAACATATAGGGCAAGTTTCTGCTGTCTCTCGAATGGTATGCCCTTCTCGGTGCCACCTCTTCCATCTTCCTCGCTTCTAGCAAATAATAGTGTATGAGCTCTGCAATGTCTTCCGGTGGAGGGGCCCAGCCTATAGTCACCGAAGTAGCTGAGAATCCATTGATGGATATATTCGGCACAAAGATAGGATCTTTATCCAAGGTCCTGACAGTGGACTCGTAGATATGAGGTTTACTCTGCCCGTGCATTGTTGTCACTTCCAATTTGAGCTGGTAGTTGGTAGACTTCTCTAAGCCCTCCATCACGAAGGATATATTCTTGGTGCCAATCTTCTCTCGCGTGTACAAACTAAAATCAGTTGAGGGTAGTTTTCGATACATGAGGTTGTAACTTTTAATCGGTGAGTTATATGACCTGATTGTCCAGTTCAGAAACAACTGGGAAGCGCTTATCGGTATAACTGTGTCGATGACGACCTGTGGGGGGGCGTACACCATTACATCGATGGTACCAGTAATGTTTGATGACGTCACTGGATCGAACACTTCACACACGTAGGTGCCGTTGTCTTCAGGATTATGTATGTGTAGATCGTATTTGCTCTGGAACTGTTTTAGGCTTAGTCTATTGGGCCGCTTTGATGCAAGCTCTGTAAGCTCGTTATCCTTGGCCCGTTTCCACCATTTCACTTCACCAGGCTTGTATACTGGAAACAAATGACATTTTAGCACTTATGAAACAAACAATTTTTAAAATCACCTTGGTTTTGAACACTATTGAAGACTGATCAGTTAATTACGATTGGAGGATGTATTACTTAATCGAATTTTTATTGCGGCTCAATAGCACATTAATAATACCGACTACTGCGCCTTGGCTTGCCTACTTTTATTAAACGAAATAAAGTTAAATAAAATTAAGGTGTAGTGCCGGTCAAAATTTTTGTATTTTACAAGAATCCTGAGCGGCACTGCATTGTAATGGGCAGGGCGCATCAATTACCATCAGCTGAACGTCCTGCTCGTCTCGTCACTTATTGTCACAAAAAAAACAAGGTCTGTACGTGGCTTTAAAACAAACTTACGTTCAAAAACACAGTCCATGGTGACGTTGGCCTGGTCGGACACGTTGTGGCGCACCGGGCCCGCGCTGCTGCTCACCAGGCGGCCCGGGAAGCTCAGGTCCAGTACCGCCACTCGCTCCGACCTCCGCTCGCCGAGCGTCACCGCGCACGTGTAGTTGCCATCGTCGCTCGAACTCGAGTTGGCGATGCTCACATTCGACACTCTGTACTTTTTCTGGTTACCGTCGAGATCCTTCTTTTGTAGAAGCCTTTCTTCCGTGTATTGTTTTATTCTGGAAAATTCAATTGAATATATAATGTGTTATGGTTATTTAATATTCCAATTAGTACCAACACTCAGTTATTATAATATTAATGGAATAATTTGTAAACTGTTAATATTATAAAGCAAATTTTTAGTGACGTCACTTTATAATGAAGTTGGCAGTATCTGTTGCTGTATGCTGTTAGGAATTTCTCTCAGCTATTACGCACTTCTTGTTATTTAGTGTTACAATGTATATAGTTGTCATGATATTGAAATTATTGAATATAAAATGTTCTATTCAAGTGGATCGTAGAAGTGTTTTATTACAATTGGTAATGGCAACCAGTATTTTCTTGACTGCGTTAGTACTAACAGTAAGACTAACTGCACTGTTCGTCAAATATTGCCAACCAGTCTACGATAGAATGATTGACAAATAGCTCGTTGGAGAACGAGAAACGCAACGGCCACTTTCTTCAATCAATATAGTATTTTACAATGGCTGTAATATACAAAACAAATTAGTTTCCAAGGTGCTGTATCCAATATATGAATTACTTTTTATGAATATTTCATAAAAAGAAATAAAGAATCATTGTATAAATATAAATTATCCTATATTGTATGCATCAGCCTTTAGAGCTTGAAATCATTGTTTGTGTCACTCCCCTAATAGCAGAGAAAAATAGGTGTCGTAGAGAGACCATATACCTTTCGCCGATCACAAGTGGTTCCCCCGCGTGCAGCCACTCAACCTGAGCCTCCGCGGGAGACACGCTGCAGCTGATGTTTGTGACTCCGCCAAGGTTCCCCACGAGCGACACGTCCAGGATCTCTGCTACATCTTGACCTGGAACCAATTGCGACTATTGAAGCTACTTCCTACAATGTTAATGTGGGCAAGTTGGACCGCGAGTACATACTTGTTCGTATTGAGTGGAAAGGAGAACAGCCACTTTGTATTTGGCATTGGTACTGAAATAAAGTTCTTTGTACACCAACAAAACATATTATACTGTTACAAACCTTACTGTTTTTGTATACTAACAGTTTTTGAGATTGCTAACTAGCAGGGTTCATGAGTTATCATGATTTTTATATTTCATGAAAATAAGCTATATTTAATAATAATTTTTTTTTTGATTGATTTTGTAAGAATTAGATCATCATATAAAGAGATGAGACCGCAATATTCTTTGGAATAAGCATGTTGTGATAGTCTACCCCCAGAGTAGACTGTTTACACAGTATGCTTCCTCAGTACTTTCCACCAAAGGGTGACCACTATAGGTAATAATAATATAGGGTTAACTGCTATAATAATTTCATCTACTGATAAAGGTTTTCCTAAATAGGTAATTTCAACAAGCCTTTTTTTAACTAACTTCAAAAAAAAGGAGGAGGTAATCAATTCAACTGTATTTTTTATCTGTGTTACCTCAAAACTTTCGACTGCATCAACCCATTTTGATGATTCTTTTTTATTTGAAAGCTAGTG
Organism: Leptidea sinapis; assembly: GCF_905404315.1. Classification (NCBI taxonomy): domain Eukaryota; kingdom Metazoa; phylum Arthropoda; class Insecta; order Lepidoptera; family Pieridae; genus Leptidea; species Leptidea sinapis. The sequence goes on from NC_066297.1 coordinate 2,894,573, forward strand.
CTGGTGGTAAACGATGGCTGGTCAATCCCCATCGAGGATGGGCGCTCTTTTTGTTAACGAAGATTTAAGTTATATAACGTTTCGTCAAGATTTTAATTTATTCAATTTATAACGTTCGCGTATTTTTGATGCATCTTGCTGACAGGTGGATGGCCGGATTATGGTCTTTGTACTACGATTCCCGTTGATAAACTGTGGAGGACGGTACACAAAAAACGTAATGAAGATTTCTTATTGCAAGGCGATGAAAAGAAGATTAAAGATCAAATAATCAATATACGGGTGTTACAAAATTACCCATAACGCCGAAAGAAGGTTAAATGGGGCCTTATAACGAGTCCATTCACAATATTTAAGAACATTTGCCTTTAGACAGTTTTCAAAGCCAATACTTGAGTATAATTACATGCTTGTATTGAGGTAGCAAACATATATGAATGAAAAATAGAAAAACTATTAAAGAAGACAATTATTAGGTCAATTTATGGGGTATTTTGTAACACGTTGTATAGGTAGGTATCTGTTGAGCGTTGACTGTTGAATACAGCCCAGTTCGACCGTTAAATGGAATAAGATTTTTGAGGGAGTCACTTTTCTCGTTTCCCTCAGAGATTCAAAATGCGTAAACACCCGCCCACGCTACGAGATAAAATATTTTCTTCTGTATAAAATCCTGCATCAATAATACGAACATTTTCAGCAAAATACAGTCTAAAAAGCGAAATTCTCAAAAGGATGTGAATATAATCTTAGGACATCTTATTTTAGATGTGATGCTTGATCGCCTATTAATGGACATATTTTGTCGCAAAATAATTATTATCAAAGCTGGAATATCACAATCCTACTACTTCATCATAATCAGCCGGAAGACCTCCTCTGCTGGACAAAGGCGTCTCTCAAAGATCTCCACGACTATCGGTCCTCCTCTGCCCCACCTACGAAGTATGTGCCCTGCCCACTGCCACTTCAGTTTTTCAATCATTTGTGACTTTGGTTCTCCTACGGATCTCCTCAATTCTGACTCGCAGGGAAACTCCGAGCATAGCTCTCTCTATTGCCCTCTGAGCGACTATGAGATTTGTCACCATTTCCTACTAGTTAAATTAATATAATCCTTAGGGTTTGGTCATTAGCGCCGATTGGGTACCACAATATGTCTGTCTTGTATCAGTATCTATGTTACTTTGCTGAGTAGGAAAAATGTTCCTTAAGGGGAATCTTTTCTTCTTTTATATGGAGGAGCCACCGTTGCGGATATGCCTCTTAAATTTTCCCTAGCTCAGCACGTTTCATTGTCTGCTGACAATATAGCCTTCCGCTATGGCATTAGGGCATCTGCTTTTGTAGTCGAACGAGTTCTCTTTTCCAGGACACACCTTCTCCATCATATTAGTGTCACAAATATCCGGCCAAAAAACTCTTCAGTGTCACAAGCCGGTGTCCGATATCTACCACTCAGGATTCTTTCTATAGCCATGTTTTTAATACAGCGAGTCCACAGTACCGGGAATCAAAATTTGTCCATATATGGCCGGTTAAGCTCCAACATTACAATAGGAAAATGGTAAAATACACGTTCATGAATGTAGGTCAACACTATTTTGCAACAAACTGCAAACAGCACTGGCCAGGCTGACCTATATGTATTGTAATGTATTCCTGCAAACAACCCTTGGTGCGTTTATAGAATTATCAAAATAATACGATTGAATAAAAATACTTTTACTTAAATGATTAAAAAAATGACTTGCCAGTATGACGTGTGCACCACTTACAATACTCTGTCTATCCATAGTTTAACTTACTAGAGGTAGACAAATCTGTCCTTTTACGCTTACTTACATTTCAATAACCTATTGGCAGATAGCATTGGACTATAAATATATTGGTCATAACTATGGATAGATAAGATCTTGTCATTAAACGGCGACAGCAATGTATCCGCTAGTTAAACTAAGGATAGATAGGTTACTGAAAATTAGTCCGTTAGTCAATGTGAAAATCAATTTCGTTTTGATCCTTGTTATATAAATACCACAGAGGTATAGACATCTATACCTCTGTGGTATTGGTATGTTGTATGGGTGGTATTTTTTGACTTTCAATAAGTGATATCACATCCTATTTTGAATAAAAATATTTGAATTTGAATATACTGAGGAGGAAAAGAGCCTCCCAATGGTAATTGGTAGCGGTTACTATTATTTTAAGTTAATAAAGAGTTTCATCTATCGCACTTAGGTAACCGGTTCATTCATTATTACTCTATGGACTGTAATTTGAAATTCCATGCAGACTCACTGCCGCGTAGTAACTTGTACTCGTTACAAAAATTGTATTGATCACTAGCTGACCCGACAGACATTGTTCTGTATATTATAAATAAAATAATGTTTTTTATGAATTTATCAATAATATATCATAACATTAGAATTAAGTAATGAAATTGTTTCACAGCAGAACTGTCAAACCGTGCGTCAATAAATTCTCTCATAGGAATTATGTATGGACACATCAAAGGAAAAACAAAATGTTGTTAATTCCGAGCATTTTTTTATTTATTCACCCTTTAAACCTTCTCTGGACTTTCACAAATAATTCAAGACCTAAATTTGTCAAATCGGTCCAGCTGTTCTCGAGTTTTAGCGAGACTAACGAACAGCAATTCATTTTTATATATATAAGATAATTCGTAGCTGTTCGAATAAGCCGTTACTTGATTGTAAATGCCAGTGTGTAGTGTATCAAGCAGCTGATTTGTCTATTTATAGCTGACGGATGAACCGCGGAGTGCATTGGGGAGTAGCGTGCGGGCCCGCTGCCACAGATGTTTAGTACGTGTTAGGTTCTAGAATAAAAAAGGAACAGGAAATACAAACGATGACGTAATAAATAAGCACATGTAGATTAATATACTATACTAGCTTTTACCCGCGACTTCGTCCGCATTTAATAGTTACTTTGGACAACATTTTTTTGTTTTTTTAGGATACCTTTTAAATAATATACATACAAACTGCTCTTTCCGCTGCTGGCAGCGCTCTTCTATGAGACAGAGCATATCCCTTGTCACTGTGGACAGTCTCTTTAATAGTATTTCCCTGCGAACTTTTAATCTCTTATTTCATCCCCGTGTAGTTCACCTACCTTGTTTCAAAAATGCTCGATCAAATGTTTAAATAAATTATTTCGTATCAAGTCCCTTACTCAATACAAGGTTTCATGGTTTTATCTTTTTCGACGAATTTCCATACATACTGCTATCCCCTATTTCAACGCCTCCATTTATTTATATTATAAGCGTGCGTTTACATTAAATATAAATATTATAAATATATAATTTATTGATACCTCAGTTCCAAATAGTAACAATTCAGAAAAGGCTTCCAAAAGAAAGCAACTTGAGTTGTTACTGTATGAAACGGAAACATTCTACGCCGCCGGAGCTACTTAGAGACATTTTATCCCGAAACATCCATGATTCCCGCGGGATTTGAGAAAAACCGAAATTCACGTCGATGAGCTATAATAACTACACCAATAGTAGTTTTATTTTGCCATAGCAATCTTCCTCGAAATAAGATTCATATAATATGTTGGGAACGGGAGCGAAAACGGGAACCGGAACTGGAATAGGACATGAGATAATCTTCAAATCCAAACTTGCTTATTATCTCTAAAAAAAACCTTTATCTACGCCGACGAAGTCACGGGCATCGGCTAGTATATTATATTATTCAGAAAAGGGTTCCAAAAGAAAGCAACTTGAAATGTTACTGTTTGAAACGAAAATATTCTAGACTTATGAAGATATATTGGAAGTAAAAACGACATTCACTTATCGACTTGTTTCTCTGTGGTAATGGTGGGTCATCGTTTATGGAACAATTTCTCATACTTATCTCAAACTTACTCAATTTCAGACTCGTTACACTTTGGAACTGAGGTGTCGATATATTCAATAAAAGAATTTAAACATGTAATTATGTTACGGTGACCAAGAAAATAGTTCTCCTAGAATTTACGCTCAAGGCTGTTTTACACGTATTAAGTAGATAAGTAGTTAACGCAAAATTAAGTTAACTACTTAAAATTAAGTTAACTACTTAAGTGCGTGTCCAAACGTATTTAAGTTTTTTTTTTATGATAATAAGGGACGAGACGAGCGGGACGTTCAGCTTATGGTAATTGATACGCCCTGCCCATTACAATGCAGTGCCGCTCAGGATTCTTGAAAAACTCAAAAATTCTGAGCGGCACTACAATTGCGCTTACTAAGTAGTTTGGCTTTGTAGTTCACCAAAGATTCAACCGATTCGGCCGATCAACAACGCCAGGAAGTCGTAAATTCTTTTTTAAGTTTTCTAATTAGTGATGATTTGGACGAAATTAAAGAGGAAATAAGTAGGGAAATAACAATACTAAAAAAGAGACTCTGGTTGAGAAGTTGGATTTTAGGAAGTGAGCAATATGGCGCTAGTGTAACTTTGTTTCAAGATCTAGCAGAAAAAGATAAAAAAGAATAAGATAAATTTACGCTAGCTAATCTCAGCATCGGCCCCATGTCCCATATTGTTTGTTTCACTACAATCGGTTCCTAACAAAAAAGGAAAGTTAAGATTTTTTTTAATGGCAATAAGGGACGAGACGAGCAGTAAGTTCAGCTGATAGTAATTAAACTTGATTAGTAATTAATTATTAGATAGTTAATAAACCTGTGTAACTTCGTGTACCTTTTAAACTTTATACCATAATTTATATTAACATTCGTTTATTATTAATAACCTCATATTTTTTGATTTTTCAATCGTTAAGATCTAAGTGATCTTCTTTTTACGTTCAGTTTCTTTTATTTATTTTTTTAAGAGTGAAAATACATAAATTAGATCTATACTGCCTTTATTTACTGATTTTAACTTCTATTGAATTATATTCATAACTATAATTTAAAAAATTACTAGTCGCTGCTACTCCACTCTGCTGGACTCAATAATGTTGGGACTACTGAAAATCAGTGCTACATTGGCGCCACGCCATTGCAGCTTATTACTGAGTTAGCTTCCTTTGGTGACATTCACTGCCGCACAGTACCTTTTACGTTTTTAGTAATAAATTGTTTTATTTAATTAGTTTCATTAGTTACTTCTAAAAATTTATTACTCATTCTGGTTTGTTATTTAATAATTGGGTGGTAATGTTATTTTTTGGAGCAACGTTATTTTATTAACTCTTCCTATAGAACTGTAGAATATCATAAATTCAGACAATGTGTTACAATATACCTGAATTCAAAACTAGACGAAATAATTTCGCTATATCATTTTGCTAATGATTGTGCCTTCGCTACGACATCTTCAATAGTACCAACCATATAGAATGCGGCTTCGGGTATGTTATCTAATTCACTGTTAAGTATTCTTTTGAATCCTTTTTCAAATTTAACAAGTTTTCCAACTTGACCAGTGAATACTTCAGCGACTTGGAAGGGCTGGTTGTTATGGTGGTTTGTTATCAATAAATTTTTATTCTATTCTATTCTAATTGATACTCCCTGCCTATTACAATGTAGTGTCGCTCAGGATTCTTGAAAAAAAAAGAAGATAAAAAAATACTTTGGCACGACTCTCCTGCTGTGGTTTGTAGTATTCGACATGACTAACTGATAAAAAATGCGTTTCTATACCGCAAAGTAATACTACTACTGCTGAGTGCTGAGATTCCTCTGGTAGTATGAGTACCAGTGATGATCTTGTGATCATTAGTTATATTCTAAATAGAAAAGCAAAACATTTCAAGGTGGTTGTTAATTATTACAAATTTTGTGTCTATATAACTTAGTATACTATCTTACGGCCGTTTTAAATTACCTATCTATCCTTAGTTTAACTTACTAGAGACAATCCTTTTACGCTTACTTATATTTCAATAACCTATCGATAGATAGCATTGTACTTTAACCAATAATATAACTATATTGGACATAACTATGGATAGATAAGATCTTGTCATTAAACGGTGATAGCAGTGTATCCGTAACTAGACATAAAAAAATAACAGTTATCGAAAACGGCCGTAATAAGTAACAGCGGCGTTGGATTTGATTTGAGGAGAGAGGCGAGAATAAATTAAAAATGTTCACGTGTGCTCAATGCCCCCTAATTTTCTCTGGGTCTTCTACTGCCCCCCTGAAAGTCTCAAACGCCCACAAGGGGGCGTTATCGCCCACGTTGATAACCTATGATCTAGACCATAGAAGACCCAGAGAAAATTAGGGGGCATTGAGATGGCGCAGATGGGGCGTGGGTAGATTAAAAAATATAGTCTAAAAAGGCAAAAACATACACGAAAATACTCTAGAAAAAAACATATTCTCAAAGTGGGCGGTGAGCAATATAAGGTTGAGAAACTATGATGTAGATAGAATCTCTTGCTGTTAGACAACCGATAAAAACAGGCCAGGAATAGTGTGCGTGACAAGCAACGTCTTACACTCGCGATTTGTATGACACTTTGTGTTAGTGTGCGTGAATTGCTCAAAGAGAGGTTAGTTCCAAACTCAATGTTTTTTCGACGTTTTCACAGCTGTCATAGTCTAGACGTATAAATGATCCAAGATTGACATTCATAAGCACAGAGCAACATAGGCCACACACGGTGAGCCGGTGAACCTTGTTGCTATATATTCATTAGTGTCATTTTTCCTTGAACTAAATGATTTGATGATAATTCTAGTTTGATTTGATTCAGATCGCTTTCGCACTACGTCCGATCAGAATTCAGGGTCATATCCGTACACGTGAAAAAACTGAACCGATGTTTGTCTGATTTGGTTCATGTTTTCTAACACACCTAAGTAATTTTTAAAAAAATCAGTTTCAATAACACGCGTTTTAATCCTATAAAGGAACCAAAAACCATATAATGTACATGACACTTTATACTGTGTGTGTGGTCAAGTCGGTCGCGGGAGACCTCGTAGAACATTCGTCGACCAAATTGGGGAAGTTTTGAGAAAAGGAGAGGTCCGAAGCACCCGCAACCGGCGAGCATGTATGAAAAGAGTAATGAATGTAGAGGAAGCGCATGAGGTTTGTCAGGATAGAAGCAAATGGCATTCTATTGTCTCTGCCTACCCCGACGGGAACAAGGCGTGAGTGTGTCTGTATGTACACTTTATACTCGCTTCAGTCATACAAACTACTATCTCCTACTGCCGAGCTTCTTATGGCATTAGCGTGATGTATAATTCAGAATGTATGTATGACACTCCACATAGACACACACACACGCACACACACAAGGTTATTGAGAGCTGAAAGTCAAACACTTCGCACCTACGCCTAAGTGCCCTTTATGTCTCCCTCCGTATAGTGTGGGGTTCAAAACATTGCGTTGAACAATAGCTTAGCCAAAACAAATAGCTCTTTACACATGCGTGCACTAGACATGTTATGTATTTAGTACTTTTAAGCTGGATGGCACCATCTAACTTTAGCAATTATAAACATATACAAAAAAAACAACCAACTTCAAACACATTTTTCCAAAACAATAGATATTATATGCACTATAAAGTATAAAATTATTGCGTATTTTTATACAATCTAATTAATTAATCTAATTCTAGTAACCATTATCCTCTATGTCCTATCTATGTCCTCCCGCCCGGCCTCCCCTCTCACCCCATCACGTCGCGCGTTCGACTCAAGCACATCTCACCTATAACTATGAATGTAGTTACAAATTCTGCCACAGATCGCACCCTTGCTGTAAGTCGTTAAGGAGTTCTATTCATCATCATATTCGACTACGACAATTACTTGACCATAACGACGTTACGGTAGGTGACTCAAATATCCGGATAGCATAAAAAAGATTCGGTCGAGTATCGTTGATTTCCTCCTAAGAACTGATGAGTTCCGTTACTTTGTCATGGATCCCATAAACAGAACCTAACCAAACTACTTTGAAGGTAACGAGGTTATGTTAGGTGACTCAAATATCCGGATAGCATAAAAAAGATTCGGTCGAGTATCGTTGATTTCCTCCTAAGAACTGATGAGTTCCGTTACTTTGTCATGGATCCCATAAACAGAACCTAACCAAACTACTTTGAAGGTAACGAGGTTATGTTAGGTGACTCAAATATCCGGATAGCATAAAAAAGATTCGGTCGAGTATCGTTGATTTGCTCCTAGGAATTGAGGAGTTCCGTTACTTTGTCATGGATCCCATAATCAGAACCTAACCAAACTACTTTGAAGGTAACGAGGTTATGTTAGGTGACTCAAATATCCGGATAGCATAAAAAAGATTCGGTCGAGTATCGTTGATTTGCTCCTAGGAATTGAGGAGATCCGTTACTTTGTCATGGATCCCATAATCAGAACGTAACCAAACTACTTTGAAGGTAACGACGTTATGGTAGGTGACTCAAATATCCGGATAGCATAAAAAAGATTCGGTCGAGTATCGTTGATTTGCTCCTAGGAATTGAGGAGTTCCGTTACTTTGTCATGGATCGCATAGTCAGAACGTAACCAAACTACTTTGAAGGTAACGACGTTATGGTAGGTGACTCAAATATCCGGATAGCATAAAAAAGATTCGGTCGAGTATCGTTGATTTGCTCCTAGGAATTGAGGAGATCCGTTACTTTGTCATGGATCCCATAATCAGAACCTAACCAAACTACTTTGAAGGTAACGAGGTTATGTTAGGTGACTCAAATATCCGGATAGCATAAAAAAGATTCGGTCGAGTATCGTTGATTTGCTCCTAGGAATTGAGGAGATCCGTTACTTTGTCATGGATCCCATAATCAGAACGTAACCAAACTACTTTGAAGGTAACGACGTTATGGTAGGTGACTCAAATATCCGGATAGCATAAAAAAGATTCGGTCGAGTATCGTTGATTTGCTCCTAAGAATTGAGGAGTTGCGTTACTTTGTCATGGATCCCATAATCAGAACCTAACCAAACTACTTTGAAGATAACGAGATTATGTTAGGTGACTCAAATATCCGGATAGCATAAAAGAGATTTGGTCGAGTATCGTTAATTTGCTCCTAAGAATTGATGAGTTCCGTTTCTTTGTCATGGATCCCATAATAAGAACCTAACTAAACTACTTTGAGGTATATCCTTTACAATAAAAAAAGAACCATCGAAATCGGTTGGCGCGATATTGAGTTATTCGTAAATTTGTCGCGCACATACTTACAGCAAATTTAAGACTTTTATGGTTTTCTCATAGATTCCATCGTCAGATCTGAACCAATTTACAATGGGAGCACACGGGAAGCACCCGCTTTGAAATAAAAAAGAAATTATCAAAATTGGTTCACCCAGTCGAAAGTTCTGAGTAAACATATAAAATCGACAAATTAAGAACCTCCTTTTTTGAAGTCGGTTAAAAATGAGTTACACCATTTGACATATTTTAGATGACGTCATAACTTTAACTGTTAACTATAACCGTCCAGTTTTCACCGGTTAAAGCTATTGTTAATGTTAAATAGCGACCTGTCAAAAGTTTCAAATATCCCCGTGCTCGATTCTGTAGGTATGTGATTTTTTGATAAAACTACCTTTAAGTGAACATTGAGAGAGTACGCAATGATTAAGGGATAGATTGCCCATAAAAATTGGCCTCTAATACCTGTAATGTTAATGTTGTGATGTAACTTGCAACTACTTATACCACATTCATTATAAAGGAAATTATGTAAAAAAAATGTGGTTGCCAGCTCTCACACGCAAAATTAGGGTTGCCAGTTGCAGGTGCACACTTACCTGGAGCGAAAAACGTAACACTTCAATTCTGTATTAAAAATTTAAAAAAAAAAACAGGATCAACAATAATATATCTACCTGTTTACACAGTTCTTCTTTATCTAACATACTTCTTCTTTCAAAACTCTCTGTGCCTCTTGCGTCGCATTAACTCTTACAATATATACCTTAGTAACAAAATATTTTTTTTTTGAAATCCTAACTAATTAATTAAAAACACCAGTTAACCTTAACATTAACGAAGTTGCTGACGACTATCCCCCTTATTCATAATGGTCCGCTAACTTTAAACAGCCGCTAAGGAGTAGAATCTCAATAGAAGAGACAGAGTGAGAATTAGCAATGCTTTAAGTTATCAGACTATTATGAATAAGGGGGTAAGTGTGTTCAATCGAAGGATCCAACTCTCCTAGCCAGCGTTACGCAAACTGCGTAGTATCTTCAGGTTCAATATCCCTCAGGGTTACCAGTGATCACTGTTGGTCTAATGCTGAAGTTCAAAGAAACGAGCTGTGGAGAGAGCTATGCTGGAAGTTCTTCTGCGCGAAAGATTACGTAATGAAGATATTCGCAGCAGAAACATTGTTACCGACGAGTTGAAGTGCCAATGGGCAAGACACATCACTCGGAGAACCGATAAACAATGCGAGAGAAGATTATCAAGTGGCACCCGTGGTAGGCAGATGTAGTACGGCCGACTACAAGATGGACTGATAACCTGATAAAGGTAGCGAAGCTGATAGATGCAGACCGCCAAGATCGGTCATTGTGGAAGCTTTTGGGTAGTCCTATGTTCAGGAGTGGCCGTCTTCGCACTGATATTGACGGTTAAATTTAACATAACAAATCTAGTGAACTTGCAGATATAATAGCAGTAGTTTTGAATAGAATTCATTAGATGTATTATAATTTATAAGGTAACGCTTGGAAGCCTTGATATCCGTTTTTAGCAATAGTTTTTGTGATGTATCCTTTACTTTATTATACGCAATTAATCTTGACCTGATAAAAGTGTAAGGTCTGAGAGAAGCTACTACTTGTCTTAAGGCCATCTTTATATATGTATATAAAAGTTGCGGTAATATATGATTGGCGCACTAAGAGTTTCCGAATGAAAAAAAAATACTATGAATGGTCAAAAATTAATCATTTCTTTTTCTCAAAATATTATCTGTTAAAGTTAAAGCACTTTTTCATCCATTTGCAGTATTGAAAATATTGATATTATGACTCCTGTCACATCGGAAATATGTTATTCACACTCCCCGATAGCCTGCTCTGGTAAAGATGCGTACAAACTGGTGAAACGTAAGCTGAAATGTATCATGCAATGAAATAATTCATCGTACACATCGCTGCAGTCATGAAAGGTACTTTGTAACAATTCCTCATAGTTTGGACGTCTTTTTTGCGCTAATCGAGCATTTCACGCGCACACTACGAGGATTACAAGCCGTGCGCGGAGCGATCCGTCATTCGTCGGTTTTTTGAACGAACACAGAGGAGCGCGTTCGCGACTGAATACCGGAATCAGACGTACGCGGCAGGTTCGTAATGAATGTATGAGCACGCATAGCGCGTAGTTGGCGCGGGTTGCAGTGAACATGCAATGACAGAATGATGCATTTAATTTTACGTTTCACCAATCTGTACGCACCTTAATAAAAATGTAACGTACACCGTGTTGATGGTTTTTAATTTTTGTCAAAAAAAAAGTAAATATAGGATGGAAAATTTGCATTTGTCCATAAGAGAACTGGCACTATCATGGTGCCAGATGATACGGCGTTCACTTTTATTTTCAGTTGAGTTCGTCAAAAAATGGTCAAGTACCAACTACCAATCACAATTCACGGTAATACGTGTTGTTTGGTGCATCCAAACAGCCCTAGCCACGTATCCAGTTAATTAAAAAGTAAGCAATCATCCGCTTAGAGGCACTTTGCACGCACGCCGTGCCGTGTCGGTCGTGAAGGATGTTGTCATCGAATGAAGATTCTTTAATCTGTTACATTAATAATTGTTTACGTAAAAAAGAAAACGCTATTAGCGTCATCCTAATATAGAAACAGTCGAGTGTTTGTTGCGTTGTTGTAGCTCGAAGGACTACCCTAACGGCCAACTGGGCCGTTAGGGTAGTCCTGCCCTGCTACTACTACTACCTGAACCTGATGCTTTAATAATTTAGATGTAAAAGGGATGATTATTATTATTTTCAATTTACTAGAAATAAAACAAAAACATTTTATTCTATTACCTTTATAAGCACCTTTAAAAACTACGAGAACCGGCAGCAATAGTCGATATTTCTGACATAATAAACGCGAGACAAATTATGAATTAAAAAAAAAATAAGCTGTAACAGTACTTAAGGCCTAATGAGAAAGCTCATGGTCGCTCGGAGGGCAATGAAGAGGGCTATGCTCGGAGTATCCATGCTAGATCGAATCAGAAACGAGGAGATCCGTAGGAGAACCAAAGTCAACGTCTTAGCCCAAATGATTGCGAAACTGAAGTGGCAGTGGGCAGGGCACATAGTGCGTCGGACAGATGGATACGTAGTATTGGTAGGCCCCCACAAGATGGATCGACGATCTGGTCAAGATTGCCGGAGTAGGTTGGATGAGGGCAGCCCAGAACCAATCGTCATGGCGATCTTTCGGGGAGGCCTCTGTCCAGCATTGGACGTCTTCCGGCTGAAATGGAAGGGCGCGCGTGCACGCACCGAATGTGCGGTTTGAGATGCGGAAATCGATAAACTCACTGTTTGATGACTACGCGATCCCAGTTAGACCTTTCAAGGCAAATAAAGTATATATAACCAAAAGGATTATTCAATAGGTATTAATTTGATATACTTAAGCTTTTAACAGTCTTATGTTTTAGGAGGGTTATTAAAAAATCTAACACAATTACTAGTTTCAATGTTCTGTAGCTTTTACTGAGCATAAAAATGGCATTAAAGTTTGTTTGTTTCTGGTATATTTATGTACATATCTACAAAACATACCTAAGTACAAAATTTTCGTAATATATTGATTGTAAAGCTTTATTTAAAAATCTTTAGATATTCCATATTTATACATCGTAACATACGAAGAGAGATCTACTGAAGCACAAAAACAGAGTCAATGTCAGCAGCAATACCCCATGAAATTATACCATAAGGCATAATGCTGTGAAAGTAACTAAAATAATATATCAATCTTGCGAGAAGATCCATGGCACCAAGGCTAATATCATTACCACTCATCTGAGAGGCGCTGGTTTGATGCTTTCACACCACATATCAGTTTTTGATTTTCCGAATTCCTATGTATATTTATTCAACTCTCTTTCTTGTGAATAAACATTATTTAGAAACCTACAAATACAAAGGATTACAGTTGTGAAAATATCCCTTGAATACCTACAAATCTTACAATTTAAATGTCAGTTAACAAATATACCTTTTTATAGTACTAAGTTAAGAAAATTTATTGAAGTAGGCGCTACTTTGCAGAAATCCATAATTATACAAATGATTTAAGTTTTCTTTAGTGTTAATTCCGCCAATATTTGTTTTTAAACAATTCGACATGTGTTTCGCCTCTACTCACCAAAATACGTGGCACATTTTGGCGAGACAACACGTCCTGAGGACGCCTACTGTAGAGGCGAAACACATGTTGAATTGTTTAAAAACAAATATTGGCGGAATTAACACTAAAGAAAACTTATCATTTGTATAGTACTGAGTTATTTCATTATTTATTTTCAAAGTATATTTTCTAAATTATAATGGGCAAGGCATATCAATTACCAACAGCTAAATGTCCTGCACATCTCATCCCTTATTTTCATGTAAAAAAAATAATTAATATATGCCGTTTATTTAGGGATATTTATTACCTTTAAATAGGTTCAAAACAATATTGTTAAAATTTGTTGAACAAGTAAACCACATTCTTACTGTGTTGTATATTAGAGATAGAACAACCATGGCCATTTGTTCACTATTAACTTTACATGCCACTTATCAGTGAAAGTATATAGAAGTATAGCAGAAGATATTAATGTGATTCTCATTATCAGTGAAAAAACAAAAGATGGAAAACAGAAGGCCAGTGAAGCATGAAGTTCCTCGCAAAACAAGAGGTTGAAAATTGTTTGTAAATTTTGTTTGCCTTATTCTGAACAATTACATAGCATGGTTTCAATTTCAGACAAATGTTTGTTCTCTGGTTCTCATCAAAATTATCTCCTCATCCGGCCTTTGTCACAATGTGACAAGGGGCAGGGAGGGGTCTTAAATTTTGTGACATCACATTTTTACAATATATAAATCAAATTAAATCAACACACTTTTAAAATGAACGTAAGAATCGATTTAGGTAATATTTACCGTAAATTTTATATGTAGCATAAAGTGCAGCTTATGTTGAAAAGAAATGCACAAGAAGAAGATAGCACATTAAGGAAAGATATGAAAAGTAGTGACAATGTTGAAAGTGAAATAGAATGTAATTTAATTAAAAAATAATTGCAAAGTAAACTGAATTTAAATAACTTTGGAGTACTGCTGTTTTAATTTCATAAATTTCTAAATGTAATATTTAAAAATATGTGACATCACACTAGGTATGAGGGAGTCTCACAAATGTGACCAGTAACTGTAATGAGGATGAGGAAGGGGTCAAAAAATCATGTGAACTAATTTATGGATCAGGTCACACAATCCATAAATTAATAAAGCCAGTAAACATTAATAAGGCTACATCTACCAGTGGGAGGCTCCTTTGCACAGGATGTCAGCTAGATTATGGGTACCACAACAGCGCCTCTTTCTGCCGTGAAGCAGTAATGTGTAAACATTACTGTGTTACGGTCTGAAGGGCGCCATAGCTAGTGAAATTACTGGGAAAATGAGACTTAACATCTTATGTCTCAAGGTGACGAGCGCAATTGTGGTGCCGCTCAGAATTTTTGGGTTTTTCAATAATCCTGAGTGGCACTGCATTGTAATGGGCAGGGTGTATCAGTTACCATCAGCTGAACGTCCTACTCGTCTTGTTCCTTATTTACCTCTAAAAAAAAAGGTAAGGTAAGCAAGTGGCCAGTGGTAGTGATGTAGGTATATCAGCCCTACTTAAATTGTATGTTGCTAAACTAAAAAAAAACGGACAACAATGCTTGCTTTTGCTAAAGGAAACAAAAATTTTTTTAGTACAAACTATCACTATCTAGTGTTATTTCAGCACCTTTCATTCACAATGAACTAAAGCTTCCAAATTCGGGAATTAAATATATCAAGCTCCTTTTTGTCTGTCCATTATACATGATTATGTACTCAAAGTAACTTTGAGAGATTGACATCATGCAACAACCCTTTTAGGTGATGACCCATAGCTGTGTACACCAATACTTAGATGACTGCATAAATTTTTGTAAAACACATATGAAGATATCATGGAAATTGTGTTACAGAAAACTCAGTAAATACATTACCAGAATATACGAATTCGAAAAAGTACTGGTGTATACCGACGATATTATTCCTCTATGTATAGTTGATAGTATTTAAGTCTTAAGTATTGTATTATGTTTATGTGCATAAAATTTTGATATATTTAGTGTACACTTATTATTTTTTTAAACAATGTGCGAAAGCATACTTTTACAAATTGAAAAATAGTAGAAAAGCGTACACTTAGCGTGGGAAGTTTGTACGTACTATTAAATTCTTGTATACAGATAATATTGTCCATAATATAGCGTCATGTAGAAACAATATTCGAAATGAAAAAAAAAATGTTTTCCAAAGAAACCAATAAGCAGTCGTAGTAGTATTTATATTGTATACTCACCGAAAACTTGACTATAGCACATCGCAGTGAAGCCTATATAAAGCACAAGTGTTTCAGAGCACTTCCTGACCAAGTGAACCATTGTCATGGCGGAAGAAACTGCCTCTTACATAAAGTATACAAAATATCACTTAAAAAAAGACATCACATAATTATTACACCATTTTCAGTTCACATTCACGCGGATAGCACTGAATAATTCAATATAAAACACTATAGAAAATTACAAAACGGCTGACACCCAAAGCCGAACAAACAATCTATTTTTTTTTATTTTTTTGTGGCACGGGATATGGGTTGGATGTAATCGCAACTTTCAGCCAACAATAGTCAGCCCAAAACTGATTGAAGGAAGCACTGCCGAACGAAAAAAAAGCGTTCGTAGCTCTCCAGTCTCCACCAATGTATTCATCGGACTAGAGTTGTAGAGTGTGGTGGACACTAAACAGTTGCATGTTGTTGTGGTTGTGTAACGTAGTGGGTAAATTCTCTTTGCGTTGTATGACTATTATGTCTTCTTCCTACCTTCGTAAACGGTTTAGAAAGAGAAGTATAACCAATACGTGCCCGAGATATATTTTACGGAAAATATATATAATTTTATATTCTAAAAGACAAAATATAAATAAATCACGATACACTGATGCTGTCGCAATTTCTTTACTGCGCAAGCATTTGGTTTCAGTGACTTTAGAATTGATGGCTATGTTGCTGGGCATTAAAATCTTGCAATCCAGTAATTGTAGATGATATCTACAATTGTCTTGGCTGTAATATTGTCGCTAGGGATTGCCTAAAGCCATCCGGTATGTCTGTCGATCATTGTTATCAGATATCGATATCCTTGAGTAGAGGTAGGTAGAGGTCCGATTATAGCGCTATGTATTATGCTGGAAGCGATCGGTTGCGTCAAAACATTGCATTTTGCTGACTGTTTGGCGTAATATTTTGCTGTTCTGGCAGTTTATACAAGTTTAACTCCACTTTTCGATGTTGATATTAATCATGCAGCATTTGGTATGTGGTCACGATAGAAGTTTAACATGCCTAGAAATCGTCTTAAACCTTCTATGGTTTTCGGTTTTGAATATTCGGTAATGGCTTTAATCTTTTCTTCTGGTAGTTTTACATGATTTTTGATATAGTGTATCCGAGAAATTTGACTTCGGTCTGGCTTAAGTTACATTTGGCGGGGATAATAGTGATTCCGTTTTCTTACAATCTTCAAAGGACTGTTCTTAGGTGACCTCGATGCTCAGTCTCGTTTGCTGAGGCTATAAGCAAATCGTCAACGAATGGAAAAACGTAGTAATCCACGGTGCACTTCGCGAATAAATCATTGAAATATTTGTCCCGCATTCTTCAGACTCTGGTCTGATGTGTCCTGACACATGCGAGGAAATTAGAATGAACCCATATTGAAGTAATGGTAGCTGTTTTCTCTATGTTCCCTTGTCTTCAATTGTTGGTAAGTGCAGTTGAGATCGATTGTGGAGAATATCACTTTGCCAGGCAGATGATACATCCTTGAATCTTGGCACTGGATAACGATTGGGTTTGGTTATGTTGTTCAGTCGTCTATAATCACCGCACATCCGTATATCATCATTCTTTTTGGTTGCTATATGGAGTGGTGAAGACCATGGACTTTTACTCGGTCTGCAGAGTCCTTGTTGCATCATATTTTCAAATTCTTTCTTCACTATTTCGTACCGATGAGGTGCTATAGGATGGGCGTGGCAATGTAATGGTGATCCTTATGTTTTGATTTAATGTTCCACGTGAATCATAGGCGATAATAGCATGGTAGTTATTCTCATGGTACCGGGAAATTTGGCGAGTTTCGAGTAGTACGGATCCTGTAAATCAATACTTCGTACTGTGGGTAGGGTTTTGACGATACTAGTGCGTTGATTTGAAGATTTGTGACATCAATCAATTTTAGATTTTTTAAATCTACGATTAGTTGTTGAAGAAACCCTTTATCTTATCCAGCATAACTTTAATATGCCGTTTACCTGAAGACATTTTCCCGATCATGCCGCTGTTTGATGGACTTTGATTGTATACAAATATAATTTAGTACATTCAAATATAGGTTGCTTTTTAATAATAGTTATCATTTTGAGAAACATTTTGTACATTAATTATTATGAATCATAAATCAGCAAGGTTATCAATAGGCTCTTTCAGTGATGACTGCACTATCATCCTCAATTAGCCTTAGAGTTACCATAAATTTTTTAATTGATTAATTTTTTCTTGATCGTCATCAATACTATCTGAAATCAAAATGCGTTATATTGTTATAAATAAATTAGCATAAAGAAAAAGATCAATAAGAAGATTTGCTTTGTTTGAATAACATGTTATATATAAAAAAAATATAAAGAAAATAAATTCCATGTATCAAATTGATTTGAGTTACGTACCGGCAATTAAAACTATTTCCTTGAAAGTATTAAAATTTTCTTCTTGTGTTTGATATGCATTACTTTAACACGTTCGTTGTTATTTATCAATGTAAATAACAATCTACGACTATTGCTTTTAATAGGTTTTGCTGTATTAAATACGAGAAATAATAAAAACAATAATAGTATTGCGTTGTAATAATTTTAAAGTATAAATAAAAAATATAGTGTTGTCAGATTCAGAAATCAATAAAAACTCGACTGCCACGACTCTCTGGCCAGACTCTAGCACCTAAGTTTCCGGAACTGCTTTATTCTGTAATATTATGATTTGTGTTCTACGGGAATCAGTGTTATAATAATTAATATCTTTATACTTTATTATGGCCGTGGACTGTCAAGATGATAATATGACAATAACGTTTACAGTAGCCTTGCATCCCGTGCCAATAAAGTAGTTATTTAAAAATGTACTAGAACCCCGTACCGTAAAACAAAATTTAAAAAAGTTTATGATAAATGACAGGCGGCGGGGTCGCAGTTCGATGGCACTTTGTTAAAGCACGGCTAAGATTGTCGAATAAATAGACTTCTTGACGATAAAATAGCCGTTTGTATTCTATTTTGTGTTGAAAATGTGGTTTACAAACTATATTTAAACTATTAACGGATGGTTGGCGTGCTTTTGTGATATAAAAATGTATTTTCAATGCACCTTAGGAGCCATTTTTATTGTATTTATTTTGTGCGTTCATTGTGATAATGCGGGTATCAAGAATGAGATTTTGGAGATTTACGGTGAGTTATTGTAATTTTTGACTGGTCAATTTGTATATGTAATAAGAGTTTTAAAAATGAGTCAATATCAATTGCCTTCCTTTCCTATACTGTCGTCCCAATACATATTATCGTATGATCTCAATCAGCATAGGAATTATCCAAAGATTATGCTTTAAGCAGCTACATTATGACTTGTTTTGATCCTAAAGGATCAATCTCAAGTCATATTATACGGTTCCAGTTGTCATGAGAATGAGTTTATTGAAAATTAAATAAAGTTTTTATATTACTAAAACATAGGCTATTTATAAACAACAAGATGTTTTTATTGCTTCTTTGAAGTAAATTAAATTTAACAAAAAAGTTTGTTAAAATTATGTATCTTTAAATTTTTATAATTGACTTTATTATTTAATTGAAAATTTAAAATATTGTTATTAAGTTATTAATAGTTAAGGCTAAATACTTTTAGGTCTAAGTACTATGTCGCTGAGAGTACTTGATTATTTTTTGCAGAAAATATAGAATTAGAAGAAAATATTTATTTGCTGAAATTATGTATTAAATAAAAAGCAAATTACCTCTAATATCTACAGATCCAGAAAGATTCCTGTTAAATATTGCTTCTTTTTTTCTACACAAACTACTAATGGAAGACAGACTTTTCTGCTTCTGCCTTCTAATTTCTAAAAATGGCTAATGCAATTTGAATGTGGCATCCACTTATTTATTTATTTAGGTCCTTTGCAACAATGGAGTGAAGTAAATTGAAGTCAATTTATGTGATTTTAACTTCCAGATATGTATATGTTAGTGAAAATCACATATTTAGAGAAAATTATGAATAGAATTACTATCCCCATATGATATATATAATTTAATATCTCTATGCTCACAAAGTCATGGTCACACACTCATCTTTATATATATAATTCTTCTGTATGTGTGTTGACAGTGAACTCCTCCTAAACAATTTGAATGAATTTTTTTGTGTGTTCAAGTGGATTCGAGGATGGTTTAGATTCACAATTAACTTACCTCCCAAATGGCCGGACCAATTTATTTATTTATTAATTTATTTATTAGGATTTCCAACAACAAGTACACTAATACAAAAATAAAAACAATACAATTAAATTAATGCTAAGTGTCTTATCACTCACAGGAAATCTCAGCATGCACAGAATTTTACTAAATTTTGATGATTCTTTGTGTGTTTCAGTGAGTTTGAGATTAGGTACTCAATTCAGTCCATATATAATTCTTCTGCCCATGTGCATGCTGGTGAACTCCTACTAGCAGCTGGACCCATGTTAAAATTTAAAATGTGTGTACAGGACAATGTCTGCTGTGTCTGCTAGTAAAATTATATAATTAGTTTTAAAAAAAGTACCAGGAAAGGATCACTAAACAAAATGTTTATTTTAAATTATAAATTTATTTGATCACCTTCAAAATGTTGCTTCTTCTTAAACAATACACTTACACAACCAATCCAATAATAAAAAAAAGTTCTTTGGATTAGTTCTTTTTGCTAATTCCCCTGTCTTAGTACAGTACTGAGTACACAACACCGCTATAGTCGAAGAAAACAGTTAACATGACTTTGACTTTTCATTGATTTTGTTGTGGATTTTTTGGTTTTGGTGTAGTTGGAAGGCGCCACTTTAAATAGTTTGCATATATAACTCGTAAACTTACGTCTCCTCACCAGTAACAATGTGTTTCATGAATGTTAGGTCGGAATCGACTGTTGAGTTTTTGGAGAAAATTTAGTTCTTTTGAGACTAACTGAGTGGCAACATGTTTCATACCCAAATGGTTAATTAAAATGATACGCATCAACTTGTGGGCTTTGAACGGCTATCTCTCTCAAACTTGAATAAGTATTTTCAGTCACAGCGATGTTAACTTATAATGGACTGCCGGGGCGAGGCAAGTATTTCATCATAACTCCATCGATTTTTGAACGCTTTCTATCAATCATAAGCATGTTTCCGATAAAGTTGAATCGCCATAAGCCTTCTGTAACATTTTCAGTGATTCCAAACCCGAAATTTCATTGGCGATGCAAAATTTAAGACAAACTCTTTGTTCAATGTTTTGTCCATTAGGAAATTCGCAATACACACTAGATATTATGATTTATTTATTTAGTAGAAGCTTACATTGATTCAATATGTATTATGATACAGACAAAATATATTATACTAAATGTGTTACAGTTATCTACAACAGCTTCAATAAATCCTATATATATATAATTGGATCCGTAAACAAATCATCCATTCCCGATACTTTTCATAACTTCCGCCCAGCGACTCATTCTCATTAGGCCATACAGAAATCCCCCTTCTTTTTCTCTCGCCACGCTACACTCACTGTGGGTATACGTTGGATGAAGGCAGCACAGGACCGATTGTCGTGAAGATCTTTGGGGGAGGCCTTTGTCGAGAAGTGAACGTCTTTCGGCTGATGATGATGATGAGATCCACCAGATAAATAAGCTATTTGCTGCTAATCCATCTGTAAATTGATTCATTTATTGTGCTGGTTAACACCATACATTGCAAACTATGTTTTTGGCATATTCATAACTTTTCTTGTACACTGTAAAACAGGGTATGAGAAAAGATATGTCTTTATTAGACAAATAAGTTAAAGTAAGCAAGTAGTCTAGTTTGTAGCTTTTACCCGCATTTTTGTCAGCGTTGAATAGTTACTTTGGGCAATAATTTTTATCTTTTATGATACTTTTCAAATAATACACATACATACTGCTGTTTCTGTTGGCAGCACTCTTCTATGATACATGTCCCTTGTCACTGTGGACAATCTCTTTAATAGTATTTCCCTGTGAACTTTAATCTGCTATTTCATCCCCATGTAGGTCAAAGTTTTAAAAACGCTCGAACAAATGTTTATAAATTATTATTTATCATTTGCCTAAATACAAAGTTTCATGGTTTTATCTTAGATAATGACGATATCCCTACAAACTACCACCCCCTATTTCAACCCCCTCGATTTATTTTTTTTGCAATAAAAGGTAGCCTATGTGTTTTTTAAAGTAGGGATTGCGATATTGTGAAACAAACACTAAGTGAGAAATAAAATCGCTTAAAACTTCAATACATTAGTAGTCCTGTGAGGAATTATCTGAAAAAAAAACAATAACTATAACATGCTTTTAAGGGGAATTAAAACATGTTCCCCTTTCGCACAGACAATGCAGCTTTGATAATATTAGTGCTCCGTTTGAGAGTCGCTTGAATAGTATATAGGCCAGTCCGCAGATTGCACTATTATTAACCGGGGCGCGCTTTGAAACGTTCAAAATTGCATCTCTTCAACATTATGTATTTTATAGAATCGCGCTCGGTGTCTCGGAAACGGTTTTTAATTAAAAAATCGTTTAGTCTCATTCTTATACCAATTAAAAGTTTAGCTGTATTTAATAAGGCTTGTACATCACACCGGGCCCGCACCGCGAGCCGCGAGACCGTGCTGCGTGCACACCGCATAAATATCGAGTTAAATAGTTATTGACAATAATCTATCTATATATATAAAAATGAATTGCTGTTCGTTAGTCTCGCTAAAACACGAGAACGGCTGGACCGATTTGGCTAATTTTGGCCTTGAATTATTTGTGGAAGTCCAGAGAAGGTTTAAAAGGTAAATAAATATGAAAATGCTCGGAACGAAATAAAAACAACAGTTTTGTTTTTCCTTTTTTTTGGGTTTTATGGCCTGGTAATGTTTTTCCTTTGATGTGTCCCCCGTCGTTCAGAAATCAAACTGAAAGAATAGTTTAAAATGAATAACTAATCAAAAATTTATATCTTTCTATCTTTTTCAGGAGATAAAAAATAAACTTAGTTTTAGCTAACTATAAATTCAAATTGAAAAACACTTTATTCATGTAGGTCACAAAATGACACTTATGAATGTCAAAAAATATATATAAATATTGTTTCTTATTGAATTTACCGCTACTTCGTAAAGGGTTGAGCTAATGAGAAGAAATAGCAAGAAACTCATTGCCACCCTTTTAAGTCAAGATTAACATTTTAGTTGTTTTACAAATCATTTCAATTACAATATATGCAAAGTGACGCAACAAAAATACTCAAAAGTCAAAAACTGAAAGGCTTACATGAGTAAGTCAAGAAAAGAAAAAAAAGTAAATTAATACTTATAAACACAAGAGTTATTGAGTATAGTAGATGCATCAATCCACACATACCGTAAATAAATAGAGGCATTATGTGAACATTTCATTAAATAAAATATATAATTACTTTAACTTTAAAGGAAATAATAATAATAAAAAAACACATCAAGCAGACCTCCCGGTAACAAGATCATCCAGCCCAGCATCATAGTTGATATAGTTATAGTTGATAGATTAACTACAGTTGTAAACTATCAGATTATTTTTATGTAGATAAGTAAATCTTAAGTTTTATCACAAATTATATTTCTGAACCTAACCATTTGACATTTGACTATGATATTATATACAGAACAACATTTGTCGGTCAGCTAGTTATTTTATAAATTTAAATCAAATCAAAATCGCTTTATTTATGTAAATCAAAAAGTTGATACTTGACACCGCTGCGTACCAACTAGATCGCACTACTTAAGAACAATAGCTTTTTTATTATGGCAACTATTAGATGCTTGTGTGCGTGGCATCTTGACACTCAATGGCATCTTTCAAATTTTGCAACATACGCTACGTGTTATTTTACATTGAAATCTATACTATAATAATATTATAAAGCTGCAGTGTTTGTTTGTTTGTTTGAACTCGCTAATCTCATGTATGAATGATTCCGATTTGAATGATTCTGTCAGTGTTGGGTAGTCCATTTATCGAGGAAGGCTATAGGCTATGTTTTTTTTTTTTTCAAAATTAGGGATCCGTAATAAAATTGCTATTTTGTAACACAAGGTGTAAAATCGAAAACCTATTTTTGCGTGCGCTGCAAAAACTATTGACAATAGAACAAAATGATGTACAGGCTATTTATATAGGCAATATTTTATTACTTATAAAACTATCGCGTGAATTATACTTTATATGGCAAAACAACGTTTGCCGGGTCAGCTAGTTAATAATAAAATACAAAATACTTACTGATGATATGTGATCCCAGTGTGTTTCTTAATAGTTCCGTAATAGTATTATTATTATAAAGTTTTACTACGCAACCCGTTGTTTTATTAGCAGATCGTGGCACATCAACATTGCACATTGTTCGAGACAGGCTCGAGTACGCCTACTTGGTCGTAGTATTAGTTGCCGCACTTTGCGACTATGTCTGCGGTATTTAGTTGAAGCGCAGCGGAGACCAATCCATAATCTCAGGTCAATGTTTTTTTTTTCTTTAGGTACCACCACTTCGGAAAGGTTGAGTGGCACAAAACTCATTGTCACTATTTTAATTCAACATTTACAGCTTACATAATTTTACAAATTATTTTAATTACAATATAATATGTAAAGAAATGCAACAAAAATATGATATAGCTAACATAAATAAAATTATTTGTCCTTTAGATGCGGTTTTCCTCGCTATTCTGTAACTAAATATCAATTTGACTGGGAACTTATAAAAAAATATAATTTTGTCAACCCTATTTTTGGTCTCTACACAGCATAACGATGTACATTCAATAACGCCTCGTTAAAAGTTTCACACAGAATCTCAACACAAGTTTGACGCTATTACGGTTTTGGACCGCCTCGGCTTTGTCCGTACGAGTGATATTATTATATTTGCACGTGTAACTGAAATTGGAGTAATATGAAATAATCTGATATATAAAATTCTCATGTCGCGGTGTTTGTAGTTAAACTCCTTCGAAACGGCTGCATACTGCATATTGGGTAGGTCTGAGAATCGGACAACATCTATCACTTTTTCATCCCCCTAAATGTTAAGGGAGGTCCACGCCAATTTTTTTTTTATTTTTTTTTAAATTTGTTTAATTATGACTCATCAATCAATCAATAAAAAAAAATAGTTTTAAAAAAAACTAAAGAACACGCTTTATATAATCGCTTCTAAACGAATTAGATACTTTAATTTTGTGAACTGAAAAATTTAATAATTTTATCAAATTAGTGTAATGTCATCGGTCCTCGATAAATCTACAAAGTTTGAACGAAATCTAGCCGTTTAAAGTGGGTCAAAATCGCGCCCAAAGAAGTCGGTTACAAACATACAAAAATACAGGTGAAGCTAATATAAACCGTATAAATACATACAACTTCACCCATCTACGAACAACAGTTACTTTTGTGTCGCGATTTTAATATCGGCAATACAACGTTTGCTGGCTCAGTTAGTATATTATATATTTTACGATAATACGATATTTTTTTTCTTCTTTTTTGATTAATAATTATTGGGATACTGACAATTGTGATTTATTTATGTAGAATATTACAATATAATTAAAAAGAAAACTTTAAGTTAACACTTTCGCTGGTAGTATTTCCCAGCGTTTTATATTAGACACATGTCACAATTAAGTCCTTTTTATCTTAATAAGGGACGAGACGAACAGGACGTTCAGCTGATGGTAATTGATACGCCCTGCCCATTACAATGTAATGCCGCTCAGGATTCTTGAAATATCTAAAAAAAACATAAGATAATAATAGATAATAATATAATATCTAGTCTCATTTGCCCACTAATTTCACTAGCTACGTCACCCTTCAAAGCGAAACAATAAAATTAAAACGGTAAACGTAAAGCTAAACGGTAGAAATAGGCGTCGTTGTGGTATATAATCTATAATCTAGCCGGGATCCTGTGCAAAGGAGCCTCCCACTGGTATAATGAATGATGTATATATAATGTATGTATCTAATGTCTAACTCACGAAATAGCAAATTCATGTATTGTATTTTGTATTCCGTGGCAGATACAGCGCAATCACAGACAGACGGACAGAAGGACAGCGGAGCCTTAGTAATAAGGACCCCGTTTGGTACTCTTCGCGAACAACTTCTTAAAAACCCAGTCTTCGTTATTTGCCGTAAAATATTCGTTATTGACACACTTTTTACACAAATTATCTTGCCCCAAATTAAGCATATATATAGCCTGTGTTATGGGTTACAAGACACCGATATATTTAATACAATATACTTACTTAAACTAAATATATGAATAAATACATAAATACATTTAAACATCCATGACTCGGAAACGAACATCCATATTCATCATATAAATGCGGTAGGTGACCGGGATTCGAACCCGGGACCTCTAGCTTAGTAGGTAGGATCGCTAACTACTCGGCTATACAGGTCGTCAAATGGAAAACCAGAACCTTAAGCAACTTACATTGTCGACACTTAGAATCTACGATTGAATAATTTATATTTCTCAAGCATGCGTACGTATATAATATGTATTTTTTTTAATTCTTTGTCTTAGTAAATGTTCAGTATCGGTCGCCACAATGTTAGGGTCCTTTAGCTTGAGGCGATACGTTGATTATGTTTTATGTGGATACAATAGTGACAAGATGATCGCTCGGCGCTGCGTATTGGTATAGTACAGACGTTTCTTCGTTGTGTCTCTTATACCGCATTTGCCGTCCTTCATTTGTGATGTGAGGCTTTCCTCCATATTCAATCATTCGTTTAAGTTCCTGTATCCCATAGCTGGGGCAGAGAGCATCCACAGTGCATCTCCATCGCGATTAATACTGAGCTTCTCTTAATTTCAACCCAGGTCTCTCCGATGTCATTCGCTCCGTCAATGACACTCCGCCGCCAGGTTTGCTTTGGACGGCCACGTTTGCGTTTTCCGTGAGGGTTCCAGTTTAGGGCTTGCCTCGGTATATGGTTGGGATCTCTCCGGATTGTGTGGCTGGAGTTGAGATGGGCTTGGTGACCTTCCTCCTCCATAGTTCCTTCATAGTACGTAGTAGAAAGACTTTTAGGAAGTTTCTGCCACGTACAACCTAACTTCCTTGAATGAGCTTCCTTGTGCGGTGTTTCCAGGACGATACGACACTGTTTCATTAAAAAAAAGGCCGTACACCATCTATCTGCGATCCTCTGGTATTGAAAGAAATTTGGCCGACGGTGATCACTTAGTTATTTTATTCTGTAAATGAACGAAACATTTTCAACGCGTTAGCACTCATAATAAAGACTCAACCTCTGCTGTTTTTAAACAAATCTTCAATTAGCGGATCCGGGCCCAAGGTCACACAATTGTGGTCAATAATGAGTCCCCTGACCACATAACAGGCCCATTACATTGTTTCACACGACAGACGCGGGTCAACCGAGAACTGTAAAGGTCTAAATAAAAGCAAGCGTGAGGTGTCAACAGTATGTGGGCATGTGGGTAGTTCGAAAATGATATAGACTCGGCCACTAAATAATTTTGTCGCCTCAAATGCCGACAACGCATCTCTCACCTCTGGTATTTATTGTCCATGGGTAGGGTTCTTCCATTCAATCAATAGTCAAAATGGCCTTTTGCCAGTGGGAGAATCGATTGACCTTACTATCCTGTAGACTCCTATTATTAATAAACGCAATGTAACGTTACTCCCAAGTTCAAAGTTAGGTACTTCTTCGTGCCATGTAATTCTGTAGTGATAGAAGTATGATAAAGACAAAAAGTTTTTAACATGGAATTAGTTATTCTAAGTTTAAAACACAATGTCTTTCGCGTTTAAATTCAGCTAACCAACTGAGGTGAGACGGTGCATGTTTCTGTATTTTCATTGGTCAGGTAATAATCACAACATATCGTAAACAATCTCCATTGGCTACTGTTGATATACATACGATCTGTGTTCCTAATGTTGTATCTAAATGCGTTTGCCCTTTATTGGGCTCTACAAGTCGATGAGAGGTTCCATTCATAGGACATGATGCCTGCTAACCAGGTATCACACCTGGTTCGCTATTAGTATTCCGCTTTGAATGCCGAAGGGCTTGCAAGAGACTTAACATCTTATGCATCACAGTAGCAAGGTGGGATACGACTCATGAGTTTGGCTAAGAAAAAGCACTGCATGTAGTGTGGGCGTAATAATCAACATAAGGTGGACGACTGTCTCGTGCGGTGTACCACATGACAAAATGCAACAATTTGTTTGTTCTATATTAATTAAACTATAATTTTTATTGCGTACATAAATAACTGTAATTAATTGAAGTAGGCGTTACTTTGCGGAATTCCATAATTATCCAAACGTTTTGAGCTTTCTTGAGTGTTTTTCGGCCAAAATTTGTCTTCAAACAATTCGACACGTGTTTCGCCTCTGCATCTCAGGCATCCTCAGGAAATGTTGTCTCGCCAAACTCTGGCACGAGACTCAGTCTGAGTCTGAGTTTGAGTTTCGTGCCAGATATTTGCGGAATTGAAACTCAAGAAACCTCAAAACATTTGGATATATAACCGTGTTTTGTTCTGACTGATAGCGCTCACACTTACATAGCCACCTACACCAAATAGTGACCACTTGTTAAGTGATAACAGCTCCGTCTGCAGAATATGCATACTTTCGAAAGATAAACGCCGTAAGGTCATATTCATTTGTTGACTCATAGCGTCTGTGCCGCATATATGGCCATAATACGCGTGCATTGTATATTAGAATTAATCCAACGTACAATAAGATGCAGTTTTCAATAGCCGCTGCGGTGCATTGAATACAATACGTCGTAGAATCCCGTTTAGTTGTTTTTTTATATACGTTGAATCATCCGTGTGTATAGGATGTGTCGTTTGTATGGTTTACTATCGGTCAGTAATGATATAATAGGGGGGCAGTAGGTCATAGGCGAACACTGAATCCACGGTAGACAAAAGTGTGCAATCCACAAAGCTATTGTAAAAATAATCTTTATACAAGTTGGTTTTACAAAGCACAATTGAAGCGTTAAAAGAAAAAAGAAAATTAACTTTACTCTAAAAAGGCTTAAAATACGCCGTTTTGTTCTGAAACATTCAAAAATTTTTTCGTAAGGTAAAATAAATTTTTTATCGGAGTTTTTACGCTCGTTATCTATAAATTTCTAAATCCACGGGGAGATCAATTATGTATTTGCGGTGGAACTCTGGGGACATGGACTTAATGAACTCTGTCAACGCATATTTTGTAGTCAGAACTCGACTTCATTCGTTAGCCAGAAGAACATTTTTTAAAAAATAGTCCAAATCACGGAAAAACGGCAGTCTGTTGAGGCCAGAAATGGCGTCTGTCGGAGGGTTTTTCAATGTAGATCCTGTACACTAAAAACGGTTTCTCGGACCGTGTTTGTCTTGCGTTATCATGCAGAAATAGTGGTGAAGATCGCTTAATGAGGCGGAACTGTCTTCGTGACGAGCTTCTTCGTCATTGTTTGAAATTCAATATACATCGTTGTTTAACCGGATGAGATAAGGAAACGTTGCGGTCTGAAAGAAGATGTAGTGGCAAAAATTGAGAATGGTATGCTGAGATGGTTTGGCCATGTCGAGAGAATGAAAGTTTTGGAAGGGGTAGACCTAGGCGGAAGTTTCGAGACCAAATTCATTATTTATAACCTTACTGGTTGGTCTTTCCCGTGGTTCATTCTTCAAGTCGAAGTTTCCTCTACGGAAGCGATTAAACTTAATAAGTACGGTGGACTTTACTAGCCGTATTCTCATAGTATTTCTTACATTATGCGAGTGTTAAACATATAAACACTTTTTAAAGGATTAAAACGCGAGTAACTGTGTTTTTACATTAGATTTTGCGTAAAAGTTATACTTTTATTATTATTATTTTAGTTAACCCGACATTTCAAGACCCTTCCAGATCTCGTTTTCAGGGGACTGCCGATGAAATCAGTCAAATTAGTATTTGTCGTAGTTGTCATTATGGAGTTTAGCGCAATTTATTGCCTCTGAGCCTGGCACTTGCTTCAGACAGATGGTTTTTGGCAAAATTTACTGACAGTATCTGATGTCTGACAGGGAAAAATTTAGAGATTATTGGATCCCAGGTGTTAGATAATTTTAGACCGCCTTGTGTATTGAAATTTGGGTTTTTTAATTTCAATGGCTTCACGTACCAGTCTTTGGAGATATCTATTCTCTTTTAGTTGGTCGAAGCTGATGTAGTGGTTTAGGCGGTCTGTTATGTGGTCAAACTCAAATATTTTTATTCAAAATTGGATGTAAAGTTTGACTTATTGAAAGTCAAACTTAACTACCCCATTCCAAAATGTATGCCTCAGACCAACAGAAAAACGGGCGCAACTTACTCAGTGGACCTCTTTTTTTCATAAAAAGTATTGTTACAAAGTAATATCGTACAATTGAGCTTCTTATTAAAACACCCGAGGGCGGTCGTTCCATTTCCAATCTGTGGTATCATTAAGAAAGTCAATTATGTTATCGTAACATGTAGCACACAAACGTTTTTTAACAATTCTTTTAAATTTCGTAATACATTTGCTTTGAACATTTTCTGGGATCTTGTTGTAAAAGCATATACATCCCCACAAAAGAGTTACTAACTCGCCTTAGCCGAGAAGTAGGGATTATAAGTTTATGTCTGTTATTGGTGTTAACATTATGGTTATGACAGTTTCTAGCAAATCCACTTATATACATAACATTATCAAGAATATATTGAGAAGAAACATTCAAGATGTTAATTTCTTTAAACTTTGCTATCAATGATTCTTTAGGACCTGGGTCCAATAATCTCTAAATTAAAAGCCAAAACTACACATCGCCTATGTTAAGATAGGGGAAGACCGCTATTTAGTGACGTCAGTTCCAGGCATTCACAATCAAAACGACCCAAAAATCAAAAAAAGCGATTCAAGCGTCGATTAGAAGTTACAATTGGGGTTGCGATTTTTAGAGGACACAATATTTTTTTTGATGTGTAGGGGGGGGGGGGGTCATTGTAAAGCTAAAACCAAGTTTGTGGGGTCGCAACCCTTGTCCCACGGCCGCCATCTTGAAAATAGGGGTTGAAATGGTTTCTACGATATATTTTATGAAATATATCTCTAAAATATCTATCTGATAAAAAAATATTGTGGACACTTTTGTTGCAAATTAAATTCTCTACAACTTTGGTGCAGTAACTTTCTGTCGTAGAACTATAAATAAAAAAGTTACACGCAAACGTTAAAAAACGCAAATCAAATCATCTTTATTTGCAAGATAAGGTAATAATAAGATGTTGTTGGCTTATAATTAACAGGTGCTCTTATCCTAACCCATAAGGCATGCAAACTTATAGTGGAATACATAGTCAGTTCACGTTTTAATTTCTGTAACAATTATAATATACTGTACTATACTAAAAAAGATATACATCCCAAGCAAACTTAAATTAACATCAAGCAAGGTAAGGCCTAAAAAATGTAACATTTCAATGGACTAAATATTATGACAAAACGTTACAGTACGCAGGTAGTTTATCAACCAGCAAACATTCGACACCATGTCGATCAATCGCGGTGTTCGCGGATATTAATTGCGAAATCGGCATTGTAATGCGATTGTATAATTTATTGTTAAGCGTTTTCTAACTCGCTGCGGAAGCGAGCTCCAATTGTATGGGAAGTCGATTTTTACGACAATTATCGGTGGAAATCGACAAAAGTGTTGCAACTGTTGTCTTTAATTAAAACAATTGTTAATTTATTCATTGTAGGTTTTGTGGTTCTGTTTTTTTTTTATGGGAGTCAGAGACAGAACCAGTATAGTACACCCTTGACTTTTATCACCTGAGAGTCGTGAGACATTAAAACAGATATACTCGCGTATAAACCGTTGTAGGTACCGTAATCATGTTATATAAATATTGACACACTCTTACACAAACTAGGCATAGCCTGTACTATGAGTACAAGACAACTATATATTTAATTCGATATACTTAAACATATATAAATGCAAATAAATATCCATGACTCGGAAACAAACATTCATATTCATCATATAAATGATTGTACCTACCGGGATTCGAACCCGGGACCTCTAGCTCAGTAGGCAGGGTCACTAACCACTGGGCTATAGGGGTTCTCAAACCGTACCGACTAGTTCCGAACCTGTCAGAGGTCTTTCAATAGGGTGAGTGACATTAGTTCGCGCCTCGCTGTCGCGCCCTGTCTATCATTGAGTGCGATAGGTTCAAATGAGTCTGTACCTATAACGATTTATACGTGAGGTTTCCCATTTTAATTTATTTAATAAATATACTATTGAGTTCTTACACGCGTTTTTAAAAAGCATTTTATATAAATAACTAGCAGACTCGACAGACGTTGTTCTACATAATATATAAAATACTGTGTTTTATGAATTTCTCAATACTATTTTATTACATCAAGAAATATTTCGTTTAATATACTCCTTGTTGTTATAGTGAAATTGTTTCACAGTAGAACTGTCAAACCGTGCGTCAATAAATTCTCTCATAGAAAATATCGCCACACAAAAATATTGGAAATAAAAATAATTACGGCTCCTAAATCGAAATATCTATCCTATCGAAACTATCCCATCTCTCAAGTTGAACTAAACTGCACTCCATGAATTAATCCCTATTTAAATTCGTTCATTAGTTTAGGAGTTCACTGGAAACAAACATCAGGACACTGGATTTATATATATACAGATTGACATCATTATCTGAGTTGTTCTAAGCAAACCTTAGTCAAGGTAACTTAAAGGGAATAGACATCCATACATACACTCTTTCACATGTGTTTTTGTTGTTTCAAAATTCCATTTACTTCTCTGAAACTTGACCTTATACCTTATGTTATATACTCTTTGATACACTTGAGTATAAACATTGAGTATAGCACCGAGCATTGGCCATTTTTATATTTTTAAATTTGTCAACCGTATTAACGAACAGATCCAAACACATCGACTACCTACCTATATTCTCTGTCTTCTTCACGATGACGTCAGACTGCACGGTTGCATGTGCTGCATTGATACTTATGGGCTCTATATAAATATTATATTTAAATAGAAAGCGAACTTTTGCTGCAAATTGAGCTGTTTCGTCATAGAAATGGAAGTGGAGGTCTACAATGCAAAGCTCGAAGCGAAACTGTCTTTTCGCTAGAACGCTCGCTAGAATACTCGTTAAAACACTCCTTTTTATCTTTTTTGAGTTTTGCATTCGCTAGGATGCTCATTTTGAGTGAATCCTCAAGTTTATCAGCACCTTTAGGTACTGCGGCTACAAATTTTGTAAATATAATTGCAATATTTTTTTTGAGCAACTTGAGTATTGTTTGTTGCTGTTTCAAATTAAAGGGACATTAGCAAAGTCACCCCAACAGTATTTTTGTTGAGATTGTACATAAAAACATTTAATTTGCAATGACCTCGAAGAATAAAATTATGAGAATACAATTTTCCAAAATAATCTGTATCAAACTAAACAAGAATGACTAGTAATGTTACTTAGGTAGCTCAAGAGAAAAATTTACACAACCCTTTGAGTTGAAAAACTTACTATAAACTGAAAAAAACTGGAAAAATCCTGGTTCACATTAATATATATTATTGATTGCTAATTGTTTCTTTATCCTTATCATTTAAAAGTGACTCAAGATGACGAGCGCAATTGTGGTGCCGCACAATATTTTTGGGTTTTTCAAGAATCCTGACTGGTACTTCATTGTAATGGGCAGGGCGTATCAATTACCATCAGTTGAACGTCCTGCTTGTCTCGTCCCTTGTTATCATTTAAAAAAAATTGATGACAAAATTCAACGCAGATATCGCGGGTAGAAATCTCTTTAATAATAAATTACCTTTGACTGTTCATTGACTCATCATAATAATATATTTATTGCTTTACGAAGCGGGAACAGTCGCAGGAAACGTCGCGTGTAAAGAAACACTTTGTAGATCAATAATCAAATAAAGGAAGTAGGTAGTCTAGAGGAAGAATTTATTATCTCCATTCACGATAGTGGCGTGTACGACATTCATTGACAATCTGTTATTGAAGACAATACTGAGGGCTCATTGTTAGTTCACATGTTACACAAAACTAGGCATCCCAATGAGAATATAATGAGAGGATATTTTTTTATTTTAATATTTTCAAGAAAACCAACAGCTAGTTGTACATACGTTAAAATAATTAACAAACATAATTCATTCAAGCTAATTTAAATTCAAATATTTTTATTCAGAATAGGATTTAAAATCACTTATTGAACGTCAAAAACTACCACCCATTCAAAAGAGACTGCTTCAGACCTGAGAAGAATGGGCGCAAGAAAGTCAGCAAGTTTTTGTTTTTAAATATAAAATATGGATTACAATGTGATATTGTACAATAAACATTTATAATTAAAGAGCCCCTCAGTGTTCGCTTCATTCCCAGTCCGTGGTGTCATTAAGAAAATCCTTTATGCTATAATAACCTTTCCCACACAAGTGTTTATTAACGTTTCTTTTAAATTTCGTAACACATTTGTTTTGTACATTTTCTGGGATCATATTGTAGAAGCATAAAACAGGCTTATTTAAAAATTATTAAATTAAAACTTATTAAATAAGAACTTCTCGCTTTCCCATCGCCAGTTGAAAGCAAGGTAAAAAGGAGTAATTTCACGCCTAATTTTTAATAAATTAACATCACTGCTAATTTGTTTTACCAAATGGGCTAAAAATATCGATTTTATCCGTGTCTAAAAATGATTGTATGACTGCATAGCTCTTAAATTTATGTGTTTCTTCTATAGTTCGCGCGACAAAATAATACAGCAAAGATAGTCTAACATTCTACTAGGGGCTTCCAGGCAGACTTTGGTCAGTAATATGGAACAGTACTTCTTAGTATTTTGATTAAGGTGATTATATCAGAAATATCTCTACGATCTTTAAGTGGTAGCAGGTGGAAGCGCTTTCAGCGTTCTTCATAGTTTACATTAGGTATTTTAAACTTAAACCCTTTCAATTTGATTAATGTGTTGAGCATACATTGGGTTTCAAATTTGTGAACAATATTCAAGATGGCTGCGGACGAAAGAACAGTAGAGAATTTTTAATGTTTTCATACTTTTAAAAGGTTTGGCTGTATGTATTATAAAACCAAGTGCTTTAGACGCTTTATTGATGGCCTGGTCAACATGTAGTACGAAAGTAATTTTGCTATCGTGAACAACACCTAGATCTCTTGTTTCGTTTACTGTAGATAGATAATCACGTTTTAAAATATACGTATGAGGGGGAAGACTTAGTAGTGTAATGCATGCTAAAACATTTGGCTAGTTTCAGTCTATATAAATCTTCTTGAATGCGTTATGTATCTGTCTTATTATTTTCTGTACCAAAAATTTTCATATCATCTGCAAACAAAAAGTAATTCGAATTTTTTATGAATAGTCCGATATCATTTTTGAAAATTATAAAAAGCAGAGGTCCTAGTAATGATCCATGAGGGACCCCAGAGGGTATATTTTTCCAAGAAGAGCAGTAGCCATTGAGAACAACAGCCTGTTTTTCTATCAGAGAGATAAGATTTAAACCATTCTATAAATCTTCACGGATACCAAGTGCTGTAAGCTTTTTATGTAGAATACTATGGTCGAATCGGTCGAATGCTTTCGTATATATAACATAATAACAAGAGAATGAATTTTTGATAAAGAAACCATTGTGTAACTATCACTGTATTATTAAAAAAATCGAATAATATTATTATCAAGTTAAGCGGCAAATCGCCCGTGCGAAATCGAAGCACGTTGTCAAAATCGGCGAGCAGCTTTCCAGTTACCCGACTGGAACACGCAAGTTCTGGTCCTTGTCGAAAGCTGCTTTTGGTAACTTAAACCAGCCGTCCCTGCCGCCGTTGCACATGAGGAATGACACCCTGGCCCAATCGGCAAAAGAGAAAGTCGATCTTCTGTGCGCTCTTTTCGCCTCCAACTCGACTGTTGACGATAGTGGAAAAACACTGCAGGCCATCACGCGGTGTCAGAGCTCTATGCCTGAAGTACAGTTCAGACAGAAAACTGTTCGGCAAGCTCTGTTTTTGTTGGACGTCAGGAAGTCTAGCGAGCCGGATGGCATTTCTCCAATCGTGCTTAGAACGTGTACCCCTAAGTTAACGCCGGTGCTAACGCGTTTATTCCGGCAATCTTATTCAAAAGGCGTACTCCCTGACTCATGGAAGTCAGCCCTTGTCCATCAGATCCAAAAAAAGGAGATAGTTCGGATCCGGTAAACTACAGGCCTATTGCTATTACCTCCCTGCTCTCCAAAATCATGGAGAGCATAATAAACCGCCAGCTCTTGGAATACCTAGAAGGTCACCAGTTGATCAACGACCGACAGTACGGTTTTCGCTATGGTCGGTCGGCAGGACTTATCAAATCTTTTGGAGAGTGCATCTTCATTTGGAAGCAGTTCTAGTTCTAGTTTATATAAAATGTGCTCACAATTGTTTCTCTTATTTGCAGTTCCGTCCGCGCCGCAAAACCTCACAGCAAATAGAGTGACGTCAGACGAAATACATTTGTCGTGGGCCCCGCCAGCCACTTACACAAAACATTTGCTGGACTCCACAGACAAAACGCCCAAAAGTGAACCGGAACTCACCGTTATAGCCAAGAAGGAAACACAAGCAGACGCACCGATCAATGAAAGCACAGACCGAACTGAACCAGAAACATTAATAAAAACAGAACGGCTAAAAGATGGTTATACATATAATTTATATAGAAACGATAAGTTAAAGTACAATGATGATTTCTCAGCTTCAGATATTTTAACGGATAGCTACAGAAGCAAAAGAGAATTACGATCTCATAGGCATAGGAAACGAAGACAAAACAATGCGACAGATTCAACGCATGAGAAGAGCTTGGAAGGTATAGAGACGCATCAGGCATTTGTTTTGCCGATTGAAGTTGTCAAAAAGTCATTTAACCAGGCTAGGGTAGACATAACACAAATTGCGTATGTTCTTTATTACGAAGAGGGAGTCGCGATTAGGAATGCTACAAGTGATGTCGTATTTGTGGCTGGAGTTCCAACGTCTGCTGATATAAGAAGAAGGAATGTATTTCGCAGCGATTTCGCAATGGATGGCTATTTGAATGCAACGAGGAATTTAACGTTGCTGAATACGTCAGGTGTGCCGACCAAGGTTGTGGGGTTTCGATTGAAAAATTTAAGTAAGTTTTTTCATTCTATCTTACGAGTTATAATTTTATCCTTCTTTTTACTTCTCAGCGTGAAACTTACTTTGAATATAAGACGAAGCCTGATCTTTGTATGACAAATAATTTATTTACGAAACAAATATATGCAGCTGGAATTATTTTCTACGATATTACGACCGTATATTTGATCTGATCATCCTCGATAAGAAATCGATACTTTCCGCGTAGTAGGAACAAAAACAACAGGCATGTCAAACTGTCTTTAAATGGCTTTACGTCGACATTGATCGAAATAAAAATTAAGTGCACTATTGTCAACATGTAAGGAAATAATCCTAAAAAATGATGTAAAAATTAACTCCATTAATGCCGACGTCAAGGGTGAATTTAGGGACACATAGTATAAACTTTATATAGTATATTAGAAGGTGCATACCAGCAAGTGGCTCACTCACTGGAAAATGAGTACCGCCGTATACAAGAAAGAACACCAGCTCAGAAAACTTTACGTAAACTATACTGGCAATCGCTGTTGTACTATTAAACTCAAAAAACAAAGGACAATTAATAGAAACACTCATGCAATTTCTTTGTATCGTTTGTTCTATCTTTAATATATTATGATGCCTGACATCTACTCATACAAAGTAAACTATTTCGCGCGATCAGATTGAAATATAGACTTTGATAACATTTTCCAGAACCATTTACACCGTACAAGATATGGGTCCGGGCTTTCTACAATTTTCAGCTGACAGGAGTGAAATCCCAAGATCTCTTGGAGCGGCTGGGCCCCCAGTCAGAGTCGCTGTATGTGCTGTCTGATGTGAAGCCACCCTCGGCCCCGATAATACTAAACCTCACATGCGACCTGCTCAAAGGTAAGCTGCATCCAATTTATTCAACCGAACAATTCTGTTAACCTCTTCATCCTAGCTTATGATTCAATTTTTTATCTTAAATTTGGTATATTTTGTATCTCTTCTTTTGGAAATTCATGAAAGTCCATCATATCAAAGAATCTTCAATTTATCACCGATACGAAAATAATATGCCTCAGGCCGGCGAATAACGGTAGCAACAAACTCAGAGTTTTTTTTATTAATAAAATTGCTTTGCATTTAAAGTATTTATTTCAAGAACTAGTGTGTGTGGTGTCGTTCACAAACATCCTATTACAAATAAATTATTTATACAAATAATTTTTAATTATTTTATTCGTTTTACTGGTAGAAAAAATGTATACTTCGCCCAGGAAAGGCTTACCAATCAGTAGCGAAAAAGCAAGCTTATGCCTGTTTGTAATAATAATAGGGGTTTAATTATGAAATTGCCCTTTTATCGTACTGGCTTCTTAGGATTAAAATAGAACCTCCTTGGTGCCAGTTTTCAGTGTGTTTCACATGACAACTAGAACATTCTATATCCCGACCTAGTTCGGTCCGAGCGCTCTGTCCAACCGAGCCAACCGTTCGATTACGCATAGGCCGTAAAGTTTGTCAAATTGTTTAGATTTGCAAGAGCGACATCTGAAGTCAATTTCCTAATATGCAATTATTGGGGTTGAGCAGGTTGGCAGGCATGGAGCCACAACCTGAGAGTTGAACAAGATATACAAAAAATTACGACGCATGCGTCCTCGAACGCTTGGATCAGTCGGAAAGAGCTCGGACCGAACCCGAGAAATCGCAGGTTCGAGTCCCGCATCGTTCATAAATTTTGATTACAACTTTAATTTATATGACCAAGTTATGTTGGGTTAGTTAGGTGGTCGGCAAACATATTAGCCTAAGAGCCAAATTACAACAACAAAATAAAAAGGGGGGCCAAATCTGCTTGTTTAGTAAACTTATATTTATACTTTATATTACACTAAATAAAACTAAATTTCATACTTAATAAATATTTATTAAGCGAACAATGTGCTCGCATCTCCTTGGAAAGTTTGAGCGAATTTTAATATATTAAAATGAGATGTTTTTTTAAATGAAAATATTATTTCGCCTTCCGTGCCAGAGCCGTTTTTAAATAGCCACATGCAAATCTGGTGCCGCATTTTGCATGCCGGCAACGCATTTCTTGACACACCTGTTGTTGCGGATGTCCATGGCCGATTGCCTCGCCTCTCCCCATCCCGTGAGCCTCTTGTCCGTTTGCCCCCTCTTATATACAAATGACTTAAGTTTTCTTTAGTGTTAATCCCGCCAATATTTGTTTTTAAAACAATTCGACACGTGTTTCGCCTCTACACGAGGCATCCTCAGGACGTGTTGTCTCGCCAAAATCTGGCACGAGACTGAATCAAATGAGTTTTTTTTTTTTTTTGCGCCCAAGCAAGGGATTGGGCTACCCTCCGGGATAACGACGGGAGGGAGGTGGTGAATGCTCATGCATACCAACGCAGCCTAAGTCTGCGTTAGTTATGTGGGACTCACGTGAAAACCTAGGTGCCTATCCACTAAACACCACCTGCAGTTGGCTTTGGGCAGGTGCCCTCTAAGACTACATCGAAGGCGACCTTCTCATGGGGAGAGAGAGGCGCACGCGGCACTCCCTATGGAGTTTCCGCTGGGATACAATCAAATGAGACGGAAGCTGCTCTTTTATACCCTCGTCCCATGAAATGACGCGCTGTGATTGGTCGGCTGTTGTTACCACTGGGTTAGTTAATTGAGCAAATCGGAGATGTCTTCGACCAGAAGTTAATGTACTAACAACTCAATAAAGCCTGTGTTTGTAACATTGCAGGCAAGCTCTACCTGCAGTGGCGCCAACCGCAGTACTACAACAACTCTCTGGATCAGTACGTGGTGACGCTGCGCAAACTACCGGAGCAGCACCCTCGCACGCACCTCACGCTGCCCACGACCCGCGACGACATCGAGACCACCATCAGCGTGGTGAGTTATCCACACTTATCAACTGCATCAAAGACAAAATAACAAGAGGATGGTGCGAGGTGAGGCAACCGCCCATGGACATCCGCAACAACAGGTGTGTCAAGAAATGCATTGCCCACCTTTAAGGTGGGAGTATGTTTTTTTTTCTTGAAGGTCCATAAGTCGTAACTGTTCGGGAAAACCGCAGCCGGTAATTGATTCCACAAAGTGGTTGTGCGAGGCAAGAAATTTCTAGCGAAACGCGTGATTGTCGAATGCCAGACGTCAACGTGATGCGGCTCTTTCAACTGAACTCAACTTAAAAACCCAGGTACAGATATCGTGCGAGTCGAATGCAGTCGGGGCATGAGGTTATTTTTTTAAGAAAATTAGGGACGAGACGAGCCGGACGTTCAGCTGATAGTAATTGATTCTTGAAAGACCCAAAAATTCTGTGCGCAACTACAACTGCGCTCGTCACCTTGAGACATAAGATATTAAGTCTCATTTGCCCAGTAACTTCACTAGCTACGGCGCCCTTCAGACCGAAACACAGATATGTTTACACGTTACTGCTTCATGGCAGAAATAGGCGCCGCTGTGTTAACCATAATCTGGCCAGATTCCTGTGCAAAGGAGCCTCCCACTGGTCAAACTTGCTAGGCTGCCTGTTCCCACACAAATTCCCCTTATTGTCTATAAAATCGATAATTTTAGTAGGTTACACATAAATTCTGCCACTTGTTTTCTAAGTATAATTCAATTAATTAATTTAGTGTCAAAAAAGCACTCGTGGGTAACCTATAAAATAATGTGAAAGCTGTTAATGTTAAAACATTTTTTTTCAGAATGTGGAACTTTGGAATCTGACGCGATATGAAGTAAAGATATATGCGGTGACAGTCTCCGTAGCTCGGCCGAACACACTCATTAATGGATCTGAATCGCCCCCTAAGGTATATCCCAATCTTTCACTATTTTAATAATAAACTTTGCCTATCATGTGGTTGGTGGAAATAAAGGCAATTAAGATATATATATTGTAATATATATTTATAATATGACTTTATTGCGACGGCAATTCGTTGGCGACTGGCGACAGAATATATGATTGTTTATTAATTAAAACTATGTAGCATATCGAATATTGATTTGTTTCTAGTTTCCAGTAAAAGACATACGATGGAATTCAATAATAATGAGAAACGTTTTAGAGCTATATTTCACCGGGACCCCACGGTCGCTCAACCAGTTGCGTCACCGTGGTGTTCGTAAGCTACCAAACTAGATGTAAATACAGACGCCAAAATCACGATACCACACTGAGACAGTATCAAAACGGACCTCGAAGAGATAGAGAGAGTTAGACATTTAAATAAAACACTTTTAAAGGATTAAAACGCGTGTAATTGTAACTGTTTTTACATTTGATTTTTGCGTAAAACCTTTCCAGATCTCGTTTTCAGGGGAACAACAATTTTTCTGGAAAGGTCTTGAAACGTCGGGTTGACAAAAATAAAAATATAACTTTTACGCAAAAGTCTAATGTAAATACAATAACAATTACACGCGTTTTAATCATTTAAAAGCACTATTGATGTTTACAGGTTGTTACAAAACTACCCGTAAAGCCGAAAGGAGGTTAAATGGAGCTTATAACGAGTCCATTCACAATATTTAAGAACACAATATTTGCAACCCTATTTTAGTAAAATTAAGGAGTTAACTACGCAGAATGTATCTACATTTCTACCTAATTCACGAAACGACAAAAAAATTAAAGGGCCTATGACATGACAGCTTGCTAGGGTTTACAAAATTTTTGGCTTTGATAATTAATTATATTTTTTTTGGGGTATTTTGTAACACGTTGTATAACTAGGATAATAAATTTTAAGAGAAAATAAACAGTGGTGGGTTCATCCTTTTTTTATCCCTAAATTGGTAGGCTACATTAAATTTCTATAATAAACCTTCGTATATCGAAACTATCCATCGTATGCTTGCACGCAACAAACGCGCACGTCTTGCACGCAATGAATAAAAGTCACTCACGCCCCAAAATGTATTTATTACTTTAGAATATTTTTTGACTTCAGATCACCGATTTTTTACACAGGTGAAGTGATTTAAAAAATTACCCTTTTAAAGTAAATGTTGAGTGATAAAATTATTAAAATTGATAGCCCGAGATCGTATATTTGGCGAATAGCGAGCCTTAAAAACAAAATAAAAGGTCAGTATGATGTTTTGTGAGTTGTAAGGAATATTTTTTTTTTTAAGGATTTTTGTTTTGTTTCGCCAATTAATAGTATTATTTCCTGCGTGCGTGCATAATATCAACTTATTATTTATTTATTTACTTTATTTGGACCAATAAACAGTAACACAATAATAATATTTAACTATAACTAATATAAAAATTATTTAAGTTTTCTTTAGTGTTAATTCCGCCAATATTTGTCTTTAAAAAGACTTTGAGTCTCGTGCCAGATTTTGGCGAGACAACACGGCCTGAGGATGCCTCGTGTAGA
Organism: Leptidea sinapis; assembly: GCF_905404315.1. Lineage (NCBI taxonomy): Eukaryota > Metazoa > Arthropoda > Insecta > Lepidoptera > Pieridae > Leptidea > Leptidea sinapis. The sequence continues at coordinate 2,937,019 of NC_066297.1, forward strand.
GGCGAAACACGTGTCGAATTGTTTTAAAGACAAATATTGGCGGAATTAACACTAAAGACAACTTAAATAATTTGTATAATTATGGATTTCCGCAAAGTAATGCCTAATTCAATAAATTTTCTAAAACTAATTCATATTTAAACCTTAATTAATTGTGTGATACATAAGCCACAGATAAATTATATGAGAGAGAGATTAACACGTACATCAATATAAACAAAAAATAAAATTTATGTGCTTAGTAACAATTAAAATAGAAAAGAGAAAAGAAAAGATCATCGTAATAAATATTATTGTTTATGTACGGTCAACAGCATGTCGACTGTACATCACGTTTCGCGTATCAGCGTTTACGTCGCCTCGCGTTATTTCCTAAGTAATATTGTAACCAGTTCGCGACAAGCCGCCGATCGATTCGCGTGCTCATTACCATACCAACATTTTACCATTTTACCATATAGCATAAGTTAAGGTTTCAATATACCATTTGAGCCTAACTTGTGTTTTACTCTGTACGGAACCAAACCACCGTACATTGTGGTCCTTCGGCCTTTTGTTAACCAGTGACAAATTTTTTTTTTTAACCATTCCAAGGACATTGTGGTCCTTCGGCCTTTTGTTAACCAGTGACAAATTTTTTTTTTTAACCATTCCAAGGACATTGTGGTCCTTCGGCCTTTTGTTAACCAGTGACCAGAATTTTTTTTAACCATTCCAAGGACATTGTGGTCCTTCGGCCTTTTGTTAACCAGTGACCAGAATTTTTTTAACCATTTCGAGGACACAAAAACATTGTGATCCATCGTTCTATTAACCAGTACCATTAGTTAACCATTTTAACCAAAATTCGTCGCGTGTGTAGTGAACCAAATTAGTGTTGACCAAAGTGCTTGTGTGTGGAGTGTAACCAGTTCACCAGATCGGCGATACTACCAGCGACTACCAACGGGGAGACTGCTGAGGACACACCAGGTCACCACGTACCAGTCTTCAAGTAAGATCTTTCCTTTTTATCACTCACCACTCTTTACCACTCTCTTTTGACCCGTAACCATGGAGGCTCTATTAACCACCCAAAACCAGATTATGTCCGCGATTAACACGCAGTGTGTTAATTTCAAGAAGGACGGGCCAGAACGAAAGACACCCGCCTATATTGAAAAACGTCTCAACGCTTTAGACTCGTACTGGAGTGAATTCCAGACCAACCATACTAGGCTTTGTGCTGAGTTTGAAGACCCTAACCATCGCTACTTCGCGGAAAACCATTACCAGCGGACGAAAGATTTTTACCAGGAAGTTAGGAATATGATTTCTAATTACGTAACCAGCGATCCCAGCAAACCATTACTGAGACCTGCTACACCATTATCGCAGGGCTCAGATAGGCGCGATATTTTCTCTCCCGCTCAGGAGGGTCCCTCTTTTAGCTTCCCTGCACCAAAGCTATCGAACCAGGGCAACTCCAGTAGGGTCGAAGAAATGCTGCGAAAGCAGAAGAGCAACTTCAAGGCGCTATCCCGTACCATAGAGGCTGTCGACCTTGAAAGCTGCTCCGACCGCTGGGAGTTCGAAGATATTTTACGAACTATCCAATCAAGATGGTCGGTCATCGATTCTCTTCACTGGGACATCGACAGCGAAGGGCTGCTCGACAACGAAGAGTATGAGACAGCATTCGCTGAGATGGAGAAGAAATACAACACCATGAAGAAGGCAGTGAACAGACAGATGTGGTCGTCATCTTACAGGGAACGTTCAACCCCACAAATGGACATTCCCACCTTCAGCGGAAACTACCAAGATTGGATATGTTTTAAAGATTTATTCTCCGAAACAATTCACCATAATAAATCTTTACCAAATGCGCAGAAAATGCAATTCTTGAAAAGTAAGCTCCGTGGCGAGGCTGAAAAATTAGTTCACCATTTACGCATCAATTCTGAAAACTACGAAGTATGCTGGGACATATTAAACCAACGTTACCATAATACTAGGTTAATATTTAATTCTCACATACAATTGTTACTAACCATGCCTACGATTCAACATCAATCTGCAGCGGTCATCAAAAGGTTACATGACACCACCAACGAGTGTCTTAACTCTATAAAAGCAATGGGCATCGACATTTCCAACTGGGACCCATTGATCGTCTATATTTTGTGCCAAAAGTTAGATACTGAAACCCATAATGATTACATTGTGTCGCTTAAGAATCCAAAAGAATTGCCTACTTTGTTAGATTTTTTGAAATTTTTAGAAATTAAATTTACTTCGTTAGAAAGCTCTCGTCGTAAGCAGGACTTCAACAAATCAAATTCATCCCAGGTACACCAAAACCAATACCAAAAACCATGGGCTGAAAAGCATACCAATAACCATTTACATAATTTTATGAACAGAAATTTTAAACCAAGACCAGCTGTAATAAACCACGTCAATACGAAACCAGTACATATTGCGCCACAACGGAAATGCATACTCTGTAAAACGTGTTGCCATGAATTGTTTAAATGCAAACAATTTCTAGAATCCGCACCGCTGAATCGACTTAAGGTCATTGAATCCAACAAATTATGTAAAAACTGTTTAATTAACCATTATGACAAGGAATGTTCTTCGGAAAAAACTTGCCGTTTTTGTAACCAGCAGCATAATACTCTTCTGCATAATGCTCTTGTCACTTTTGCACCATCTACTTCTAGAAATACCGAGATCGAAAATTCTCCTAGAAGATCCAATATATGCGTTACCAATGCCCCACAAGAAACCATGCCCAAATTATTAGCAACAGCTAAAGTTAATATTATGTCTATGGATGGCTGTCACCATACCATGCGAGCCCTCATAGACCCGTGCGCGGAGTCATCTCTCATTACAGAGAATGCCGCTCAACTTTTAGGCCTACCCAGGATTAAGCGCCACTGTGTGGTGGTCGGAGTAGGCGCAAAAGCCAACAATAGTAAGGGAGTCGCACAGCTTTCAGTGTCATCTCTTCATAATAATTTCACATTTAAAACGGAAGCCTATGTGATGAAGCATGTCGTCGGGAATTTACCACACGAAACATTAGAAAAACCAGCTTGGCCGTATTTACAAAAGTTACCACTCGCAGATCCAGAGTTTTATAAAAGTAGACCAATAGATTTAATTTTAAGCGTTGAAGTTTACGAATTAATTATTTTACCAGGTTTAATTCGTAATGGCACATCACTACCAATCGCGCAAAATACCAAGCTCGGTTGGATTCTTAGTGGTACCATAAAACCAAACCAAACATATTGCAACGTCGTCATGGTCGACTTGCAGGATATACAGCGGTTCTGGGAGATTGAAGATATCTCAGACAACTCTGTAAATATTACGGATGAAGATAACCATTGCCTTCATCATTATCAACAGCATACTACGCGCAAACCAGACGGACGTTATGTTGTACGGTTACCATTAAAACCAGAGATTACCGAAAAATTGGGTGAGTCTAAAACCAAAGCCGTAGCCCAATTTCGGCAATTAGAACGCAGATTTTGTAAAAATAAAATTATCGAACAGAACTACAAACAATTTATCCATGAATATATTAATTTAAACCATATGAAGAAATGTAATAGTAATCCGATACTTCAGTGCTATTTACCTCACCATTGTGTAATCAGAACGGATTCCACGACGACTGCCACGCGAGTTGTTTTTAATGCCTCAGCGAAAACTTCGACTGGACTTTCGTTGAATGACCTTATGTACTCTGGACCAAATTTACAAGAGGATTTGTTTACTCTCATATTAAAGTGGAGGCAGTACCAAATAGCCTTCACAGCCGATATAGAGAAGATGTTCAGATTTATAGATGTCCATGATGATGACCAGCCGCTCCAGAAGATCGTGTGGAGGGACTCTGAAAAGCAACCATTAGAAGAATACCAACTTACCACTGTCACATACGGCACCAAGGCCGCACCATTCCTAGCCATGATGACATTGAAACGTCTGGCTAAGGATGAAGGTCACCGTTACCCAGAAGCAGCAGAAGTTCTGGCTACCAGGCTCTACATGGATGACCTCCTCCATGGACATCATGACCTCCAGTCTGCAAGGAGGCTGATTTCCGACCTCATAAATCTCCTTAAGTTAGGTGGATTCAATCTAAGGAAGTGGTCGTCAAATCAACCAGATGTACTACCAGATAACCAGTTACCATGCGAAGACCAAGCATATGTTTTTAAATACCAGGAATCAACCAAGGCATTAGGACTTAAGTGGCATCCCGACGAAGATTATTTCACTTTTCAATTGAATTCCGAACCAGTCAGTAAACTCACCAAAAGAAGTTTACTCTCGAATATATCGAAGATATTTGATCCGCTTGGATGGCTTTCACCAGTTACCACCAAGTTGAAACTACTCTTCCAGGAAGTATGGCTCTTAAATCTTCTGTGGGACGACGAATTACCAGCTGACATCAACACAAAATGGAAAACCATAGAGGCTGACATCACGAAAATTAGCCATATTACCATACCAAGGTGGTTGCAGTCTTCTAAGAACGACACCATTGAATTACATGGGTTTTGTGATTCATCACAAAATGCCTACGCTTGTGTTGTATACTGCAGAGTCAACAATATTACCAGCAACCAGTCTTCTGTAGTATTAGTAGCTTCGAAGTCTCGTCTCGTACCTGTAAAGAAAAATGTATCGTTACCTAGATTAGAGTTATGTGCAGCGGTTCTACTTACCAAGGTCATGAAGATCACCTGTAAATGCCTATCAGATTACAACATCAAAATCTACGGTTGGTCTGATTCGACAGCTGTGTTAGGCTGGCTCAACGGCGACCCATGTAAATGGAAACCATTCGTCGCGAATAGGGTGAAGCAGGTCATTGACATTATACCATCGAGTAGCTGGCATTATGTGTCAACAAAGGACAACCCAGCTGACTGCGCAAGTAGAGGCATTACCACAGAACAGCTGATTAACCATTCCATGTGGTGGATAGGTCCCCACTGGCTAAGATCGTTTGAAGAGTCCAAATTAACCAATAAATTATATACAACCTGCGAAGAGCTTAAAAAACCATTATTAAATATAAATGTAAACACAATTAAATATCAAAACAAGGTTATAGATAGTATAATTAGCAGATACAGCGATTTTACGCGAGCTTCAAGAGTGCTTGCGTGGGTGTTACGTTTTACACCTAAGTCATTTAATACTAATAAAACAAACTACTTAACTATATTAGAAATAAGAAAAGCTAAAAACTTAATTATAAGGCATATACAACAAGTAGAATTTTTAGAAGATATACAATATATTAAAAACCATAACCAACCTAACCCTAAGAGTAAATTATTAAAATTGAAACCATTTATTGATAACCAGGGGCTCTTGAGGGTTGGGGGGCGATTGACCAACGCCAAAATAGAAGATAGTATGAAACATCCGTGTATTTTACCACATAACCATTTGCTTACTGACATGATTATTGACCACGCGCATAAGATGACCTTTCATGGGGGTCCCCGGTTAACCCTTGCTTGGCTGCGTCAAGAATATTGGATCCTGGGAGGAAACAATGCTGTAAAGAAGAGGCTACGGAGATGTGTGCTATGTAGAAGGCACGACCCCCTGAAACACGACCAGTTGATGGGAGACTTACCACCTGCAAGAATCAACAGGACCCGCCCCTTTTACCATTTGGGGGTTGATTTTACTGGTTTTGTTGACGTCAAGTCTGCGAAGGGTAGATCAGTGAGATGTACCAAAGGATATGTCGCCGTCTTCGTGTGTATGGCGACCAAGGCTGTACATTTGGAGTTGGTCTCTGATCTCACCGCCTCAGCATTTTTGGCAGCCCTCAGAAGACTTGCGGCCAGGAGAGGATCGCCCGGTCACATTTACAGTGACAACGGGACGAACTTTATAAAAGCAAATAGAGTTTTGCAAGAGGAGATTGTTAACTTGAAAACCATATTGAATGCCCAGTTTTATGCAGAAATAGCTGAAATGTCGATAGAATGGCACTTCAACGCACCATCTTGGCCAAGCGCAGGCGGTCTCTGGGAGGCTGCAGTGAAGAGCTTGAAATACCACCTGAAGCGAGTAATAGGAGAACAAAAACTCACCTACGAGGAGTTCTCTACTCTTCTAGCTCAGCTAGAAGGATGCCTTAACTCCAGACCTCTGTGCCCGCTGAGTGAAGACGTCGAAGACTTAGATTGTTTGACCCCTTCTCATTTTCTGTCCAGTGGACCAACATTGACCATTGTTGAGTCAGAACACGACTTACGAACCAGATGGCAGTTAGTGCAGAAGATTTACCAAGATGTGTGGAAGAGATGGAGAGCGGAGTACCTCACACAGTTGAACGCTAGGTCCAAGTGGCGACGTTCACAACCAAATTTAAATGTTGGCGGCATTGTAATTATACACGATGCTAACCTGCCACCGGGTAAATGGGCTCTCGGTCGAATCGTGCAGCTACATCCGGGGCAAGATGGGCTAGTTCGAGTAGTCTCTGTTAAAACCAAAAATGGCATTATGAAGCGACCAGTAGTCAAACTATCTCTTTTACCTATTAACCACTCCAACGACGAAGACAGTAACCAAATTCATGAAACCACTGACCATAACCAGCCGAAACACCAGTCGAACGACGATTTACCAAAACCAAAGCGACGAGCTAGAAGAGGAATTGTTAATTTATTTACCATGGCACTTATGTTGTTTACCTTTTTATTTTCACCAGCCACGTGTGCATACAACGCTATAAACTTCAACGACAGTCAAAGTTTATATTTAGATAAAATATCAACCATGCGACTAGTTCAGGACGAATGGAAACTAGTTGTATACTACGATTTAAAACCATATTGGCAAGGCAGTAAATTGTTATCCAAATATTGATCATATGGAATATATTTGCAAGGAATCGTCAGTCAGAAACCATTGTGAATCTATTTTAATACAATTACAGCACAGTTATACAGAGTTATCGCATTACAATAACATTCTGTCGACGCAGCAGTTCCCACGCGGGCACGCGCGGCGCAGGCGCGGCCTTATCAACGCTGTGGGTAATGTTGCACACGCGCTGTTCGGTGTACTCGATGACCAATTCGCTAAGCAGTATATTCAGGACATCGATTTAATTAGGGAAAACCAAAACCATCTTGCTGCTCTATGGAAAAACCAGACTTCCGTAATAGAAGCAGAATATAATGTATTGAAGAGGATGCAAGGCTCAATTGACAAACAATATAAAATATTTACTCATTACCTTAACCAGTTAAAGAACGCTACCAATGATGTCAAGAGTCAATTGAAAGACGTGGAAAACAATAATGAATTTTTATTATGCGCTATGGCAGCTAACAGCTTGGAGTCGAATTTGAAGAATGTGCAGGATGTTCTTTTAGATACTGTTTCGGAGGTGTACTTTGGGAAGTTCAACATACATCTTTTGAAACCCGACCAGCTTCTAGAAGAATTAAATATTATTTCCGGAAGATTGTCCAACGATTTAAGTTTACCAATAGAGAACACGCATACAGAATTAACCAAAATGTACCATTTACTCAAGGTCAGAGCGAAAATGCTAAATGACTATTTTATTTTTGAAATTAGAATACCATTAGTGAGTAGAGACCATTACCAAGTATATAAAATTTATCCTGTACCAAGACGGAACGGCAAAACCATGGTCACCCTAGTTCCAGTTTCGGATTACATTGCGATCAACTTACGAAGAGACTCATTTATGACCATATCACACTTAGAATTAAATAATTGTCTTCATTTAGATACTGAGACACAACTTTGTCCTTTGGAAAAACCAATTTCTCATATGAGTCATGATGACGTCATGTGCTCCAAAGACCAGGAGACGAAGCAGTGCAGAACCAAAACTGCCAAATGTCTAGATTGGTGGTCTCAGCTAAGCGAGGTCAATACATACTTTTTCTTTTGCTGCGACTCGTATCCAGTACGTATCATCTGTGGAGAGCAAATGTTTTCCAATCATCTTAATAATAGCGGCATTATTAGGTTGGGTCCAGATTGTGTTCTGAAAGGACAAGACATTACCATTTATGCTCGGAGGCTTCAGAACAATACATTAACCATACAGACGGATATACCAGCTATAGACATTCACCCCATCAACCACATCTTTAACCAGAATAAGACGTTCGTGTCGCTGATTTCGGAGCCAGCATCAGTGATGGGTGGTTACGATCAGGAGCTAGATGATATAGGCGCAAAAATAAAACAAATGAATTCAGAGAGTGGTCTAAAGGGTGGTATATCTTATCACGACGTTCACCACTACGTCGCGATATACGTGGTGGCGGGTGTGCTGGTGGCCGGGGCCGCCGCGTACGCCGTGCGGCGGTGGTGCCCGCGCCGCAGCCGACGCCAGGACTCCAGCGCGCCGCCCGCGCCGGCAGCCGCTGGCGCAGGGCCAGCCGCGTCGCACCCGCCGCGCCCTGAGCCGCGGGGTCTGACGAACGCAGCGTTTGTGTATAGTGTTAGTGACCAGTGTGTAAGTGTAGTTAACCACGGGCAATCTAGTGCTAGTAAAAATAGTGATAAGTGTAGTGATGAAGTGAAAGACCAATCCACTTCTCCTGTAGTGCATAGGCATAATTTTAGTGATTACTGTGGCTAGAGACATTAAGGTTACCATTAGATAATGCAAATTTGTTTATCACCTTGTCTCACGTCACTCGCTAACCATAACCATTTCTTTTTTGTACCATCTTCACCACCACTCTTTCTTCTCTCGCGGTGGCAGCATGTACGGTCAACAGCATGTCGACTGTACATCACGTTTCGCGTATCAGCGTTTACGTCGCCTCGCGTTATTTCCTAAGTAATATTGTAACCAGTTCGCGACAAGCCGCCGATCGATTCGCGTGCTCATTACCATACCAACATTTTACCATTTTACCATATAGCATAAGTTAAGGTTTCAATATACCATTTGAGCCTAACTTGTGTTTTACTCTGTACGGAACCAAACCACCGTACAGTTTATAACATATGTATCGGTTAGTAGCTTTCATTTACTATATCTATTTAAATTAAATTATACTCTAACATAAAGTTGAATAACTAATTTAAACTTTTCAATGTTACTAAGTAGTTATCTTTTAATCATACTACCTAATTTAATTTTTAAAACATCAATAAGTTCTACTCTAAAAGAGGAAGCACGATTACTGAAAATATCTATGTGTGTAAAGTACTCATTATAATTTTTAGATAACTTAACTTTTAACCATATTTTTTTTTATGCTATTGCATAAAATCTCCTCCTATTGGAGGACAAACGAGCGTACGGGTCACCTGGTGTTAAGTGATCACCGCCGCCCACATTCTCTTGCAACACCAGAGGAATCACAAGAGCGTTGCCGGCCTTTGTGCTAAATATTTTTTAACTCAGTATCAACTATCAAGTGAATGCTAAAATCAATAACATAAAAATATGCTATTTTGTGTCCCCATCACTGTCACCCTTTTAAGATGTTGATAATTGGTGGGCATTCCATCTCCTGGATTGTCACAATGGACGGCAAATTAGTCGATGTGTGTAAGCTGTAAAAAACCTTTATTTTGACCAATTCACGCACACTAACACAAACTAATATTCATATTCACATTACACTAATATACCTGGCCTGTTTTTATCGGTTGTCTAACAGCTGGAGACTATCTAGACGTATCATCATCATGTTTAGCCGGAAGATGTCCAATGCCGGATAAAGGTCTCCCTCAAAGTTTTCCACGACGATCGGTCCTGCGCTGCCCTCACCCAACGTATTCCGTCGATCTTGACCAGATTGTCGGTCCATCTTGTGGGGGGCCTACCGACACTGTGTCTTCCGGTACGTGGTCGCCATTCGAGTACTTTACTGCCCCAACGGCCAGCTGTCCGTCGAACTATGCGCCCCGCCCACTGCCACTTAAGTTCAATTTTTCAATGAGCTTTCTCATAAGGCCCATAGTTAGCGACCACGTCTGCGTACCGTAAGTCATCACTGGCAACACACACTTCGTCTTCAGACACTGTGGTATCTAGACGTATAAAATATCTTGAACTGTTTAGTATTATTTTGTTACCCAGGAGGTGTCGAGCTCGTGGTGCACGGCGTACTCGGAGGCGTTCTCCCCGGGCGAGGCGGGCGAGGCGGGCGAAGCGGGCGAGATGGGTGCGGCGGTGCGGGGCGCGGGGGGAGCGTCCCTCGCACTGGCCGCCGTGGCGCTACTCACCGCACTGGCCGCGCTCAGTGCGGGCCTGTTGTACTGGAGGTGACATACGCACTGTGACATTATAATATTATTATTACTAGCCGTTCCCGCCGGGCGAATTTTAAAAGTAAATAAATTAAAGGTGGAACGTTGGAATTCGAAAAATATAGTAGCTATAAACCATAAGGGTAATATTCGCATCGAATTGTGGTAGTTTCATGTCAGTACGATCAGTGGCTTAGGCGTGATTAAGCCTCAAACAAAGACCATTTTCATTATATATATAGATTAAAGTTATACTTCTTTTGATGAGTTAGGGAAAAATTATAACAGTGAAATTTTACCATGCGCGCGCACACCGTCACGCATATTTGACAGCCTGACGTAAGCTGGTCAACTAGACCATTTGTATGATTGCTTGTAAGTAGGCTTTAAAGATACGTAATAGCTTTAAGGGTAGATGTATACACTTTTATAATAAAGTCCCAGTCACTGTTCAGGCATTATCTATAAATATCTATAAACTAGCTCTGTCGTAAATCCTACTACTCCACACCTGAATATCTAAGTGATCCGACAGCCTGGGACTAGATTATGATTATTTTGTAGCAATAGCAATGACAGTGCAGTATTGTATATTTTTATTAAAAAGAGCTCAAAAAGAGAATTCTGGGAGAGTTTCTTGCGCCGCGTCTTCTCTCTCACAGCGCCATTTGTTTCCGAAGTGGTAGTAGTATCTAGTATATTAGAAATGACATGATGAAGGAATTCTATAGGAATCAATTTTAAGAAAATAAATGTCTTTTATGCCTTTTATTAACCTTAGATACCACGCCTCTTGTATCACATATGTCTACTGAACCACAACCAATTATTGACGAGATATATAATTCATCTTAAATTGTATAAAAATAATTTAATGATATTTTAGTATAGATTTTTTAACTAAATTATGCGGTGTGAGAATATTTTCATTGGTTATATTAAATACCTTCTATATTACAATTTTGTTTTTTCGACAAACGTAAAATAGCTCGAGGTATAATTTTTTTAAGGATTTTTATTTTATTACTCCAAAGAAGAATGACTTCTTGAGTGCATGTGTACATAAGTAAACATACACTTTTTTAAATTACATATACCCATAACTCAATATTCAAAACTATATAGCCATTATGCGACTCGTTCCGTTTTCCTAAAATATGTTCGGAAACGCGGTTGCTGGTCCATGTGTAACCATCAAATGTTTGCGGTGTGTCAACGAATACAGCTCATTTGTGCACCGCAGATTTGTGGCCACAACCCTTTTAGTTGGCGTACTTGGTAAACTAATATAGGTACATACATGTAATTTTTTTACTTTTTGGCAGTGCATATACTAATCTTTTTTATCTGAAAATATCAAAATTTTTCTACATTTTGATATTATTATTATTATTAATTAAATTGGGTTTTTATACTCATAAACGTATACTTATCTAATGCTTTGTTTCTCTGCACTTTGAAACCAGCCATTTCATCATTTGACAATTTGGCTATTCATTACAATACCTGTGCCTTATTAATAAGTAATTGGCGTTATTGTCTCTATTTACTCCCTGTCTTTGATTTATTCTCGAGTCTAGAGCTGCTAATATCAGTCACTAATTTCGGGAAACTTTTGTCGCCAGATGTCGCTCGCGGCTTAGCAAGTGCCTGAGCGCTGCGTACAACTACCTGGAAGAGGGCGGAGAACGCGGGGCGAGAGCGCCACTCAACGCGTACAAGAAGCCAGGTTATGCTCTTTATTATTTAAAATTATTTTAAAATTCAGATTTATGTTTCTCTTTATTATTTATTTTATTTAAAAGGCCTACCAACAGATTTACTAGTGGAAGGCTCCTTTGCACAGGATGCCGGCTAGATAATGGGTACCACAACGGCGCCTATTTATCCCGTGAAGCAGTAATGTGTAAGCGTTACTGTGTTTCGGTCTGAAAGGCGCCGTAGCTAGTGAAATTACTGGGCCAATGAGACTTAACATCTTATGTCTCCAGATGTCGAGCCCAGTTTTTCAAGAATCCTGAGCGGCACTGCGGCAATGGGCAAGGCTTATCAATTACCATCAGCTAAACGTCCTGCTCGTCTCGTCCTTTATTTTCATAAAACAATATTAAAATTATTTTGAATATTTGGCTAGAGTATGAACCCAATCATAGGCAAAATCAACATGTTGAAAGTGAGTGTTTTATTTAAACAATTAAATGGTACTACAGCATTCAATTATTTAAAAATAAATAATTATAATTCGCAATAATAATGAGATTCACTGATAATCTGCAAAAACATAAAGTATCTACAGTTTCAAAAATTACTTTAAGTTAAAAAAAGAAAAAGATAAAATGTAATCTTATGTAAAATCTTAATGTAAACTTTTATCTATATAATGCCGTCCGGAATGCCGGCAATGACACTGAATGAATGTCAACTTTCTCTGATTCGTAGAAGTCTTAATTCTCCCGATTAATTAACTGGCCTGATACTGTAGTGAGAGACGAAAATATATTCTATGCATTGTGAAAAAAAAAACCCTTTGACTGTGATGAAAATTTCCTTGCCCCTTGATGCCCATGAAGAAAATTATATCCTATACTATATATTTTGTTGTTATTGTTGTATAAATGTATGTTTTCAATAAGGGTTATTTAACTGTACACCCACCCTTATTGAAAGACCTTTTTATTTTTTTTCGGAAACATTTCCCTCATTTATTTATTTTCGGACATAACCCACCTCCTTCCCATGGTCTTACCGACCTTTCGGGCATCAAGATCTAGGTACCGACCGAAACAAAAGGAGATGTACCGGATTTGAGGTCCGGCACATTTTCTTGACTTTTTGAATGCGTCACTAGATGGCCCTCTCCCCTTTTCTATGGGCGGCCGACAAGAACTACGGCTTCATCGTCGGGCACTCGGTCTTGCTCTTCTTCTCCTCTTCCTGAATTCTTCCTTTCTCTGTCTTCGTCACAGTCATGGTTTACCCTTCCATTACTCTCCGGTCACGGTACCAACTTGCGGCAAATCTAACTAACCTCGAGAAGTTCATTTCCGAAGATACAAGATCTCCGTAATGCACTGGTCCCAGATTTTCCCTCTCTAGATGGTTCAGCAGTTCACCTCCTATTCTATGCATTTTTAAAAAAAAACCCTTTTACTCTGATAAAAATTTCCAGGCCCCTTGATTCCCATCATGAAATTATATACTATAATATAAATTTTATTGTTGTTGTATAAACCTCTGTACGGTTATTTAACCGTACACCCACCCCTATTGAAAGACCCTCTACGTGAAACTTTTCCCTCATTTATTTATTTCCGGACAGCAGTGAACTGCTCGCCGCTGGGGTCGAGCGCGGCGGGTGCGGCGGGTGCGGCCGGCGAGCCAGAGGGTCGTGCGGGCCGGCCGCCGCGCATGTGCGGCACACACTTCCCGCTGGTGCGCGCTGACGAGTTCCCGCGGCACGTGGCGCGCTTGCACGCAGACGGGGACATCGGATTCAGGTACGCATGCCTCCACAATACACAAATAACATTTTATGAACGATGCGTGACTCTAACCCACGACCTCTCGCGTTCCCTTGGGAGTACTCTTCCAACTGAACTTACCGTTCGAGGAACATATCGTGATAAAATCTTGTATGTCTTGTTCAACTCTCCGGTTGTGGCTTCATCCACAGGATCTACTTTACGGTTGATAACCTGCTAAACCCCAATACTTGCCTATTAGGAATTGACTTAAGATGTCGCTCTTGCAAATCTAAACAATTTGTAATGTTTTTAAAGTTATAACCCTCACTTCTGGGATTAATACACAAATAAAATTTGAAAACAAAACTTTTATGAACAATGCGGGACTTGAACCCAACAATCACTCGCGTTCTGTGCGATAGCACACTAGGTAGTAGGTATACATAATTATTGGTTGTCAATTGAGCTTACTGGATGTGGACGTGGCATGCGCGAATAAATGGTACAATAACTACAGCGCTACAGACACGCTTAACAAACAAGCTTGATAAAAACAGGACTTATACAAACGGCTACTCACAAGAAAAAAAAAATATGGCTAACTGCAGATTGCTTACTTACTAACTTATCTGCGTACTTGATTAATTTTTTATTCTGGATATTCACAGAAAATATCTGTAGCATCTCTGAAATTTTTTAGTCAGAAATTTAGCTGCTTACATATGATTTATAAATCGCCCAAAAAGTTATTCAACTTTCTTTCAGTTCCTGCACTCGGTGATATATTAAATTATAAAATTTATTTATTTAATATATTCCAAGTAAACATATTAATTATATATCTTTCAGGTGTGAAGTAAAAATATAGTCATTAAATCTTCATATATATTTTATCACTGGATGTCGGAGTTATACGGCTCGAAGGACCATCTGGTGATTTTATTAGGGTTTGAGTTTAGTTTGTTAGATAAGGACATAATAAAACGATATGACTAACCTAATTAGCTACGTTATTGCTATATATTTTATTTTTACAGTAAAGAGTACGAGATAGTGGTATCAAAGTCGGCAGCACTTGGCCACACTAGCCATCATAGCTATCGGCCCGAGAACCGGCTCAAGAATAGGTACCTCAACATTACTGCTTGTGAGTATACTTCTATCAGATATATTTATATCAGTGTATATTTCACGGAAATTTAAAATATTATAATAAATTAAAAAAATGTAAAATATTAAAGTCAATTGTATTTGGTTTGTTTGGCTTGCTTACTAAATATACTCAAGTCACGTGCAAGGTTGTGCGTTTTTATTAAATTTTTTACCCATAATTGTTTTTTAATTTTTCTTGTGGTATTAATGGTGCAATAACTATCTTGTTAAAGTCATGGTTCCCTAGACGCTAGCATATCGCTAATAGTATTGAAATGAAAATAAGTGTCAAATGCCAAAAACTATTATTAATATAAACTTCCCTCCGCAGTGTTATAAAGACGACATGGTTAATGTTCAAAGAAAAATCTCTTATGAAAAAGGGCGGTAAGGACGCTTTTAGGTTTTCTCCGGTATGCCCGGTATTGTTTCTTGCGCTGCTTCTTCTCTCTCAAAGTGCCGTTTGTTTCCGAAGTTGTAGTAGTGTCTAGTATATAAGAAATGATATTAAAAAGAATTCTAAAGGAATTAATTTTGAGAAAATAAATGTATTTTATGCCTTGTCTTATACTTCAGGTAGCACGCCTCTTGTAAGTCATATGTGTACTGAACCTCAACCAATTGATGAGAATTATAATTTCTCTCTAATTGTTTAAAAATAATTTAATGATATTTTGAGAAAATAAATGCTTTTTATGCCTTAGAAAAGGGAGTGTGGGAGGCGGTGATCACTTACCATCACGTGACTCGATAGCTCCTTGCTCTCCTAAACAATAAGAAAATAGACGTACCTGCGCTATAACTGGCGAGACCTTTTTTAGGGCGCGTCCGTGTGGTCTTGATGCGTCATTCCGCGGTATCACGACCCTTGATTAGCCGCCATATATATGTATATGTCAAATATATAGAACATATTTATATATATTCGACATTATAAGTTCATGATATATGATTGCTTTTTGCTGAAATGCTTCAAACATATCTGTTAATTCTTACTACATCCATACACACACACACACACACACACACACACACTTACACACACTTACACACGAATTTCTTTTATTTTTATTTTGTACTGTTATAGAGACTGGACCTCACGACACAGGGAATCCTAGTGTGAGGCCAGAATACTTGTACAATTAAAGTTACTTACTTTGTACCTATGTATATTTTGTAACAGATATTTTTGTAACTTTTGCGTTTGTAACTATATGTTTACCTTTGAATTTTCTCTTTGTTATTATTGTATCCGTGAAACATGTGTTAGGACGCATCTATATTTATATTTTGTATCTCTTCCTATATTGTTAAATTCTTGTGATGTGTTTGTTATGTTTCCTTGTAATAATAAATAAATAAACTATAATATAACTAATATTGTACCCCAATAAATTATTTTAAATTCCTCAATGAATGTTGTTTGTGGTGTTGCCAGACGACCACTCCCGCGTGTGCGTGTCTGCGGGTGCGCGGTGCGGTGCGGCGGGCTGCGTGGGCGCGGGGCGCGGCGCCGCGTGCGATTACGTCAACGCTAACTTCATCGACGGCATGCTGCCCGCGCTGTCTCCGGACCACGCGAGCCGCATACTGAGACGACTCGAGCGCCGCGCGCGTCCGCACAGGTGACACACGCACACACACACACACACATACACGCACACACACATGCACACACACACACACACACATGCACACACACATGCACACACACACATATACGTCCACATTGAATTTTAATTGTTTCTTTTGTCATTGTCATTCGTCGAGGAATCACTGACCCCGAAGATACAATTTTGCCTAGTTCAACCTCTGTTAATATCACTGCAAAACCGTTTTTCAATGTTAGTATTATTACAATTAGCGATTATTTGCAGTGAGTGTAAAAGAAAATGAAATAAAGTATTATTATTATTAATTGGTAAGGGGCTCCTGTTTCCCCAATTATACTGCTCAGTTGGGTCCATTTTGAGTGCAGTGTTGGCCAGTTATTCCAACCTGCCCAACTCCTTCCAGAAGTTCAGAACACTCCTGGGTGTTCGCAGACTTCCTGGAGAGACATTGTATTGGCCACCCCAGCCTGGAACGTCCAGGATTACATGAGTGACCGTTTCATCCTCGGCTAGACAGTCCCTGCACCTAGGGCTGTCCAGTAACGCCGATTGTAAATAGGTGTTTGTTCACTAATGTGTGACCCGTTAGGGTGCCGACCACGATTCGGATGTCATATCTGTTTAGGCTAATAAGTCGACGTGTCAGCTTGGGCGATGATAGTGCAAGAATCGCTTCATTACACTGACTACAGGCTGACACATTTGTCCATCGGGTTCTGTGTAGGTTTTTGAAGAGAGAGCGTATCCATGACCGCATTTGGATGAAGAGTAGCGGCAGGAATGGCCCTGGGCCAGCCACTTGGGTCTCTGACACCCACCACATTCATTGATTTATCACAAAGAGTGCTTTGTTATACTTTTTCTACATAATGCCGTAGCTGTAATAGAACCCCGAGCACACCACATTAACGAGTACTGGCAAGTGTGTCACCAATGTATCAAGTTTTATACGTGACATATTTGAAATGTCAACATCTCAACTGAGAGCGTTGTGCAATTTACATGCGGTCTCTCCTTCGTAAACCTAATCTTACCGGCACTTTGGTTGACAAATTACTACTGCACAGGTACATCGCGAGTGCTCTTTTAACTTGAATCATAAGAGGCGACTAAGGGCTTTGTTGCTGTGAGATCTTCACGTTTTCATCTTACAACCAGACGCTCGAGCAGAATAGTAGTTCAGTCTCACGGAAAACCGCCGACAAGTAGCTAAACTTCGCATAGGTTAGTGTCGAGATCGGCCCTTCCCTGCGCGGTGTTTCCAAATGAATAACCAGTATGTTTTTGCCGAGCCTTGTATATTATTTTGACAACAGTATGTTATCTTTATTATTGCTAAAACTAGATTACTAGAGTGTAATCGCCACATCTGTCGAATATTCAATCATACGATGATATCATCCCCGCCATCTGGATTTGTGGCGGTCCTCCGCTATGCGCTTTTCAAGGGGCTTTCTTCCACGTACAACAAAGCTGTGGTTTCCTTGTGCGGTGTGTCCGGGACGATACGACATGGGTGCCTTCAAAAAAAGTGTGTACACGTTCCTTAATGGCCGGCAACGCTCCTCGGATTCCTGGTGTTGCAAGAGAACCACACTAGCTGAGCCGTAAGCTCGTTTGTCCTCCTTTTCCATAAAAAAAACTATGAAACAGGAGCAATCTAAAAGCAAATTATAAAACTATTTCTTCTTCACGTAATATAGACAGCCTTCGGTAAAAGCCAGTAAGCCGCCCCCCAACTTGGCGGAGGGAATCGAATCCGCATTTCTCAACATCGAATTCTCCGGCATTGTGGAGTCAGATGAGCAGCGCGACTCCGACAGCGAGTCCAGCGACGATGACTCCGAATTGGATGATGTCTACGTGGAAATCAGTGAGTATTACCTATACATTATATTAATATGTCAATAATTTATGTAAAGAAACTTTGAATGTGAATTTTGCTGTGCTCCTTATAAGACTGTCAAAGCAGCAAATGTCATTTATGATATAGAAGTGTTGTCAATGTTAACGAGTTGTCTGTAATCTGTGTTTTGAAGTTAATAACACACTTGATAGGATTGGAGGTTATATAATAGATTATGTGAAAAGATTGAATTGAAAGTGGACACAATAAATATTAATTAATAACGAGTTGGCTTATTTAAAGTATTTTTAACTTTAATGTCGTTTCTTTTATTTCAGGTGTGTTTTATTATTGTGATGTTATAAATTTAGTGTATGTTAACGTTGAATTTAACCATTCATTTATGTAACTGCAATTAAATTCTACTTCCCATAGCCATGACTAGATGGCGCTAGTACTGAAATGTATAATAGTTTTAAGACACACTATTAGTATTTAATGCAAATGTGTTAGTACTTAATTAAATATCCAATAAATCGACAGAGAGCACCGGCGCTCGGGCCCTTATAGTGTTCCAGCATACTGTGCTACTTTGTACTGAAACTTTGTCTTTGCCACGGTTGGTGTTCTGGGTAAACACGACACCCTCTCCGGTCTGGGTCCGGTCTGCCTCCTGAGGCAAACCCCGGGAAACAGCCCGGTGGGGTGCTGGCGTGCCAGCACCTCCGCTTAGGCCGCGCCTAAAATCAAAGCAAAAAAAAAAAAATAATAAAAAAAAAATAATTAAAAAAACAGCATGCCACCACCAATCCTGCCGCTGATGTAACAGCGACGCGCGCCTCGACCGCGGTTCTTCGACGTAAGTTTTTTGTGCGGTCGGCAATCTCCGGCCTTGAGGCCGGGCTGGACGCAATGATAGCGTCCGGCCAAGCCACCCTCGCTGCTGGCGCAACGAGGCGCCCCGAAGCCGCTCAAGCGGGTCCTTCAACGGGAGCCGGTGAAGCGACCTTCGCAGCGAGTCCGCTGACGCCGTCACCGGCTCCATCCATGGAATCTTTACCGTCCATCGTCCGACGAGCAACGCCCAGGCGACGACTGATGCCCACGACTGCCGCTACGCCTACTCCTGCCGTACGAACGGCGACGCCTGCAACGGCGAATCATACCGCGCAAGCGCCTCACCCACGTCAGCCACGATATCCCGCCACGCAGCCAGGTATACCCGTGGGGCGTTTCCCCTCGCCTCCTCATAGAGGAGAACACAAAACCTTGGCAAAAAGCGACCAGTCGCTACCCACCGCTGATTGTGGAGGTGCTTCCCGACTGGCCGACGCATTTCCGGGAGCTCAAAAAGCTACTCGGCCACACACGTAGCGGACGCCCGTTTGGCAAAGGCGTCCGCTTCATCCCCAAGTCGGACCAGGAGTTCCGCCACATCCAGCGCTACCTCACGCAGCTGGAAAGTGTCGCTGGAATCTCCTGGTTCTGCTACTCGCTCCCCGCGGAGAGGAGCGCTAAGGTAGCAATACGGGGCCTCCCGGCAAACACAGAGCCGGCACAAGTGGACGCGGAGCTGCGTGAGCTCGGATACGTCCCGGAGCACGTGCGCGCGATACCCGCGCGCCCAGGCAGACCGGGATGTCTGATGTTCGTGCAACTCCAGCGTATGCCAAATCTCATCCCGGGTAAATATGAGGTGCACGAGCTCCTCTGTATGCCCGGGATCACCATCGAGGCGTGGCACGGCAGAAAGGGACCAGTGCAGTGCCATCGCTGCCAGCAGTTTCGGCACTCCTCGCACAACTGCCACCGGCCCATTGCCTGTGTGCGGTGTGGGGACAACCATCCTGCACGAGAGTGCCAGCGCCCCAGGGAGGACCCGCCGACGTGAGCCAACTGCGGTGGCGCGCACACGGCGAACAACGCAAACTGCCCGGTGTTCCGCAAAGAGACGCGCAACCGCCGGGCGGGCACCATCGCACGCACCGCCTCAACAGCGCGCGCGTATCCTCCCACTGCCCACGCATTAGAGGCCGACGCGCCCGGCTCGCTCATGGCTGCCGCCAATCAGCCACGGCAACCGGTTAAACGCCGACGCAAGCGCGGGAAACGCGCTCAAGCGCGCCAAGGCGCCCTACCTGCCGCACTACCTACTGCGACACGCGCTGCTGTGCCCGCTGCACCGCAGCCTACCGAGCGCAGTACGAAAACGTCCAAGCCCACCGTGGTCGCCGCCCCCGCAGGGGGGACGAAGGCGAAGCGAGTGACGCCGCTGGACCCGCGACTCACCAAAGTTATCAGCACATTGAATCATGTGCTGATGGCCATCCAGGAGCAGATCCTGGATTCCGCTGATCCTGGGTTGCATCACGGAGCTCTGCACCTTTTATGGCTGAGCTCCGCATCGTGTTTTGGAACGCCGACGGGCTTTCATCACAAAAAGCCCGTCTCTTCAAGACTTTGCTTTCTCAGCGTCGAGTGGACATCGGCCTGATCAGCGAGACTCACCTCAGACCGGTAGACAAGTTGAAGGTTTCCGGATACAACGTCTACCGGGAGGACCACGCCTCGCCGATCGGGACTGCTTACAGGGGATTAGCAGTCTTGGTCCGTCGGAACGTCATTCACCAACTGCTGCCAGTACTGCGGTAGTGAGCCCAGATGGCAGACGCCTCCTGGACGACGCAGATCGCCACGGTTACCAGGTGCTAGGACCAGAGATCCCGACGCACTACCCGTACTGTGCAGCCCACATTGACATAGCCGTCACGTGCGGCCTAGCTGCCGCACCGTCGTTAGACGTTCTGGATGACCACCTCATCTCCGACCACCAAGCAGTCCTCTTGACGCTGAAGACAACCCCGATGACGACATCGCTGCCTTCTCCGAAGCATCGCCAGGACTGGCGAATCTTCGCCGAACACATGGCCGAACATTCGCCGTCCTTTAGAGTAGAGAGCCCTGCAGACGTTGATCGACTCGCCACGGACCTCAGCGCAACAGTGTCCAATGCGCTTCGAGAGTCCAGACTCGACGCTGCATCTACTCGTAGACAACCCCAGCTCCCCGATTAGACCCCTCATGGCCAGTGACGGAACCCCACGTTACCGAGCTGAGGATCGAGCGGAGATATTTGCGGACTACCTGGAGACGCAGTTTACACCCAACCCGACCGCAGATGTGCAGCACGTAGAGACCATCGAGCGACATGTGAAGAACTACTTCGAGTCGCCGATAGTACCGACAGAAGACCCCGTCGTGTTCTCCCCCGGACAAGTCCAAAGGATGATTCAGCGAACTAGACTGCGCAAAGCCCCCGGCCCGAGTCACCAACGAAGCCCTGCGTCACCTACCTCCGCGAGCAATCGCGACGCTGACGCGGCTCTTCAACGGAATCCTCCGTACCGGGCACTTTCCATCATCGTGGAAGCTCGGCCGAGTCATTCTGATTCCCAAGCAAGGCAAGAACATCATGCTGCCTGGGAGTTACCGTCCCATCACTCTTCTGTCCACCACCTCGAAAGTCTTCGAGAAGCTACTGTTGCTGCACATCACGCCGCATCTTCAGCCACGCGACGAACAGTTCGGTTCCCGTGCCGAACACTCCACCACTTTACAAGTGACAAGGGTACTGCACCATCTCGCTACCGCCTACAACAAGCGAGAGCAGTCTGTTGCAGTATTCCTCGATATGGAGAAGGCGTTCGATCGCGTCTGGCACGCCGGCCTCGTGTACAAGCTGTCCACGTCTACTACTCCCCGCCGAGTAGTTAAGACTGTGGCCACCTTTTTGGAAGACAGACGTTTTCAAGTGGCGGTTGAAGACGCTCTGTCCACGGAGCGCCCCATCCGAGCTGGTGTGCCCCAGGGAAGCTGCCTGTCGCCCGTCTGCTACAGCAGATACACGGACGACATTCCAGTCGCCGACGGCGCCATTTTAGCGCTGTATGCCGACGACGCGGCGTTCATTACCACCTCGCTGAATGCCTTTTTTTTGTCCTAAAAAATAAATTACCCCAGGAGGGTACCGGCTCTTGTAGAGCCGGAGAATCCCTCCCCGAGCATTCGCGCTCGGGCTGCCCCTCGTATTCTGGGGAGGGCACAGTACCGCGTATGTCACAGGACAAACAGGGCAGCAACACCACGGCACCCCGCTCCACGCTTAATGTGGACTTTTGTAACATCCGGGGAATTCACTCCAACTTAAACGCCGTCCACCACCACCTTGAGACGGCGCAGCCGGCCTTGTGTTTCCTTACGGAGACGCAGATATCTCGACCTAGCGATACGTCATATTTAACGTACCCCGGGTACAAAATTGAGCATAATTTCATGCCTCATGCCGGGGTATGTGTGTACGTTAGGGAGGATATCTGCTGTCGCCGTCTCGGCAATTTTGAGGGTAGGGGCCTGTCTACTCTGGCTCCGCGTAGATTTAGAGGACCGCGTCCGCATCTATGCGTGTGTCTACAGGTCCCATAGTGGTAACGCAGAAACGGATCACCTCATGGGCTGCGTTCAAGCGGCATTTGATGACGTGCTTGCTCAGCTCCCCTCCGCTGAAATCGTAGTCTTGGGTGATTTCAACGGGCACAATGCCGAATGGCTTGGATCACGTACCACAGACTACGCAGGGCGATCTGTGCATAATTTTGCATTGGCGTATGGTCTGTCCCAATTGGTTGAGTCGCCGACGCGGCTCCCGGAAGTGGATAGCCACATGCCGTCCTTATTAGATCTTCTGCTGACTACACATCCCGATGTTTACCAGGTCTCTGTCGACACCCCTCTCGGAACGTCCGACCATTGCCTGGTCAGGAGTGTAGTGCCTATCCGACGCCAACGTCGCAGACCACCAGCGACCCGCCGCGTTTGGCACTACAAGTCAGCAGATTGGGATAGGATGCGTTCCTTTTTTGCATCCTACCCTTGGGGCAGGGTTTGTTTCCTTTCATGGAATGCATGCATTAAATGCGGCATGGATATTTTTATACCAAGCTCTGTAGTACCGATCGGTGGCAGATCACAGCCCTGGTTCGATGCGTCAGTTAAAGCAGCATCTGACTGCAAAAAACAGGCGTATCGAACTTGGGTTGCGGCGCTGGGCTCAAAGGATCCGAACTGCAAAGTTCTGAAGAGGAAATATAACTTTCTTTAAGATTCTCCTTCCAGATAACTATGAGCAACTAAATGTTTTTCTTAGACTTTTCATTTTTTATAATGTTATACAAATTAAACATTTAAAAGTCTGTCCGAGCGCTCTTACCAACTGAGCCAATCGTCTGAGTGACGCATATGAGTCGAAAAATGAGATGTAATTATTGATTATATAAAATTTCTTTTTCGAAATTTTGTCAGAAAATGCAATATTGATACAGTCGTTTTTATACAGATGGCGTGCCTCGGCAGATAAAGTTGGAGTGGGTGGTGTGGAGGCGGCGCTATATCGCGACCCAGGGCCCCACGCCCGCCACGCTCGATGCCTTCTGGCGCATGATATGGCAGCACGACGTGCGCACCCTGGTCATGATCACCAACCTGGTGGAGCGGGGCCGGGTCAGTACATAGGGCACCAGAGCTGCACCCAGCTCCGCGGAACTACATTCAACACTTACGGCCTTACAAATAAACTTGGTATATTCAAATTCAAATATTTTTATTCAAAATAGGATGTGACATCACTTATTGAAAGTCAAAAACTACCACCCATTCCAAAATGAATTCCTGAGAAGAATGGACGCAACAAACTCAGCGGGCCTTTTTTTTTCATCGAATAAATATGTTTACAATGTAATATTGTACAATTAAACTTATTATTTAATAGCCTGAAGGCGGTATAATATTATACCTGAGAATAAACCAAGTATATCCAAAATGTTGAATATATCGCTGACAACACTGTCAATGCAATGATAATTTCGAAGTTGACCGAAAGTCAAGCAGCCTTGCAGATAAACGCGGGAAAAGTTATACATCCGAATTAACAAATTATGTAAAATGTCTATTAATTGTAAATATTTTTCCATATTCTAGGTTTATTCTTAGGTATAAATTTATACTTATTTATTTGTAAGGCCTTATGATAATAACGCTACACATTTGTTTGTTTCTTGTCCATATGGACAGTTAGGTAAGTTAGGACTCTGGAATCGTGAGTGACATTACTGTTCTGAGCTTGTTTTAATAATAATAATAATAATAAAATATTTTATTGGCGCTTTCGCCATTTTTCCATTGTTCTGCAGAAGTTTGTGAGTTTGGTCATGCATTTAAAGTACATAAGAATGTATTTATTCCGGAATACGATATTTCTTTTTTATAGACTTTATTATAGTGTACAATACTGTAGTACATTATTTTGATCTATCTCGTAGGGTTTAGCCAGCGTTTGCGATGTAACCGCAAAGAAATATGTGTTTATTGACGACATCTATCTATATACATGTAAAATGATGAACTGTATCAAAATCCATTGTGTAGTCTTAAAGATCAAAGCATACTTTAGACTTTGTCTTATAGTCAGTAGTGATGTGTGATGTTGTTACAGCGGAAGTGTGACATGTACTGGCCGGCGGGCGGTCGCGGCAGCACGGCCCAGTTCGGGGACGTGCACGTCATGTTGGTGTACGAGGACGTGCGAGCTGCGTACACCATACGACACCTGCGGGTCACCACGGACAAATCTGTTAGTGTTGTTGTTCATCATCTATTTTGCTCCAATAATCTTCTCATCAAGCTTCTATCATTATTCATGATTCGCCGCCAGTAAGTGTCCCGCAAGACTGCTATGCTTTACAAAGCCCAGGAATGGGGCCCACAAAATTTAGTCCAATGCAACCCCAAGAAAACACAAGTTTGTGTGTTTACTGCTTAAAAGTCTCCTTTGTCATATCCCCTCGATTCGAGATCACTCCTCTAAGTGCCACAGCCTGTATCGGTATACTTGGTTATATCGAGCGACGTTCAGTTTCGTGGTCTCACTTGGAAGAGAAGGCCAAACTGGCATCTAAAAAGCTTGTTGTACCTCCGTAAGGCGTACAACAAGTTTACAATATAAAGCGCAAATTCGGTCTCACATGGAGTACTGTTCTCACCTCTGGGCGGGAGCTCCCCAGTACCAGCTTCTTTCATTTGACCGCATACAACGAAGAGCGGCTCAAATCACAGGCGATCAAGTGATCCGCAATCGCCTTGACTTTTTAGCTTTGCGTAGATATATGCGTTCTCTCTGCATCTTCTACTGCATTTATCACGAAAAGTACTCAGAGGAGCTGTTCGGGTTGATTCCAACGGCCGATTTCCACCACCATTACGTCAAAATGCAAAATATCACCCGCATCACGTACACGTCTGGTATTCCACAATTGCGTGTTTTGCAGTAAATTTCTTGCACGCACAGCCACTTTGTGGAATCAATTACCTGCTGTTTTCCCGAAACGATACGACTTAGGGACCTTCCAGAAGAGAGCATTCTTCTACCTTAAAGGGTGGCAACGCATCTGTTGTTGCGGATGTCCATGGGCGGTTGCCTCACCTCATATATAAATATCAAAAAGTAGAGTGTTGTATTTTTTTATGAAAATAAGGGACGAAATGATCAGCAATTTCAGCTGATGGTAATTGATACGCC
The DNA here is from genome assembly GCF_905404315.1 of Leptidea sinapis. Classification (NCBI taxonomy): domain Eukaryota; kingdom Metazoa; phylum Arthropoda; class Insecta; order Lepidoptera; family Pieridae; genus Leptidea; species Leptidea sinapis. The sequence continues at coordinate 2,963,026 of NC_066297.1, forward strand.
ATGCCCATTACAATGTAGTGTCGCTCAGGATTCTTGAAAAATCCATAAATTCTGAACGGCAACACAATTGCGCTCGTCATTTTTTGAGACATATGATGTTAAGTCTCATTTGCCCAGTAATTTCAAAAGTTAAGGCACCCTCAGAAGGAAACACAATAATGATTCCACATTACTGCTTCACGGCAGAAATAGGCGCCGTGTTGGTACCCATGATCTAGCCGGCATCCTGTGCAAAGGAGCCTCCAACTGGTGTATGTGTACAGGTGGTATATTAATAGTTGGATTAAAAATTTGCACAATATTCAGAAATTGCAGGTAAACGATACAAACTCGGAAGGCGAGAGTGATTCTGGCATCGTCCGCGAGGTGGTGCAGTACCACTACACCGTGTGGCCCGACCACGGCACGCCGCGACATCCACTCGCCGTGCTGCCCTTCGTCAAGGCGTGCTCCGACCCCAAGGTCGTGCTCGTCCACTGCAGGTGAAGTCCTGTTCCATTACCAGACGCTTATAAGCGACGACTTCTTTCTTTTTCTATACCCATCGTTATAAGTTACAGAAAATCATATATTATGACCCAGATATACTTACTCTATGTACCAGGTAAAGAATAGACACAAGTATTATAATAATATATTTTTTATGACAATAAGGGGGTGAGACGAGCAGCCGATGGTATTTGATACGCCCTGCCGTTGCACTGTAGTGCCGCTAAGGATTCTTGAAAAACTCAAAAATACTGAGCGGCACTACAATTGCGCTCGTGACCTTGAGACATGAGAGATGTTGTCTCATTTATTGCGCATTAATTTTACTAGCTACGGCGCCCTTCAGACGGAAAAATAATAATGCTTGCACATTATTGCTTCACGGCAGACAAAGACGCCGTAATATAGCCGGCGTTCTGTGCAAAAGGAGCGCCTCACTGGTTAATACCAGTAAGATAATCCTTACTTATATATACGTATGTACTGCAGTGCGGGCGTGGGGCGGACGGGCACGTACATCGTGATCGACGCGCAACTGAACCAGCTGCGGCTGACGGGCACTCTGTCGCCGCTGGGGTTCCTGTGCCGCGCGCGCTCGCAGCGCAACCACCTGGTGCAGACGGAGGAGCAGTACGTGTTCGTGCACGACGCGCTGCTGGAGTACGTGCGCTCGGGCGACACCGCCGTGCGCTACGAGCGCGTGCGCCCGCACCTGGCGCACCTGCTCGCGCCGCTCTCCGACACCGAGCGGGCGCGCCTCTGCGTCGCCGACACTCCCCGACGTAAGTGTATGTTAGTGACCCTGTCTACTGAGCTGGTGGCTAGGTGCGAACATTTATATGATGATAAGAATGTTAGCTTCTGAGTTATGGATGTATGTTTGAGTAAGTATATTGTATTAAATATATCGTTGTCTTGTACCCATACATATTACAGGCTATGCCTAGTTTGGAGCAAGATTATTACGTGAGTGATCTGGGCCCGAATAAAGCGACTATTAAAATAACAAAGAGTCGATATCAATAAAAGTGGGTAGAATATCCATTACTTTCGCGATGATTCGGGTGCAGTGTGGCACCCGAATCGTCCAGATCGTCCACTTAAGACGCTTAAGAATACAAGGAACGACGACGAACGACAGCCTGCAAAAAATACCCCATCTCTTTCACTAGTCTCACCACACACTCTTCGCCGTCGTTCGTTATATTGTGTAGACCCAATATTACACCTCCCACTTCTGAACACATAGTCCCCACGCGTTAGAACAGGGACGGAATCTTGTCATATTAACGTCTGCATGATGTCAGCAGGCAGTTATCACTATGCAACGGTACATTTGATTGGCTATTTTTATCCGAATGTTGTGATTTTTATTGAGTATATATTCCCCAAGTTTGTCTTTAATCAATTCGACACGTGTTTCGCTTCTACAAGAGGCATCGTCTCACCTGGAGCACCTAATTCAATAATTGTTTTTTTTATGCAATAGCAGAACAAACGAGCGTACAGATCAGCCGATGTTAAGTGATCACCGCCGCCCACATTCTCTTGCAACACGAGGAATTACAAGAGCGTTGCCGGCCTTTAAGGAAGGTGTACGCGCTTTTTTTTGAAGGTACCCCTGTCGTATCGTCTCGGAAACACCGCACAAGGAACCTCATTCCACAGCTTTGTAGTACGAGGAAGAAAGCTCCTTGAAAACCGCACTGCAATGCAAGTGCAACCGCACACATCCAGATGGTGGGGATGATATCCTAACTTGTGGCGTGTCGTGCGAAGGTGGAATAAGATCGTGGAAGGTCAGTAAAAATTCAATAAAAAGTTGACCAAACTTCAGCGTCTGGCAGACCACAACGTGTTGGTTTTTGTTGTAGTGGCTGCCTGCTCCGTCTTAACGCGCGGGGATTATTATTCCACCTATCTCGTACTGTTTTGTCGTTACTTGGTCACGCCAGGGAGTAACTCATCGCCCACAGCGTCTCTCACCTTCGATCTTGTCCAACACGAATTCTCCAAAAACTCATTACAAATGGAGTCTGTTTATATCGGTTAATGTTGTTAGGCAGACGATACAACTACATATCTAGATGGTCTATTAGTGAAGATTACGTGGGAATAGAGTGTTTTTATGAAGAAGGGACTGTTTCATGCTGGTCACGTGATGATAAGTGATTGACTCTCTTGTTGTCTTCTAACATCAGAGCATTGACTGCCTGTAAAGTGGGTGTAACAAGGCCGGCTTCAAGAGATACTCCACCTTGCAGTTACCAGAATCCCAGATATGAAGGTACCTTCCCAGGTATTGCTATTTTCCCGAACCGATACGACTTAGGGACCTTCAAGAAAAGAGCATACTTCCACCTTAAAGGCCGGCAACGGATCTCTTGACACCTGTTGTTTCTGATATCTATGGGCGGTTGCCTCACTAACTATTCAGTGAGCCTCTTGCCCAAATATACCCTCATATATATAAATAATATTAATATTCCTTCATGTTATACCTGTGAATGACATACGAATCGACTATATCTGTCAAGTCGTGCTGTCATTGCGTTCCCTTAATCCCGCCCTACAAATTCTACGGACTTGGGACAACCTTATTCCTCTTAGTCCCCAGAGTTTCTAATAGAACATTGTATTTTATGTACTCGCTTTCCATAAGCTTTTAATTTCAACAGATGACGTCACGAACCCTGCCGATGACGTGACAAGTGTTATCAGCGACAAGACCGTGTTAGAAAATGGGAGTGTGTCGATGAAGACAGACGACAGCGAGCCTAGCAAGTCGGAGAGAGATACAAACAACAGCAAATCAGAAAAGGATACAACTCAAACAAAATCGGATCGAGACAGAGATTCGGTCCAAATCAAGTCTGAACGTGATAGAGATACGCCTGTGAACGGGGAGGAAAGTGAAGGAGTGTACGACCTGGCGCCGCGCTCCACGGACACGTATAGTAGGAAGATGGCGGCTTATAATAGTATGAGTGAAGAAGAGAAAGAAGAGATCAGACGGTGAGTTATATTATTTGATTAAGCTAAAGTTCTACCAAATACCATATCTTTTTTAATTAGTATATATCATTAGCCTTATTTTGAATATCTGCCTACTTAAATACCTTTTATTCTATTATCTACGAAAAGGGACGGTACGAGCAGATGCCCACCTGATGTGTCATTAACTGCTCCTTAAAAATATACATGCAAAAAAATCCAAGTAGATATGGCATAAAATTTTGGATTTTGTGTGACCGTGAAACAGGATATTATTATAATGTTTATTCAATTCAGTGTTGTCAATGGAAAACTCCAGGTAAGTGCTGCGGAAAATATCAGAGAATGCGTGTAATTCAAGATTTAATAAACTTTTTTTTTAAATCGGGTTTATATGACCCCAAGGCCCTAAGGCGTGTACATAGTATTTGAAGACTTGAGGAATGTTAAAGCCAGCCATTTAATGGTTGCATAAATTTAGAATCGCCCCCCAAGAACTTCTATATAGGTAAATAATACTTTATTAAATGCATTGTAGAGCGAATCGTGTCGAGAACTACGCGCTACTGGAGCGGATGCGCTCGTTGGCGAACAGACAGAACGTGGTGCGTGGCCCGCCGCCCGTCAACCTGCTGGAGAAACAGTATCAGGTATGAACAATAATACTATTGATTGGAATCGACCGGTAACACACCTCCAAGGTCTCTGGCATGTCCATGAGCAGCGGTTATCACTATATATCTGTAGTGGCTGCTTGCTCGTTTGCCTCCTCCCAAAAACAAGTAAATTTAACCACAAAATCATAAATCTTCGTTAGTCTAGAATCTAGATTCTAATATGATACTCTACTTTTGTCCTTTTAATCAACACAATAATTTTGTTACCCGCACAGCCGAAATATATACAAACAACATACAAAATATGTCTTGCGGATAAAAATTGCTCACCTTAGTCTTCAACACGGACGAGTAAAAAAATAAGGACTCTGTGTCACCTAACATAACAGTGAGGCACCAAAACAAGCCGGTAAACGTGTAAATACACAGCCCCACGCATACACTTACACTGATACAAGCCGATCGGTCACCATTATGAGATTTGCCATCGTCTGTGATAGATCAGTTTGCGTCGCAATAAAATATTTTAAAAATGCCGCAGTGCGTTGTGAAAAAGTGTAAAAACAATAATATAATAGAATTTGTGGATATATGATTATTTAACGGAGAAAAAATTGTGTAACTGGTATACCCCGTAACCGCACACACACTAGGATAAATATGCTTCACTTGCTAATATCACGGCGCGAAGTCCTTCTTTTTTTACTCGTCCGTGGACTTGATAAATTTCTTAGGCCGCGTTTCCACCTGAAGATAAGTTCCGCGAAAAATGTCCTACAGTATTTGACAGCAGCTTGCAAGTGTAAAACCCATTGCAAGTGCTGTCGCGACAGTTTGTCAATCGCTTCCTGTGAGTAGTTGCGCGAAAGCATGTCTAAACATGTCTGCATCGACTCGCGACAGATCTCGCTGCTTATCGGTCTAGTTTCGTATATCTCGCAGCAAGTGTCATCCGCACGGCTTGTGTTTCTGTTTAAACTGAAAATAATGAGTCAACGGCAAAGTCGTGAATGGTTTCGTGAAGAAACTATAAAGTTAATAGGATTTTAGGAGTGCAATCCTTGTTTGAGGGACAACCGGCATGCAAATTATAAAAACCGAATTAAAAAAGGTCTGCGCTTAATAACACCTCTAAATCACCTCGAATTAAATTGAAATATTGTTGACCATCTTCCAGTTGTATTTCACGTAATAAATTATGGTAGACACCAGCTTCACGTCTCCTAGAAGCTCTTTCTCGAACAAAAATTTATATTTTTTTTCTTATTCACCAACAAAATTGTTAATGCTACACGTGTGCGTCTTGGCGGCATTATTTGACAGTATAGAATAGAATAAATTGTGATAGTTCATATCGCGACACTTGTAAGCTCTCGTATGTAAACACCTCCGCGATAAGTTGCAATCCGCGAACTTCTCGCAAGACATTTATAACAGATATAAATTGAACGACATGTAAACACTATTGCAAGAACTCATGCAAGACTTTCGCGAGATTGCTTGCAGATGGATCGCGGCCTTATACACATCCACAAAAAAGCATTCGACATCTATACTGCCGTGTCACTGTAACTGATGTAAAAAACCGATCCGTCTCCATCTGTGCGAAAGCACACAGCCAAGCTTACGAGCCGGTCAGAAATGGTTATTGTTGTGTTTTTACTAGGTATTTATATATTGTAAAAAAACTGCATTAGAGTGAATGTAAACGTTTAGTAAACAGATATGTACGACAATGTTGCAGCTTATTACCCGCTCCGCCGTAGAAGCGAGCGTGTGCGCTCGCGCGCCGCACAATGCGGACAAGAACAGGGTTGGTGGCGTGCTGCCGTCCGACTGCGCGCGAGTCATGCTCGTGCCCAAACCGGGTGTTGAAGGTTGGTGATACGTAACTTCACTATAAATTATCAACGTAGCCTATATTATGTATTTGATCATACTAGATAGACTATGACAGCTGTGAAAACGTCGAAAAAAATTTAGTTTAAAGTTAACCTCTATTTTGAGCAAGGCACGTACTATAACACAAAGCGTCACACAAATGCGAGTGTGAGACGTAAGAGTGCGAGACTAGAGGTATAAATTAAATAAAGGTAATTCGGAACTGCATTTTCACCGTTCTAATTTTCTACTAGTTTAAATTCGAAGTGCATATCATAAACTATCATATAATGAATGCAACAATATCTATTTATGTATTAGTATTTGCGGTGACAAAATATTCACGTGTCAAGACGAGGTTGATGATACGAAATACAAAACATTTTCCGGTTGTCTATTCGTAAAGTAATATTATATATAATTATAGAATTTATTTAAATATGTTACTCTAGTAGTAAATCTTGCTCGAGCTGTCTGCGTTTCCATCATAGCGAAGTACATAGATATATATCGTCACTTGCAGGCAGCGACTACGTGAACGCGTCGTGGGTGTGCGGGTGGCGCCGCATGCGCGAGTACGCGGTGGCCCAGCGGTGCGCACGCGCAGGAGCGGGCGCGGCCGAGCTGTGGCGCCTGCTGTGGGACCACACGGGCCAGCTGGTGCTGCTGCTGGGAGACCCGCGCCACGACGTACGTCTCACACACACACTTCATTTTTGCCTATATCACCGCCTACATTCTCGCGCAACAACAGAGTAAACACAGGAGCATTGCCGGCCTTTAAGGAAGGTGTTTTTATTGAAGATACCCTATGGACATCACTTCAAAATATGAAGTTATCCAACATCATATTCCACAAGGCCATTTTGTGAAAGAATGTGCCAGCTGCTGTGACCAAACGATTTAGTAACCTTAGAGAATACTCCCATTTAAAAGGTCAGCAACGCATTCTTAGGCCCCCCATAATACATAAAATAAGGGGTCAAACGAACGCAGGCTACTTGATGGTTAGTGATCACTGCCGCCTATACTTTCTTACAACAAGCGTTGTCGGTGTATTTTTGTAAGTGTAAGGTAGGTGTAAGCGCTTTTTTTTAAGGTATCTATGTCGTATTGATTCAGAAACACCTCTCAAAGAAATAAGTTCCTTAAAACCGCACTGTGGAGGTACGCCGCACATTCAGGTAGTGACGATGATGTGTGTGTTTATGTTGTGTGGCTCGATAATGATCACGATGATAGATTTTGAATTCCTCTTCGGTTCGCTCACTTCCGGTACTACCAGTACGTACCGCCCAATTGACTCCAGACGCAAAACAAAATATAAAATTAGTGTAAAGCAAACTTCTTAGCACGATTAAATTTGTTATTTAAACTAATCATTTAAATTTTTCAGAATGGGGAAGTTTTCTGGCCAACGGAAGACGAGCGGGAGTTATTTGTTGCTAACTTCAGAGCGAGCTTTGTGTCTAAAGAAATTTATGTGGCACGCAGAAGAATAGACAGAAAGCCGAGTGAATCACCCACGTCACCAGAAATTAACGGTTACCGTCGCCAAGACGGCTCTGAATGCGCCGACGATGAACGACTAATACCAGAAAACTCACCAGTATCTAGTACCGAACCCACCTACCGCTTCGACCGAACCGAACTTCGACTTGATTCGCTCAACGGACGAGATCTCTCGGCGCGGAAATCTATAGCTAATGGCGATCTTTTTTCGTCTCTTACTGAGAAAAAAAATGGACCGAAATCCCCAAGAAGTCCTTCAAAGATGTCCCTGAAAAACTTCAAACTAAGTTCTCCAACAAAATTCAAGTTTCCCGACTGGGGAAATAGGGCAGGTTCTCCCCCAGAAGAACCTCCCCCACCACCCCCAGTTATACCATCTCTAACTGTAGAAGAAGAAATGGAACTTCATAGGCCGTGCTACTACTTTGAAAGAGTAGAGTCAGTGCCAGAGGATATACCCTCAGACCGTTTAATCGAAGTGACTAATGTTAGTGTTCATTCTTTACAAGACGATTATCAGTTAAATGTTAAGTTTATAAAGTGTAGTGAGTGGCTATCGGGTGACACTTGTGAATATACAACCGGTTCGCCAGATGACAATCCGTTCGTGCGTGCGGTGCGGGAAAGTGACGGTGATAGTAGAGAAAGTGCGATAGATAGACTCATAGAGCCTTATAGAGACTCATTTGCGTTGATTGAATTCATGTCGGGATGTCAGATGGAGTACAAGAATGGACCTGTTGTTGTTGTTGATGAGTGAGTATTTTGTTGTAACACGTAACATAACAGCAGCAAATGAGCCTTTATTTTTTCAGCAACAGATATATTTACTAGCTTTTGTGGAAACATAAATTTTTGGAAATATTTTCATATTATGATGTTAATGTTGAGAACAACACTTTTGTATTTGCGATATAAATCAACCTCTATTTTTAATGGAAAAGAGGGACAAAAAAGAGTTCGGCTCACTTGTTTGTAAGTGATTACTACCACCCAAAATGTATTGCCACACCAGAGGAATAATACAATCATTGCATGCCTTTAAGATGAGTGTAGGTGCTTTGTTTAACTACGTATACGTTCACGTTGATAAATTCAAATTTTTTTATTCAAAATAGGATGTGACATCACTTATTGAAAGTCAAAAAATCTACCACCCATTCCAAAATGAATACCTCAGGCCTGAGAAGAACGGGCGCAACAAACTTAGCGGGTCTTTTTTCATCAAAAATTTGTTAACAAAGTTATTATTTGTACAGTGAAATTTATTATTGAATAGCCTGTTCGTTCCATTCACAATCTGTGGTATCATTGAGAAAGTAATTTATGTTACAGTAACTTTTACCACATTAACGTTTTTATACGCTTTATATTAGCTTCACCTGTATGTTTGTAACCGACTTCTTTGGGCGCTAGATTTCGTTCAAACTTTGTAGATTTATCGAGGACCGATGACATATACTAATTTGATAAAATTATTCAATTTTTCAATTTGCAAAATATGTTTTTTGTTAGTTTATATAATTTTCATCTATTGTCGATAAGGCAGGAATTGATGTTAAAGTACTTAATAGTTTTAAAAATACGCTTTTATAGAAAATTTAACTAAAAAATGAAAAATAAATAATAGTTAAAAAAAACTAAAAAGCACGCTTTATACCAAATTCAACTAAAAATAGAAAATAGTGTAAAAAAAAATATGTTTTACTGTAAAAAAAGCGTGGGGTGCTTTTTAAGATATTATAAAAATAATAATTCTTCTACACCCCCGCTTTTTTTTACAATAAAATATAATTTTTTTTACACTATTTTCAATTTAAATTTATTTTCTATTTTTTAGTTGAATTTTATATAAAGTGTGCTTTTTAGTTTTTTTAATTATTATTTATTTAACAATTCTTTTGAATAACGTAAAACTCTTGTTTTGAACACTTTCTAGGATCTTGTTGTAAAAGCTTATGTCTGTTCCTGGTGTTAACATTACGGTTATTACAGTTTCTAGCAAATTCACTTATGTTCCAATGAACATACATTATATTATCAAAAATAAATTGATAGATACGGCGGATGGCGAGCTTTGAGTTTCTGCGCGCTGAGTGCGGCGTGCGGCGGCGTACGCAACCCGCGTGTTCAAGAGCCGGGTGCGAGGCGGGCCGACGGTGCGGGCGAGGCGGCCGACGTGTACCGAGCGTGTGCGCTGCAGGCACATGCGCGTTGTGCCGCACCCCGGGCACCCTTCCCGCCCTCCGCGCTGCTGGCGTGCTACTGCGCGCTCGCCAACTACGGGCCACTGCTCGCCGACGGTCACACTTGAGGTAATCACGATCGATGTTTATATCGACTGCCTTTCGCTACCAGCTGAGAATTAAATGGGCCATCGGCTAGATGTCTCATAGAAAACATACACATATAAAAATATACATATAAAAATGAATTGCTGTTCGTTAGTCTCGCTAAAACTCGAGAACCGCTGGACCTAATTGGCTTATTTTGGTCTTGAATTATTTGTGGAAGTCTAGAGAAGGTTTAAAAGGTTAATAAATAGGAAAATGCTCGGGATTAAATAAAAACAACAATTTTGTTTTTCCTTTGATGTGTCCATACATAATTTCTATGAGAGAATTTATTGACGCACGGTTTGACAGTTCTGCTGTGAAACAATTTCATTACTTAATTCTTGATGTTATGATATATTATTGACAAATTCATAAAATACATTATTTTATTTATTATATACAGAACAATGTCTGTCGGGTCAGTTAGTTAACAATAAAAATAAGTATAGGTCCCAAATCGAAATAAAAACTATCCTATCTCTCAAGTTGGACTCAACTGCACTCCATGAAGTCCTTTCCCCTTTAAAGTCCTTTCATTAGTTTAAGTGTTCACTGGAAACAAGCATCAGGATACAGGATTTACATATATTAAGATACTGTTATCACCGACGTTTATAGATAATTGCCTATATAAGATATCTCAATTTTTAATTTATTGTTTCTCTTGCTTTCAGATCCGGAAAGGAGACAAGTATATTATTAAAATACTCACTGAGTTGTACGATCAACTTAGGGTATAAAGTATTAGTCGACCAAAAGGAATAGATTTGAAACTTGTTTCGAATGAATAATGCTGGACTGATATTTGCGCTTTAAACAGTTCAATAATAAAGGCATTGGGCCTTTTTTAGCTCAGAAAAATACATTTGAATTTTGAGCACTAATGTTGGTCAAAACATTTGCTGTATATAAATTGTATAATGTTATTCACTTGTTATACATAAGTAAGCCTAAAAGCCTGAAGGTACAAATTTGGCAGAATATTTGTCGTAATTCCTATGTCTTTAGATTCTTGTGTGGCTTTGTATGTCGAGCTAGTAAGTCGAGGTTATTTCTTATTGTACTTTTAAAAAGAAACTCTGGGTGACTAAACAGTTTTGGCAAACCGATACACTAATTAATTAGCAATTATTAACTTCAAATGACTATCTTCAGAGTAATTGTCAAATATTTAAAGAAAGTAGGGTAATATTTTATTATTTTATTGTTTAATGACAGAAGCTTGACCAGAAAAGAACGTGTTCTAGATTATTGTCCCCAATATGACAAAATTACCAAAATAATGTTTCGTACAGGGCTACTTTATAGTTATGTTTTTTGACAGAGAAATGTTTGAAATGGTTCTGCACTAATGACATCGTATTTAAGTATCTATCAATCTTAGATTAAGGATTGGTCTCCGCTGCGCTCCAACTAGTTACCGCGCTACCTGGGTGGAATCTTGACACTCAATGGCATCTTTTCATATTTTGTAACATACATATTGACATTGATAAAATAAAAAATACTTACGTATTTCTTTTTATAAAGTTTTACTACATAACCTAGCATTTTAGTTTCAATTATTAGCAAAGAGATTGGCTCGAGTACACCCACGTGGGCGTGTTATTAGTTGCCGCACTTTGCGACTACGCCTGCGGTATCTAGTTGGAGCGCAGCGGAGATCAATACATAATCTAAGCTATCAATTTACATTTTAATATTGTTTAAATCATGTATATTACACTTTTGTGTAACATATTTTACACTTTTGTCTTGATGCCATAATATATAACGTATTTGGCTGATTACTATATTTAACACTTTTGTGTGATTAATTAACATTGTTTACATTTTTGTGTGATTGGGATCTATTATATTATTGTATGTGAGTTCATTTCTTATACTTTCGTGTGATTGTGGTTTATTATTGAGCTTAGCAGAAGGAAACATTTTGATACTAGTATTATTACAAGTTCGCGGAAAATTCTTAATCTAAAACAATTCAAATAGTCTTATCACAATTTGATTTTAAATAATTTATGACGTTCAGTCAGTCATCTTAATATTGTTTCCGAAATATAGAGACTTTTGAAATGGTCTAATGTTATGGGTTATTTCGTTCTCAAATTCCAAACTGTTTTCTCTCCATGTAGGCCTGATATTGACTTTTATTTCTCCGCACAAAAGTTTTAAAAATTCTGCAGTCTAATGTAATTTTATTGACCTAAAATGTAAAAATTTGACCAATCACTGTTCTAAGACTGGCGTGTAACATAATATATGCGTTTCAGTCATATATAGTTGCATATGTGTTATAAATATTACTATAAGTCGACTGTTTATCTGAGTCCTCGCCTGCGGGGTACAGGGGCGCGGGCGGCGGGCGAATTTTTGTAATCGCTCATATCGTGTGTCTGACTAAGCGCCCCCGCCGCCCGCACCTGTCTCAGTCCCCTTTGTCGTCATACCCCCGCGCCCCTGTACCCCGCAGGCGAGGACTCAATAAACGGTCGGCCTATAGTAAGTCGACTCGGCTAGGCGGAGCAACAATGGTGTGTGGTACGCAGAATAGCGGCGTCTTCTCTCGACGCCATGTTTGTACCGATTCGCGCGGTTGCGTACCGGTACTCGTATTTAGACGTGTCACGTACATGAACTCGAAATTATTTATCAAATTAGTACTTTTTTATATTAAATATGCATACCAACTGTGCTATCATGTAAACGAAATAATATTTTAGTAACAAGCCATGCATATTTGTAGCCACTAGACGTCGAAACAGCGTTGTAGGTAATTAGAGCGATATAACAAAGGAGTAACTAGTATTTATTACAAATATTATACTTCCATACTTACGTCGTACAAATGTTACCGAGGCCTCGTATACACTCTATATACTTCCTAATGTTTATGGTCCAGTATTCATTATTCCTGTGATGTATTTATAATGCTTAGATGATTTGATGTCTCTGGTCTGTCAATTAGTATAATATGATATTGGCTTTTTGTATGTGATTGTGTGGCTGCGGTATTTTAAAGGTTATTGAATGTATAATTATGAGATTATGTAAGGGTTATTTCTGTTCATATCTGTCGCTGTCAAGTTTGACACATAATACAAAATGGCACGTTAGAAGTAATGAGTTATGATTGGTCTAATTGATAGTAATATTCCCTCCCTCCAATTTATTTGCAACAATATGGCAGCTATGTATATAGTGTGAACGTACACCTAAGCCGGAGTCACTTTGAATATTAAAATATAATGTTAGTACATCAATGACAAATTTTATTGTATTTCAAAGATTTTTCGCATTCAAATAGCTCTTGTAAATATTATACTATATAGTATAACAGAATATTTATATTTAATAATAATAACGCTCAAGTGACTCCGTACTAAGGGCATTGTATATATGTACTACAATTATATAAGAAATACAAGCGCAAACTAAATTAATATATATTGGGATCTTTCATATCACAATTTATTTTGCTTTAGTTGCGACACGATATAACTTAATGACAACTGTTGAAAGGTCTTATACTACGCGATTATATTAGAGAAAAGGTTTGGTAAAATATTGTATGACAGGATATTCGATGATACTTCAATGGAAACATTGTTGGAACGAGTGTTTGTTTTAATATTATTTTTATCAAAACATTGCGACGCAAGTTAAGTATTGACAAGGCTTGATGGCGTCATTTTGGCTATGTGGGTGTAAGCTTTCTTATGTGCCATTTTAGGCTTAGCTAAATGTATCTAATTAGTTTGAATTATATTCATTATACAATTGTAGATTTACTTGCGCTTAGCTGAATTTTTTTATGTATCTGATATGTTTTGTATTCGTGGTATTTTTACTAATGGAACGACAGACGATTAGTTAGAATACTTCTTTGTGCGGGGATTAGAGCGAGGTCACGCTGCGGTCCGATCGCAAAAAATTACACCGCGTTTGTGGCACGTAGAAGTTTCATCGCATACAGGGCATCTAGTGAATGACATGGATTTAACAGTGAAACGGTAAAGTGACTACCACCAAGCAATGGAAAGCGTATTTTAAATCGCGCAGTAGCTAGCCGAATAAATGGCTTACTAGTTCAACTTCTGACGTCACCAATTTATTAATTACCATTTTTGCCCCCTGGGTTCATCCTCTGGCTGTCCCTCAATGAATTTTCTTCCACAATCCGCGACACGAACCTTCAGCTATTCGGGTCGATACATTCTTAAAGCGTTTTATGTCTTAAGGCTGAGAACGCTTTTGTAAATCATCTTATGTTCCTCATCTAGAACGTTGTCATTAACGAAAACTTATCGAGTGACGGGCGGATAAGCTAAGGTCATTTAGATCGTTTTGTTATACGTTATGACATTCACGGTTATGGCTAGATGTTGCTTAAGGTGGATCATCTGTCAAGCATAGTATCACATATATCATATAGCATTAGGGAAGAATAGGGGTCCGTATTTAGAGCCTCGGGGCATTCCGACACAGAAGTGCTGCAAACTCGCTCTAGTGCCCCATATAGGAGGCAAATTTATACAAATCTGTTAGGTTAATATTGAATTGCTCAGCGTCCGTTTTGACATTAAAGCGTTTTTATTACGAAAAGTCGAGTGATATACCTAGCTGTATATGTAATTAAATATTCGATCCTCAATTTATCACTAGATATTTTTATAGTAGTGTATTAGTATGCTCCAAATTTGGGGGAATCCCGAAAATCATAGACTGAATAATATTTCCACAAATAAATTGCCATCGCGATACGTAAGAAAATTGGATATTCACTTTTATATTCGAGAACTCTAGTGGCCTTACACATAAAATTGGCATAAAGTTATAACTCAGCATAAACCAATAACATGTAAAATGTTTACAAATAGACATTTTGCTTACGAATGGTTTGTTCGGACGTATAACGTTTCCCGCGTTTATTTGCAAGGCAGCTCGTCATTCGGAAAACTTCAGAATTATCATTGTATTGACAGTGTTGTCAACGAAATATCGTTTTACAATAGTAAACATTTTGCATTTTCTTTGTTTATCATCAGTTATAACTTTGTAACAAGTTTATTAGTAAGGCCGTAGATGTATAAATGCTAAAATATTGTCACAATGTCAATATTCTAGATAATTACTTAAAAAATTAGTTTATTTTATAAATGAATTACGAACAGTTTTCGCCGCGACGTATATGATTGGCAGTAAGAACTTAAAAAAAAATATCGGCATGATGACCACAGATTTTTAATTCCTGACAGATTGCACACTTCTTCTATTTTCCAAAAATAATTTACTTCAGCAAATTAAATTAGCTACAGCACAAATTATTGCATTCTTATCAATATTTCTGTAATTTCGCGTGAAAACGCTCGCAAGTGTCATGGTGACCGATTATGACGTCATGACGCCTGAGAAGTCAAAGAGAACGCGTAACGAAATAACAAAAAAGCGGTGATGATTCATAATTATTCAGCGGTGACGTCATTCATGTGCTAGTTAACATGGCGGATTGTCGTATTTTTTAATGTATAACTTCCAATTGTTATCAATATTTATATCAAACAATAATTTAATAGAATCATATAGTTTTTTCTTAATTTCTGTGATTCTTTAGTACTGTAGGTTTGCCCACTATTTTACCATCTAATTCGACCACACTTAACACTGGCTATTTAAAATGAAACGACCGTTTGAATTCTCATGTGCGTCAATGCATGTTTTCTTAGATCATTTATACGTCCAGATAGACTTGACAGCTGTCAAAACGTCGAAAAAAATTTAGCTTAGAACTAACCTCTATTGAGCAATTCGCGCACACTAACACAAAGTGTCAAACAAATAGCGAGT
Source organism: Leptidea sinapis (assembly GCF_905404315.1). Lineage (NCBI taxonomy): Eukaryota > Metazoa > Arthropoda > Insecta > Lepidoptera > Pieridae > Leptidea > Leptidea sinapis. The sequence goes on from NC_066297.1 coordinate 2,978,702, forward strand.
GTAAGACGTAGCGTGTCACGCACACTAAACTAATATTCCTGGCCTGTTTTTATCGGTTTTCTAATAGCAAGAGACTCTAGACGTATAAATTATGTAAGTATATTTATTTATATTATTATTACCTTTATAATTGTTCAGTTAGTTTGAATTAATTGTCCGCCTATAAGACAAGTGCCAACCGTTTATCGACAATCTCTCGACCGTTAACATTCCAATAATTTGATTAGATCTAGCACAATTTTTGTACAAGTTTTGAGCACTTTTATCGTAATCGTTTTTATATGAAGTGTTTTTAATTGTAGAAATTAGTTTTCAATTACAATTAACAGTGTTTGTATCCAATTTTTTTTTTCATTCAAGATATTATGTATGCAATAGTCGATCGTTTTTGTAGCTAAAATAGGTGATGCGATAAAAGTAGAAATACGTGTTACCTGACTTTTTTTTATCTACAAGCGTATGTTTGTTTGTTATTAACGTTTTTACTGGTAGCATTGATTAACCAGTTAAATAAGAACTATTATATTTATTAAGTGTATTTACAATTATTTTTAATTACCGCACAGAATGAAAACAACTTAATTTGTATGATTCTATCCAAGGACTAGAAAATAATCCCCTCGCCAATCGTCTCATAAGTGTAGCAGCCTGTATATGTTTTATATACAGCATGAATATTTATAACATCAATATATTTGATATATTAAAAACTGCTTTTTCATCCATACTGATTAGTTTGTTTTTAAGAACGGTGAATTATTTTTTGCAATGGTAATATATCACGTCATTTTCGTGTCAAATGTATCAAATATTAGTAAAATCATCCAAATAATTCAATGGACTTATTTAGATGTATAAAGAGTTTATGAGCATGCTATAGCTGGCTCGTTTTTGATTAAAAAAATATATCTGCCTCTGGCTTGTTGGCCTCCAAACTCCTTAAAAATTTGGGGTTTCTTTTTTTCTAGTCTCTGATTAAAATATAAATATATAATATATTTAATTTTAAGCGCATTGTTTTCCTAACATATGTTCTGGACAGGCTACCGTAAAGTAAACTGATTCGGTTAGGTGTACGCCATTTTGGCGCTCATAACAATTTGTAGTTAATGTGAGTGTAGTTGGAACTAATACTACTTCTATGGTTCCATGTCAAAATATCTTCATTGTATACTCATGGTGGCGCCTAAAGGTGGCACAAAAACAAGCTGTCAGTAAATATATTGTAGCCTTTCCAGTGTTTACAGCGTGGAGCTACTGTGGCAAAACATAATGAAGGCATGGGTAGAGCAACTTAACCGTGTATTTTCCATAATATAATTTCGGAGCAACCTGTAAGTAATCTAGTAGCTGCGTGCTAGCGTAGGCACTGATGCCTACTTGTCACACGTTGAGCCCAAGCAGTAAAATTATTTTCTTAAATTTTTAGATATTTTTTTATTATTATTAGATACGGTAAGTAGTTTTACCTTTGTTTTTTTTTCATGCCACCATTGTACCGCTACGCTGTGTATTAATAAAGAGGTTTGGCATTATGTGTATTTTGAGTTAGATTTTACGTTTGAATGATATTTAATCTTGCGTGTGTCGTACACTGAGTGTAAATGAACACCTTATTGTATAAGTTATTCTTGTATTTGTTGAATCTAATCAGATATCACATCGAGTATGTTATTATTTCCAATGACACAGTTATTATTTACTCCGGCACGCGTATGTTTTACGTTGCTAAGAATATGTTTTTTACATTTTACATTAAACTTTATAATCTCCGGTGTTGCAATCACTTTCCGCACGCGTTCCATTACTATCCATTGCTGTGGTAAATTTTATGTCTTAAGGCTACACCACACCAAAATGAGGCGGTAAAGCATAAACAGTAATAAATTACGTTTTACTAACTACTACTTTATCAAAATTCTTTTTGATTTGAGTCAAGACTCATATTACGCAAATATTTTGACATTTTTGACATTTCGGAAATTCTTTACGCGATATTCTGCCGAACTATGAAGTATATTCAAAATGAAACAGAATTGTTCACGTTTGTTGGATTCAAATATTCTTAGACACGTAAAACGATCGGCCATTTTAGTTTTATGACAACTAATTAATTGCTTTTGACACATTTACGTAATATTATATACACATTAATGTTATGTTTACTTACTGTAAGGCTGATTTTCAATGACAGTGCAATATACATCTCGACCGGGTTCTAGCTTCCGTCTATAATGATTACTGCTTTAGATTTTATATTGTTTGTATAAAAATAAAATATTGTGTTATTCTGCAACTCCATTTGTTACAGATTGTTGTATAAACGATTATGCAGCTATTTCTAAATAAGACGCCGTTACCAGATTTTTGTCATAACAGGCAGTGTTTATCATTTGCAATAAAATATTTAAATTAAATAGTACTTGTTACTAATAACTATATACATACAACGAAGTTTAATAACCATTTCAATCCCGGGATTTTCAATAATTCATCCTTTAGTCGATATTTCAGTAAATCTTAGAAATACGCAAATTAACTTTATAAACTTTTATATCGCGTTTTTTCACGCATTGAACTGTGCCTGTGTGGAGTCTCCTTAATAATTTTATCTTTTATTAAATTAAATGACCTTAACACTATAGTTATAAAACTATATAATATAATGAAAATTCTTTAGAAATTATCTGAATTTTTATTTGATATGACATGTAACTACTAAATATGTATGTAGTTTTTATATATTTGGTAGTTTTGTTGAACTTGTTTCTGATTTAAATTTTTGATTGTATCGCATACAAAAATCAAATAATGTACATGATAAAATTCAATAAGCAACCCGCGGGATCTATTTTGAATGAATCGAAACAATAATTGAGTTTGAGTTTCAATCCATTAGTCCATAAAAATGATTATCTCATGCGACATACGAGTATTAACGGCCTGGTTGTAACTAAATTTAAGAGAGGCATTTAAGCTTAGGAAATTAATTATTGTGGTTTATTGTAAGACCATTTTTGTGCTTTTGGGGATTTCTTACTCATATGCCCTTCATTTGTGTATATAAGGTTGTGAAGCACTGTAAATGTCGTTCATTCACACAGATCCGCACGCAATACTGCAAATTTAGGTAAACGAACGGAATTATATTTGCTCCACAATCCGACGACTAAAACTATGTACAGGTTTAGTATTATACGGGGCGACGAGTCAAGCTAACTGGACATGAAGGACCTGCGATACATTCAAATATTTATCTTGAATCGTCGCCTTCCCCCCTAGATGTTAATCGTTTTGTACATCACATTTGACTATGTAATACCCTATTTATTTTATGTAACCGCCTGTATTATTATTTCTGAATGTAAAAATATAAGAAATTGTAAATGTTTTGTTTGTTTCATTTCTATCTATTAAAGATCTTCAAGAGAAATTATTAATTTTTTTTTAGTATATATATTAGATATACTAAAACTTTTTGTTCGTGGTAGATATGATAAAATACGAAAAACTAATTGTTGGTTTTGTCCCTTTAAAAGCGATTTGAAATTAATAATTTTGAAAAAAATTTGTTTGTAAAGTAGTCAGGGAAAGTTAAAACAGAATTCCAACACAAACCACTGTATTGTGTACAGATTTTACAATCATAACTTTTAACTTTCAAATATACTCTCTCAGCAAGTAATAATAATATATATCCTTCACCACCCCTCTCCTCTCCTCGCCCTCCACTACTCGCCTCACACTTCAGACCGCTACACTAGCGCCACCTCTCAGACACCCGCTGCTCACTTCATTTCACTCGTTACATATTATATGGAATCAAGATCGGCCAATTTTCGTAGGAGGCTCCGATAGTCAAATTTTCACAGTAGTGTTTCAAGCTTATGAAGGGTAGAGGTAAGAAGAATTATCTGTGTATAAGTAGAAGTGTCCATTAAAATTGATTAATTACAGCATTTAAATTAATATTAGGGCCAAATTGGACAAGTGTTGCGAATGATAGAGCTCAATGGAGACAGTTGGGATGAGACCTACGCCAAACAGCCTAGCGAAACTAAGAAAAAAGCGATTCACTCTATTGTATGAAACGTGTAGTAATTGACAGATAACGGCTATATTATTGTAAAAAAGGAGTTAGCTGAAATCCACTACGCTTAACGGCCATTTTCAATAACGTATCTCTAGTTACGGATACATTGCTATCACCGTTTAATGACAAGATCTTATCTATTCATAGTTAAAGTCCAATGCTTTATGTCGATAGGTTATTGAAATGTTGATAAGTAAGCTTAAAAGGAAAGATTTGTCTACCTCTAGTGAGTTAAACTAAGGATAGATAGGTTATTGAAAACGGTCGTTACGCAACTGTTCGCTCTCAAACTAAGTCGGATTAAAAGTACCTAAATCTCTTTATGAACTTAAATCCCACGCGATTGGTATTGACAATATTTCACTTGACATGTTGCTACTGACAATGCCTTTAATACTATCCGTACTAACACAGTATCATAAATGTCTCCTTCCAAACTAACACATTTTCAAACTTATGGCTTATGGCGTCATGCTATTATCCGTCCTGTGCCAAAAAAAGACAACCCCGATGACTTTAAAGACCTCCGACCCATTGGTGTTCTTCCTTGCCCTTCTAAAATAATCGAAAAAAATGTACATAAGCAATTAATAAATAATTTAGAAACCTATTCAATTTTACCAGAAGGTCAAACCGGATTCAGAAAGAAAAGACTTACCATGGTCCATGGACCGTACTCTTAGATGTAGTGGACAACATTCTGGCAGCTCAAGATGTGGGTAAATTAACATTTTAGTATTGCTTGATTATTCTAGTGCTTTTGACACCTTAAATTTAACTCTATTGCTAACAAAATTAGCCTATTATGGACTCAGTATACTATACAATGGTTTCATAGTTACGTCAGTGATAGAACTCAGAAAGTTGTAATCACAGAAGATGTTAGAGATCGCTATTCCAATTGTAGTAACATGAAAAGAGGAGTTCCACAGGGTTCCATATTAGGCCCCCTTTTATTTATTTTGTATAGTCCGGCCATATTTCAAAAAATAAGGTTCTGTAAATATCAAATATATGCAGACGACATTCAACTATATTTATCTTTCAATCCTCATGACATAGTTGACGTAATAAGTTTAATTAATTCAGACTTAAACGAAATTTACAAATGGTCAGAGAAAAACTCATTAATTCCCAACATAGCTAAAACAAAATATATGATTTTTGGTACACAGAATAGCTTAAACACAATTGAGCGATACAATCTTAATATAAAAATGAATAGTAATAAAATTTAACGTGTGCATGAAGCAAATAAATTAGAATAGCAGTATGCGTGCGCAAGATTTTGTTGGAATATTCCTCCCCGTAGTCACGTTACACCATACCTCAAAGAGGCAAAAGAACTCAAAATAGACGGAAGAAGGCATTAGAAGGCTGTGTTACTCTTTGGCATAATCTCTTGGAAAACACCCACATACTTATATCAAAAGTTAGAATGGCTTGGACAGCATAAAGCTTTGAATATGGATACGAGGTCCGCTTTTCGTATTTTAGCTATTCTTAGCCACCGCACTGCTGCGTTTCGGGAAAGTTTTAGGTATCGAGCCAACAAGTGCTGGAATGATTTGCTACCTCCATTTCAAATTAGTAATAACTAATAACTACCATACAAAATTTCAAAATAAAAACTAAAAATTACCTACTTAGTGACATTTATAAACCTGTGTAACTGCTTGTAACTCTTAAATCTTATACCATAATTTTTATTAACGTTTATTTATTATTAATAACCACCTATTTTTAGATTTTTCAATCGTACATTTAGATTGTCTATTTACGTTCATTTTTTTTAAGAATAAATATAACAAAACTATATCTATACTGCCTTTATTTACTTATTTTAATTTCTATTCAACTATATTCATAACTTTAATTAAAAAAAATACTAGTCGCTGCTACTCCAGGACTCATACAAGTTGGGTTTACTGAAAACCAGTGCTACGAGTACATTGGCGCCACGCCAGTGCAGCATATTACCGAGCTAGCTCGATTTGGTCACATTCACTGCCGCACACTACCTACTTTTTCGGTTTTAGTAAGAAAATGTAATATTTAATTAGTTTTATTAGTTAGTTCTAAGAATTTATTACTCATTCCGGATTACCTATTTAATATATGTGTGGTGATGGTTTGTTATCAATAAATATTTATTCTATTCTGTTCTAGTTTAATTTGTCCTCATTTCAGAACACTGGTCTCTTTAAATACCACTGGACAGGCTCTTCTTCCTTATTATGTTTGACAGCAAATTTTTTGTGCCTTTTTGTAGCGCCACTCGCGAGCGTCCAGAGAACCAATTTTGACGTATAATTCAAATGGCTGCGAGAGTAGCGTATATTAGGCTGAGTTCCCACTATGCCGGACCGGCAGATTTACCGGTTCGGTAAAACTGCCGGAAGAGCTAATGGCTAAAGAATATATATGAAGCTGTTCACATTATGCCGGATCCGGAAAAAATACCGAGCCCGGCATTTTTACCGAGCGTTTTGTCACTGCGAAATGCCAGTAAAACCACCGGACCGGAGTAATGTGAACGAATTTGCGCCGTCATCTGTCCCCCGCTCGCCCCGCCCGTGCTCCACTCACGTGATTCGGCTCGCATTTTCTGATAAAAGAAGACATGTAGCATGGACATTTAAGCAGAAACTTTAATTACGCTTGACCAAGAGATACCTGTTCTGTTGGATAAGACCGAAGAAGATCCGGGATCCGGTGTAATGTGAACATTCTGTCCGGTGTCCGGTTTCCGTCAGATCTACCGGTCCGGCATAGTGGGAACAAGGCCTTACTCTGAAGTTTTTTGCATTTTGAAATTATTTCGGTCGATTTCCGTGCTATTTATACTTCAGGAATCAACGTAAAAAAGTACCTATACAATTTTTTTGTTGTTAATAGTTTCCCACCATCTATTGATGTTTATTTAGCAGAGGACGTCATAACTAGATTTAGTAGTGCAGACTCTCGCTATGGCCAGCAACGTCAAAATGGCGAATATCAAACATTCACATAAGCACTTTGGCAGCCGCTAAGTCCAGTGGATATACAAATCGCATTATCGTGCTGTCAAATCGTCTACACGCTAGTATATAATTTTATATCAATTTGAAGCTAAGTTATCTGAATTCAAAACATATTTTGAAACATGGGTATCTGAAAACATTAATTCGAATATCTGGGATTTCTAGAATATCATTTAGTTACTTCACCTTTTAGAAATCAATTCTTTATTGTAACAAGTCTGTATGAAACTTGTAGCATTATATTTTATTGCAGGATTCGTGCACTTACACGAGCCAAACGACAAGCATATCAGTATTCACTATTCAGTGCAGTTGCACTTAATGAACAGTAGTGCCCCACATAAATTATTGTGATCAGATTGATTTGAATTTTGCTTGCGCTTACGAGATCTCGAGTCAATTATACCCAAAACGAGATACTCAGCATACAAGATTAAAAAAAACAATAATTGCAAACAAAACGACATTTATTAACCATTACAAAAATTAAAAGTTACACGGTTTGGTTACATCAATGCATTTTTACGAAATGAAATCTTACAAAATGGAATCAGTCTTATACATAAAATAAAAACACTAATACTGCACAGAATTTCACTCTGAAATTCACTTTTCACCGTTAGCACTGGCTTGAGAAGTTTGGTCCTTGATCTCCTTCCTCACAGGCCCCGTCTGTGATATAGGGACGCTCCTCTCGTTCTGGACTGCTGGTGTAGCCTTCGGAGCAACCACAGTTAGCACACCATCAGAAGACAATCGTGATTCGACGGTGTCAGGGTTACAACCATCTGGAATAGCGTACCGACGTGTGAAATGTCGGGTTACATACCCGTGTTCGTCCTGCTTTTCTTCGTGTTTGCCTTCTATGACAATATAACCATCAACAGTCTTCACAGAGATTTCGTCCGGCTTGAAATGCTGCACATCTAGATTGACTTGGAATTTATCTTTGTCGGACTTGATGGTCGACCCGATGTCACGAGCTACGGCAGCCAATTGACGCCATGGTCGGTAGTAGTCCCGGGATAACATAGGAGCAACTGTTGCAGTCAGTAAATCTTCGGGCGTCATTGCCAAGCCAAAATCCTGATCGTAAAGGCGATGGGGATGATCGTGGCCAAGAATAAATGGTAGCAGAGACATTTTTATTAACTGTAAATCAAATCTTTTACTTTGTCACTGTGTATTCGCAGAGCTTTTGCACTAAGATGCGTATCGTATCGCGCTTTGAATTAAACTTGTCAAATACGCCGGCCGGCGCCGCTTTTATACTATTGCTTAGCGCCATCTAGTATTGAGGAGAATCTTCTAGAAAGATAAAAATTACACCGCGATTATTCGAGAATATTCTCGAACTACTGCTTTCTTATTTAAAACACTACAATTTACTGATGCAGCGCCATCTCTTATCGAGTAGTAGATTGCAATTAATTTTATACATACTACTTTTGTGTCGCCACTTTTCGTGCGGATCTAAATTTTATTGTTAGCTTTTCATTCTATTGAAATTGCATTAAAATACTGACATTGATATGGTGTTTGCAAAAGAGAGCTGTTCGTGCTATTAAATTTAAATAAATAAATTTTATTACTCTTCATTGTCAGTAATTTATAAAAAAAAATTACAAACTTTTGCTCTCAATACTGATTTTCATTATTATAACACAAGAAATAAGGGATTGCTTGTAAATAATTCTAGAAGGGTTCATAAGATAAGTCGCGGTCGCTGTTCAGACATTATTTATAAATAAATTTAAACGTTTTATTAAAAAATTTCTCAGTCATAAATCTTACTACTGGCACTGGATTTCTGACAATTTAAGGTTGTGGTAAAATGGTTCCAACTGATACTGGGTGCACCCCAGACCAGAGTTGAAAGCAATACCCCATTGAAGCCAATTTGGCTTTGGCTTCCACATGAACGTGGGAATAGCAATCACTCAATAATTCGAGTCCTAAGAAGACCTAAAGGAATAGAGCATATAAAAGCACGCTTAAAATTTTTTAATTGAATAGACGACAATATGTTGCAATAATATTTATGCATAAACTTTATATCTAAATTAAAATTGTTAAGCTAACAAGGTCGTTAATATTGTTTTTATTATTAATTAATATTTAATTGTTTTACATAAATGCAGACATGCCAACCTATAAGATAGATATTCTATCTAAGAATATTTTTGTGTTGAGCGCCACCTAGTATGCAGCGGCGTGTTTATATGAAAGTAGCAGACGAGACGCTTCTATGGAATGTTGTCGAACTTTAGGTTTAAAATTTGATCAGATAGCAGTTTCTAGGTATACGTATGTGTATGTTTGTTATTATGATGAGAAACAACATTTATTGATCTGAAGCTGTGTTAGGACGCCTCTTAGAGGTCAACCATTATTGGCTACAATATAGTAAACCGGCTAAGTTTGCTTCATTATTTGAATTGCTGTAATTGTTGAATCCATAGAATAATAACGCTATTAAGGTAGTATCACTATGCAGAACAACATTCAACAATGATTACTTGATATAGGTATTAGGTACCTACTTATCTATATGTAAAATCCATTTATGTAAAAACATAAATGGATTTTACTGTCTTAAAATTATTGATGTCTCTCCCAGTAGGTAGGTAGGTACCGATTCCTTTTTTGAGCTGTTTATAAATGAATATACAATTTAAATCAGAGGTTCTCAGAACTTTTTCTCATAGACCACTTTCAAAAATTAGCTGGTTCTGTTGGACCCCTTCCAGCTTAATTTCTACCAAATTTTATTAATATTAAAGGTAAAGGTTTGTATAAGGGGTGTATTAAATTAAATTTTTGGTTATTTGATACTTTTTAGTTTTTGAAGTCGGTTTTTTTGAACGTAGTTGTTTTTTACTTTTAAGGGGCAGTTAATAGTAATATATAATCAACCTGAATGACAACTCCTAAAAAGGCCGTACACAAAAAACAATTATATCATCCACGTAGACAAAATTTTCATAAAATGAAAACTACTGGGCCGAACTATATAAAATTTTTATGGGACCAAATGGCATCTATTTCGCATCGAACTAAAGAAGAATTACGTAAATCAGGTGTACTGGTGTACATACATAAAAAATACCGATCGAATTGAGAACCTCCTCCTTTTCGAAGTCGGTTAAAAAGCATTCGAATCTTTAAATGAATGAAAAAGAAAACAATTATTTTGGAGTTTTCAAAAAGTGATTCATTTTTAGAAATCATTCATAGTCCATCCGCCATTCTATAGAGACCATATTTTATCTCGTGAGCGCGTGGAGGATCGTGTTGAAATTGAAACGATGTACAAATATCAATATCAAGTCCACAGTCTCTTGAAGCTGTGAAAAAAATCAAACTTTTAAGTTCACGTAAAAAAAGATACGGCGTAAAACGTACCTTTATTTTGACACTCTCAAGGGAATCAAAACTTTGGCGAGTAATACCGTCTTATACTAAGTATAGGGAAAAGTCTCAAAAATATATTTGTAATTAAATCATACAAAACAGGGTATTTATGCATTGCATAAAGACCCTTGAAGGAACGGCGGTCCTAATTTTGAATTAATTAGCACAAACATAAAATAGATTCTTAAATATTTTTAAGATGTAAGTAGCTACCTATAGTTTTTGATTTATGACAAGGAATGAAAAGTAGCCTTTTCCGTTTTTTATAAGATTTTATATAGGCACAGTAGAAATATGAAAATAGGTAGGTACGTAATAATAATATGTACGGGACTCACGGTGGGCGAGTCTGCGTCGTACTTGTTCAGTTTTTAATAACACATAGCAATATAATCATATCCACCTACAATTACATAAATTTATCCTCCTGTACCATTTACATAAATTGAATTGATTGCAAAGCAACTGGATTTTCAATAATCTTTCATTTTTGGATTTTTCAAGTATCCTGAGCGGCACTGCATTGTAATGGGTAGGGCTTATCAATTACCATCAGTTGAACGTCCTGCTCGTCTCGTACCTTATTTTCATTTAAAAAAAAGAACGATTTTTTTTATGAAGTAGGTAGGTAGGTACTTATGCGTAGGTATGTCTAAAGCGATGAGGTATGTCTAAAGTATGAGAAAATACTAATTACTAACTATATTTATGGAAGTACAGCAAAATGTACTAGACTGAAGAGTGAAGAACATTCTGGAATGAGTATTGATTGTCCTTCACGAATGACCTACCTACCTAACCAATGTAACTCTATAGTGTTGTAGGTTAGTAACCTTTGTTAGTAACAAAGGTATATTAGCTATTAGCCGCTAGATGTCACTTTTCAGTAACAACTTATTTTGTATACAAATTTATTCCCTCATGCACATTAAATTTTATGTGAAAAAACATAATAATTTTTTTTATCATCGTAATCCAGGCATTTCTTAGTCCATGATAAGCTTATCGCATAATGTAAACACTGACGTGGTATAAAATGCATTGTACACGTCACTGTTTCTAGAACTAACTACTCCTCGCTAGATGGCAATCTTTGGTATATAAGCCGAGTCGCGGCTACATTCAAAACATTGTGTTGTGATCGTTGGCAATACTAAGAATTTATATTTTGTAATACAAGGTGTTTTTAGTGTATTTTAAAAATGAGAGCATTAGCATTCCTGGGCTTCTTCGCCATTATTTTCGCTAGTTCACGAAGTGAAGAAAAATGTCCAACTAAAGCAGAAGAAGTAAAGAAAAACCAGCTACACGACCAGGATTTCGGCATGGCAATAACTCCTGATGACATATTCTCACATTTCATGAGTCCCTTCCTCTTCAGAGATTACGTTAGACCCTGGAGACTTTTGGAATCGTTAGCACACGATCATGGTTCAACAATAATGGTGGAGAAAGACAAGTTCCAGGTAAACTTGGATGTGCAGCACTTTTCTCCTCAAGAGATTACTGTTAGAACTGCTGATGGTTACGTTATAGTGGAGGCTAAGCACGAGGAGAAGAAAGACGAGCATGGGTTTATTTCGCGACAGTTTGTGAGGAAGTACAATTTGCCGGAAGGTGCTGAGTCTCAAGATGTTGTCTCAACTTTATCCAGTGATGGTGTTCTTACGATAACCGCGCCGAGGAAGGTGGTGGACGAGAAGGGTGAGAGAACAGTGCCCATCACACAGACCGGTCCTGTGCGCAAGGAAGCTAAGGAGAGTGCTCCCGAAGGATCGTGCGAGAAAGATAAGTGCGGAAAATAAATTTGTTTGTTTTAGAGGAACATATTTTCATGTAGGTACCTAATTTATAAGACTGATTTTGTTTTTTAATAAATAAATTTGTAAACATATTTTCGTTTTACTTGGGATTCTTAAGAGCATCATATTGCATCTGTATGTGTGTATTAATAATTTATAATGTAAATTTATTGCCTTAGTTAAGTCTAATTATAAATAAATTCTACAACGATACAATATAAATCGTTCTTTGTTTTTCAATAATTTCCTTATTAATATCAAAGAATACTTAACCCAGTACGGAATGCTCACTCCGTAAAATCAATAAAAGAAATAGGTAAGGACTCTTGCGGTCATACAATAAGGTGTAATTCAGCGCTACTAACCTACATTTTTATGCACCTAGAAGTTGCCTCTCTATTTATTGCGTGACTTACCTCTTCTGAGGAGGCACATGAGGCCTCTTTACCTAAAACTATACCTACCTAGTATAAGGTCATCTTATAAAAATAGCTCAGTTTTTTCCTACAATATAAATAGGTAGATATGTAATCGTAATTTTAACTCAATATTCTTTCGTTGTCAAACCTACATTATAGTTGCAGATAGTAATGTATGCGTTGTAACACCATAGTCAAATTAGAGATGCTAAAAAATTTAATTTATGTTAAATATAAATTAAAATAAACGCGTGCTTCACTACTCGCTCGAGAGTCCCTACTGGCTGGCCTACTCTGTAGAGGCCGCCGCACGTAGGTACTTACGATTTCGATACCTGCACGGGGACACTGAGACACTGTTTAATATATTTTGTATAAATCCGCCAAAAGTGGGCTTTTCTCTGCTAAGCTCGCTTGTCACCTGATGATGGCCACTGAAGTTAAAATATGAGTTTTTTTTCTATGCTAGTTTATAATTTATAATAGGCTTCTTTGCACAGGATACCGGCTAGATTATGGGTACCACAACGGCGCCTATTTATGCCGTGAAGGAGTAACGTGTAAGCATTACCGTGGTTCGGTCAGAAGGGTGCCGTAGCTAGTGAAATTACTGGGCTACTTAATTAATTAGAGAATTTTTGGGTTTTTCAATAAATCTTGAGCGGCGCTGCATTGTAATGGGCAAGGGGTATCAATTACCATCAGCTGAACGTCCTGTTCGTCTCGTCCCATTTTCATAAAAAAACACTTCTAAATTCAGTCCTATCATTACTCATCCACAATGCAATATCTATCGGAACACATCCAAAATGCAGTTGTATCATCACACTAACACCAAGGATGCAAGCTTTTTATCAAAGTTAGAATTTTATAATAGTTATGTAAAACAAAACAATTATAATTCTCAACATAATTTATTAACCCCCAAAAGTGTTTGATATTTCCGCATTAACATGTGATATATTATCTGCAGTAGCTGTATGTGATATTAATTCCGGGTCGGCTGTATGTGAAATTTCTCCTATCGGACCTTGTGACATCATATCCGAGCTAGCCCCAATAACCAATGTCGTAAGCACATCATTTATCTTCAAGTATAGAACAGGTTGTAGGTGAGCTGAAATAACAGAGAATATAATTTTTGGACATCAGTCTCATAAATTTTAGTAGATAATAAAAATAAATATTAATATAGTAGGAGTAGAATTCAGTTCGGAACAGTCCATTTTGGCCTTAAACGACGGTGTCCTGTACTATTTTACTCACTGACCTCTACTATATACCACTGGGTTGGTGGCTGTCAAAGTACTTTTGTGCCTGTTTGATGTTCGCCATTTTGGCGCTGTTGGCCATTTAGCAAGAGTCTGCGGTACCAAACTAGTGATGTATGTCACTCAGCAAACATCGATAGATGGTGGGAAACTATTTACAAAAAAAATGTCAACTTTATTACGTTGATATACTCCAGACTATTGTACGTTCCTTCGAAGCAATTTGTATTATACGTCAAAATTAGTTCTCCGGACGTTCGCGAGTGGCGCTTCAAACAGGCACAAAAAATTGGCTACTTTGACTTTGACATATGACTGTCAAACATATGTAACAGCCTGTCCAGTGGTATTAATACAGGTCAGTGATTTCATTCAAGTTCAGTGTGTATGTGACAGTGTAATTACAGGCATATGAGATATTGCATTCCAGCATAATGTGATGAACGGGAACCTTCTGCAGTCTATATGTCTGTTAGAGGCCTATTTCTCATAAGCCGTAATGGCTACTCAGCTGAAAGTGTGTCTTGGCGGTGTGTATTATTATTACTACTATCAAAACAAATAATAATAAAACCATGATAGCGAATTTCAAATGAACAATTTCTCATATCTTGCTATAGCGCCCTCTCGTTTCTTTAACAAAAGTTTTTAAAAGGCGGTTAGGATTTTATTATAATATGTTTATCTCACGATAGTACGGAAGAGGCCAACACGCACTTGACCATCAGCTCATAGGCATTAGACACATTAATAACATACTTTTATTTGTATGTGCTACATATTGATAGCTTTGAAGTCGGCTGTAATAGACGTCACTCGTGGCGAGTGTAGGTACCTACACTTTGAGCGGGATAGCTTCGTCTAGACCATAGTTTCTCAACTTTATTTTGCTCACCGCTCACTTTTAGAATATGTTTTTTTCTAGAGTACTTTCGTGTATTTTTTTGCCTCTTTAGACTTTATTTTTGAATCTACCCACGCCCCCCTGCGCCATCTCAATGCCCCTTAATTTTTTCTGGGTCTTCTACTGCCCCCCCCAAAATCTCAAACGCCCACACGGGGGCGTTATAGCCCACGTTGAGAACCTATGGTCTAGACCAAAACAACCCAAGCGGGCAGACACGCGTGGCCATACAACCGTAATAATTATAGTAAGTAAGCTGTTTATAAGTTTTATTTTGTTTAGGGCTTGGCACCAACTTAAAACCTATCAATAGGTAGCACATATAAATAATAGTAAGTGTGTTATTAATATTAAAGGTAAAGGTTTGCAGAAGAGGTGTATTATATTACATTTTTAGTTATTTGATACTTTTTAGTTTTTGAAGTCGGTTTTTTAAACATAGTTTCTTTCATTGAATATATTTTGTCCTGTATTATTTGTGGTATACCTAGTGTTAAAATGTGCATTATTAAAAAAAATACCTGTATTATCATCAGCTGTGTTGGCCATACACACAAGTGGTAATGATTCCAGTTTCACCTCATCATTCTGAGTGATTTGTTTCATGCTGCTCACATCCGCAAATGCTAACTCGGGTACCTGCTGTTTAAGCATATCATTTAGGTTACGAGTTTTGAATTCACTTGCAGGCAAATAAGCAAAATTTAAAGAATTGAACATCTTGACTGGTGCCTCTTAATAAAAATACATTCATGATAATGTTATGTACTTATGTAAGTGAATTTGCTAGAAACTGTCATAACCCAATGGGCACATTACAATTAATGTGCCCGTTCCTCTCAGGTCTGAACCATACTTTTTCGAATGGGTGGTAGTTTTTGACTTTTAATAATTTCATTTCCTATTGCACAAAAATATTTGAATTTCAAATTTACATCATAATGAATTAAAGTAATGGCTTACAGCCTACTTCAGTATTCGTTCTCTAATGTATTGTGATAAAACCGGGACATTTCTTGATTGTCCATTTCCAAATTAATTGATTACAATATCAAACCAACTATTAGCAGTAGTTACTCAAACACTATAGATATGAGAATAATTGTTACTGAGTGAAATTTCTTACCTGCACTGAATCCGAATCTTTAACACTATTAGAATCTTCCACTTCAGGAACATTCATAAATTCAACCTCTTTCGCTTCTTTTGACTTCAACTTATTCTTTTTCACAGATTTCATCGCTTTTAAAACTTCTTTCTGTATATCTTTCTTAACATCATCACTTAAGTTTTCTGGGGTATAGTTGGTGATATACTTGGTGATGGGCTCATCGTCGTCACTGGACATGTCTTCCATCTTACATTCTAGCGTGTCTGATGTGATGTTGCTCTTTGCTAGAAGCTCCTGCCATTTTTCTAACAATTCGTCTGCAAGCTTCTGAAAAGTGCAATGAAGTGATTGTATTATTAGAATTTTGGAAACAGTGAATTACAGCAGCTACTTCCACAATATTTTTGAAGACAATATATGCATTGGTGCCGTAACGACCAGATTTATAACCAACAACCACAGCATGATAACAGAGTTAGCTTATATGATAAAAGGCTCATGACCCTTCTGTTGTTCCTCTGGTGTTGCATAAGAGAATGGGTGGCGGTGATCACTTAAAATCAGGTATGTGGGAGACACCAGTGCAAAGGATGCCGGCTAGATTATGGGTATCCATGGCGCCTATTTCTGCCGTAAAGCAGTAATGTGTAAAAATTATTGTTTTTCGGTCTGAAGCGAGCCATAGGTAGTGAAATTAGGGGGCAAATGAAACTTAATATCTTATGTCAAGGTGACGAACACAATTGTAGTGCCACTCAAAATTTTTGGGATTTTTCAAGAATCCTAAGAAGCACTGCAGCGCAATGGGCAGGGCGTATCAATTTCCAACAGCTGAATGTCCTGCTGGTCTCGTTTCTTATTTTCATAAAAAACATTGTGCTCCTGTTCCATAAAAAAAGCTCCCAATACTAAAGAAAATGTTTAATTATTCTAGGTACCCAAGATCATGTAGAAATGAACTGTTAGACTTTACCGGTATTTATTTATTATATCGAGAAATAACTTAGTGTTGCGATTAAAAATCTATTAAAAGCATATAATATGTACGTAGACCAACAACAGCCTTACTAACACAATATTTTACATCACTCTATAAAAAAATTTACTCAATGTAACTATTTAAAAAAAATGTTTAAAATAGCCAACCACCAACGACAAATTAATAGTGTAAAGGCAAAGGCTGAAATAAATTTATGAAGAATTAATTACCAAAAGGTAATCCACAGCAAAAACTTACTTAATAATAAATAATTACATGGTTTAAATGAGGTATCATCCATTAGGAAATAGCCGTGGTAAAGGTGCAACAATTATTATAAAAAAAAGAAAAATAATATTGAGCTAAACAAATAAAAGTGCATTGTGACAGTTATAACGAGATAACTATATCTGCAGTGAACTTCACCAGTCACCATTAAGACAAACAGTTACTAAAATTATGACAAGACACACTTATCTTTGCACGGTTTAAGGTTTTATACGTCACTAAATGTCTTGTAAATCATTACTTATCGGGCACCCCACCGGGTGCAAGATTAAATACACTAAAAGGGTCGGCCACTAAAGGTATTCAGGTTTGGTTTTCACGCTAATACAACAAGAGTTCCACAATCTGAGAGTTGAACAAAGCATACAAGATTTTATCAACAATATGTCACTCGAACTAGGTTAGAAGACATTAGGAAGAGCACAAAGGTTCGAGACATAGGAACAAATATCAGGAAACTGAAATGGGCTGGGCATATGAGTAGAGGGAAGGAGAAGTGGAACAAAAAGGTCATAGAATGGTATCCTAGGAATGGCATAAGAATCAGGGGAAGACCCCGCCAAAGATGGGAGGATGACCTTGCCAAATTCGCAGGAGTGATCTGAAGCCGGGTTGCCAAGGACAGAAAGGAGTAGAAAAGGTTGGAGGAGGCTTATGCCAATTGGCAAACAGCTGAAGACTACCTGGATTTTATTTAAGTTATGAGATATAAGAAATTGTATTGTTTCTTTTCAGTTGAATAAAAGGCTTTATTATTATTATTATTACATCACTCAAACGGTTGGCTCAGTTGGAGCACTCGCATGGAACGCGAAAGGTTGCGGGTTCGAGTCCCGCATTGTTCATAAAATTTTGTTTTAAAATTTTATTTGTGTAAGAGAGTATGTATGTGGCTTCTTCTGGCTATTTTGCTCAGGAATTTTATCCCTCTCTAGGCGAGACGGTCATGGTTTGGTCTGCAATTCATTTAGGTGGGAGATATGGGGCAACATGATGGGCGTAAATACGGCAGCAAGGTGCACAGAATTCAATGGGACTCTGAAGATTTGAACATGACGGAAGATCTTTTTGATCAATTGTTTGCATCAAATTTCTAAATATTTTAAGTTACCTTTGAAAAATAGTTTGAGGCTTAGACAATGTTGCTTAGTGTATAGGTACTGCACAGTACAAGATAATATAAGCCTCAAATAATTAACTTCATGAGAACACATGACAAACAAGTCTACAGACAGTGTTTGAAATAAAAAATTCCTAAGTCCAGCACCCAACTTTCTCTTCTATACCAAAGGAGCCTGGCCTGAGCAACGGTTTGTACAGCAATATTTTCAGAAGCCTGGTTAGAATTTTATACCGAAACTATCTCAATAGGCCAAAATAGCATTTCACCTTTTATATTATTGTTACAAAGATAGAGATACTTACAAATTTTAACTTGTGTGGTATCCTAAACATGCAATGTTGAGAATGTGACTGCAGCATTTCACACTTCTGACAGAGATCGAAATTGTCACATGTGACACATTTGTACCTGAACCCTTCAATGGTTCCTTTACACACATCACATATGACACCATCATGCACTGTTGTCACATTGTCAGACTCATCTGGAAACATAATGTTATTTATGAAGGAATTGCATACACAATTAATCAGTTGCTTGTAAAGAGATGTCAGATTTATAAACATATTTCTTATACAATAGCCCGGTAAGATACAAGACTATTCAAAAGTGATATATTCTGAGATATTTTTGTGATATTTATTCATCACTTGAGTATATGCAGAGGAATTACAAGTTGAATAAATGTACAAATGAAGTCAAAACCTGAAAGTGGGAGGCTCCTAAGCACAGGATGCCGGTTAGATTATGGGTACCACAACGGAGTGTATTTCTGCCGTGAACCAGTAATGTGTAAGCATTACTGTGTTTCAGTCTGAAGGGCGCTGTAGCTTTTGAAATTACTAGGCAAATGAGACTTAACATCTTATGTCTCGAGGTAACGAGCGCAGTTGTAGTACCATTCAGAATTTTTTGGGTTTTTCAACAATCCTGAGTGGCACTGCATTGTAATGAGCAGGGTGTATCAATTACCATCAGCTGCACATCCTGTTCGTCTTGTCTCTTATTTTCATAAAAAAAAAAGCACTATGATATATGGAAGGTGAGAATAAAACTAGAGCCACAGTCGTAAGAGTTAACAGGTTTACCTATAATGCCACCAACACTTTTACAAGCATATTTATATAAAATAAACTAAAGAAAAATTTAAGTAATGCACACATAAATATAATACTATGTGCATAATAATTGTATCTTACCTTTGTACCTTCAATAGAATTTGTAGTTGTTTATTCAATAAAAAATGGTTTTAACTAACAATATAATGTACATAACAAATCATAGCATACCAAAACTTCCAGCTAACTTTTCAGAAGGCACTGCATTTGATTTTAAATGTTTAAAAACAATCGCGGAAGGTTTGAAATGTCTTGAACAAAATCTTAGATGCTTTTTTAACTTCTCTGAATCACATTTTAATAGATCTTGTTTTCCTGCTGCAATTAACCACTGCTCTTGCCTTGAAATTGTTTAAACAATAGATTACATACACATAATACACACAATAGAAAATAAAAATATAATATATATAAACATTTTAAATTGATTAACCTCTTTTTGTCTCTAGGCAAACTATAGAAATTCAGATTTTTATGTAGTTTACTGTTTCGCTTGCAACCTGTAACGCAGCAGTTGTTTACCATCTTAACATAGGCTTCGCGCCTCTTGTTGGATATAACAGGAGAATTATGGGAAGCTCTCTATTATTAGTATGTTTGGAAAGTTTATATTAAAAATATTTACAAACAAATTCTATAAAATGTCAAATTCCTAAATCAAAGAGATTTTTTTTGGTTCTGTTCGTCCATCTGGACAGGCAAAGGGGTCAAAAGCCCATACAGCCAAGTCTTCATTTTTTTTTCTATTCTTCATTCTTCACTTTACACAGCTTGTTCAAAGTCAAGCTAAGTCTTTATATCATCTTCATCTTCAAACATAAATAGTACAATTTCACATAAAAGTAGTATTTCGTGTTCTTCATGTTTCATTTTCTTCATATACATATAGGTTCGCATGAAAGGCCGAAGCCAAGTCTTTTATTGATAATATTCTTGTTCCAATGAAGATCAAGTTTAGCCCGGGGTTTAATAATAATAAAATTTTATGATATAATACTAAAATATAAATCTCATATACGTTATAAGAAATATATTATACATGAATTATAAGTAATAATGATGAATATTAGTTGGATATAATTATAAGATAATATGAAACTAATTTAAGGTATAACTACAAATATACTATTTACATTTATACACATTTTACATTATAAACAATCCAATAATAATTTATGGACGAATATGTTTTAAGTCTGTGTAAGGGATTGTGTCAAAAGCCAAGCCGTATTTTCAAATTTCGCCTACCGTTGAAACTATAAATTTGTAAAGCGGCATGAAGCAGTCATGAGTTTTCAATAACGGCTGAAGTGAGCGCGGGATCAGGATGTCTTCAGCATTCTTATAAATATCCAAGAGGCAGTCTATCAATGTAAATCTTTGAAGATTATATTGGGGACAGTCAAAGAAAATGTGATCAAGAGTTTGGATGGATAAATTACAGAATTGACAAGTTGGAGAATCTAAAACACCGATCCTAAATAAATGAGCACCACTACGAGAATGTCCCAGACGTAACCGACAAATTGTGGTGTAAAATTTTCTGTGTAAGTATTTTTTCTTTTTAACAAACCAGGGAGGAGAGATTTCGTTTTTAATGTCGGCTAACCATTTGCCCTTTGTTTGAACAACTTGTTGCCAATAATTCTAAAAGTCTTGCAAGAATGTACCTTTAAAATGAGTGCAGTGCATCTGTGTGTGGTATGGGAATGTTCAAAGCAGTATGTATCTGATTACTATTCACAATAGATTTAGCAAGATAATCAGCTTGTTCATTTCCTTCCACGCCTATGTGTGCAGGAGTCCAGAATAAAACAATATCTTTTGTTAGGGATAAGCATTGATATTTGTCTCTAATATTGTAAATGATGAAATTAGTTGTAACATTACATTTTGGATATTGTAAAGCTTTTAGAACACTCACGCTATCTGTTATAACGATCCAATTATTATATGACTGTTCTCCAATATATTCTAGAGCAGCATATATGGCAGCACATTCTGCTGTGTATATACTAGCCAAGGTATTTAACCTATGACCAAACCCACTCCACAGTTGTATGTCATAAACTGCCATAGAGACAGCAGTATTACTTTTAGATCCATCAGTATAAAGTTGGTTATAATTTTGCCACTCTGACAGCATACTATATACATCTTCCTTATATTTTAATGATTCATTAATAATTATTTTAATAGGTGTATATTTTGAATTATAAGAATTTAAGTAACATGGCCAAAGAATACTAGAAAATAGATTATGATCACAAGAAAAATGTAACAAATCAGACATGCCTTCTACTTGATAGTAGGAATTATTGTCAGTTTGGTTAATATAGTCCTGTATCTTTGATAGGAGGGGATGATTATTAATAGAAGTTAATTTGAGAAAGAATTTTGTTTGTAGATATTTGAATCTAAGAGCTAGTGGGGGAATATTACATTCTACTTGTAATGATATAATAGGAGTAGACCTAAAAGCGCCTGTTATGATCCTTAAGCATTTATTTTGTATTTTTTCAAATTTATTCACTAATGTAATTACTCCACCATAACAAAAGAAGGCATACTCAAAATGGCTACGGACTAATGACTTATATAGTGTTAGCAAGATGCGTGGGTCTGCACCCCAATATGTACCAGCTAATGATTTCAGAATATTGCAGGCCTTTAATGCTCGATTTTCTAATATTTCAAGATATTTGTGCCATCTAAAGTTACTTAAAAACGTAACTCCTAAAAACTTTATTGAATTATCTATTGAAATTTCCTGAGTACCATAATATATTTTTGCATCTCTTATTCTTATAGAATGCTTTGAAAATATTACTACTTTGCTTTTGTCAATACTGACCTCAAGACTAAGATATTGAAAATAAAGCTCCAATTTTTTGAGTGCTACATTAAGATCTAACACAACATTTGATAAATTAAGTCCTGAACTATATCATCAGCAAATTGGAGGTTAGAAACTCTATTACCCAAAACAATATTTATTTGATTTATGTAGATTATAAAGAGCAATGAACTCAAAATTCCGCCCTGTGATACGCCTCTATATGAATATCGAGGACCTATTAATTGGTTATTGACTCTAACATAAAGTTTATGACCATGCAAGAAATTGAATATCCAACTAACTATTTTTTCAGGGACATTTAAGGATAGAAGAATGGATGTTAATTGTTCTAAATCAACATTATTAAATGCTCCTACAACATCCAAAAAAACACCAGCCAATATCTT
Source organism: Leptidea sinapis (assembly GCF_905404315.1). Classification (NCBI taxonomy): domain Eukaryota; kingdom Metazoa; phylum Arthropoda; class Insecta; order Lepidoptera; family Pieridae; genus Leptidea; species Leptidea sinapis. Next base: position 3,001,493 of record NC_066297.1, read on the forward strand.
ATTGTCAATCTGGGCACTATGGATGTCAAGACATAAATGCCGTATACTCTCACAAGCAGAACGACCACATCGAAATCCAAATTGATTATTAGGTAAGAGGTTGTTACTATCAATATAAAATATTAATCTCTGTTTTATTAATTGTTCAAAAATTTTACCAACACACGAGCTTAGTGTGATAGGACGATATGAATCAGCTGAACTAGAATCTTTCCCATGGTTTAAAATTAGAATTAGACAGTCTGTTTTCCATTCTTCTGGAATAGTGGAGTTCTTCCATAGGAGATTTAATATTTTTAGAAACTTATTTAAGTCATAAGAGTTTAGGAGTTTAAACATTTTATAGGAGAGCCAATCCAAACCGCATGCAGAGTCCTTTCTTGATGATAGACCAGCTTTTAATTCTTCAATAGTAAAAGGGGCAATCATAAAAGAGTTGGTGCTATTTAAAGGATGATTATTGTGAGTATTTGTCAAATTTGGTACTGTATCTGGAGTATATTTGTGTAAAAAGTTGGATATCCAATTATTGCTAGAGAAACAATTATTATTAGAATATAAGTTCTTAAATTTCCTCATTTTTGTCCAAATCTGTTTCATTGGTGTTAGGTTAACGGCGGTTTATGGTGGAGCAAAAATCTGTCCAGGATTTACAACGTTCAAGTTTTAATATACATTTTTTCTTTGCTTGAGCTTGCTTAAAATGAATGTAGTTTTGGATATTGCAATTTGATTTGAATAACAGATAAGCCTGTTTGCAATCTTCTACCACTTTAGTACATTGCCCATTCCACCAGGGAAGTTGTTGCTTTCTTTTAGGTAGATTAGTAATATTGTTACAGTGGTAGTTGGTTTTAGGTACTGAATTTTCTACCACTCTAAGAATTATGGAACAGAAGTTATTGTAAAACTTCTGTAGATTACAATTATTTATATCAAATTGTTTTAACAAGTCATTTACTAAGTTCTCATATTGGTCCCAATTTACTATTTTCAGATTACTGTGTGGAGGAATGTTGGATGGAATTGAAGAAGATTCAGTTTCCGACACTACCATGGAAAATTTTGTGATTGTAGGCAAGTGATAGCTGCCCAAAGAGTCCTGATGAACTTGCCATTCACAGCACAGGAATAATGAAGATGATACTATTGTTAGATCTAGTCCATTTGGTCTCCAAGAATTAGTACCCACTGTAGTTGGTTGATCATTATTTAAGAGCATTAAGTCATTATCGTCCATTACATCCATGATGTCTCTACCTCTAGAATTGATTCTATTACAACCCCAAATGGTATGGTGAGCATTAAAATCACCAGCAATTATTAGTGGTTTTGGAATACTATGCAACAGTCTATTAAATTTAGATTTGTCAAAGTTAGGTACACTGTTGCCAAGACTATAAAAGCTAACAATTGAGATGTCTTTTTGTTTGTACAGTAGAACTCCAATTATCCGAATTAATGGGGACCGGGACCCATTCGGATAATCAAATATTCGGATAATCGGAGTTTTTTAAAAAAAATTGCCATTGGAGAGAAAAAAAGCTATGTTTTGATATAGCACTATTTTTTTATTGAATTAAATGAAAGAAACATGATATTTTCACATGTTTTAAATATAAATAAAATGTACTTATGTACAAGTTTAGAAATAAAAATCATTGTTTTTCAAACATCTCCGTCAATGTAAGCTGTTTTGCGGTCTTCATCCGTTTTCGGGCAGCCAGGTCACGCATTCGCTTGACGGTGAGCAGTTGCAAGTGGTCACACTCGGGCTGACGCTCCATCCACTTCAAAGCAGTCTCGAGGCCGGCAAATGCTTCACTAGCTGATGGTGCAGCGTCTACTTCAACATCAGCAGAAAGTTCTTCTTCCACTTCCACTTCAACATCTTCTCTCACACTTTCAACAATTTCATCGTCATTGAGAATTTGAAAACCAGGGTCAGACGTGTCACAAGCCATCCACTCTCCTACATCTTCAGCACTTACTTCTGTACAACCAGGAATTTTAACAATCATTTTTCTTATTTCCTCTAGTGGCAACGCATCTTCATCATCTACATCCTCTCCATTTTCTTGTTTCTCATTTTCTTCAGATTCTTTTTTTTTGTTCTTCTCAGACGGTAGGCCTTTCAGTTTATTCCACGCACGTCTTAGCGTCACTGCCGTAACCAAACTCCAAGCTTCCGCTACCATGTAACAGCAGTCCTTTAAATTTATTTTGCTATGATTTGCCAAAACCAATTCTTCATCTTCAGCACCATCGATAAACAGTTTTCTCAGCAGTTGCCTTCTGTAATGGCGCTTCATTGTTTCAATAACAGACTGGTCCATGGGTTGCAGCAAACTTATAACATTGGGCAAAAACGTCGTTTTAAACTGCCCATTCTCTCTTTCCAACAGTTCTGCTGTAGGATGAGTGGGTGCGTTATCAACAATTAAAAGCACCTTACTGCCTTCTTTTCCCACCGATTTTTGGTGCTTTTTCACTTCAGGAATAAACACTTCATCGTACCATTCGGTAAACAAAGCTGCAGTCATCCAGGCCTTGGGTTGACTTTTGTAGAAGAGTGGAAGTTTTTTTACGTTTTTAAATGTTCTTGGATTTTTTGATTTTCCTATCAAAAGAAGTGATAGTTTATGATTTCCAGTGGAGTTGGCACAGTTAAGCACTGTAACACGTTCTTTACTGACCTTATGTCCAGGGGCACTAGATTCCCTTTTAGAAGCCAAAGTGGTTTCTGGTAATGCTTTCCAAACAAGGCCAACTTCATCGGCATTATAAACAAACTCCGGATCATAGAATTCGGCTGCAGTTTTAAATTTTTCAATAAAATTTTCAGCAGCTGCAGAGTCTGCTGAAAGCTTCTCACCAGCCAAATCTAACTCGCGTACATGGTGTACGCCTGAATTTAAAGTTCCTTAGCCAGCCGTTACTATCCTTAAAAGATGAATAACCAAGCTTTTCTGCTAAGATTTTGGCTTTTTCACAAAGGATTGGACCTGAAATCGGATTTCCCATAGAACGTTGCTGCAAAAACCATTTAAACACGGCATCTTCCAAATTTTTGTTGGTTGCCGTCTTCATTGTTTTCCTGGAGGAACTTCCATCTTCATTTTCAAGCACCGAAACAAAGTTTAAAAGTGTTGACTTACTGTTTTTAATGTCACAAATTGTTGCTTGTCCAACACCATAAATCTCAGACAACTTCTTACCCGTTACACCTTTATCGAGTTGCTCTATAATTTTCAGTTTGTCCGCTAACGATAGCACAACACGTTTTCTTTTCGAAGCCATGGTAAAAAACAATACAGTATTGTACACGCACAAACAAAAGTAAGCCGTAGCGAAAGAGTAGCGTCCTCGAGCAAGGTCAATAGCACACTGACTACAATCAAAACAAACAATGACAGGTGCGCCGTGACTGCAATGCGCCGGAACTGGAGTGGGGACTCATACCACGTGTTAGAGATGGGCGAAACGATTCTTTCAACTGAGTGATTCAGATTCGATTCACTCACCAAATAGAATCGATTCTTTTGATTGATTCTTCGATTCTTTTTTCAATAAACCTTTTCCAATTCTTCCAGATGTTATTTAAAACCAGTGAAAAATACATTGAGTTTAGCAAAATTCTCTTGCCCACCTCTACCAGGTGTTGTGCCTACACTGACTTCGCGGAGGGAAGGACAATAGTGAGCGAACGCGCAAACACTGGCTTCGCGGGGGGAAGAATAATAGCGCACTTAGACTTTTTTTGGACAATTTTTTTTCTGAAAGTGATTCGGAGAATCGGCGATTCGGATAGTCGGAGTTCGGATGATTGGACTTCTACTGTATTTAATTTTGATTGCTACATTTTGCAAGGAGTTATCAGAAAATGTTTCTAACTTTTGAAAATAAATGCCATTTCTAACAAAAATTGCTATACCATTGTGATATTATTGATCATTACCACAATCATTTCTTAGTATTGTATAACCTCTGATAGAAAACTGTATATTTGGTTTAAGCCAAGTTTCTGATATAAGTGCTATGTGTATGTCCTGCTCATAAAGAAGGTTTTGAAGCTCAAGTCTGTTACTCAGCAGACTTTGAGCATTCCACTGTACTATGTTAAGTTTGTGACAGTTGAATGTGACGCTTTATTTTTAATTTCTATGGTATCTTTAATAGCTGAACTTATTGCGTGTGAGCTAATGCTTTGATTCTGTGTTTTATTTAGTGTAATGACTTTGATTATTGATTCTGTGATTAGGTTCATTGCTGCTGGATTGGATAAAATTAAATTAATGATGTCTTGTGTGTTCTCTGTCTTATTGAGTGATGGAAAGTTTGTTGGATGTTTAAATAAATCTGATAATGGTGTTTTACTTTTATTTTTACTATCCAATATCTTTTTTTGTTTTATAGGGCATTGACCTGATACTGCAAGATGGTTACCTTTACAGTGCACACATACTGCTTTGTCAATAGGTATAGTACATTCTTTATATGAATGATTTTCAGTGCAGATTGAGCAACGCTGAGCATTCTTACAGAATTTAGCCAAGTGGTCAAACCTAAGGCATCGGAAACACTGCTTAACTGGCGGCACATAAGGTCGCACTGGTAGACGCCACATCTTTAAGTGAACGTAATCTGGGAGTGAAGTAGATGACGCAAAGGTAATAATGACTGCCTGTGTAGGTTGTAATATAAAACCACTATCTGATTTGTTTTTTTTCATTATACGCCGAACAGAAATATTTTTTTTTGTACTTGACAAAGATTTGAAAATTTTTTTGTTGGACATATCAATGGGTACGGAGGAAATCACTGCAGACAATTCAGTGGCACCAGCTGGGATGGACGCCTTAATATTTTGTTCCCTTAAAAATGTCGTGTTGTCTAGGAATGTATTAGCCAAATTGGGTCGTTCAAACACTACTCCTATCTTATATTTGTTGAGTTTCTTAAGATATTTAATGCCTTTAATGAAACGCGATAAGTAGCTACTAAGAGTAAGCATGTCACGACTACTGTGGCTGTTCAGTGACACTCTTTATGAAGACTATAAATTCATGACCGGCACCTGCGTCTTCCGGATATCGGCGACAATAGTCGGCCACCCTGTATGGCAAATAAAAGTTCTCGTGATCTTCCAAAACTGTACGCGAATCTGAGTATTCGCTACATTCAGAAGTGGAATCTAAAATAGACTCACCTTTATCTCGTTCCGGCTTGGTTTTTTTCCGCCTTTTCGACATCTCTTAGCACAAACCTAAATCACTAAATATATAGACTTTTACTTATACTAAACAAATTAAATGATAAACATATACAAATACTTAGATACTTTTCAAAAATATGAGGATGATATACAATATAATAGAAATATTTAATTTTATAGTTAAAAAGACCGCCCTAAGCAACCACGAGTTCCCGCGCTTTTTCTAAATCAAAGAGAATAAAGCACACTGCACCAAAGAGAATTTAAACACTATGTGTACTGCACAGAGTAATGTACCTCAATCATGATTCAAGGCTCAAAGACAAATGCAGTCAGACACAGAAATGCACAGAACACTATTATTCTAACGAATGGTCAAATGTTTTCATTTTGAAGTGAAGTTTCTTTAGAATCGTTGTGATTTGAAACTCGATGAAACGAAAAAGCGAGACGATAGATAAGCGATAGATTCTCGAGGGATAGATAGAACGAATTTGATATCATATTTGAAATCCATGATAGCCGCCGCGCATAATTATGATTTCAACAATATGGATATCGTATCCGAGGTTTTTGAGGGTGTAGAGAACGAATTTGAGATCATTTTTGAAATCCAAGATGGCCGCCACGCAAAATTATGATTACAACAATATTAATATCATATTCGAGGTTCGCGAGACTGCAGAGAACGAATTTGGGATCATTTTTTAAATCCAAGATGGCCGCCGTGCAACATCTATGGATATCGTATCCAAGATTCTCGGGGGTGCAGAGAACGAATTTGGGAACATTTTTTTAAATCCAAGATGGCCAGCGCGCAAAGGTATGATTTCCACAATATGGATATCGTATTCGAGGTTCTCGAGAGTGCAGAGAACGGATTATGGATCATTTTTTAAATCCAAGATGGCCGGAACGCAAATTATGATTTCAACAATATGTACATCGTAGCCGAGGTTCTCGAGGGTGTAGAGAACGAATTTGGGATCATTTTTTAAATCCGAGATGGCCACTTCGCAAAATTATTTTTGGGCCTATACGTATGCGTGGTGTAATGATAACCCTAATGCCAAACAACTAAAAGGCATCTTTCGGAAATTGTTGTGCCATATGGAATTAAAATCGTTGAAATCAAGAAACTGAATGAACTCGAACACGGAACACTAGAAAACGTCAGTACTTTGAAGTGTTTTTCCTCACTGCATAATATTAATACAACTACTCCATCTTCACGGACTGATGTTGCAAATGAGAATGAAAGCGAGGGTTATATTATAAATAACTCAGAAGAAAATGGAGGCATAATGTCTCGTTTACTAGATCATAACTGGGCTTGTGAATATATATATAGCAAATAGTTGGATATAAATAGTTTTGTGGTGAGATCTCGTTGTCACCATTTTAATTGCATGGGTTGCATCAACTTGTTAATTGTGAATAGTAAGTTTGGGTACCACAAATTAGTAAGCTCACGAGATGAAGCTTGTTAGATAAGCTGCTGAGCTTCTGCTGAGATTAGTTGCAAAAAAAAATATGTGTGAAATGAAGAGAAGTGTGTAAGAAGAAGAGTGTGTGAAGAGAAATACTCATTGAAAAGCATTGAAAAAATAAACAGTCGCTCCATGTAAACTGTATATTTATAAATACTACATTGTGCCTACGTATAATATCTTTTACGAATGTAAGCAAAAATCACTATTCAAATTGGCACATAGAAACAAATCGACATTCGATATGGTACATAGTTTTAATTAGTAAACAATCATATATTCTGTCGCCAGTCGCCATCCTAACATAGCACTGTATTGACGTCGCAACAATGTAGTAATAATTGTAAATTATATTACAATATATTTATCTCAATTGTCTTTCATTCCTCCAACCACATGATAGGCAAAACATAAAAAAAGAATTAGGATTATTGAAAACAATATAAATTTCATCATTTTTAATACTTTTAGAGGAGTATTTTTAATCAGGGTACGAGAGATTGAGATGGATATAGAGTATCAGGATATATGTAAGGTTTACTTAATTTCACCAAGCTGAAAAATTGCTTAATAATTTTAATGTAAACAATTATATTACATATAATACAAATTCTTCTAAATAAATTAATTTATCTTATTATGTTCGTAAAATGTTGAGCTCGTGAGAAGAACGCACCAGAAACTCAGCGGCCACTATTTTCAATCAAATAGAGTATCTTACAATGGCTGTAACATACATAACAAATTAGTTTTTAAGGTGCTGCATCCAATGTTTCTTTATAAGCTGTCGGCTTTATAATAACTCCTTTAATCATATTGATATATTTTGTAACTCCATAAATAAATTAAAAAGATACCTTAAAATCAAAAACAAAAGTAATAAATTTAAATAAGTAACATACTTTCCTATAAGATATTATAGTATCTATACATATTTTATATACTTTATAAAATTCACCTTCTTACACGTAAAAACTTTATGTATATAAATGCGCCATAACCTGTATATAACACAGGGAACTAAAGGTTAATATTAACTCATAGTTATTAAGATAGTTGTATGAAACTGTTTGTTCCTTATATAAATAAATAAATATATGAGTTGTGTTTAAATAGAAGTTATTTCATAAAAAATAATTAATAATTAACTGATTAATTAGTCTAATTAGATGTATATTCTTTTACAACATGATCCCAGAAAAAGTACAAAAGTCCTGCATCTGCACTGACCAACATATATTAAGTCAGCTCCTTTTAGCAGAGAATCACGCGCACACAGTTATTTTTATTTATCTTTTTTTAATATTTGTTACCTTATTTTATTTAGTATTCTAAGATTTTAATTAATATTGTAAATTGTTGTTTTTTTGTCTGTGTTTTTTTATTGCTAATAAAGTGTTTCTAATAGAAATGTGTTCCAAAATTCAATAGAATTCTTAATAAACATTTATGTAGTAAAGGTTACTTAAATGTAAATGACTTTCTTAATGATACCACAGATTGGGAATAGAGCGACCGCCCTCAGGTCATTTATAAGTTTATGAAAAAAAGACTGCTGAGTTTGTTGCGCCCGTTCTTCTCAGATCTGAGGCCTAAATTTACGAATGGGTGGTATTTTTTATGACAGTTACGGACGAGGCGACCTAAACGTTCAGTTGATGGTAATTGATACGCCCTGCCCATTACAATGCAGTACTGCTCAGAATTCTTGAGAAACCCAAAAATTCTGAGTGGCACTAAAATTGCGCTCGTCACCTTGAGAATTACAATTTTAAGTCTCATTTGCCCAGTAATTTCACTAGCTACTGGGCCCTTCAGACCGTAACACAATAATACTTACACATTACTGCTTCACGGCTGAAATTGGCGCCGATCTTGATACCCATAATAAGCCGGCATCCTGTGCAAGGGAGCCCCCCCCATTGGTAGTTTTTGACGTTCAATAAGTGATTTTTAAATTTTTCTTTGACTCATAATATATAGTTTGAATAAGTTGGAGTACTGTTACTATGTTCTCCATAAGTATATATTACGTGTGAGTTATTATTTAATTCTAAGGCTTGTCTGTTATTGTGTCCACGACTGTGACATTGCATAGCATTAATGCCGAACCTTCGCTCACTGTAATAACTTTCAATTTCGTTTATGGAATGGCTGTAAGTGGGTCATCCATTTCGGTTTTTTGAGTTATTTTGAAATTGTTACCGTACTTTATGAAAGGTTTGGTTACAATCCCTTTGACAGGTTTTGTTGCTTTCGTTAATCTTTTATAGCAATTCTTATGCAATGTTGTTTTGGTCTCGTTTACGATGCAGGTACTCGGTGATATTATGTTTATTTTTATTGAAATAATACAGATGTTTGTAAACATTGATATTTTTAATGTTACACAAGCGTTTTGTCGTAGTAACTTGGGTTTTTGGAACAGTAGGTACAGACCATACAAATATGAATATAAAATAATACAAAAATACTTCATTTCGTAGGTAAATTACATTAGTTATACTTTAAATATGTAATTTTTTGATACAACAGATCATTCGGAAGGCAGATTTCATTGCAGTTGCCAAGAGCGTGCAAAAAACTCTTAGGTTGTTTCTTTCCAAACAGATTGTTACAAATTTTTATTTATCTATAATTACAATTATCAACTCTAAAACAGACAGGTTACAAGGTTCGAGTTTCAACCGAGCAGCTCAGTTCCAAGGGTTATTTAGATCCAAATATTCAGATATGTTATAACTTATAGTACACTTTTGTATACGACTATTTATTCACAACTGATTTATATTCGTTTAAAGGAAAGATGTGTACGTCAATAGGACAACAGAAATGTTATAACTGCTAATTCAGCGGGACTACTGGCACGTACCTATGCTTGCAACGCTACAGATATTGAGGGAGTTTGCGCAGCAATGGTGTGCAAAATGGACGCAATAATAAAGAATTAAACAGTTAAAATATGATCGCCATACATTTTACTAGCTGACATGACAGACGTTATTCTGTTCATAATAAAAAAATACTTAAAATCTAAGCCAACGAATTTATACCTGTCGCCATACAGGTCACTTATAGACAATCAGGGATTAATGGAATAATCCTTGGAACAACGCATAAATATTGTGTATTTCGGTATATAAGGCAAGAACTCTTTAAATATCCAAGACAGACGATATCCAAGATCTTTCATATTCCTTATTGCAGAACAATATTGGACTCAACGCTCCCATCGTCAGACTTTGTAGATAATACATCGACATTAATTCGAAATTTTCAGAAATCGATATTTTCAATGATAATTCAAAAAAAAATCTGGAAATTCTCGCACATCATGCTTAAACTCTGACGTACTTTTTCCAAGTAGTATGTACCTATATCCTCTTCATTATAATATGCTCACAGAATACCCTTATTTATTTATGGTGTGTGTGGATGATGCACCTACTGTACTCAATAACTTTTGTATTAATTTACATTTACTTTTTTGACTTACTCGTGCAAGACATTGACTATTTGACGTTTGATTGTGTCTGTTGCATCATTTGACATTTTACATATTATGTTGTAATTTGAAATGATTTGTAAATCGATGTACTTAAATGTAAATCTTGATATAAAAGAGTGGCAATGAGTTTCTTGCTACTTCTTCTCATTAGCTCAACCCTTTACGAAGTAGCGGTAGATTCAATAAGAATTTATTTTTATTTTTTTTTGACATTCATAAGTATCATTTCCGTGACCTACGTGAATAAACTGATTTTAATTTGATTTGATTTTGATATGAAACCATATAAATTATATCCTTACTTTATATAAATTTAGTAGTTAGACATTTTTGGCTGTATAAATCACACTGTTACCATTGAATGATCTGTTCATTTTTTGTGATGGAAGTCCAGAAGCGCTCAAAGAATTAAGGAATTCAACTGACAACTAGTTGGTAACGTCATCTTCCTCCATTCCACTTGGTTGATCTATATATTTTTCTGAGAACTATATGTAGTGTCCCTTTTATTGAAGTGTTTGAACTAAACAATACAGAATTTAGTGCTAATATTACAATAATATCTCGATTTTTTATTAGACTTTGAAAAGCCAGAAGGTAGAGTTGAGTTTTTTACACGGTTGTGATATTATGTTTAGTATGTATGGATATATGTACCAATTTATTATGTCATCATCATTTCAGCCAGCAGACGTCCATTGCTGGACAAAGTCCTAGGAATACTGGACTAAAATTAAGAAATGACATGTCGTGCTCACTCTTTGCTTCAGGTGAAAATGACGTCCCTCACACACAATTCCGTGGCCGTCTGGAGGGCAAAGCTAAATTGGCTTTGAAAAGGCTGGGCGTCATTAATAGAGCACGGCAATACTTCAAGCCGGCCCACATTCTGGCACTCTACAAAGCGCAGGTCCGGCCACACATGGAGTACTGCTGTCATCAATGGTCTGGCGCACCTCAGCATCTGATCGATCCATTTGACCGCGTGCAAAGCAGAGCAGCTCGAATTGTCGGGGACCCAGTGCTCTGTGAACGGCTGGATCACTTGGCGTTGCGTAGAGACGTCACTTCATTGTGTCTTCTACAGCATTTATCACGGGGAGCGTTCCGAAGAGCTATTTAACCTGATTCCTGCCGCCGAATTCCACCTTCGCACGACACGCCACAAATTAGGATATCATCCCAACCATCTGGATGTGTGGCGGTGCTCTACAGTGCGGTTTTCAAAGAGCTTTCTTCCTCGTACTACTAGGCTGTGGAATGAGCTTCCTTGTGCGGTGTTTCGGGGACGATACGACATGGGTAATTTCAAAAAAAGCGCGTACACCTTCCTTAAAGGCCGGCAACGCTCTTGTGATTCCTCTGGTTGCAAGAGAATGTGGGCGGCGGTGATCACTTAACACCAGGTTCGTACGCTCGTTTGTCCTCCTATTCCATAAAAAAAACAATTGACTGAATATGAAATACGCTATGTTGGACCATGTTTATGTAATGTTATTACTTTCTCGCGCGAACCCGTCAGAGTTATAGGATTTATAAATTTTATAATACATGTCAAATTTGACTAAATTAGGTGCATAAGTTGTTGTGTACTAAGCTATATACGTTTCCAAAGGTTTTTAAGCATCCCACGGTAATTTTCCATGATGAAAAATATCTAAAATTTTGACCGGCGATATAAAGTACGACCATGCAAAATTTTATTTAAATCGGTCTAACAGTTTCAAATATTAGCCCGTATAAACAGATAAACAAACAAACAGACAGAGAAACAAAAAAATCTCTTTCTCTTCTTACACGGTCCACCTCACTCGGTTTTCAGCATTTTCTATGTGCAACCCCCTCAGTTACCTTTCATTCGACCTCTACAGTTTTTTTATATGACAATAAGGGACGAGACTAGGAGGACGTTCAGCTGACGCGCTGCCCATTACAATGAAGTGCTCAGGATTCTTGAAAAACCCAAAAGTCCTGAGCGGCACCACAATTGCGCTCGTCTCCGTGAGACATAAGATGTTAAGTCGCTTTTCCCCAATAATTTCACTAGCTATGGCACCCTTCAGACTAAAACACAATAATGCTTACACATTACTGCTTCACGACAGAAATAGGCGCCGCCGTTGTGGTACCCATAATCAAGCCGGCATTCTGTGCAAAGGAGTTTTACTGGCTTACTATAAGTAGATATTGATAGTTGCAGTTCGCTCGTTAAATTGAACATGACAATCAGATATTATATTAGAATAAACATGAAGTACTTGGACGGTTTTAACAATAGTTTGTTCGAAGTAATTCACATAATTAGCCGCTCATATTGTAACACAATAGAGAAACCAACAAAATCAAGGTTAGGGTTTCGAAATATTATATAAGCAAGGTGAAGCTATTTTGTTATTATTTTTATGTTTTTAAAGTTCTTTTTGCCAAGCACTCTTCCGCTTCTTTCTTATCTTTATAGAGATAGTCGCTTCATTACCTTACTAAGTAACTCGGGACCTGGCTCGAATGACAGTTCGAAGAAGTACAGTCAGCAAGAAAAACTCAACAAAAGCGGTTTAAATCAAGTAGACCAGTAGAAATAGAATTTTATTTATTTTTAATCCTATTTTCTTTGTAAGGCTTAGGGTTACTGTATAAAATCACAAAATGCTCTCAGATCCAGGTGGAATTCGTAAAAAAAAGTTTTTGGCCGATATCTCAGAAACTATGCACTTATTATTGTATTATTTTACAAAATAAAATTTTCTATTTCATTTCTTGTAAACTTGTTTCTTAAACTTACTTTTAATTTATGGCCCATTTAATTTCTTATATCTCGACTGATAACTCTTAAAATATTGGATTAATAAAAAAATCCATCCATCCATTTTAATAGATAAGTTTATTCTGCACAACTTTTTTTCTAATAGGACTTTTTGAGTTATAGGACGTCTAATACAATGTTACAAATTCAAAAAACTAATTAAAAAAATATCCCGATTGTTTATGTCCTTAAAATTTAATAGTTCATCTACTTACCCTAATAGTATTGAACTTTTTTATATTTTATTGTATTTAATATTGTGGACAACTAAAAAATATTTCTAGTAACTTTAATTAATTAATTTATGTTCAGATGCTGAATAAAATGTAGGAAAACCAGATTAACAGTATAATAATGAATAATAATCAACGGGTGTTCAGAGTGTTAAGTTGCTAACGCTACTAATAGGACGACGGCGGGGTGGGGAACGCGGTGAGGGAGAAGGGTCGCTCCTCGACTCAGGTCCCGAGTTAAGTTGACCGAACGATACGACACATTGGGTGCCCTGCAAAAAGCGCGTCACTTTCCTAAAATGCCGGCAGCGCTCCTGTGATTCCGGTGTTGCGGAGATTATGGGCGACGGTGATCACTTAACATCAGGTGACCCGTATGTCCCGTTTGTCCTTCTATTCCATAAAAAATATATTATTAACATGAAGTAAGTGCTTGAATAAAACTGCATTCAGATCTGTGGTCCTCCTATTTAAAAAAAATGTTCGATCGCATGAAAAAATGTTTAAAATGTAAAGGAATTTATTTTGAAAAGCAATAAACATAATATTTTGATTATAACATGTTGTTTTTTTAATTTACGCAAAACTTTTAGTGTGACCTACTAATAATATAATTTTGTAATAACACAATTGACACACGATTATGAACTGTACAAATCATTATAAATTTCACAGTACAGAAATATGTATGTGGGAATTCCCCGTGTTATATAGCTAACGTCGTACGTCGTACATTGAAATAGTGTTATATGAAAACGCGTTATAAGGGGTTTTACTGTATAGAAAATATGTACAATGCTATTTGCACTCCGCCTAAGCGAAGAGTTAAGGTAGTGCTTTACTCTCGACATGTCAAAACAAGCAGCTTTCTAGAAACTGTAATTATTGTTTTTTTTTTATTTATGTCGTAGGTTATATCTTTTAAATTATGTAACTTGATTTATTGAAATTAATAAAATACAAAATACTTACTGTTGATGTGTCATCCCAGTGTCCTTTTTATTTCTTGTAGTATAATACTACAAATACTACTTTTAGAAAGTTTTACTAGCAACCCGGCATTTTAGTTTCAATTATTAGCAAAGCCTAACAGAACATGTGGCACGTCAATGTCATACATTGTTCGAGACTGGCGCGATAAGCCCTCTTGGGCGTAATATTAGTTACCGACTACGCGTGCGGTGTCTAGTTGGATCGTAGCGGAGACCAATCCTTGATCTAAGTTCACATGTATACTGACAGATAATAATGATGGACTTTGCAATTTTAGATATGTTTTTTTGTCATGACATGACTGATGACTTATCTTGATGACTTGTCACTTGGATCTCCTTAACTCTACTCAAATTTTCATTTATTTAAATCAAATTTTGAATTAAAAATACCACCCGCTTTGACGGTAGTGTGACATCATCTAATGCCTTCAGAGAAAACAAGACTGTGAAAACGAGTGCATCTACGTAATTGTGTACACATTCACAAATAATCAATTTTATTGTGAAAAATGAGATTATGAGTTTTATAATATTTTAAACTGAAATTTTTGGTTGTTGTTAAGAACTGTGATGTGAGCATGGCTAATGATAATTTAGATCAGACACATTTGGCTGGTAGCTGCTGCACCAATCGAAACCTTAACCAAATCCTAGCTCGAACAGCCAATCAGGAACAAGCTGCTATTGGCTGTAAAAAGGCATTTATTTTCTCAAATTGATTCCTTTAGAATTCTTAGTCATTTTGAATATACTAGATACTACAACCGCTTCGGAAACAAATGGAGTTCCGAGAGAAAAAAGCGGCGCATAAAACTCTCGCAGCAACCTTTTCTTTTTGCGCTCTTTTTAATAAAAATATAGAATACTGTACTGTCATTTCTATTGCTATAAAATAATCATAATCTAGTCCCAGGTCAATCTAGTCGGATCACTTAGATATTCAGCTGTGGAGTAGTAAGATTTACGTCAGAGCCATTTTTTAATAAATCATTTAAATTTATTTATAGATAATCCCTGAACAGTGGCTGGGACTTTATTATAAAAGTGTACATTTACCCTTAAAGCTATTATGTATCTTATGAAGTCTATTAGAATTAGTTACAAGAAATCCCTTATTTCTAGTGATATAATAATGAAAATCACTATTAAGAGCAGAAAGATGACGATTTTTGCGAAAGTAATTAAATTTTCATAAATGTACTGACAATGAACAGTCATAATATTTATTTGCTGTATTGGCTTTAAAATATAAATAAACTACTTTCTACTTTTAAGATGTCAAAACTTAACTCTTTTTACTTTGAATTATTTACCTTAGGTTTTATTCAGTGTTATTAACTTCTTTAAGATTATTAAATAATTATATTAAAGCTTAATAATCTAACACACGCTTTTATGCGTTTATAGAAGTTGGCAATTTTTAACAAATGTTTGAAATACTACTTCGAATTATAATTTCAGAAATTAATATACTGTTGTATCATAAACTACAATATCTGGACGACCGAGCCTTGCTCGGATTTTTAAGAATGTACAAAACTTGAAAAAAAAAATACTATAGGACATCTGGATTCGAACCAGGGTCTTCTGCTTTCCAGATCACCCAATGTCCCATCTGAGCTATTATAGTCTTGTGTATATAATATATATATATATATATAAAACACGGATAAATTACATTTTTTAATATTGAAACCTAGCTAGGTCGAATTCTCGCCCCCGAAACTACCTGTATACTAAATTTTATTAAAATCGTTGGAGCCGTTTCCGAGATTCAGAATATATATATGAAGAATTGCTCATTTAAAGATATTAGATTAAAACACATATATTATGTGTCTATATTCGCAATTCTAAAATCTTTAAGTGTGACTCTTGAAACTTTTAAGATCTCACTATAAGCTAGCGAGGCGAGACGAAATTACTTTCGAAGGGCACTTCTAATGGCCTATTCATGGCTCGACTTCTTACAAAATCGATAGTTGGCAATCTCCAAGAAATTCTTTGAGATCAATGACGGTCTTTACATATAGACAAAACACGTTGTATATAAACAAAGCCGAGATATAGAACATGCCACAAATCATAATAAGCTCATATATCTACTGCTTTATATAGATAAAAAGATAGATAAAAATGCAGCAATGTATAGACATTGCTGCATTTACTCCAGTTGTTCAAAATATTCTTGGTGAATAAGGAGCAATATAAAACATTTATTCGGTACAGGTTTGATTCGGACAGTGATAGTTGACTCACGACTAAGGAGAAAAGTGTACTTACATTGTCGTTAAGCACACTTTTGTAGTTACAATATCAGACTGCGAATGATATGTCTTTATCTATGTATAGAAAGTCATTGTTTTAGATAAAAAAATAATTGGCATTTGTAGAGTCTGCCGATAGAAGTGAAAACTTAGAACTTTTAGTATTAAATTTTGGAATTTCATAATTGTTTAAAACAGTTTGACATTATGATTGCTTTTTTGCTTAAACGCTTCAAACATATCTGTTGGCTAGGAATTAGATCGGCTCCTTGCCAGTACCTACTTACGTAGTAGCTACGGACCCTCCAGTACTTAAATTATTAATTTCAATTTATGGTTAAAACTTACTTTCAATAATATATTAATCAAACATACATACTAATCCAGCAATGCATAGTATATACACATTGAACTTTTAAGTAAATCCATTCGATTTCACTTATAAGATATACACAGCACTAATGTTGCGCAATACGTCAACTGTATAACTACAGATATACTGTTATATACCAAGATCGGTGGCAGACCACAGCCCTGGTTCGGTCATGATGCGTCAGTTGAACCAGCATCTGACTGTAAAAAAAACAGGCGTCTCGAACATGGGTTGCGGCGCTGGGCTCAAAGGATCCAAATTCCGAACTGCAAAGATCTTAAGAGGAAATACAACCGTGCCCACAGATTCTTTAAGCGGCAAATCGCTTGTGCGAAATTGAAGCACGTTGTCAAAATCGGCGAGCTGATTTGCAGTTACTTGATTGGAACACGTAAGTTCTGGTCGTTGTCGAAAGCTGCTCTTGGTAACTTCAACCAGCCGTCCCTGCTGCCGTTGCACATGAGGAATGACACCTTGGCTCATTGGCAAAAGAGAAAGCCGATCTACTTTGCGCTTTTTTTGCCTCCAACTCGACTCTTGACGACAACAGAAAAACACCGCCGACCACCCCGCGGTATCAGAGCTCTATGCTATGTACAGTTCAGACAGAAAACTGTTTGGCGAGCTCTGTTTTCGTTGGACGTCAGGAAGTCGAGCGGGTCGGATGGCATTTATCCAATCGCACGATTTATCGATTATCCAATAGAACGTGTGCCCCTGAGCTGACGCCGGTGCGAACGCATTTATTCCGGCACTCTTATTCAAAAGGCGTAGTCCCTGACTCATGGAAGACAGCCCTTGTCCATCCGATCCAAAAGAAAGGATTCAGTTCGGATCTGGCAAACTACAAGCCTATTGCTATTACCTCCCAGCTCTCCAATATCATGGAGAGCATAATTAACCGCCAGCTCTATATCTAGAAGGTCACCAGTTGATCAGCAGCTTGCGTTAGCGTGGATATAGCGAAGGCCTTTGATCGTGCACACGGCCCTTCTCTCAAAACTTCCATTATTTGGGCTTCCCGAGAGCTTATGCAAGTGGACCTCCAGCTTCCACACTGGGTGCAGTATACAAGTAGTTGTCGATGGTTATTGCTCAAACCCGAAGCCCGTGAACGCTGGAGTTCCCCAAGGCTGTGTGCTATCTCCAACACTGTTTAAAAAAACCCCATTTGTCGTATCGCCTCGCCTTGTATCTGAATACTGGTAATCTCGTAATCTCGAGCGATTGCCAATACCATGGCCATCTGGAGGGCAGAGACAATCCCCACCATCTGGATGTGTGGCGCACCTCCACAGAGCGGTTTTCAAGAAACTTTCCTCCACTTACGACCAAGCTGTGGAATGAGCTTCCTTGTGCGGTGTTACCAGGACGGTACTACATGGGTAACTTCAAAAAAGCGCGTACACTTTTTTAAGAATGCGGCTGTGATTCCTCTGGTATTGCAAGAGAATGTGGGTGGCGGTGATCACTTAACATAAGGTTACCCGTGCGCCCGTTTGTCTTTCATAGAAAAAGTAAGTAGTTAACTGTCTCCAAGTTCTATTTAGAAATAACATATAATATATGGCTGTCCAAAGATCGAAAATTGCATGTTAGACTTAACATGTCATATCTTAAAGTGGCTTGTCACTTTGTAGTGTAATTGTAGTGGCGCTCATAATTTTAGACTCAATCAAGAATCCTGAGCGCAACTTCATTCCAATGGGTAGGGCGTAAAAAATATTCTTATAACAGCAATACGCGGCTATAGCGGTTCACGAGATACAACCGGACAGACACACAAACGGACAGAGAAACTGACAACTGAGTCTTATTAATAGGTTTCCCATTGTTACCTCATGGGTACACAACACTCTTGAATATAAAATGATAATAAATAATATTTAAGATCAATAAACTTGATTCTAATAAGTAGATTAATAAATAAATTCTTATTTTGCAAATTTAAAAATGGAATAGTTATTATAAAAATATTCTACGAAGTATGAACGAGATCTTACAAACAAACATACATACAGGTGAAGCTAATAAAAAGCGTGTAAAAATAGCTTTCCGTTTTATTTTTAGACTAGACTAGACTGCATTGGGTGTCTCTGTTAATGTCATTGCCAACGGAATTCACCCTTGCCCTATCGCCACGCATGCGCTAAAGAAAATTAGCACGCGCAAAATGGCCACCTACTCCTTACATAAACAACCGCGTTTTTCTAATGCAGTCATTAAACTGATTGTTTAGAAATTCTATGACTCTATTAATATCTCTATTGCAATTGACCTTAAGGCTGATTGTAAGGCCGCTTACGTCCAGTTTAAAAAGACCTTCGCGATAATAGAGTCGCGTAGAACGTTTGGGGTTAAGTGCGCTTTTGGAGGTCATCGTTCGTTGGTCTCAGCTGTTTTCGAAAATCGAATTCGTCTCGAATTTTTCAGTGCTCTAGTTCAGTTTGACGTCAGCGTTCGATTAGTTCGGACGTGCTTGTTAAATTTCAACTATGTAATGGTGAGTGCGTGTACATCTATGTTATAGTGGATTATAGAAGTAGTAGTGTTTTTATTTGGAATGTGTCCAAGTGCATCGTGTATAGTCTATGTTGTGTAGTTGATATTGTCTTCAATGCATGCAAAATCAATAAACCACGTGGTGCAACAACGTTTGTGGACAACCCAATCAGTACAAATAAGTAATTGTAGATTATTTATGTTGTAATACAATAAAACGTACGTATTAAGAAAGTATTTACGTGATAACAATCGTGACGAATAAGCCATAACTTATTTAAGTATTCATTTCAATAATAATATAATTTAAAATACTTAGGAGAGATATTTTATAGTAGAGTAAAGTAATATTTCCAGTTTCGCAATGCATACTTTGACTTTCAGATAACTACAATTTCATAATATTTGTTCACAATATAAAACATAAAAATCATTTGTAAAATCTCAGCAATATATTGAAAATAATGATAGATATATATATTATTAATCTATCATTTAATTTGAAGGTATTTTGTCACTATACTAAAAATACACTAAAAAAATAGTTTTATTAATTTTTCGTAATATATTGAAGTAAGAACCGTAACGAATAACTCAGTTCTAAATAGCTCTTGATTTATTTACTTAAAGAAAATATAAAATACTGGGTTTATTAAAAGTAGGTATTTATTTATCAGCATGACTGTCATCCTGTTATGAGATTTTTATTCATCAACATAATCTGATATAATATTTGCTATAATATGTTATATCGGAATTCTGTTGTTTTTTTTTCAATATCAAAGGAGGCCAACGTGCATGGGGATCACCTGATGTGAAGAGATGATGTGAGACCCGACGCCCATGGTCATTTTCAATACCGTAAGGTCGAAACATTCATTGCCGTGGATGTGAGAGTATGTTGATGAGTCTATGAGAATGGCAGGAGAATCCTTTCAATATCACAAGGTTCTATTCTTGGACCGCTCTTTTTCCTAATATGCATTATCTTCCTAACCTAACATAACCTAAACATGTACTTATGTTTGCATATAACACTTCTCGCACATTTACAGTGAAAAAAAACCAGATTACTTATGACGGCGTAAACAAGATCGTATACTAGTTTAGCGGCATTAACCTATTGTCAAATGGCAAGAAAACTTGATATAATATAGAGTTACCGCAACAATTGTCAAAAATGTAGTTGCGAGTGTTTTTTTAAGTAGAGAGGTCCTAAAACTGGTGGAATCTACTATATTTCTCGGTATTATTTTTGATCACATATCACTTTATTCGTTAAGGTCAAAAATTATACTTATAAATGTCAAAAGTTATTAATTATCTTGGAGTGAAACCTTCTTTAGCGGCGTTGAGCACATTTCTTGGCATGGATATAAAATTTTAAACTCGCGTCAGGATCAGTGTCCTGATCGAGAATTCGTAAGACAGTCGTTGAAATTACGGATGAAAGTTAATATTTCAGAGAGATAAACTTTTTAATGTGAAATAATTGTAATAGTTCTGCAGTGCTAAATTTCTTAAGTAATATAAATTATCACCTTTTGTTCGATAGCGCAATAAATGAATATTGTACTTAATCATAAATAAAGGGATTGTTGCGAAATTATTGACTAACCATTACAAAATATTCAAAAATGTACAAGTTTTCCCTTCTGCCTGCACTCCCGGAGTGCAACCCGTTTTTTATTTTTTTATTTATTTATATGAGAAATTTTACAAAACAAGTAACTAAATGGAAAAGTATTGTTAATAAACAGCGTGGTTAAGATTACTATAACATAAATGACTTGATAGCACAGCACATTTGGGTACGGGGGAGCGCCCTGGGGCAATTAATATGTTTAACGTTGAATAAAACTTGATTTAAGAAATATCATTTTGAGTAAAAATATTTAAATTTATCCATTTGAATTTGAATTATTTTACAGATGAAATCTTAGCTAAGTTACTTAGTTGTACTAATATTGTATTATATTCTCCTTGGAGGTCAGGCGGACTTGTAACCAGCTAAAAATTATATGTCGAATTTTACGAGGAGACGTTGATGCTCCAGATCTTCATGAGCATTTGTGTCGTGTATGTGTCCCTAAATTCAATAATCCTCGTCCACGAAAAATAAAATTAATAAAAGACGCTTCATCGCACCGTTGCCCAAGCCATACCGCGGCACCTATACAAAATGCTCAATGGGATCCATTCAATGACGGATGGACTTCCCTAGTTTCTGAATTACTAAGTTTTCTTTTATGGAATGGAATAGGAGGTCAAACGAGCGTACGGATGACCTGGTGTTAAGTGATCACCGCCGCCCACATTCTCTTGCAACACCAGAGGAATCACAAGAGCGTTGCCGGCCTTTAATAAGGTACGCGGAGAGCATTGAAATTGTATAATTAATTCAATTATTCTATAATATTCGTTTTTGTTCATAATTTTTCCTTTTTGTGTTTCGTCTAATTACAGTAAGTGGCACTGGCGGACAATAAATATATGAATTACAATGATATTGTATTATAAATGTTCGTGATGAAGTGGCCTATCTATTAAAAAATTGTTTTTACTTTTAATTACTTTAAGTGTTTGTTCTTGTTAGAGGTAAATTGTCGGTAAGTAATCTTTTTTTATTTGTTTATATCATACATTATGTATCAAAAACTTGTTTATCAACCTTTCTGTTCCGGGAAATTCCGATCGCGATGTATGCCTCAGATCGGTGCGATTTTAGCGTCCCGCAGCGTTCTGTCAATGCGTAAGTATGTCTTACGTGAAAATTTCAATAGATTGCTTATAATTAGTATGATTAAATGTATCAGAATTGCCAATTAAATAACGGTTGAAATCCGAATATTATAATGAAATATGTTTTTTTTAACACTTATTGTAGAAAGACTCTACCAACCATTCGAAAAGGTATGCCCCAGACTTAGAAGAAGCAAAAGCAAGAAAAATTATTTGAAACATATTATTATGTATTTAATGGAAGAGGCAAACAAAAAAGCCGGTAATATTATTTCTATATATATAAGAGCCTTAGGCACTTTGTAACGCATCTTCTTTAGGGCCTTAGCACTCTTGCAAAACGCTATTTAAAAAACATAATCCGATAAATCGATTATGTAACAATGTTTTGAGGTTTGCAAATTTGTGCGTAACCACAGATATCTTTTCACGTCAGCTGTTGAGGTGAATGCTAGAGTAACAAGACATCCGCATAGACTGGTTGGAACATTGTTCTAAAACTTCACTTTTTCTTAAAAATAGCCATAACATGTGTATAAAATTATATATGTAACAAATTGCCTGAGGACTTGAAAATACTGTTAAATAAAATGTTTGTACCAAGACTCATTACATTTCATATAATTTTGACCTTGTTAGACTTTAATAGTTGGACTTTACTCACGAAAAACTTAGCTGAGTGTGATAAAACGCGAACTTGGCTTTTGCATTGGACTGTTCTAACTTAAGCTCAGCATAATTTCAAATGTCAATCAGCTATAAAAACCTAATCAAAGATTACGCTTAGCTTAAACTCAGCAAAGTTTTACGTCAGTAAAGTCTATGTTCGCTCTATAGATCTCAGCCTTCGTTAATTTTTTTTTATGAAAATAAGGGACGAAACGAGCTGGACGTTCACCTAATGATACGCCTACCCATTACAATGCAGTGCCGCTCAGGATTCTTGAAAAACCCAAAAATTCTGGGCTGCACTACAATTGCGCTTATACGCTGTTAAGTCTCATTTGTCCAGTAATTTCACTAGCTACGGCGCCGACCGAAACACAGTAATATTTACACATTACTGCTTCACGGCAGAAATAGGCGCCGTTGTGGTACCCATAATCTAGCCGGCTTCCTGTGCAAAGGAGCCTCCCTGGTACGGTCCTTCTACTGGTAAGTAATATCTTTACCAATTCACCAGGCTCATACTAAATATCGTCCAACGTAGTAATATTTCCTCGCTAATTACAAGCCACAATGTTATCAGTAATGATTTCATGATAACATAACGCAAGTCTACGTGTGATACTTACATTTCGTTTTACGATGCAACCTGTGTTGTTTTAATCTGTTTTCAATCAATGCCTGTATTTGTTACCGTTGTCAGTAATTTCGATTACGTTTAATAGTTTACATTGCAACAGGTGGAACTCATTTCACATTTATAATTTACCATATTCTTCAATTTATAACTTACCATCAAGTCAACATTTTTCAATTCAAAAAATCCTTTACCTTTACCAAACCAACGTTTAGTAACAATTTTTATTGGAACACTAATCTAACTTAACTAACCTTTAGTTACTTTACCAAACCATCGTTTTATAACAATTTTTATTGTTTCACTAACCAAACTTAACTAACCTTTAGTTATTTACCAAACTAACGTTTAGTAACAATTTTTATTGGATCACTTATCTGACTTAACTAACCTCTAGTTACTTCACCAAACCAACGTTTAATAACAATTCTTATTGGATCACTAACCAAACTTAACTAAGCTTTAGTTAATTTACCAAACCAACGTTTAGGAACAATTTTTATTGGTTCACAAATCTAACTTAACTTACCGTTAGTTACTCTACCAAACCAACGTTTATTAACAATTTTTATTGGATCACTAATCTGACTTAACTAACCTCTGGTTACTTCACCAAACCAACGTTTAATAACAATTCTTATTGGATCACTAACCAAACTTACCTAACCTTTAGTTAATTTACCAAACTATCGTTTAGTAACAATTTTTATTGGATCCCTAATCTAACTTAACTAACCTCTAGTTACTTCACCAAACCAACGTTTTATAACAATTCTTATTGGATCACTAACCAAACTTACCTAACCTTTAGTTAATTTACCAAACTATCGTTTAGTAACAATTTTTATTGGATCACTAATCTGACTTAACTAACCTCTAGTTACTTCACCAAACTAACGTTTAATAACAATTCTTATTGGATTACTAACCAAACTTACCTAACCTTTAGTTAATTTACCAAACTAATGTTTTATAACATTTTTTATTGGATCACTAACCAAACTTAACTAAGCTTTAGTTAATTTACCAAACCATCGTTTAGGAACAATTTTTATTGGTTCACAAATCTAACTTAACTTACCGTTAGTTACTCTACCAAACCAACGTTTATTAACAATTTTTATTGGTTCACTAACCTTACTTAACTAACCATTGGTTAATTTACCAAACCACCGTTTATTTACAATTTTTATTGGATCACTAACCTAACTTTACTAACTTTTAGTGACTTTACCAAAAAGACGATTACTGATATTTTTTTTGGATTACATCATTCTTTTTGGCTTTCTCCTTTTGAAATGTGATTTAAAACTCTATCTTTGCTGGAATGTTGCAATAATTTAGAGGAAATATTTTGGAAACTCTTAACCTTATCATCAGGCATAGAATTGAATTCTAAAAACTTTTGATAACCCTTGGCGATCATCGGTCAAAGCCCCGCGTTTTTTAACACAAACAAAAATTCGTACAAAATAAAAACATTTCTTTACCATCTTAGTCACAATTAAACAAATTTTCATTTATTTTCAAAACAAAGCAAATGAACCGAAGATAAGTGAAGGTGGCACTAGAATTTACATTTTACAATCTACGAGTAAAATATTTTTCTGTCTCTAATAGGTTTTATTACGTGGAGGTTTCACAGTGTTGAAATTGAGCTGTTACTTAGAAGTATTGCAAAGTCAATTCAGTAACTGATAAATCGTTTTAACCCTCATTGTCGAGCGCTTGACTCACGAAAATCACCTCTCAAGCTGAAAGAAACAGCACTTTGAAGAGTTGAAGGTAGACAAGGTGAAGATGAAGAATATTAGAGATGTGGACATAAACATATACTGCAATTTCAAATCGTTCTTATGGAACGGAATAAATGGAATAGCACTGGGTTCAATTTTTGGTCACAAATTCTATACATTCTTTTCTATTCGCGATAATAATTTTAATGTTACATACATTTGCATAAATAAATATTACTTAGTAACATTGATACATAGTATTATTTAAATATCTTTACGTACAATAACTAAATGGTACCTACATTATCTTGTCGACTTCCGAATTTGTCACGGTCATATAACTGAATAAATATAATGTATATTTAACGTTCCTAGCGCGTCCGTGACATCGCAAATAATAGTAACCTTTATATTATTGTATCTGACACGCCCAGGGAAGTTACATCAGTTTAACTATGTATACTTCTAGTTAAATACGTAGACCACACTAAACGTTTGCGTAAATTAAAAAAAACACATATTAAAACCAAAATATTATGTTTGTTGCTTTTCAAAATACTCTTCTTTACATTTTAAAAATTATTTCATGGGAACGAACCATTTTTTGAAACAGGAGGACCACAGATCTGAAGGCATGTTTTCAACGTGCTGATTGAACGCTATAAGAGGCAGTACCTCTTCGGAATTGGTAAAAGTGAAACCTCTCATAAAATCTTTGATTTTGGGTAAAATACAGAAATCACAGGGTGCTAGGTCGAGGCTATGTGCAGGATGGGTGACGAGTTGTACTTTTTCGGAAGCTAAAAATGACTTAGTTTTGTTGGCCGTGTGTGAAGAAGCGTTGTCATGATGTAGGAGAACGCGGATTTTTGGTCTTCTTCACGAGCTTTTTTTAACACCCTGGGTTAACAAATGGTAGAATACCACTCGGCATTAACACACTGTTGATCTTCAAGTGGAAATGTGCAGATGGGACCCGTAGCTGAGAAAAAAAATGCGATCATTTTTTTACCAACGTTTCTCGCCAGCCTCACTTTTGTTGGCCTGTTCTCAATTTCAAACCATTAACGAGACTGCTGTTTTTTTTCGGGTTCAAAATAATAAATCCACGTTTCGTCTCCTGTGACAATGTCATAAACAGTATTAGAATGTCCATGGTCGTACTTCATTAGCATCTGTGAGCACTATTCCACGTCAGCCCGCTTCTGCTCCGCTGTCAGTTCATGAGGGATCCAACGACCACAATGTTTCCGAACTTTCAATTCCTCGTGTAAAATTTTCTGAATTTGGCTCATACCAATCCCCAATAGTCCTCGAATTGTCTCATAGGTAATCCGGGGGTTTTCTTCAATTAGCCGCTTAACAGTAGCCACATTATTTTTGTCGCGGGAGTTGAAGGCCGCCCTTCACGAAATTCAGCAAACCATTGCCTCACGGTGTTCAATCAAGATGCTTCTCTCCCACAAGCATTCTGAAGACAAGCGGCACAGTCTTGCGGAGGGAGAGAACTTTTAAAATCATGAAAAATATTTTCGACTTAATTCCATTTTCGTTGCGTACGTAGAACTATGATGTGTGATCAAAGACAATTGACAAATAATTTCCCGCCAATTGTTTTTTTTATTATTAAGAAGGTTGTAACGTTTCAAAAAATATAACATTTAAAATTCAAATAGTTCCGATTAGCCCCCATGTATTATAATTTGATAAAATAAATACGCTTAAATAATTAATTACACAGGACAGTTACTGAAAAAGAAGAGTGAGAGAAAGTCAGCCATCTTGGATTACAAAAAATTATTATTTTTTACATAATAGTGATAGTGTGGGTTACGATACAAGGCTAGAGTCTAACAGGCTCAGAGAAATTATAGACAGAGCGATCCATGGAGCACCATATACTTTTTTTGTCGCTGTAAAATATACTCTCTATAATTAATAGAAGATTGTCAAAAGAGCAAACCACAATTTGTAGGCGAGAGTGTTTTTAGAATCAAGAGTGGAGAGAGGGATCCAAAGTTAACACTAAGTGCAACTTATGTTTTACGTTACTTATTTACATTTATGGTTAAAAAATAAGAAACAGAAATAATTAGAAGCCAGCATATAAACAAGTATAGACTACTTGTTTATAATTATAATTTTTATTTTTAGTCTATGCATGGAGGTCAGTGTGTGTTCATACAATTAATAATTTTAGAAGTGAAACGTAACAATTTTATAACTGCCTTCCGATACAAACTACACTAGTAGATTTTATTTATTATTTAATTTTTTGTAGATTTATTTAATTATTTACATTAATTAAATAATTAAATTGTGACATCATGCTATCTTGTATTGTTTTAGGGATGAAGGTAGAAGACACTCTGTATCACATTTAAGCGTCAGAGACAATGTTCCAATGTTCTCTGTATAGTTTTTTTTGTAATTCGGCTCGCGCTCGGGTGACTTTTCATTCAGCCGGTTACTTGTCCATTCATGAATGTTTTTTTTATGACAAAAGGCTCGATACCGTGCGCATTACAATGGAGTGCCGCTCAGGATTCTTGATAAATCCAAAAATTCTAAGCGGCACTACAACTGCGCTTATCATCTTGAGATATAAGATATTAAGTCTCATTTGCCCAGTAATTTCATTAGTTACAGCGCCTCTTCGGACCGAAACACAATAATTCTTAGACATTACTGCTTCACGGCAGAAATACGCGCCGTTGTGGTACCGGTAATTTAGCCGACATCCTGTGCCAAGGAGTACAATGCAATCTTTATGGTATCGAATCTATAGCTCTTTTTGAATAGATGTGATAAAATTAATAAATCATTTAACACCTTTTAGTTTTCGATATTAGGTTATTGACCGCCACTTGCCCCTCGCGAGCTACATTTAGAAATCTTCCAACATCCCCGTTCTCACCAGACGGGGCCCCAAACGGCTTCCATTTTTGAAGTTATACTTCTTTAGGCGCGTTATGAAAAAATTGTGAGTGAAATTTAACTGTAACACGAAAGTAACAGGGTGAAGTTGGTTCCTAAAATTTTCTGACGTTTGCGACATTCGTTATTTTTTTTTTTTGGTTTCTTCTTCCATTATTAGGATAGGCAAAGGGTTCAAGCCCGTACAGCCGTATTCGTTATCTAATAATTAATTGTCACAGGTATCGTTGCAAGATTTTAACAATATTGTTCTTTCTACAACCGTAGAACAGCACGAGGAATAAATAATTTTAAGGATTTTTGCTTTGTTAGGCCAAAGAAGTATGACTTCTTGCGTGCATACATAAGTACTCACACACTTTTTTTCCGCAACTGGGAATTTTTATGTTTTCTAAAAAAGTTGTTCTGAAGAAGCATTACAACATGCCTTCACAGAGTTTGGTGAGTCATCCTCAGAGTTATACCGCAAGGCATAAATGACCTTTCAATGAGGCGGTAGAAATGTATATTATACAACTATATAATTCGATAAATAAAAAAAAGATTATAAAAGAAAACCAAAACAGTACAAAACGGCAATTTCATACTTAAACTCATAATATATTATGTAGATGTATAATGCAGCAAGTAATTGATAATTATTTATTGAAAATGTGAAACAATTATTATGTTGTCGCTGGAATTGAATGCACGATTACCTATGTCGTATAAGATTGTTACTCGTATAAAAAAGATAAGTCTTTTAATTCCGAACATTTCGTGTACACTTATTTTGTTTTTATGGCGCAGCCAGATTACTTCAGATTATTTGTTTGTAAAGCCGCTTTTTTTCCATGCTCAATGAGTAATGTAATTACTTAATGGTAATTCGGACATGAACAATAAAGTCAGGAGAACAGAGAGAATTTAAATTAAATAAAAGGAGTTGTTCAAGAGAAATATTGAGAAACAGAAAACATTAAGGATAATCAAATAAAAATGACGATGATGACTTTAATATGTTTAATAGGTTACGTACGTTTGACCTCCTTTTCCAAAAAAAATTGGTTACCTTAAAAAACCCCGTTTTTTTTAGTAAAAACGCAGTTTAGAAGAAGAAGGAAGGAGTTGATAGTTTTCAAGACAAAATGTAGTTACATAAAACGTACTCGACTGAGTTTTGATTTCGTTTGCAATTGTTTACTCAAACACGTTTGATTTGTTTTGTTTTACAAAAAATGAGTGTGTCTTCCTCAGACAGTCATCTATATATACGCACGGACGAGTAAAAAAGTAAGGACTCCGTGTCACCTTACATAACTGTGAGGCACCAAAACAAGCCGGTAAACGTGTAAATATATAGCCCCACGCATACACTTACACTAATACAAGCCTATTGGACGCCATTATGGGATTTGTCACCGTCTGTGACAAATCAGTTTGCGTCGCAATAAAATATTTAAAAAATGCCGTCGTGCGTTGTGAAAAAGTATAAAAACAATAATATAAAATAACTTGTGGATATATGATTATTTAAGGGAAAAAAAATTGTGTAACTGATATACCCCGTAACCGCACACTAGCATAAAGCCGCTTCACTCGCTAATATCACGGCGCGGAGTCCTTCTTTTTTTTACTAGTCCGTGTAGTAGTTAAAATCGTTTACTTCTAAACCAGGATATAACAAAATATTACTTCCATTAATATTTAATGTTAATGTTGCTAGAGACACAATCAGTAATAAAATAGTATAATCTATAGATACAGTAGCTGTAGTCTTATGGCGATATATTATGTAGCGATCTATTTAGCCATGGACGAAGAAAAAGGGAATGAATCAAATGAAACCCTGCCTTACGTCCATTTATTATTCTTGGTCTGGCTACAATCTAATTTGGAAGAACCGGTGAAGGTATTGCAATTTACTTAGTAGCGACATCCATTTTTCACTTAAAGCTATGTCATCACATCTTCCACCTCCAACCACATCTCAAAGCTTTCCCACGTCTTCTATACCCTTTCTACGTCTACCAATTATTTCAAGTCTTTTGAAAATATTCTTGAAACTTACAGTCCCTTATATAAGCATGTCTCTTAAAAAATTAATACTCGTTGTCAAAGACTCAACTCTATTGTATCGTCAATAACCTCATAATCAACTCACACTGCTCATATCTGCACGCCATCTTTACTTGTGTCATCTTTCAACCACGTAGTATGGGCAACCATCCTGATTGCCCATCCTGCTGAAACCTTCTCTCATCATGATCTCATTCAAATCTCTTACACTTTACGTCCTACTAAATGTCGCGGTAAGGTCATATTATATACCAGAGAAATTTCGGTGGTGTGATAATTGACCCAATATATCACGACGCTCTCAATTTTGGTCTGACTGGTCCCTGATCAAAAATTAAAACGATATATTTCAGTCTTACATCTTTGTACCATTTGGTTTCGAGACACTTGGCCGTGGCGTTGGCGTGGAGAATGTACAAAGTACTATCTTCTCGCCTCAATAGGGCTACTGACAACCCAAGCGCTGGCAGCTATTTTGGTGAACGGATCAGCCTAGCTATCCAACGTGGAAATGCTGCCAGTATTCGTGGTTCGCTTCCCCGTATTGATAGTTTTAAATTAATGTAATCTAGTATAGTAATAATATTGTAAATATAGTTACAAGATTTGTTTTGTTTGAAAAAAATTATGGCAATTAAAACCATTCAATGCAATAATTATAATCAGTTGTATGATAATATGCACATTCAATATTCATAATCATCATGCAAGTAATCATCAGATGGAGTTTGAATTGAACCATGATTATCGCACTCCTTGATGTTATTAATCCTGTAATCACACACATATTAAACCAATCCATCTCCTCTGGAAATATCCTTGACAGCTGGAAGGAAGCTTATACCCAAAAAACCGTAGGAGTGCCTCAAGGTGGCGTATTGTCTCCTCTCCTTTTTGCTATTTTCATTAATTCTTTATCTTCAAAACTTTCTTGCCTCTACCATTTGTATGCTGATGATCTACAGATTTACCCACTCATCTCTTGAAAATCTCGAATTAACAACTAATCTCATACTAAATGTATGGGAGTATTTAATAACAAAGTTTTGGATACTTCTCGTTTGATTCTTAAAAAGTTATTGATGTCATTTTACCGATTAGGCAATGTTCTTTACATATCAGTTAAAAGTGTTTTGATAACTGTCATAGTTTTGGTATAATCACTTTATCACACTTTATATACTGCGTGAATCAGAGAGGGTAAGGGTAGCATCCCTTCAATGCTACGTTATTTGGGTCATATGCAATAGAATGATGAAGTCTTAATAAATAAATAAAAAAGAAATCTCCTACAAAATAAAAATATTATTTTTCAATTTCTTAGACAACCCTAACTTTTAAAGAGACCGCCATTTCTAACTTCACATAGTCATTAGTGATAACCTAAAGAATGTCTGGTTCAAAGTATAGTGTATACCCATAAAGTTTCAGCCTGTTTATCCTGTAGTATGTTGATTTATTGAATTATGCCAAGTTATAAATAAAATCTGATATACCTTTACCAATTAATAGACAGTTACCTGGAAAGGGTCGCTGAAAAGCGATAAGGTAACCTAATTCTGCTACCTTAATAATTGTTATGTACAAATTATTTGTTGCAATACATTATTTTATTGCAATAAAGTATTTTTAATCATTCAGAAGTAGGTAGGTGGTATAAATTTAAACATATTATGCTGAACAATATAATATTTGATGAAAGAAATAACGGTTGTATTATACTTACTAATAATGTAGTGTAGAATGTTATGTAGAAGTGAGAATTTAACGCCTGACAAAATATTAACACAATCGCATTATTAACGCGTATTTGCTATTGAGCTGTTAACAGTAAAGTTTGGCTATATTATATTTTAAATGTAAGCTATACTTAATCAAAGTCTCAATGACAGCAAAGATTATAATCGATGGCAAGTTTAAGGTATTTGTTTTTCGATTTCGTATGTATTGATATTATTTAAAAGTCACGCTCTGTAACACGTTGTGATTTTAGTGACGTAAGCATGCACGTACTCGTATAAATCTCCAATCAATTTAACCGTTGGCGTATTGTTATTGCGTTAACGACTGCTGACGTCATGAATACGTTAATGTCACCAGTTCCTTTCCTTCTCCGTTCTACTCCAAATTTGAATTACCTACTATATTTTGAATTTTACCATTTTGCCTCTGCAATAGTTTTTATTTTTTTATTAGATATCTTTGTTCTTGCAGCAGAGATCTGTCAGGTGTTTTATTTACTAACTGTACCGGCCGAGTTAAAAAACAGAACAGGCTGATGAACGGACATCGCCATATATTTTTGCAACAACCCAAACCTTTTAAAACCTAACCTTAATTTGTAATTACTTTTTAAAGTCTGTTCTCAACGGCCCGTTTGTCTGTGTACGAATGTTTATTATTAAATTGCATTGCTAACTAGAATCGAATTGACGTTATAAATTCATTGACTACCGGCCAACTTGTAAATTAATTATAAATCAGCGAGCCGAACTTGATACTTTAAAATATTTCCTTATTTGTTAATTTTATATTACAAATGTAAGTATGGTATGTTAAGGTTTGTAATCGATTACAGTTTGATATTGTTCATAGATGTCGCCCTAAGCCATCAAGGACGCATTATCTAAGTTTATTATAGAACTGTGAAATATTAGTAGTTATATTAATGTTAGTAATTGCATCGATCATTTATACGTCTAGATAGACTATGACAGCTGTGAAAATGTAAAAAAAAATAGACTAGAACTAACCTCTATTGTGAGCAATTCACGCACACTAACACAAAGTGTCAATTGTCATACTAATTGCTAGTGTAAGAGGTAGCTTGACACGCACACTAAACTAATATTCCTGGCCTGATTTTATCGGTTGCCTAACAGCAAGAGACTATCTAGATATTGTATAAATTATGTATGGGTATTTTTATGAATGTGACAGTGAAGCTTTTCTACTATGGAATGAAAATAAGATTGATAAAATGTATTACAGATTCATTATTGAATGTCGGGTGACATTATAGTTCGATTGTAAATAATCTTAGATTAGAGATCGCAAATAGAAATTGGCTGTGAACCACAATAATTAATAATACCACTACAAATGTCATATTGACTTCTCTTCAAACATTTAATACTGTCAAGAGAGACGATATTTTGTGAGACAAAATAATATAATCAAATTGTTGACGAAATACATAATAACTACACTATATTATTTAATTACTATATATATACTTATAAATAATCACAATATAACACAAATATTTATTGCATAAGCAAGATATTGGAGAATAGGTAAGTAAAACAACTATTTGTAAAAGCATTATAATTATTTTACTAAAAAATATTTTATGTAAATTATGAAAAGCATTTTGCTTGCGGTTTTTTTTTTAAATAAGCAGTTATATAACTCCGGAGTTATAAAAAAACTTTTTGGCAGCGGTGGGATTCGAACCCACGCCTCCGAAGAGACTGGTGCCTTAAACCAGCGCCTTAGACCGCTCGGCCACGCTACCCGTTGCGTATTGTGTTGAAATTACGCTATCATTTCATTTAGACCGAATACATCACTATCTATACATACATATTATAAATAAAATTAGAGTGTCTGTTTGTAATATTGAAATAACCGTTTTTTGCTACATGTATATGAATATATATACGGTACCTACATACACCAAAAAAATATTTTTTACAATTTTTGTCTGTCTGTTTGTTCCGGCTAATCTCTGAAATGGCTGGACCGATTTTGACGGGACTTTTATTGGCAGGTAGCTGATGTAATAAGCAATAACTAATAATAATAGGCTACGTTATTTTAGAATTTTTTATTTTATTACTTTATATGGCAATACGACATTTGCTGGGTGAGCTAGTAATATTATAAAACAAATTCCTCCGCGTCTGTCTGTGTCAGTTCGCGATAAACTCAAAAACTATACAACAACTATCTTCACGCTTGTTTCACCAGTGGATAGCATGGTTCTCGAGGAAGGTGTTGAGTTAAAATTTGTTAATATCTTTATATATATAATTCTGTGTGCGTGTGTATGTCACTGAACTCCTCCTAGACGGCTGGACCGATTTTATTGAAACTTTCTGTATGTCTTCAGGTGGATTCGAGAATGGTTTAGATTCACAATTGAACTACCTCCTGAACGGCTGGACCGATTTTGATGAGATTTTTGTGTGTTCCAGTGAATTTGAGATTGATGTGTGTCTTCGAGTGGATTCAAGAATGGTTTACATTCACAATTGAACTACCTCCAAAACGGCTAGACCGATTTTGATGATATTTTTGTGTGTTCCAGTGTATTTGAGATTGGTTTAGATTCTCAATTCCATCCATATAGTGTATTTTAGTGGACTCTTCCTAACGGCTGGACCGATTTTTCATATTTAAGACGTGTGTCCGAAATTTCCGACAGGACAACGTCTGTTGGGTCCACTAGTTTGTATATATTTATGTAAGTATTAATGAAATTTGTTGGAGATGTCGGAAAAAATAAGCCATCTAGGAGCTTTGAACGAAAACACTATCTAAGCCTTTTGAGATATAACAAAATAATGTATGGTGGAACTCTGTATCTTATATAGGAGTACAGAAAAGTCCGCGATGGCATATGTCTATCTCTGAAAGATAATATACTTTATCCATTTTAATATTTATTTTTTACATTTATACATTTATCACGGGGAGTGATCCGAAGAGCTGTTTAACCTGATTCCTGCCGCCGAATTCCACCTTCGCACGACACGCCACAAGTTAGGATATCATCCCCACCATCTGGATGTGTGGCGGTCCTCCACAGTGCGGTTTTCAAGGAGGTTTCTTCCACGTACTACAAAGCTGTGGATTGAGCTTCCTTGTGCGGTGTTTCCGGGACGATACGACATGGGTACCTTCAAAAAGCGCGTACACCTTCCTTAAAGGCCGGCAACGCTCTTGTGATTCCTCTGGTGTTGCAAGAGAATGTGGGCGGCGGTGAAAACTTAACACCAGGTGACCCGTACGCTCGTTTATCCTCCAATTCCATTACAAAAAAAAAATTCAAAATGTATTAAGAGGCTGAGCCTTTTTTTTAGATTTAATAGTTCTAAAGCAACCTACCTAAAGAAACTTAAGGGTGGGAGAGACAATCATTAGTGTGATAAGTACAACTGCAGGTCCGACTACAAAACGTGACTAAAAAATTCAAAAATCCTTCTTTCGTTCTCGGCAATGTCCTCTTTTCTAAGAAATTCTAGAAATTAAAGGGGATGGAAATATTGTATTAATTTTTTCGCGTAACCCTTCGATTCCCACCTCATTTTTAGGGTCCCGTAGACAAATTGTTAACATCGGAACCCTTATAGATTCTTCATGTCTGTCTGTCTGTCCGTGTATGTCACAGCCACTTTTTTCCAAAACAATAAGAACTGTACTGTTGAAACTTGGTAAGTAGATCTATTCTGTGCACCGCATCAAACCCATACTTTTGGGGTATATAGATAGGTTTTCAAAAATGATATAGAGGTTTCTATTTTCATATTTTTCTAAACTGAATACTTTGTGCGAGAGACACTGCCAAAGTGGTAAAATGTGTCCCCCCCCTGTAACTTCTAAAATAAGAGAATGATGAAACTGAAAAAATATATGATGTACATAACCATGGAAACTTCCACCGAAACATGGTTGGAACGAGATCTAGTAAGAAGGTTTTTTTAATACGTCATAAATCGTTTGTTACTTGCTACTACGGAACCTTTCATTAGCGAGTCCGACTCGCACTGTCCGTCCACTTTTTTTATTCACGAAGCACAGGGCCATGCCCCGGGTAAACACCAGGCACACTATAAGTTTCAGATTTTTTTTAAACAATTCTATTTAATCTATGCGCCATTTAAATCAATTAATAATATAACATATTGTTTTATATGAAAGTATTTCATAAAATATTGTAATAGATTTTGTATGCGGAATTGACCACGGAAATAACCTTGCAAATATTAGGAACTAGATATATAATATCATGTACTCATTAATTATTAACTACCTAATGTAAATTAAAGTTATTAATTATTGTGATCTAATTTATAATAATAGCTAATCTAATTTTTATTTTAAAAATAAATTATTCAAAATAATTGACGGCTATAATATGATGTTTTAGTCAAAGTACACTGGCCTGCAAAAGTATCACACTTTTCAAACTAAATTTTTTTCTTAACTATAGAAGGTAGAGATTTAAGATTAAAAACGTTTTGTTACAAATTTTATAGGCTTTAATTCTTAGAAACTAAAATTATACATTAGTCACATTTTTAACTTTAAAAAGATAAAACAATGAAAATTGCCTTTTTTAGTTTAGTGTAAAAAAATTCAACTAAAATGTATTACATGTTATTTAATTTTTAATAACTGGTATTGCCTCCTCGAGCTTACAGCTTCGAGCCGGTTTGGCATACTGAACACTAGGTTTCGGAGCCGATGTTGAGGAATATTCTCCCATTCTTCTACCAGGGCGTGCTTTAGTGTCCTGAGGGTAGTAGGTGGTGGTCTGCGATTTCTGACTAGCCTCCCAAGCTCATCCCAGGCGTGTTCAATCGGGTTGAGATCAGGACTTCTTGGTGGCCAAGCCATCACGCTGATACCGACCTCCTGAATATACTCTTGAACGATATGAGCCGTGTGTGGCCGGGCATTATCATGCATCAGCATCGATCCATCACCCATATTTGCTATATACGGCCCTGCATACTCATTGAGAATCTCTTGAGCATATCTTTGCCCAGTGAGGGTGCCATTTTCTATGGCTACTAGTTCTGTGCGACCTTCTGAAGATATGCCAGCCCATACATGTACACTGCCTCCACCGTATTGGACTCTTTCTGAGATGCAGGCTTGAAGGTATCGCTCACCAGGTCGCCTGTAAACACTTCGCCTTCCATCAGAAGTGTAAAGGGAGAATCGAGACTCATCTGCAAACAAAATTCTCGACCATTCTTCTTCATCCCACTGCATGTGTTCACGGGCGTATCGCAGTCTCGCTACTCGATGCTGTCTCTCGAGTTTTGGGCCACTCGCTGGTCTTCGGGGTTTCAAATTTGCTTCAGCAAGTCTTCTTCTCACTGTACTGTTACTAATGTAGTCCCTCCGGGTCTGAAGTAGCTGTTGCTGGACTTCAACTGCATTTTGGTGGCGATTTCTTAAAGTGGAAATAATATAACGATCTTCTCGGGCAGTGATACACCTGGGTCTGTCATTACAAGGTCTCCTCAGATGGTGTCCAGTCTCTTCGTACCTTCGCTTTACCTTCTGGACCGTTCGTACCGTCACACCCACCATTCTTGCAGTGCGACGCATACTGATGCCTAGTTCCAGAAAAGCCATGATCCTAGCACATTCTTCAACTGAAAGAGGCATGATAAATAAATGTTATGTGGTTTTTAGCATAAATATTTAAAACAAGACCCATCAATCTTGAAAAAAATTTAAAACAGAAAGAATAATTTGAATGGTAAAATTGTAATTCGGAAACGTCCACTTTGTAAAAGGAATGGTTTTGTTTTTGAAGTTTTTTTTTTCAGCCAATTCTTAAAAGAAGGTTACCGACTATAAAGTTTTTATATACAAAATTCAATTCTCTTTGGAGTTCTTTTTATTTCGAAAGTATATCTTGTGAACTTAAAACGTTATCCCAATTTTAAAAGTGTGATACTTACTTTTGAAGGAATATTAGTAAATAATAATACTAATAATTTTAGATTTTTGCAACCACTTTTTTAAATCTTGGCAGTCGAATAACATTAACAAGTGGGCGTAAGTGTAGTAAAAGCTAATTCTTTTATCTTTTAAGAAATATACTAACGTTGAATTATCAAGTAAGTTTTTAGTTAGTTCCACGGAACGTCATAATATAATAAATCTTAATATATATAAATTACGTGACACGTAGTTTGTCCGCGATGGACTCCTAAACTAATGAACGGATTTAAATGGGGATTACTTCATGGAGTGCAGTTTGGTCCAACTTGAGAGATAGGATAGTTTTTATTTCGATTTTGGACCCATAATATTTTTTTATTTCCAATATTTGTTTTGTATGGACATTTCTATGAGAGAATTTATTTACGCACATTTTTGGCAGGTCTGCTGTGAAACAATTTAATTATAGTTGACAACAGGGAGCAATGACGTTCTATACATACGAGGGGCGGTCAAAAAGTTCGCGGAATGGCGGGGTTGGCGGGGGTGAGGTCGCTCCTCCAGGTAGCCGCTACTTGAGTAACTCATAATTACTATATATGCCAATTTCTAGCCTAATTGGGTCATTAGCTTTCGAGTTACAAACGAGTGAACAAGTAAATCGGGAACAAACTAGCCACTATGGAGAAAATTGAACATCGCGCCGTCGTAAAGTTCCTCACCAAACAAGGAAAAACGCCTCAAACTATTTTGCAAGAGATGTTAGCTGTTTACGGAGACTCTGCTCCTGGTAAAACCATGATTTACAAATGGCACGGCCTTTTCAAGCAAGGAAGGGAGTCAATTGAAGATGATCCTCGACCTGGACGGCCCATTGAGGCCACTACGCCGGAAATCATTGAAAAAGTTGAAAAACTTGTATTGGAAGACGGAAGGTTGAAGAAGAAACAACTTGCAGCATCAGTTGGAGTATCAGAAACCACAATTTTAAATATTCTTCATCAACATCTTGGCATGAGTAAAGTGTGTTCAAGGTGGGTCCCGAGAATGCTCACGCCGCTGCAAAAACGTGAGCGCGTCAACTGTTCCCGCGAGTATTTGGACCGCTGTGGAGAAGTTAGGGAAGAAATTATGGCCCGAATTGTAACCGGTGATGAAACTTGGGTTCACCACTATGAGCCTGAGTCAAAGCAGGAGTCGATGCAGTGGCACAAAAAAGGCACACCACCCCCAAAAAAATTTAAAGTGTCGCAATCGGCCGGAAAGATCATGGCGACTATTTTTTGGGATACTGAAGGTATTCTTTTGATCGATTATAAAGAACGTGGTGTTTCTATAACGGGAGAGTACTACGCTTCCCTATTGGACCGATTAAAAGAAGCTATTAAAGAAAAAAGAAGAGGAAAACTGACAAAAGGTGTACTCCTTTTGCACGACAACGCGCCCGTTCACACGAGTCATGTTGCGACGGCTGCCATTCATCGATGCGGTTTTGAACAACTACGCCATCCACCCTACAGTCCAGACCTGGCCCCTAGCGATTTTTATTTATTCCCAAAGATGAAGAAAGAGCTGCGTGGAAAAAAATTTAGAGACGATGATGAAGTCAAGTCGGCGATTTCGGCGTATTTTGACGCCCAAGACAAAACCTATTTTTTCGACGGTATTAATAAGTTATATGCCAGATCCCAAAAATGTATTCGTGTTAAGGGGGAATATATTGAAAAGGAAAAATAACATAATGTATCATTTCATCTTTTTTCCCAGTCATTCCGCGAACTTTTTGACCTCCCCTCGTATATATAGAAACCATAATTTATTTATTATGTACAGAACAACGTCTGTCGGGTCAGCTAGTATAGTATAATAATAATTAAAGCCCCATTAACAATCTATAAATAGGTGTAGTTACAATACCAATCTTAAATCTACTGTTATAATTTGTTTATATAAAAGTACTTATGCACTTAATAATTTAATATATTAGACACCGGTTTCAAGATGGTCTCGCTTTTCAGCATAGGCCTCCCCACGTTTCTCCACAAAGATCTCTATCTCTTGCTGTCAAGTCGCACTTGCCACCTTTTGAAGATCATCTTTACATCTTCGATTGTCTTCCTTTATTTCTGGTATTAGGTAGTAGTATTCTGGTAGTATATCTTGGACAACATTCTGGAACGGTATGGACTAAAGAAGTGACAGAATGGTGTCCAAAATTATAAATTTAATAATTAATATTAAATTAAGAGAGGGAGGATGCCTTTCCAAGGCGAGAAAAGGCATTAAAAACCATACATAGGTCATGGACTTGCATTATTTGTCATTTTGAACTATTGCCATATTACCTGATCAAACAATATAATAACTTATATCTGAATATAGCAAGGCTGTAGGCAAATTTATGCTGATTGAACCATATCAAGGGTCGTTTATCAAAAACATCACTAGAATCATCATCACTGTTGGTAACTATGGGCCTTATAAGAGAGCTCATGGTCGCTCAGAGGGCAATGGATAGGGCTATGCATTATGCTGTGAGATCGTACTAGAAATGGGGAGATACGCAGGAGAACAAAAGTCACTCACATAGCTCAACGGACAGATGGGCGTTGGGGCAGTAAAGTTCTCGAATGGCGACCAACTTCTGGAAGACGCAGTTAGCCCCATAAGATGGACCGGTGATTTGGTCAAGATCGACAGGATAGGTTGGATGAGGGAAGCGTAAGACTGATCTTCGTGAAGATATTTGGGATAGGCCTTTTTGAGGTTCTTTCGAATGAACTGAAGTGTTCACCATGATGCTTACAAGCGTGTTCACACAAATAAAAGTAGATTGATACAAATGTTAATTTGTGTTAGAGCTTATTTTCTTGCTGAAATTATTATTTATTAGAAATAGTAGACATGTATCGATATTATAGAAGGGGAATGTTAAAAAAGCCTTTTCGCCCAATTTTTGCGTGCGGACCCTATTATTTCCATGCCCTTACTACTAACGTATTCGTATTTCCTTGGAAATTAATTTTGTTAAGTATCTACTGTTAAGAATTATAATTTATTTAATGATGCTTTTCGCACTTGTTTTTGTATTGTAAATTAACATATTCTATTTACAAATACTTTCTTTATATGTTTACGTAAACAAAGAAAAACATTTTCATTTCATTCACGGATGTCGAAAGATAGAATCTACTGCAAGTCCAAATCGGATTGTCCGTTTAGACAATCATTTACACGAAACAGATCGCTGTCATATTTTTATCGTACCTAATCGTTTTAATCAAATTGGAAATACCTAATAATAGATTAATAACTTTTATCAATATCTACAAAAAACCTGATTTCCACTTATACATATATATTTTGTTGAACTTAAAGCTTCTGGCAAGCGAAAATATTGATATATTGCTTTCTACTAAGTATAAATCTCACGAATATAAGTGCGTTACAAAGGACTGTTCAAAAATCAAAATGAACTCATAACATTGATTTACAATGGCTTAAGTTCAGTCATACACTAAATTTTTAATGTTCGTCCAGGATAGCCCATCAGATTTGAAAAAATCAGAGTCAGTTTCTGGTTTGTTGAGTAGGTATTCTGAGGTATTTATATCACTTTCAAATCGTAAACTTTTTGAACAGAATCCTCCAGGACTTGGGACCTCTTTTGCTAACGCGAAGTCAAAGCACATTGGCAGAATTGGCGAGTGACTTGCACGCCTTCCCTCGGGAACTCGAGAACGAATTTGGGATCATTTTTGAAATCAATGATGGCCGCCGCGCAAAACTATGATTTCAACAATATGGATATCGAATCCGTGGTTCTCGAGGGTGCAGAGAACGAAATTGGGATCATTTTTGAAATACAAGATGGCCGCCGCGCAACACCGTTTCCGTTCCCGTTTCTTGGGATCTATATTGTTAAAGCGCACGGCAACTTTCGTAAACCTACACATAGCTACTTAAAAAATGAGTACTGAATAAATGACAATAAAAAGCAATGAGATGTCATAGTTTACTGATGTCATAGTTTATGAAAATTTATTGAATTAGGCGTTACTTTGCGGAAATCCATAGTCCTTCCGTCCAGTCCGTCCAGTAGTTTCTTATATCGGTGCCCCGACGTACGACCTTACCAAAAAACTTAACGTAATAATAAAAAACAAATCATTATTCAATCCTCAGTATAGTTTGAAAAATAGTCTAGATTTGATAAATAAATTAAAAAATACCAACCTTCTACCAAATGCCAAATTATTGTCTCTCGATGTAGATAGTTTATTTACCAATGTTCCATATGAACAAAGTTTAATTATCCTTGATGACCTCTTTGAAAAACAGAGGATACATCCCGGTGAAAAGGATGACATCATCAATCTTACTAGGTTACGTATGAAACAAAATTATTTTAAATTCAAAAACCAATTCTATCGCCAAAAGGAAGGATAAGCAATGGGATCACCATTAAGTCCAATTATGGCTGAAATATTTATGGATAATTTTGAGTGTAATTACGTGGTGAGAGACCCTCATATCCTGTTTTATTACCGATACGTTGACGACATAATAATTTGCTGGACAGGCACCGAACGTCAAATCGATCTATTCATTAATAAAATTAATAAGATCCACCCAAAAATAAAGTTTAAATTGGAATTCGAATAAAACCAATCTCTAAATTTTTTGGATTTAACATTTACAAGAGTAAATAATAAATTAGAATTCAAAATCTATAGAAAGCCGTCATATACAGATCTTGCCACCCCGTACAACATAAACTAGCGGCCTTCCGCTGCTATGTTCACAGATTAATGTCAGTCCCACTGTCCCGTGACAGCTTCGCGAAAGAACATAATACAATATACCAAATCGCGGTTTCCAACGGCTATACAAAACAGTTAGTGAACAAATTAATTAAAAATAAACAAAAACTAATTTTAATTAATTCAGAACTTTATCCCGTTCCACCACAATCAAATACCAAATATGTGGGTAGTTTGGCATATATTGGTCCAATATCGGATAAAATAGCTACAAAAAAAAAATTTAGGAAAAACAATATTAATGTGTCCTTCCGAATCACAATGTCAGTCGAATATGTAATGGCAAAGATCGATTAAATAATTCCGAAAAATCCGGGGTTTATAAACTAAGTTGTGACACTTGTAACGGGGTGTATATAGGTCAAACAGGTCGAAATTTCGAAATTAGATTAAAGGAACATACTGCCGCATTTACGAATAATCATCCCGAAAAATCCCACTTCGCGAAACATTTAATTGATACAGGTCACTCACTCGGAAACAATAATAATTTTAATATTTTACATACATGTGAAAAAGGATTTCGCTTAAATGTGTAAGAGCAATTAGAAATAATAAAACACAAAAATAACAGGTTTACATTGTTGAATGAACAAACAAATTTAGTCCCATCACCTTTGTTACGTGTCTCTTCCGGGGGTAATACGTCACAACAGCCGACCAATCACAGCGCGTCATTTCATGGGACGAGGGTATAAAACAGCGGCTTCCGGCTCATTTGATTCAGTCTCGTGCCAGATTTTGGCGAGACAACACGTCCTGAGGATGCCTCGTGTAGAGGCGAAACACGTGTCGAATTGTTTTAAAAACAAATATTGGCGGAATTAACACTAAAGAAAACTTAAATAATATGTATAGTTTATGAAGTTTAACAGAACAACCTACTGACACAGGTAAGGTAAAAAAAAATACGTTTAAAAGAACTGACTTCAAAAACTTAAAAGTATACAATAACTTAATAAAGATTTAATTTAATACACCTCTTATGCAAACCTAACTAAAAACTAAACTAACACTATTCCAAAACAATAGATATAAAATGCACTAAAAATATAAAATGCCTAGATTCTAGATTCTCGAACATAAAAACC
Source organism: Leptidea sinapis (assembly GCF_905404315.1). Classification (NCBI taxonomy): domain Eukaryota; kingdom Metazoa; phylum Arthropoda; class Insecta; order Lepidoptera; family Pieridae; genus Leptidea; species Leptidea sinapis. Next base: position 3,045,258 of record NC_066297.1, read on the forward strand.
TAAGCGGGCACACGTCGTTGATAATTATGTATTGGTGTAATCATTGATAATTTACTAAGTAAATACTGTTTATAGTATTAAGTTTTATTTTGATTAGGGCTTGACACCGACGTAAATCCTATCGATTACCTATTGATAGGATACATATCACACATACAGCGCATTCAAATAATAGTAACCGACTTCAAAAAAGTAGGAGGTTCTCTATTGGTTAGTATGTGTTTATTTTATGTTTGTTACCTCAGAACTTTTGACTGGGTGAACCGATTTTGGTGATTATTTTTTTATTTGAAAGCTAGTGCTACCCGTGTGGTCCAGATCCGACAATGGCATCCATGAGAAAACCATAAAAGTCTTAAATTTGCTATAACTATAATGTTGTACGAATATCACGCCAACCGATTTCGATGATTCTTTTTTCATTGGAAGTATATCCTACTTCAGAGGTAGTGAGGTAGGTGAAAATTTGGTTAGGGTCTGATTATGGGATGACAAAGTAACGGAACGCTCCAATTGTTAGGAGCAAATTAACGATACCAGGCCGAATCTTTTTTTTCAATACTTCCTACGAATATTATAAATGTGAAAGTTTGTATGTCTGGATGTATGTTTAAACTTCTTTAACGCAAAATCTACTGAATAGATTTTGATGAAACTTTACAATAATATAGCTTACACACCAGAATAACAAATAGGCTATAATTTATAAAACTATAGTGTGAATTATACAAAATATAAAAGAAGTGTCATTGTTACTAATGAATACAACTAGCGCCATCTCTTATCAACTAGCAAGCAAAAGATCAATACAATTTTTATGGCAAAAGAACGTTTGCCGGGTCAGCTAATAATCAATAAAATTAGAGTTATCTCAGAAATAAATAAATACTTATGAAAAAAAATAAGGTAAGGTAAAACCCCAAGATATTTTTACATTATCTTAAATCTAAATACAAAATATATAATTTAGTGATTACGTTATCTGCCTTCAAATCAAAATTGATACGTGACGTAGGTAAATAAGATTAATTATAATATTATTTATGATTTGTGAACAAGAAATAAATCAAATTGCAGTGTCATGATCCAGTAGACCTTTTTCCATTTATGTTCTTATTTAATCCTACTGAACAAATACGATTTTAATAAATTTAGAGCAACATCTATAAACCCCCTAGATTTTTTTAAAGTAATGTTTCATGATGAACGCAATCGAATGCCTTGCATAAATCACAAAATACCCCAAACGTATCACATGATTTCTCCTAAGCATCCAAAATATTCCTTAATATACATAGAGAGAGAGGAAAACATATTTACAAATACAAAATAAATAACACAAAAAATAAGACACCAACAAACAGATTAAGACTTTGCACCAAAAGGGCGTCTGCTCAGCTTTATAGTATTCTACAGACGCCAATGTTTGTTTGAAGTAAGCATTAAGTATAAAAAGGAAAAAAATAAAGCACATCTTGAAAACAAAAATATGATTGTGAAACAATACTCATAGTATAAAAATAAAATAAAACAAGACATTTGTAGGTATAATGAAAATGAATAATAACAAAGAAATTTAAATTTAAATTACAAAATTAAAATTTAAAATAATAAAAACTAGGTAGCTAAATTTTTTTTTTTTTATATGAGAGGGGTCAAACGGGCAAGAGGCTCACGGGATGGGGAGAGGTGAGGCAACCGCCCATGGACATCCGCAACAACAGGTGTGTCAAGAAATGCGTTGCCGGCCTTTAAGGTGGGAGTATGCTTTTTTCTTGAAGGTCCCTAAGTCGTATCGGTTCGGGAAGACCGCTGCCGGTAGTTGATTCCACAAAGTGGCTGTGCGAGGCAAGAAATTTCGAACAAAACGCGCGGTTGTGGAATGCCAGACGTCTACGTGATGCGGATGGTACTTTGGACGTAATGTCCGATGGTGGAATTCGGCCGCTGGAATCAACCCGAACAGCTCCTCTGAGCACTCCCCGTGATAAATGCGGTAGAAGAAAGAACCCACATCTCTACGCAATGCTAGAGAATCAAGCCGATCGGAGATGACTTGATCGTCGATGATTCGAGCCGCTCTTCGTTGTATGCGGTCAAATGGAAGAAGCTGGTACTAGGGAGCACCCGCCCAGAGGTGAGAACAGTACTCCATGTGAGGCCGAATTTGCGCCTTATAAAGTTGCAGGAAATATAATCTGAACATTGGTATTGCAAGAGATGATGGCATGAGACCTGACGGTATGAGTTTGATTCCATGGAAGATGGGCCGGGTGCTAGTATGGGATGCAACCTATTCAGACACGCTGGCTCCCATCTACATGGAACCAACAACATAGCTGGTGAGGTTGTGAAGCGGCTGAATAGCTTTTTATAATAAATATAAATAATGATATAATAAGCAATCAAATATAGGGGTCTAGGCTTCGAATATGATTTTGTTCCATTCGGTGTCAAGACCCTTGGTCCATGCGGCCCTAGCGCTATCAGGGTTTTAAAGGAAATAGCAAAAAGGTTAGTCGACATCACAGGAGACCGAAGGCAGCTACATCGGACAAAGAATTTGTCTAGCTATTCAAAGGGGGAACTCTAGTAAGCTCTGCAAACAATTGAGAGAGATTAAATGATTTGAACAGATGTAGAAATCGCATATGGAGCAGTTAATTATAATATTAAACTTAAATTCGCAACATGCAACTAATTTCTTTTTCTATTGAGATAGTTTCCATAACACAATATCCATAGATTTTTGAAATATCTAAAAATTTGCTAGTGAAGCTATAAAAACAAACTTTTTTTTTATCTCTATTGCAGATATTTCCACTAAACTCTCAACATATAATGCTACGATTTTTGTAACAGAATTGTTTGGTGACTATAATTATAGAACCACTCCGAATAAAGTTGGTTCTTAAAATGATAAATATTAACAAATCTTTTCTTTTTTCTTCCAAAACTTTCACCAGTGAAATTTCCAACAATTTATACGACACTTTTAGTTAAAAGGTAACCAACGGTAAGATAAAAACCACAAAACAATTGTAATACAAATTAACAACTAAATACAAGCTATATAAGTTACACAATACTATACACGCGTATTATACAATACTATAATGAATTAGTTACAAATGAGTTAAGGATTCAGAAAAAAAAAAATGATGACTGAAATTTACTCATAATCTTTTAGCCAATGTTCAGTAATGCACAAAATTTCAATATCATTACTGGTCCAAAATAATTGTACTTACTACTACTTACTTACTTACTAGTACTTGCCTCTTATACATTGGATGTTTTAATGTACTAAATGTATAACTACATTTTTTCTATGCTATTTATAATATTATATATATATCATTTGTTTTCATGCTGCGAATCTGAATTAAACTAATTTATTATGTGTCTTGCCTTTGCTAGAGATATCCTATCATCTATTGTCTAAACTAATGTAAATTACTTGGAATAATTTTAAATGTGGCATTGTCACAGATGTCGTCAGAAGAAGTAGTCGTTTAAAAAAATCTGTTTAGCCAAATTCTTGCCTGTTATACAAAAATAATGAGATGTTTTTAAAAGTATGAGAGGTTGTTCCTAACTACCTCAAAAGGTATTTATTTGGTAAATCAAATATTTTTTTTTTATTATAATTGTAGGAGCCGATCAGGTGAATTAATTTATTACTATTAATAACATGCAATGTAAATTTTAGCATAAATCTAAGTTATATAATGCATCAATGTAAACAAATGTTGGTATTTCTAAAGAAAAATAATATCGTTTTCAATTTACTATACGGGAATGTAAACATTACAATTTTTATTAAAATTTGTGAACTTAATGTTCAGTATATGATAAACTCCTGTTTATTTCTTAAAAAGAGCGCAATTAAGGAATGCTGAGAGAGTTTCGTATCTAGTATATTAGAAATGACATCAAAAATAATTCTAAAGGCATCAATTTTGAGAAAATAAACGCCATTTATGCGTTTTGTTCATGACGGCTCTATTTCCAAACCACATCACTATGTTTAATACATGTGTTAAAGAACTTAATATTCTTGGATTCATTGTTTGATTTCGAAGACCTGTACAGTCGAGTGGTTAGCGATCCTACCTACTAAGCTAGAGGTCCCGGGTTCGAATCCCGGTAGGTGCAAGCATTTATATGATTCATATGGATGTTTGTTTCAGATTCATGGATGTTAAAATGTATTTATGTATGTTTATATGAATTTATGTATGTTTAAGTATATTATATTAAATATATCGTTGTCTTGTAACCCATAACACAGGCTATACATGCTTAACTTGGGGCAAGATAATTTGTGTAAAAAGTGTGTCAATACTATTTATACCATTATTGTCATCATCATATCAGCCGGAAGACGTCCACTGCTGGACAAAGGCCTCTTCCAAAGATCTCCACGACGATGGGTCCTACGCTGCCTTCTTTCTTGGAATGATGTTTATGAAAACTGGTGTTTGGGAAGCAATTATCTATAACCGTCTGTTCTATTATACAGTGAAGTTTGCCAAAATTTTTTCTTATTTCATCATAAAATATTACAATTTTAGAAATAGTTTTATAAGCATACACGCATACTTTATTCCGGCAATTCCGGCCGCATTTGTTCGTAATAAATGACGCATAATTTTTTTCTAAAAGCTCTTTAATGTTCGATAAAAATCTAGATAATCGGCTCATGACAAAATGATTTATTTGTGTAAGACGGAAACAGATAATACAGGTTTTTTTTTTATATTTCTGATCGATATCATTGTGATTGATTAGACCACATGACGTTAACAGATGCCGTCGACTGCTCATCATTGATACTTTTAAAGGATTAAAGTTTTTTACATTCGATTTTGTGTTACTTATTATTTTAGAAAATTTATTGAAGTAGGCGTTAATTTTCGGAAATCCATAATTATCTAAATGTTTTGAGTTTTCTTTAGTGTTAATTCCGCCAATATTTGTTTTAAAACTATTCTACACGTGTTTCGCCTCTACACTAGACAAATGTGTTAAAAATGTGTTAGAACAATTAGAAATAATAAAACACAAAAAAATTTTTTACCAAAAAGCACTATTCCAAAACAATAGATATCATCATCTGGAAGGCAAAGCCAAATTGGCTTCAAAGAAACTGGGCGTCATTAATAGAGCACGGCAATACTTCAAGCCGGCCCACATACTAGCGCTCTACAAAGCGCAGGTCCGGCCACACATGGAGTATTGCTGTCATCTCTGGTCTGGCGCACCCCTGTATCAGCTCGATCCATTTGACCGCGTGCAACGCAGAGCAGCTCGAATTGTCGGGGACCCAGTGCTCTGTGAACGGCTGGATCACTTGGCGTTGCGTAGAGACGTCGCTTCATTGTGTGTCTTCTACCGCATTTATCACGGGGAGTGTTCCGAAGAGCTGTTTAACCTGATTTCTGCCGCCGAATTCCACCTTCGCACGACACGCCACGAGTTAGGATATCATCCTCACCATCTGGATGTGTGGCGGTCCTCCACAGTGCGGTTTTCAAGGAGCTTTCTTCCACGTACTACAAAGCTGTGGAATGAGCTTCCTTGTGCGGTGTTTCAGGGACGATACGACATGGGTACCTTCAAAAAAAGCGCGTACACCCTCCTTAAAGGCCGGCAACGCTCCTGTGATTCCTCTGGTGTTGCAAGAGATTGTGGACGGCGGTGATCACTTAACAACAGGTGACCCGTACGCTCGTTTGTCCTCCTATTCCACAAAAAAAAGATATAATTTGCACTAAAAACTATAAAAATAATTGCGTATTTTTATACAATCTAATTAATTAATCTAATTATAGTTACGATTATTGTAATTTTTGGAGTCGGTGTCATCCAAGATAGGTTTGTGATACATACATAGCTATAGGTGAGATGTGCTTGAGTCGTGAGGAGGCGAGAGGCGAGAGCGGGTCGCGGCGGAAAGACACCGATTCCAAAAACAACAATAATCGTAACTAGAATTTTTAGTGCACATTATATCTATTGTTTTGGAATAGTGTTTCTGAAGTCGGTTGTTTTTTTGTTAAAAAAATTTTATGTTATGATTTTTTGTGAATTTGAAGTACACTTACTAACAATTTGTCTAAATATGTGTAGATATACAAAATTTTTCAATGCAGTAATGAACGTATGTGCTTTGCAATTTGATTACAGACAGAAATTCTGCCACAGATCGCACCCTTACTGTAAGTCGTTAAGGAGATTGAGTTCCATTGATCATCATATTCGACTACGACAATTACTTGACCATAACTATGTCATGGCAGATGACTTAAATATCCGAATAGTATAAAAAGATTCGTCCGAGTATCGTTAATTTGCTCCCAAGAATTGAAGAGTTCCGTGACTTTGTCATGGATTCCGAAAAAAAGGACATACCGACGAATTGAGAACCGCCTCCTTTTTTGAACTCGGTTAAAAATAACAAGTTTACATTGTTGAATATACAAACAAATTTGGTCCCTTCACCATTGTTACGTATCTCTTCCGGGGGTAATACGTCACAACAGCCGACGCGTCACACAGCGCGTCATTTCATGGGACGAGGGTAAATAAGAGCGGATTCCGGCTCATTTATTTTAGTCTCTTGCCAGATATTGGCGAGTCAACATCTCCTGAGGATGCCTCATGTTGAGGCAAAAGACGTGTCGATTATTATGCGTGAATTTCCCTCCGCGCAGACGAACGCGGGTGATATTATCCATTTGTTGCGGTAAACATGTTAAGATGTTTTATTTAACAAAACTGTTAAGCCACGCCCCTAATTTAAAACATGTTATTGTGTTAACAAACACGGCGCAGCGGATCCGGCTTAATAGGCAAGTCAACAAGTACAAAATAGTGGTAATAAAGATAAAGCTCCTTAAAATATAAGCGATGGCTTAGAGTAAATAAAAAAAAAACATACTGACGAATTGAGAAGCTCCCCCTTTTTTTGAAGTCGGTTAAAAACGAATAGAGTTATGGGAATCGAAACTTTTTTATTGAGGATATCCAAGTTCTTTTCAAAATTCCTTAAATATTAATTGTGTTATTACAAAAACGTAAAATATGTGTTGAACACTTGTTTTAAACAAGTTCTATTACAAATCTGTGTCTTTCAGTTGTTTAGCGTTCAACAATCTTTAGACATTGCTTATATTTAAACACGAGTCGAAGCTTGTCGAAGGTCTGTCTAACGGTTACATCATATTTATATGGAAGATTTAGAGATCTAGACAAATAGATGACAGTTGTCAAAAGTTGCGTTTAGTTGCTATAAATGATAATTGTTCCTGTACACTTCAGTTCATGTTGTGTTTAACGACATTTTAGTTAAACACAGGCTAAACACTGTTTTGTAATTGAGGAAGATAAACTCCATTTCAGACGTTATTGTTAGGTCACTGACGTTTTTATACTTAGGTCACTGTTTAACAAAACAACGTGTCTAAGTCATGTTTAAATTGTTTGTTTGTAATAATGCCGTAAAAGTTTTATTTTCATCTTAAATTGTTAATAACAATTTCAATTTGTGCTACTGGTAGGTACTAAAACATTTATGCGATTCATTTCTCTAGAAGTCGATCCGAATCGAATGAGATATAAAATATCTATACTTTTAGGATCTTCGTCAAGAATTAACACTTTTTTGAACTTGTTGACTAGCCTATAATAATAAACGTGATCCTGTTTTGAACTCCGGTTGAATTTTAATTATAATATTATATGAATTTTTTTACATAAATTACTCTCGATACATCTTTCAACATATTATTAAGTTTGATAAGCGATATATTCAACATTTTATATTTTCTATTATTCTAAGATATAACTTTTTTTTTAATAAAAATAAGGGATGAGCAGCACGTTCAGCTGATGGTGATCGATACGCCCTGCCGCTCAGGATTATTGAAAAATCCACAAATTCTGAGCGGCACTACAACTACGCTCGTCACTTTGAGACATAAGTTGTCAAGTCTCATTTCCCCAGTAATTTCATTAGCAACGGCATTTCTACATAGGTATATTCAATTATTGTAAGGTATAACTTGATACCTAGTTTATTTGTAAGTCTGTCAGTCTGCAAGCGGTAGGCCCTCCTTGTGCATTGAACGTGATTATTTTCAAGTATTTGTAAGTAACAATAATTATCTACAACAGTTATCGAGCCCTGACCTGGTTGTATCAAGTGTTTAAGATTACGGCGATGCTGACGTGGATCCGGGACTCACACCCAAACCGTATTAATTCATCACTATCTGGTACACACGTACATTTTGTCCGCATTAACAGTGGGAGGCTCCTTTGCACAGGATGCCGGCTAGATTATGATTACCACAACGGCGCCTATTTCTGCCGTGAAGCAGTTATGTGTAAGTATTATTGTGTATCGGTCTGAAGGGCGCCGTAGCTAGTGAAATTACTAGGCAAATGAGACTTAAAATCTTATGTCTAAAGGTGACGATCGTAATTGTAGTGCCGTTTAGAATTTTTGGGTTTTTCAAGAATCCTGAGCGGCACTGCATTGTAATGGGCAGGGCATATCAATTACCGTCAGCTGAACATCCATCTCAGCCCTTATTTTTCAGCATTATACAAATCAATCTTATAATATAGTCTCATCAGAGTAAACGAGAGCCCACTATCGCTGTTTACTGGATGGCCAGATCTTAGAACATTATCTATATATATATATAAAAATGAATTGCTGTTCGTTAGTCTCGCTCAAACTCGAGAACAGCTGGTCCGATTTGGCTAATTTTGGCCTTGAATTATTTGTGGAAGTCCAGAGAAGGTTTAAAAGGTGAACAAATATGAAAATGTTTGGAATTAAATAAAAACAACAATTTCATTTTTCCTTTGATGTATCGTGCCGGCGTTCAGAATTAAAATTGAAAGAAAAAAATGGCGATATCTTCATTTAATATAAAGTTTTAAGAAATATAGATTTTACTATGTGCTTAGTCATGTATGCACGCGGACGAAGTCGCGGGTACCAGCTAGTAATAAATAAATATTGAAATAAAAAAAACGGTAGGTTATTTGTGAAATATGAGTCGGTAGCGGCTTAGGCATGAATATGTTGATTTCATGTTTTTAATTGCAGACCCATGTGTCAAAAAAAAAAGACATAGAACCGGTTTATGATGATCTTAAGACCAATCTTTGGTATTTTCAATCGAGCCGATTATGTTCGGCTACGGTCTTTGAAATATGATGAATAATAACATATCTAATCTTAATATATATAAATTATGTGACACGTTGTTTGTCCGCGATGGACTCCATGAAGTAATCCCCATTACTATTATTTACATTATTGTAGTTTGGTCCAACTTGAGAGATAGGATAGTTTTTATTTCGATTTGGGACTCATAATTATTTTTATTTCCAATATTTGTTTTGTATGGACATATTCTCTATGAGAGAATTTAGTGACGCACGGTTTGAAAGTTCCAAGTGACTTCCCCTTAATAGAGACATTAAGAAATGTGTTAAAGGACACATTCTTAGTTTAATCCAACTAGCAGCTTAAGTTAAAATAGAATTACTTATTAGTCTAAGTTAAGGCTAGATTGTAATGCAAGTGGAGCAACATTATAATTATCATGTTCCCTAAAGGAAGAAAAAAAAAAACTACTTAAGTAACACCAATTTCAACAAAATTAGGTCCTATCAGTCTTATAAGGCAGGGATATTCAGGGGGCTTATCATTTTTTTCAAAAAGCCTCTGCTGCTCACAAATAAATTGGATTTCTATTGGCAACAAAGTTTTCATAATCGATTCAGTAGATCAACAACATATTACCCCCTGCAACCTCACAAACTTTACCTCTTTATATAATTAGGAAAGATGATTGCGGTGGTGTCGTGTGCCGGGCCGTCTCCTTCCTTCAAACATGTGCGAAGGAAACGATGGATGGTCCATGCGTCAACTCGTGAACGGTTGCTGCTTGTGGTGCCTGTAATAGTTAATAAATCATTGTATTTGTTGGATGGAATTACCAATTATGACAGTAATCATCATGTTCACGAAGTATCCTTACACAAACAATGAATTCAAGCTCTAAAGGTTGATGCATTAAATATACGATAATTTATATTTATACAGTTTATTTTTTATTACCCTTTTTATGAAGTAATTTATATTATACTAGGGGACCCGACAGACGTTGTCCTGTACACACGTGTTAAATTAAAAAAAATTGTCCAGACGTTAGGAGATTACTAACATACGTAGGAGAATTATATAAATAGACTGTATTGAGAATCTATCGGTCCAGTCATTTAGGAAGTAGTTCAATTTTAGATCTAAACCATCCTCGAATCCACTTGAACACAGACAGAATAATTCATACAAATCGGTCGAACCGTTTAGGAGGAGTTCACCGTCAGCACAAGAGAGAAGAATTAGGTATATATATAACAATTAATTTGTTTTGTATATATTAAAGCCATTGTAAAGTACTCTATTTGAAAAGAGTTGCCGTTGAGTTTCTTGTGTATTCATCACACGAGGTCAACTTTTTCCGAACATACGATAAATTCAGTAATTTTTTTATTCAGTAATTTAGTAGACTTTTTCTTAGATGACTCAGCTATCTGATATCGTCATTTCTATTTTTTTATGTTATTGTATTTATTAATTAAATTTATTGTATTGTATTTCACTAACTCTTCTTTAACTCTAAAAGACCTTATCTTTTGCGTTTGGAATGTTTATTTTGAATTGTTTCGTTATCCAAGTTATTTATATTATGATCTTTGATCATTTGATTAATGATATATAGACATATATATATGTACAAGCTGACCCAGCAAACGTTGTATTGCCATATAAAGTAATAAATAAAATAATCCATTGCCATCTTGCAACCCTATTGCGGATCTGTGGATGTAACAGAATGATATAAAAATCGCGATAGTAAAATTGGTATTTATCGTAGACGGGTGAAAATTTGAAGTTGTATGTATTTTTTAAAGTTGTATCATAAAAAAATAAAAAATAAATAATTTATCTAAAAATTCAAAAAAATATTTTGGGGTGGACTACTCTTAACATTTAGGGGGATGAAAAATAGATGTTGTCCGATTCTCAGAACTACCCAATATGCACACAAAATTTCATGAGAATCGGTCAAGACGTTTCGGAGGAGTTTAACTACAAACACCGCGACACGAGAATTTTATATGTATATTACACTAGCTGACCCAGCAAACGTTGTTTTGCCGATATTAAAATCGCGATACAAAAGTAACTGTTGATCGTAGATAGATGAAAATTTGAAGTTGTATGTATTTTTTAATGCTGACTCATAATCAAACAAATTTAAAAAAAATATTAAAAAAAAATTGTTGGCGTGGACCACCCTTAACATTTAGGGGAATGAAAAATAGATGTTGTCCGATTCTCAGACCTACCCAATATGCACTCAAAATTTCATGAGAATCGGTCAAGCCGTTTCGGAGGAGTTTAAGTACAAACACCGCAATTTTATATATTAGATCATATCCGCAATAAATAATTGTATGTTGTAGATACTATATAGTAATCTAAGATCTAAAACTACAGGATAAACCAGTGGTTTTCTTATAACGCGTGTACGGGAAGGGATTTCCAGCAAACGTGATTATATTTTTCCTCAACACAAGACGAATGGAGAATTAATTGCACGTTGCGACGTGCACAAAATATTAATTAGAAAGTAAAGTCCCGATAAAAATACCTAATTTAATTTGTACAAATATATTATTATCTTTATTATTTTACACTATAATTTTAGGAAAACTTAAAAAAAAAAAAAGTTAAAATGTAAAGTTACATACTTAGTACACTTGGACATTACAAGTGGACTGTAAAAATATTCAGATTCAGAAAAAGTATTTTTAATTGTAATTCTTGTTACTTTTGTGTTACAGTGATGCGCGCGCATCTTTAAATTTCACTCTCATATTTTTTTCATAACGCGCCCAAAAAAGTATCACTTCAAAAAGATACAAGAATATTAAGCTCAGTGAAGAAGCCCATACTAAATCAAACTTTGGCTTAATCTTAATCCGGCCATCTTCTTAGAGAATCTCCACCTCACACACAAAATGCAGCCAGAAGAGATGCAATAATAACAGTCCAAAGAACATGCAACAGGAAGTCCCAGATTTTTTTTTTATGGAATAGGAGGACAAACGAGCGTACGGGTCACCTGGTGTTAAGTAATCCTGTCCACATTCTCTTGCAACACCAGACGAATCACAGGAGCGTTGTCAGCCTGTAAGGAAGGTGTTCGTGCTTTTTTTGAAGGTACCCATGTCGTATCGTCCCGGAAACACCGTTCAAGGAAGCTCATTCCACAGCTTTGTAGTACGTGGAAGAAAGATCCTTGAAAACCGCACTGTGGAGGACCCGCCACACATCCAGATAATAATATTTTTGAATTAATTAAGCATGAAGAAATATATAAAAAGGATGGGACCCAGTAGAGATCCTTGGGGAACCCCTGATGGGATCATTACTCATTCATTTTGTATCAAATATGTAATATTTGTACATCTTCGATAAATAATACATATTTGATAATATTAAACATCTTTAATGAGTATTTATTGTCGGCCTACACTTTTATAAGTAAATAAATGATCAATATTTTGTTATTAATTATTAAACTCTGCTCATAATCTCTACACAGTGGATTTGTCTTATAAGTCACGCGGAGAGAGTCGAGATTCTTTCCTAGTATTTCAAGTCGGTCTGAATTTTTTATAGTCACGTTTTATTCGCGTGACGTCAACATAACTTAGTCAGGCAGGTGACCAAATTACACCGGACTTCACCTGGCATGTTTTCCTCAACCAAGTATTCCCCGCCCGTACGTGACTCAAGGATACCTGTATTTGTAATATTTATTGCACTGATACTTTCTTGTATATCTTCCTTTGTGTAGACAACAAAGAATCTATGACTTACTGATAAGGACAAATGTAATACACTTACTGGAAACTATGTATCAATTATTAATTTACACAAGATTTAGCCGCCTGCTAAAAATAAAATTGCTAGAGTTGCTATCAATAGATATTAAGATCGTACCTAGGTTATTATTTTTTGAAGTGAAAACTTCTTTGGGTAGGCTGAGATCTTTTATCTGGATATTATTATCTTAATACAATATATAAATTACGTGTCACGTTGTTTGTCCGCGATGGACTCCTAAACTAATGAACCGATTTTAATGGAGATTACTTCGGTGTGTAGTTTAGTCCAACTTGAGCGATAGGATAGTTTTTTAGATTTCGATTTGGGACCCATAATTATTATTTTTCCAATAATTGTTTTGTATGGACATATTTTCTATGCGAGAATTTTTTGACGCACGGTTTGACAGTTCTGCTGTGAAACAATGATGTTATGAAATATTTTTAACAAATTGTTAATAAATAATAGTTAAAAAAACCTAAAAAGCACGCTTTATATAATTGAAAATAGTGTAAAAAATATATTTTATTGTAAAATGAAAGCGTGGGGTGTAGAAGAGTTATTAATTTAATAATATCATAAACACGCTTTTTTTACAATAAAATATATTTTTTTTACACTATTTTCAATTTAAATTTATGTCCTATTTTTGTAGTTGAATTTTATATAATGCGTGCTTTTTAGTTTTTTTTTAACTATTATTTATTTTTCATTTTTTTAGTTAAATTTTCTATAAAAGCGTATTTTTAAAACTATTAAGTACTTTAACATCAATTCCTGCCTTATCGACTATAGATGAAAATTATATAAATTAAGAAAAATCATATTTTGCAAATTGAAAAATTGAATAATTTTATCAAATTAGTGTAATGTCATCAGTCCTCGATAAATCTACAAAGTTTGAACGAAATCTCAAAAAAAATCAAAGTTTAAAGTGGGTCAAAATCGCGCCAAAAGAAGTCGGTTACAAACATACAAAAATACAGGTGAAGCTACTATAAAGCGTATAAAAAGACAGTATTTTATTTATTATGTACAGAATAACGTCTGTCGTGTTTAAATAATATAAACAAAAATTTAAAATAATTTTAAGAATGCAATGCTAAGACGTACGAACTCATTCATTTTGCCCTGTATAAAATATATCTGATTTTATTCTATTTATGAAAACTCCTTGCTACTAAACTTTTTAAACTGACCTGAATTGACTGTTAAAGAGTCTCCCTTTGTCGTATTCCCTCGATTCGAGATCACAGCCTGTATTGTACATACTTGGCGTCGATATATCTACCGACGTTCAGTTCCGTAGTCACTCGGAAGAGAAGGCCAAACTGGCCTCGAAAAAGCTAGGTGTACTCAGTTAGGCGAGACAGTAACTCACTATAAGACACCGCCTGTTACTATATAATGCGCAAATTTGGCCTAACATGGAGTGCTGTTCTCACCTCTGGGCGGGTGCTTCCCAGTACCAGCTTCCATTTGACCGCATACAACGAAGAGCGGCTCGAATCATCGAAGATCAAGTCTTCCCCGATCGGCTTGACTCTTAGGCGTTGCGTAGAGGGTTCTCTCTGCATCTTCTACTACATTTATCACGAGGATTGCTCAGAGAAGCTGTGCGGGTTGATGCCAGAATTTCAAGACCGGAAATAACGTCAAAATGCGATATACCAACCGCATCACGTTGACATGGTATTCCTTACTTTGTGGAATCAATTACAGGCTGCTGTTTTCCCGAGCCGATAACACTTAGGGACCTTCAAGAAAAGAGCATACTTCTTAAATCTTAAAGGCCACCAACGCATTTCTTCACACCTGTTGTTGCGGATGTCCATGGGCTGTTGCCTCACCACTCCCCATCCCATGAGCCTTTTGCTCGTTTGCCTCCTCATATATAAAAAAACCTCAACTGCAAAAGTAAAAAGTAAGGACTGAGCTCGTAAAAGAAAGATGCCTATCCGAAAGATTTAATTTTGGAATCATAATTACTATATCCTCTGAATACGCTATATTTAACAACTGTATTGAAAAGTTCATTACATTTGTAGGATTTTTGAGTTCCCACGTGACGGAGCAACTACCGTCATTAGCGAATTCGCAGAAAATCTTTAATTGTTAAAATTTAAAATATTTGTATCCAATACAAAAATAAATAACACTATTATGAATATTTATTTAACTATTCTCAGAAACATTGCGAAATAATTGAGTCACGGTAAATTACTAACCGGTTTGTGAATCGCCTGGTTATAGTCAAAACTGTAGCGCTATCATTATTATCTTCGTCTTCATTTCAGACGTAAGATGATCAGGCCTGCACTGCCCTCATTCAACCTATTTCGGCGATCTTGACCAGATCGTCGGTCCATCTTGAGGGGGCCTACCAATACTACGTCTTCCGGTATGTGGTTGCTATTCGAGAACTTTATTGCCCCAATGGCTATCATTTCACAGTTTAAATAATATGTGGGTATTCTATCGGTGGCATACTAATGGTGGGAAAGTCAAATCATTATGCAGAGGATGCACGGAGGTGGAACGACCGCCAAACGCTTAGGGAGTGCAGGAGTGTGGTGAAACAACCACGATAGAAGACCTATCCTTCAATCTGAAGCATGGCTCCCGTAAACCAAAAACTACAAATTCTAGGACGGTCTGGGCGTGTTGAAATTATAAGGATAAATGGACACGCACAATGGCTTAATCAAGAATAAGTGCGAGATAGCCCAGCTAAATTATTAGCCTAAACAGATACGACATCCGAATCATGGTCGGCACCCTAACGGGTCACACATCACTGAACATGCACCTATTTACAATCGGCGTTACGGACAGTCACCTAGGACTGTCTAACCGAAGATGAAACGGTCACTCATGTAATCCTGGAATGTGCTGGGGTGGCCAACCAACGGGCAAAAACCTTAGTAAATATAAGGTCGCTCCAGGAAGTCCGCGAACACCCCAGGAGTGTTCTGAACTTCTGGAGGGAGCTGGACTGGTTGGAATGACTAGCCAACACTGCACGCAAAATGGACCCAACTAAGCGGTCTAATTGCGGAAACAGGAGCCCTTTACCAATACCAATAGCCCAGCTAAACTAACAAAAAAATCAGCGTCTCGTCGTGGATTATTGACGTCTATTTGTCACAGATTCACATTATCCTGATACACATTCCTGACATCGACTTTGTTAAACAAGTTACCTTATCTGGGGAGATAGACTTGATAAATGGGGTTACATCCCCTGTCCGGTCATGCTCAATATGCAATCATCCTTTCGCGACCTAGGTGATGGTAAAAATATGACGAATTATTGACTATGCATTGAGTTTTATAATATGTGTTAACTGGTAGTTTGAATAAACGTCATTTTATATATATTACTATCTGACCCAGCAAACGTTGTATTGCCGATATTAAAATCACGATACAAAAGTAACTGTTGATCGTAGATGTGTGAAAATTTTAAGTTGTATGTATATTTTTAAACCTGACTCAAAATCAAACAAATTTAAAAAAATGTCAAAAATTTTCAAAAAAAAAATTGGCGTGGACCACCCTTAACATTTAGGGGGATGAAAAATAGATGTTGTCCGATTATCAGACCTACCCAATATGCACTCAAAATTTCATGAGAATCGGTCAAGCCGTTTCGTACGAGTTCAAAGTTTAACACTATGACACGAGAATTTTATATATTAGACTAGCTAACTCAGCAAACGTTGTATTGCCGATATTAAAATCGCGATACAAAAGTAACTGTTGATCGTAGATGGATGAAAATTTGAAGTTGTATGTATTTTTAATCAAACAAATTTAAAAAAAAAAGGTCAAAAAAAAAAATTTCGAGTGGACCACCCTTAACATTTAGGGGGATGAAAAATAGATGTCCGATTCTCAGACGTACCCAATATGCACTCAAAATTTCTTGAGAATCGGACAAGCCGTTTTGAAGGAGTTTAACTACAAACACCGCGGCATGAGTATATTATATATTAGATATTATTTGAATGTTCCTTATCACTTTGATCCTTTTTCAATTTACTTGTAGCAATACAATAATCTCTTGCGAAATTCTTATCCGCAACATCTTATACATGGCAATCAAAGTTTGTGTTGCCGATTGTTGGCTGGTAAAACATAATATCTGTTTGATATCTTTATCACCGATTTCCAATTTGATTATTTTATCAGTGATACATCGACACTGCCCATCAAATTTTGCTTATACCTTACGATTGCTTCTAATCTGGGACTTCACCAATTCCACCTTCGCACGACACGCCACAAGTTACGATATCATCCCCACCATCTGGATGTGTGGTGGTCCTCCACAATGCGGTTTTCAAGGTGCTTTCTTACACATACTACAAAGCTGTGGAATGAACTTCCTTGTGCGGTGTTTTCGGGACGATACGACATGGGTTCCTTCAAATAAAGCGCGTACACCTTCCTTAAATGCCAGCAACGCTCCTGTGATTCCTCTGGTATTGCAAGAGATTGTGGGCGGCGGTGATCACTGAACAACAGGTGACCCGTACGCTCGTTTGTCCTCCTATTCCATAAAAAAAAAACTGGGACTTCCTGTTGCATGTTCTTTGGACTGTTATTATTGCATCTCTTCTGGCTGCATTATGTGTGTGAGGTGGAGATTCTCTAAGATGGCCGGATTATTAAGCCGAAGTTTGATTTAGTATGGGCTTCTTTACTGAGCTTAATATTTTTGTATCTTTTTGTAGTTATACTTCTTAAGGCGCGTTATGAAAGAAATATGAGAGTGAAATTTAATGATGCGCGCGCATCATTGTAACACAAAAGTAACAAGGTGAAGTTGGTTCCTAAAATTTTCTGACGTTTGCGACATTCGTTATTTTTTTTGGTTTCTTCGTCCATTATTAGGACAGGCAAAGGGTTCAAGCCCATACAGCCGTATTCGTTATTTAATAATTAATTGTCTAAGCCATCGTTGCAAGATTTTTACAATATTGTTGTTTCTACAAACGTAGAATAGCAGTTAGCAATAAATAATTTAAAGGATTTTTGCTTTGTTACGTTGTACACACAGTTTTTTTTTTTTTTTATATCTATTTATTAGGAAGCCAACATGCATACAACAATCTTAATCTATGGACACATTTAAAAATTCTTTTATAATGTTGTGCACTATACTTATAGGCTAACAAAATAATATACATTCTTTATTTACAACTTAAAGCTAAAGATCATTTTGAAATATATAACAAAAATAAAGCCAGAAGCAAAAGGCTATTAAAAAAATTAGGTACTTACATTATAAACAAGGAAAACAAAAGAAAACAAAAACAATAACTACGAATTATCTTGATGTACATGCCTGTATATGATTATGCTATCATAATGAATTACACGTATTACGTGTTAAGTTAATAAGTTAATTGTTATTAAATAATAAGTAACAATCAAGACATTTTGTAATTTAGCCTAATTTAAGTTCTTGCTCGAGGTGGAAAGTCGCATTTTTAGGGTTCCGTAGCCAAATGACAAAAAAGAAACCCTTATAGATTCGTCATGTATGTCTCTCCGTCGGCACGGCCACTTTTTTCCGAAACTATAAGATCTGTTAAGTAGATGTATTCTATAAACCGCATTAAGATTTTCACACAAAAATAGAAAAAAAAAATCAGTAAATTTTGGGTGTTAGAAGTGACAATCATAATTTTTTTTTGATCAAACCCATACGTGTATCTATGGATAGGTCTTCAAAATTATATGAGGTTTCTTATATTATTATTTTTTAATTTGATTAGTTTGCGCGAGAGACACTTTCAATGTAACTAAAATCTAACTAAAATAAGAGAATGATAAAACTTATTTATAACACAACCATGCAAACTACTACCGAAAATTAGAACGAAATCTAGAATGATGTTATGAAATATTTTTAACAAATTGTTAAAAAGACAGTATTTTATCTATTATGTACAGAATAACGTCTGTCGTGTCTAAATATAATAAACAAAAATTTAAAATAATTTTAAGAATGCAATGCTAAGACGTACGAACATTTTCATTGTGCCCTGTATAAAATATATCTGATTTTATTCTCTTTATGAAAACTCCTTGCTACTAAACTTTTTAAACTCCCCTGAACTGACCGCTAAAGAGTCTCCCTGTGTCGTATCCCCTCGATTCGAGATCACAGCTTGTATTGTATATACTTGGCGTCGATATATCACCGAAAATTAGTTAGAACGAAATCTAGTAAGTAGTTTTTTTTTAATAATAATTTACCTTTCATTCAATCAACTCAAGTATTATTATTATTATAAAAGAACTTAGAAATAATTATGTTACTCTCTGCTACGGAACCCTTCATTCTCATGTAGGTCAAAGTTTCAAAAATGCTTGAACAAATGTTTATAAATTTCATGCTTTTATCATCGATAATGATGAATTTCGATACAAACTGCCATCCCCTATTTCAATCTATCGATTTTTTATTTGCAATCAAAGGTAGCCTATGTCCTTTTTCAAGCTTTATTCTATCCCTGTACTATATTTTATCAAAATCGGTTTGGTGGTTTAGGCGTGAAAACGTAACAAACAAACTTACATTTACATTTATAATATTACTAGCTGACCCGGCAAACGTTGTTTTGCCATAAAAAGTATAATTCACGCGATAGTTTTATAAGTAATAAAATATTGCCTATATTATAGCCTGTACATCATTTTGTTCTATTGTCAATAGTTTTTGCAGCGCACGCAAAAATAGGTTTTCGATTTTACACCGTGTGTTACAAAATAGCAATTTTATTACGGATCCCTAATTTTGAAAAAAAAAAAGCTAGCCTATAGCCTTCCTCGATAAATGGACTACCCAACACTGAAAGAATCATTCGGACCAGTAGTACCAGAGATTAGCGCGTTCAAACAAACAAACAAACAAACAAGCAAACACTGCAGCTTTATAATATTAGTATAGATTGGGGACGTTACAAAAGTGGCGTTACATATTCGCTGTTTAGAAAACAAACGCTGGTCTTCCGTAGGGCCATTTGGTGACGTCACAATCAATTTATTTTAGCCAGTAAACTAAAAAGTAACGTGAAATAAATATTAAAAACCCAAAAACGTTGAAACACATAAATGGTTCACTTTTGCGTGATCGATATAGAAAGTCCTATCAATTCCTAACGGGAATACTTCGAATTAATAACCCTGTAGAAACAACTGTTGAATATCGAAATTATCTTGAACATTTCACCTTATATACCTATAAAAGTCCTGTGTTATCACTTACGCATTGTTATTATACGCACATATTGCAGTGTTTTACTTTTTACTGATAAGATAAGAAGATAGACACGGTGAAATTAAAAGCTCTACTTGACGAAACAAAACATAACATGAAAACAAATCAAATGACAAGACGGTTAGAGCCGAGCCAATACTTACACTTATTTTCTCTTTCTTTTATGAAAATTAGGTACGTGACGAGAAGGACGTTCAGCTGATGGTAATTGATACGCCCTGCCCATTACAATGCAGTGCCGCTCAAGATTATTGAAAAAACCAAAAATTCCCAGCGGCGTCCTTCTGCCGTGAAACAGTAAAGTTTACACAGTACTGCTTCACGGCAGAAACTAATCTAACCTAGCCGGCATCTTGTGTAAAGGAGCCTCCACACTGACAACTGAAATTAGTGATGTTACCTAAACGACGTTATTTTCGATGTTAAACACGTAGATAAAGGATTGGTCTACGCTGCGCTCCATCTGGATACCGCAGGCGTAGTCGCCAAAGTGCGGCAGCTAAGTGGGCGTTCTCGAGCCAGTCTAGAACAATGTGTGACGTGCCACATGTTCTGTTAAACTTTTCTATTAATAATTGAAACTAAAATGCCGGGTTGGGTAGTAAAACTTTGTAAAAATAATAATACTACAAGAAATAAGAAAGACACTGGGATCACATATCATCATTAAGTATTTTGTTATTTATTATAATGTAAATTAACAAGAAGCGTATGTTATAAAATTTGAAAGATGCCATTGAGTGTCAAGATGCCTCGCACACAAGCATCTAATAGTTGCCGTAATAAAAGCTATTGCTCTTAGGTAGTGCGGTATCTAGTTGGAGCGTAGCGTAGACCAATCCTTATTCTATCTTATGATATAATACAAATTAATTTTTGATATTTTCTTTTAGTACTTACTCGTCTGAAGAATTCTTTAAGTCGTAACTGCTCCTTCTACTAATTTACTATTTTTATGATTCCGTTACGTCTGTCTGTCTGTCTGACAAGACCCTTTACCTCAGGAACGCGTGGAGATATCGAGTTAAAATTAAAACAATACATTGAAGTCTACAGTCTCTTACAGTGGTGAAAATATAAACCCTCTAAGTTAATGTAAAAAAAGATACGACCGTTTATGCCGCAAAAACTAATATTTCAACACTCTCCGGGGACTCAAAATTTATAGTGTATTTTCCGTTGACCTAGGACTAAGAAATTTGGCAAGTTATATTGTCTTATACTACAAGTACGCTGTACGTCGTCATATTAGTATATATCAACATGGTTTTGTAAAAGGTCGCAGTGTTGAAACAAATCTTTTATCGTACACTGAAATTATTTTGGAAGCCTTAGATAATAATTACCAGGTGGATGCCGTGTACACTGATTTTGCCAAAGCATTCGATAAAATTTCTCATGAACGCCTCCTCTTGAAACTTTGGCAACTTGGTATACACGGGGATCTTTTTCGCTGGATAAAGTCGTACATTGAAAACCGGTCGCAGGCAGTTGCAGTGGATGGGTATACCTCTCAGTACAGACTCATTACTTCTGGCGTTCCACAAGGGTCACATTTAGGACCGTTGTTATTTATATTATACCTCAATGATGTCATAGAAAGTGTAAACCGTTCCAATTTACTGTTATATGCCGATGACACAAACATTTTTAAAGTCATCCGCGATATTGGTGACTGTGATACCTTACAGAGTGATTTAAGTAATTTCGAGACATTTTGTAATCAAAATAACCTATTTTTGAATACCGACAAGTGTTTTGTCATAAGTTATAGCAGAAAAAGAGAACCTATACAATTTCAATACAAACTTTTTCAAAAAGAACTAGCCCGCGTTGATCAAATTCGTGATCTAGGTGTAATTATGGATTCTAAAGTCACTTTTGTACCTCATATAGATAGCATTATAAATAAAGGTTTTAAACAATTAGGTTTCATACTTCGGGTAGGAAAGCCCTTTAAGAGAGCTTTAACGTACAAGGTGCTGTTTAATAGTTATGTTCGCAGTCATCTCGAGTTTGCTAGTTCTGTTTGGAATCCATTTTTTAATATCTATGCAAATAAAATAGAAAGGGTCCAGAAAAAAATTTTAAGAGCTCTCGATTATCGTACAGGTCACTTATATATGAATTATGACACATCACTGAAAAGGCATGAAATATGCTCATTAACTTGCCGTCGAAATTGTACTGATATATCAATTATTTTTAAAATTATAAATAATATTATCGATTCCCCACCATTATTGCACTCACTGTCATTTAGAGTACCTCAACGTCGCGAACGAACTTGCCGGAGCAAGCCTCTTTTTCTAATACCTCGTAGTCGTACAAACTACGCAGAAAACGCATTCATAAGACGTGCTTGCAGGTTGTACAATGATAAGTTATTACACATAGATTTATTTAGTGAATCCCTAAGCAGTTTGAAAGAATCTGCTTTGGAGTATCTTTCTGATAAAAAGTAATCAAGTTATTTTAAATAGATATGATGGTTTTCAAAAATGATGTTTATATTAAGTACGTATTTGTTTTATATCAATTAATTAATGATGTAGTATTACAAATGTAGGAAACGGTAGGTCTATAATGTAGGTATGTTGCTCTTCAAAGTTATGTTAATATTGTTTGCTTTAAATAAAATAATTAATTAAGTAGTTATTAAAATTGAAGTAGTGTGTAACTCCTCAAAATGTATATGTATAAATAAGTATTTGTGTTATATAAAATAATTAATAATGTAGTTTGTAAAATGTAGGAAAAAGGAAACTCTTCAATACTTATGTTAATATAGTTTGCTTTAAATAAAACTATAAAATAGATTAAAAAAAAAATTGTAGGTTAATAATGTAGATAGTATGTAACTCTTCAAAACTTATGTCTATAATTAAGAATTTGTATTATATAAAATAATTAATGATGTAGTTTTTAAAAATCTAGGAAACTGTAGGTCTATATTTTACTAAATGTTTCTCAGCTCATATAGTTATAAATGACTGTTTGTTTCTGAATAAAATAAATAAAAAAGTATAGGGAGAAATCTGGAAATTTAAACATATTTTGTAATTAAATCCATATAATAAATTAACGACCCATATAGCCGACCCATATATATTAAAAACCCTTTAATAAATTAATAAAATAAAAATAAAATAAATGGTTAGTAACCTTGACTACTAAGCTAGAGGTCCCGGGTTCGAATCCCGGTAAATGCAATCACTTATATGATGAATATGGATGTTTGTTTCCGAGTAATGGATGTTTATACGTATTTATATATAATATATATAAAAAAAAATAGAAAGGCTATGCCTAGTTTGGGGCAAATTAATTTGTGTAAAAGTGTGTCAAATCATAAAAAAAAGGGTCTTTATGCAAGGAACGGCGCGCCGTTCAGACCCTTCGGCATCGGCGGCGGTCTAAATTCGAATTGAGTTAACCCTGTTATGTAGGGTATCGTATAAAAGGGCTTCATTGGCACAAGCTTAAACAGATTTTTAATTATTTTTAACCGTCTTCAAAAAGGAGGAGCTTCTCAATTCGTTTGGTGTTTTTACCTTTCGTAAGGGTAGGCTTCAAGGTGTCTGCATGAGAGGTGTATTAAATTAAATCTTTATTAAGTAATTATTTTATACTTTTTAATTTTTAAGTCGGTTTTTTAATTTTTTTAAACGAAGTTTTTTGTCATTATGATTAATACGATATATTATTACATACGACGAACGTTGATAAACTATAAAACTATTTTTTTTCTATTATAAAAAGCAAATAATGCAAGTACCTATTCATAATCGATTGTAGATAGACAGTAGGTATTATTCGATAGAATTGATTTGCGATTAGATATGTGGAATGGGTATTTTTCATTATGACTTCGCACTTATTCAAAGATACTGAGGGATAAGAATTTTATTACTATATACATTGCATATCATATTATGTATACCGAGACAATTTACATAAAATATGTTGTTAACAAAACTACAAATACATACTTTGGTGTAGAGACACTTGGCCCGTGAGGCGCGGAGAATGTTCAAAGTACTATTGTTCGGGCGCAGGAATAATATCTGGGACTGTATTAAGGTTTCCTATAATCGCCGGTTTTGGCTCGTAGGCACTTGCAATCAACCAAGAATCATGAGGAAAGAAGTAAAATGCAATCAACTAACCTTTGAACCCTCCCACGTCACTCAGGTGGCGGAGGCGCAGCATCTCCAACGGTCCTGACTCTGGTGTTCCAGGTGAAGGTCACTCTCGATCGCAAGCTTGCAAAGTTTATATGTAGACACTAGTATTGAACGCCAACACTAGACTTGATGACCACTGGTTACTCAGGGTAAACACGGTTTACATATGTAGTGCTATCGACCACGCCCGAGCAAAGATCAATTGTCTCTGTCCGCTTGTCAACCCAAGCGCGACTTGTGTCATCGGATAGTGGAGCACATACACCTACCCTCATGACTCCTAGTAAAATCAGCAAGTACCTTACAACCGAATAAACAAACAAATACCATAAGTTTTCGAATTGCGGCTTAAATGGGTGGGAAATTTATTCTATACACAGGTACTAACTTATCCCTGGTGAGTGTTTTTTTTTCGAAGGAATGGCAAAGGTACGTCCATACAGCCAACGCGGGAAATGGGAAAATTACAGAATATACCTCGCAGAATCTAGGCAAATTATATTAACAAGTTTTTTTTTGTAAGTTACATTAAATTGTTATGAAATATGAAAATAGTATGTATGTAATATAGTATGTACTACGTATTACATAATATTTCTATGTACCTACCATACCTAACCTAGAACTGTGCTTTTTAGCGACATTATAGTACTGTAATGAATGCTTTTTTAGGCCATAGAGTATAGACCATAGTTTCTCAACCTTATTTTGCTCACCGCCCACTTTGAGAATATATTTTTTATTTTACTTTAGTACGTGATTAGCGTGTATTTTTTGCCTTTTTAGACTATTTTTTTTAATCTACCCACGCCCCGTCTGCGCCATCTCAATACCCCCTAATTTTCTCTGGGTCTTCTACTGCCCCCCCGAAAGTCTCGAACGCCCACAAGGGGGCGCTATCGCCCACGTTGAGAACCTATGGTATAGACTGTTTCAAACACTCAATAAAGTATGTACCTACTGATATTAATGATCGTGGCTGTATATAAATGACAGATGAAAGTAGAGGAATACAAAACTAATTAACGACATTAATTTCAAAGTTTAAGTAAAAATATGCAACAATAAACTTGTCAATCGGTTCGATTATTCTCAGATCAACATGCAAAACTCTAACATAAATAGCGGAATAATTTAAAGTTGTAAAATCAAACTAAATTTACTTTAAACTAAATCCCGAAAGAAATTATTTAGAAAATAAGAAAAAACGCTTTAAATATTTTGGTTTAATTTTTTATCTGAATATAATTCTAACGCAGTGTTTTTTTAAAGAATAAACAATGGGTATTCTCTTTTAAAGGAATACAATTATTTGATAATTTCGAATGAATAAGATATGAAAGGCGCCGGTAGTGCAATAGGTTGAACCTATGACTCTCACCACCGAGCCCAGGGTTCGATCGATTCGACCGCCACGTACCAATGAGGTTTCGGTTTGCGTATTCATATGTATGTTAATTCTAGAAATAATTTAATTTAAGATATCCATACTATGGTATGGATATCTTGAATGACCAAGAACAAGAGAGCAGAACCGATTGACGGGTAACATAGAATATCTTAATATATATAAATTAAGTGACACGTTGTTTGTCCGCGATAGACTCCTAAACTAATGAACGGATTTGAATGGGGATTACTTCATGGAGTGCAATTTTGTCCAACTTGAGATAGGATAGGATAGTTTTTATTTTGATTTGGGACCCATAATTATTTTTATTATGAATATTTGTTTTGTATACACATATTTTCTATGAGAGAATTTAGTGACGCGCGGTTTGACAGTTCCGCTGTGAAACAATTTCATTATTACAACAGGGAGCATTTTATACGAAATATTTCTTGATGTTTTGAAATATTATTGGCAAATTCCTATAAACAGTATTTTTTTTATTATCTACAGAACAACGTCTGTCATGTCAGCTAGTAGTTTATAAATTATACCTTAATTATACCTTTAATTATTAATCGAATACTGAAAACGGCAGTATAACACCTTAAACTAAAGTCTAAGGTTACGAATATTATGCTTTTACAAAAGTTCTATTAAGATTGCTAATAACTTAATTGAAACTAAAATGCCGCGGTTGCTTAGGAAAACTTTGTAAAAATAATACGAAAAGAAATACGAAAGACACTGGGATCACATATCACCAGTAAGTAGTACCTGGACCACCAAGCCTTGCTCAGGTTTTTAAGAAGGTACAAAACTTGAACAAAAAAAACTAATAGGAAATCTGGATTCGGACCGGGGTCTTCTGCTTTCCGGATCACCCAATGTCCCATCTCACCTATTATAGTCTTGTATATAGTGACGAAATTTACCAATTAGTTTCTCATTAAAACACAGATAAAAGTACATTTTTTAAAATTGAAACCTAGTTAGATCCGTTAGAGAGCCTTTTCTGAGGTTCAGATTATATATTTATATACAAGAATTGCTCGTTTAAAGATATAACATTTTGTATTATATTAATTTCAATGTAAAATAACACGAAACGTATGTGACAAAATTTGAAACATGCCAGTGAGTGTCAAGATGCCACGAATACAAGCATCTAATAATTGCCGAAATAAAAAGGCTATTGTTGTCAGATAGTGCGGTATCTGAGACCGCAGCGGAGACCAATCCTTAACATAAGAGCACATAGTTATAATAAAACATGGTTTCTTATACGTAAACCTTCTAATAGAAGACCGACTCACACTTCACAAGTTATTATGAACTCCCAAGTGACAGTCCAGTGATCCTGTCTGTTTGCCGGCAAGTACCAGACAGAGGGGAGGAGACAGCCCTATAGAGTCCCGACCGGTTCTCCCCCGGTCATTGTACCACATGAACTCATCAATTGAACCTTTTTTTGCTCTGTGCGACCTTCGTGTATCGAACTTTAGAAACGGGAAATTGTGTTTAACATACCAATTAATTATTATTTTATCTTAAGACTACATTATAGTTTGTATATTTGCGTTCTTGTCGCACGTTTTGTCATTCTCGTTGAATTTTTTTTTATGTAATAGGAGGACAAACGAGCGTACGGGTTACCTGGTGTTAAGTGATCACCGCCGCCCACATTCTCTTGCAACACCAGAGGAATCACAAGAGCGTTTCCGGCCTTTAAGGTGTACGCGCTTTTTTTGAAGGTATCCATGTCGTATCGTCCCGGAAACACCGCACAAGGAAGCTCATTCCACAGCTTTGTAGTACGCGGAAGAAAACTCTTTGAAAACCGCACTGTGGAGGACAACCACACATCCAGATGGTGGTGATGATATCCTAACTTGTGGCGTGTCGTGCGAAGGTGGAATTAATATGGCATTCCTTGCAGTGGGGTCGTGGATATAATCAAGGGACGCGATGTCTGGTACATGCGTTATGCTCGGGCGATACTTGTTGTTTTGTTATTACTTATATTTATAGTTTTTTTTTAAATTATTACATTGATATCGTTCTCGCACAATGCCTTTATTTGTTTTTTATATTATATCTTTTCATTAATTATGATGTTTGAGTATTTTTTGTGCAAATGTTCGCATAGATTGTATTTTAATTAATTTTAAAGTCAAATACATAAACTTTATTCAATTAGGCTTAAATTAAGCGCTTTTGAATGGTCACTATAAATATTGCTATTAATTTACTGATTTTACTATATGTTCGGAAAAAGTAGAGCTCGTGAGAAGAACATACAAGAAACATAGAGTATTTTACAATGGCTGTAATCTACCAGTGGGAGGCTCCTCTGCAAAGGATGCCGGCTAGATTATGGGTGCCACAACGGCGTCTATTTCTGCCGTGAAGCAGTAATGACTAAGCATTACTGTGTTTCGGTCCGAAGGGCGCCGTAGCTAGTGAAATTACTGGGCAAATGAGACTTAACATCTTATGTCTCAAGGTGACGAGCACAGTTGTAGTGCCGTTCAGAATTTTTGGGGTTTTTCAAGAATCCTGAGCGGCACTGCATTGTAATGGACAGGGCGTATCAATTACCATCAGCTGAACGTCCTGCTAGTCTCGTCTCTTATTTTCATAAAAAAAAAATACAAAACAAATTAGTTTGTAAGGTGTGACATCCAATATATGAATTGTGTTAGTTAAAAGAAATTTTAACAGAAAGTAATAAAGAATAAACTGTAAAAGTTATCCTATAGAGCATGCATACATTGTTTGTGTAAGGATGCTTCGTGAACTTGATGGTCGTGATTACTGTCATAATTAGTAATAACATCCAACAAATACACTGTTTTTTTTTTAACTATGACAGGTCGAGCTGGCACCACATGCATAACTTTCGTAAAATGATTATTTTCTTTTAAAAGAGTGATAATGAGTTTCTCACCACTTATTCGCACCACTGATTAGCTCAACATTTTCTAATTGTTGATAAATGGTAAAATGTCTAAATTTGATGAGTTACCGTAAGTGTTAAAGCTGTTAAAATTTGTCTTTGAATTCATATTTACGTTTTACTTTATAAGGTCGGCGACCCTCTTTTGATTCCTCTGGTGATATAAGAGAGTATGGGCTGAGGTGTTCACCTACCATCAGGTGAACCGTAGATATGCTTGTTTGTCTTCCATATAAAAATTACAATCTTTACTAATAGACCGAGTATTATATATATTACTAGCTGACCCGACAGACGTTGTTCTGTACATTATAAATAAAATACTGTTTTTTTTGTGAATTTTTCAATAATATTTTATAACATCAAGAAATATTTCGTAAAATATGCTCACTGTTGTTATAATGAAATTGTTTCACAGCGGAACTGCCAAGCCGTGCGTCAATAAATTCTCTCATAGAAAATATGTCCTTACAAAACAAATATTGGAAATAAAAATAATTATGGGTCCCAAATCGAAATAAAAACTATCCTATCTTTCAAGTTGGAATAAACTGCACTCCGTATAGTAATCCCCACTAAAATCCGTTCATTAGTTAATGAGTTCACTGGAAACAGTCTGGAGGCACTCTATTTTGAATGGATTACCACCCATTCCAAAAACTACTTGTTTTTGACGTTCAATAAGTTATTTTCAATCCTAGTTTGAATAAAAGAATTTGAATTTGAAAACAAACATCAGGACACTGGATTTATATATATAAATATTAATAATCTTAGAATCCGCAAAATCATTGTGAACCCTGAACATTTTACACAGAAGTGGCGATGTCTATCACGAAGCTGGTCAGTTTGACGGTCGTCAAAACCCCTTATCACTGATTGAGTTGTCCACCCAATGAATGTTGAATGATATTAAGGCTTTGAACGCCTACCGCAGCTCAGTGGTGGTAGAGACGCGGCGACAGAGCAACGCATGCATAGAGCGGAAATGTAATTGTTTACGAAACTCTTAGTCTAGACTCCTAGGCTAAAGTGTATATAAAAATATATTATAATAGCTAGCCCAAGTGTTTGTTGAATCCTGTGATATTAGTTATAAGAGGAATACGCCGATATGAGTGAGTATTCATTTGATTTTAATGCTTTATTTACTTAGCGCTAATTTTTATTGTAATAAATGGGATTATTTTAAATAAATATTCAAAGAAAATTGAATATTATAACAGATTAGTTAACAGTTATTTAGTGCATCCTTGTTTTTAGAATCGTATGAAATATTTTTATTATAAAAGTAGCTCCTAGTATTCCTGTTTTTAAAATATACTTGACTTTAAAGGAACAATAAACACATGGAGATCATTATGTTTTCTTTTTAGTAATAACTTAATAGTTCTTTGCGTTAGTGTATTGTTATAATTATAATAGCTATTAAGGTGGATTTTAAAGTAAATCCGATAACGGAGTTATTTTAAATCTTTCCTCAAGAGATAGATATTGCGAAGTAAGAATATATTGTTTATGTTCCTCTCAAATAATAACTAAAGATTTGTAAATCATTTACTACTAGCTGATAACCGCGACTTCGTCCGCGTACACAGATGACTAAGCAAGTAGTACTTATAAAATCTTTATTTCTTAAAACTTTATTTTAACTTTATATTAAATGAAGATATTAGCATATTTTTATCAATTTATATAAAAATAATCTGATAGATAGTTAACAACTGTAAGTAATCTACCAACTATAAGATTAAGTTTATTTTTTACCTCCTGAGAAAGTAAGAAAGATATAAAATTTCTAATTAGTTATTCCTATTAACTATTATTTTAATTTGATTTCTGAACGACGGGGGACACATTAAAGAAAAATCAAAATCATTGTTTTTATTTAATTCCTAGCATTCTCATATTTATTTACCTTTTGTACACTGGACTTCTACAAATAATTCAAGACCAAAATTAGCCAAATCAGTCGAGCCGTTCTCGAGTTTTAGCGAGACTAACGAGCAGTAATTAATTTTTATATAAAGTCTTTAGTTTATTAATTGACTCTATGAAATCACCTTTAACTGTTTTAACCGTTATTAAGGATATTTAAAAAGGTATCATAGGTTGGATGGATTGATTCAAGTTGTTATAGTAATGAAATACGACGACAATTTTGAAATATTTATGTTATATCAATCAATTCTTTTATATTGAAAAATCTTTGCTCTGTGAGTAATTGATATTTTTTTTTCTTACTTTAGTCTTCGGTAAATAGGATTTTAAAGAAACATTGTTAAAACAAATACGGGTTGCACACCGGTAGTGCCGTCAAACTTGAACAATAACGTTGTGCATTTTTGAATGGTTAGGGAATAATTTCGCACGAATTGCTTTATTTATCAGTATAAAAGTACTAGACTTATGTGATTAAATACAATATTCATTTATCGCGCTACCGTACACAAAAATGAAATTTTATATTACATAAAAAATTTAACACTTCAGAACAATTACAATTATTTTACAATAAAAACATTATCTCTCAGAAAAATCAACTTACATCCATAATTTCAATGACCGTCTTACGAATATTCGATCAGGCGACGTCCTGACGCGAGTTTAACATTTTATACTCATCCACAGAAAAGTGCTGAACGCCGCTAAAGAAGTTTTCACTTTAATAAGATGTTATATTGATGTATTGAGTACATATACCTACCTCCCTAACATACGACGTGTAAAAAAAAACAAGAAATAATTAACCATTCGTTATTCCAATGTCATGTAATTAATTAATTCGTAGAACATAAAGCGTGTTTTTTGTAAAACAAAGAAATGGTTAAGTGGTTGATAAAATATAATTACAATGAATAATATTTACATAATCTAAAAAGGAAAAAGCTTTAAGGATAAAAAGGACTGCCTTTAGTGTTTTATTGATCGAAGTCCCAAAATTTCTACAAAAATTGTAAATCTACAAAAACAAATAATCTTATATATAAAATTCTCGTGTCACAATGTTCGTCTTCTCCGAAACGGCTTGACCGATTCTCATGAAATTTTGTGAGCATATTGAGTAGGTCTGAGAATCGACCAACATCTATTTTTCATACTCCTAAATGATAAGGGTGGTCCACACGATTTTTTTTTTAATTTTTTTTACATTTTTTTTTAAATTTGTTCGATTATGAGTCAGCATTAAAAAATACATACAATTTTCACCCATCTACGATCAACAGTTACTTTTGTATCGCGATTTATATCGGCAATACAACGTTTGCTGGGTCAGCTAGTATAATAATAATAATATTGACACATTTTACACAAATTATCTTGCCCCAAGTTAAGCATATTATATAGCCTGTGTTATGTATTACAAGACAATGACATATTTAATACAATATATTTACTTAAACATACATAAATTCATATAAACATACATAAATACATTTAAACATCCATGACTCGGAAACAAACATCCATATTCATCATATGAATGCTTGCACCTACCGGGATTCGAACCCGGGACCTTTAACTTAGTAGGTAGGATCGCTAACCACTCGGCTATACAGGTCGTCAAATAACACATACCTAGATACTGTAACTAGCTGACCCGACAGAAGTTGTTCTGTACATAATAAATAAAATACAGTTTTTTATGAAATAATATTTCATAACATCAAGAATTATTTCGTTAAATATGCTCCCTGTTGTTATAATGAAATTGTTTCACAGCAGAACTGTCAATAATTTATCTCATAGAAAATATGTCCATACAAAACAAATATTGGCCATAAAACTAATAATACCCTCTCTCAAGATGGACTAAACTGCACTCCATAAAGTAATCCCCTTCAATATCCGTTCATGAAATAAGGAGTTCACTGGAAACAAACATCAGGATTCTGGACTAATATATATATAAAGATTAAATACAAATAACTTTGAAAAATTGATTTTTCATATATAAAATGAGAGAAAACTTTTTCCCCAATTATTTTAACTACGACAGTTACAAAAATTTATTGGCATGGTTCCACGAGAATTATTTTTCCAGTAAAATGACAAAAACCAAATTCATAGAATACTTTTTTATTAAAATTCAAAATTTTAAGGCTGATTCTTACATAAAAGGTGTAACTTGAAAGCTCAGAAAAACTGTACCTGTTAATACTGCACTTACTGTATATTACGGTTATATTGCCACAGATTCACGGTATGGGGTCATACTATGGAGTAATTTAATCAATGTTTCAAATATTTCTGGCATAAAAAAATATAGGGTCTATTCAAATTCAAAATCACTTATTGATCATCCAAAACTACCACCCATCCAAAATAGACTGCTTCCGACCTGATAAGAACGGGCGCAAGAAAATCGTTTATGCTATAGTAACCTTTCCCAGACAAACGTTTTAACATTTCTTTTCAATTTCGTAACACATTTGTTGAAAGAGCGACATCTGAAGTCAATTTCCTACTATGCAAATATTGAGGTTGAGCAGGTTATCAACTGTAATATTTTATTTTCAATCTACATTTTAGTTTCAATTATTGAATAGGAGAGTTTAACAGAACATGTGTCACGTCAACGTCACACATTGTTCGAGACTGGCTCGAGTACACCCACTTGGTCATAGTTGCTGCACTTTGCGACTATCCCTGCGGTATCTAGTTGGAGCGCAGCGGAGACCAATCCTTAATCTAAAACTAAATATTTATATGCAATGAAAAACAAACCGTAAGTTTACCTACTGATGAAGTCGGAACGTGTTGCAACCAGTCCAAATCTGATAAATTGTGTTACTTAGACATGATTTTGGACTACATACCTTATCGCCCCAATTATAGAGGCGAATAACGGAAAGCTTGTATTCCAGAAGAAAACGAAAAGGCGTAGGTTGATAACCTCTACAAGATACATATCATTATTTCGCTATAGAAGAATCTGGAAGGAACTATAAACATAGTACATTAATTAATGTATCATTAATAGTTTAGATACTCTATACGTCTAGATAGACTGTGACAGCTATGAACACGTCTTAAAAAATAGCGCCGAACGGCTAGCCTCTATTTTCAGCAACGCACGCATACTAAAACAAATTAAGACGTAGCTGTCGTGCACACTACACCTGGCCTAATGTCATGCATTGGCTAACAGCAGGAGGCTCTATCTAGACGTTTAAATTTTCTTTGATTAATAGTTTTCGTAGTGCATGGCCAATAGTATTAGTAGAGGCTATTTATTGGGTAACATTATTGCAATATTTCTTGGGATGTTATTTTTGAAGTGAAAACCTTTTTAGCATCGTT
The DNA here is from genome assembly GCF_905404315.1 of Leptidea sinapis. Lineage (NCBI taxonomy): Eukaryota > Metazoa > Arthropoda > Insecta > Lepidoptera > Pieridae > Leptidea > Leptidea sinapis. Next base: position 3,079,383 of record NC_066297.1, read on the forward strand.
GTGATTTGAAAGTCGATGAAACGAAAAAGCGCGACAGCAAATAGAGACAGACACATAAATTCATCTTAACGTGGGCGAAAATGAGATAGAAAGTATTATACAGTGTTTTTGGTACCAGGCGCTCATAGACGACGAAGATATTGTCATGTGTATGACGCGAGTATTCCTTAATATATTCTGACGTCATGCGCACGACGCATAACTCCATAGATACTAGGAGTACATAAATATGGTTAGTTATAGTAATGGCTTTCGTTAAATAATTTGTCTTCCTCGCAACTTGTACCAGGACTTCATATGCAGTTTAGAGGTTCATTCACAATGCACGTATCATTTCTGATATGTGTACGCACGCAATATATTTATATCAAACAGACTACGCTGTAGGTCAAATAATTTTTAAAATATTTCTGTGTTATAACAAACAAAGGTAACAACAGTTGTCCATACGCTACTATTTCATAAAAAAACAAGCATACAAAAAATAAATTTACTTACTACTTTAGTTTAGATAGATAACATGTATCTATAGCTAGGTTAGGAAGCAATATAAATTAACGGAACTTCAAACTGTATCGGGACAAAAACTATTCAAATACGTCAGGTACGAAGAGGCCGGCGCGCCCGTCATTGAACAGCGAAGGACCGGCTTCCAATTTCGAAGCTTCGACAAAAGCTCCATTCATACTTGTCCGGTTGTATAAAAAGTGTCTGAGACGTAGGGTTGTCACTTGTCAACAAAAATATTATTTTTATTTAAATACGGATTTATTTTCACAATGAGTTGCTAAATGTAGTGCCAGGACCTGTTTTGGTTAATAGATCATTGTGTTTGTTGGATGCAATTACTAATTAGGACAGTAATCACGACCAACATGTTCACGAAGCATTGTTCCTGTTGTTAATGCATCCAATAAACGATAATTTATATTTATACAGTTCATTCTTTATTACTTTTAATGAAATCATTTATATTATTTAAACACGACTCATATATTAGATGCAGCACCTTACAAACTCATTTATTATGTATATAACAGCCGTTTTAAAATACTCTATTTAATTGAAAAGAGTGGCCGTTGAGTTTCTTGTATGTTCTTTTCACGAGCTCAACTTTTCCAAACACATGGTAGTATCAGTAATTTAAGGGAAATATTTATAGTGTCGAGTTTAGGCATTATTGAATAAAGTTTATTTGACTTTGACTTTTGGTATAGGGTATATTACCAACCATTTGAATTTACAATTTAATTCAATTACTTTTATGTATCGCATGAGTATATTCCAATTTCTAGACATGTTGTATTAGCCATCGTTTATGCCAGTAAGGGTACTGTTTTAGGGTTCCATGGCCAAAGGGTATTCAACGGTAGCCCTATTACAAGAACTCTGATAAACCGTAATAGTAACAGGTAAATTTAACACATGGTGTATTATTATTGCCGCTATAACTACAAATAATAAAAATTTAGATCCAAATATTATAGATATTAAGAAATATTTATGCATGTAAGAACAATTCATCTCTAATACCTTTGTGAAAGAAGACGGTGTGATTTTTATTGTTACGACAATGAACAAACATTTTAAACCAGCAAAGGATTATTCCATATTAGAGATTTAGAGATCCAACTCGCCTTTTGATGTCATACTGTAGAACAGCGCTTCATCAAAAAAACGCATATGTTATGTGTATCAAGGTCTTTAACCACCTTTCAAAAATATTAGAGGGATGCCTACAACAATAATGCATAAAAATTTAAATTATGGCTCATAGATAAATGCTTCTATAGTTTAAAAGAATTCTTTAGCCAAAAATAATAGAATTTAAATGCTATTATTTGAGAGACAAAGTAATGTTTGTATATATGTATTGAATTATAGCTATGTAATGTGTATTGATGCCGTATGTATTATATTATATATGAAAATTCCAAGATTGACAATCAAATATTTGTATGCCGATATATTGGCGAATTATGCTGTACATCTACCAATTGTTAAAAACTATGTTACCACGATTCATACAAATAAATTAATTTCATTTCTATGTTGGGGTGGCTTGGTTATGGATGAATATAGATTGACTGTACTTACAGAGTGGATGCACGGTACTGTTGGGTTGGTTCGAGATAAATGTTCATTTTGTAGTGAGAGATCATACAACCATGATGTACTTGCGTATGTGAAAGAAAATCTAAATTATTTAAAAATATATGTTATATTTCAAAGTTTTTAGGAAAATAAGGGACGCGATGAGCAGGACGTTTAGCTGATGGTAATTGATACGTCCTGTCTATTACAATACAATGCCGTTCAGGATTCTTGAAAAACTCAAAATTCTGAGCGACACTACAATTGCGCTCGTTACCTTGAGACATAAGATGTTAAGTCTCATTTGCCCAGTAACTTCACTAGCTACGGCGCCCTTCAGACCGAAACATAGCAATGTTTACACATTACTACTTCACGGCAGAAATAGGCGCCGTTGGTACCCATAATCTAACCGGCATCCTGTGCAATGGAGCCTTCCACTGGTAAAACGTGTTACGAAACTCAAAAGCTTTAACATGAATGAATTTCTTAATGATACCACAGATTGGGAATGGACTTACCGTTCTCAGGCTATTGAATAATAAATATAATTGTGAAGAAATTTTATAAAAAGGAAGCTCGCTGAGTTTCTTGCACCTATTCTTCTCAGATTGATAACCCAGACTTAATAGTGAATACAATTACTAGTATGACGGGCGCGGAGATCTGTTTGCTTTGCTGTCCTCGAGTCTTCGAGAGCTGAAGAACCGGTTCCGCGACAGATCGTATCATTCCCTCGTTCGATTTGTTGAATGAATTCATTCACAGGCGTCAACACTGATTGTAAGCCTTTTTCAATAAGTTCACTTTATAATCGAGTTCCAATAAATAATATCTATACATTTAAATAAAATTCAAGTGTATGTTTGTAATATTGAAATAACCGTTTTTTAGTACATGTATATACATACACCAAATATATTTTTTTTTACAATTTTTGTCTCTCTGTATATTTGTTTCGGCTAATCTCTGAAATGGCTGGCCCAATTTCGACGGGACTTTTATTTGCAGGTAGGTGATCTAATAAGGAGTAACTTAGGCTACATTTATTTTAGAAAAATAAAGTAATGTTGCAATGTCCAAGAAACGGTCTAACTCTAAAAATAATTTACATGGCAAAACAACATTTGTCGGGTCTGCTAGTGTGTGAATAAAATCATTATACACTCGAGTATTAATTAATATAATATTTCTAAGTGTAGCAGCCCTAGCTAAACTAAACAATAAACATGTCGGTACATATCAATGGCGCACATCACCTGCTAAGTACAGCTAATAATGTCCTGGCTATTGTAAATCTGCGTAGTAACTAAAGCCAAAGACATCTTGAAACATATGACTGAGTACTCTATATGATTTGATGATGTTTAAAATCTGCGCAACTACTAGCTTTGTTAAAATATGGCTTAAGAGGATAAAATGTTGAGTAATCAAGAAATTATAACAACGTTTTCTTATCTTGAAACAGCTATAAACTATCTTAGGTATGTCTTCGGTTTTACAATGTTCGACTTCGAATTTCGAACACTCAAATTTATAGATTCTTCAAAGAATTCTATTATAAGTAGCTACCAGACGACGCAATGTTGTTAGCCTCCCCCACAAGATGGATCGACGATCTGGTCAAGATCGCCAGAATACGTTTGATGAGAGCGACGACCGATCGTCGTGGTAATCTTTGGGGGAGGCCTTTGTCCAACAATGTACGTCTTCCAGCTTATAATGATGATGAAGTAGTTATTAATAATAAATGTCATGATTTATACCTACACTATAAGCCTATATATATATATATATATATATATATATATATATATAGAGGTGTATGCCTATATGTCAATATATTTGTGGCCCAATGGTCGAGCTACCTTGGGAACACGTTAATAAAAAATGATAAAGATCACACTTATAGAAGTCACAAAAAATATATATAATCATAATTTTGTACATCCGCCATCTTGGATTTCAAAAACATATAACACGGGCATTATTCTATTTAACGCCGGGATTTCCCACATACATATTTCTGTACTGTGAAATTTATAATGATTTGTAGAGTTCATAATTACCTTCGCGTACCTAATAAATAGTAAAACTAGGCAAACAATTGTAAATACGTACCTATTACGAATTTTGATAAATTATTATTATTATTACGTATTAAGAGGCCGTAAATACACATTATATGGAAACTATACGCTCATTAACGCGTTGTCCTTTAACGCGGAACCACATTACCGCGTTATAGGGGGTTACCTGTAATTTGAAAATGTATTATTATAAACTCGTACACATCTCGTATATGCAACATTATTATTGAAAAAGTTTTTCTCAAATCACAAAAATATTAAATTGATTTTGATTTGAAATTTATTTATTATCATAATTATTACAGTTGTATGTTTCCGGTGTACATTAAAACCCTTGAAATACAAGTAATAACAGTACTAACACGTTTCTTAACAGATATCGTCTGTATTACAAAAACTTTTTACAAGAATTTAAAATAACAAATACTTAATTGATGTATACTTCATTATTATAAATAACAAACAGGTAACTTATATAATTATATATATGCTTCAGTACCTAACCAGCATTACATTTTCTACAATATAGGTAGATATTCCAAATTATACATTTGTCCATAAATAACAGCAAGAAACAACGGCGAGAAGCCATCGCGGTCGTTTTGAGTGAGAACTGAGAGTCAGGTTTGTAAACAACAGTGCTACGCAAGATCCACTCGATCCGTTGTTGTCGCTCACGTTCCGCCAGCAGATAATATATTATACAAATTGTATAATAATATACTATTTATTATTCAAACAAAACAAATCTTATAACTTTATTTACAATACTACGACTACATAAAATTAAAACAATCGTTACGTGGAAGCGTACTAAGAATACTGGCAGCATTACCGCGTCGGATAGCAAGGCTGATCCGTTGACCGAAATAGCTGCCAGCGCTTGGGTTTCCAGTAGCCTTATTGAGGCGCGAAGATAGTATTTTGAACATTCTCCGCGCCTCTGGGCCCCACGGGCCAAGTGTCTCGACACCAAACTGCACAAAGATGTATGACTCACTGAGACCAACATATTTGCGACGCTAGCTGTCTTCGGCAGTCGAAGCAGCAGCCCCAGCACCAACTGACGTAACTTGGACATGAGAAGGAGCCAGAGTGTCGACGCAAGTAGCGTCCCACACCAGCGCCCTTCCCCGTGCCCAAGCCACCATCGACGCTTGCCATCGCGGCGGGTAATAATACCATTTGGCTCTAATTGGTATATTAAGAGCGGCAAATGCCCTGCGGATGACTTCATTAATGCTGGCGTGACGACTGATACGGCCTGCCAATTTTAGGCAGGATAACCCGTGACGTCCAAGAACATCTACCTGAACGCCACATCTACATTGATGTGGTTCATTCAGTTTTATACCTAGCCGGAGTGATACGCATATTTACAATGTCATATTGTCAAGTAGCGTTTCAATCGGCGCAGAAGGCAAGGCTTGCAACCAAAAGTAACTAATTGTATAATAGTATGATAATTGTAAAATAATCTAACTCTAGTTTGTTAAATCATAACTAACTGTTACTCTTTTCTGTAACACCTATATTTTGTAATCAGTTTTGGCCACTGTTGATAAAGGAAAGAGAAATAAATAAACAAACTTGTAATTGTATCTAGTGTTATAGTTCTTCGGAACACTGCTCGTCATAAATACGTTAAAAGATATACAATTATGTAACCACGCACAGAAAAGTCCGGATACGACGTTTAGTGCGCAATTACGTGGAGAAACATTTACCTAATGACGTCACTCTCATAAAACAAACAATGGACAATTATTTCACTACATTGAAAAATATCAAAGGAGTGTTGAAAACTTTTTTTTTGGATTACATAGCGCACACTACATTTCTTAGTCGTATTGAGGCGCGATAGATAGTACTTCGTGCATTCTCCGCTCCTCTGGGCCCCACGGGCTAAATGTCTTGACACCAAACGTTAAGATGTAAGACTTACTGAGACCGACATATTTGCGTCTTTCGCTGTCTTCGGCAGACGAAGCAGCAGCCCCAGAACCAACAGGAGCCAGAGTGTCGACGCAAGTCGCGTCCCACACCAGCGCCCTTCCCCGTTCCATTAGGACGCTGTCCATTGCTGGCAGCTATTTCGGTTAACAGATCAGCCTGGCTACCAACGTGGGAAAGCTGCCAGTATTCTTGGCACACTTCCACGTAATAATATAATAATATATATAATAATAATAATAAATTCTTTATTTCGACCAACAAAGGATCATAATGTGTTAGTAACAAAATACCTTAAAACCTAGTGTTAGTACAAGATATCTTAAAATCTAAACCTTCCTAATCTAGGACAGGACCGACTTGTCAGCACATGTATTAAACAGCAGTGGTTAAGGTACTGACAATCGAAACTGTGAGAAAATGCCCTCAGAATACCATTGGGGCTAGCGCGGAGTAGGGCTCAACAGGGACGTACACCGCTTACGCATAGTCGCGTAAAAACAATCTACGCGTGCCTCAGCATACATCCGCGACGCGCTGCAGTATCGTAGCGGCCCCAATAACATGGTAACAAGTAATGATAGTATTGTAAATATAGTTCGTACAAGCATCGTTTTGTCTTGAATAAATGTTGAAATTATCATAATTTTTTATATATAACAAGGCCATAAACTATGGAAGTTCCTGTTTCAACTTTCACATCAACCGATCAGGAGATTATGAAGACGTAGTCACAACACGGACATATTATCGCACAAGGCATATAATTATGTTTTATTTGAATTAAGCATCACACAATTATATGGAAAAATATACATTAAACACATGTAGTTAAGCATTATCGCTGTAGTGAAGATTAATTAATAGGGCAGTAATTGTCCAAGTTGTTGATGTTATGAGCTTTTTATTACTTGGTGGTATTTACTGTAGGTTACGTTAATTAGTCGATTATTGAATTCTGAAAGTTTTAAACCTATTTATTCTACGGAAATTTAACTAGACGAACATTATACTTAATATAAGCAGAAAATTATACGTGTGTGAGATTTTTCTAATAGAGACGTCACTTTTAATTAAGACATTGTCCCCAAATACTATATTTTAAAATTAAACTTATTATATATTTTATTTAATAAAAGGCTCGTTTATTTACTTACGTTTGTGATGCATCTACTGTACTCAATAACTCTTGTGTTTTTAATATTTTTTTTTTTTTTAATTGTAAATTTACTTTTTTTTTACTTACCCGTGTAAGCCTTAGTATTTGATGTTTCAGAATTTCTTCCTTCGGAATGAGCTGTATAAAAAAAAAACATATATTTAAAGTGTAATGAAATTTACCTACGAAATAAAATATATTTGATTTGATACTCGTTCTGTAGTTTTCTTCCTAAGAAGAAGTATCGTAACACGACATTAGCGAGGTTAGCAAATCGACCATCGGGATTTCAAACATTGAGTTACAATAAACTAGCGTATAGACAAAGCAATTGAGCGAGAAGAATATCTCTAATGGAGATTACAGCAAGATAGCAGAGGAAATGAATCTATAGTGACTGTAACCGATATTGATTGACAAGTCGTAAACAGTCAGCCACGCGTGGCATTAGCTCCATAGTATTTTGAATACTAAACCACTAGCGTACGCAGACTCTTCTTCTCCTTCATGACACTCTTGGCAGAGCAGCCATGGTCATGAAGAAGTGACATGTTTTGGGGCAAATGTGATTCGCCTCACGAGCATTCGCCACTTTTCCCTGCTGACCGACAGCCTGGAACACTCGTTCAATAGACCGCAGCAGATTTAATTTGGTCGGTCTATCGCATGGGGGACCTTCCCTGCCCTTTGGTGCGCTCCACTTTGCCTTGGGAGCCTTTATCGAAGAACTTTAGTATGCGACCTCTGTATTAAGACCGAAACCTAGGAAGACATCTTAACATCAGATTCCTTTCCTTTAAAGGTTTCAAAGTTGTGTTAGAGACACGTGCATATCAACGTAACCATTTGTTGTCTTACGGCCGTTCCCAATATACTATCTACAGATAGAGATAAATTACTACTGTCTACTGTCAGTAATTAGCTGTCAATAATCTGAAGCTGTCCCAATATACCCAATAAGTCATTCTTATCGCCTTTATATTGGGACGCGTGAATTGCAATTTCCATACAAACTTCTATCGCTGGTAGGCTATACGTCCTCCCATTGACAGACAGCGTGTACGGATAAGGTGAGTTACCGTCGATAAGTTTATTATGACAGAAAAGTCAACGATAGTTACGATTTTTATCTTAAGTAAGAGAGAGACTGAGTATTGGGAACGGCCGTTAATTACTTCCTTATCTAAACTACCGTTTAATTAACTCATGTGTCTAAACAGTTTACCCTACATGGGCCGACCAAGATTTTCATACGCCCTGTTCATGTTTGACCATTTCACTTTGATTTTTAAGAACTTATCGACATATCAGAACTAACAACATACGTAGATACTAATCGCACTTTTCAGTATGACAGATAATTGAAACCTTACGCGATATTCCGAAAAAACAAAATAAAATTTAACAAAAAAGCAACCGACTTCAAAAACACTACTCCAAAACAATAGGTATATATATATATGCACTAAGAAGTATAAAAATAATTGCGTATTTTTATACAATCAAATTAAATAATCTAATTATTTATATTTTTGGAATCAGTTTTCGTAAATTTGTCGCGCACATATTATAGCAAATTTATGACATGATGGTTTTCTCATGGATTCCACTGTCAGATCTGAACCAAATTCCAATGGGACCACACGGGAAGCACCAGCTTTCAAATAAAAAAAGAGTTATCCAAATCGGTTCACCCAGTCGATAGTTTTGAGATAACAAAACATTATTTATTTTACGAAAAATTTAATAGTTTAATTTAAAGGTTTAACTTTAGATAATAAGCTGACATGGAAACCATATTTTTTAATAAAAAAAAAGAAGGCCGCTGAGTTTCTTGCGCCCGTTCTTCTCAGGTCTAATTCATACTTTTTCGAATGGGTGCTAGTTTTTGAGTTTCAATAAGACGTGATAGTTATATTTAGATATATAGGTATAGGTACAACTTTTTATCAAATCTTTATCTTAATACAGAACATCTAAAATGATCGCTACTTTGGTAAAAAACATTTTAAAACTTTCCGATAAGTAGTATAATGTGGTATTACTTGATCTGAATGATTTATCGTAATCTTTATAACATTGTTCAAATAGCGAATAGGCTATAGATATCATATCTTAAGACTATATTTCTATCATAAACAAGGATATTATAAGTATTTGATTGTCTTTAACACTTGTAGACTGCAATTGAACGCCCAGTTTATTTCAAGTCCAAACGGGGCTTGACTTATAATTACTTACTTGCAAGTATACACGTACAAACTTAAAATAATATAACTCATTGACCATTGTTATATATCGATACACTGATGAAATTAAATGAAATAGGACTGTCTAGAAATAGAAATGGATGACATAAAAACATAAATTGAAAATAAACCTAAGTTTCGTAACTCCGTTCTTCTACTGTAAAAGGTTGTGAGATCTATGTAATACAAAACAGGTCAATTTATTCAGTTCCTACCCTTCTGTCTTAAGTTATTACGTTATTATCTAGGAAAACTAGTCTTGCGAAACTGAAGTGGCAATGGGCAGGGCACAGTTCGACGGACACATGGCCGTTGGGGCAGTAAAGGCCTATAATGGCGACCATGTACCGGAAGACGTCGTGTTATTCCCCGACAAATGGACCGACGATCTGGTCAAGATTGCCGGAAAGGTTGGATGAGGACTGCGCAGGACCGATCGTCATGGCGATCTTTGGGGGAGGCCTTTGTCCAGCAGTGGACGTCATCCGGCTGTATGAAGAAGGGAAAGTACCGGAGACAATGCATTTATCTACGACACATCTAATTCGCAGCTAATCTATTGTTCTTAGATCTATATTGGCTTTAGAAATATAAATTCCAATATCGCTGTTGTATTGAAGTGTTTATAAACAGCATTGTTGACTCGAGTTGTGACGCACTGCACGTATATGACAATTGTAAGCAGACGAGAATTTATACATTTGATAATGTCATTACCGCGTGGTAATTGATTCTGTCGCTGGCTGAATGAAAATAACCAGTTCCAGCCCATATTAACAATGCAAGGAATTAAATTCAAATGAAAACAAACATATTTAGTGCGTTCATACATATATAGCTCTTCATCTTTGTAATAACAATATCATACTTAATGATCCAATACATATGTGAAGAACTTTTAATGATAAGTGTTAGGATAATAATCCTTGCGTTATTATAAATAATTGTAAGGAAAAGAGACATTTCAATAATGAAGATAACTTCTGTATGCTGTATTGTCCTTTACGTTTTCATTATTTTTAAAGTAACTTTGACAGTAGAAATAAATGAGGAATTTATATATTTCAAGAACTGAGGAGTGTCTATGTATCTTGACTTTCTTTGAAGCGTAAGATCTGAAGATATTAGATCGAATGGAGAAAAGACCAGAGAGCAGTTTTTCTTTTTTCAGCGAATTATCTTTCAAACTATTTGACTGCTTTTATCACTTTGGTCTTTTACTGGCTTGTTGATATTTTAGGCACTTCATTAATTGACTTAACATCTTATGTCTGAAGGTAACGAGCGCATTTGCAGTGCCGCTCAGAATTTTTGGGTTTTTCAATAATCATGAGTGGCACTGCATTGTAATGGGCAGGGCGCATCAATTACCATCAACTGAACGTCCTGCTCGTCTTGTCCCTTAATTTAATTACAAAATTGTAAATCATATCAGCAGTAATAGAGTAAGGCCTCCCCCAAAGATCGCCACAACGATCGGTCCTGCGCTGCCATCATCCAACATATTCCTTCGATCTTGGCCGGATCTACCAACGGGGTCTACCAACACGGTTTCCACCTTTCTGATTCGATCTCTGACTCAGGTGTTTATTATTTATGCCTCTACACGAGGCATCCTCAGGAGATTTGTGTACATTGTTGAATGAATAAACAAATTTGGTCCCTTCGCCATTGTTACGTATCTCATCTGGGGGTCACGTTACGTCACAACAGCCGACCCATTACAGCGCGTCATTTCTAGGTACGATAAAAGAGCGGTTTCCGGCTCATTTAATTCAGTCTCCTGCCAGAGTTTGGCGAGTCAAAATATCCTGAGGATGCCTCTCGTAGAAGCGATACACGTGTTGAATTGTTTAAAGACAAATATTGGCGGGATTGACACTAAAGTAATTCTTGGCGGGTGAAATCACAGGTGGCGCCAGTGTTCCATAAGAACAGATAAGAAGTTAAAACAATGCAATCAATGAACATTATCTAAATGAAAATAATAATTTTGTTAGCTTATGTTTGTCCGACTCGAACGAGTTTAGTGGATATAAACCAATTTAAATATAGGAATTTAATTGTTAAAACGATTAAATATAAACGGGGCCAATTGTTTCGATCAACTCTAGTTATGACGTTTAATTGTCTTATCGGTACAAGGGCATTGGCTGCGCACATTTTTTTTAAATTTAATTAGGTGTGTGGCTTTAAGAACAGAGGCAGGTGTCTCTCATCTGATGCTAAGTACTAGCAGAACTAACTATAGGCATAATGCCGGGGCAGTACTGTCACCAAAAATATTATCGTAGTTACAGTGGGTACTCATCTCAGGCAGTAAGAACTTGGCATGGAAATTGGTTCCTAAGAAGCCGAGCATTATAAATAGCGCAGAGCAATACATTCTAGCGCTCTACAAAGCGCACGTCCAGCCACATATGGAGTATTTCTGTCATCTCTGATCTGGTGTACTCCAGTATCAGCTGGAACCATTTCACCGTGTGCACCGCAGAGCTGCTCGACTTGTCAGGAATCCAATTAACGGCAAGATCTCTTGGCGTTGTGTAGAGACGTTGCTTCATTGTGTCTCTTCTACCGCATTTATCACGGAGACTATTCCAAAGAGCTGTTTCACCTGATTCCTACCACTGGATTCCACCTTAAGACGATCGATCCTCCACATCTTATGGCGATCCTCCACAGCGCGGTTTTCAAGGAACTTTCTTCTACGCACAACCAAGCTATGAATTGAGCTACCTAGTGCGGTGTTTCCAGGACGATACAACATGGGTACCTTTTTTATGGAAAACGAGGACAAACGAGCGTACGGGTCACCTGGTGTTAAGTGATCACCGCCGCCCACATTCTCTTGCAACACCAGATGAATCACAGGAACGTTGCCGGCCTTTGAGGAAACTGTACGCTCTTTTTTTGAACGTACCCACTTTTTTTGAAGGTACATTAAAAAAAAGTGAGTACATCTTTCTTAAACGGCAATGCTCCTGTAATTCCTCCGGTGTTGCTAGAGATTGTGGGCGGCGGTGATCACTTAACATCGGGTGACCCGTACTCCCGTTTTTTCTTCCGGGGCAACAACTATTTGTGTCGCAAAGGTAATTGTTAAGGTTGTATTTAATTGATGCAACTTGATTTTATTTACCAAGGGATAGAGTACTTATTATTCGTCTTAGACGCGAAATAAATTTTGGTAAAAATTATCAAAGACCAATAATTCACCTGATAGCATCGCCGTCATTAGACCTGCCGTGCTGAAACGTGATGGAAACTCTCACAACGGCACATGTTATTAAAACAACTTTTATTACTTTACAAATGTTTTGAAAGTGAAATGAAATCACTCGGAAAGTTACTCTATTTATACATGGCTGTTTAGCGGATTACAATACCGTAGGATTCAGATTATAACTATAATCTATTAATAATTATGTTATACTTTTACGTCGGCTCCATTTTGTTTTTACAATTTATGAAAATAAATTAAGAAAGGCAGACAGCGAGGACTATTAACAGATATTTTGAAGTAAAACTTCTAAGAATTCGGTTACGGCAAGATGGCGTCACGTTTCTGTACCATCTGGTTTTTGGTTTCTTCGTCCATTATTACGACAGGCAAAGGGTTCGAGCCCAAACAGCCATATTCGTTAATATTATTCAATTGCAAAAACATGTTGATATGTGGTAACCCAAGCTTCAATTTCTTATTTTCAATTATTTTATTTAATGAGTGAAAATTTTTAAATATGCAAATGAATTTAATGAATTATAAGTAGATTATAAAATAATAATAATAATCAGTTAAATGAAATGGCGGAATCCCTGAAACATTTTACTCTTTAAGCAATAAATAAGAATAAAAGAGAAAATCAGGAACCTGATAATGACTTGACCTGTTGAAACTGTAAGTGTTTATTTTCTAATAAATAATATAACTATATACTTTCTTTGTAAAATAAACAAAATCTAAGTTGTTAAAACAAATCTTATAACTTTTAACTATTTACAATAACCGCGTTCGATTTAAATTAAAATTAAGTTGTTAAAATATAAGTATAATAATTATTAGAATTTTTTTTTTATTCTAGGTAGAGAATGAAATGCCAACTTTGCTCAAAAAATGAGGTTTATCTCGACAGCGTTTCCGAGAAAAAAAATAGCAAAAAATTTTAACAATGCTCCTAGCTCTTCAGCAATACGTGAGTGCTTAGTTGGTAACACGGCTTTAGTTAATGTATTTAATTATAACTGAAACGGTATCCTTGGTACGCTTCCCCGTAATAAAAGTTTTAATTTAATGTAATTTCAGTATTGTAAATGTAATAATAAGATTTATTTTGTTTAAAATAGCTAAATAAATAAAAACCTCTAAGATGTCGGCGTAGCGCTCGCGTCATTTTGTGTTTCGATGCAAAAGTAAATAAAAATACTTTATCATTTACATATTTTCCTTCACCATTCAACAAGAACAAAACGGTACTTGGAATATAAAGTTAGTTTATGAATATAATGAAAATATAATAGTTTTATTCTATCTATCCTACTTCCTATTTAGAAATACTATAAATAAACTAGAAGGAAACCTTTGCATTTTAATAAGAAAACGATGACCAGTCCATTAGTAAGAAAGTGTAGTATTCGTTGACCGATGAAACGCAAAAGCGAGACGATATAGACCACAAACAGGTAGGATAGGATTCAGCCAGCGAGAGAATTTAAGTGATTTGGTACCAGGCGATCATACTTGAAGAAGAGACTGTCTTATGTATGACGCGAGTATACCTGAATATATTCTGACGTCATGCGTTCGACGTATTACTACATAGACACCAGGAGAACATAAATATGGTAGCGGTGATAGTAAGGCTTTCCTAGCGGTTGAAATCTTGTGTCATCCTAGCAACGTATACCAAGACTTCATAAGCAGTTTAGAGGTTAAATGTAAATTTTGCATCGCATACTGCGATTGCGTTGATTGAGTTTTGGAACGTAAAATTAAATTTGAAAATGTGCAGCAGTCGCACTGTATCAACAACAAGATCAAAAACAGTAATTGACGCAGTATTCCAAAGATATATTGACCATATTAAGACCAAAGTATTTATTTCATACTTTAGTTACCCTCTCTTGTATCATTTATCGAAATTGTATGCTCTGAGTCTGAATAAATCTATGTAATATATACGAATAAAATATAAAATAATGATCAAACTTTGTATCACTATGATCATTACTAAAACCTACAATAATCCTCTCTCTATAATTATCTTGAAGCCAAATTTTCACTTCTGCCACGTGTGAAATGCATGCATGCTTTTGAAGTGAAACTTCTTTAGAATCGTTGTGATTTCAAACCGGATGCACTGGAAAAAACGACAGGTAAGAGACACAAATACAAAATTCTGTAGGATGAAGCCGGCAAAGAATGAGACAGAAATATGCATACTATTGAAGTGAAAACTTCTTTATCATCGTTGTGATTTGAAAGTCGATGAAACGAAAAAGCGACAACAAAAAGAGCAGTCACATCAATTCATAATATGGAGATCATGAGATAGGAAGCATAATACAATGTTTTGGTACCAGGCGATCATAGTTAAAGAAGAGATTGTCTTAAGTATGGCTCGAGTATACCTTAATATATTCTGACTCCAAGCGCCCGACGTATATAGACACCAGGAGAACATATTATTATATATATTAGTGGTAGTAGGAATGTCTTTCATAGCGGTTGTAATCATGTGTCATCCTAGCAACACGTACCAGGAATTCATTTGCAGTTTTGAGGTTCATGCTCCATGCAGGTTTCACTTCTGACATGTGTACTTTGTACGCCCGCAATGTTTTTTTTTAATACTGTAGTCCTTCAATAAATAAGGACAAAATATTATGCATCAAAATATGTTCGGGTTTTGGGTTTGAAAATATGCTCATAAAAAAAAGATACAAGAAGTATCGATATGGAACTGTGGGAGAATTCCTCATTAGTGATTCAATAGTTTCAATATAAAATATATTTATTATTTTATAGGCTGTGGTTATATATTTAATGCTAACATAATCACAGTACTTACAAACGTTGAGTAACAACCAACAACCTTGATAGGAGAAGGCAAATCTTTATACATATTATATAAATTCAAAAGTTACACATCATTCTTTTAGTACAGACAGCGGAATGATTAAGATTAAGGCACCGTAGCTAGTGAAATTACTGGTCAAATGAGACTTACCACCTTATGTCTCAAGGTGACGAATGCAATTATTGTAGTGCCGCTCAGAGATTTTGGGTTTTTCACGAATCAATTACCATCAGCTGAACGTCGTGCTCGTCTCGTCCCTTATATTCATTAAAAAAAGACAAGATACATTCATTGAATTAGGCGTTACTTTGCGGAAATCCATAATTATACAAATGATTTAAGTCTTCTTTAGTGTTAATTCCGCCAATATTTGTTTTTAAAACAATTCGACACGTGTTTCGCCTCTACACGAGGCATTCTCAGGACGTGTTGTCTCGCCAAAATCTGGCACGAGTCTCATGACTAAAGAAGACTTAAATCATTTGTACAAGGTACATTCTGTAAAACGTTTACATTACACACATTATCATCGGCAACCTGGGCAAGTTTTTATGGGCTTTTGTTATAACTTACGGCACACAGAGAAAAATAAATAATAGAAATAGGGGTTTTTTTTTTAAATTATCTTTCAGATCTACAGAGATTCATTTCGTAATGAATCAAGGCTTTCTATTATTTGTAATGACTATTGAAAACGTGTGTGGAGCTTTGCGAGGGTATGAAAATTCTCCTGCCACCCACATTATGTGTGTATATGGCGGCAAATTTGGAAGACGCCATGTTGGTTTTCATTAAGTGATAGTTACAACACTTAAAAAAAGTGATGAGCAAAAATCTTCAACCTATTTGCTTAAAACGAAAATACCTTTTATTAAATTTTAACAAATCATAACTATACTCGTATTTACAAAACTATGATTACATAAAATTAAAACTATCACTACGGGGAAGCGTACCAAGAATACTGGCAGCATTTCCACGTTTGATATGATGAGCCTCATCCGTGGACCGAAATAGCTGCCAGCGCTGGGGTTGCCAGTAGCCTATTGAGGCGAGAAGATAGTACTTTGTACATTCTCCGCGCCTCTGAGCCCCGCGAGCCAAATGTCTCGACACCAAACGGCACAAAGATGTAAGACTCATTGAGACCGACATATTTGCGACGTTTTCTGTCTTCGGCAGTCGATGCAGCAGCCCCAGCATCAATTGACGTAACTCGGACATGAGAAGGAGCCAGAGTGTCGACGCAAGTTGCGTACCACACCAGCGCCCTTTCAGCGTCATTCCTTTAGGACGCTTGCCATCGCTGCGGGTAACACCATTTGACTCTTAAACACCTGGTATATTAAGAACGCCATATGCCCTGCGGATGACTTCATTAATGCTGGCATGACGAGTGATACGGCCTGCCGGCTTTAGGCAGGATAGCTCGTGATAAAAATAAATTTTGCTTCAAATAGTGTTTAATGTTGTAGCAATAGAGACACCAAATGCTTACAACTAAAACAATAACCAAAATGTCAGAGTGACGCATGAAAATTACTGCGTTCTAACGATAGATAAAAAATACACTATTATATAACCAGATAATTCTATCGCTTTACAGTGTTTTACATAAAGAATTGCTTGTTATATTTAAAAATTTAGATATTCTTTCGTTGAGTAGCTATTGATAAGATTAACAACATTAAAACACAGCTACAGTAAAGAGGCTATTAGTATCAATCGATTTTCCAAATAATCAGATACACTGTCTGATATGTTCTATGTGACAACATGATAGCAACAACTTTGTACGACAATTAATTACTTATGTTTTTCAAGACCGCAAAGAATGGCTATCAATGTAATTTCAGAAAAAGATGTTAATTATTTCTTAAAGTTACAATTACTGATGTAGTATACTGAAACTGAAGTAAAAAAATATTTGAGTTTAATAAGAAATTGATTTTCTTTTATGAAAATAAGAGACGAGACGAGCAGGCCGCTCAGGATTCTTGAAAAACCCCAAAAATTCTGAGCGGCACAACAATTGCGCTCGTCACCTTGATACATACATCAGTCTCATTTTTCCAGTAATTTCACTAGACCTAAACACAATAATGTGTAAACACCTTCACGGTAGAAATAGGCGCGGTTTTGCCTATAATCTAGCCGGCAGCCTGTGCAAGAGAGCCTCCCAATGGTAAATCTTATAAATGAATTTTATTTAAACTAAGTTTTCAAATTAAATGTTACTTTAATAGCAGCATTACTCATACTCAGACTACCAAAATTTAAACTATTCTATTCTTCCTACTGTGGCTTCTGTGGAAGGCATACCACAAGTTAGCCGGTGTCACGCTACACCGAGTTTAGAGTATTTGTTTTATAATTTTTATGGTAGTGATCGGTGCCAAAAATGTGAGCTAAGTATAATCTTTGATTGGTTTCGTTTTTATAATCATTTGACAGCTGATATTTCTGAGCCTTAAGCTTAAGGCCGCTATCCCGAGAAATCGCCAAAATAGCGCATAATTGAAACCATTTCTCAACGGTTCATATAAAGCTTCTATTTTACAAATAATAATTATTTGTCTACAGAATATGAGACGTAAATTCACTTTTCCTTTACAACTTTGATAGCACTCGCGAAAAAAAATCACCTAAGTAAGTAATAAAAGTTAGGCTTTTACAGTTGGAGTCATGCTAATCGTTCAATCTAGATAAAAAAATTATGAAAAATTTCTAAGTGTTTACCAATACTAAAGAAAATTGAATTATGTTTGTAATAAATTAAAAACGCTTCTAAACTATGGCGAGATTGTGCGAGAGAGGCAACCTAGCTTCCCCTCGATTCTTCAAGCCTGGTCTGTAGGGTATGGAAGCTAGTGGAAATAGACCCATATGAAATATTTCATCTTCAAGTGTCAGAGGTATCGGCGAAGTGTCATCTAATGTCCGATAGAGGTCGCACTACGTTAAGACACACCTTATACGTCGTAGGTCACAACTAAAAGTTTTGAGTAACTTAATTTTTTTTTAACAAAAATACGACCGACTTCAAATATACTAACCCAAAACAATAGATATAGTATGCAATAAAAAGTATAAAAATAATTGCGTATTTTTATACAATCTAATTAATTAATTTAATTCTAGTTAAGATTATTGTAATTTTTGGAATCGGTGTCCTTCCGCCGCGACCCGCTCTCGCCTCTCGCCTCCTTACGACTCAAGCACATCTCACCTATAACTATGTATGTAGTTACAAACCTACCATGGATAACACTGACTCCAAAAATAACAATAATCATAACTAGAATTAGATTAATTAATTAGATTGTATAAAAATAGCTAGAAGCTTGAAGATTAGCCAGAAGTGCAAAACTTTTGTGTGCCTATGTAGGCCATTTTGTATTGCCAATACCTTAGATAATTTATATTAAAAACAATGACTTGTACTAAAGAATTAAACAGATAATATGCTTTGACTTATGATAATAAACGTTTTAAATCCACAAGTAAAACACAGTGTTAACGATTTACGGTGTAATCAACACTTTATCTGATTATAAATATGATTAACGAACGTAGTTTAATGAAAATTATTTCTATAAATAGATATTGTTGAGTGATTTTTATACTTTATTAACTACCGGTTTCGAATCCCGGTTTGTATGATGAATGTTTGTTTCAGAGTCATGGATATTTATGTATGCATAAATACTATGTTTATCTTAATATATATAAGTCCTGATGTTTATTTCCAGTTAACTCTTAAACTAATGAAGGGATTTTGATAATGATTACTTCATGGAGTGCTGTTAAGTCCAACTTGAGAGATAGGATAGTTTTTATTTCGATTTGGGCCCCATAATTATTTTTATTTCCAATATTTGTTTTGTATGAATATATTTTCTATGAGAGAATTTATTGACGGACGGTTTGACATTTCTGCTGCGAAACAATTTCACTATCGGCCGTTTCCAATGCAATATACTATCTACAGAAAGAGATAAGTTACTACCTTGTACTGTCAATAATCTGAAGCTGTCCCAATATACCCAATAAGTCATTCTTATCGCCTTATATTGGGACGCGTGAATTGAAATTTCCATACAAATTTCTATCGCTGGTAAGCTACGTTGTCCCATTGACAGACAGCGTGTACGGATAAGTTTTTATCTCAAGTAAGAGATAGACTGAATATTGGGAACGGCCGTATAACAACAGGGAGCATATTTTACGAAATAATTCTAGATGATTCCCACAAAGCCAGAATTTCCGTATTTCTAGCTCAAGTAGGAAGCGCTAACTAAACGGTATAGAATTTCGTTTGTAAGTGAGACCATAACTACATCGCCCTTGACTTGGTTTTCGTTTCATTCGACTCTAGACGATGAAATGTGACTTATATTATTTTTTTATTTAATAACTTATACCAATATTTACAATACTATTTTACCAGTGGGGGGCTCCCTTGCACCGGATGCCGGCTAGATTATGGGTACCACAACGGCACCGATTTCTGATTTCTTTCTTCTTCTTATGTCTCAAGGTAATGCAGTTGTAGTGCCGCTCATTATTTTTGGTTATGGGCGGGTCGTATCAATTACCATCAGCTGAACGTCCTGCACGTCTCGTCCCTTATTTTCATAAAAAACAATATTGATTTGTCAGTGTGTACTATAACCATACTAATCCCAAGCCTGTCTCACTGTTTACGACTTGTCAATAAAAATCGGTTACAGTAGCGATAAATTGGCTTTTATTTTTTATATTGTTAATAATACTAATAGAGCTACTGGCAACCCAAGTGCTGGCAGCTATTCCGGTCCATAATCTAGCCGGCATCCTGTGCATTGGAGCCTCCAAATGGTGTTCTGTTAATAAAAAAAGCTCTTACGGGTTGAATTTCGAAAAATCCAGAATTCTTACAAGACTTCTACTCGCCAAAATTAATATTCCTACCAAATTTCAAGTCTCTACGCCTTATGGTTCCAGATGAGTCAATATTTAGGTGAAAATCTCTTATATATATATAATAATAAGAATTATATTGAAGCGATATTAATTACACATGACAATACGAGTTGTGCCAGTAATAATATTACGTTATATAACAATATTGTATAATTATAAACCTAATTATAAATCTACAATTACACGCAATTTGTAATTTCACACGAATGACGTCATTCGACCGTATCTTAATTGGCATATCATGAATTATAAATATTTTCTCGCCTTTAGCAGCAGTTTTGCATTCAACATAGTACATACACATACAGGGAAAAGTCTGTGAAATTAATCTCAACTTCATTGTGAATTATAAAAAAAAATTATTGAAGTAGGCGTTAGTTTGCGGAAATCCATAATTATACAAATGATTTGAGTTTTCTTTAGTGTTTCAGTCTCGTGCCAGATTTGGCGAGACAACACGTCCTGAGGATGCCTCGTGTAGAGGCGTAACACGTGTCTAATTGTTTAAAGACAAATGTTGGCGGAATTAACACTAAAGAAAACTCAAATCATTTGTGAATTATATATCAAAAAGATTCTATCAATGACAATCAAACTCAAAAATTCTGTATTCTACCGGGACCTTCAGCTGATGGTAATTGATAAGCCCTGCCTATTACATTGCAGTGCCACTCGGGATTCTTGAAAAACCGAAAACTACAGTTACCGCTCGTCACCTTGAGACATAAGATGTTAAGTTTCATTTCCTCCGTAACTGACCAAAACACAATGATGCTTACACATTACTGCTTCACGGCAGAAAAAGGCGCAGTTGAGCCTCCCACTCCTTAAGCCTGTATCTTTAAGTTCCAATGGGAGGCTGTTTTTGACTTGAAAAATAAATAAAAAAAGACTATTTGATGGAGATAAATAGTGTTTCACTAATTCATTGTGTATCTTCCAAAGAGTCGCCACAAGCAGTGGAATTAAGCGAGCATGACGATGCCTGTCACAAGAACTCTACCAAATAACAAAAGATAATGTTCATCTACATAATAATAAATAAAATGTATTCCATGAATTGGATCTCTTTCACCTTCCCGTGCGGCTGTGGCCCCGACATACTTTCCATATAATCGGCCCAATTTCTTCTTGATCTCTCACTTGTACGGCATCTGCTTTGACCGTTGTAATGTGATTTGCGTTTTTAGAGGTTTCCATCTGCTTCTCAATTATTTTTATTGTGCCTAAAGATATTTTTTTTTTAATTTTTTTATGGATAATTTTTTTATATTTCTCTTACCAGAACATTTACTATACTATATTATTATACTTTTTTACTATAACGGCGCCTATTTCTGCCGTGAAGCAGTAATGTGTAAGCATTATTGTGTTTGTCTAGTGAAATAACTGGGCCAGTGAGACTTAATAACTTATGTCTCAAGATGACGAGGGCTTGATTACGCTTCGACGTAATGATAGTTTTAATTTTATGTAGTCATAGTTTTGTAAATAAGATTTGAATGCAAAATTTAAAGAAATTGACATCTTGACTGTTGCTTCTCAATTCAAATTCGTAAAGGTTACATAAATGACTTTCTTAATGATGCCACAGCTTGGGAATGGAGCGACCACCCTCAGACTAATAAATAATAAGTTTAAATGTACAATATTAGTTTGTAAACATATTTTTTGATTTAAAACAAAGTCCGCTGAGTTTGTTGCACCCGTTCTTCTCAGGTGTGCCTCAGGCAAACCTTTTGGAATGGGTGGTAGTTTTGGACTTTCAATAATTGATATCATATCCTATTTTGAATAAAAATATTTGAATTTGAATGCACTTATTCAGAGTATCTGGGAAGTAGTGTTTCAAAACAGAAACATTGCATATTTAATCGAAAACCTATATTATAATTTGAATGGGTCTCAGTGAATCAAACCTATGCAGATTCTGCTGCGAAGCCCCTGAAGAAGAAGGATGTGTATGAACACATCCTTCTGAAATGCGAGGCCATTGCCAGAATCAGGCTGGCGTGTCTTAAAACATCCTCACTCAAAGCAGAGGACGTGCCCGGCTTAGACCCTCTGAGGATCCTACGCTTCTTAAAAGGAATAGGTTTAGAGAATACAATTTAAATCCCGGCACACGTCTCCTAGTCAGTAGCCTCGATTTCACCGCAGCTCTTTGTTTTAAGACACGAGAAGTCGAAGGTAGGCGCGCTAGCGCAATCAGGGGGCACAATAGATCCTAGGATTTAAGGCGAAGGGTAAGCATAAAACACGCAAACGAAGTTTTTTTAGACAAGTTTTGTGGTGAATATATAGCATTTGGAGGTATGAACACTATTTTATCCGGTTACACATACCCTTAAGTCTTATTTGTAGGTTGCTTATGCTTGCTGTTGCTTATAGTTCACACTCCACAGCTATTTTCAACTACCACTTTTCTTTTCAGTTAAACAAGTTTTTTTTCGGCATGACGCATTTGTTTAGTACTACTGTCAGAGAATTTATTCCTATTGCTTGTATTTTTTTTATGTTGGTACATTTATTCAGATTAGTAATCAATACTGAGAATTGTAAGCATATAAACTGTTTGCGCCTGTTAAAATACGACGTTTTCCACGCAAGAATTTTGAAAAGATTAGCTTTGTTACATAGATGGCAGGCGGGCAGCTGTGAACTCATATCGCTTAAGGTCGCTGGTATTTTGTGTTGCCTTAAGTGCACCCAAATAATAATAATATCAATATATTATAACATAAATTGTAACATAATAATCGTCCAGTTTCTTCGATTACAGCAATAAGTGATTATCAATACTCCGTGAGTAGTATTAATACCGTCTATATTTATTGTTCAATAATAACAAAAGTAGATTAAGTGTCTATTATCATTCGTGTACTCAGCTGTATCAGAGTTGAGTTAGATACTTACGCATTATATAGGTATTTTTACTGATTAATGGTTAGATAGTGGTTATAACATGCTAAATATAGATGATACTGATAAAGAATAGTAATAAAATGTATATGTAAGAAATTATTGATAGACTATTAACAAAAGTGTTACTTACTCAATACAAACTCTAAAAATGCACTGGTTGTTTTTTATGTTATTAAAAAATTACATGTTTTAGAATTTAAAATTCTTTTACTACCATTTACTCATTCGAGTCTTAAAGTGTACAAGGATCGATAAAGTGTACAATATCATTTAAAATTAAAATGTAATATCACAAGAAAAAAGAAACAAGATTAAGGGACGAGACGAAAAACCAGGACGTTCAGCTGATGGTAATTGATACGACCTGCCTATAACTATGCAGTGCCGTTTAGGATTCTTGCAAAATCCAAAAATTCTAAGCGGCACAACAATTGCGCTCGTCACCAGTAATTTTACTAGATACGACGCCCTTCAGACCAAAACATAATAATGCTTACACATTACTGCTTCACGGGCGAAAGAGGCGCCGTTGTAGTACACATAATCGAGTTTGATTATAATAATTTCCAAACGAGTCATTACATTACTGTATAATGAAAACATAAAGTTACATGGCATTGGCTACAAAAATTCAGTTTACAATTATAACCAAAATTGTATTTTGTGCAAGATGCAGGTCTTCGGAAGTTAATTTTAACTTGATATTTTTTTTTAAATGTTATTACGTAAAGCGATAAAAATAGTCACGCAAGGTCAACTTTGGTAGTATATTCTATAGAGAATATAATTTTATAGCGTGTTTAGTGAAATAAGAGACCAGACTTACAAAAAGAGTAAAAGAATAAGTAATGATAATAACAGAAGAAAAATACAACTTTTTCATAAGATAGGAAAGTCAAGCAAATCATGAACTTTCCATTTTGTTGCAACTGTTACACTTTAGTATAAAACCTTATGTGCTTAAATAATATAATTGGCTAAGTAATATGATAAATGATTAATGTGAATGTGATGATCAAAAAGATTTAAGAAGTCATATTGAGATTTATTCAACTACCGGTTAAAAGATATCAGAATCCACACATTACTGTCTGTAACATATTGACTCTCAACTCAACTCTAAAAACTCACTGTATCAACTCCAGCCGTTCAGTATTCTTTGTATGAAACTGCCTCCTGCAACTCATGCTAATAGTAAATCGCCTCGCATCGGGACAAGTTCACGAACTGCGGCGAGTTGCGAATACTCCTCTCCATACCCGGCTTAGAAACATAAGCGAAGATCACACGGCTCCGTTTCTTCGACTACGCGGTTACGGTTTTTCGAACAGACGCGCACGGTTACGTTTCTTCGACCACGCGGCTACGTTTCTTCGACCATGCGGCTTCGTTTCTTCGACTACGCGGTTACGGTTCTTCGAACACACGCGCACGGTTACGTTTCTTCGACCACGCGGCTACGTTTCTTCGACCATGCGGCTTCGTTTCTTCGATTACGCGGTTACAGTTCTTCGACCGCCTGGTTATGTTTCTTCCACCATGCGGCTCCGTTTCTTCGACCACGCAGCTCCGTTTCTTCGATTACGTGGTTACGTTTCTACGACCATGTGGCTCTGTTTCTTCGACTACGCAGTTACGTTTCTTCGACTACGTGGCTACGGTTTTATAGCCAGTCGCGGAAACAGTCATCGCGGCCTTAATCGCAAAGTCACACGGATTGAAAGCCACGGCAGTTTAGCTGTATGAAGCCTAAGCCTTAAAAGAAAATACTTTCACAGAGTGGTCCTGTTCACTAAACAGCAGTAAGTTTGATTCCCACAAGCTATTAATTTACATTTACTTCCAAAAATTACACAGCTGAATTACTTAAAAATCAACCATTAAGTCATGATTCCCGAGATACATGACTCACAAATGATTTCACGTCAATCAATGTAAATATTGTTTAGTAACGCTCTGTGATAACCGATAAGCTGTATGACTAACAATTGACTTATGTACTTAATTGACCTGATTGTCCATAACTTTCGAAGAAAACACGAGAATTAACATGTTTTGTTGTAAAACGCAATCGAAGTGCTGCTCAGAAGAGTAGGACCATCTATAAATAAATAAATAAATCTATTAGGTTAAGTGGTTTGTCTAATAGTAAGTTTAATTGTAAGATATCACCATCATCATCATCATCATCAGCCGGAAGATGTCCACTGCTAGACAAAGGCCTCCCCCAAAGATTTTCCCGACGATCGGTCCTGCGCTGCCCTCATTCAAGTATTGCGGCGATCTTAACCAGATCGGTCCATCTTGTGGGGAGCCTACCAACACTGCGTCTTCCGGTACGTGGTCGTATCGAGGACTTTACTGCCCCAACTGCCATCTCCTTCGAACTATGTGCCCTGCCCACTCCTTCTTCAGTATCGCAATCATTTGGGCTATGTCAGTGACTTTGGCTCTCCTACGGATATCCTCATTTCTGATTAGATCTCGCAGGGAAACGGCGAGCTAAGAAGGCTATCTTAAGATATAATAAATAATTGTAAGATATTATGAAAAATAATTAAACAAAAGCCTCCAAACTCATAAAAAAACTCAAATCAACCAATTATCCTAACCTTCATAATATAGACGACAGAAGTGAAAACTTTGGTGATGTTAATAATACTAAAGACAACTATGATCACCAAGCGAGTCTCAAACACTTTCCCGAACGAGGGTTACGTAGCCGAGCCGGCTAAGTCTCACTGAATACCCACAAAATAAAAAACTCACCACGCCTTAAAAGTTGTCACTTTAATAAGAACTGCCTGCTAACATATAAAAACATAGTGAAATAAATAGCAAATTGCAAATTTATTCTATTAGGTTTAGTATTTTGTATTTCAGAAGCTCTCAAGCGTCATAAGAAATTAACGCGAAGTCGGGAGAAGAAGTAAATAACCGTATTTAAATACTATAAATTTAAATCTTACAACAAGATCACGAGCGTGACCATATTTTAAGGAAAGGATTGACCCACCTGAGAATGAGGAAGCCTGACTCGAGAATAAAACAAATAATTTCACTTTTCGACTTAATAACTCACAGAAGTTCTATTGAATAGGTCACCATCATCAATAAGGTCTTTTGATGATCCAATATTGGATCTAGTCCTCTTTTTTTGTTAGTCAACTGCTAGCGATCTTCTGCCTGTCTGGTCTCGTCTAGCCTCGACCATCTGCGTCATCGGGTGTCGCCAGCCACAGTGCTGCTAAAGCCTCCCACGCTCTCGAGTGCACTCTATGATTCCATTATAGGACTTTCCTTGTCCAGAGACTCTTATCCATTCTTGTCTACTGTTTATTTGCTAATATTACTTAAGTTCACCACTGCGGATCCAGTCATCGCGAGTTCGGTGGGTAGGGTTTTTCTAAGAATTGCTCTTTCCAAGTGCCTCTGTGCGACTTAAAAAGTTTCTGCAGAATTCTAAGTAAGAGTGTCTATAGAATAGATGAGCATGAGCATGAAAACTATTCGAAGACTTGGTTATTTTCCAGCGTTTGTTCCTTGTACTGAAAGTAATTAATCGGGCACAAAATTTGACTAAAATGTCCTTCCACTTTCTAATTGTACCTATATTTGTTTTGGGATAACATTGTTTAAATCTTTCAGTCCTGGTCTATAATAATAGAAGTGATGCCAGCTTGAAAAATTTGGGAAAATGATACAATAATGTAAATAAAGAAAAATCTATGATAAAATAATGTAATTTATTTGTTAGACTATTGTCTCATCCTATTGATTTTTATGACGTGTTTAATATGTTTCAATGTAATACTCAATAAATAAATTGTTTAGACAATAGTGAAAAACGCCATCGGTCATTAAATAAATCGTTCTATTCGCTCACCTGAGCTTGTCACTATTAAAATTAGGATGATGTCATCAATGTAATCGTATCGAGTACTCGATAGCTGTCAGAGTATGCTACTTAAATTACGTCAATCTCCGCCATCGTGTCGTCTATTCGAAACTTTTACGGTATGAAACGCGCAGTTATTTGACATAAGTTTGAAATAGAAGTAATTACAGTATGGCGATTACGACGAAGTATAATCCGGTTAAGTTTGAAAGCGAACAGTTGTTTAAAACGTAGTGAATTTCGGCTATCTACGTTTTTTGCAAGATGTAGCCGTCATCTGTCAATCCATCAATGGCTGCACGTTTCATACAATCGAGTGAATAGCTTTTATATTAGAGAGTTTCGCTAGGCTGACGAATATTATATTTTTTCTGCTTGGGCTACAGAAATTGACTTAGATAGTTGGTGATCTGCGAAAAAGTTTTCTGTTGCTGCTAAACTGCTGTCACAATAATTTTCGAACTTGGACAGTTTTTAAAATGTTCGAATTCTCAACATGTCCGTAACATAGATGTGGTATCGGAAAGCCTTGATAATGAGATATATTTATGTACTTCTCGTTGATATAACAGAGGTGTATCGGTTTCATTACAACTATGAATGTTACATTTATTTAGATATACCAAGAGTTTATTTATCGAAATTATTTTCATCTCACGCCACGTGTCTGTCTATTTGTCTCTGTCTGTATGCGTGGATTGATGCATTTACTGTATTGTTCTATATGTATGTACTCAATAACTATAACAATGTTTTTACTTATTAGAAAATAAGAACTTATAATACCATTCTGTTTTGGAAAGAGCAACCTTAGAGTTTCTTGCTCTATCTTCTCTAAGGAAATCTGCCTTCCGAATGAGCTGTATGAAAAAATGACATGTTTCAAATGTAATGCAATTTACCTACGAATTTTTTTTTTTGATTTGATTTGTTATTGTACTATTGTATTAGCTCACTAACCCTCATATATCATCTGGTATTATTACTATCATTGTATTATGTTGGCTAATGTTCAAATATATCCCCCGACTTTATAGCCTTAATAAACAAGACTTGAATACCAAAACCTATTAATATATAATAATAATATTAACACACTCTTAGACAAATTATCTTGCCCCAAAGTAGGCATAGCCTGTAATATAGGAGCAAAACAATGATGTATTTAATATAATATTTACTTAAACATACATAAATACATATAAAAATTCATGACTCGGAAAGGGCTACTGTTGATTTAGTATTGACGAACCTGAATTCCCTTCCCAAGTGTTTTTTTTATAAAAATAAGGGACGAGACGAGCAGAACGTTCAGCTGATGGTAATTGATTCGCCCTATCCATTTCAATGCAGTGCCGCTCAGGATTCTTGAACAACCCAAAAATTGCGCTCGGCACCTTGACACATAACATGTTAAGTCTCATTTGTCCAGTAATTTCACCAGCTACGATGCCCTTCACACCGAAACACATTACTACTTCACGGCAGAAATAGGCGCCGTTGTGGTACCCATAATCTAGCCGGCTTCCTGTGCAAAGTAGCCTCCCACTGGTACTGTTCAGCGCGGGAAAGAAACTCTCACTTCAAAAATATATTTGTGAAAACTTCTTGAGGTGCTTTGAAGGCTTTTCTCAGCCAAATGGTATTTACATCTGACGGTATATTGTTTTTTCATTGTTGCAGGCATGGTTGGTGCACCCGATGTTGTCAAATCAACAGGAAAACTCGAGGGTTATTCACCACATATCAACGGAAATCCTGTATTCACTATCAGCGGTAAGTACTGTCACACTTAGATAGGTTACGTCTAGATAGAACGTCTTGCTGTTAGGCAACGCATAAAAAAACAGGCCTGGTTTATTACTTTTTATGATTTGGGATTGCTTGTAACTTATTCTAGTAGGCTTCATAATATACATAATAGCTTTAAGGGTAAATGTATACACTTTTATAATAAAGTCCCAGCCACTTTTGAGGCATTATCTTTATATAAAATACGTTTTATCAAAAATCCAAGTGATCGGCCAGCCCGGGACTAGATTATGATTATTTTATAGCAATAACAATGACAGTACAATACTGTTTATTTTATTAAATAGAGCGCAAAAAAATATTGCTGGGAGAGTTACTTGCACCGCTTCTTCCCTCTCAGAGAGCCATTTATTGCCGAAGCGGTGGTAGTGTAAGAAATGACATCAAAAAGAATTCTAACTTCGCGACAAGCTACGTCTGACACTCGCGATAAGTATGTCACTTTAAGTGCACGTGCGTTACTGAATATAGAGGTTAACAGTTCGCCATTTTTTTCGAAGTTATCAAAGTCTAACTAGACGTATAAATTATCTAAGGTCACATCCTTAGATTAAGGATTAGTCTCCGCTACGCTCCAACTAGATACCGTACTACCCAAGAACTATAGGTTTTTCTATTACGGCAACTATTAGATACTTGTGTACATACTACTCTATACTACTATATACTCGATACTTGATACTCAATGGCATCTTTCAAATTTTGTAACATACGCTTCGTCTGTGGCTTCGTGTTATTTTACAGTGAAATTAATAAAATACAAAATACTTACTGTTGATAATATGTGATCGCAGTGACTTTCTTATTTCTTGTAGTATTACTTTTACAAAGTTTTACTACGCAACCTGGCATTTAGTTTTAATTATAAGCAAAACTTAACAGAACATGTGACACGTCAACCTCATACATTGTTCGAGACTGGTTCGAGTACACCCATATGGGCGTATAGCCACACTTTGCAACTAAGTCTGTGGTATCTAGTTGGAGCGCAGCGGAAACCAATCCTTAATCTAAGGTCACATCTTATTTTAACCCACGGATTCATTGAAATCAAACCCTTTTCAAATGCATTCTATTATTTCGAATTGAAACACCTTTTCCTCAAAATAGAACTTTAAATGATTTATTGAACGTCATAAACTATTATCCATTCCAAAATTTATGCCTCAAACCTAAGAAGAACGGGTGCAAGAAACAATCTTTTTTTCTTTAAATTGTTCTCTAAATGATTCTTTAGGAAGTTATAAATAGCTCGTGTTCCTTTGCAGAATAAATTATTATTTATTATAAATTATTCAGAATCATCCTATACTGACTCTTAACATTGCTCCTTGGGGCATTCCGTTGTAGAATTTCGAGTTATGACAAAAATTCGAATTTTTTGTTGTGACAAAATGATTCGTTCTTTCCGCTATAGAATTTATATATTTAACTAGCTGTCCTGTAAATAGAAAAAAAAATAGATATAGTTTGTAATCCTTAAAAGATTGTCATATACCATCACAGACTTTCCTATAGACCTATATAAGATTGAGAAGAAGACAGCGTTTTCGTTGAAAGCTTCCAGACGACTAAAACCTTTCACGAGAGCCACGCTATCCATTGTTGAAAACAGCATGAAAATCGGTGCAGTTATTTTTTGATTTTTTCGCGAACAGATAGAAATACAGATGCAGCGGAGGACTTTGTTTTATGATATGTAGTGATGTCTCACTGAGTCAAAGTTAAAGTTTTTATTTGCATAAATATGTTAGATTGATGTTACATAAATATTATAAAGTTTGTGTCATAAATATTTGCCACATGTATGACGTGCAAATTTTACAAAATACATTTCTAAATCATTTGTTACAATAATATCAATTTAACAAAAAATAAATAGCAGTATTATTTATTTTTATATTATACTAGTGGACCCAACAGACGTTGTCGTGTACACACGCTTTAAATTTGAAAAATCGGTCCAGCCGTTGGGAGGAGTTCACTAACATACACATGAGCAGGAGAATTATATTATATGGGCGGAATCGAGAATCTAAACCAATCTCAAATTCACTGAAACAAACAAAAAAGTCATCAAAATCAGTCCAGCCGTTTAGGAGGTAGTTTAATTGTGAATCTAAACCATTTTCGAATCCACCTGAAGACACACACCAATCTCAAATTCACTGGAACACACAAAAATATCATCAAAATCGGTCCAGCCGTTTAGGAGGTAGTTCAATTGTGAATCTAAACCATTCTCGAATCCACCTGAATACACACAGAAAGTTTCATTAGAATCGGTCCAGCCGTCTAGGAGGAGTTCAGTGACATACACACGCACACAAGAATTATATATATAAAGATTATTTAAAAAAATTGTCAATTTTTTAATTAAAATATTCGTTCATTGATTATAAACAGTTTTGACTAAGGTATATTTTCAATTTAGATGAGAAATTCCTATTTGACGATACCTTTGGGATGTTATTATAGATTTTTATGCACATACAAAAATAGTTTCTCTGAAGTAATGTAGTTCTACTGCAAGGTAGTCTGAGTCAGTGGAATTTGTTTGTACCTACTCAGTATTTGATCTCATTGGTTAACATATTCGCATAGTTATTCTTATAAACTCTATAAATATATGATAGCTCGGGTCTTTTAGCTTTTTATAATTCAAGAATGTTCTTCGGTACACAAATAAAAATAAAAAACGTTTTTAATTGCGTACGCTACAAGTAGGAACGTCCTGCAGAAAACATGTTATGCTGGTTTTTCCAAGCATAATATTAAAGGGCTAGTCAAAATCGAGCACAGAATGTTCCAATTAATCTCATACGGCATTACAAATAAACTTGGTATAAGGTTATACCTGAGAATAAACCAAGAATATGCAAAATGTTGACCATATCGCTGACAACACTGTCAATTCAAATGCAAAATCAAATATTTTTATTCAAAATAGGCTGTAACTTCACTTATTGAAAGTCAAAAACTGTCACCCATTCCAAAAAGAATGCCACAGACATGAGAGGAATGGGCGCAACAAACTCAGCGGGCTTTTTTTTATCAAAAAATATGTTTACAAAGTAATAATGTACAATTAAACTTATTATTTAAGAGCATAAGGGCGGTCGCCCCATTCCCAATCTGTGGAATCATTAAGATAGACATTTATGTTATAGTAACCTCTACCACACGAGGGTTTTAGCAATTCTTTTGAAAATCGTAATACTTTTGTTTTGAACATTTTCTGGGATCTTTTTGTAAAAGCATATATATCTCCAAAAGACTTACTCATTCGACTTAGCCGAGTAGTAGGCATAACAAGTTTATGTTTGTTCCTCGTGTTAACATTATGATTGTCACAGTTTCTAGCAAATTCCTCAATGTGCTTATGTACATATAGAACATTATCAAGAATATATTGAGAGGCAACAGTCAAAATGTTTATTTCTTTAAATTTTTATCTTAATGATTAAGGACCTAGGAAATAAATCAGACTACAATGATAATTCTGAACGTTATTCGAATGTCAAACAGCCTTAGAAATAAACGCGGGAAATGTGAATATGTCCGAATAAACCAAACATAAGCAAAAGGTTTACTTGCAAACATTTTGCATATTCTTGGTTTATTCTCAGGTATAACTTTATACTAAGTTTATTTATAAGGCCGTAAAACTTATTCATTTTAGTGATCAAAACAGTAGAATTTTCATTGACTCTCAAAGTTATTGTAGGAGTTAAACATTATGTCAAAAATCCGACAAACTTGTAATGTTAGATTATTTATTTCGTCTATAAATAAACTTTGACAAGAAACGTCGAAACAAAAATGAAATTGAAAGTTAACCTTAATTTTAAGGCGACACTAAATGCCAGCGACCTTGAGCGATATGAGTTCACGGCTGCCGGCCCGCCATCTATGTAACAAAGCCAATATTTTCAAAGTTCTTGCATGGAAAATAGTTTATATGCTTAGAATCCTCGTTATTCACTAATAATCTGAATAAATGAACCCACACAAAAAGTTCAAGCTATAAGAATAACTTTTCTGAGAGAAGTACCAAAAAAATACGTCACGCCATGCCAAAAAACTTGTTTAACTTCAAAGAAAAGTGATAGTTCAAAAAGGCTCGGCAGTGTTAACTATAACCAACAGCAAGCATTAGCAACCTACAAATAAGACTTAAGGATATGTGTAACAGGATTAAGTTGTGTTCATAGCTCGAAATGCTATACTTTCACCACAAAACTTGTCTAAAAACACCATGTTTGCGTGCATGTACAAACTCAAACAAATCGCGCGTGTGAGACGTAGCCTGTCACGCACGCTAAAGTAATTTCTGTAAATGATTAATAGTATAAATAAGTAACAGTCTAAATAAATAATAAATAATAAATAAACCTGGCCTGTTTTCATCGGTTGCCTAGCAGCAAGAGGCTTAATTATTATTTTATGAAAATAAAGGACGAGTCGAGCAAGGCAAGGCTAATGGTAATTGATATGCCTTGTCCATTACAATGCAGTACCGCTCAAGGTTATTGAAAAACCCAAAATTCGGCACTACAATTGCGCTCGTCACCTTGAGACATAAGATGTTAAGTCTTATATTTTTCTCAGTAACTTCACTAGCTACGGCGTCCTTCAGACCGAAACACAATAATGCTTACACATTTCTGCTTCAAGGTAGAAATAGGCACCGTTGTAGTACACAAAATCTAGCCGGCATCCTGTGCAAAGGAGCAGCTAGGTATCTAGACATAAACTACCTAAGCCTGTAATTTAACAAAAATGTATAATTTTCGTATTTTTCTTTTGTTTGTACTAACTTCCTGCCAAATTTCATGCTGATAAGCCAGACGGAAGCATCTTATAGGTTTTGATTTTATTGACGTGTTTAATATTAAGCCTGATGGGCTGATAACCTTGATTTTGTTCCATCAAGGGACTGATAACTTTATTTGATGTTCATTTCATATCAATTCCTCTTCGCCATCCTGAGGTGTAGAGCCTTCAGACATCTTTTATTAAATGATCCTTAGATTAGTACGTATTAATTTTAGAGGTTTCACCAGTAGCATGCCTCCTTTGCACAGGAAGTCGGCTTGATTATGGGTACCACAACGGCGCCTATTTCTGCCATGAAGCAGTATTGTGTAAACATTACTGTGTTTCGGTCTGAAGGTTGCAGAAGCTAGTGAAATTACTGGGCAAATGAGACTTAACATATTATGTCTCAAGGTGACGAGCGCAAGTGTAGTGCCGCCATTGATATACAAAAAATCCTGTATATCAATGAGTCCCGCTCAGAATTTTTGGGTTTATCAAAAATCCTGAGTGGCACTGCATTGTAATGGGTAAGGCGTATCAATTACCATCAATTGAACGTCCCTTATTTTCATAAAAACAAGAAGAACCCTGAAACTACAGCATGTTCGTTACCCGACACATAGACCTAGCAATAACCGTTCGATAGAGAGAGCCCGTATTGTATTCAAATACAGTGATTATAATAAGCATTGTCTTGAAACAAATCGATCACAATTAAAACACACTGTCGTACCCCAATTAGTTTTATAATTAGCATTCATCCGCAGAGTAATCGAAGGAAAAAATTTAAATTAAATACGTCCTTGTGCAAACTATTCTTATCTGGATTGTAAAATCATTCAAAATTACTTTACTATTATGTCGTTATTATTCTAGCCACTTTATGGAATTAGTAGCTTATGCCCGCGACTTCGTCCGAGGAGATAAAGGATGTTTAAAAATAATAAGCAAGTTTGGATTTGAAGATTATCTCATGTCCTATTCCAGTTCCGATTCCCGTTTTCGCTCCCGTTCCCAACATATTATTTGAATCTTATTTCGAGGAAGATTGCTATGGCAAATAAAACCTGCTAGCGGCATAGCTATAGGTACCTCATCGACGTGAATTTCAGTTTTTCCAAAGAACAACAAATCCCGCGGGAACCATGGATTTTCCGGGGCAAAAGCTTTTGTCCTTTCCCAAGCTCCAGTCTATCGCTGTACCAAATTTTATCAAAATCGTTTCAGTAGCTCGCCGGAGCTACTGAAACGATTTTGATTTTGAAAAGTGTAACAAACAAACT
This sequence comes from Leptidea sinapis, assembly GCF_905404315.1. Classification (NCBI taxonomy): domain Eukaryota; kingdom Metazoa; phylum Arthropoda; class Insecta; order Lepidoptera; family Pieridae; genus Leptidea; species Leptidea sinapis. The sequence goes on from NC_066297.1 coordinate 3,114,712, forward strand.
TACATTCACATTTATAATGTTTGTAGGGATTGTCTGGGTCATAAATAAAATTTGAAAAACAAAATTTTATGAACGATGCGGTACTCGAACCCACGACCTCCGGCGTTCCGTGCTGGTGCTCTAACCAACTGAGCTAACCGTTCGAGTAAGATAGACCTTCCTAGAACCTACGTAAAATTTGCCTTTGGTATCAGATTACTAGCTTTTTTTTCTATTTACTAGTATGTTTTTCGCTTTTATGGAAGATGAAGCAAATATACAAATTCTTAAAAATAAGCATTGTTTTCGATTAAAAAAACTATCGAACAACAAGTAAAAAAAGTATTTTCAGTTAAGGCATCAGAAAGAAAAACGTTTGAAAATACATATATTAAAATTTCTCTTTGATAAGATATTTAGTTTTGTTGTTAAATCTCATATAATTATAGGAGCCTACCCTTAAATGGAAAGGCGTTGAAATATTTAACATTACTTTTACGTATAAATTAGATATACATATTGTTAAAATAAATTATAATAATAATTTTAACAATCACTCTAAAAAAATCGTTTTATTTTTACCAGGGAATTTGAAGCCTTAATGGTTTTTTCAGGATGTTCCTAGGACCTAATATAGGACCTATATTTCTAGACACTTAACGGCATCTAGTAGCGAGTAGTGGTACATTTGCGATTATATTATTATAGTTTAATATGCCTATGGTATATATTATAACACTAGAAATATTCGACTGCTTGTAACTAATTCTAGTAGGCTTCATAAGATACATAATAGCTTTAAGGGTAAATGTAAACACTTTTATAATAAAGTCCCAGCCACTGTTCGAGCATTATCTATATATAAATCCTACTACTCCACAATTGAATATCTAAGTGATCGGACAGCCTGGAACTACCTTGTGAAATAATGTAACACCCGTGCAAACAGTAGTTTGATTTGACTTATTGGGTTTATACAAATGATTTAAGTTATCTTTAGTGTTAATTCCGCCAATATTTGTTTTTTAAAAACAATTCTCAGTCTCGTGCCAGATTTTGGCGAGACAACACGTCCTGAGGATGCCACGTGTAGAGGCGAAACACGTGTCGAATTGTTTTTAAAAAACAAATATTGGCGGAATTAACACTAAAGAAAACTTAAATCATTTGTATTATTATGGATTTCCGCAAAGTAACGCCTAATTCAATAAATTTTCTTATTGTTTTTATGTTATGTGATTTATTAGAATGGAAAAGAAGCGAAAAATAGACAGTGAAAGCAGAATGTTCAAAAGTAAATGGAACTTTCTGTATTTTATAATTGAGTTTAGTAATAAGGCACTATTATTTATTACTTTTATTTTTACTACTATTTGTAATAAAACCATAGCTGCTCTCAAAGAATATAAACATCAACCGACGTTGTTAAAAGTTGTAGTTGCAAAAAGTGCGCGTTCGCCCCTTGCTTATTTACAATTTAACGAAATACGCCGGTCCGAAGTAGTTTAGGCCGCCTGACTATTGACTGTTGACGGTTTCTGTATTTTGGGGTTACAACTCAAATCACAACTCAAGTCACTTATTGTAAATGTTAAAAGCAAATGTTAAAAGGTATTATTAGCGTGGTATTCCTAACATTTTAGGCAAAAAGCGCTCGAACGTATATTTATAGCATTAGATAGGTACGAATAGATATGTTTTATGTTGATAGCTATCATATTTTTAAGATAATATAAATATTTCAAATAAAAAACCCTATTTTTCAAAAAGTGAATCTATCGAGATTTGTTTTCGTAATCGTGTTATCAAAACTGCAATAATTTAGATAAAGAAATGAAGATAATCATATCAAAAGACTGGAACCGTAGTATATGTAGATGTATTTTAAAAAATGTTACTTTTTATGACTTTTGTAAGTGTTTATTATACATTGATTTACTGAAATATGGTTAACTACTAATGATAATCCATTTTATAATGAAACTAACTATAGAAATAATACAAATATTTTTTTTTTGTCTAAAAAGAAAACGTATATTATACAAAAAAAAACATGTACAAGGTACTACATGCTCATAATACCTACAACACAATATTATGCATCACAACCATTAGGTACAAAGATTAAGAAGAAGTATACATACCTAAGTTTGGTAAATACATTTAGACAAGTAGGTATGAAATTGTTATAACACACGAGACATACAGTAGGTTTATGTGAAACAGACATAAAAGCTTGTGACTTATTCCACAAGATAGCTATTTTGCTGGAGAGTTGGTATGTAGTCTACATTATGACAACAATCTTTGAGTAAATGGCTGAGCTCTAACTCCTAAGTTTCCCTGTGTTTAGGATATTAGTAGATTTAACTACTTACATACAATATTGTAAAATTGAATTTACAAGATATCTTTAATTTAGAGAAATTTCTAAAAAATCTTAAGAAGAGTCTTAAGATTTCCATTGCTTCCTGTCTCATGTGACTCTCCTTCATCTTGGACCCGCTGTTAACTTAAGTTTATCCTCCCAGATGGTAAACAGCCTCCCTCGATTTCGTTTACCATTCCATGGACACCATTCCCTCACTGCCCTGTGCCATTTTCCTTTTGAGTCTCGCATCAATATCGTAAACTACTTCATATTAATAATGAATTCATCTTAAATATATAACCGATTCAAATTTTACTTAAAGACAGATAAAAAGGAAAACTTTGCTGTTATAATAGCGCAAGGCGTTACAATAATTCATATTGAAGTAAATTGTTACGAAACATAATTTTATTATTTTATTAAAATAGATCGTTTCATATTAGTATGGTATCTTTCATAGTTTAAATCCAACGACGTTCTATAAACAATATGGACATATAATTCGAAGTCTGCTTATAGCGGAACGGTAAAAGTGAGCTTAAAGACAATGTAAGCATACTTTTCTCCTTAGTCGTGTGTCAACTGTCACTGTCCGAATTGAACCTAAACTGAATAAATATTTTACATTGCTGCTTATTGACCAATAATATTTTAAACAAGGTGTGTACACAGCAATTAAAAAGTATCCTATCTCTCAAGATAGACTAAACTGTACTCCATGAAGTAATCCCCATTAAAATCCGTTCATTAGTTTAGGAGTCCATCGCGGACAAACAACGTGTCACGTAATTTATATATATTAAGATATTGACTAGCATCAGTCCGAATACAACCATTGTGTTGATTGCATAAAATTCAGGCCTTTTTTATCCCCTTTTGGCTGTCAGATCATATTTATAGGTATTAATTTAATCTTTTTAAGAGCTTTGGATTATCTATAAATAAATAAATATTTTTTTAAGCATTTATGTTTTGTTACATAAAAGAAGTGTAACTTTTTGCGTAACTATTAAAAGAAAAAGGCCAAGGCAGAGCAAGAGATTGAGTATTGATATTTAAAAAAGAAGCAAGTCATAAGTTGACAAGCATGTTGGTTCAAACGTCTCCAAGCTCGACTCACAGACCAGGAAGTGACACTAACTAGTACATATTTTGTCATTTGTACACAGCGGTATTTACTCCGACGGCATGCATTCATCGAACAAGTCGTCACAGACATAAATCCCTACTAATATTATAAATGTGAATGTAAGTTTAATGCTATTCAACCGATTTTGATAAAATTTGGTACAGCGATAGACTAGAGCTTGGGAAATGACATATGCTACATTTTATCCTGGAAAAATTCAATGTTCCCGCAGGATTTGCGAAAAAATTTAAATTCACGACGATGATTTATAACTATACCAATAGTAGGTTTAGTTTGCCATAGCAATCTTACTCGAAATAAGATTCCAAAAATATATTGGGAAAGGGAGCGAAAACGGGAACCGGAACTGGAATAGGACATGAGATAATCTTCAATTCCAAACTTGCTTATTATTTTTAAAAATCCTTTATGTACGCCGACGAAGTAGCGGGAATCAGCCACTTATTAATATACCGACATTCATAAACAACCAACTACAATAAATATATTTCACGATGAAAGAGGGTATCTTCAGGATTATTCAAAGGTGTTTGATAGCCGTGTCAGCGCGGGACCTATCCACTGTAGTTGAGCGTACAAATATCACTTTACAAAACTTTATTGTATAATAATAGGGTACTTTGGAAAAACTAACATGCCTCAAGCTATAGGAATATTATAGACGGAGTATCTACATCACGCATGGAATCGCGCGAAAATACGATAATATAATATTAATAATAACTGATTTATGTTTAATAAAGTGTTTAATAAGATGTTGATTAAGGCTAAAAATTAATAAACCCATCACCAGGTGGAATTAAAAGAACATTGTGTTCCACTTCCTAAATTCAACGGTTTTAAAATATAAAATTTGTAAGCTTCGTAAAAAAGTAAGGAAAAAAACTGTTGAATTTAAATTAAGATCGAATTTTATTGCATAAAAAAATCGATAGGCAGTTTAAATATTAGTGAAAAAAAGTTTCGTATTCAAACAGCTGCATGGCCTATGAAATATAAACATCGTAGACAAAATCTACAAAATGAAGAGCAGATTAAGACAAAAATAAATATAATGCTTCCTATCTCATTTTCTCCCACGTTAAATCTTATGAATTTATGTGTCTGTCTCATTTTTCATCTTTTTCGTATCATCAACTTTCATATCACAACATCGTTGCTAAAGAAGTTTTCACTTTAAAAATAAAAAATAATTGATATTATAAATATAATATCAATCGCGCTGTCTTAGCTTTCGTAGCTCTGTTTGCAGTGGGCACACAACATTAGCACAGTAGACATATCTACTGTGACATTAGACCTCCATTAAATTATTTAGTTACCATCTGATATGCGCAAGTTTAATGCGCCCATATAAATATTGTAATTGTTATCAGATAAGGCAATGCTCAATGTAAATCGATTGCTGTTTTTGTCCTAATGTCATTGTTAAATGATTAAGTCATGTTTTTGTGCAGGAAATCGTAACTACATCATTAGTTTTTGTGGCTTATTCAATTCAGTTTTGTGTGAAAAGTGTAACAGTTCTGTCGTCATGAGGTTCAACGTGGAAATCGCTATTCATAAATGTTGGAGAAAAATAAACGGGTATACGATACTAGGTATTTATATGTTTGTTTACGTTATAGGTTATATAAATACCTACTGAAAGATTTATATTACAATGTGTACCAATTAAGAACCTTTGAGTATATCAGCTATTTAACAGAAAGAGGGTTCTTTGCACAGAATGGGTGCCCCACGGCGCCTTATTCTGCTATCAAAGCAAAATTAGTGTGTTGGTGTATTGTGTATGGGTTTGAAGAGCTACGTAGCTGGTGAAATTACTGTACAATTGAGTGTCGTAATAAGTCACGAGAACAGTGCCACACAGAACTTTGGGTTTTCTAAGAATCTTGAGTAGTATTGCATTTTAATGGGCAGGGCTTATCAGCTGAACATATTTTTCGTTTCGTCACTTCCTCACAACAATAAATTTTATGAGGACACTTATTTCTTATAGCCAACAATATAGTTTTAAGTCATCTTTGTACGACTAAATGCGTGCTATATTACTCGACCCGATTCCTACCGCTGAAATACACCTTCGCACGACACGCCCAAATAACGATATCATCCCCACCATCTGGATGTGTGGCGCTCCTCCACAGTGCGGTTTTCTAGGAACTTTTTTCCACGTACAACCAAGCTATGAAATGAGTTCCTTTATGCCGTTTTCCCAGGACGAAACCACATGAGAACCAAAAAAGCGCGTACACCTTCTAAAAGGCCGGCAACGCTCCTGTGATTCCACTCGTGTTGCTAGAGAATGTGGGCAATCACTGATGATGTTGTGTGATCACTTAACATAAGGGATACCCGTACGCTAAATAAAAATCCTAATATTATGCAAACTTTTATTATAATCGAATCAATGATTCGGCATCACATATAGGATAAACACTCTCTCAGCTAGATAAATTTAAAACACACCGACTCAGCAATTTACTAAATATCCTTGTGATTGCATTATCAACAAATTAAATTGAATTTTTATCAACAGATGAGATTGGGAGTCCGGAGAACGGATACACAATGGGATCTATAAACTCCAACGGTGATCTGAAGAGCCCAGGTGATCCACCTGACAAGAGTGTCAACGATGAAGACGCGGAGAAACAACCACTCTCTGGGGTAAGTGAACCGTGCTCAGATAAATCTCTTACTATCACATTCGTTCTCAGGCCAAATCATTGTGGTGCAAAAGACACGAAGCAGCAATAAAGACGTCTTCATTTGCAATGGGAATTAAAGCAACTAACGACTACAAAAGTCATCATGTTTGACATTGACTATATCGTTGTTTACTCTGTATAATAATAGATGGCGTTGATGTATTAAAAACTAAAAACTAGGTCGCGGCTTCGAGTCCGCATCGTTCATAAAATCTGTTTATAAATTTAATTTGACGTTTTATCTTCCGTTTACCACTGGATACACGAGCCGTACAACTACGAAACAATAACAGCACCTGGCAGCCTTTAAAAAGAGTATACTCCTTCAGCAAAGGCGAAAAAATTCCTTACGGTTCCTCTAAAATCTAAATTATCATAAAGGGAACTTTACACTTTTTTCTATAATACTAGATCGGTATACGGTCGTTTATAAGAAATTTTATTGCATGAGAAAAGTTCAAGGACTACAATGCAACAAAAACGACCGTGAACGGTTAGCACTGAAAAATCAATAGATGCATATAATGCAGTCGTAACAAACAAACTGTAGTTACATAGAATATTTTTTAAACTGTGTCTTGTACTACACATTCTTTATCCCTGTTCGTAGAACTAATTATACTAGCAATTGTTTTATTATAAGAGCATGCAACACTTATAATAATAATTATAGTCACTTAGACATTTTTCATAGCAGCTATCCAACTTTCACTAAAAAAATTAAAGAATATCTTAAACATTCTTAAAATATGTCCAACCGATAAATTTGATAAATTTTGTTTCATTTGTATTTTTGTGTACTTTTTTCGCCTTATTTTTAATTGTATATAAAATCGTTATATTTTCTATTATATTCACTCCTACTTTGTTTATATTTAAGTGGAAACTTTATTGGCTTGTGTAATATAAATTATGTGTTACAATGTGTATGTATCTTAAGCTGTTTGTTTTCCAATAAATAAATAAATACTAAAAACTCAAAAAACTACTGAATAGATTTAATTATAGCGAATAAACCCCACCGGTCGTAATGTAAGTATTAATCTTGTGAATGACCCACAGTCTTAAGATTTTTTTTAAAATGAAAATAAGGGACGAGACGTGCAGAACGTTCAGCTAATAGTAATTGTTACGCCCTGCCCATTACAATGCAGGGCCGCTCAAGATTATTGAAAAACGCAAACATTCTGAGCGGCACTACAACTGCTTTCGTCACCTTGAGACATACGATGTTAAGTCTCATTTGCCCAGTAATTTCACTAGCTGCGGCCTTCAGACCAAAACACAGTAATGCTTACACATTACTACTTCACGGTAGAAAAAGGCGCCGGCATCCTGCGCAAAGGAGCCTCCCACTGGAAAAAGATAAGATTTAAATCTTAAGACTAAGATACCGCAGGAGTAGGCGCAAAGTGCGGCAAATAATGATATATGACGTGCCACATGTTCTCTTAAACTTTACTAATAATTGAAACTAAAATGCCGGATTGCGTAGTAAAACTGTAAAAATACTAAAAGAAATAAGAAAGACACTGGGATCACATATTATCATCAGTAAGTATTTTGTATTTTATTAATTTCCAATGTAAAATAACACGAAGCGTATGTTACAATTTTTGAAAGATGCCATTGTGTGTCAAGTTGCCACGCACATAATCATTAACCCCCTTATTCATAATGGTCCGCTAACTTTAAACAGCCGCTTAGGAGTGTTTTTTCTCATTCTCACCTAGGTCAATAGAAGAAGACAGAGTGAGAATTAGCAATGCTTTACGTTAGCAGACTATTATGAATAATGGGGCTAATAGTTACCGTGCGAAAAAACCGCCAAAATATCAGAAACTTAGCCTAGCGTTACATTATTTTGTTTAACTGTTTCTTCAGTGAATGTAACATTTGGTATAGAGAATTTAATATTGATGTACATGCACGTGTTTTAAATGAAAAAATATATTTATATTGTATATAACAATAATTTTACTGTTAAATTATTACCAATTGTGACATAATGGGTATTTGAAATGAGTTCTATATGAATACAACTCAATCTGTAGTAGGTACATATTATTATGTTTATAGTTTTTACTGTATGTGTGTTATTACGTTTTATGACATTCATCACAGTAATTCGAACGTTTGAGATTACAGAATATATCATAAGTCTCTATGCTCTTTGTCTCGAACAGAATCTTAATTAAGTCGGTCCAATCCAATATAGGTTTGTAACTACATACATAGTTATAGGTGAGATGTGCTTGAGTTGTGAGGAGGCGAGAGGCGAGAGCGGGTCGCGGCGGAAGGACACCGATTCCAAAAATTACAATAATCGTAACTAGAATTAGATTAATTAATTAGATTGCATCAAAATACGCAATTATGTTTATACTTTTTAGTGCATATTATATCTACTGTTTTGGAATAGTGTTTTGAAGTCGGTTGTTTTTTGTTAATTTTTTTTTAACAAATCTAGTCATTATCAGGTTCTTGATATTCTCTTTTTTTTTTTCCTTATTTATTGATGAAAGAGTAAAATGTTCCTGGGATTCTGCCATTTCAATTAATTGATTATTATTTTCATTTTATATTCTATTTATAATCCATTAATACCACTTGCACGTTTTAAAACTTTCAGTCATTAAATAAAATAATTTAAAATAAGAAATAGAAGGTTAGATTATTTATTACCACATACCAATATTCGAACTTTAACTAATTAGTCGAGTTAATACTCGAACCCTTTGCCTATCATAATAATGGACGAATATGGCTGCAGCTCGAACCCTTTGCCTGTCCTAATAATGGACGAATATGGCTGCAGCTCGAACCCTTTGCCTGTCCTAATAATGGATGAATATGGCTGCAGCTCGAACCCTTTGCCTATCCTAATAATTGTCGAATATGGCTGCAGCTCGAACCCTTTGCCTGTCCTAATAATAGAAGAATATGGCTGCAGCTTGAACCCTTTGCCTGTCCTAATAATGGACGAATATGGCTGCAGCTCGAACCCTTTGCCTATCCTAATAATGGACGAATATGTCTGCAGCTCGAACCCTTTGCCTGTCCTAATAATGGAAGAATATGGCTGCAGCTGGAACCCTTTGCCTGTCCTAATAATGGACGAATATGGCTGCAGCTCGAACCCTTTGCCTATCCTAATAATGGACGAATATGGCTGCAGCTCGAACCCTTTGCCTGTCCTAATAATGGACGAATATGGCTGCAGCTTGAACCCTTTGCCTATCCTAATAATGGACGAATATGGTTGCAGCTCGAACCCTTTGCCTGTCCTAATAATGGATGAATATGGCTGCAGCTCGAACCCTTTGCCTGTCCTAATATTGGACGAATATGGCTGCAGCTCGAACCCTTTGCCTGTCCTAATAATGGACTAAGAAACTTCAAGAAACCATTCTGAGCAGATTTTATACTTAAATAATGATATAAAAAATACTCTGAGTTAATAGGTTGCACTCCAGGAGTGCCGGCAGAAGTGAAAACTTGAACATTAATGTTGTGCATTTTTGATTAATTTGGAATGGTTAATGAATAATTTCGCACGAATTGCTTTATTTATCAGTAGTACTCGTAGTCAAAAGTACTCGCTTTTATGTGGTTATAGACGAAGTCAGACTATCGTATACGAGGATGGCTCCAGACACCAAAAAATTGGCCTTTACCTAGCCCTGGCCGTTGGCTCAATTAAAAGAAAAAAAAGAAAAAGAAGAACAAAACTAAAGTAATATTTATTACTGCGTGGAAAGTTAGCATGGACATTATGGGTGTTTTTCTTTTTATTATGGTTGAAGTTATCTACGAATGGATTGGATATCGTATGACATAATATTAAATCTTGTTACACCGTGTATTCAAAAGCAAGATACTATCATACGAGACAGTATTAGTGCAAAATAATGAATAGTCCTAACACTAAGGTTTATTGCAATAGGAAATTCATATCAAGATTTAAAATTCAGTTCTTATATCCCAACCCCTGCTGAAAAAGATTATCACTGAAAATTCTTGGGCTAATTACTATTATACGGTAACACAAAACAAAACTTAGATACGTCCTCCACGCACGAAGAGCCACGAACGACTGAAATCAGTAACTTAATGCGATTACACCTTCCTAAATGCGTTTCTAATTAGGCTTCTAAATGATTCAGTCAGTCAGAAACCATCCTTTTTTCTGAATTTAGGATGCTAGCTTGAATGCGATTTTACTTGTCTAAATTCAGTAACCACTGACTAACTAAATTCAGAGAAGTGTAATAAGCGCTTTACTCGCTGCCAGTTGCGTTGTATATGGAGATATTCTAGTCCCTCGTGTGTATGCGGCTTTTAACTATTGACACATTTGTTTGACAATTTTACTTAATCTGTTTGTGTCTATGTAAAAATTTAATTATAATTTATGTCAAAGTCATGCGTAAACTCTTGTTGTGTAATCACAAAACTGAGGAATTGTAAATTGTAAAAGTGAGATTGAAAGATTATCGAAATACAGAGGACGATATTCAAAAAATATTTTTAATTGGAACGTAACAAATATTTTCTAAACTTTTATTGATATTAGATTCTTTGTATAGTGTAGAGTAGTTAGTAGTGATTTGAATGTTTTGCTGTACATTATGTATTTTAATTGCAGTTTTATATAATAACTAACTATTATACGCGACTTCGTCCGCGTTGATTAGTTACTATGACTTTTTCTTCATCTTTAAATATAAGAATAAGGCTTGCTTATTATTCATATTAAATCTATAAATTGTGAATCCGATAATAATTTACTTTAATCGTTATTGGATAACAATGTAATTAATTCATTTTACATCATCAGATAAGTTGATAGCTTGGATTGAATTATATTATTCTTTTTATGTCAAATGGTAAGGCAATGCACAGGTTTATAACCAGCCAGTGACCACAGTATTGCCTCTGTACGCTCGTTTTCTTTATGAAAAAGGAGGACAAACGAGCGTACGGGTCACCTGGTGTTAAGTGATCACCGCTGCCCACATTCTCTTGCAACACCAGAGGAATTACAGGAGCGTTGTCAGTCGTTCAACGTGCACCGGGTTCCCGACAATTCGAGCTGCTCTGCGTTGCACGCGGTCAAAAGGATCGAGCTGATACTTGGGTGCACCAAACCAGAGATGACAGTAATACTCCATGTTAGGTCGGACCTGCGCTTTGTAGAGTGCTAGAATGTGGGCCGGCTCGAAGTATTGCCGTGCTCTATTAATGACGCCCATCACCTTCAAAGCCAATTTAGCTTTGCCCCCCAGATGGCCACTGAATTGGCATTCGCTCAAGATTTCGAGACCCAGAATTCCGATACTTGGCGAGGCTGTAAGGAAAGTGTTGTCGAAGAGCGGTGAACGCGCAAACTTGAGTCTTCTGGGGGTTAAATTGGACAATGTTCAATTTACCGCATTCCGCGACCTTTGTTGGTCAGATTCGTTTGGTTTGCAATCTTTTTGACTTTGACTACTTCCACTATTCTAGATACGTGCAAGAGGAAATGTGCTATGCCATACTTTTACTATAAAAGGACAAAATACTGACATGCCGTCGACAACGTACACGATCAAATATTTAAAAATAATACCCTTAGATTAAGGATTGGTCTCTGCTGCGCTCCACTAGATACCGCAGGCGTTGTCGCAAAGTGCGGCTACTAATACTACGCCCAAGTGGGTGGTACTGGAGCCAGTCTCGAACAATGTGTGACGTTCACGTGCCACATGTTCTGTTAAATTTTACTAATAATGGGCACTTAAATGCTGGGTTGCGTAGTAAATCTTTGTAAAAATAATACTACAAGAAATAAGAAAGACACTGGAATCACATATCATCAATAAGTATTTTGTATTTTATTAATTTCCAATGTAAAATAACACGAAGCGTATGTTACAATTTTTGAAAAATGACATTGAGTGTCAAGATGCCACGCAAACAAGCATCTAATAGTTGCCGTAATAAAAAAGCTATTGTTCTTAGGTAGTGCGGTATCTAGTTGGAACGAAGCAGAGGCATTTTTAATCTAAGATTTTCAATGATTTCGATTCTGTGCTTAGGAAGCGTATAGATAGCACATAATATTTGTAAATAATAATTTCGGCCAAAACAATCCAATCAATCAACATTATTGGATCTTATAATTTTTTATATTCGTAATATACTTAGAATTGAAGGTCGTAATAAGATTGTCTGTCAATTTGATGATAATTAAATATTAAAATATCTACTTAATCCGCTTTAATTACATTAAAACAATTATCTTTGGCGAACTCTACACTAATTAATATGTATTTCATAGATAAATGTCACGAGGATAAGGCGATTGTATCTAAGGCTCTTTAGCATACTTCGAAATACCTTTTAAAACAAGTCTTACAAGTAAAAATGTATTATACAAAGTTTTTTTTATGAAGATTAGGATTGAGACGAGCAGGACTTTCAACTAATGGTAATTGATACACCGTGCCCATAACAATGCAGCGCCGCTCAGGATTATTGAAAAACCCAAATATTCTAAGCAACACTACAATTGCGCTCGTCACCTTGAGACATAAGATGTTGTCTCATTTATTCAGTAATTTCATTAGCTACGGCGCCCTTCTGACCGAAACACAGTAAGCTTACACATTACTGCTTCACGGCAAAAATCGGCAACGTTGTGGTACCCATAATCCCTCAATATTTGCTTAATAAAACCTAGAACAAAATATGGAACAAGAAATATAATGTACGAAGGGGCAAAATTGTATAACAAACTACCAAAAGATATTAAAGAATTACAATCATTAAATGTTTTTAAAAAAACGTTAAAACACCACATTTTGAAGGATTTCTCATAACTTATTTTCTTAGACCGCTTCCGGCTATGACTATGAACGAGACCTTAATAAACAAATACCCTCATAGCTGTCATTATAATAAATAATAAAATAGTGTAGGTATTTTATTCATTACTGTAAACATTTATTTTATACGTTACCCACCTATTTCGTTATTAATGTATCTACCTAATTAGTATTTATTGTAACTTTAAATATAACGTCTTAAATTGTGTATAGTATATAACGATTTGTCGCTCAATATATGTATCATGTTAGTTTAAGTATCTCAGTAAGTGAATTTGTATTCTTTTTGAGATAATAAATATTCTGAAATCAATAATCCAGCCGGCTACGGTAAAATATTGTAAATAGTGCTGCAAATTTGACATACTTCCCTTTGCGTGGCATGCCTAAAAGTAGGGTATATGTGTTAGTTTACTTCGGCTCTGCTTTTTTTAAGTTCCTGATTATATATATCCGTTATCCCTTACTTACATATACAGTGGATTCCGGATATAACCTCGATGAAGGTGCTACTATAATTTCGTAGTTATATCCGGACGCCATTACATGCAAATGTAAAGGTTTTTCCAAAAGCTAAAGGCAAACGTAAATGGTTTTTCCAACTTCTTCCCATTAAAGTTTTTCAAGTGACGGTTACTGGTAAAAGAAAAATCTTTTTAAATTCATAAGTGACATCTCTATGAATTTTTCACCTATTATTTGGCTTTACGAACAATATAATCGCGCGCTGTAATGATCCACACTTAATTTATTAAGGCGACACTGAATGCCAGCGACCTTGAGCGATATGAGTTCACGGCTGCCGGCCCGCCATCTATGTAACAAAGCCAATATTTTCAAAATTCTTGCGTGGAAAACAGTTTAATTTTCATTAAAGAATCCAACTTCGCGGAAAATGACGAGTTTTATTTTAGGGTCTTTTTTAAACAAGGCCGGAATGTTGCGACCTGGTATTTTATTTTGATAGCCCGGAACCGGGTCGGGACCCGACAAATAGGATGCCTTAAAATATAATACTAGTGGACCCGACAGACGTTGTCCTGTACACACGTCTTAGATTTGAAAAATTGGTCCAGCCGTTAAGAGGAGTTTACTAACATAGACATGCGCAGTAGAATTATATTATATGGACGGAATTGAGAATCTAAACCAATTTCAAATTCATTAGAACCCCCAAAAAAATCATCAAAATCGGTCCAGCCGTTTAGGAGGTAGTTCAGTTGTGAATCTAAACCATACTCGAATCCACTTGAAGACACACCAATCTGAAATTCACTGAAACACACAAAAAATCATCAAAATCGGTCCAGCCGTTTAGGAGGAGTTCAGTTACAACAGACGCACAAAAGAAATATCTAATATAAAAATTCTCGTGTCGCGGTGCTTGTAATTAAAATCCTCCGAAACGGCGTGACCGATTCTCGTGAAATTTTGTGTGCATATTGGGTATGTCTGAGAATCGGACAACATCTATTTTTCATCCCCTTAAATGTTAAGGATGGTCCACGCCAATTTTTTTTTAATTTGTTTATTTATGAGTCAGCATAAAAAAATACAATATACAACTTCAAATTTTCAGCCATCTACGATCAACAGTTACTTTTGTATCGCGCTTTTAATATCGGCAATACAACGTTTGCTAGGTCAGCTAGTATATATTAAGATTATGAAATATGTACTTCTTTAGTTTTTAGTTTCTCCTTACTCAATACTAATTCATCTTCAACGGGTAATTTGAAACGGATTAATGCTCCATTGTTCTTTTTAGTATCATAGGAACACGTGTTACAACAAAATAAATGTTTAATGGTTATTAAAATCACAGTTGGAATATTAAAATTTTATTTCTAATATTTCAAATTCACTACAATTAAGAGAGCGCCAATTTTTGCTTGTCTTCTTTGATAACCTTACTGATGTGTTCGGGCCGAAACTGTGTCATTTTTAACCGACTTCAAAAAAAGGAGGAAGTTCTCAATTCGTCGGTATTTTTTTTTCGTACAAAATATGCGGGTATAGAAGTACTTAGTAGAAAATCCAATTCTAACGTGGGCCAACGGGCAGGAAAATTTAAATAAAATCAATTTCTAACGACTTACTCTTAGATTAAGGATTGGATTTCCGCTGCGCTCTAACTAGATTCCGAACTACCTAAGAAAAATAGCTTTATTATAACCGCAACAATTAGATGCTTGTGTGCGTGGCATCTAGACACTCAATGGCGTCTTTCAATTTTTGTAACATACGCTTCGTGTTAAAAATAACATAGTGTAAAAACACTAGCTGACCCGACAGACGTTGTTCTGTCAATAAACGGTTCGAGAGATTTGGTAAATGCGTGGGTGGGATCGTGACACGACAAACTATATATGTAAACCTTCCTTGAGCTTCAACAAATCTATTACAAAAGATTTCATTGAGATCGGTCCAATAGTAAAGGAGTTATTAGGGAACATACAAACATACATTCTCTTTTATATATATATATATATATATATAGATTGAAATTAAAAAAACATAAAATACTTACTGATGATATGTGATCCCAGTGCTTTCTTATTTCTTGTAGTTTTATTTTTACAAAGGTTTACTAAGGAACCCGGCATTTTAGTTTCGAGTATTAGCAAATTTTAACAGAACATGTGGCACGTCAACGTCACACATTGTTCGAGACTGGCTCGAATACGGCCCCACTTGGGCGTAGTATTAGTTGCCGCACTTGGCGACTTCGCAAGAGTTCGAGTGCAGCGGAGACTAATCCTTAATCTAAGGAGTTAAACTATTTTTTGTTTGACTGTCGACTAATTTGGAAGAAAATAATCCTGGCTACTTCCAGTCATAATACTTCAGATCATTGCTGTCATACTTGCTGTCATAATACTTCAGATAGATCCTCTTTTTTTGTTTGACCGTTGACTGTTTTATTAGAAAATAATTATCGCTACTCGCTGTCATAATACTTCAGATAGAGATCATTGCTGTCATACTTGCTGTCATAATACATCAGATAGATAATCCTTTTTTTGTTTGACTGTCGACTATTTTTGTTTAAAATAATATTGGCAATTTGCTGTCATAATACTTCAGATAGATCCTCTTTTTTTATTGACTGTCGACTATTATGGAAGAATATAAAACTGGCTACTAGCTGTCATAATACTTCAGATAGAGTTCATTGCTGTCATACTTGCATCATACTTGCTGTCATTATACTTCACAAAGTTCCTCTTTTTTTATTGACTGTACACTATATTGTTAGAATATAATACTGGCTACTTGCTGTCATAATACTTCAGTTAGAGATCATTGCTGTCATACTTGCTGTCATAATACTTCAGATAGAGTTCATTGCTGTCATACTTGCATCATACTTGCTGTCATTATACTTCACAAAGTTCCTCTTTTTTTATTGACTGTAGACTATATTGTTAGAATATAATACTGGCTACTTGCTGTCATAATACTTCAGTTAGAGATCATTGCTGTCATACTTGCATCATACTTGCTGTCATAATACTTCAGATAGATTATCTTTGTTTTGTTTGACTGTCGATTATTTTGGTAGAAAATTATACTGGCTACTTGCTATCATAATACTTCAGATAGAGATCATTGCTGTCATACTTGCTGTCATTATACTTTACAAAGTTCCTCTTTTTTATTGACTGTAGACTATATTGTTAGAATATAATACTGGCTACTTGCTGTCATAATACTTCAGTTAGAGATCATTGCTGTCATACTTGCATCATACTTGCTGTCATAATACTTCAGATAGATTATCTTTGTTTTGTTTGACTGTCGATTATTTTGGTAGAAAATAATACTGGCTACTTGGTGTCATACTACTACAAATAGAGATCATTTCTGTCATACTTGCTGACAAAATACTTCTGATAGGTCCTGTTTTTATTAATTGTTTGACTGTCGACTATTTTGGTAGAAAATAATACTGGCTACTTGCTGTCATAATACTTCAGATAGAGATCATTGCTGTCATACTTGCATCATACTTGCTGTTATAATACTTCAGATAGATCCTCTTTTTTTACTGACTGTCGACTATTTTGGTAGAATATAATACTGCCTACTTGCTGTCATAATACTTCAGATAGAAATCATTGCTGTCATACTTGCTGTCATAATATTTCGGATAGATAATATTTTTTTGTTTGACTGTCGACTATTTTGGTCTAAAATGATACTGGCTACTTGCTGTCATAATACTTCAGATAGATCCTCGTTCTTTGTTTGACTGTCGACTATATTGGTATAAAATAATACTGGCTACTTGCTGTCATAATAATTCTGATAGAGTTCATTGCTGTCATACTTGCATCATACTTGCTGTCATAATACTTCAGATAGATCTTTTTTTATTGACTGTCGACTATTTTGGTAGAATATAATACTGGCTACTTGCTGTCATATAATACTTCAGATAGAGATAATTGCTGTCAAACTTGCTGTCATAATACTTCAGATAGATAATCATTTTTTGTTTGACTGTCGACTAATTTGGTTTAAAATAGTACTGGCTACTTGCTGTCATAATACTTCAGATACAGATCAATGCTGTCGTACTTGCATCATACTTGCTGTCATAAAACTTCAGATAGATGCCCTTTTTTATTGACTGTCGACTATTTTGGTAGAATATAATACTGGCTACTAGCTGTCATAATACTTCAGATAGAGATAATTGCTATCATACTTGCTGTTATAATACTTCAGTTAGATAATCTTTTTTTTGTTTGACTGTCGACTATTTTAGTCTAAAATAATACTGGCTACTTGCTGTTTAATACTTCAGGTACATATCATTGCTGTCATACTTGCTGTCATAATACTTCAAATAGATCCTCTTTTTTTATTGACTGTCAACTATTTTTGTAGAATATAAAACTCGCTTCTTACTGTCATAATACTACAGATAGATCCTCGTTTTTTGTTTGACTGTCGATTATATTGGTATAAAATAATACTGGCTACTTGCTGTCATAATACTTCAGATACCTCTTTGTGTAAGTTATTAGGTTGATATTTCATTAAATATTGGTATAGATATTTGATTTTCTCGTAAGTGTAGTATATATAAACAACTTTTTACCACTCAGAAGAACGTACTGTGCCCTATACTCGGGTATATTGAGGCTCTCGGCTTCGCTTCGTGTCTACTAACTGCCCCTTAGTTGGACTCGCTAACATACTCCACTCGGTGTATAAATCTGACAATATCTGATCTAGTGGATTTCAGTTAAATAAAATTATTATTTCTATAAATATGTTGTTTTATTTTATTTATTTTTTAAATTATACCTGTATGCAATATGTATTGCCAATGTCACCAGTATCTTAGCACAAATTATACAAGTTATTTAAAACGGTATTTTTTTTTGCACGTGTTTTTATGTGACTTGTTTTATATTTCAAAAGTGTATTTAAAGTAAATAGCTTGGTCGTCGATTTTTATAACATTTGTGAAAAAATGCATTTAAAGAATCGTTAGGAAAATTCAAACCATGTTAATTGTTAAGCGTTAAATTTTAAATTAAGTTTTGTGATATGTAGTTTATTAGGACCTTAGACCAAAATATAATCGATTGTATTCAAAATGTTTCAATGAAAATACTAAAGTAGTTTGTGTATAACTACGTAGAAAGATTGTAATAGTTATTATAATAAGTAAAATAAAACAAAGTTAGAAGCAAGGTCACACCAGCAGAGGGTTTTTTTTTGCAACACACCAGCAGCGGCGTACAAAATTAAACGCATGCATGACGTATCGCAACACTTCGCTTGGTGTGGTCATACCTTTAGAATACTTACCTATTTATGTTATTTTCGATTTTCATATTGGCGCTTGTCTTGCCACGTGACTTTTTAACTTTATTTTATTTATGAGAATTAATTTTTTTAATGATGGAAGCGTCAAGTTTTTTTCTATTATACCTTTTTAAAATATGTATTCATAAAATTATGCATTTTCGTATTTCGCTCTCAGGAACATATAATATGCTTGTAAAGTATTATCTTATCACTCTAAATATATAACTACTGACTGAGAAATCTTTACGTTTGTATTAGGTTTTAAGTTGATTTTATGTAATTTAATGAGCCTGCGGGCTGCCATTAATTTCGTGAAGCGATTTTTTGACTATCTCATTCTGCCCAACACCCTTCTTCCCAATTCCAACCCTAATCTCACGTGAGATTTATCATAATGCGTTTTTTTATATTTAGATAAGAAAATTCTGGACTTACTTGATTTCTTTATAAAAAAAACACTATTTGCTTACCTAACTCTTATTATTCGGACACTTGCTCTTACGAAAGTAATCCTAGTTTTCCCGCCTTGAGCAAAAACACCCGTGATATTTGCCCAAACCCAGAGAGCTTTACGACGTGAGATTGGGTGAGATTCGACTCTACCCACTCCATCCTTACCGTCTCACACAATTAATGGATTCCCGCCAACTATCTTTAACCATATGTAATTTATACAATAACTTATCAATTTAATTTGTAAATTTATGAACGATGCAGGTCTCGAACCCGCGACCTCTTCCACTGAGCCAAACGTTCGAGTGACATACGGTATATAAATATTGGTGTGACTTGTTTTCAACTTTCAGGTTGTAGCTCCATCTACAGGATCTTATTTACAGTTGATATTGCACAATCCCAATATTTGCATATGAGGAAATTGACTTTAGATGTCGCTCTTTCAAATCTAGATTATAAGATTTGAAAGAGCGACATCTCCAGTGGGTCCCGCATCGTTCATAAAAAATTTTTTCTAAAATAATTTGTAATTATTGAGGGTTATCAATTTAAAAAAATAACAAGTTGTTTTTATATTTATTTCGCTCCCTTTCTAACTCTATGTATTCGATGGTTCACAGAAGAAAGAGGAGAAATGGTACAGCACTCTGCTTCAGGTTGCTGTTCCCTTCTTCATTGCTGGCTGCGGCACCATCGGAGCTGGTCTCGTCTTGGGCACTGTTAGAGTAAGTTGAAGATACTTAATCATTTATATGATCATAACTGTATTCTCGGATACAAATTCGAATCACAGACGGAATAACTAAATAAAATAAAGTGGAAAAAAAGTAAAATTCACCAGTGGGAGGCTCCTTTGCACAGGATGCCCGCCTTTTTCTGCCGTGAAGCAGTAATGTGTAAACATTATTGTGTATCGGTCTAAAGGGCGCCGTAGCTAGTGAAATTAGTGGGCAAATGAGACTTAACATCTTATGTCTCAAGGTGACGAGCGTAATTGTAGTGCCGCTCAGCATTTTTGGTATATGATGATATATGATGTACATTACCGTGCAAACTTCCACCGAAAATTTGTTTGAACGAGATCCAGTAAATAGTTTTTTTTACGTCATAAATAACTTAATTTAAAAAATACACCATTATCATATTATAACATCGATCAAAGTTACAACGATCTACAAGAACTTTTATATTCCGTTACGGAACCCTTCATGGGCGAGTGGTGTCTACCAGGAGAATATAAATATGGTAGCGGTGATAGTAATGTCTTTCATAGCGGTTGAAATCATGTGTCATCGTAACAACATGTACCAGGACTTCATATGTAGTTTAGAGGTTCAGGCACAATGCAGGTTTCACGTCTGATATGTGTACTTTGTACGCACGCAACGTTTTTTTAAGTCACTCCTACCAAGAAGCACCGTTATGGCGACGATTGCCTACGTACTCCACAAACAACAGCACGGCTCAATTATCGTTGGAGCGTGCTAAGTGCAATTTTCCGTGTTCATACACGCTATAATCGCACTTCACAGCAATTTGTGATTTACATTTCGCTCAGCTCTAAATATGATTGATGTACTTTGTCAAACAATGTCCTATTGCATCGCAGGCATCTAATATACTAATAGGATAAACTTGGCCGAGTTTTTTTTGTATGTTTGTTGGCGTTCAACAAGTTATTTTAATCCTATTTTGCTTAGCTCATTTATACGTCTAGATAGATTGTGACAATTGTGAGAACGTAGAAAAAAATTGTGTTTAGAGCTAACCTCTATTTTGAGGTATGCATGCACACCGACACAAAGTGTCATACAAATCGCGAGTGTAAGACGTAGCTTGTCACGCACACTATTCCAGCCTGTTTTTATGGGTTGTGTAAAATCTAGAGACTATCTAGACGTATGAATAATTTAGGCAATTTTGAATAAAAATATTTGAATTTGAACGCGCTCATTCCAATATCATCAATCACCCAGTCGTATATGAATTATTCTTGTAGTATGTGACAGCGAGAGAAATAGTAAGTGGTAGTTTAATTGTATTTTATCATCTCGCATAACACCTTAACTTATATACAGTAGGTATATACGAATGCACTTGTTACTCTTTTGACGTATTTTTTTATGTTTAATTCAAATTCAAATTCAAATATTTTTATTCATAATAGGATTTAAAATCACTTATTGAATGTCGAAATCTACCACCCATTCAAAAGAGACTGCCTCAGACCTGAGAAGAATGGGCGCAAGAAACTCAGCGGGCTTTTTTTTTTAATATAAAATATGGATTCCAATGTAATATCGTACAATAAACATTTATAATTAAAGAGCTTGAGGGTGTTCGCTTTATTCCCAGTCCGTGGTGTCATTAAGAAAATCGTTTATGCTATAATAACCTTTCCCACACAAACGTTTTTTAACAATTCTTTTAAATTTCGTAACACATTTGTTTTGTAAATTTTCTGGGATCATATTGTAGAAGCATATACATCGCCCAACAAAAGACTTACTAACTCGACCCAACCGAGTAGTAGGCACAACAAGTTTATGTTTGTTCCTCGTGTTAACATTATGAATGTCACAGTTTCTAGAAAATTCCTCAATGTGCTTATGAACATACAAAACATTATCAAAAATGTATTGAGAAGCAACAGTCAAAATGTTTATTTAATAACTCCTTTCCTAACTTACTTAAGAAAGTCGGAATATAAATTTTTATTGCACTGCTGCATAAATATTATATTTGCTGTAAAAAATATTTTAAAAATCGTTTTATAAAATTAAATTTATAAAATGTTGTGTAAACTGGGCACCTATAGAATGGCAGGCAATGAACGTTAAGCGGGTGAAATTCGACTGCCTCAGGCATCTCCAAACATTTCCTTTATGCGGTATATGACCCCACATCTCTACGCTACACCAAATAATCAAGGTTATGACTTGACCATCGTTGATTTTAGCTGCTCTTCGTTGTATATGGTCAAATAGATGTACCAAAGGACATAGACATGTAATAATACGTCGTGCGTATGACGTCAGAATATATTAAGCTATACTCGTGTCACACATAAGACAATGTCTTCTTCAACTATGATCGCCTGGTACCAAAACACTGCATAATGCTTCCTATCTCATTTTCTCACACGTTAAATGTCCCCTTCAAATCACAACGATGAATTTTTCACTTCAATAATATGTCAGAATGACAGCTGTAATTGCATACAAATAACGTGACATCACAGTACAGCAAATTTTTGTGCCTATTTGAAGCGCCACTCGCGAGCTTCCAGAGAACTAATTTTGACGCATAATACAAATGGCTGCGAAGGAACGTACAATACTCTGAAGTATTTTTGCATTTTTGAATTAATTCCGTTCGTTTTCCGTGTTATTTATACTTCAAGTATCAACGTAATAAAGTACACATTTTTTTTTAACTAGTTTCAATCGAGTATATTGATTATTCTTCCTTTAATGTATTTTGATTTGAGCTAGTGGTCTTGATACCAATGCTCTAAATAAATAAGTCAAAATAACGTTACATATTATGTCATCACTTTGTCAATGCCACATGCTTCGATTAAGGATTGGTCTCCGCTGCGCTCCAACTAGATACCGCACTACCTATTAATATTGTTCTGCTTTATTATTACGGCAACTATTGGATGCTTGTGTGCGTGGCGTCTTGACACTCAATGGCATCTTTAAATTTTTGGTAACATACGCGTGGTGTTATTTTACATTGAAATTAATAAAATATAAAATACTTAATGATGATATGTGATCCCAGTGTCTTTCTTATTTCTTGTAGTATTATTTTACAAAGATTTACTACGCAACTCGGCATTTTTTTATTTCAATTATTAGCAAAGTTTAACAGAACATGTGGCACGTCATCGACATACATTGTTCGAGACTGGCTCGAGTACGCCCACTTGGGCGTAGTATTAGTTGCCGCACTTTGCAATTACGCCTGCGGTATCTAATTGAAGCGCAGCGGAGACCAATCCTTAATGTAAGACCACATCATTATTATTCGAGCTATTTAAAAGATTCATTTAAAGGGTATATTACGGTTGTGCCACAGTTGCAACTAGAAAATTAGTCGAAAATATTACTTAAAATCGGTTCCTTTTCTAAAAAGTAAATATATCTGCAATATTTTCAAGTTAGTGCCAACCAAAACCATAAAAATGACGATATTCCGTGGCCGAGTCTATATCTCAAATCATTTATAGGTCTAGATAGACTTATTGTGAAACTTAGCTGTGAAAACGTCGAAAAAATCTAACCTCTATTTTGAGCAATTCATGCACACTAACACAAACTGTCATACAAATCGCGAGTGTAAGACGTAAGCTTGCCAGTTGTCACGCACACTTAACTAATATGTCTGTTTTTATCGGTTGTCTAACAGCAAGAGACTCTTTTATTTATTTATTTAATTAGAAAAACAAACAGAAATACAAATACATGTGTAGACAATGAGTTATAAGAATTATGGTACATGTATTCTAAACCACGTGTTCCGCTGATTTTTAACAATATTGCGTTATCTACGCTTACACTAGTAGTAAAGTGTTTAAAAATTAAGATTAAAAATAATATTTATAAGTAATAGTAATAGTGACATATATACATATAAAATATTTAAAAAATAAAATAAAAGTAATATAATCAAAGATATATATGCGTATACATAGTATTGCAATACACTAATATACGAGGGAGGCTGATAAGTAATCTACCTAACTATGAAAGAAAAGACTTTGATGGCTAGTTTTTTTTTTATTTTTCTATATAGTCTCCTGCAAGTGAAATACACTTATGACATTTGCAAATAAGTGACATCATGCCGTTATAATAGTAATTTTTATTTTGCTCGTCAAAATGGTCAGTCACAGCCTCCTTCATTTCTTCATCCGTCGAAAATCTGCGACCCCTCAATTTTTTCTTTAAATCTTTGAATAAGAAATAGTCACAGGGAGCCAGATCTGGACTATAAGGTGGATGGTTAATTTCTGTGAAGCCGTTTTTGCTCAGGGCTGACCTCGCCGTTAAGGCTGTGTGTACAGGAGCATTATCTTGTAAAATCAGAACACCTTTGCTGAGTTTGCCTCTCCGCTTTTCTTTGATTTGTTCACGAAGCTGGTCAAGCAAGTTTGCATAATATTCAGCATTCATTGTTGTATTTTTAGGCAAATAATCTATCATCAAAATCCCTTCGACATCCCAAAATACGGTGGCCATTAGTTTTCCAGCCGACGGCCGAACCTTGAACTTCCTTGGCGGCTTTTCTCCTTTAAATTTCCATTGCATTGACTCTTGTTTGCTTTCCGGATCCCACTGGCGAATCCAAGTTTCATCACAGGTCACAATTCGAGAGATAGTCTCTTCTTCTTTACCTTTGACCAGGTCTAGAAATGCCTGACAACATTCTACTCGCCTTTGTTTGTCAAAGGGGGTCAACATTCTAGGGACCCAACGCGCGCTCACCTTGGACATGCCCAAATGTTCGTGAATAATTTCATGAACTCGTTCCTTGCTAATGCCCACATCTCTGGCTATCTCCCACTGCTTGATTCGCCGATCTGCAAGAATCAGGTTCTTCACCTTTTCAACATTATCTGCGGTAACAGCAGAAATTGGCCTTCCACTACGTGGGTCGTCTTCCAGGCTCTCACGGCCATGTTTCAATTGCTTCGACCAAAACTTTATGACGAATTCAGAAGGACTTGAATCACCAAACACCTTTAACATGCGCTCTCTGATCTGCGTAGGCGTATTTCCTTCTTTACTTAGGAATTTAATCACTGCTCCATGCTCAAATTTCATCATTTTACAATTTTCTTTCGACATGGTGAAATCAAAGCCGCGCCAAAAAAACAAAAGCAAGCGAAAAAAAATAAGCGTCATAATTTTGAAAAAGGAATAAATATAGAATATGATTTTGCAGTGGCCAGTTCGATTTTCAAAACTTTCTTTAACAAAGTAGATTTTATATCAGCCACCCCTCGTATATATTATACCTACTATCTATATTATACACATTTACCTATATATATACACACATTTTAGGAGCCTGTATTCTATGTATAGTTTATATTTAAATTTTGTATTCGTCTTCTTGCTTCTTTCTTAATATACTTACAACCTGGGATTTAAATGTGGACTTGCTGTCATGAAAAATATCTAAATTTGTGAAGTATTCATTATATCTATAACACATCTCTAGACGAGACTCTATCTAGACGTATAAATTATCTAAGGTCTATATAATATTTAATTGTCACGTAATGACAACCTTATTCTCTCAATGAACACTACATGCACATGTGACATTGACAGCACTTGCCAATTATGTTATTAATGTCCCACAATTATATTTAAATACCGGCTATTCACTACCGGTTCCTTACGATCAATTCATAACACGACGTTACGTTACTTCTGTGACGTTGTTTTAATATAACTTTTTTTAGAGCTGAACAGCTGGATACTATTGATGTTTGCCCGTTTGCCTCCTCTTATATAAAAAAAACCTGGTTGGTTTGCTGGTGGTTGAAAAAAAAATGTTTTTAAGCAGAAATGTCTATAGTGTTTTTTTATGATAATAAGGGACGAGACGAGCAGGACGTTCAGCTGATAGTAATTGATACGCCCTAAACAATGCAGTGCCACTAAGGATTCTTGAAAAACCCAAAAATTCTGAGCGGCACTATAATTGCGCTCGTCACCTTGAGACATAAGTTGTTAACTCTCATTTGCCCAGTAATTTCACTACCTACGGCACCCTTCAGACCGATACACAGTAATGCTTACACATTATTGCTTCTCGGCAGATATAGGCGCCGTTGTGTTACCCATAATCTAGTCGGCTTCCTGTGCAAAGGAGCCAGTGGTTCCCAGTGGTGAACTGGTGGGTATTCTACATTTTAAATTTGAAAACTCGCGTTGCTATAAGTAGGTATATATTTTATATAATAGTGGGAAATGAGCCTGCCTCCCACTGGTAGATGATCTTCCTGATAGCTGCCGTACTGTACTGTACTGTACTGTACTGTACGGGGGAAATAGTAAGAACGAATACCTACTACTACTACTAGTGGGAGGCTCCTTTGCACCGGATTCCGGCTAGGTTATGGGTACTACAACGGCGCCTATTTCTGCCGTGAAGCAGTAATGTGGAAGCATTACTGAGTTTCGGTCTGAAGGGCGCCGTAGCTAGTGAAATTACTCGTCAAATGACACTTGACAACTTATGTCTCAAGGTGACGAGCGCAGTTGTAGTGCCGCTCAGTATTTTTGGGTTTATCAATATTCCTGAGTGGCACTGCATTGTAATGGGCAGTGCGTATCAATTACCAACAGCTGAACGTCCTGATCGTCTCGTCCCTTACGTTACTTTCGTCGCTACTTACACCACCCGACCTATCAGCTCATCAGATTTTTATACAGTAAACATTTTTGCAACTGTAAAATTGATTTTAGAACAATTTACAACTACGTAAGAAAGATATTAAATTCACCGTCCGTAGGGGTGCAAATTTTTATTAGGAGTGTTTTAATTATTGATCTATTAGAGCCAATTAGGCTTAAAGATCATTTATTCTCATTAAAACAACATTAATAAATAATAATCTATGAATCGTCCATATGATAAACATAGGTATAAAATTAAATATAATGCATTTGGCTAAACGATGCTTGAATAAATTAAAAGTGCCTGCATCTTTGATATGAGAAGATAGTCCATTGTACAGTTTAGCACCTTCATATGTAATTGTTTTCAGTACATAATTGGTCCTTGGTTTTGGTAGTAAGAATAGGTCAATACTGCGTCTATTTTGTATTTGTTTCTTTTTTGTAAATGTTAATTCTGAATGTATCTTAATTTTCCTAATTAGTATGCAGGCTGTGTACTTGAATAACTGTAATATGTTCATGAATGTAGTTTCTTTATAAACTTTCTCTGTTAATGTCTTTGTTTTTTTTTTTCAGAATTGGGATGTTTTCATCGAGGTGTCAGCAATATTCGTTTTAGTGCCATCACTATCTGGTTTAAAGGGTGAGTCTAACGTAATTCTATTTATGTACATACTAGTTGCCCCGACGGACGTTGTTCTGTAGATGATAAAAAAATACTGTTTTATAGGAATTTTCCAATAATATTTCAAAACATCAAGAATTATTTCTCTCATAGAAAATATGTCCATACAAAACAAATATTGAAAATAAAAATATTTATAGGTCCCGAATCGAAATAAAAACTATCCTACCTGTCAAGTTGAACCAAACTGCACCCGACCAAGTAATCCCCATTAAAATCCGTTCATTAGTTTAGGAGTCCATTGCGGACAAACAACGTGTCACGTAATTTATAAAATATATTAAGATTAAGGTCCGAACTCCAGAAGGTGTTATCTACAATCAAGTATATTGATGTCTCTTACAGGATCACGAATTACGTATTCAAGATCCGTAGGCTTATGTTTATAAATGTGAAAATAGTTCTGTATCTCTTTCACTCTTTTATTTATTTAATGGATCACCTACATAAAAAATAGTAGTCAAAGAGTTAATGTTTATTAATTATAAAATCTAACATTTCCTACAATTAAAGGTAAATTTTATTTATTTATTTCACAGCATGCTGTGAATGCAATATCCTGACTAATTTATTATTCAAGACTACCTAAGTATTATATTCTGAGGCTGTAGATATGTCACACTTTATGAGCTTTAAGTTGTTAAGACTATCAAAATTAATGTCAATGTTTGGACTTTTCCTTGTATATTCATTATAGTGACGAAAAATACGTTTACGACTAAACTACCCAATTTCTTTATGATATTTTGTATAACGTGTTTACAGTTATTTCAGCTTTATATTAATTTTTTCAATTACAACATAAATTTAATAATAATGCAGTAACAATAACAGTTTGTACAAGACTAATATTATTACTTACTGTACGTTACTACGCATGAGTGACCTCAATGACCGAAACAACAGCTAAATAAAGTTAGAATCACCAGGCTCGACTCTGCGTTGTAATTTGATAAGCTTATCCGATATACTGTTAAGGTCACTTCACACGTGCGATCAACTCAAACGAACAAAGGTGTAACGTTATTTGGTAATAAACGTGTACAGTGTTTCTTTCGAGTGTAACTTTAATTAAATAAAAAAATTACCAGTGGGAGGCATCTTTGCACAGGATGCCGGCTAGATTATGGGTACCACAACGGCGCCTATTTCTGACGTTCTTTTGCGCCGTAGCTGGTGAAACTACTGGGCAAATGAGACTGAACATCTTATGTCTCAAGGTGACGAGCGCAATTGTAGTACCGCTCAGAATTTATGCGTTTTTCAAGAATCCTGAGCGGCTCTGCATTCTAATGGGTAAGGCGTATCAATTACAATCAGTTTCTGTTGTGCTCGTTTCGTCCATTATTATATATAAAAAAAAATTCTCATACTTCAAACTTATTTCGACGATGAGTCACGATTCTTGACAAACGCAAATGACACGCATTCTCCTTTTTAATGGTTTTATTCACGAAATTCACATATTCTTTTATCTTTATTATTATATCATTGCACGAATATCAACCCCGATATGCCGAATGTTACGACTGACAGTCTGAAGTATCCTTAACAGTTGTATACATTTGGCAATGTTTACCCGAGCCCCGGCGACGATTGTCGGCGTTATGTTTATAAATCCGCACAGCTCTACAATAAAGATCGTA
Organism: Leptidea sinapis; assembly: GCF_905404315.1. Classification (NCBI taxonomy): domain Eukaryota; kingdom Metazoa; phylum Arthropoda; class Insecta; order Lepidoptera; family Pieridae; genus Leptidea; species Leptidea sinapis. The sequence continues at coordinate 3,143,835 of NC_066297.1, forward strand.
TTCGAACAGCATTATGCCATGTCATTATAACTTGGGTTTGATTACCATCGAGCCTGGTGGTCTAATTTCATACAATGATAGTGTCAAAGACAGACATAGAGTCTCTCAAAGAAAAATTTAAAGAAATAAATATGTCAGTACATTTATGAATATTTAATATATGTTCACAAAAATCGTCACCTTTTTGCTCTTAATAGTGATTTTCATTACTATAACACTAGAAATAAGGGATTGCTTATAACTAATTCTAGTAGGCTTCATAAGATACATAATAGCTTTAAGGTTAAATGTTTACACTTTTAAAATAAAGTCGCAGCTCCACTGTTCAGGCATTATCTATAAAAAGATTTAAATGTTTTATTAAAAATGGCTGTGTCGTAAATCCTACTACTCTACAGCTAAATATCTAAGTGATCCGAGAGCCTGGAACTAGATTATGATTATTTTATAGCAATAGCAATGACAGTACAATATAGTATATTTCATTAAAAAGAGCGCAAAAAAAAAGGTGGGAGAGTTTCTTGCATCGCTTGTTCTCTCTCAGAGCGCCATTTGTTTCCGAAGCGGTAGTAGTGTCTAATATATTAGAAATGACATCAAAAAAGAATCAATTTTGAGAAAATAAACGCCTTTTATCTGTATGTCTGGTCTATACAGTGACGACCTGTATAGCCCAGTGGTTAGCGATGCTACCTACTAAGCTAGAGGTCCCGGGTTCGAATCCCGGTAGGTGCAAGCATTTATATGATGAATATGGATGTTTGTTTCCGAGTCATGGATGTTTAAATGTATTTATGTATGTTTATATGAATTTATGTATGTTTAAGTAAGTATATTGTATTAAATATATCGTTGTCTTGTAACCCATAACACAGGCTATATATGCTTAACTTGGGGCAAGATAATTCGTGTAAAAAGTGTGTCAATATTATTATTATATTATATTATACAAGATCATATTGTTTGGCTCTTAGAAGCAACGGTCCACTTAGTCTCGAGTCTTGACTCTTGAGCCCGCTAACATAGTGAAGGTTGAAGACATATTTTTCCTACAAACGGCCGTCAATGAATTCGTACAATAAAATACAAAGACCCTATTGATTTTTAAAATGAAGGCACTACTCCTTAGAGCACCCAAGTCTGCGCATTCACCCCAAAAAAACTCGTTTGTCCTTTCACCGTTCTTCGATAACACTTCCCTAAGGTTAACCCTTCGGGATCCGATAGTTCTAAGCTTCAAATCCGTTGATTACCGAGCGATTTTCGAGCGAATTTCATCGCGTGTATGTGTATCTATGCTTATAATTTTACGTGTAGTAAAATAATGTTTATAAAACATATTTACATTTGTCGTGTTTGGTAGCTTCATTTTTTTTATTTGGATGACAAAGATAATAATTGAAATTGATACAAATTCTTAACTAATAAAATCCTTATGACGGTCTTAAAATATCTTACTATTGGAATCCAATTATCGCCAAATTAAAACAAAAATTAAACACAAGATGCAACTTGTAATAAATTTTGACAACACCAAGCAAAGTTTAATTCTACTCCATGGCAATAAAATATGCTGAACTAGTCAACCTCAGTCCCCAGTCACCTATGAGCTTATAGATCGTAAAGTCAACGAAATGTTGGGATAAATAAAAAATTATAAATATATCCAGTTATGTGTAATTACACATGTGAATATTTTACCTTATATATTTAAACGAGGAATTCTTGTGTATGTGTTATATTATCTGAATCTCGGAAACGGCTCCCAACGATTTTCATAAAATTTAGTATACAGGGGATTTCAGGGGCGATAAATCGATCTAGCTAGGTTTCAATTTTAAAAATGTCGTTTTATCCGTGTTTTAATGAGAAACAGCTACAATAACATTAGAATACAAAGGTAAATTTCGCCACTATAAACCTCAGATGGGACATTGGGTGATCCGGAAAGCAGAAGACCCCTGATCGAATCTAGATGTCCTATTTGTTTTTTTTTTGTTCAAGTTTTGTACATTCTTAAAAATCCGAGCAAGGCTCGGTCGTCCAGATATTTTTAATATATTGCATACCACGACGCGACGACGTAACAGAAATTCTTTTTGTTTAAATCTTTGACGTCAGAATTTGTTCCTTGCAGGTAATCTGGACATGTGCCTAGCTTCCCGGCTGTCAACTCAGGCAAATCTAGGAAACATGAAGTCTCCGCGAGAGGTCATCTCAATGGTCGTCGGGAATATATCATTAGTTCAAGTGAGATTACAACCTCTTCTATTTATGCAAACATTTACGAAGTCATAGTGAGAGATAGATAAGCGTTATTAGAGGGAAATGAAGTATTCTCGAAAAAGCAAGAGCTAACTAACATACCAGAGTAAAATATCAGAGACGGAGGACAAACAAGCATGCGGATCATACCGCCCGCGCCGCCCACATTCTCCTCCAACACTGGAGGAATTACAGGAGCGTTGCCGGCCTTTAGGTGTAGGTACGCGCTTTTTTTGAAGGTACCAATGCCGTATTATCCTTGAATAACTGTGCAACAGTTTGCTTGTAGTAAATTGTATTAAAATATACTATCTGGAAATATTGATAATGTTAAAAAATGAAATATCGATATATATCTATAATCACACAAACGAAATAATAAACAATAAGATTGAGGAGCAGTGTATTCACATTAATGTTGCCAATCGGAGGCCCACTCATACGTCGAGCCGTCTGAGACTTGACGCTGATTTTCAGTGGGCACCGTGTTTCGCAGCACGAACAGCGACCACGACATACAAATACATTTATAGCTTAAAATTACAAAAGATATTCGAAGAGTATTACGCTAAAAGGCGAATATATCTAAAAATGAAATTAGCTCATGCTACCGGCAGCATACGGATTCTCACTTTTTTTTTAACGCATTTTTTTATACGTGGTGGAAAGGCGAAAGCCTTTTGTAAAAGGCACTATGGAGAAACCCAACACATCTAGATATCTAGGCTTGTAGCGTGTGGTGCCAAGGTGGAATTCAGCTGTAGGAATCAGGTCAAGCAGCTCGTCGGAACACTTCCCGTTATGCATGCGGTATCACAATAAAGCATTACATCTCTACGCAATGCCAAGTATTCGAGCCATTCTACTGATCGCGGTCTACTGGTACGAGGCAGTGCTGTTTTAATTTTCACTTAAATATTATTTATACATTTTAAGAAGGATAATATAATATAGATATGGAGCGCACATTTTTATTATTACACACCTGCTAAGACTCCTCCAATTTTCAACTATCAACGGAATTAATTACGTCTTGTATTTTCTTGCTTTTGCCCTATTAAGCAGTTGTTGGCAATGGCTCTACATACTCACAATTTTCCAATCGCCTCTCAATCAGTGCTAGTTTACCGCAAGAAGCAATTTTACGAACTCCGTCCTAACAACGGTATATTTGTCCAATAGGTTCAAGCGATAGTAGCCGCGACTGTGGTGTCCATGTTCGCGATAGTCGTGAACGCTATCACCGACCGAGCCTTCAACGGCAGCTACATCCTGCTCCTTATCTCATCTGCAGTCTTCACGGCCACCACCACCTGCTTCGTTCTTGGTAAGACGACCTATCATATATCACTGAGCCACGGACGAGTAAAAAAAGAAGGACTCCGCGCCGTGATATTAACAAGTGTCATAATGGCGGCTGTTCGCTTATATTAGTGTAAGTGGGGGCTATGTATTTACACGTTAACTGGCTTGTTTTGATGCTTCACTGTTATGTGGGTTACACGGAGTCCTTCTTTTTTTACTTTTCCGTGCACTGAGCTTGTGTAATTCTTGACTCTCAAACATCTGTAAAGAACGGATGATACTGTTTTGAATTTGTACACTATTAAAATAAAATGAACTCCGACTTAATGCCTTATATATAAATAAGGTGACGAGCGCAATCACTATGCTGTTCAGAATTTTGATTTTTGCGGAGCGGTGCCACATTAATGGGCAGGAGGTATCACTAACCACTAGCTTTTTTTTATGGAATAGGAGGACAAACGAGTGTACGGGTTGTTAAGTGATCACCACCGCCCACATTCTCTTAATCTAGCTTAAGTTCTTCTTGCTTATCATTAAAAAAATTAAACGTTAAAGTGAGAAGTCACTTTAACGAAAAGGTATAAATTTCTGTGTATGTGGGTAGTCCTAAAAGTTTTTTATTAAATGAAATTACGAATAGCGAACTGTCCTGACAACACAGATATTGGGGCTGCTGCATAAGTTAAAATTGTTTTGATTACAAAACTCTATGTGCCACTCTGATATTCATGGCTATTATATTTACTAGTTATGTCTTGAGAGTGTCACTTGCTAAATAAATATCCTATGTATTGGTATCGCTTCACACTATACTACGTGGTGGATTACTGACTCACCTCGCGTCGTAAAAATATCACTAGTGTTATTTTTTTCCCAAACTTCAAAAATATGAAATATAGGTATAGGACATAAATATACATAGATACTCCTGATAGTTAAATCAAAAGTATGTCCCGAATATTTATCTTAAAGTTATAAATTGCTCAGATGTTTTTATAAAATTTTATAAAATAAAAGAAAATGTACCTACTTGTGAGCTAAATCAAACCATCCGTCATTTTAGTGGCTTTGTCTATGAATTTACAAAAATAAATCTTACAAATTTTCAGATTTCGTTATGGTGCTAGTAATATTTGGATCTCAGAAGTTCAAAGTGAACCCAGACAACGTGGCGACGCCACTCGCAGCGTCCATCGGCGACATCGTGAGCAACTCTGTCTTGGCCGTCACCGCGCAGTACATGTTTGAACAGATAAGTAAGTATCGGCACTCGGCTTCTCTGATAAAAACCTTCGCAAAGTTATAATAGATCAAACATTTACTCAAAACGAGGATTTCGTATTTAATAGAAAACCTTTCTGGCAGTAGTCTAATGATCTTACTGTCATCAAATATCATTTTATCTGTTAAAATAAACAAGCTGCCACCTTAAGCTGGTATAGTAAGATTCTGTAATGAAATAAATACTTATATTATTTCCTGTTTTATAATGTTACTGATACAGTCCGATAAATCATCCTGTTATTAAAGATAATCGCAAGCTTTTAAGTGTATCTTTAAGAATGCTTACTACACTCTCGCGTCTTTTGCAAATACATCTGATGATGCTGATTGCCAAATATTAGTTTACTTCGCTATCTAGTGTTGTTTTTGTAAGGGTTCTCGCATAACCGAAAAGTGCGTCCAAGTGTAAAAATAGAAATTATAGTAAATTGTATACATAATTTACAGAAACGTCGTTATGGCAGCCGATAGCACTTCTCTGCGTATACTATTGCCTGCTACCTATGTGGACATTCATCGTGTATAGAAACAAGTATACCAAGAAAGTGCTCACTACGGGATGGACGCCGGTCATCTCAGCTCTCTTCATCAGTGGGTACGTTCTTATCTATCCAACAAGCCTTTTCTGAAAGCCGTGAAAGGTTGTAGTACTGATTTACGTTTTCAAGAAACTTTATTCGATATAGAACCAAAGTAAGAATAGATTTCTTTGCGTGGCATATCCAGGACAATGTAACATGTTCTTGTATAAGGTACCGTTAAAAAAGCGTGTACTTGAAAGGCATTGCTCATGTAATTCTTCTCCATCTGGTGACCCATACGTTTTTTACACCTATTTCATAAAAAGTCAAGATTTATCAAACGTGGGTGCGGCCGGCTTAATTTACCGGATGATGGACCAGTACGCTTAATTTTTAAGCTTTCGATTATTTAACTAGGGAGTCCAAAATATGATATTATGTGCCACCAACTGATGTTTTGTCATCAAATATTAGAGAGATTCGATTTATAGGAACGATATGATTGTTGCTCGTTTTTTTAAATTCAAAATATCATACAAACAAATTTTAAATTTGAGGATGCGACCGGTTTTTTTTTAATAAAAATTAAAATTATAGTATTGGTGGCATCGTGTTGGATCAGGCAGTGGACCAGTATCCCGGATACGAAGTGTTTCAGCCGATTGTTAATGGAATCGGCGGTAATCTGGTCTGTGTACAGTCATCCCGGCTGGCAACCAAGCTTCACCAGACGGCAATACCTGGCCAATTGCCCGAGAACACCAGGATCATTGAGTGGCCGTGGAGGACACTATTCTATGGAAGTAAGTCAAAGAAATCTACTTATAAACATCCATCAATCATCAATCAAATTAAAAGTTTCAGTTTTTCTCTTAAAATTGATTTTCACCGTTACGGTTTTAATAAAGTTTTAAAGGTTAACCCGACTTCCCCATATAAAAAACCGTATGAAATCTCAATAATATTAAGGCCCTAAAGTCAACCTAACCGAATGCATAAAATACTATACCATATTGATTGTTTTATTTATTTTCAGCTGCTGCAGCAAAAGTGGCCCGAATGCTGTTACTTTTGGCCGTATTCGGTCAAGTTATATTCATGATCGTCGCAGACTTCGTGTTCCAGGGATTCGTGTCCATCCAAGTTGCCTTCGGTATCACCTACGTTTTATGCTCTGTTGTGCAGGTAATTTTGTTTTGAGAGTATTCAATAATATATATTTCAATGTAAAAACTTTACTGACATAGCCCAATTTTTTCCTCGTATTAATATTGAATTAGTCAATTGCATAAGGCGAAAATTCGTGTTGGCAGCGGACCTAGTGGCGCTTCCATTGCAAACTCACAATTTTATACACTGTTATACACGCTTTCGCGTGCTACACCATCTGCTGAATGTTCGATAATCACGCCTGGTGAGGTCTTAAATATTATTGTGAATAAGCCCATAAAGGACACATACGAAATTTTCTGCCGAGAAATAATTACTCCACCGAGTTGCTGCAATCAAATGCTTGTACGCTATCCACACTGTTAGCATTTTTTTTAATAGGTGCATAAGAGACGGAATATATCCGGAACGCTTTAAAAAAGGCAGACTCGTTCCGCTTTATAAGGGCAAAGGCAAAAGACGGATCCCCACTTCTAAAGGCCTATATAAATAATACCAGATGTATTAAAATATTATATATAAAATATTTTGAACTAGACCAAATTTCTTCTGGGGACACCGCATCGAAAAATATGTGTGGTAGGTTAGCCCACAGCTGTTTCCTAAAATTACCCGCGATTGTCAAAGAAAGCCAAGTTTTTAAAGTATTAAATTGATATAGTATGTTGTCCTTGAGAGATAGACATATGCCATTGCTGATTCTTTTCTGTAGACCTATATAAGATAACACAATTCCACCATACATTATCTTTTTTAAATCTAAAAGGACTTCGACAGCGTTTTCGTTGAAAACTTCGAGGCAGCTAATGCGTTGATTGCGATCCATTGCTAAACTGGCGTAATAGTGAGGGAATTTTAAATCAGATAATTACTTGTGATGAAAAGTGGCTCCAGTACGATACTCGAAAGCACTCGTTGTAACGTCTTTAGTTAGGCCACTGCTGCTTCAGAACAACGCTACATCTCACACTTCACAACAGACAGCTCCTGGATTAGAGGAGTTGCAATTGTAATGTCTGTGACATCCATCACACTCCCCGGACTCTGGTCCAAGAGATTAGCTATTTTTTCTGGAAATTGGATTCTGTAGCACTCACAAGTAACTTTTTCTGAGTAAATTTTTGCTTGGCGCAGGATTTGGCTGGTATTCTAAGGAAATTGGATTCCGGAAAAAATAGTTAATCTCTTACTAGGAAGAAATTCAACTCCGATGTGGTAGTCTAAGCCAATTTCAGAGAGTAAAGGGATCCATGCACTGTGTATATGATATGGCAAAAGTGCATAGATTACAATGGTACTTAATTCTTAATAATATTAATAATAATCTTTATTAAAATATGAAAACAACCATTATACAGCTTCTTAATCTATACAATTAACTAAATACAATATAACTAATTATTATTCAAAATTAACTTTCATTAGTATTGGTAACTTAGTGGCTGTCATTAAACTGATTAACCCTATCTTTTCGTACTAGTAAAAACTGTATCACGAAAGGATAGTATTCATCGTCCTTAGATCAGCCATACTTAGGTGCGTGTACTTGAAATTAGCAAACTTATACAAACTAGGTATTTGATTGTGTTCAAAATCGATCAAGTGTTATATTATATTTACGTTATGACTGTTATGTATGTATGGTGAATGTGTGGATGTGTGAAGGGTGATGTGTGTACTGTATTTACTTTGATTAGGTAATTAAATATATTTCACAAATAAAAATAGACTTTGAATTCCTCACATACAAAACGCCTCTTTTATCCCCCTAGGTGTCGAGCTGCCACACCGCGCGTTGCGCACGAGCCATGCGTGTCTTACCGACGCTTACCGGGCTCGGGTTATAAAATAAAATTTATTGTAACTGAATTTTTGTTCCTTTCAGGTGATGGTATTGCTTTACCTAGCTTACATGCTGATACACTTCATGTGGAAGAAGAAGAAAGATCCGGACAATGCAGCCATACCTTACCTCACAGCGCTTGGAGATCTTTTAGGTTCTGTCTTCCTGGGCTTAGCTTTCGTAATCTTATCAATCTTCGGTCAACAATATGGCAGCAACGTGCCAGGTGCTGGTACTTAATGATTTGTAACATAACAATGTGAAATCGCTCACAAAGCTGAAATCTTTGTCAATTTAAAACTTTGGGAAATTTAACGCGCTTTACCAACCATTTTACTAGTATGGTAGTAGTATGGTACTAGGACGCAAAATGAAGTGCCGGCTGAAATCTTGAGAAGAGAGATTTTTATCAGATTCTTACACCTTAAGCTTGTGTGGAATATTTTAAATGCACGTTAAAAATTGATGAATTTTTTTAAATCTAGATATAAAAACGCCTTTAATGGAAGGTTTGTTGTTTCTATCTTTATGATGAAATGGATGTAATTAAAGAGTTTTATCAAAATATATTGATTAAATCGACATCATTGTTACCTTGTATTATAAGCTGTGTATAGTTTTTAATTTTTTATTTTTATACAATTATAGTTTAACCAAAACATAATCATCACAGTATTGTTTTAATATCTTACAGTTTTAGAGTGATTACGATGTAGTGCCAATGTATTTAGATGATATTGTCGTGTTATTTTAGAAGGCCATTTAATAACAATCGTAGACGTTCCCAGAACGAGTGTAGGGCTATCTGTGATATATTATATTCAAAAATGTGATTTATTGCAATTATTATCATTTAAACAGGTAATGGTCGGAAAGTGGACAATAACGTTTTACGTAGCGTGTCTAACAAAGTATTAGTATAAATATCCTGTATGATTAAGCTTTGCCCTTAGTCTCTCTTTTCACTACGTGTTCTTTAGAATAATTTATTGCTTCATGACTTATACATTCCATTACATTATGTTTTTCATTGAGCTGTCATTTAAAATTATACTTATCAAAAAGCATCCTTTTCGTGATATAACTACTATAATAATATGTGGGTCTCCTATTACATGTTTTCGATTCTGAAGGTATGAAATAAAATGTAGTTCAACTTAACTATAAAATGGTCAGCTTCAATAATAAGTTATTTAGTTTAGAAAAGGAGTACAATAAAGTAATCTATAGTATTAAGTAAACTAAAGACAACATATTGCCGTCGAAATGATATCTTATTGAGAATTGTATTCAATTGTGTATGTTTGTGTGTTTGTGTTTTGATTCCCAACTAAATGTTTGAAATTTTTGATCTACCTCTGTGCAGTTACTTTGAAATTTAAATATTTAAAATAATAGTTAAATTCAGATTTCAGACGTATAGAAATCATAAAATATTTGTAAGAAAATAACCGATTGATATTACTGTTAACGTGCTACGCGAATGAGACCACTTTTTAGTATTTAAGTTATATTTTTGGATGAATGATGTGATAAATGATATTTTATAATGTACATAATTGTTATGTAGTTTGTAGTGAAAAGTTTGCTGATAGAACAGAATTATAAAATAAATGGTCGTTTTATATGATGACATTGGTTTGTGAATTTAAAGTCAAATATTTTTAAATAAATGCGCTTATAGGTTCTGTGCTTATTTTTTAAGCTCAGAGCAATAGATATATTGGAATAAACGTTTAACTTCATTCTTTGTGTTCATTTTTTTTTCTTTGTGAACTAAATACTATCAGCAGCGTCGTATAATCCCGTGCGATGAGAATGAGATAACCCACAATCTTAGTCGTGTTCTGTCTTTTTTCCAACGCGCCGTTATATTTGATAAGTATATTATTTAAAAAAAACTTGTATTATAAACACCGCGTATTAAAGAAACTGAACTCAATAGTCGAGATACCCAGGTACCAATTTGCAACATCGAAGATACGGAACCTTGCCAGTCTTTTGGTAATATTTAACTAGTTATCAGTATTTTAACACTTAAAGCGCAACAATAGGTCATAATAGCTTAGGTTATCTCTTGCGATCATCAACAGCAGATTTAATATTGTTACCTACCATAAATTATGTTTTATGTACAAATTTTGTTATGTAAATAAATGAAAACTTACAATTTTGTGTTTTTTTTAAGGAAACCATTACGGATCGGAACGGATCTACGTTCGTTTAGATAATTTGTAAATTTTGAGGGGTGACCAATACGCAATGATCACACCTCTAGTAAAGATTTAAAATACCCCAATAATGTAAGTTAAAATCAACCCATCCACGCTGCATTGTGAACGTTGCCCATCCACGTTCACAATGCATAGTAATCACCTCTAATAAGCGAGCCTTATTTCATTTATTATATCTGCAGTGTTTATCATTTCTAGAGATCTATCTGAATGTTTTAATTATTTATGATGGGCTAACAAAACTTAATTTGTTTAAACACTGGATTCCTGATGTCGTCAGAGACAGCCACGAGTATTTTGTTATCGGAACGTCGCAGTATCCACCAGAATGAGGCAACGCGAGACCAGATTATCGCGAAAAAGTCGGGGACCCCAGCGTCTGTGAAAATGCCCGACGCGCTGCACCACCGCGGGAGCCGTATAAGAGCCCGGAACGCGTCATTGTTCTGGACTCTTATTCTGCTCATAGCTTTCTGCGAAAACGTTATCCACAGCTGGCAGGTGTACATGCCTAAACAGTATGCCTTGAATAGTGTGGTTTTTACATCCCTTCTGTATTTTGCAAATCGTCGAGCGAGCATGTTGCCTCTGACCGCAAGGACCCTCCGCTCGCGCTCAATGTCATCATCGTCATACAACCGTTCCTTCAACAAATGTCCTAGGTACCTAAACTGCTTAACTACACCAATCACCGTGCCGTACAAAAACACACTGGGTACTCTCTCCGGAGGCTGTCTTGCCTTAAAAACCTTCATTTCAGTTTTAGTAACGTTGTATTTCAGTCCGTGTGCATTTCTATAATGCTCACAGACCGAAAGCAGTTTCCTCAACCCTGGGGCTGAGGAGCACCATGTCATCCGCATAGCTTAGGTTATTCACGCAAATGTTCCCTATATGACAGCCAATCTTGGTGCTCCTCAGCTCCTTAATCAGCCCATTGACGTAAAGATTAAACAGATCCAGAGAGGTCACCCCCGCTTATAATTGCTAGAAGTTGCGTCACGCCCTTTTACACAGTTCGTTTCCGTACCAGCATCTCAGCAGCTCAACCACTTGGGTGGGTACTTTTGACGCTAATAGCTTGGCCCAAAGGACATTGTAGTTGACCAAGTCAAATGCGCAGCTAAGGTAAGAAGCAAGCATAGGCAGTAGTATTCAAACTGCACGTCAACAATTTTGATGTTTTTAAGCAGCTCAGGATAAAGACGTTCTAGAATTTTGCCTAGTATCGTACCAATGAGATAGGTTGATAATTAGAGGCAGAGCTTAGATCACCCGTTTTGTGCTTCACGACCGGAACTACACTGGTGTGCATCATGGCCTCAGGAGACAACATAGATGTTTATAAATTTTATCACTGGCCTACTGTTTATTTTATGGGTAGCTAATACATTCATTTAAATACTGTCTTCATTTTTCTGACACCATTTTAATTTGTTTTGGAATAATTTACAGCTATTATATGCTATTATACATATTTTCATATTCAACGCTGTAAGGATTGCCCACAACCGTCCAGTTTTTTAAATAAAGCCTGGCTTTATGGCTATCTCTGACGTGGTAGTTCCAACCTGGTACCTTCTTACGACTACAATGTTCACATGAACTACAACTTACAATAGCAGCGTTCTGTAAGTCATCCGTTATATGCCTGTAGTGTCTATCTATATAATCATGGTGTTCTCGTATATGAACATATTCTTAATAATTATCACAGTCACAAATATCAGAATAGTTTAAGCTAAAGAAATCTAAATTATTGTAACAAAATCAAAATCTAGTTGTTCTCTCGCCCCATTTTACATACCTTAAAGTCTGGTCCAGAGAAGGTAGCTGAACTAATTGTCACTCCAGAGATATTACATGCTCAGTGGATGGTCGTCGGAGCTTCTGACATCATGAATGACATACGCACCGACCACGGTTTCTCATGCCGCATTGGTGGTTATACAGTAATCTCCTGCTACCAGTAGCCAAACATTGGAAAGTATATATATCACAATTGTTGCCTAATATACTATAATCAGCCCATTCCCATAACATGTCCTCACAAAATTTATATAATTGGCTACCGAAACTAGCACCCGGGTGCGCATTTAGGTCACCTATTATATAAGCCACTTGAACTTCGGATTCGTCCACAATATTCGTCCACTGGCTTCAGCTAAACAGTCCGTATATTCCTCTACATTCTTACTATTATCAACCAGCATATAAATATTTACTAATAAGAACTAACTCGAGCCTACAAATACACAAACTGCCTGAATTCTTTTGTTTGAGCACTGCATAGGTACAAAGTTGGAAAATATTTTCTTATTCCATATGATAGCGAGCCCACCGTATGGTCTTCCGCGAAGTATACCAAATCTAATCAAAATCAGTTTACTAACGTAAGTCAATTACCGATGAATGACTTGTCGAGTTTACTAAGTCTAGAAGTTGGCATTAACAGTTTATTTTTGTTTCTAGTATTAATATTATGTTTATAGTTTATTTTTGTTTCTAGTATTAATATTATGTATATACCTTTTGAAATTTATTGCCATTTTTATGAACATACACTAAATTTTGATATATATATTGGTTAGAAACAGTCATAATTATAAAATCTTTAAATTTATATCTTAGCGACTCTCTTGGTCCCATACCATAAATTGCCCGAATAGCTCTTTTCTGCAGCACGAAAATAGAATCAATATCAGCAGCATTACCCCATAATAATATATCATATGTTATGCTGTAAAACTAACTAAAGTAAACCAATCTTGCAGTTTCATGTCTGTTAAGGAACGAATCTTTTTTACTGTGTATGCAGCAGAACTTAGTCTACTTGATAAATTTTCTATATGAGGGCCCCATTGGAGTTTGGCATCTAGCGTGATTCCAAGAAAAACTGCGGTATTAAATATATCTAATTTCTCGGTTTTAAGTTGTATATCGATTGACTGATATCCTCCGAGGAGTCCACGGACGACTTCGCTACGCAGCCGAATGATGTATTGATGGAGTACACGAAGTTCAGGTCATGCTCATTAAGCCAGGTCTCTTGCAATAAAATTATATGTGAAGTAGTTGCCAAGTCTAACACAGTTTAAATAGAGGTCTTAATGTTCTTACAATTAAATGTAGATATTATTATTCTAGAGGTTATACGGTCCATATTAGTGTTTTGGTAATTTTATTCCTCTCACAGGGTGTTCACGGAACAACCTGAATTTGACACCTACTGGCAAGTATCTAATTTATGTCTGGTGACTGATAACTTGAACGAATAAAAGTCCGTTTCGTGCCTCTGTTGCAATGGTTCTATTTTAAGACATTCTTCAATCTTATCTTTTAAATAGTCTGCTACATCCTCCACTGTAATACACTATTTTAATCGAGATATGCGATGTCAAATCCGCTAACTGCAATCTACTCGAACTTTGCACAGTTAAGTTATTAATCGTTTTCTTAGGTAGGTTATCTTATAGTAAGGTAAAGGTATAAGTTAGCCCGAGTCATTAGAGTAGCTTAGTGAGGTGGTTCATGAAACCCCATACAGATGCAGAAGGTGGGTTACAAATAATTAAGTCTAGAAATCGATCACGGCTATTATTAATACAATTATACAATAATACATTATACAATAAACTTGATACAAAATCGTGTGTAGTCATAAAATGTCCCAAAGAATCAATATAATTAGATGACTTCATATAAGAACAGTAATTTACTGGAGTCCAGTTTTTATTTAATTTAGAACTTTATTTAATCAAAATTTTCTTTCTTTGATGTAAAACAATTTTGTTATATGAGAATAATGTATCCACTGACGGAAAAATTATTTTAATGACTACTTTCAATCCGTTATTGCACCAACCATCCCATTCAATGATAGTTATCACCTAGACTTTCTGGCAAATGTGTCTGATATTTATATAACGTTAGAATCCATTCAAGCGATATTCTATACCACACATAAATCATGTCGATGTAACAAAAAGTGCGGGTGCTAATAGAAAACATCCCGTCTTTATATATAAACTGTCAAAAAATGTACACCTATATTAATATTTTTTAAATAATTATCAGATGGATTTCAATTTGGAAAAGACTATTAATCCCAAGAAAATAAGGCGTAAAGACTATACAGGAAAGTATAGGCACATCTCAAAATTATGTATATTAGGTAAAATATTTGAAAAAAAATTTACGTATACGATGTCGGTGTCGATCTACCAACAAATATCACAAGATCTTTCGCAACATGACTTTTGCCGGGGAATAAGTGTTGATACCAATCTTGTTTTATATACAGACAGATTCAGCAACGCTTTTGATAAATTAAACTATACTACGCTAATTAATAAACTGTCGAAATTCATTATACACGGGGACTTATTTCTTTGGCTGATTTCTAATATCTCCAATCGTAATCAGGCTGTTGATCTAAAGGGTTATACATACAGGTACCATGAGGTCTCTTCGGGTATACCCCAGGGCTCACATTTGGGTCCTTTTATTTTTATGCTATACATAAATGATATGGAAACATTTTTGGAATCGGTGTCCTTCCGCCGCGACTCGCACTCGCCTCTAGCCTCCTCACAACTCAAGCACATCTCACCTATACCTTTTTATATAGTTACAAACCTATCTTGGATGACACCGACTCCAAAAATATCAATAATCGTAACTAGAATTAGATTAATTAATTAGATTGTATAAAAATACGCAATTATTTTTATGCTTTTTAGTGAGAGAGAGATACCAAAAAGTGCCCAACGTGGCTAAAGATGTTTTCACTTCAATTATTGTTGTTGTTATTAGTTTTTAGGTTTTTTTCTTCTTGTTTATATATTACTAGCTGACCCAACAGACGGTCTTCTAAAAAAAAAGTTAAGTAGGTATATGGGAAAAATGTAGTGTAAAGACATCGGAAAATGTGAATTGTGAAAAATGTGTTAAAAATGAAACAATTGATACACTATCTTACCGTTAAGAAATAGACATATGCTATCGCGGACTTTTCTTTAGACCTATGTAAAGTACACAATTCCACCATACATTATTTTGTTATATCTCGAAGGGCTTAACAAAAACACTTATCCAATAACACAGAACAAATATCCTTAACTCATACAACAATGAAGACAAAAATTTTACATATTATATACTAAACCATCATCGAAAACCACGCTATCCATTGGTGAAAACAGCATGAAAATCAGTGCAGTAGTTATTGAGTTTATCGCGAAAAGACAGACAGACAGACGCGGCGGAAGACTTTGTTTTATAAAATTTAGTGATATTTGTATGCTTACTACTGTCATAGAAAGCAGCCAAGTTCGAGTCGGACTCACCCATGAAGGGTTCCGTAGCAATAAGTAACATAATAAAAAAGTTATATAGAAAGGAAAATGATATTAAATTATTGAAATGGAAATAGCAAAAAATCTTTGCTCAAAATCGTACGATGCAAATGAGCTCTCATCATTTATACGTATAAAAAATACTTACTACTATTCAGTTTAAAAAATGATATTAAAAATCTCAATATCATTAGATAGGGTTTAATAAAAAAAAATTATAATTCCTGAATAAATAAATAAATCATAAAGGGTAAAGCGCGGGATCGGAGACGGTAGATAGAGATAGAGAGTGAGATATTATAATATATTATAATGGAGAATGGTCTGAGTTCTACGTTCCCGATTTGGTTGAATTCCATCCGGCCAGCGTAAGTTTTGTATGTCCGAGAAACAGGATACATGGAATCTAAATTCTAAAAAATTCTAAAAACCTTAAATACGAAATGTAAGAACCCTTTTATTCTAAATTTTTGCCTATGGAGCTGAAACATGGTGCACCATGTTGATTCATTCAATTTTGATGGTCCAAAGCAAACAGAATTGATGCTCTTGAGACGTAGTGCTGGAGACAATACAATATCCAGGACTTATAAATATATCAATTTAAAAATATAATTAAGAAAATTCTTAGTAATTCTTTGTTGGATATCAATAGCAACATCTAAATAACCCCATGATTACAAATAAAAATAGTTCAACAAAATCAATCAAGCCGTGTAGGTTGATATCTGTAGCGGAATTTTAGGTAAAAACATGAAATATATATGTACCTTCTATTTTAATTATCGTCTGCGTCGAGACAAATCATACAACATTATACAAGATTAGAATTCTTTGCAGTCTATAATAACCAGCTGACCCGACAGACATTGTTCTGTTCATTTTATAAAAAAATACTTGCGGTTGAAATTTCGTAAAATACGTTCATAGCTGATCTCTACTTGGCAAAAGGAATATTCCTACCAAATTTCAAGTCTCTACACCTTATGGTTCCAGAGATCTCGTGATGAGTCAATCTATGTATATATGGAAATCTCTCTTATATATATACAGGCTGTCCCAAAGTTATGGGACATGAAGGGAAAGTACCTTAAATATTGTAGATAGATATATATATGGGACATGAAGGGAAAGTACCTTAAATATTTTAGATAGATATATATTTATATATAGATAGATAATAGTCACTCGGGCTGAATTGTTCAGCTCGAAGTGTTACAAACAAACATAGGCTGGGAGTTTCTTACGAAGTTCTCCCCATGTCAAAGCCCCTTTACGAACTGATGTTTTTACCAAGTGTTGTTGCAATGAGTAAAGCTGGGGTCCCAAGGTCCACTATTCTACGGATCAGCCACGCACAGCCGATGAGCATGGACGGCGACGCACCGCAGGCAAGCCCGTTCCAACGAACGGTGCGTGTCGGTCTGTACCGGCCTGTCGTTACTGCCAGTCCAACATGTTAAGGGTGGGGTCCCACGGCCTGTGTCATAACAGGCCAGCCCATATCTTGACCGCACCTTTGAAGTTACCGATTAGCGATGGATACCGGCGCACCGCCACAGACGTGTCTGTGCTATCACGGACGAGGCCGGTCCCACAGTGCGTCGTGCGAGCTGGACTGCGTGCGTCCGCGATTTTTCGGACCAAGCTTTATGTTTTTGTCATTTCCTTTGGTAAATAAATGTATTCCTGTTCTATACAAATTGGCCGTTAGTGTGTAACAACGCAAGGTGCCTGCATTTGTGGGTCACGATAGAATGTCCGAATGAAGTATTTATATCGCACTCATTAAACCTGAAAAGAATGGGCACAAAAAGCTCAGAGGGCCTCTTTTTTAAAAAATTAAAAGATTAAATTAACAATGTTTTATTTTTTCTTACAAACATACATATCTTGAAAATATAAAGCGACGACAAAGGTAACAATCCTAGTTTTTTAAATGACTCGATTCCTCAGGATGCATCTCGTACATTGCCCCAAATATAGTGGACTTCAAAAGTTCATTCATGATAACATCAGCTCATTGAGAAACCCTAGCTTGGTGCACAACAACGCCAGCAGGCCAGATTCAGGACAGTTCACCGAGCTGCTGATCATCAGAAGCAGCTGGCACCTGGACACCCTATTTTCGTGGTTTTCTGGCTCCAGCGGATCGTTACGGCGCGGCCGCGGCGCATGCTCGCTGGCTGCGGTGTCAGAGGCCAGTCGCTCGTGAGCGGGCGCCTCACCCAGTCGTCCACCAGCCCGCACGACCCCGCGCATGCGAGTATCGATCTACCAAATACTCTCCGTATCTAGGTTATCCGGCTAAAATTAAAGGTGCGTTCCGAATTCAAGGTTGCGAGCGCCGCGGGCGCACAGAAATAGCACTGTGCATGGAGAAATGTTCCTGTACGTAGTGGCCGCCTAAAGTCATATGGGCGCGTTTAGCGTGGCCGATGGTCGCCGGAAATTATGTAAGAGTGTGTTGTCCGGGATTGATTCCGCGACCCGCGTTGCCGTAACGTCGATACCGCGTCTCCGGTCGATAGTGTCGCGAGGATTGGGAGTGTGCCTTCTCAGCGGAACAGGACCACTCATGTAAGATTAATACTTATATTACTCACTAATTCAATCACTCCAGACTCCAGAAATACAGGAAACATTTGGAACCCTGTTATCATATTAAATCATCGTTCAAATCAGTTCGATAAAACTAAATTAGCTACTCTAAGTCATTTCTGATCCAATACACCACGAGTGCTCTGCTAATAGCCATCTAGCTAGGTGTAAATTTAGTTCGCGTTAATTCTGGAAATACTCGATAGATGTCGTTAATAGTCTGTCTATTTTACGGGAGATAATAAATTGATTTGAAATAATTTATCTATCTACGTGGATATCAATAACATTTTACTATCTTTTCAGTTTTGTTTAGCTAATGACATATTACAGAATAGCGATGGCTGGTGTTGTTTGGGTCTAAAAGGTTACCTAACCTACCTTAATAAATTATACAAATTATTTAATATTTACTAATTTATTATGAATTGCGCTTAGTAATATTCAGCAGAAATATTCAATTTGTGTAATGCCTTCACAGCTACCAGTATGTATTTGTATACTCAAGGAATTTTTTGTACCTTTTTTGCTTCCGAAAGTACTTAAATAAATATCTAATATATTCTATTTACCTAGTAATGATAATACATCCATAGCTTGTGATAGCTATATTACAAAAATTATTATGGCAAGGAAAGATACCTAAAAATGAAGAAAATATTAACTAAAAATAAATAAGGAACAATGCCTTAAGGAAGCTTACTTTTAAAGATTTAGATTAAGGATTGGTCTCCGCTGCGCCCCATCTAGATACCGCAGTAGTCGCAAAGTGCGGGAACTAATACTACGCCCAAATAAGCGTACTCGAGCCAGCCTCGAACAATGTGTGAAGTCGACGTGCCACATGTTCTGTTAAACTTGGCAAATAATTGAAAATAAAACTGTTCGGCCTCCAAGGCCCCCGCCCGGCTTCGCTGTAAAAGCCTTCAGAGCTATCAGCACAGAGGAGGTTTTTAGTCGGTAGGGGGTGTTTACACCCGAGCCCGACATATGGGCCCCGTTTCGGGGTCTTCAATACGTAAATGCATTTTACTCCTCTCGAAAAAAAAAGAAAAAGACAATAAAACTACAAGAAATAAGAAACACTCTGGGATCACATAATATCATCAGTAAGTATTTTGTATTTTATTAATTTTAATGTAAAATAACACGAAACGTATGTGACAAAATTTTAAAAATGCCATTGAATGTCAAGATGCCATGCACAACAAGCATCTAATAGTTGCCGTAATAAAAAGCTTTTGTTGGCAGTGCGGTATCTAGTTGGAGCGCAGCGGAGACCATTCCTTAATCTAAGGTGAAAGAGTTTAAGAGCTAATATGGATTCGCTTTTAGTACAATGAATGTATGTTCAAGTGTAAAAAATAAAAGGAATCCCTACCATAATTTACTAATAATCAATATATTTTTTCTTTTCATATTCTTAAGTAGTATCTGTAGTAGTATATAACTTATAGACAAGGTTTCTTTTTATTGTTTTTCTTAAAAATGCTTTGATTGAAAAGAATCCAAATGTTATTAGTTTACTAGAGTGTACATTTCACTGAAATTTGTCTTTAACCAATTAGACACGAGTTTCGTGGGTCCCGCTTTCAGAATTCGACGAGACAACATCTCCTGAGGATGCCTCGTGTTGTTGTTGATTGTGTCTTTATATAGTTGAACATAATATGGTGTGATGGACTTTTTGACAGTAATGCATTTTTTTTTTTCATATTTATACGTTATTTTTAATTGCACCTTTTAGCCGGTGTTGAGCTTCCATGAGCTTCTTTGTGTGTTACCAGGACGATACGACATGCGTAACTTCAAAAAAAGCGCGTGCACCCTTTTATAACATTTCACCACAATAGCTCCTTTGCACATACCACAACAGCTCCTATCTGCCGTGAAGCAATTATGTGTAAGCATTACTGTGTTTCGGTCTAAAGGGTGCCGTAGCTAGTGAAATTACTGGGATAATGAGACTTAACATCTTATGTCAGTTCAGTTGCCACTCAGAATTTTTGGGACTTTCAAGAATCTAGAAAGAAGAAGAAGAAGAGTGGCACTGCATTGGCAGGGCGTGTCAATTACCCACACCTGAACGTCATACTCGCCCCTTAATTTTATTAAAAAAAAATTTAACAGAATATGTAAATATATGGATCTAAATAAGCCGCTGGCCTATTACATATCTGTCTCAGAATAATACATTATTAACAATTTGTAATAATCTATTTTAAAAGAGCAACCTTAGAGTGTCTTGCTCATTCTTCTCTGGGGAAATCTGCCTTCCGAATGAGCTATAGTATAAAAAAATAACAAATTTCAAGTGCACTTTGATTTACCTATTAAATAAAATATTTTTAATTTGATTTGATTTGAAAAAAAAAATTGCCGACACCTGTCATTCCTCTGGTGTTGCAAGAAAATGTGGGCGGCGGTGATCACTGAGTCTCTCTCTAACTCCTCTTTCATATCTTCAAACATCAACCAATCAGATTTATCCCGACTTGTTTTGCTAAAACTATTGGATCATACACAATTAGAATCCAATAATGTAGCTATTGTTATAATATTAACACCATGTTAATTTATTATTTATAGATAAATTAAACAAACTTCTAATTATTTCAAAGACATATTTTTATTTACAAACCTATTTAAACGTAAGTACCTTAAAAATTCCTGACGTCACTGAGTGACTGAAAATAAGCATAAAATTCGTCTTTCTCTGTGTCGAACACAACTAACATTAAATGAGTTACACAAATAAAATTTTAAAACAAAATTTATGAACGATGCGGGACTCGAAACTGGGACCTGTCGGACTCCCTTTTCAAATTTTATTTTATTTACTTTAAAAACATTACAAATTGTTTAGATTTCCAATAGCGACAACTCAAGTCAATTTCCTAATATGCAAATATTGGGGTTGAGTAGGTTATCTACTGTAAAGTAGATACTGTAGATGAAGCCACATCCTGAGAGTTGAACAAAGCATACAAAATTTAGCAACGATACGTCACTCGAACGGTTGGCTGAGTTGGAAGAGGGCTCGCACGAAACGTGATAGGTCGCGGGTTCGACTCACGCATCGTTCATAAATTTTGTTTTTAAATTATACTTGTGTAATTAATCCCAGATGTGAAGGTTATCGTTTTAAAACATAACAAATTATTTAATGAGTTATAAACCCTTACCCACATACGAAGAACAACGGCGAACGAATAGTTTTAATCTTTCATTTGCATCGCCATATATATTATTTCACTTCCTTTTCATGTCTTTAATAACCCGTCATTCCAAACATTATGAGTCTCTAGAGATCTTTCTGTACAACGGCGTAAAATTATCGTGTTCACCGGGGCATTTGGAGTAAGCTCTTAACTTGCATTTTATTTTATTTTTAAGGCTTTTATATGAAATACTTTTAAACAGATTGAACTTATAGTTACGTATAGCAATGCTCCAGGCAACATGAGCCAAAGGAAACAGGGCAATGCCTAGATTTCTGGAAGTATCTCATTGTATTTTTAAACCGTCATAGCTTCGGACGATCCAATATATCCTCTAGCATCACCAAAATTTACAGGATTATATAGATGGATAAGACTAACACCAATGTGTCAAATCTTGGAAAAAGGCCAGGTCAAGATTACCCTAAACTGAAGAGCATGTATGAAAGTAATAATGAAAGTGGACGAAGCGAAACAAGTATGTAAGGATCGTAGCAAGTGGAAAGAAGTGGTCTCTGCCTACCCCTACGGGAAAGAGGCGTGATTATATGTATGTATGTATTGTGTCAATTATCTAGCTTTAAAAACCGTAAGCCAAAACGTGTCTCAATGCGTTTCCTTCATCAATTGTATGGCCTCCTGTTTTGCCAAGCTTATGGCAAGTTTACACTGTGCGAGGTCAGCAGCCAGCCTGCCAAGTAGCATCTCTACTGGCTAGCCAGCATCTCACAAGTGTACCTAAACTAGTCTTTAAAATCCATGGTCAGTTGATGGTAGTGGAAGAATGGTGTGTGTCTCAACCGTGGAGGTCAGTAATATACAATAAATATGACATAGGAAAGAATGAATGTACGTTTCTAATAAGAAAATTATAATCAATGCGGAAATTACTATTTAATCTATATGACTCAAATAGGGTCAATATAAAATCATTGAGGCTGGTTTGCATCATATTAGCTATAAGAGTTAAGATTTTATCCAAATTTAACATTAACAGTAACACTGACTTTAACATAGACTGCGGAATCTGTTGCACCATCGTATTCCTATGCAGTTAAAATTAAAAAGTGAAGTACCAAATCAATATCGAATATTTATTTGGAAGTTTTGAAGGGATCGCTATTTAGCTATTTAACATTAACAATATCTTTAACCGGCGAAGATTTGACGGTTACGGTCAACAGTTCAAGTTATGACGTCATCTTATAATTGTCAAATGGTGAAAATCATTTTTTTCATCGTTATTATTATAAACTCACTAGCTGACCCGGCAAACGTTGTTTTGCCATATAAAGTATAATTCACGCGATAGTTTTATAAGTAATAAAATATTGCCTATATTATAGCCTGTACATCATTTTGTTCTATTGTCAATAGTTTTTGCAGCGCACGCAAAAGTAGGTTTTGCGATTTTATACCTTGTGTTACAAAATAGCAAATTTTATTACGGATCCCTAATTTTGAAAAAAAAACATAGCCTATAGCCTTCCTCGATAAATGGACTACCCAACACTGAAAGAATCATTCAAATCGGACCAGTAGTACCAGAGATTAGCGCGTTCAAACAAACAAACAAACACTGCAGCTTTATAATATTAGTATAGATTATTAAAATCGCACATTCCGTTCAAATGATACAACGAATATAAAAATGTCAATCTAAAGATAATAATTCAATAATAAAATAATAACTGAAGTGAAATAAAACTTTAATAATAACAAAAATAAATCTATAGTCCGACTTAGTAGACTTTCCAGTACCACGAGATCGGTATCTACGCGAGTGAAACCGCAGGGCATGGCTAGTTAATAAAATTAGCCCTGAGGCGATCGCTCTATGTCCAAGGCGTGTCATTTATAAAGTCAATTATTATATAATAACCCCTGATACCACACTGATAACAAAACCTTTAAAATATTTATTACAAGTTTCGTTTCTACGTGAAATAACACTAAAGGAATACGATTGTATCTTCTACGAGAGGTTTTCACGTGCAAAGGTTAATTTGTTTTACAGAAAATCTATGTTAGCGCGAACTCTGACATTTGAGGGGTCAAGGGGTCAGGGGGTCATTGCTCGGGAGGGGCTGCCAAGCCGCGCTCCTTATGTAAATCGTTGAAAATATAATGTCTGGATGACTAACTGCTTTATGGACCATTTATTTGAATAAAAGTCCTGTTACGATTCTTGTATTAAGTATTTGTAGAAGGTTTTACAGGAATACCACGACTAATTTTTCACTTTAATTTTGATTATTACTATATTATATTGTTATTATATTATATTGTTGACGACACGAGCAGGACGTTCAGCTGATGGTAATTCCGCTCAGGACTATTGAAAAACCTAAAAATCTGAGCGGCACTACAATAGCAATTGTCACCTTGAGACATAAGATGTTAAGTCTCATTTGCCCAGTAATTTCATTATCTACGGCGCCCTACAGACTGAAACACAGTAATGTTTATTACTGCTGCACGGCAGAAATAGGCGCCGTTGTGGTACCAATAATCTGGCCGGCATCCTGTGCAAAGGAGCCTCCCACTTTTAATCCTCCCACTCTGTCTGTACGTACGCGATAAACTCAAAAACAACTACACCGATTTTTATGTTGTTTTCACCAACGGATAGCGTGATTCTCGAGGAAGGTTTTAGTATATAATTTGGTAAGATTTTTATACATATTTGTATACATTAACGATATTTGTTGGAGGTGTCGGTAAAAAATGAGCCGTCTGGGAGCTTGCCTCGAAAGCGCTGTCTAAGCCCTTTGAGATATAACAAAATAATGTATGGTGGAACTCTGTATCTTATATATCTATATAAAACTCCGCGATGGCATATGTCTATCTCTTAGGGATAACATACTTTATATATTTTAGTACTTTAAAGAATTGGCAATTGTAATATTAAATCTGTTTACACAAATACCATATGAATCCTAATAAATTTATTCCTACATCTAATATATAAAATTCTCATGTCGCGGTGTTTGTAGTTAAACTCCTTCGAAACGGCTTCACTGATTCTCATGAAATTTTGAGTGCATATTGGGTAGGTCTGAGAATCGGACAACATCTATTTTTCATCCCCCTAAATGATAAGGTCCACGGCAATTTTTTTTTATTTGTATTTTTTTTTAAATTTTTTTGATTATGAGTCAGCATTAAAAAATACATACAAATTCATTTTCACCCACGATTAACAGTAACTTTTGTATCGCGATTTTAATATCGGCAATACAACGTTTGCTGGGTCAGCTAGTAATATTATAAAATCATTCAAAAATACGTTATTTTTTCATTTTTAACTCATTAACTTTAATTACACCTTTCCGATGGCTTAAGATTACCTTATTTCCGAATACTTACATAATATTTAGATTATCGTAACCAAATGGCAAAATACGGAACCCTTATAGACTCGTCATGTCTGTCTGTCCGTTTGTCACAGGCACTGTTTTCTGAAACTATAAGATATATACTGTTGAAACTTGTAATGGAAAGTAGATGTATTTTGTTAACCGCATTAAGATTTTCACATGAAATAAAAAAAACTTAGAACTGTAACTCATAAAACTAAAAAAAAAAATATCGTGAACATTATAATGAAAAACTTCCACCGAATTTTTTTAGGTTGAACGAGATCTAGTAAGAAGTTCTTTTTAAATACATACACTATTATTAAAACATCGATCAAAGTTACAACGAACTTCAAGAACTTTTATATTCTGTTACAATAAGTAACAGATTATTAAAGCAACGGAATGAAGGGCATGGGCGAGTCCGACTCGCGCTTGGCCGCTTTTTCTTCTATTGACAGAACGGCGTCTGTCGGGTTAGCTAGCTCAACATAATAAAAGTTGTTCATTTACTACCACTTCGGAACTCTTGAGCTTTAGTGAGAAGAAGTGCCACTCATTTTACAAATATTTTAATTACAATATATTTAGTCTGATGCAACCATTGACTAAGAATATTACTAGCGCATAGACAACCTGACAGTGCGGTATTCAGTGTCTAATTTTGAATTGCTACTGTGTGCGTTAGCTAGCAGTGAGCTAGTTTAATATTCAAAATATTCATGAGTTGATTCCAAGCGTGGCTGACCTTTTACGACTTGTTAATCAAAATCGGTTACAGTAACAATAGATTCACTTTCCTTTTCTATCTTGCTGTATCTTCGTTAGGGATGTTCTTCTCTAAGCTAGTATATTGTAAGTCTGAGGACGCAACACTTCGAGTTAATTTATTTAAATTCGGCGTATTTTTTTTTACGAAAATAAGGGACGAGACGAGCAAGACGTTCAGTTAATGGTTATTGATACACCCTGTCCATTACAATGCAGTGCAGCTCAGGATTCTTGAATAACCCAAAATTCTGAGAGGCACTACAATTGCGCTCTCCATCTAGACACATAAGATTTTAAGTCACAGTTGCCCAGTAAATTTCACTAGCTACGGCGCCGTTCAGGCCGAAACACAATCATGTTTACACATTACTGCTTCACGACAGAAATAGGCGCCTCTGTGGTGCCCATAATCTAGCCGGCATCCTGTGCAAAGGAGTCACCCACTGGTGAAATTGTATCGTAGAGTTCGTAGTCGTTTCTAAGGAACCGCTCGAGCTACGTGCTACGAAACGAACGGGTTCAGATAGCTGAGATCATCGAATTGGCAGTTACACATTAATTCGGAATTCTAGTGGTATTCTAGTGTCGTTAGTGCTAGCAGCAGAATAGCCTTCAAAAAGCCTTAAATGTCTTCATGAGTGGCGACACTACGATGCGCTGTCGGCCACCGCAGCCTTGCGTAAGTTGAATTGTCCATAGTCACGAAAACGCTAAGTTGCTTTAAGCATAATCCTGTAACTCCCTAGCGGCCCAAAATACTGTCACGTATGCAAGGCATGCTTCCAATACGTTATAACTGCGCCTATACGCTCACACCATTTTAGTGTACAGTGAACGTTACAGTACGAAATGGCATTGTGAATTCATCGGCAGGCACCAAACGTCACTTCTGCAAGCCGTAGCAGCTTACGCGCGCTCACGACCAACTGTAGTCTGAGTGAGTCACAGAATACGAAATAAGCAGGTAATAGATATGTTATAAATACAAATGGAGGACTGTCGCCTACATATACTCTTGCGACCCTCCGGATATTTTTTTTATATATGAGAGGGGGCAAACGGGCAAGAGGCTCACGGTATGGGGAGAGGTCAACCGCCCATGGACATCCGCAACAACATGTGTGTCAAGAAATGCGGTGCTGGCCTTTAAGGTGGGAGTATGCTTTTCTCTTGAAGGTACCTAAGTCGTATCTGTTTGGTTTTAAGTTTTAAAGAATTAAGGCGATTGGAGATGACTTGATCGAAGTCGGAGCATGCACCGTTGATAACAACCTTGATGCTCCGATCAGCCAAAAAGCTAAGGATGGCGGTTTCGCTATAAGCGCTTTATGCCACACCCGATCGAAGGCCTTCGCTATGTCCAAACTCACCGCCAACGCTGCTCCTTTCGACTTAACCGCTTGCGCCCATTTGTGGGCGAGGTATGCAAGAAGATCACCAGCTGAGCGACCCTGACGAAAACCGTACTGGCAGTCGCTGATCAGCTGTTGCTCCTCTAGGTATCCCAAGAGCTGGCGGTTGAAGATCGACTCCATTACTTTGGAGAAAATGGAGGTCATGGCAATGGAGCGGTAATTGGATGGATCCGAGCGTACACCTTTCTTAGGGATCGGGTGCACTAAAGCCGCCTTCCATAATTTGGGGACTACGCCTGATGAGTAGGAGAGCCGGAAAAGACGGGTAAGGACCAGCGCCAGTTCCGGAGCACATGTCCGCAGCACTATCGGGGGAATACCATTGGGCCCGCTCGATTTGTGAATGTCCAAGGTGAGAAGCGCCTTAAGCACGGCGCCATGCCGGTATTTTACCTCCGGCATGTATGACTTGCACCGCGGAATATGCGGTGGTGGTGCACCATGGTCATCCAGAGTCGAGTTGGACGTGAAGAGGGATTCCAAGAGATCAGCTTTCTCTTTCGCGTCATGGGACAGCGAGTCATCATCCCTGTGCAGTGGCGGAATGGCTGGCTGGCAGAAGTTTCCTTGGACAGCCTTGGCGAGCGAACAGAACGCACGAGTTCCCGATGGAAGACGTGCAAGTCTCTCGCCAGTTCTGCCAATGAGCTTCAACTTCGCATCTCGTCCCACTCTGCTGACCTATAGTGCCACACGCGGCGACAGCCTAACAAGCGGGGCCGTATTAGTTGGGTGATCGACACGGTGCTCCGGATCAGGCAGTGGTCCGCCGATCCCAGAGGAGGGTCAACGGAAACTAGGTAGCCGTCCGGATGTGAGGTCAACAGAAGGTCCAACAGTGAAGGTATAATATGATCTTCCACAACTGGGATTTGCGTTGGCGCATTGACCAGTTGCGTCAGACCATATGCTAAGGCGAAGTCTTGAACAGATCTCCCTGCATGATCGGTGGTACGTGAGCCTAGCCCAAGAAACACGATCTCTGCAATGGGGATCTGCTCCAACACGGAATCTGTAGCCATTTGGATGTGTTCGAGAGCCGGTCAGTCTCTGCGTTACCGCTATGGGCATAACCTATACAGGCATGCGTAGATTCGCGGATGGTCATCGCAGTCTTCACGCAGCCAAATGATGGATAGGTGCCACACGCCAGCTTGTGGTATAAACGAGTGTTCGAAATTATACACCGGGTATGAAAGGTAAGATGAATCGGCCAGGGAGGATATCTGTGTCTCGGTTAAAAAGAGCAGGGCTGGCTTCGCCGTCTCCAGGTGAAAGTGGACGGCATTTAAATTTGAGCGAAGCCCCCTGATGTTGCAAAAGTCCACAGCGAGTGTGAAGGAGGGTGGTTTGAGCCTCCTGCTCTGTTTGCCCTGAGTCAGCACAGATTTGCCCCCTCCAGAACACGCGAGGCAGCCTGGGCAACCACTATTAGGTTCAGGCCCTAATCGTGGACACCCAGGGACGGATTCTCCAGGACTGCATAGCCTGGTACCGTCCTGGAGTGTCTATTTTTTTTAGTCCGCAGCTTAGTTGAAACAAGACTTAGTTACTGACGAATTGTAATATTTTGACTGGTATAGTTGCAGGCTGTGGAAGGGTTTCCGCTATTCTGAAAAAAGTTAACGCGTTGTCTCACATGCGCCGTTCCTATTGATACTAAATCACTACTTACTCGCTCGCAGTCTCTAAGTCACCTGCGAGGCGACATGTTTAATGAAGCTATATCACAGTACTTTATTATTTAGGTTTCTATGGGTTTGAGATAATTTAAATAATTGCAGAACAGATTTTTGAATTTTGTTATTTCGTTAAAAGTTATGTCTTGACGATCCTAAGTCAGAATATAGGTATTTTCAGTAAAATCACATTTAATAAATAATAATATATAACAATATAAACTTTTCTAATGTATATTTAAATGGATCCTTACAGTATTTCAATATGTAAAATAAAGGAGGCATAGCTCTACATCCGTTCGAAACGAGACCAAAGGCCAAAATTCCCTAAGGCCTAAGATATTGTCAAGCTGTCTTTGTGAGTTGGAATGACATCTGGGAAAGCTACCTTTTCATTTCAAATCATCTATTATAATAAGCTTCCTTTATTAAATTTCTATTGACGGATTCATATATTTTACTTTTTTAGATTCCCATAAAAGTTGTACTTATGTAAAGCGAGTGCTCGCTTAGAATAGTTTTACGAATTTTTGCCGTTTTGTGCACACGTTCTTCACGAATCCAATCAGAAACGGCTTAATCGAAATTCACTGATGCATTGTGGGTAGCTCACTATAACCTTGAGTGTTTATTTAATTCCAAACTGCTCACAAACAATATCACTGTAATAGTTTGAGGCTTCTACCATGGGAGACTTAATTAATATTTAAGTCGATACTGACAATATCGTGCCCGTTGGCACGGCAAGTAATTATTTAAAGATTAAAACATGAATACTCATAGCAAATGAATTTTTATTCTTCAGACCACCTTAGAACCTTCATAGAATTTAAGGCTATAGCTGTAAACGTACCTTTAGCCCAATATCATACTTCAATAAAAACACCAAAATCTGGCACGAGACTCGTGATTTTGGCGAGACAACACGTCCTGAGGATGCCTCGTGTAGAGGCGAAACACGTGTCGAATTGTTTTAAAAAACAAATATTTATATATAATATAATATATAAATAAAAACAAATATTGGCGGAATTAACACTAAAGAAAACTTTAATCATTTGTATAATTATGGATTTCCGCAAAGTAACGCCTAATTCAATCAATTTTCAATAAAAACAATCAAATTGAATTTCAGATCTATTGAAATAGCGCTTGTGATTTTGTTTATTTGATTGAAAAGCTGATTTCTGGATAAAATAACATTGTTATAAAATTCATTGATTTTGATCAATGAATCAAAAATGAAATCAAATAAAAACTTACCTACTCTTAATGATAACTCATCTTGAGTAATTATGTTATTCACATACCTTTACTTCTACCACATACCTTTACTACGCAGTTGTTTTATGAATAATTCGTTAGAATTCCGTAACATATTTTTTGTACGTTTCTGGGATCATGTTGTAAAAGAACATACTTCGCTCAACAAAAGACTTACTAAATCAACTTGACCCAATAGCAGGCATAACAAGTTTCTGTTTGTCCCTGGTGTTAACATTATATTATTGTGTATCATAGATAACAGTCTGTAGAAAATTTTCCTGTGTCATACTCATATTTTCAAATATATTATTGAAGCTCTAGTTAATAAGTTTAATGTCTTTAAAAATTTCTTATAATATCATTCTAATTCATAATCATTCTCCAAATACATTACGAGACTATACTACCACTTAACTGATATCCCTTTCATCCAGATAAAAGTATAAGCAAGTGCGTATAACCGCCCAAACTAATCAAAGTAAATATTTAATGGAAAATTTTAGGAAAATACAGAAAATAACTAGAATATTTATATTTAATCTGCGTTATTTACTAGAAATACTGTTAAAATGCTTTTCTAGATGTCTCGCGAGAAAGCAACTTTTAACTTACCGCGATAATGTGGCCGCAGGACAAGAATCTAAAACTATTTTTAAAATTGCCTGGTGTACTCTGACACCTTGGTTATGATAGTATCACAGAGTAGGGGTGGATACTTACGCATATTGACCAGGTATTGAGAATACCACTTTTTAGAGAATAATCTATATATATAAAAATGAATTGCTATTCATTAGTCTCACTAAAACTCGAGAACGACTGGACCGATTTTGCTAATTTTGGTTTTGAATTACTTGTGGAAGTGCAGAGAAGGTTTAAAGGTGAATAAATATGAAAATGCTCGGAATTAAATAAAAACAACGATTTTGATTTTCCTTTGAAGTGTCCCCCGTCGTTCAGGAATCAAATTAAAATAATATTTTAAAATGATTAACTAATTAGATTTTTTATGTCTTCCTAACTTTCTCAGGAGGTAAAAAATAAACTTAATTTTAGTTAATATAGTTGGTAGATTAACTACAGTTATTAACTATCTATCAGATTATTTTTATGTAGATATGATAAATCTTAACATTTGTCACAAATCACATTTCTGAACGCAAACATTATTATTTCACATTTGACAATAAACTGA
Organism: Leptidea sinapis; assembly: GCF_905404315.1. Lineage (NCBI taxonomy): Eukaryota > Metazoa > Arthropoda > Insecta > Lepidoptera > Pieridae > Leptidea > Leptidea sinapis. The sequence continues at coordinate 3,175,327 of NC_066297.1, forward strand.
TAGATTGAGATATCTTAAGTTTTGTCTAAAAAATAAAATTTATAAACCTAACTGCATCACAAAACAAAAAAATATAATTTATAAATTCAGAAACCTTTAACTTGATTAACTCACTGTATCATAACTGTGTGTGTCTGTCAATATCAATTTGAAACCTTATAAATAGCCAGTATTTCAGGAAAACTCTTGTTTTGTATGTAAGCAATATCATGTGTAATTAATCGAAAATTATTATAAGATTTGAGTATTTTTTTTATTTGTTTTAATAAATAAAGGATTCCTTGTGTTTGTTTTAAGTTTATTTTATACAAAAGTTTAGATCTTTTATTTATCGATTGAGGCAGCACGAAGTTTGCCGGGTCAGCTAGTTTAGAATAAAGATCTCTTCACACTATACACTTCCAGTGGGAGGCTCCTTTGCACAGGAAGCCGGCTAGATTATGGGTACCACAACGGCGCCTATTTCTGCCGTGAAGCAGTAATGTATAAGCATTACTGTGTTTCGGTCTGAAGGGCGCCGTAGCTAGTGAAATTACTGGGCTTAAATGAGGCTTAACATCTTATGTCTCAAGGTGACGAGCGCAATTGTAGTGCCGCTCAGAAATTTTGGGTTTCTTGAGAATCCTGAGCGGCACTGCATTGTAATGGGCATGGCGTATCAATTACCATCAGCTGAACGTCCTGCTCGTCTCGTCCCTTATTATTATAAAAATAAATAAATAATAAATACTAGAGGAAGACTAACATTTAACTTCAAGGTGTCGAAATAACTTTGGAGGTGCGCATCGTTTTAAACTTACGCTCATATTAACAAATATTACGTCAAAAAAAAACTTTAAAAAATCTTCAAGACTGCCGCGCACATATACACGTAATTTTCATTTCACATGCGATCTCACAAACCTCTTTACAACATGCACAATGTCCATTAACTAATAAAACAACACCAATATGCTTGTTAATTAATTTACAATTTGATCACGGAATTTGATAATAAATGAAACATTACAAAAAAGTGGACGAAGGAAATTTCACTGTTTCTTCTATTTCGCAAAAGTATTTACGTATTGTGATTAATATAGAATTGTTTTTTTTTTTCACGTTTTGGCGTTAGTATTTATTATATTATAAATATCTAATATAAAAATTTAATAAATTTTTTTTTGGGTATACCCAATTATTATCCCATTATTTATAAATAATAGAATACGACCGATTGTGAGGCCTACTACATATACAACTTAAAAAATAAGATATTATGTTATCATTAAGAGATAGATATATGTATTTATGTATGTTTAAGTAAGTATATTGTATTAAATATATCGTTGTCTTGCAACCCATAACACAGGCTATATGCTTAATTTGGGGCAAGATAATTTGTGTAAAATTGTGTTTATATTATTATTATATATGCCCTCGCGGACTTTTTTGTAGACCTATATAAGATAAGACACACATTTCCATCATAAATTATTTTGTTATATTGAGATATAAAAATATTGAAGACAGCGTCTTCGTTGAAAATTCCCAGACGGCTTATTTTATTTTCCCAACACCTTAAACAAATATTGTTAATGTATACAGAACAGACTATATACTAAAACCAACCTCAAGAACCACGCAATCCATTGGTGAAAACAGCATTAAAATCGGTGTAGTAGTTTTTCAGTTTATTGCGAACAGACAGATAGACGCAGTGGAGGATTTTGTTTTATAATATGTAATGATTGTTGGTAAGGGAAATGTTAAATGAATTAATGCCGACGAATGTGAATTGCACATCACACATTTCTCTCACCAAGTCGAAAAATCGTAAAGAATGAAGACAAACTAAAGAAGATTTTTGAAGTATAAAAGAAGATTCGAAAAGAAGAAGTTTCCTAAAAAGAGGCTTGACTCCCGAAACTCTAGGACCAGTATTTATAATTTTCCTAGATGCGTTCAATGATTAATTTAAATTTGTCAACTACGTTAGTTGTTAATATGAACTGAATTTTTTACTCACGACCCGCCGAGTATGTTGTGCCCGGTCTGGACTCTGGGCTTATTTGTAGAATCTGAAATCCTATTATTAAATCCTAGTTTGAAAAACCTATCTGTTCAAATTATCTTATTTTTTATTATTATCTACTTGAGTTTGAGTAGAGAATCAGATAAAAAAGAGCTCAGACATCATTTGGTCACAAAACACATCAGTCTAAGACCTTACGTCGAATTTCTTAGGAATTAGCAATACTGTATCAATTACTTTGAAATAAATATCTAATAACATTTATATAAACGACTACACAGAATTTATCGATAGAAAAAGCCACAAAGTTGACTCCGAAACAAAACTTCAAACTGCCAGCATTAAGAATTACTTTTATATTGTTTTAAAAACTTTCCACAATCTCTAGTAAACTTAATAAAAGCCAGTCTTTATGCTAAATAGATTTTGGAATAATGATTACATGAATTAATTAATATTTATTCGTATGTTACAGCCAAACTGAAATTTATTGCCCAGCCGGAATTTATAACCTAGAACTTAAGAAAATTTATTTAGTTTTATGACAATAAGGGACGAGACGAGCAGGTCGTTCAGCTGATGGTAATTGATACGCCTTGCCCGTTACAATACAGTGCCGCTCAGCATTCTTGAAAAACCCAAAAACTCTGAACGGCACTACAATTACGCTGGTCACCTTGGACATAAGATGTTAAGTCTCATTTGCCCAGTAATTTCACTAACTACGGCGTCCTTCACACCAAAACACAATAATGCTTACACATTACTGCTTCACGGCAGAAATAGGCGCCGTTGTGGTACCCATGATCTAGCCGACATCTTATGCAAAGGAGCCTCCCACTGGTAAATTAGGAGTCATTTTGCGGATTAGTCTATTACCAATTCGATACGTATTTTGCATCTACACGAGGCATCTTCAGGAGATGTTGACGAGATGTTCTAAAACGAGCTGTTGGAATAACTTAGCGGAATTAACACCCAAGAAAACTGATAACATTTGGATAAACCGGAACTTAACAGAGACACACTTCAATAAAGTGTGTAGACACCCTTACAATCTGTCACAAGTGTTCAGATATTCTAATAAAATCATCAACCACTCGGCTAAGACCTCCACGTAACACGGGCACGTTGATTGTTACTCTAGTAACGAACTGGGTGAGGGTCTCAATAAGCTGGACGACTAACAATACCCATTAATACAATGGATTTATCTCTGTAGCGACACCTAGGCATTCTAGGTGTCATCTAGGCGCGAATCTGGGTCATGACTCAGGGATGGGGCAATAATTAGATTATAACTTAAATTAACCATGACCTACTTTATAACGATTTGTTTTCTGAGTAAGGCTTTATTTTATAGTTTTGCAAATACTGTGGTTTTATTATACGTTAGATTCTTAACGACTTTCTGTATTTAAGGGATTTGGAAAGCTGAAGAAAAACGTATAAAAGGCATTTATTTTCTCAAAATTGATTCCTTTAGAATTCTTTTTGATGTCATTTCTAATATTCTAGACACTACTACCGCTTCGGAAACAAATGGCGCTCTGAGAGAGAAGAAGCGGCAAAAGAAACTCTTCCAGTATTTTTTTGCACTCTTTTTAATCAAATATACAATATTGCTATAAAATTATCATATTCGAGTCCCAGACTGTCGGATCACTTAGATACTCAGCTGTGGAGCTCTGTCGTAAATCCTAGTAGGATTTTTAATAAAACATTTTAATTTATTTATAGATAATGCCTGAACAGTATCTGGGACTTTATTATAAAAGTGTATACATTGAAGGTGTATATAACTGTTGATTGGTCGAAAGAAAACTTTTAAGTTCTACTAAGTTTGATTAGTAATTCATAAGCTGTTCTTTTTTTATACGGAGGAAATAAGGGAAAAGCAGTTGGCAGCAGAAATTCGGGTACTGGAACTCCTGTCCTTGACTGCATATAGCTCCACTGCTATTTTGAAAAACTACTTCGGCAACTTTCAAGGCTCTAGGCAAAGTTCAGGCTCCGAATATGATTTTGTCCCATTCGGTGTCGAGACCCTTGGTCCGTGGGGTCCGTGGTGGGGTTGAGGAAATAGCAAGAAGGTTAGTCGATATCACAGGAGACCGAAGAGCTGACAGCTACATCGGACAAAGAATTAGTCTAGCTATTCAAAGGGGGAACGCTGCCAGTATCTTCGGAACCTTGCCTAAAGGGACTCCTTTTAATTATATATTTTAGTAATTATATAATATTTTTGAGGTTTTAGGTTCTATGTTCAAGTTTATATTTTTTTATTGTCTGTATAAATAAATGAATTATGTATGACCAAGTGATAACTTCACTCTTAACTAGCTATGGGCCCTTCAGACTGATACACAATAATGCTTACAACATTACTGCTTCACGGCAAAAATAGGCGCCGTTGTGGTACCAATAATTTTGCCGGCATCCTGAGCAAAGGAGCCGCTCACTGGTAAAATATAGAAATTAGTTACTTCTTTTATCGGCAAATCGGGTTATAACATAATTGTAACAGATTGTAGCAGTAAATATGTTTTGAAAAAGTTTGCAAACGAAGTCAGAACTGATGACGCGATATCATACAGTCCAGATCTTGCATCTTTAATTTTTTTTTTCTAAAATTGAAGATGAGCTGCAAGATAATTGATAGACAAACCTGAAGGATATTCAAGACATCCCCATATATAATTAGTGAAACATAATATCATCATCATCAGCCGGAAGACGACCACTGCAGGACGAAGGCCTCCCCCAAAGAGTTCGACGATCGGTCTTGCGCTGCTCTCATTCAACGTATTCCGGTATTGACCAGATCGTAGGTCCATCTTAAGGGCGGCCTACCAACACTGCGTGTTCCGGTACGTGGTCGCCAATAGAAGACTTTACTGACCCAACGGCCAGCTGTACGTCGAACTATGTGCCCTGCTCACTGCCACTTCAGTTTCGCAATCATATGGGCTATGTCGGTAACTATGGTTCTCCTACGGATCTCCTCATTTCTGATTCGATCTCGCAGGGAAACTCCGAGCATAGCTCTCTCCATTGCCCTCTGAGCGACAATGAGCTTTCTCATCAGGCCTATAGTTACCACGTCTGCGTACCGTAAGTCATCACTGGCAACACACACTGATTGAAAACCAGTTAAAATTGAATTGAAACATAATATAGTACCTGATAATAACCATAATATAGTTAATATATAACCTGAATCATTCATTAACTGTTTTTGTTAACTGAAATTAATTAGGGCTGAAGATCGCTAGTTCTCTTTTATGTATAAGCATGTTCTATTGTTTTGAAAAGACTTTTGTTTTGTGATTACTTTATAGTGAAACTGAAATGTTGTTTTAATTTTAAATTACAATGAACTAGTATCAACAGAACTGAGTTTGCAGTGATTATTCGTGGTTGGTATATATTACTAGTGTTATCCCCGCAATTACGTCCGCGTAGGTAAAGGGTTCTTAAAAATAATAAGCAAGTTTTGTATTAAATATTATCTCATGTCCTATTTCAGTTCCCAACATATATTACTAACTAAATAACATATAATAAATATATTAATCTTTCTGAAGGAAGATTTCTATGCCAAACTAAGTTTATTATTCGTACTCATAGTTTTAGCTCATGGACGTGAATTCCAGTTTTTCACAAATCCCACGGGAACCATGGATTTTTACAGGATAAAATGTAGTCTGTGTCCTTTCCCAAGCTTTAGTCTATCGCTGTACTAAATTTCATCAAAATCGGTTCTGTAGCTCCAGCGTAAGAGCGTAACAAACAAACTTATATTCGATGTCGACGTCGGAGTAGAGAACATACATATATGAAATAATGAAACATCTAAGTATCAGGAACGTATCACGGTACACTACTGCTTAGTTCGTGAAAATAATTTTCTCAAGCGAATGAGATATAAACTAGTTAGTACAATTCAAATTCAAATGTTTTTATTCAATATAGGATTCAAAATCACTTGTCGAACGTCAAAAACTACCCACTTATTCAAAAAAGACTGCCTCAGACCTGAGAAGAATGGGCGAAAGAAACTCGGCGGGCTTTTTTTATAAAAATATGGATTACAATGTAATATCGTACAATAAACATTTATAATTAAAGAGCCTGAGGGTGTCCGCTTTATTCCCAGTCTGTGGTATCATTAAGAAAATCATTTATTTTATAATAACCTTTCCCACACAAACGTTTTGTAACAATTCAATTTCGTACCACATTTGTTTTGTACATATTCTGGTATCATTTCATCAAATTCGCTTCCCCAATGTTTGTTTTATATCTCTACAGAATTAGGTTATTAGGGAAGTAGGTGCAAATTTATTTACAAATTGTTATTTATGTTATCCCTTACTTTCTTTACTAAAATATCCTCTAGGCACGTTTCAGATTCGCCCCAATAATCCACCTCGGGTCGATAGATTTATGTTAGGAGATAAATTTTCAGCAAACTTTTTTTTAAAACCTTAAGCATGGAATGAGTTTCGTCGACACTGTCCTCTCAATCAGGAACGCAATCAACAATAATTGCTCGCGGGACTCATTCAGATTGTATGAGTACGGTTATCGCAGCCATTTCAACTGGACATAAATGGTGGACATATCTCACACCCATACGTAACCAAGTCCCAATTAATGTGAAGGTTTTGTACTTTCGTTTCATACAATGCGAGGAAAAGCGTTTTTTTTTTGAACAATTTTAACCAACTTCAAAAAGGACTGTCTATATCTGTGTCGGTACCGTAAGTATATTTCTAATTCACTGGGTTTTTTTATGACAGTCAAGGACGAGCAGGACGTTTAGCTGATGGTAATTGATACGCCCTGCCCCTTACAACACAGGGCCGCGCAGGATTTTTTAAAAAACCCAAAAATTCTCAGTGGCACTACAATTGCGCTCGTCACCTTGACACATTAGATGTTAAGTCTCATTTGCCCAATAATTTCACTAGCTACGGCGTCCTTCAGACCGAAACACAATTATGCTTACACATTACTTTTACGGCAGAAACAGACGCAGTTGTGGTACCCATAATCTAGCCGGCATCCTGTGCAAAGGAGCCTTCCGCTGGTAGAGACACTAACTACAGATACAACTAACTAAAGATACTCGGCTCGGCCAATTGAGGTGATTTGAAGATATTATAATGTTATTCCCAAGTTGGTGTGTATTAGAATTTTGATGGATAGATTTTTAGATTTTCACTTGTTTTTTGGGCAGGGTAAACTTTTTTTGACCTCACTGCAAAACTGTTGTTTAATCTTATTAAAATTAACAAACAATCATGTAAATAATAAATCTTATTGTAACCAGTGAGTAATTCAGAAGAATTCAATAGTCTTTAACAAAAATTATTCTATAGAAAATATGCAAAGTCAAACCCATAATTGATAACAAAACCTTCCGGTTATGTGTGCAGATATTTGTTTTTGTCACCAATGTTTCGAAATTTATTATATTTTTGGCTTTTATGTGACTTGTATTCATTTGATATTTAGAGTCGGTTATAGTCTTTCAAAATTTTTTTCCAATAATGGCCAAACTATGAATGCTGTACAATGACATTCAATACATACTCTTTGTACAAGTGAATGTATTTATTATTGGGTATTAGCCAACTTTCTCTTAATATTTAGTGTTCCGTACCCATAAGACGACAAATGTGAGCCCTAATTGCCATTAGTTCTGTAAACCAGACCTAAAAACAGAACGACGATTGTATTATTATTTCCATAGAATAAGAACTAGCGTGTATACGACCCCAAAGCCCGATAATGCAATTTAGTTTCATTATATTCAAAATACTAAGGAACTAGTTTCAAATTTTTTTATGAAAATAAGGGTCGAGACGAGCAGGACGTTCAGCTGATGGTAATTGATACGCCCTGCCCATTACAATGCAGTGCCGCTTAGGATTCTTGAAAAACCCAAAAATTCTGAGCAGCATTACAATTGCACTCGTCACCTTGGTCTCATTTAAATTTCCAGTAAATTCACTAGCTACGGCGCCCTTCAGACCGAAACAGCATAATGTTTACACATCACTACTTCACGGCAGAAATAGGCGCCGTTGTGGTACCCATAATCTAGCCTCCCACTTGAAAGTTTGCATAGGAATTCATCATTTTCAAAGTCAGCTAAATAATGCCATCTAAAAAGTCCAACAATCTAAAGTACTTTTGGTAGTAAACTCAATTAAAAATCTTACAAATCTAGCTGAATCTATTCCTGGACCGACGCTGGCTGGCGGCCAGACCGTGCGACTCGTGACAAGGGCTAAACCATTTTACATTTACACCTCTCGTTGTCTTCTTAACTCCTAGTACCCTAGTTCAACTGATATTAGCATCAATGGAGCATGTTATGTACTCATTGATTTCGTGGCTTCATTGCGAATTAATATAAAAATATTATGCCATACTTACTTTATCAAACATTCACAATTACAATTATTTTATAAATATTTTTTCTTTTTTCTCGAATTTTATCTTTAGTTACTGGGAATAAATAAAAGTCGCAGGGCGCCAGGTCAGGACTGTATGGCGGATGACTCTTTATCTTGATTCTCGACACCTGCCATAGTCAAATATTCAACAGTCCGTTTTGCGGAGTGCGTGCATTGTCGTGGTGAAGGAGGATCCTGCTTCGAGGGCGCTGCTGTTGAATTTTTTCCAAGACAACAGGCAAACAGCGATTGTCATACCAGTCTGCAGTAACTGTCCTTCCATCTTCTAGCACAACTGTCGCGACTTTCCGACCACAGAATGATGCAATCATCTTTTTTCCTTGACTACTTTGGCCTTGACCTTAGTTGGACCGATACTCGAAAGGAAACATCCACTGAGCTGATTGTCTTTTGTTTTCGGCTTCCTAGCAATATATCCAGCTTTCATCACCTGTGACGATGTCTAATACAGCATTGGAGTCACCACCGTTGAGCTTGGTGACATATTTGGTGACACCAGTCCATGCGAAGGTGTTTTTGGTCGTCGGTTAAAGTATGGGGAATCCATCTGGTACAAAGCTTCCTGACGCATAAAATCAATACCTAGGCTTGCCCGTATCTGCTGATAGGTCACTCTCTTATCTTCCTCTATCATGCGTCGCACAGTACTGATGTTATCTTCAGTAGTCGCTGATAAGAGAGATATGAAAGGACGTCCCTCACGCGGATCATCATTGAGATTACTACTTCCATGCTTAAACTCGTCAAACCAATTGTAAATAGTGGCACGAGATGGGGCTTCATGAAGAAATGCTAATCACGGCCTATCATAGCTTTGTTATTGAGTAAGCCCACAACGAAAGTCATAATAAATCAAAATTTTCTCGCGTTAGGTTCATTTTCACGTGTAACAAGTTTTATATTTCACAAAAACAAATAACAAACGAATGCAATATACTTCTTTTTTTGAAATTCAAAAAAAGTTTTCATTAACAATGATTCTAACTGGCCAGTTCTAAACATTTTCAGTGCTACCCACGTAGTATGTCCATTATATCTCTTCCCGTTTTTAAGGCCTTCAATTACTGCTCCATAGTTTCCTATCAGCCTTTCATGGAAAAAAGATGTTCTACTTCCTAGCGGCCGCACGCTTAAGCTGCACGACACAACGCTGGTAGGGAAGATGTTCTAATTACTAGCGGCCGCGCGCTAAACCTGCATGACAGAACGCTAGTAGGAAAGATGTTCTACTTACCAGCAACCGTCCACTAAACCTGCACGACACAACGCTCTTAGGGAAGATGTTCTACTTCCTAGCGGCCACGCGCTTAAGCTGCACGACAAAACGCTAGTAGGGAAGATGTTCTACTTACCAGCAACCGTCCACTAAACCTGCACGACACAACGCTCTTAGGGAAGATGCTCTACTTCCTAGCGGCCACGCGCTTAAGCTGCACGACAAAACGCTAGTAGGGAAGATGTTCTACTTACCAGCGGCCGCACGCTAAACCTGCACGACACAACGCTGGTATGGAAGATGTTCTAATTACTAGCGGCCGCGCGCTAAACCTGCACGACACAACGCTAGTAGGGAAGATGTTCTACTTACTAGCGGCGCGATGTGCTTCATGCTACGTTCGCCCTTCCTCACTCTCTCTCAATCGGTCTCAATCGCTCTATCCTCTTCTTGGACAAAAACGTCCCACATTTTCGTGTCACTTTATTGAGTATCATCCGTAAAAATTTACCTACCCTCATGCGCACAGAAAAGTTTCACTTCAAAAATTGCTTGTGAGGCGGCTGCGGAGTGTTCTGAATTACGGAATCCCTTCTTGTTACCTTGCCCTGTTGTACTTAAATCCTATTACCTAACACCAACAGCCTACTTACAAATGCACTTAATACCGCTACACCGCAAGGTTGCGTTTCACCCGATTTAATCTTTTGCATGTTCAATATACATATTTAAATTTCTACTAGCTTTTACTCGCGACTTCATCCGCGTGGAATAGTTACTTTAGGCAGCATTTTTACTTTGCAAATAATACACATTCACCAGTGGGAGGCTCCTATGCACAGTAACTAGTGAAATTACTGGGCAATTGAGACTTAACATCTTATGTCTCAAGGTGACGAGCGCAATTGTAGTGACGCTCAGATTTTTTGGGTTTTTCAAGAATCCTGAGCGGCACTGCATTGTAATGGGTAAGGCGTATAAATTACCATCAGCTGAGCGTCCTGCTCGCCTCGTCCTTTATTTTTATTAAAAAAAACTGCTCCTTCCACTGCCGGTGGCGCTCTTCTATGATACAGTGGATAACCCTTGTCATTGTGGACAGTCTCTTTAATAGTATTGCCCTATGAACTTTAATATCCTATTTCATGCCCATGTAGGTCAAATTTTCAAAAATGCTCGGACAAATGTTTATAAATTACTACTTATCAAGTGCCTAAATACAAAGTTTCATGGTTTTATCTCCGAAAATCACGAATTCACATACCTATCCATCCCCTATTTCAACCCCGCAATTAAAAGTAGCCTGTGTCCTTATCCAAGCTCTAGTCTATCTCTGTACTAAACTTCATCAAAATCAGTACAGTGGTTTAGGCGTGGAAGCGTAATAAAGTTACATTCACAATTATAATACTAGTAGGGATATTATATTATGTAGTCTGATGATAACCCAATCAAATTTAAACCTTAGTTTTTCAGCCATTTCATTAATTGCCGCCTGTTGACGCTAATCCCAATCGCTCCAACCCCTCTCGAGTTGGGTCCGTGGTTCTTTTATAGCTAGGAATACAATAGGATGTTTTTTGAAGAGAAGGTCAAACAAACGTACGGATCACCTTATATCATGTGAATTCAAATTCAAATATTTTTATTCAAAAGAATAGGATTTAAAATCACTTCTTGAACGTCGTTAACTATAACCATTCAAAAAAGACTACTTAAGACCTGAGAAGAACAGGCTCCAGAAACTCAGCGGGCTTTTTTTTATAAAAATATGGATTACAATGTAATAACATACAATAAACATTTATAATTAAAGAGCCTGACGGTGTCCGCTTCATTCCCAGTCTGTAGTATCATTAAGAATATTGTTTATGTTATAATAACCATTCCCACACAAACGTTTTTTTAAATTAAATTTAGTAACATGTGTTACGTTCCGTTACAAAACAACCATTTGTTTTGTACATTTTCTGGGATCATATTGTAAAAGTATACATCGCCCAATAAAAGACTTACAAACTCGACTTAATCGAGTGGTAGGCATAACAAGTTTGATTGTTCCTTTAACATTATGATTGTCACAGTTTCTAGCAAATTCCTTAATGTGCTTATAAACATAGAGAACATTATCAAGAATATATTGAGATGCAATAGTCAAAATGTTTATTTCTCAAATAAAATTTGAAAAACAAAATTTTTATGACCGATGCGGGATTCAAACCCACGACCTCCGGCGTTCCGTGCCGGTGCTCTAACCAACTGAGCTAACCGTTCGAGTACTGCCTTGTTATAAAATTCTGTTTGCTTTGTTCAACTCTCAGGTTGTGGCTTCATCTACAGGATCTACTTTACAGTTGATAACCGGCTCAACCCCAATATTTGCATATTAGGAAATTGACTTGAGATTTTTTTTTCTTTAAAATTTTCTCTAAGTGATTCTTTGAATAAAATAACCCTCTCAGTTGTTTTCCCTGTTATGTTTTATTACCAAATAACTTATATGTACTTTTTTTTGGAAATTATTAAATACACACTGTTCAATTATTCAGTAACGATGAGTCTTCATATCTGTCTTTAGTAATAAATTTTGCATACCTACATAAATGTGCTGCATAACATTTCCCAAAAGGCTCAAAAATATTGCTAAGTAATACTGTTGAGTAATTCGACCTTCCCTGAATTGTTCTGACATAATTAATGGTTGCAATATTCTGCCGTCTCAGAGTTCTACAGTTTAACAACATTCAATGTTCTCGACACAGCTTTTGGTTTCGTGCTGTCTATATTATGTAGATAACTGAAAAGGGATCCCTTTTATTACTTGCGTTTCCTACAATGTCTTAAATTATATAAAAGATCGGCCCGAGGCTGGTTTGTCGACTCAGGCGTACGTGCTATACTTATATCTATCTTCTCTATATATATATATAAATGAATTGCTGTTCGTTAGTCCCGCTAAAACTCGAGAACGGCTGGACCGATTTGGCTAATTTTGGTCTTGGATTATTTGTGGAAGTCCAGAGAAGGTTCAAAAGGTGATAATATGAAAATTTTCGGAATTTAATAAAAAAACATTTTTTTTTCCAATGTGTCCCTCGTCGTACAGAAATCAAATTGAAAGAATAGTTTAAAATTAATAACTATTTAGAATCTTGGTATCTTTCTAACTGTCTCAGGAGCTAAAAACATACTAAATTTTAGCTACCTATACTTGGTAGATTTACTACAGTTGTTAACTATTATAGCAATACAACGTTTGCTGGGTCAGCTAGTATTTTATAAAATTTTCATACATCATTTTATGGATTATATTTTATGTAAATCGTAACATAATCCATATTTTGTTCAGGAAAACATTAAGTGAAACTATATTTTACACACATTACACTAAGTAATGACTTTCTTGATTAATGTACTTCAGTAATTTTTAACCGACTTCAAAAAGGAGGATGTTATCAATTCGATCGGTATTTTTTTATGTATGTACACCGATTACTCTGAGATTTATGATCCGATTTACGTAATTTTTTTCGTATGTTACTTTAGTTGGGTGCAAAATGGATTGGTCTCATAAAATTGTAACATAGTTTGGCCCAGTAGTTATTACTTTATGAACATTTTTTATGAAAATTTCTGTTTACCTCGATGATATAATTGTTTTTGTGTACGGCTCTTTTTATCACAACATCATGACGCACGGTATGTTGCTGTGGGGTCATGCTGCTGACATTGATATAGTGTTTGCAAAAGAGACCTGTTCGTATATATATCAGCTTGGTTGCAGACAGTCATTCAAAGAAAAATTTAAAGAAATAAATATAATGAGTGTTCATTACCAGTAACATTTATGAAAATTTTATATACGTTCACCTTTTGCTCTTAATAGTGATTTTCATTATTATAACACTAGAAATAAGGGATTGCTTGTAACTAATTACTCTAGTAGGCTTCATAAGATACATAATAACTTTACACTTTTATAATAAAGTCCCAGCCAGTGTTCAAGCATTATCTATAAATCAATTTAAATATTTTAAAAAAGAATGGCTCTGTCGTAAATTCTACTACTCCACAGCTGAATATCTAAGTGATCCGACAGCCTTATTTTACATTAATAATAATGACAGTACAATATACAAAGGTGTATCCGGGACGATACGACATGGGTACCTTCAAAAAAAGCGCGTACCACTTCCTTAAATGCCGGCAACGCTCTTGTGATTCCTCTGGTGTTGCAAGAGAATGTGGGCGGCGGTGATCACTTAACACCAGGTGACCCGAACGCTCGTTTATCCTCCTATTCCATAAAAAAAAACATGATAATTAAAGCAGCGCAAAAAAAGAATGTTGGCAGAGGTTCTTACGCCGTTTCTTCTCTCTCAGAGTGCCATTTCTTTCCGAAGCGGTGGTAGTGTTTGAACGCACATCAAAAATAATTCTAAAGGAATCAATTTTGAGAAAATAAATGCCTTTTTTGCCTTTTGATCACATAGTCTGTGGTACTAATGGCCGATTCCTACGTACAACGAAACTGTAATGAACTATCTTGTGCGGTGTTTCCTGAACTATACGATAAACCTTTCTATAAATCCAGCAACTCTCCTGTAAGTCCTCTGATGTTGCAGTAGAATATCGTTTATCCACCTCTTCCATAAAAAATGAGACAAACAATTTAATTATTGGGTCTTAAGCTAAAAAGATACTCTGTACCGTTTATTGACTCATGTGGGGTAATAAGGGTCAAATGCAATTTTTTATAATTTTAGGGACTTTTAATAAAGATAATAAAATAGTTATGATGATAAAATGGATAGTAATGCATTTTATTTAAGAATAAATAAAAAGCCAAAAAAAAAATTTTTGTGATTTGTCAAAAGCATTTGACTGCGTCCACAATGAAACTTTACTTCTAAAACTAAAGCATTATGGAGTGAAAAATAGAGCCCTAAATCTGTTAAAATCATATTTAAGCGATATTAAGTCGATGTAAATGGCAAACGGTCTTCGGGTAAACCTGTGGGAATAGGTGTTCCACAGGGTTCTATTCTCGGTCCTTTCTTGTTTCTTATATATATTAACGATCTACCGTTTGTGGTAGATGATAGCCATGAGATTGTATTGTTTACTGATGATACTTCACTTATTTTTAAAGTGAAGCGAAGGGCGGATATTGATGACGAGGTAAGCAATGCACTCTCAAAGATAGTGCGTTGGTTTGAGACGAATAATCTGCACTTAAACAGTAAAAAAACAAAGTGTTTACGGTTCATTATACCAAACACAGTGGAGGTACAAACCAACGTACTTATAAATGACCAGGGATTGGAACTTGTGGACACTACGGTCTTCTTGGGTATCACGTTAGATAAAAAGCTTCAGTGGGGTCCACATATTACCCATCTAGCAGATAGACTCAGCTCTGCGGTATATGCAGTTAGAAAGATTAGAGAGTACACGAATGTTGCGACCGCTAGATTAATGTACTTTAGTTATTTTCACAGCATCATGACGTACGGTATATTACTATGGGGTCATGCTGCTGACATTGATATAGTGTTTGCACTGCAAAAGAGAGCTGTTCGTGTTATATATCAGCTTGGTTATAGACAGTTTCTCAAAGAAAAATTTAAAGAAATAAATATTATGACTGCTCATTGTCAGTACATTTATGAAAATTTAATAAATGTTCACAAAAATCGTCACCTTTTTGCTCTCAATTGTGATTTTCATTATTATAATACTAGAAATAAGGGATTGCTTGTAACTTATTCTAGTAGGCTTCATAAGATACATAATAGCTTTAAGGGTAAATGTATACACTTCTACAATAAAGTCCCAGCCACTGTTCAGGCATTATCTATAAATAAATTTAAATGTTTTATAAAAAAAATGGCTCTGTCGTAAATCCTATTACTCCACTGCTGAATATCTAAATGATCGGACAACCTGGGACTAGATTGTGATTATTTTATAGCGATAGAAATGACTGTACAATATTGTATATTTTTATTGAAAAGAGCGCAAAAAAAAAGAATGCTGGGAGAGTTTCTTGCGCCGCTTCTTCTCTCTCAGAGCGCCATTTGTTTCCGAAGCGGTAGTAGTATCTAGTAGTATAAGAAATGACATCAAAAAGAATTCTAAAGGAATCAATTTTGAGAAAATAAATGCCTTTTATGCCTTTTATGGTCCAAAATAGCGAATAGCGAGTGACAGCTCTGAAATATCACTAACGGGAGGGGCCAAATGTGATTGGTAGGACATCCAGTAACCAGTGTAGATTTGATTATCTCACACAATACAACAGTTAAATATCACAATATTTATAAGATTTTTTTTAAGTTTGCTTGAAATCCTTGTAATAAAATTGGGCTATTCGCCTTATTGCGCCTTAACCAAATCATCGGTAAGACATTAGAAATATTCTCAAGATTATGTAAGATTATTATTACGTTTCCGGTTAAAAAGTAATTTATTGTTTCGAAACGATAAATTACTTTTTATCCGACTTAAAAAAGGAGGCGGTTCTCAATTCGTCGGTATTCTTTTTGTTACCTCAAAACTTTCGACTGGGTGAACCGATTTTGATAATTCTTTTTTTATTTGAAAGCTGGTGCTTCCCGTTAAGTCCCATTAATTTGGTCCAAATCTGACATGGTATCCATGAGAAAACCATAAAACCAGATTTTGAAAATAACAATACTCGTAACTAGAATTAGGTTAATTAATTAGATTTTATAAAAATACACAATCATTTTCATACTTTTTAGTGCATATTATATCTATTGTTTTGGAATAGTGTTTTTGTGTACCTCTCAAAATTTTTGACTACACATAAAGAAAAACATACCGACGAATTGTCAACCTCCTCTTTTTTTGAAGTCGGTTAAAAACACCACCTGCAGTGCAAATTAAACAAAATTAAACCCCATGACGTCACGTCGTTACGTAGGATTGGTGTTGTCCAATAGCGGACGGGTTGAGGCACGTCTGAACTCGGAACATACATCATCCTGAACCTTGCCGCGTTATTAATGGCCACACTGAAATATGAATCACTTAAATATTTCTTGCACGTAACCATATTTATATAAAACATTTACCTACATCAATATAAATGATAGTAACTTTTTGATCGGAGTAAACATTTATATATTCAATCCCCCGAGATTGATATTATTATTTTAAATATTAAATATTTCACAAAAATAATAATAAAGAATAAACTGTTTAAATATAAATTATCGTATCTGTATTAATGGATATAATGTTAATGTTAAAAATATTTTTTTTAAAGTACCTACTCCTTCTATTCTATTTTTTATACTTTCATCCGTTATTTCAACCCTACACAGCTCGAAATTTTAAAAATACTAGAAGAAATATTTATTCATTTTTCATCAAGTACCTAAATACAAAGTTTCATGGTGGCATCTTTGATAATGACGAAATTCCATACAAACGTCCACCCCCTATTTCATCCCCTCCAAACCTCAAATCCAAGATAAAAGGTAGCCTATGTCCTTTTCCAAATTCTAGTAGACTAGATAGATCTCTGTACTAAACTCCATCAAAATCTTTTCAGTGGTTTAGGAGTGAAAGCGTAACAAACAAACTTACATTCACATTTAAATGTTAGCAGGAATGATTCAGACTAATCATTTTTCATTGAAAACACGCGGATGAAACCATAGACTAAAAGCATACCCTTCACGGTTCAAAATTCTAAAAGAGCATAAAATATAAAGACATAAGTTTATGAATATTTCGGCATTTAATAAAAAAAAACTGAAAGTATTTCAAACTCTAAAAAAATTTCGCTGAATTAAAACTTAAAAACATTTTGTTTAGAACAATCAATTTAAAATATACACGCATTAGATTATTATATATTATTCCTTTAAAAAGAATATTTTGCACACAAGTTGTCAAGAGGGCGGTTATTATATAACTTCTTATCCGAAATTTCTAAGTATTCCCTGTTATTTATTAAAAGCGATAAGAGCTAGCGTAGTTGGTAGATGTAGTGGTCTGTGATAATAAGTAGATGCACTTAGTATACGTGCATGAATATTTTAATATTACATACATAATAATTTTTTTATTGTAAAATGTTTTGTTAATACAAAATTTTACGATCGATGCGTAACTCGAATCCACGACCTCTGGCGTTCCGTGCCAGAGCTCTCCCAACTGAGCTCATCGTTCGAGTGATGTATCGTCGTAAAATCTTGTATGCTTTGTTCAACGCTCAGGTTGTGGCTTCATCTACGGGATCTACTTTTGTAAACTTGTACTTTTGTTGAAAAATATTTAGTGTAAGCATACGGCATGCTTACCAATGATTTTCTTATATTATGTATAAATTAATCTAATACTCTACCTCAATTTATGTTTGGGAGTACAATCTATCCCCCACATGCCGATAGGAAAATGACAAGAGTCATTGAGAAGTAGCCAAACTGTCGATTGCTACGCCAAAAGAAATAAACACTTTGTAAATTATCGTGCACGGCACTCTTGGAAACACTTAGACTACTTAACCAGTGGAGACAACTTTCACGGGTCCCTATGAATCTATAACATATAATAATACTAGCTTTTACCCGCGACTTCGTCCGGGGTGAATAGTTACTTTGGGCCTTCTCTTTTACGATACTTTTCAAATAATACACATACAAACTGCTTTTTCCGCTGCTGGCAGTGCTCTTCTATGATACAGTGCATATCCCTTGTCACTGTGGATATCTCTTCAATAGTATTTCCATGTGAACTTTAATCTCTTATTCCCCAATTATATTCATCTTCAAGTTTCAAAAATGTTCTAAATTTTTTCTTATCGAGTGCCTGAATACAAAGTTTCATTGTTATATATTCGATAATGACCAATTTCCATACGAACTGCCATCCCCTATTTCAACCCCTCTATTAATATTTTTGCAATAAAATGTAGCCTATGTCCTTTTTCAGGCTCTAGTCTATCTCTGTACTAATTTTTATCATAATCGGTTCGTTGGTTTAGGCGTGAAAGCGTAACAAACAAAGTTACATTCACATTTATAATAGTAGGGATGTTTTATCAAATTAATGTGTATTTTGAATTTTTGGCGTGTTCCGTAGCATCGCTTTATGTGGTGGATTTAAAAAAACTTTCTCCTATGCATTACCAAGCCTATAAAATAAAGCTTTGTTAAAAGGTTTAAATAGAACTTTTGATTGGTGTTAATACTGATTCAAGACTGATTTTTAAATGTATATATATATCTGGTTTCATCAAGTAGTATTATTCGCAACGCTATACAAATTGCCACTTACGATATACCTGTGCTCAATTTTTGGGCTTTCGCCACCAATTATTGGATTTTTATTTTTGACATTTTGACTCTATTAAAAATTCTATTGTAAGAAAAAACTATAAATGGATGTTCGGTATTATTTAACCAATCACGATAATTATGTCAATGTTCTGTATATTTTCAATTTTTTTACTAATAGAATAAAATTCAGAACCTTTTTTCTAAAGTTATGTAACTATTTATTGATACTATTTACATATTTGATTCCGTGTTTCACGCATCTCCTGTCGGTTGAATACTCTGAGTGCAACGAACTATTTCCAAGTTTCCGTTTTCAATAAATTGTAAGTGTTTTTATAGTAACGACATCTGACTTTACGTTTAATGTTTCCGACGATCGTTAGTATTAAAGAGTTCGTTGAATATTTAGAAGGATTACGTCGGGCTCGAGTGTGCGCGAAAGCGGACACCCCATACCGACTAAAAACCTCCTCTATGCTGTTAGCCCTGAAGGCTTTTACAGCGACATAGGACGTGGGCCGTGGAGGCCGCAAAGACTACGCAACAACAGTCGCGGGGCGTCTCCTAAGGAGACTCGAACCTCGGACCGACTGTGTGCTTGTGGGAAGGAGAGATAATGAAAATGGAAGGTGAAATGAAGATGAAAAGATGAGAAGAAAACACTCGCCGGCGAGTGTGGTGATATTTTGTGTAATGTATGTATTTGTTTATGAATGTTTGCATGTATGTAAGTAGTGTAAATGTTTGTGTGCATGTATGTGTGTGTTTGTGTCTGTTTCTGGAGTGTGTTGGTGATTGTGTAAGTGGTGTAAGTCAGTCAAATCAGTGAATTGATTTAGCTGGAAACCGCTCTTTTATACCCTCGTCACATCAATTGGCGCGCTGTAATTGGTCGGCTGTTGGACGTATAACCCCCAGGAGAGATACGTAACTATGGTGAAGAGACCAAATTTGTTTCTTGATTCAACAACGTAAAAAAATAATTTTTGTGTTTTATTTATTTTCATTACTCTAGCACATTTAAGCGGAATCCTTTTTCACATGTATATAAGATAATTATTTTTTCCGAATGACAAAAATAAGCCGTCTGGGAGCTCTTAATGAAAACTCTGTCTAAACCCTTTGAGATATAACAAAATAATGTACATAATATTATGGTAGGATTCTGTATCTTATATTGGTCTACAGAAACGTCTGCGATGGCATAATATGTCCTATCTATTAAGCATGATACACAATATCCATTTTATACTTTGAAAAATTGGCGGTATTGTAAAAGCTGTTAACATTAATACCATATTTATCCTTATTATTTTATTACTACATATTATAAAAAACCAGAAATACGTTTTTGTTTAATTTGTAACTGATTAACTTTGACTACATATTACCGATGGCTTTAGACTACATCATTCCCGAATACTGACGTCATTTTTTTTCTGTTGACAAAACAGCGTCTATTGGGTCAGGTATAAATAAAACAAAAACCTATTTCTGAATGATTCATCGGGCGAAATTTTGTAAAAATCCATGCTTAGCTGATCACTTGTTGACGAAAGGAATATTACTAACAAATTTCAACTTTTTAGGCCAGATATTCTGGTTCCAGAGATATCGTGATGAGCCAGTACGTAGGTGGAAATCTCTTATGTATATAATATAGATTATGTATAATGTGTAGAGGTGTTAAAGCTGGTATCGGTTTGGCTCGTGTTCCTCAAAAACTGAGAAGAATAATTTTTATTATTAAATATCTGTCAAATCTCGGATCCGTTACTACAGAAAAGACCCTGTTACCACACAACATAGAGTAAGTATATCTAAATTTCCAATCAAGGCTTTAGATAACAAGTTACTGCAACAATAACTTAATCAACATGCAAGTTAACAAAGGCTTCTAACTTAACGGGCCTGTTCTTTAAAGTTGCTTCTTAAACACAAAGCCACCGCCGGCCTTCAAGATGGCGCTTACACTAAAAGATACTTAGCAGAGAAAGTGGGTCAGACTATACGAGCTTGTAGCTTTTGGAACCTTCGGATGAATCCTTTGGATGAAATTAGGGGTTAGTTGCTTGTATGATTCTAAGACTATATATACTTAATGGAGCAATAATTTTAAATATAATATTTTATTAACATACTATAATTCCTAAACGAATCAATACACGATAATTTATATTTATACAGTAAATTCTTTATTACTTTCTATGAAATAATTTATAGAATTAAATCACGACTCATATATTGGATGCAGCACCTTACAAACTTATTTGTTTTGTATATTACAGGCATTGTAAAATATACTATTTGATTGAAAAGAGTGGCCGTTGAGTTTATTGTGTGTTCTTCTCACGAGCTCAACTTTGTACGAACATATTATGGTAAATTCAGTAATTTAAAATAAATATTTCTAGTGACGACTCAAAATTTAACGCAAGTACATACAAAAGTAAATATTAATGACACAGAATTGAAAATTGATGACAATGCAGTATTTTTAGGTATAACATTTGATACCAAACTTCAATGGGGGCCTCATTTACACATTTTAACTAGTAAATTGAGTTTAACAGCTTTTGCTATAAAAAGGATACGAAAACTTACTCACATAGATATAGCAAGAATTGTCTATTTTAGCTATTTTCATAGCGTTATGTCGTATGGAATTATACTATGGGGTAGTGCATCGGAAGTAAATACTATCTGCATACTTCAAAAAAGAGCTGTACGTACGGACCATATACCAAATGAGCCCATGTACGGCCAATATATTTATAGCAATTTTCTGCACGTACATAAAGCGACAAACTTAATTTGAACACTAGAAATAAATACAAGCTCATAGTGCCCCCTATTAGGCTCTGTAAAATAAACAATTCTTTTGCATGCGATGGTATTAAATTTACAATAAATTACCAAAAAGTGTATCTGCATTATCAATAAATTAATTTAAATCTTTTATTTAACGCAGACTTATGTCGAAGGCTTATTATAGTATTGAAGATTACGTAAACGATATTACAATATGGAATTGAATAGTATTATAGTTGTTTTTTTTTATGGATTTTATGGTTCAGTCTTGTATTGTTTTACTGGATTGCATTATTTTACAAATATGTACCTATATGTTTGAACTTTTGTGTATCTGAATTGTATTTTTTGTGATTGACGTTGACGAGCAATCTTTTGATTTTATGTCAATAAAATATTTTAAACATAATAAAAAAATAGAAAATTTATTAATTAAAGCAGTGAAAGGCTTCTTTGCACAGGAGTGCTAAGGATTGAAGGGGCCGTAGCTGGTACTAGGCCAATAGGATATTTAGGTGACCAGCGCAATTGGGATGCCGCACACAATTTCAGGTTTTCCAAGAGTCATGAGCGGCACCACATTGTAATGGGCAGGACCTATGATTTGCCATCAGGTGGACGTGTTGCTCCACACAAAAAATACAAACTATGTTTTATTTTGCAACCACTTCAAATCATTCGCCGCTAAGACACATAATGACCGAATTATTTAATACCACTGTATCATGAACGAAATAGTCTTCGTTTGGATAAGCTCAATTTGAAAGAAATCTTTGTAGTAAATTATACAGAGATTAGGACCGACTTCTGAATCACTTACGGCAGTTTTCAATAACCAATGTCTAACTTATCTTAAGTTAATGCATACACTTATATTATAATTATAATTATATATTAATTAATACATACACGATAATTTATATTTATACACTTAATTCTTAATTACTTTTCATGAAATAGTTTATATTATTTAACATGACTCATACATTGGATGCAGCACTTTACAAAATAATTTGAATTTAAGCAAGCAGATTACAATTTGCTTTGATAATGTTTGGATGTGCTGTTATGAGGTAAGTTGTCTTCAACAGAATCGATACAGGAGCGCCGGTTATTATGAGAGCGTGGTGCGTCACAGACCGGCGCCGGAATATCTAATTAAACTTTGATAACCCGCGAGCAGATTTCACTCTCCATGTTGTCGTTAATGGCTGGACACTTTACGATTTCGTTCACCTTCCGCCTCGTAAACTGGTGACCTATTTACAATTTAATTACCAGTCTGTATTACCTATAGCGATTTATATCTTTGTAAAAAGATAATTATAATCTTTATAACAACAATTGGACGTAATTCCAGAAAAACATTCCAAACCACAATCACAAATTGAGTTAAGGACACAAAACTGGTCACGTGATTCATATTAACGGACTGACAAAAAATTGCAGCCCTACTGTTACTCTTTAAATGACATCATGACTTATCCCGACCCACATGTATGGAATACACTAATATTTATTAAACTTTAAACACGAATTCCATAAAATGTGTTTGTAGCTTGAAACGTTTTTCAGAAACTACGTCCAATTTTTTTATTTTTTATTATTGTATCCAAATTTGTGGCGTGTCATACGAAGGTTGCCCCTCAGGAACCACATCCTGCGCATCGCTGCGGTGATCACATACCATCAGGTGTTGTATTTAAGCTCGTTTGTTCTCCTCTACCATAAAAAAATCAAGTTTTAAAATAAACATAGCACTCTGTGACGTGGTTTGATGTGTGAAAGCCTAAAGTACCACCAGGACGGGCAGCTCTAACCAAAAGACGCGCTCGTTGTTTGAAAAACACAGTGTAATCTCTTGAATTCGAAACTTAACTGAAAGTATTAAATAACAGTACAACACAAAGAACTAAATAATCTGTGGGTCCATATCACTGCAGTTGCAGTCTCGCTGTGTGTGTGTAATTAAAATTGTGAATGGAATAAACCTTTTTCGTCGTTAAAAGTAAATCCCGAAAAATATTATTCACATTCAAATCTGGCTTTCAGTTGATTTTTTCCGCCGCTTTATAAAGTTTTCATGCGAGTATGTACAATAGTTGTAATAATTGAACTAAAAGAAATTGTAAATTATAGGCAAAAAGTATATTTTATTCAAATATTTACTGATAAGTTTATGTATTTTATATATAATTGTGAAATGATGCATGTTTTAATTATTATAAAATATTATTGATTTCTTATTAATTCAATACTTGTGTATGTGTCTATGTTTTTGAAATGTGTGTAACACCTATAATTAAGTCAACACTTAGAATTTATTATTTTTTGTAATAATATTATTACACTCTTGTTAGTGTTTGTCTTGTTGATGTTAAATAAATAAATAAATAAGGGTATATTTGACAACCTTATAGCCCAATAGTTACTGACCTCTAACCTGGTGTCCAAGGATCAAATCTCAGTGATTGCAAAAATGTGTATGATGAACATAGGAGTGATTGTTTCCTAGTCATGGTTTAGATCATTGATGTTTATAAAAATACTAGCTGACCCGACAGACGTTGTTTTGTACAAATAAATAAAATACTGTTTTTTTTTATGATTTTGTCAGTAAAATATCATAACATCAAGAATTATTTCGTAAAATATGCTCCCTGTTGTTATTATGAAATTGTTTCACAATTGTCAATAAATTCTCGCATAGAAAATATGTCCATACAAAACAAATATTAGAAATAAAAATAATTATGGGTACCAAATCGAAATAAAAACTATCCTATCTCTCAAGTTGGACTAGTTTAGTCCAACTTGAACTCACTTGCACTCCATGAATGATGGGGTTACCCCATTAAAATCCGTTAATTAGTTCAGGAGTTCACTGAAAACAAACATCAGGACACTGCATTGATATAATACACATATTCAAATTCAAATAGTTTATTTCTCAAAATAGGATAACCGCATCACTTTTTGAAGTCAAGAAAATATACAAATAATAGAATAATACAATTTTACTGCTTATAAATTAAAATAGTATGCAGACCTTAAAATTATTAACATTGCTTTAATCTCATGCACTTTTATCTGTTATATAATCTTTAATTGTATAATAAGCTTTTTTTAAAAGTTTCTGTTTAACAAATATTTTAAACTTTTTTAATTGTAGTTTGCAAATTTCTTCAGGGATTTTATTATGAAAGCGGACACATTGTCCTCTGAATGATTTGTCTATTTTCTTTAGCCTTGTGTGAATCAGAGCAAGATTATGTTTATTTCTAGTGTTGCAGTTATGAATGTCACTGTTTTTTTTTAAAACGATCTATATTTTTATGCACAAATATTAGGTTTTCAAATATGTATTGACATGGTACTGTTAATATGTGTATCTCCTTGAATTTATCTCTCAACGAATGTCAACTGGACAGATTGTAGATTGCTCGAACAGCTCTTTTCTGCAGCACAAAAATCGTTTGAATATCACTAACGTGTCCCCAATTATTAAGACACTAGATAGCCTCCTTCTTTCTTGAAGTCAGTTAAAAATGCAATTCATTACCTATAATTAAAATAAAGTATAAGCAAAAAATGCACTAGGTACCTGCAGGTTTTTCCCTTTTAAAAAATTACCAATATAAACACTCGGTCAGAACCATACTATTTCGTTATTCGTTGGTCAAATATGTGAAATGGTACATGAGACTGCTTTCCACAAATCATGCACTAAATTCAACTTTTAATTTTAAATGAGTGTCGATTCATCATTTTCTAGCCGATTTCAATATAAACTTTGTTAAATTTAATTCCAAACAAAAACTATACTCATTGCATTTCTGTCACATAAAAAACTATTATTACAACAAATTCAATTTCACTCAAATCAAAACAACTCCACTTTGAGTTAAAAACGGATAAAAATAAAAATTGCGGGTAGGGTATAAATCGTATATGACATGTTTATCAGTGAAATTGCTCATTATTCGACTACCCTACATATTCTGAATCGCGCTATTAAAGTTTATTTCCGTATTCATTAATAAGCTCGTTCTAACGCACGTCTTCCGGTGATCCGGTCCTACGCAGTAAGCCGGCCATCTGGGAGCCGGTCCAAACTCCTCGACATAACTAACTAACACTCCCAGTAACTTATGTGTTCGAATCTGAATGATATGATTGGTTTCTTGACCGTTTAACGAGTACTGCTACTCAACCCCACTGACGTAGGAACTTTGATCACCTTTTGTTCTTTTTATCTGATTTTTTTATGAAAATAAGGGTTGAGACGAGCAGGACGTTCAGGTAATTGATACGCCCTTAAGATGTTAAGTCTCATTTGGCCAGTGTTTTCAATAGCTACGGCGCCTTTCAGACCGAAACACAGTAATGTTTACACAATATTCCTGCTTCATGGCAGGAATAGGCGCCGTTGTGGTACCTTTAGGCCTTATAATATTTTGTGTTCAATGTCTTCATTATATAGCATAATTAATTCTATTAATGCTTTTGGTTGTTGGTGAGTAATAAATATTATTATAATTATTTCATTGGATTCAATACATCTCACTGTGATTCTGTGTGCGTATAGCGCTTCAACATAATGATATTTCATTACCAACCGGTCGCAAACGTTATAATTTGTATTTTATTTATTATATAAAAATCCGATCAATCTACTCGTTTGTATCGAGGCCCTTGGCTTCAACTTGTTTCTACTAATGACACTCATAGAAATCACTAATATTCTCCCCTCTACTCCCCTATTATCTTCCTTAATATATAAGGCAAGTGACCTCGTCGAACATTTGTTGGGGACGTTTTGAGACAAGGAGAGGTCCGAAGCACCCGCAACCGGCGAGCATGTATGAAAAGAGTAATGAATGTAGAGGAAGCGCGTGAGGTTTGTAAGGATAGAAGCAAATGGCATTCTATTGTCTCTGCCTACCCCGATGGGAACAAGGCGTGAGTTTATGTATGTATGTGTACTCCCCTATTACTCTTTGCTTGGTGAACAATTAAATATTAGGGCAGTACGTTTCTTCACAGCAACGTTCAACTGCAATATCCGTATTGACCTAGGTACCTACTGTGGTATTATATCAAATAATTCTTAAAATAATTTTATGAAATGATGCAATCAATATAAGCTGCTATCTTGCCATCGCTTACACTAAGAAACAAGTCAAAAACTTGTTTTATACAAAAATTGTAGAATACTAGTCAAAACGTAATTATTTGTTTTTAACATGTATTGCAATTGTCTGAAACATTCTTGCGTTCACACTGTGGCGAATGTTGCCAACAAGTTTTTATACGAATATAAAACACATTTGCGTTCACATATAGATCTGAGATATGTTTGATACACTCTGATACATTGACAGCGTTCACACCAACATAAATAATACATATTTTAACAAGTATTATTAATTTTATTGAAGTTTATGTATTATACTTATTTAAAACAAGTTTTATACTCTATCCATGCTTGGTGGATAAAGTTTAAAACATTTACCGCACAGACCGCTTAATTTTTAGTGGAAAAGAAGAATATAAATGGAGTGGTCGAAGACATAAGCTTTATTATCAATATTTATTTATCTCGGCTTATATTAAGATATTATTTTGAATACATTAAATTTTTTATAAATTAAATACATTTTGCCTTTGCTATCCGATGCAAATACAAAGAAGAATATGATTCACCTGTAGCTGGAAATCTCAAATAAACAGCGAACAAAAAAAGCGCGTACACATTCCTTCAAGGCCGGCAACGCTCCTGTGATTCCTCTGGTGTTTCAAGAGAATGTGTGCGAAGGTGATCACATATCATCAGGTGACCCGTGCGTACGCTCGTTTATCCTTATCCATAATAAAAATAATTGCTCTGCTGGAGTGATGGCATCTCGATACAGTGAATTCTGCTAAGAAAAGTATGGTGCAACTTTTTGAAGCAAATTCTCCAAATTTACTGGTCTCATTTTAACAAAATTTCTGAATCCAGTTCTGTTTTCTATTCTTAAATTATTCAATAAGGAACGATATGCCCCTCTTTGCTGTCGTCTCCTCAAAAATGATCACGACCAGTGCTTGCGTGGTGTTCTTGAATTTCCTTCATTCTGTATGATGTACAAGTATACTACACTCATGAAGGAAAGTTCCGCAGTACCTTCACTTTCTATTGTGTGCACCAGTAGTCAATTGTGTTGTCAAATTCATTATCTTCTGCACTGACATGTCTTAAACAAGTTTAGCTACAAGCCTACAAATATAAACTATGAGATCATATACAAGTAGACAACTAATAGGTGACAACGAATATCATCAGACAAGTTTCATATAAAAAATAAAATTTTGATAACATTGTGAAATAGATTGTTGATTTGAAGGAGGTCTGTAAATTAATGCTAGTAACCGAGGGGGAAGTATTTCCATTGTAAGGTATTTTCACTGCTTGACAGACTTTTCTGCTTAGAATTACTTTTGACTTGGAGTACCTAAGTATAAAAAATTAGTCTTAAATATTTATAGACGTAATTAAAGATACAAAACAAAAAATTAAAAAATGTTGTGATCAATTAAAGTCACATAGCCCATATAAATAAATAAATCAGTAAATAAATAAAGTTGGAAAGAATTTTTAATAAAGCAAACATTCAAGCAATTATGTAATTATACCAATGACAAACACTTAGGCCAATAATAGTACACTATTAGTAATACTATCCCAGACAAGGCTGAATATCAAACCAGAAGTCGCGATGAAAATATTGAAATATAGGTGCTAGGTACCTATACGTATTCATGTAAAACATACGGCCATGTGGAAAACCCAGTCGCAAGCCAATTTCTCCAGTGGGATGCTCCTTTGCACTGGATGCCGGTTTACGGATTATGGGTTACCACAACTGCGCCTATTACTGCCATGAAGCAGTAATGTGTAAGCATTACTGTCTACTGAAGGGCGCCGCAGCTAGTGAAATTACTGGGCAAATGAGAGTTGACATCTTATGTTTTAAGGTGACGAGTGCAGTTGTAGTGCCGCTCAGAATTTTTGCAATAATCCTGAGCGGTACTACATTGTATGGGCAGGGCGAATCAATTACCATCATCTGAACGTCCTCCTCGTTTCGCCCCTTATTAAAAACCGACTTCAAAAACTGAAAAATATAAAATAATTTAATAAAAAATTAATTTAATACATACACATTTTTAAACGTCTTATTTTTATTTTTTACTTTTAAATGTCAGTTAATAATAATAATGATATATAATCAACCTGAATGAAAACTCTTACAAAAATCGTACACAAAAACAATTACATCATCCACGTAAACAAAAATTTTTATAAAAAATTTTTGAAAAATGAAAACTACTGGGCTAAAATAAAAAAATTCTGGGACCGAATGGCATCTGTTCCACATCGAACTAAATAAGAATTACGTAAATCGGATCATACTCGTAAGTCTCAGCGTAGTCATAAAATAGTCGGTGTACATACATTAAAAACACCATATGACAGAGTGAAGTATTTGCCCGTGACGTAAAGGATCAAAGGCGTCCGATCGCATGGACGATGGTGTTAGTTTGGGGATATACCAATATATATATATATATATATATATATATATATATACCAATGGAAAACACTTCGGCAAATAATAGTATACTATTAGTAATACTATCTCAGATAAGGCTGAAAATCAAATCTGAAGTCACGATGAAAATATGGAAATACCTAGGTAATACTGAAAATGTTTAGAAAATGAAAAACGGTTTAATGTAGAAAGTTGCCAATTCTTTTTTGTTTTTCGAAGTAATCTCTGTTCCTCTCTACACATCGTGGGATTCAATGGAACCAATGAGAAAAGCAGTGGGCCCATTCTTCCTTAGGAGTCTCTTCTATGGCATTTTCGTACGCTTTCACCGCATCTTCAGGGCTCGTAACGCGAATACCTCGAATTTTATCGTTAGTTCTTGGGAATAAATAAAAGTCGCAGGGCGCCAGGTCAGGACTGTATGGCGGATGACTCATTATCTCGACACCTGCCATAGTCAAATATTCAACAGTCCGTTTTGCGGAGTGCGCTGAATCTTTGTCGTGGTGAAGGAGGATCCTGCTTCGAGGGCGCTGCTGTCAAATTTTTTCCAAGACAACAGGCAAACAGCGATTGACATAGCAGTCTACAGTAACTGTCCTTCCATCTTCTAGCACAACTGTCGCGATATGACCTTTCCGACCAAAGAATGATGCAATCATCTTTTTTCCTTGACTTCTTCTTTTCTTTTCCTTAGTTGGCCCATCCTCGAAAGGAAACACCCACTGAGCTGATTGTCTTTTGGTTTTGGGTTCGTAGCAATATATCCAGCTTTCGTCACCTGTGACGGTGTCAAATACAGCATTTGAGTCACCGCCGTTGAACTTATCTAACATTTGGCGACACCAGTCCATGCGAAGGTGTTTCTGGTCGTCGGTTAAAGTATGGGGAATCCATCTGGTACAAAGCTTCCTGATGCCTGAACTTTCGTTGACTTATAGCAATGCCTAAGCTTGCCCGTATCTGCTGATAGGTCACTCTCTTATCTTCCTCTATCATGCGTGCAGCACTGATGTTATCTGCAGAAGTCGCTGTTAAAGGACGTCCCTCACGCGGATCATCATTAAGACTGCTACGTCCACGTTTAAATTCGTCAAACGAATTGTAAATAATGGCATGAAATGGGGCTTCATTAAGAAATGCTAATCGCACCCTATCATAACTTTGTTGTTGAGTAAGCCCACGAAAGTTTTCTCACGTTAGGTTCATTTTCACGAGTAACAAGAGTGTTAGGTTTACCGCTAATTCACAAAAACAAATGACAAATGAATGCAATATACTACATTAGGTTACCAAAGAGTTCTAAAATTTAAATTCAAAAAAGTTTCCATTAGCAATGTTTCTAACTGGCCAGTTCTAAACGTTTTCAGTGTTACCCACGTATAGGTACTAACTAGGTAGTAGTAGGTTGGTACTACCTACACGTATTCACGTAAAACATGCGGCCATGTGGACGACCCAGTCTCAAAGAAATTTATAATCTCATAACCTAAATTTATAAGGGTGTTATTGTTTCAGATATAACGCGTGACGGAGCGCCCGATAGCGTCAACAATAACTTTATATGGAGCAAACCGGGCACCGGTCGGGAGCTGCGCCGCGGTACAAAGCACACAAAAACAGATTTAGGTAACCGAATACCGTCACCAACCCGCCGACAAGACATCGACACGCCACCGAGACCACGATACGATTCAGACATTTCTCGAACACTGCCACTTTAAAGGTTGTAACTTTGGTTAAGTTTGTGCTAAGTGATATGACTCGAAGAATAACGCGCGCGCTGGGGCCTTCTGTGTTCGTCTGACGAAGCATTAAGGTAAGGAAATTAATACTTAAAAGTAAATAATAAATTGTACTTGGGTTACTAAGCTATGTCTGGTGTGGGTGAATGGGTTTAGTGTTACATAACATAGGTTGATACAAAGTAGTTAGTTAAAGCTCCATGTGAACAAATAAGGATACCTGAGACACAACGAAAAAAAGTGAAAACTCACTAAATATTTTTTCTCTATTTAAGCCTTCGCTAGATTTTTATGGGTATAACTATACTTTGAACCAGAAATTCTTTAGGTCATCACTAATGACAATGTGAAGTTAGAAATGAATTTGCATTATATTTTAATACAATTTTTAAATTGCAAATTATCGCAAAAACTATGCATCCCACAACCCCTATCAGCTGTTTTTCTGAACTCTCTTTGACGTTAAAAAGATAAATAACGAAGATGTGACATAATATCAGATAATAGAAAAATGCCTACTATTCATTGCAGCTGTGAGGCAGAATGAGAACATATCATTTTGCAAAATGCCGCATTTCATGTAATCGTCACTTTATATAAATATAATATAACCACCTTGTCTGATAGTCATATTCAATCCTGTCTAGTATAATAACCTTAAGTAATAAATAAGAGAAGGACAAACAAAAAATCATAAGGTCACCTTGTTATGAATAAACGTACATATGAATCTGATAACCTAAACACATTAGTACGTGGCGGGCGAGGATCGAACCGGGAGCTCCGTGGTGAGAGTTAACGGATCAAATTATTGAGCCACCGAAGGCGATTAAGGCTCTTATCGAGGCGATCTAGAGACAGATTATATATAAAAAATAAAACCTAACATTGTTGAAGACCAGAGATCCTCTCAACCCTCAACCGAGATGTAGATTACGCACGCCATTGTTGATATTGACCCAGCAGCTTTATCTGCTGCAGACCTATCATAACGTGGCGCTATTTTAAGAGCATTTAGCTTTGTGATATTCAAATTTAAATTTAGTAGAACTCATAAATGTATATTCTTAATAAAAATATCGCATCCAAATTAAAAAAAAATGTTCTAAGTGACAACGACAATTGAATCGATAATGTAACGACATGAGTTTTTTTATGCTCTGCTTTAAGTCAACACATGGATAGCTTTTTTGAAAATCCCGCAGATTTCTTTGATGATTATGAACTTCCATCGAGTGTCCCAAACAACCAACTTATTTCGAAAATGTCAGCAGATGCACATGAAATAAAACGTATTTTAAAATTACTCAAAATTAACGAGGGTGCTGATAGTGATAGAAAAACTCAAGTTTATCTTAAAAATTGTGCCGTTACTTAAACTTTACCCTAATAAATAATATTACTTAATTATTAATATACATTAATAATTGTTAGGGAGAGTTTACTGCAAATTACAGAGAGGCTCTCATTGTACCAATATATAAAATTTGACAACGAAACCAGATCGCTATATCAATCCTCAAATCAATGGCTAAAATATTCATTCATAAATTTATACAACCAGCACAGCATGATTTAATGAAGAAGCACGCAACTGTTACTAATTTGTATATGCTTGTTAATTACATATTTGATGAAATGAGTAAACTGGATGTTATCTACTAGAAATTTGGTAAGGCTTTTGAATACGTGGATCACATTCATCTTCAAAAGAAAATTGCATGCGCTTGGCTTAAGAGGTAATTTACATAGATGGCTTTGCTCTGACATAGTAAACAGAAAATAGACTGTAGTTTCAGGCTCTGCCAAAAGTGATTTTGTCAAAGCGTTACCTGGAGTTCCACAGGGATCTATATTAGGACCACTATTGTATAACGCATACTTATTTGGTATATTTACCTGATTTCAACACGTACGATTCTTGATGTCTGTCATCTTATACAAAAGGTTTTGAATAATCTGGCAGTATATTGTACATCAAGAATATTTATTTATTTATTTATTCATGTATAGGAAACAAACAGTATTATTATGCTTAAATATTAACAAATCTTAAAACTTACACTTTCACCAGTGAAGTTTCCAACAATTTATACGACACTTTCAGTTAAAAGGTAAGCAACGGTAAGATAAAAACCACAAAACAAAAGTGTATTATTTTACAGTAACAACTAATTACAAGCTATATAAGGTACACAATACTATACACGCCTGTTATACAATACCATAATGAATTAGTTACAAATGAGTTAAGTATTCAGAAAAAAAATGTAAGAATGGTGTTAAAAAAAATTAGTAATTATTTAAATTATCACAAACCAATGATCTGAAAACATTTAACTTTTCATGAAATATGTCAATATGACTGTATGCGCTATAACAGCTACATGCCCGAATTATAAACCTGTTTTTTCCATGTACTGTTCTCGCATAGGCAACATCTAATACATCTTTACATCGGGATGTAGGCCTTCTGCAGTGTAATCCTAGTTCACTTAATAGATATGGAGAATCAGCTATATTATGTAATAATTTATATAAAAATATTATGTCTCTATGGGTTCGACGGTCTTTCAAAGAACTTAAATCGTTGGAGTGAAAATTAAACGTGGGATCTAAATGTTGTCGGAATTCTAAATGCTTAATGAATTTATTTTGAATACGTTCCAAGCAGTTTATATGAATATTATAGCAGGGGTTCCGAACAACTGATACTCAAGATGTAACCTGACAAAAGCGTTGTATAAAATTAAATATGTATGCAATTTTTTAAACTCACTTGCCTGCCTTAAAATAAAACCAAGCATTTTATATGATTTATTAATTATAGGATCATAGTGGGTTCTAAATGTGAGTTCACTATCCAGGATCACCCCCAAATCTCTAACCTCTTGAACTCTTTAATTAATCTTTAATTGATAATTATACAGTTTATGTATATATGGCAGAATATGTATTAATGGCAGCAAATGCCAAAAGAATTACATTCACGGGGCAACAACTTCCGATTAAATTCATGTACAAGATAAATGACGCAAGTAAAGCGAATGATTATAACTTATGGAGCTTTTAAACGACTTGGATTTATCAAATGTACATGTAAAAGATACAAATATAACTTACATGTAAACTCTGTACTCGATACCTATACGTAAGGAGAATCCTTGATTATGCATAAAGTATTTGGTCACCTCACTATGCAGTATATAATATATACAGAACTTATTAACTTATTACGTAATCACAAAAATAAAATTGTATAACATGAAAACGAAAATACTCTATCACCCACACCCTTACTCACCTACACCTATACTCACACACACACATACCACTTAAATATTGTTAAAATTAAATAATGAACAAATTGTGTAGATTTGCAAGAGCGACATCTCAAGTCAATTTCCTAATATGCAAATACTGTAAAGTAGATCCTGTAGATGAAGCCACAACCTGAGAGTTGAACAAAGCATACAAGATTTTATTTTTATTATGTTCATAAAATTTTGTATTAAAATTTTATAGATATTATATTCCTATTAATGTTTTAAGTTTTTGTTAAGTCTATTGTAATGTGATATAAAGCTGTTGGATTATCTGTAAATAAATAGATAAATTAACATGGAAGCTATTCTTAAAGTGATAGCTTAGCATTCATATAATGTTAATACTTTGTAACATGATTAATCAGATACTGACACTCACTCACACCCACCCTCACACACACACACACACACACATACACACACACCCAGAGACACACACGTGTACACACACACATATACAGAGTGCACTTTTTGACCTTTTGGTTCATATTGTTAACCTTAGGATGTAAATTGGTTGCCTACAG
Source organism: Leptidea sinapis (assembly GCF_905404315.1). NCBI lineage: Eukaryota > Metazoa > Arthropoda > Insecta > Lepidoptera > Pieridae > Leptidea > Leptidea sinapis. The sequence continues at coordinate 3,210,366 of NC_066297.1, forward strand.
GACAGGCTACGCCTAGTGTAGGGACCGAATATAATGTAATATTATGTGATAAAGTGTCTGTATATAAATAAATAAATATAAATATAAAAAATTATCGTATACTGGATGTATCAACCTTTAGAGCTTGAATTCGTTGTCAGTGTAAGCATGCTTCGTGAACGTGACGGTCGTGATAACAAGTGGATAAAAGTTTGTTCTTTTGAATAATTAAAAAAATAAAATAGTTTTTTTAAATACCAGTGGGAATGCCACAGATACAGTTGAAGATAATGAAGTTTTATTCCGGCCATGTGGTGTGAGAGTGGGATTCGGAGGCATGGATTAGGTCAAACAGTTCTTCGGAATATTGCTATTTCTTAAAAAATGTAAAGGTACATTCATCAACTTTTCATTGTTACGTAATATATGAACCCACAAACTCTAGAATGTAACGCAGCCTCGTAAAAAGCGAATGATGACTTACAGAGAACTGAAATAAAGGCGGGACGGTACTCGTAAATCAAATGGACGTCAAACAATGGAGCGTGCTCCGAGGCACAAGAGATAGCGAGTCGATATATAGCGTACTTTTCTATCAAAGTAACGCCAATCGGTTGCGCTTAAATAACTAAGCGGGATATCTGCAAATAGGTAAAACAGATTTGGAATTTATTCCTCTTGTACAAATTAGTGTGTTTTTATCAATCTACTTTGGATAAGAGCGCCATCGCTCGTGTCATATGGCCTATTATGACGTCACGCCCCTGATAACAAACAACCCAAACTTCAAGCAACGCGGTGATGGTTATGAGGTATGACGTCATTCATGTTTCGGTAAACAGGACAGATAGCCATATTACTTATTTCATCTCAATGTTTATGAGAGAATTGTGACATTTTTAGAATCCTATCATCATGAATTTATTCTTAAAATCATTTTTGCGTTTATTCTCTTACTAGCTGATGCCCGCGACTTCGTACGCGAAGATAAAGGGTTTTTAAAAGTAATAAGCATGTTTGGAATTGATGAATATCTCACGTTCAATTTCGCTCCCATTCCCAACATATTATATGAATCTTACTTCGAGGAAGATTGCTATAGCAAACTAAACCTACTATTGGTATTGTTATAGATCATCGACGTGAATTTAAGTTTTTCACAAATCCCACGTGAACCATGGATTTGTTCCGGGATTAAATGTAGCCTATGTCCTTTTCTAAGCTCTAGACTTTCGCTGTACCAAATTTCATCAAAATCGGTTCAATTCCTCCGGCGTAAAAGCGTAACGAACAAACTAACATTCACATTTATAATATTAGTCCCTACTAATCAACAGTATCCCTATACTGTCATTCAGCTCCCTAACGAAAATATAGTTTTGATGTTTTGCCGAACACATGCAGGAACTCATTTCTTCACAATATACCGCCGATTGACTGTGTGTCTGAACGCGATTACCGGAATAACTACCAAACGAATTTTCATTCAGCATACTCTAATTGAAAAACTAGTCCGTAAGGTAACGAAATCGAAAAATAGAATTCCATTTATTTCAAATTTGCTGGCACATGTTTTCAAAATAGCACAAATTCTGGATACATATTTATAACTTTTAAACTTATTTTCACAATGATTTTAAAAGATTTTTGTAATAATCACAATTTGGACGTTTGGAACAAAGTATGACGGTTGATTTAAGTATAATAATTTGAAATGTAGTGCAATAATCTCTAATGCGCAGTCATATCGAATATGGTAGCATTATATAGAATCCCCCATATACAATTCATTCGCAATGCATTGAGAGTATCCAAAGAGCATTCACACGACACCTTGCATACATTAGTACTGCGCCTCAGGAAATTTATTGTAATTTCATTGCTCGGTAGGAGATGTCTTTCTGACGTAATATTTCTATACAAACTCTTAAACGATCAAATACAATGTAACCTCTTACAGAATTAACCTTGCCGTCACATATTCAATCCGAGGGTTCAAAATCAAGAGAATCTTCCAAGTTCCTTCTGTAAAAATCAACTTGGGCAATCAGGCGCCACTCGCTCGAATTATTCGCGATTACACTAAGTTAAACGACACCAATTCAGAGCTTGATAATATATTCGTTACTGGGTTGATCAGGTCCAAGTGAGGGATATAACTTAATTAACATGTATAAACTTAAGTGTCACATATAATGATGCGTTTAGGAGGCTGTTGAGGGTACCGTGGCGTTGTAGTGCTTCTCTAATATTTGCAGATGCATCTGTGGATGGTTTCCATGCCATAATGCGCAAAAAAGCGGTCTCCATGTTGCAGCGTCTACGTGTAAGCAGTATCAGCATCCTTTAAGAGATGATTGCTGCCAGAGCTGACTGTTCCTTCCACAAATACTGGATACAGTTAGCTCTAGGCTTATAAATATATTTGACTAATAATACTGACATAGTTCATAAGAAATATTGAAACTAATACAATTACTAATATAATATAATATGCTGATCTCTCTGAATTAAGTAAATAAATAATATAAAAAAATCATTATAATAATATTTGGGCCGAAAGACGACCACTGCTGGACAAAAGCCTCCCCCAAAGATCTCCAAGAGGTTCGGTCCTGCGCTACCCTCATCCTACTTTTGATGAGGGTAAAAACATCATACTGTCTATATTATTGTCTATTTGGATTATATTTACTTAGGATTCATAATATAATGGATGCTCAATATAAATTTTGTATAGCTGAGCCTATACCTTGTGCCACACGAAAGGAAAAACAATGTGACTGCGAGCGATTCCCGGGCGGGAGGGGAAGTGGTGGGGGGAAAGGGGGCATGCGTAAGTGACGTCACCTATGCGTGTTTATGCGATACTGACAGCTTTCTGCGGAACTTCGATCTTGCTATAACCAAGTCCGTTTTACTCCATTCTTACATGTAGCCATGTCTAAATTACTGTTGTTTTTATCAATAAACATCAAAAATGTTGTTATAAGCAAAATAAGACCAAACTGTATATTTGCAATGTTTAGACAGGTCAAAATGTGCGACTGTTGATTGGTTTTGCCTCTACAACTCCGGGAGTGCCGACAGAATCGAAAACTTGAACATTAAAAAATGCATAAATTTTTTTAATATTCTGTAATGGTTTCGGAATAATTATGCACGAATTGCTTTATTTATCACTAATATCCGGACGAGTGAGGCTTGCTCGGATTTTTAAGAATCTACAAAACTTGAACAAAACAAAACTAATAGGACATCTGGATTCGAACCGGGGTCTACTGCTTTCCGGATCATCCAATCTCCCATCTGAGCTATTATAGTCTTGTATATTAAAGTTATTGTAGCTATTTCTCATTAAAATACGGATTAAACTACATTTGTTTAAAATTGAAACCTAGCTAGATCGATTTGTCGCCCCCGAAATCCTCTGCATACTAAATTTTATGAAAATCGTTGGAGCCGTTTCCGAGATTCAGATTATATAAGTAATTATATATATACAAGAACTGCTCGTTTAAAGAAAGAATATCCGGACAACCGAGCCTTGCTCGGATTTTTAAGAATGTACAAACTTGAATTTAAAAAAAAAACTAATAGGACATCTGGATTCGAACCGGGTCTTCTGCTTTCCGGATCACCCAATGATCTGAGCTATTTTAGTCTTGTATATAGTGGCGAAATTTACCTTTGTATTCTAATGTTATTGTAGCTGTTTTTCATTAAAACACGGATAAAACTACATTTTTTTAATTGAAACCTAGCTAGATCGATTTATCGCTCCCGAAATCCCCTGTATACTCAATTATATGAAATTTGTTGGAGCCATTTTCGAGATTCAGATTATATATATATATATATATATATACAAGAATTGCTCGTTTAAAGATATAAGATATATGATAAAAGTATTAGAATTTATGTGGTTAAACAAAATATTCATTTATTGCGCAATCATACACAAAAATGACATTTTTTTTATTATCTCTTAGAAAAATCAACTTTCATCCATAAGAAACTGTAAAGACATTTCATGGCTGTGATACGATCCGTGAACCTCGCGGTGTTTCGGCTTCACAATCACAATGATTTAACCAATGACCGTATAATCATTAAATAGCCCAACTATAATTAATTAGAAGTATAAATCTTTCATCCATAATTTCAACGACTGTCTTACGAATTTACGATCAGGCCACGTGTCCTGACGCGAGTTTAAAATTTTATACCCATCCCAAGAAAAGTGCTCAACGCCGAAAAGAATTTTTCACTTCAAAAATATTTAGCCTAACTACTCTTAACCTTCTATGTGAATGTATTCAATACTAATTATTTATGCTACGAGAACGCCTACGAACGAATTTTAAATCTTGTTTCGTCTGAAGGTGACACACGGTCGTCTTGTTCAGTGTTGTGTGTCAGACGTACGTTGATCTAATTTTTTGTAATAATCTCAATCTGTATGGTAATACTATGGAAATCTTAAAGAAACGAGGTTTTATATGCATTCAGTTAATTAAAAAAAAACAATTGTCTACGTATTTAAACTGGCAAGTAAAATAATAAGATCAAATTTGAAAATTAAAAAATATTCAATTCGATTCGAGCGTTTCCTCATAGTTTGTGTTTAGATATTGTGGCAAAGAGGATGTAAATACTACGTAATAAGAGGCTGCCTCAGTAAAAATTGAAATTTATATAAGTATGAAACGTGCAGTGATTTGACATAAGTTTGAAATAGCAGTAATTACAGTATGGCGATTGGCGATTAAGTATAATCCGGCTAAGTTTGAAAGCGAACAGTTGCTTAAAACGTAGTGGATTTCAGCTATCTTCGTTTATTACAAGATTATAGCCGTCATCCGTCAATCTATCAATGACTGCACGTTTCATACAATCGATTGAATCGATTTTTTCTTAGATAGTTTCGCTAGGCTGGCAGTTTGTGATTAGTTACTGTGGTATTATAGTTTATTATGATACAAGTGAGCTCAATATACCCGAGACGCAGGCAAGGCCATAAATCTAGAGCCGTGAGCAAGATCTGAGGGAGTTTCATACGCACTTTTTCAACACACTTGCGAGAATGTAATGTAATGCATAAATCGTTCAAAAAAATTTATTTTGTGAACGCGCCAAATATAAGGAGATTGATGGCGTATAGCCTTACAGCCTACTTGAATGGTGATGCAGGATTGATGGGAAAGCGCGCGTTGCCCGACGTCATCGCTGGTAACTACGGCCTATGTATGAGCTTAGAACATTTACGGCCGTTTCCAATATACTATCTACAGATAGAGATAAATTACTACCTTCTACTGTCAGAAATTAACTGTCAATCATCTGAAGCTGTCCCAATATACCCGATAAATCATTCTTATCGCCTTATATTGGTACGCGTGAATTGCAATTACCATACAAACTTCTGTCGCTGGTAAGCTATACGTCGTCCCATTGACAGACAGCGTGTACGGATAAGGTTTATTGGGACAGAAAAGTCAACGATAGTTACGATTTTTATCTCAAGTAAGAGACTACGTTTACTACGACGTTTTCACGGCCGTTAGACTACGACAGCTGTGAAAACGTCGAAAAGATTGATTTTAGAACTAACGTCTATTTTTAGCAATTCACGCACACTAACACAAAGTGTCGTTCAAATCGCGAGTGTAAGACGTGCCTTGTCACCAGTATTGACGCACACTAAACTAATATCACGGGTCTGTTTTTATCGGTTATCTAACAGCAAGAGACTATCTAGACGTATAAATTATCTAAGCCTATTCGTTAATTTCGGCTTAACTTTCTAATTCATGAATACCGAAGGGTCAACGAAACACAGCTTACAAGTTTAATATGTGTGCACTTAGACAAAGTACGTGGGGCATTCAGAAAGTTGTGTGAAAATAAACTATCTTATATGGATGAGATATTTTTATTTAACTTTAACAAACAACTCTACATCTGTCTCTATACAAAGTTTTATACATTTCAAAGAACACTTCACTCAACAACAACAGCTGATGGTAATTGATACGCCCTGCCCATTACAATGCACTCCTGCTCAGGATTATTGAAAAACCCAAAAATTCTGAACAGCACTACAATTGCGCCCGTCACCTTGAGACATTAGATGTCAAGTCTCATTTGCCCGGTAATTTCACTAGTTACGGCGCCCTTCAAACCGAAACACAGTAATGTTTACACATTACTGCTTCACGGCATAAATTGGCACCGTTGTGGTACCCATAATCTAGCCGGCATCCGGTGCAAAAGAGGCTGGTAATTTACTTTCTAAAAAGGCCGCAAGGCTTCTTTGTTGTGAGAGAATGTACGCGGCGGTGATCACTTAGCATCAGGTGACCCGTACGGATTAGTTTACCATAAGAAGTTATTTTACCATTATGAAATTACACGTTATATTTCCGGTATTGCCACTTTTACCTTGATTTTGTTATTAAACACTAGCTATAATAATTATCTCTGCAGTCGATCGACAGGGCTGAACCAACGCTTTTATTTCTGGAACGTACTGATAAATCCAGGATTCGTCACCGGCACAATATTGTAATCAGAATCCAAATTTGAATCATCAAATTGAAATTTGAAACATCAAAACATCAAATCATGCCTGCGGGCCTGCTTCTGAGCTTCGGTGATGTTGTGCGACACCTAATAAAGTAACCTCCTCATGAAAACATGGCCGTGTAGAATTCTATACGGCCATGCTTACGTATAAGATTGGTTCCTCAGCCCAGTTACCCAATTAATATTAAAAATCAATTATGTAGCCAGCGATAACTGTCAGAATACACAACACAGCGACAAGAATTTGCTAATATTTTCGAGCAGGCGTTACAATTTCATAATCAAATAATATAAATAGTAAATATATTTCTATGTTTCTAACTATGTACTAACAGTACTAACAATATCCTGATGGTTTATAGGTAATAATACCGAATGTTCTGTTCTGAGACACTGGGTTCATATACACAAACATGTACCTGGTGCCTCAAAATTATCGCAGATTTATGAATTAATTTAAATCAAATATAATGTTCAAATGTTTTAATAATTCTGCTAATTTTTTATTTTACTAACATAGTTTTAAGTATTACTCTACTAACAATATATGGATTTATAATGGTTTAATTAAATGATTTTCATTTTATATTTCATTCTAATCTATGTCCATATATAGGTATATAAGATATTTTCACCTATACATTGATTCATCGCGATATTTCTGGAACCATAAGGCATGGAGATTTTTTTTTTGGTTCTGTTCGTCCATCTGGACAGGCAAAGGTAAGGCATAGAGACTTGAAATTTGGTAGGAATATTCCTTTCACCGAGTAGAGGAGGAGGAATTTTACAAAATTCCAACCGCAATAGTTTTTTTTATTATGAAAAGAACAACGTCTGTCGGGTCAGCTAGTGTTTCTATAGAGGACATTTAATTCTAAACGATCATAATATAAATCTAAAACGATAAAAGTTTAAGGAAACGTGCGAGTTTAAACAGTATATTATAATAAATTTTAGCTCATTAAAAATGTACAAAAGGGTCATTAATTGTTGCTATCAAATAAAAGTTTTGAAATAAAAATGTAATTAAAACTTATAATGCACAGAAATAATGATTCTAATTTACTTATCTTTTGTTTGCTCACTAAGGTGAGTTTCATGATTATGATGGATGCGAAATGTAACAATAATTCAGTCATTATCGAGTACTGAATTTTTTACGAAAATTATCATCAGGTAGGTAGGGTATATATTTTTATCTCAATGTTCTTGTCAGCATGTTTTTGGGTCACGAGCAAATGTCGGGATATATAACAGTAATATTTTTGAAGTTATTCTTCTTTAGGCACGTTTTGAAATAATGATGAGAGTGAAATTTTAAGATGCGCGCGCAACACTGTAACACAAAAGTAACAGGTTGAAGTTGGTTTCTAAAATTTTCCGACGGTTGCGTCATTTGTTTTTTTTTTAGGTTTCTTCGTCCATTATTAGGACAGGCAATGGTTTCAAGCCCATACAGCCGTATTCATTATTTAATAATTAATTGTCAAAGCCATCTTTGCAAGATTTTTACAAAATTGTTCTTTCTAAAACCGTAGAATAGCACAAGGAATAAATCATTTTAATCATTTTGCTTCGTTGGGCAAAGAAGTATAACTTCTTGTGTGCATACATAAGTACACACACACTTTTTTTCTAATAATTTACAATAAACGTTAAAAATCAATTTTAAAACTTAGAATTATAATTGTAATCATTCTGCTGGAAATTTCAACTTGCGATCGATCATTCGACGCGAGTGGCAACGGTAGGTCTAGGTACGAACATTTGAGGGTATGATACGCCCTGCCCATTATAATGCTGTGCCGCTCAGGATTATTGAAAAACCCCAAAAATTAAGAGCGACACTACAATTGCGCTCGTCACCTTGAGAGATAAGATGTTAAGTCTCATTTGCCCAGTAATTTCACTAGCTACGGCACCCTGCAGACCGAAACACAATATTGCTTACACATTACTACTTCACGGGAGGAATAGGCGCCCTTGTGGTACCCATAATCTAGCCGGCATCCTGTGCAAAGGAGCCTTCGAATTGTACGTTTATCTATTATGTTAACTGTAAATCATGTTTCAGGTAGTTAGACAACAATCTTCACGATAGTGGAGTATCTAATGACGCACAACATATTGACGCAAATCTTCGAATTATTGATAAGAATAATATTCAATCGCCATGAAATTGATAGTGGCCAGATTATCATTGTAATACTTGCGTACGAGTCTTAATCAGAAAATCTGTTTATTTTTGGCTTTATGAAATTTTTGTATGCCACACTAATATTAGGTAGGTCCATAAATATTTTTTTATAGATTGCCCACATAAGACACCCGATGGATAAATGTCTTAGGCTCTAGACAGTCGAAAGAAGCGATACCTGCACTATCGCCCAAACCACAGTAGATATAATGTATCAGTATGGAAACTACCTACAAACGTTCGAAATGACACACTCACACAAACATGCGCATCGACGAGGCCCCTAAGCGGTTTTCGCGGTGTTGCAGTAGCGAGTGTCGCGTCAAAACGAGTGTCACGTTGTTATTTGTTTCCCGGATCTTTTAAAAATGCCAGCGTATTGCGTGGCATACGGCTACTTGAACTCGGCTCCATCAAAACCGGAGCTTTCATTTTAGTTTAACTTAAAGTGGTATAGTCTTCTTCTTCACAGTCGTTCCCTCATTGCTGAGGATCGTGACTCCGCTTAAGTACGTCTACAACTTTTCTCCATCTGTTTCGGTCTGTCGCATGGTGGAGTGCGATGCTGATGGGTTGGTTAGTCTGCTCGGATATTTGATCAGACCAGCGTCGTGGGCTCCGGCCTCTTGGTCTCTCCCCTCAATTTTCCAAGTAGTATATTAAGAAAAAATATTGTTATATTATTATTATAATTAGTAGGTATTCGAAGTAATTAGGTAAGTATTTTATCAACAAGGCAAGACTGACACGTCGACTTATTACCCTAAATACAAAATATAAAATCCGAATCATGGAGGGCACCCTAACGGGTCACATATCACTAAGCAAGCACCTTTTCACAATCGGCGTAACGGACAGTCCTAAGTGAAGATGATGTCTTGCCAAGAATGAAACATTCACTCATGTTATTCTGGAATGTGCTGGGGTGGCCAACCAACGAGCAAACACATTAGTAAACACAAGGTCGCTCCAGGAAGTGTGCAAAAACCCCAGGAGTGTTCTGAACTTCTGGAAGGAGTTGGGCTGGTTGGAATGACTGCCCAACACTGCACGCACAATGGACCCAACTTAGTGGTCTAATTTTGGAATATTTTTTGGACTATTTGTCGTATCACCGATTTCCCTCAATGCCTCACCTTGTATCGGAGTACTTATTATGTTCGCAATCCAAACATTTGAATCAATCTGAATCAACTGAGGTGTCAGGTCATAGGCGTAAACAATTGTTACTGGCGATGGTTGATCCATATAAGATGTAGGATCTTCCTTCGTATGCTTTTATTAGGCATCTCCAAAGAGGGTGTAAATACTACATAATAAGAGGCGGGACTGCATAACTAAAAATTGATGTTTCAAATAGAAGTAATTACAATATCGCGACTGGCCACGGAGTATAATCCGGCTAAGTTTGAAAGCGAATATTTGCTTATAACGAAGTGGATTTCGCCTATCTCCTTTTTTTACATGATTATAGCCGTCATCTGTCAATCTGTCAATGACTGCATCTGTCATACAATCGAGTGAACCGCTTTTTTCTTAGTTTCGCTGGGCTGGGGGCCTACTCCTAAAATCGGTATTCGATAAATCGTGGCATAAGTCGTGTCCAATCCTACGCTTAGTTACATCGTATTCGATGTCGAAACGATAATTGAACGAAGGAAACATTTTTCGATATTATCGGTCCGTCCTAACCCTACTCTAAGTTGAAAATGTCAGAGACGAATATTCGAATTTCACAAATAATCAAACGCCACTTTTACGATAATCTCAACGACACCTTCTAGGCTGTCGTTGCTATTATCTTTTCAAGTTGTATACATACTCAATAAATATTATAAAAATAATTATATGTGATTTACTATTCAACAGGATATTTTACTACCAAGTAATTTAAGTCATTTTGTTGATCGTTTATGCGTAGAAAGTAATGCAAATGGCCGCCTGAGAAATAGGAAGTCGACGAGAAGGGTTGAGTTACTTTTTTTAACATTTTATTATCCGCAAGTTTCGTATTATTTATTCAATTTTAAATGGTCGTATTATATTCATTACATAATCTTGGAATATTTACATTTTGTGTAAATGATGCAAATTGGTGGTGCAGTGTCTGGCGTGGTCCTTAGCGCCTAAACTATATTTTGACAGATAATATTTAGTTATAGGCATAATTCATTCACTCTAACATCGTAAAAAAAATATTAGTGTATAATGGTTACGATGTTGTAACAATAAACGATATGGAATACGAACATTTGTTAGAGTAGGCTAGGTGCGATATATTCGGGGTGTTATCGTATCCTTCCGAATATATCGTTGTCGATTTTGTGAGTAGACCTGCTGGTCTTCTCTAACTATCTCAACTTAATAAACAAGAGAGTATACCGACAGACTCACTAGATAGCCTACAATTAACTTCTTAGTTAAATCTAAAATAACCATGAAATAGTTACAAAAGTTAGTGTAAGTATATTTTATTGTGTTTATTCACGGACAATAAAACCTGCATATCGAAATCATAAATCCAGCCCAATGCCATCTAAATGCGAACAGTATATAAATTATACAAGTAAGACAGATTGACCGTTGGATTGTGTTTAGTCTGTACATTGTTTTAACGCCTATTTTTGGATGACTTGTGTCCTAGATATTGTGGACGATTGGAAAACGCCGCACAATGGTTTTAAACGGCAATAAGCTGGGATATGTTCGTTATAAATTTTGTTGTTATAGGAGTATGAGACAAAACCACCGGTTCCGACTCAAATTAAGGCAATATCTATACAAATAGGCGTGGCTTATTTGCGGTGTATAATTTATCTTGTCCCAATTCCATATTAAAGACGCGTACAAAATCGCCCAAAACAAAACACATAAACAACATTTAACATTTTTTATTTATGAATATAAAAATAATAATATTGACACACTTTTAAACAAATTATCTTGACCCAAATTAGGCATTGAAAATACATATAAACATCCATGACTCGGAAACAAACATTCATCATATAAATGTTTGCACCTACCGGGATTCGAACCCGGGGCGTCTAGCTCAGTAGGCAGGGTCACTAAGCACTGGGCTATAGCGGTCGTCAAAATTTGATCCTGCAGACAAATTTTTCAAACTGTTATTCGGGCTATGTTAGATTGTTTCTGTAAATTATTAATTGTATAAATAAATAAACAAAAAAAAAATTAGAAGTCAACCATGTTGATGGACAGATGAAAAGGGATTCGTACCTGTCCCATGAGCGTCAAAATGAACAATTTTGTTATAAATCTCCGGAAAGGCGATAACGAAACCCTATGTTTGAATTGCGTTCAGTTTGTAATTTAACTTTGGTCTTGTTTCAAGTGAGAATCTGCATGAAATTTGCAATTCAAAAACGTTTTTCCGACGCGCCATATATATGCATTGGGTTTTACGTTTACTACTTATGAATCTTACCACAAAAGTATCAGCTGGTATAATGAATGTATATAAATATTTATTGAATCAAATAGTTAAATTACTATCGCGATGGCGGGAAATTAATCTGATATGATTTGTGTCTGGTAATGTCAGCAGCAGCAGTTAGCTACATATTATAATATGATATATTTAATAACTTTTACCAATATATTAAAGATATGGCAACGCAGAGCTGATCAAATTGTCAAATTTCTTCAACGTACAACCAAGCTGTTGAATGACCTTCCTTGTGCGGTGCAGGACGAGGCGGCATGAGTACCTTCTAAAAGACCGGCAACCTATGATTCCTTTGGTATTGCAAGAGAATGTGGGAATGTAGTGACCACTTAACGTCAGGTGACCCGTACGCTTGTTTACCTTTTTATTAAAACTGTATAAGGGGTTATATTTTATTGTTATCTAAACTTATTTTCAAGAGCAAACATCAAATTCAAATTCAAATATTTTTATTCAAAATAGAATGTGACATCATTTATTAGAAGAAAACTACCACCCATTCCAAAATGAATACCTCAGACCTGAGAAGAATGGGCGCAACAAACTCAGGGGGCTTTCTTTTTCATCGAATAAATATGTTTATAAAGTAATATTGTACAATTAAACTTATTATTTAATAGCCTGAGGGCGGTCACTCCATTCCCAATCTGTGGTATCATTAAGAAAGTCATGTATGTTATAGTAACCTTTACCACACAAACGTTTCTTAACAATTCTTTTGAAAAACTTAATACTTTTGTTTTGAACATTTTCAGGGATCTTGTTGTAAAAGCATATACATCGCGCTACAAAAGACTTACTAACTCGACTTAGCCGAGTAGTAGGCATCATCAGTTTATGTCTGTTCCAGGTGTTAACATTATGGTTATGACAGTTTTTATCATCGAAACTATATGTCAGCCTTGCACTTCCATTCTTATATTTTAACTATTAAATTCAATTGGGCGGAGTCTTGTTACTAGTAAAAAAACATGCTATTAAAGGAAAATATATAATAAGGAATTAAAACAATATAGTCGTAACTCTCAAGCAACTCTTTGATATTGGTAATGAAAATTGGTGCAAGCGAGTCAGATGGTACGTGGTTACCTCTGCTCGCCGAATGAATCACAAAATTCTGAAAGGTACAAGCTTTTTTAAAGATTATTAGAAAAACTGCCTAACAGAGGTTCACTGAAATAGATTTAAGACTTTAAAAACAATAGAACTGCGTGATCAATGAGACTCGATCAATCGATGGAAGTCCGTCCGTTGGGCGCGTCAATAGCAGACAATAAAGTAATCACATATCTACTGAATCTATTTCCGACGCCACGAACCTTTATGGGCCAGATGGTAAATGCTATCAAATTCGAGAATTTAATTGTTTTAACAACTCCAAGCTATTTTTCATTTCCTGTCAGTTTAATTCATCATTGTTCTGACACATATTGTAGGAAACATTGTTTTTATTTTCAGTATCTCGTTTCCAACTTTTTTATCAGCGTTTATGGACAAAATTATTACAAATGGGGCTATTTACATCTTCTTTTTCCTGCGACAACCAGATGTGCGTTTCGGCATCTTGTGCTTTCTTTATCCACATTGCCCGGTCCTCGACTGTCGTGCTCCGTTGTGCCTTAATCCACAGAAATATGGACTCATTCTAGATTAACTCATGCTGATGGATCAGCTCATGCTTCATTCTCATGAGATCGTCAACATCTTCATTCCGTAATAGTTCAAAGAATTTCAGCAACACCGGTCTTGCAAACACGCTCAGTTTCTGACTTCCCTATTGAGTTAATTTCAGGTCTCACATGCATAACATACAGTTTAGGATAAAATAAAACGTTATATAGATTTTCTTGTAAATGGCGGTGGCAGAAATGAAGCCATAATATTTTTTAAGTGTTGCGGTTTAGCAAATGATTATAATTTAGGTTATTTTGATTCAAATCGATGTATTTGAATCGATTTTGGCATGATCACACTATCTCGTAAACCAGTCTCGTAAAAGTCTTTTTTAGGTAATCGAAACTAACTAAAAATCTTAATTTTTATCCTTATAAGCCTTATGTACACATTATGTGAAGTCGACACCCCAATTGTGACTCTCAAATTAAATTATTATAATATCTAATTTAGAAAAGACGAGCAGGATGTTCAGCTGATGGTAATTGATTACGCCATTCTGTATTTTGAGGTTCGAACCCAAGTACATGAAACAGATAACCCCACTGATAGAGCTTCGCTATACTTATAAGGACTTAAATCCCGTGACAGTAAAAAAAAAATAAAAAAGATTCTCTCGGCGGTCTTTTTCATGAGAAGTCATCTGACACGCAGGATGTGGGATACATTGGTATTTTATATTGATAATATAGTGACACAGCGATACATACGTACTGTCATTGTGGGTATCGATCCAGTCTGGAGTACTGCATATTTTTACTGCTGGGACAGCTTATACAGAAATTGAACGATATAATATTATACAACTATAATTTTTGCTCATGCTATAGGTTATATCACTGTAATCCATTTAATAACAACAATTAACAATATTTTTTGTAAAGTGCGAGACGTGCAGGACATTCAGCTGATGGTAATTGAAACGCTCTGCCCATTATAATGCAGTGCCACTCAGGATTATTGAAAACCCCAAAAACTCAGAGCGGCACTACAACTGCGCGCGTCACCTTGAGACATAAGATGTTAAGCCTCATTTGCCTAGTAATTTCACTAGCTACGGCGCCCTTCAGACCGTAACACAATAATATTTATACATTACTGCTTCAAGGCAGAAATAGGCACCGTTGTAGTACTCATAATCTAGCCGGCATCCTGTGCAAAGGTGCCTCAATGTTGAAGAAGTGTTATCGTAACTTCGTAAACTATCAGGCCTGGGACTGTATTAATTATATAAAGAAAGTAAATAGAAAGCCCTGTTTCAGAGAGCGTCATTTGTTTCAAAACAGTTAGTAGTGACTTTGACATCAAATGAAAAATAAATGACAATATGACTTTTACGACGTCTGGTAGTACCTCTGGTGATTCGTATATTCCAAGTTGTATGGAAGCTGTAACTATTTATTTCTTTATATTATTCAATAATTTTTACCTAAAGTATATTCGCTAAATATACTTAAGGTAAAAATTATGATACTGATACATCTTCATACCTTCGCTTGCTGCTATGCTGATTACAGTACGGACAGTGGTCATTTTCGCAACAGGACTGAAAGATTGATCATAGTCCTCTCCTTTCTTTTGGCGAAAACCCTTATCAACCAGTCTTGCTTTGTATTTGTCAACTGATCCATCAGCATTCAGCTTCACACGAAAAACCCATTTACATGGAATAGCATATTATGCATAACAAATTAATCGAATGATATTAATACCATTTATCAAAATAATTCTAAACTATAACTTCGCCATCCTCACTTTCAGAAACCCCATCAGGAACACAAATCTTTTGAAAATACACAATAGCCAGTAGCGATTGTTTATGACATGTCGTGATTATTTTCTGTCCAATAATCACACATTGTGATCGTTACCTGACCAATGAGCGCTCAATACCCCGCGATTTTAAATAAAATATGATAAGGCCCATGCAGTCAGATGAAGATATATCAAATTCGAACCAAGTTTGAATTTTAAATCTTAGTAACCTTCGAAGCTTACTTTGACCGCGTGCAACGCTGCTCAAATTGCCGAATCCAGTGCTCTGTGAACAGATCACTTGGCGTTGCGTAGAGACGTCGCTTCATTGTGTCTCTTCTACCGTATTTATCACCCGCCGAACTCCATATTCGCACGACGCTCCACAAATTACATTCCATCATCCCCACTATCTAGATTTGTGGCGGTCCTCCACTGTGCTGTTTTCAAGGAACTTTCTTCCACGTACAACCAAGCTGTGGAATGAGCTTCTGCGGTGTTACCAGGACGATACGACATGGGTAACATAAAAAAAGGCGCTTATACCCTTCTAAAAAGTCAGCAACGCTCCTGTGATTCCACTGGTGTTACAAGGGAATGTGGGTGCGAATACGGTGATCACTTTGACCCGTACGGTGGTTGTCCTCCTATTCCATAAAAAAATTTCACTGGAAAATCTTCTAAATCGCGATGTTAATGCGAAATTTTAGTATTTATTTTGATAAGTTTTGCATCCAAACGAAACCACATTCAAACTACCGGTACTTCTATCTTAGATTTTCAGCTGATCTTTTCAGCGGACACATGTGGATCATTTGAATGAAGAAAACGAGTGTACTGTGACTGTCGGCCAGCAGAGAAAAGTGGCAAATCACATGTGCCCCAAAAGATGTCATTTCGTGACGACCACGACCGCTCTGCCAAGAGTGTTACGAAGAAGAAGAAGTATTCACCTAGATTGATATTGCCTCCTATGCTTACCTGTTGTACTCTCGGTCTAGATAGAATTTTTAAATAATTTGATTATGATTTATGATAAGCGTTGACGCAGGTTCTTATCTGAGACTGTCTGTTGTCAGGGCTGCTGGGTGAAACTGTTAATATTAAAATATCTGTTATTAACCACTTTGCTGATAATTCTTTTAAAATCATTAAAACTTAAGGTTTATATTTGCACGAAAAATATTGTATGGTGGACTGTCAGTGTCATAAAATGATAATATTTAGGTACTTAGGAAATGTACGTTCAAGCGAATTTCGACCTACTTCTTTATTTTGACAGTAGGAAACACGATTCAATTTTGTCGATAGTACTTTGTATTAAATTTGAAAAAAAGAAAGATATAATTTTTTATTTTATTTTGAAACGTATAAGTAGTATGTACACACAAATACAAAAGATATAAAATTAAAATAAACTTATTATATTGATAAACAAGCAAAAAAAACAAAAGAACGAAAAAAGTTCTACTATATACGATACAAAAATTGGTCTCAACACAGCCACGGACGAGTAAAAAAAGAATGACTCCGCGCCGTCATAATAGCAAGTGAAGCACCGTTATGCTAGTGTGTGTGCGGTTATGGAGATTGGAGACTACTAGTTACACATTTTTTTCTCCCTTAAATAATCATATATGGCCACAAATACTTATATAGTATCGTTTTCACACTTTTTCACAACGCACGACGGCATTTTTAAAATATTTTATTGAGACGCAAACTGATCTGTCACAGACGATGACAATTCTCATAATGGCCGCCTATCGGCCTGTAGCAGTGTAAGTATGTGCGTAGGGCTATGTATTTTTACACGTTAATCGGCTTGTTTTTGTTATGTAAGGCTACACTGTTATGTAAGGTGACACGGAGTCCTTATTTTTTTACTAGTCCGTGAACACAGCATGTTTGCTGGTTTGAAAACCAACAATGGTCTTCCGTTGGGCCTTTTGGTTACGTCATGATAAATATTTAGATATAAACTAGTGGACCCGACAGACGTTGTCCTGTACACGCGTCTTAAATTTGAAAAATCGGTCCTACCGTTAGGAGGATTTCACTAACATGAGCAAGAGAATTGTATTATATGAACGGAATTGAGAATCTAAACCAATCTCAAATTCACTAGAACACACAAAAAAATCATCAAAATCGTTCCAATCGCTTAGGAGGTAGTTCAATTGTGAATCTAAACCATTCTCGAATTCTCCTGAAGACACACAGAATGTTTCATTAAAACGGTCCAGCCGTTTAGGAGGAGTTCAGTTACAACAGACGCACAAAAGAAATATATATATTAAGGAAAGCAAAATTTTTTAATGGTAGCAAACTAAAATTTGAAATATTATGTAATAGGTGCAAGCCCTATATAATAAACAGCTAGATATCAAGCACTGTTTGATTACCAATCGCTTCAAGGCTCACGTCGTTAATAGATTATGCGACACTACCATCCGCATAACAGATATTTACACCCTGCAGATTATGCAAGCAATATTATCTCCTACACATTGTTATATACGAGTTATAATTGCTCGTGGAACGTACAGATAAGTGTGCGGGTACTACATATAATTTTTACTAGTGTTGATTTTAGGTGATAATGCATTTTCACTTTCAAACTTGTTACATTTTTGTTGTATGATAAGATGATAGTATTGTAACATGTATCATGGTTACTTAGAGGCTTAAGAGATACGAAAGGCATCAAAGTCAAAGCCAGGTCAAGAATTGCTATTTAGGGTTCCGTAGACAAATGGCAGAAACCGGAGCCCTTATAGATTCGTTATGTCTATCTGTCTGTCCGTCCGTATGTCACAGCCACTTTTTCCCGAAACTATAAGAACGTACTGTTGAAACTTATTAAGTAGATATATTCTGTGATCTGCATTAAGATTTTAATTGTAAGTAGTAATGTGTAATGAGGCAAATGAGACTTAACATCTTATGTCTCATGATCACGAGTGCAATTGTAGTGCTGCTAAGATTTTTTTTTCTAGAATCTTGAGCGGCAATGCAGACAAAGCTGCGGGTACAATATAGTCATCCTATCCTGTCAAAAATCACTGAAATTGACTTTGTTGAGAATGTAACTATAGGCAGAGGCAATAGACTAATGCAGCTTATAATAGCAGCTTCTTGCTTAATTAACATAAGTTGTGTTGAAGAAGACATCGTGAACGTATACTTTAACTTACTTTAGCGTACCTGCTAAGTAAGTCTGACGTTATGCAACCAACTCAAACCGAAAAGTAATTTGTTCAAGTAGGTCAAACAATACTTACTTATGAATGCCAGAGTTAAGCGAGTCAACATAAGAATAAGAAAAATTTATTTCAAGCCACACACATAAAATTACAATCTAAATACTAAATAATATATCCTATCCTAATCCTAACATAACTAAATATGCTGTGACAAAAGAAAAGAAACGATGCTCAGCTTGTTCTGTAAACCAATACTGGCTGCAGTGCTGATTTTCAGCATCTACCTGGGTAGTGCCAGTAAACACCAAAATTTAAAACATTGAAACACTTACATGGCTGCCATGTTTCATATTAAAAATAATGCTGTAAACATATATACGTAATCAACTACACATCAAAAATAAAGGCCTCCGCTGCGTTGGTCTGTTTCACCAATGGATAGCGTGATTCTCGAGAAAGGTTTTAGTATAATAATAATAATATCTTTATTTCCCAAATATTACAATAAGTAATAGTATTACAAGTTTAAAATATGTTTTCACCTCTCCAGCACGAAAAGGGCGCTATTGCTACGTGAAATCTCGCAGCAAAAGCGCGTTTTGCTGCGAGCGTGAGGCAAAGTGATTTAAATTTCGAACCCCACGTGACCATATATCTGGGAATTACGCCGCGTTAAATAAAATAAAAAATAAAATAAACAATGCGATCCGTTGCGTTCCTAAACTCATCTTAGCCTAGCGTATTATCTCATTGTCACAAAAAATTATTATCTTAATTGTTTCTCTTACAATAACCTATAACACTTTTCTCGCTAGTCGAGATGAAAAGTTGTATGTTTCACACGAGAGCAATTTTTTTTTGTCTCGTGCCTTTAAATCACTCACTACCTTAGTAATCTATATAAGAATTAACTTCTGAAGAAAACTACTTCGCCAATTCGTGATTTAAAGTCAGCACTCGCAGCAAAAAAATAACTGCTCACTTGTTGAACAAATAACTATTCTAAATTATATTATTAATTATTTACATGTATTAATACAGGCAGCAAAAATATAAAGTATATAATTTGTTTAGTTTTCGTGCTTAATATTTTGTATACATTAACGCTATTTTTTGGAGGTGTCGTAAAATAAGTCGTCTAGGATCTTTCAACGAAACGCTGTCTAAACCTATTGAGATAAAACAAAATAATGTATGATGGAATTGTGTGCCTTATATAGTTCTACAGAAAAGTCGGCAATGGCATATGTGTATCTCATAAGGATAACATACTATATCCATTTAAAACTTTAAAAATTCGCAATTATAAAGCGGTAAGGTAAAAGCTGTTTACACATATACGATATCAACCCTTAGCAGTTTATTACTTCATATTATAAAATCATTAGTTTCCGATGGCTTTAGACTTATTCCCGATTAAGTACTTAGGTGCATTTTTTTTTCTATTGACAGAACAGCATCTGTCGGGTCAGCTAGTATACTATAAATATATTAAATGTGATAGAACAAAAATATAATTATTTATATTTAAGTAGGGTACAGTGTATCTGCGACTAAAGTTGGTTATTGTACTCGGTAGGTACATATAAGGTTTTTATAAAAAAAAATACAAACACTGTTTTCGAGTTTCTTATAAGTGGTGGTATATTATTCCAACACTTAGTCGCATTATATTTAAAATTACCTCTAAAAACCTCTGTATAGTGCTTTGGAAAGCTTAACATGACTTGTGAAGCCCAAAGTCTATCCAAATCAGCATATTAAAGAGTTAGGTATATTGGAGTCTTTGGCGTCGCAAATCCCAAGATAAGAGTAGCTAGGTGTAACCGTCTGCGATATTCCTTAATTAGGACATCGCTTTTATGAAATATGGAGTAATATGTGATCTAGCAAGAATGTCCCAACATTCCCAAAATCGTGCATACGTTGTATTGCTTTTCTAATTCTACTGAGAAGTCAAGGCCCATATATAACATCAGCGTAATTAAATTTACTAAGCACTAGTGATTTACAAAGTCTTATAAGTATATGGAGTGTTGATGTACTTAGTTTCTCTTTCTCTCTCTCTACCATATTTTATGAAGGACCAGACGAAAATGGTTTCAAATACGCAATCATTTTGACATTTACTACTTGGATTATTTCAATTATAGGCTATAGTTTATAACCGTTTCACTTTATAATCAATAAAAATAATTCCTGAAATTAAGAATCAAAAATTAAAACTTAACTTCTGGGAATGCATTTGTAAACCTTAGTAAATATCTTGATTTTTTAATCCCCCAATACTCCGATCCTTTCAATACATTTCACGTCAATCTTAAAAGGAGCACAACTTGGTGTGGGCCAAAGTTACAATCAAAGAATATTTTTAACCCTAACACTATGTCCACAGATCGATAAAGGGACGGAACTTTGTCAAATTAACGTCTTGGCATCTGGAAGCACCACTCCACTATAGAGCAAATACACAGAGTGTTTTGTACAATAAGACAATGTCTGGAGAAGAACGAATACTGTTCGGCTGTTTTCCTCGACGAACTACAAGCTTTCGACCGGGTTTGGCTTAAAGGACTACTCTGCAAAATTAAAATATACCTTCCACACTCCTATTACCTACTGATGGAGTCTTATCTCAGTGACAGAAAGTTTTCAGACAAGCTCCGTGATATAAGATCTTCCCTTTTAAGCTGCAGGGCCAGGATACCCCAAGGTTCCGTACTTGGTCTGGTCCTCTACAACATATTTTCTAGTGACCTACCCCAATCAACAGAAAAAGATGTAGCAATCTTTGCCGATTATGCGGGCTTCCTCGGAAATCTATGAGTAGGTACCTGAAAATCCCAACCATAATTGACGAAGTACAACGATACTCTGCCAACCACAAGTACCGTTTGACAACTCAACCAAACCCTTTAGTCTGCTCTTGCAGCCTAATCAGATAAGAAGAATCAAGAGAGCCAATGTGCTATCTACCTAAGGCAAGTTGGAGCAGTGGCTCCACCTCGCCAAACCTCAACCTCTTGCATATCACGGATCACCTGAATATAGTTTTGACGACTGATCGCAGGTGTATATAAAGGAGATAAAAAATTAACGTCTACGTGGCGACAACAGGAGCTCGTGCAGTCAGCATTAAATTATTCAATTTGTTTTACACAATGCTTAACTTCTTGTATGCGAACTTAAGTACACAAAAACTTTTTTTTTAAACTTTTTAAAACTAGAAATTTGATAAATTATCCGTGGACTTGTAATTTGAAAGGAAAGGAAATGAATTTACGACTTTTTATATCATTCCATTACAGCTGAAATAAAAATCTTGAATTCATATTTATTACAAACAGGAGAAAAAACTTTTAACACTTTAAATTATTCTTCTTTATCGTAAGCCTCTTTGCTCTTTCAACTTGTAATACTTACTTACATAGTATTTGTAGTACCATAACTTAAACAAAAAAGTTTTCTGCAAAATCATTATTTATAACAAAATTACATCTTTGTGTACCTACAGCTTATAATATAATAATTTACAAATGCATTGAGTAGGTACTCGGCGCAAAGTTTAAATACCTACCTCTAATTCCAATGCTATGTTCAGTGATTGTGAAGAGTGAAGACATAAACATTTCTTTTACAATCGATCGGCCGCAAGCATATCGCTTCGGGCTACAAGCGCAGAACATGTCATTCACATTCACTGACGTAAACCTACTTCGTGTTGACGCATGCGTGGTTGTCGATGCTATAACTCGAACGAATAAAGATGTTGATTCGCCAGTTCTGTTTTTGTGCTTAGCTTCGATCTCTTTTCCTGGTTGGATTACCTTGCCGCTAGAGACTCGTTCGAGCAGTTATCTAATTTTGTCGCACTGAGATATAGATAACGTCAGAATTAAACTTCTTTATTTGTCAATAATAATTATAAGATAGCGATATGAGTATGTAGCCTAATAATTTATTTATATATAAACGTGAAGTATAATGCGACATATTATAAGCATGCGGTAGCGTAGAGATTATCGTAACGTGTAGACAGAGCATTTCGCTTAAAATCGTATAGTGTGTATACTCCGCATTGTAGAGAGGCGAGTAGTTGTCGGACACACTGTTCCGATTTCCGACTGAAGCCCCACCACCACCAGTCAGCAAAGCGGACTCGGACCGCGCAGTAGCGCGGCGTGTTGGTGCTTGTAGTGTTTTAGTTTGACAGTTGGCGCGTTTTTCGTTTTCGATAAGCTATAGATTTTGTTGGAAATCATTGATTTATAAGTAGTGTAATCTGTGTTTTTCTATCTTACGTGTGACCTGCCTTTCATAGTTATTACCCATACCCACTGCCGGCTGTGAAAAAGTGATTGCACGCCCTGTGTACTCGCGTTACTAAAAGTGCAAAATTGTGTGATATTTTTGTATCTGGAGAAATATATCAGTTAATACGACTCCACCTGCATCTGACAACGAAAAAGGTAAGACGAAGCTTTTTGGATATACGCTTTTGGTTTTTATCTAATTTATTCTATTTGGGTAGGTAGGTACCTAATGTGACCACCAACATCTTGCGTTGAAAACTGTTGGAAAGTTGTGTACCAAATTCAGTCAAGTCTGATTAGTCGGCGGGTTATTTATTAGTTTAATATAGACCGTAAATTTTTAACAAATTGTTTGAAATAACGTTGTCTTTTGGTTAGCAGCCAGGCGATAGTTAGACAGCTGTGAATACGTAACGGGTAAAAATAAATAGGTAGGTAGGTACTCAAGCATTATCGACGACCAGACAAACCGGCTTCGTGGTCGAAAGATATAAATAGTATATGTTTGCATTTAATAATGACTTTTACAAAGCTAGGTTCCATAAATTCGCAATTGGAACATAATTAAAATTAGTTATAATTTCTATTTGAAAAACAAATGATGATAATATAATATAACCCTTATGATACTCTACACAAGGTGTATTTTATAGCAACTTGACTATTCTTATTGGTAATTTTTATCAGTTACTATTCCTCAGGTATTATAAAATACTATCTTTAATTATATTAAAACAAGTTATTTTGGAATACATTAATAAAAAATCTTATTGTTAAGTAAGTATATTTCATATTGCAATACTATATTGCATTGTTTGAGCAATTCAAAGATCAATGCAATATGGAATTGCATACCATGGCCAATGGCAGCATTTATAACTGTGCATGATGCACAATATTTCTGTAAGTAGTAATAGTAATATATAGTAATAATAGTAAGTAATAATAAATTAATTATTAGATACTTAATTAAATTTAGTCAAATCTGATGCAGAATAGAAAGTTAATACAACTTTCTTCTAATTTTGTGTTGTAGAATAATTATGTTGTGTTATTACATCACCTGCTTGCTAAACGTTGAA
This sequence comes from Leptidea sinapis, assembly GCF_905404315.1. Classification (NCBI taxonomy): domain Eukaryota; kingdom Metazoa; phylum Arthropoda; class Insecta; order Lepidoptera; family Pieridae; genus Leptidea; species Leptidea sinapis. The sequence continues at coordinate 3,234,632 of NC_066297.1, forward strand.
AAGCATTTGCAGCATTTTGGCTTTCAACTATTTTTACATTGCTGCAATAATATTGGGTCCTTCATAATTTAAATAAACGAAGATATCTTTCTGATTAAGATTGAAACATCATTAAATTCCATCAAGTTGTTTTTGAGTTTATTTATTTGAAACAAAAATAAATTATTTTTTCTCTTTATAATATTAATATATTGATTAATAGATATTAATAATACAATCATACATTTTATGTATTTAAAAATCGGTTTCAACACTGCCTTAGTGTAGTGATTAAGTGACATGTTTCCAAAGTACATAGAGTATATTGTTTAAAAGAAATGTAAAACACAGCTGTAGAAAGATTAAAATGATGGTCTTGACATAAAAGGTGTGAGGATTTTCAATGATGGCTCAAAAACAAGACCTGGCACAGGATATGAAGTGTTTCTGAAGATCTAAACATAAATATAGCTGTATCACTGGGAGCTGACATGATGTCCTGAGCAGAATGCATGGACATTATTAAAGTTTAAACAGCAACACCATGAAAGTTAAAGTAATACTTCATTTGGAGCCTTATGGATGCAAATCCGTACTACATGCTCTACAAACTGTGATAACTGCAAATCCATTGTGCACTGGATCATAGGTATCTATAGTTCAAGGGGTATCGATGCTACTGAGATAGGGCTAAGAGATGATTGTAATTGGAACAGAATGAATGTTCCCCCTCCCGTCTGGATGGCCTGCATCAGTAATAAGGCAGCACACCCAGGAGCTACATAATTAATACTACTCAGAGATGAGTGGATGTCAACAGACCCAAAATAAGCTTCCTTAATAACTGTTGAAACTCACACTATCAATATTACATACAAGAACTTCTGGTTAACAGGTCATGGCCCTTTACACAAGCATCCATTTTAAAAAGGTGTCATGGTGTAGTGGGTTTGGTTTGAGTAACTTTCCTGAGGAGCTGAGATGGTAAATTATTCAGCCAACCCAAAAAGCTCCCAAAGCCGTGAAAGGTAGCCCTTGATTACCAATAATATAGTTAAACATTGAAAGCATATAAGAGTGATTAGAATTATTTTAGTCATCATTATTATGGGAGGCTTCTTTGCACAGTATGCTGGCTAAGTGGGTACACCACCATAGCACTTTTTATGCCGCCAAGCAAGGATGTGTAGGTTTTGTTTCAGTGAGCATGCTACTGTAGCTAGTGAAATTACTGGGCTAATGAGACCTAACATTCTTCGGACCAGGTTCAATCAAGAATTCTGAGGGTAACTTCATTGCAGTGGGCACTTACCATCAAGTCAATGTCTCACTTGTCTTGACTTTTTCTAAAAAAAAAAAGCTATAGGTTCCATAACTAATTTTGTATTAGTGCTTTTTATATTCCCACGGCTCAATTGACAAATGATCACATCATTTGTGTCCACAAAATAAGAAAATAGTAAATATATAGGCCTACGCCAGAGAATTGGTGTCAGAATGGAGTAATAGTATTATACAAATTAATGTAAGATTAATTAATTTTATAAAAAAAAAATATTTAAGACCATAATCAGGATGGATGGATACAATAATTCATTTTGTTGAATGCAGCTATAATAATGTACTTAGAAGCTTAGTCACACCTTCTCTTGCTTAATCTGTGATGCCCACAGCCCATGAAACAGCCCGTTAACCTGCAAAAATATTTGTATTCCATATACATAATATATATAGTTATATGACACCTTAAAATTATCTCATCTATCTCTAAGTCATGATTCACACTTCCTTTGGTATATCATCCTCTTATTAAATGGAGTTTGTGATATTCTTGGCAATCTTAAGGTTCTTACAACAAAGAAGATGTAAATACTATGTAATAAGAGCCGGGACTGCCTAAAGAAAAATTTAAATTTAGTTTAGTAGGAAACATGCAATCATTTGACATAAGTTTGAATTAGTAGTAATTACAGTGTGGTGAATACCGACAAAGTACAATCCGGCTCAGTTTGAAAGTGAACAAACAGTTGCTTAAAAAGTAGTGGATTTCACCTATCTCTGTTTTTTTTAAAGTAATGAGCTGTCCTTTGTCAACCTATCAATGACTGCATGTTTCATACAATTGAATGAATCACACACTGTTTACAACTTGAATGAAATTACAAAATAGACCATGCTCCTTGCAAGAGAAACTGAGTACCTGCCTACCAAATCATTAATAGGCAATAAAAGATAGTACCTATTGCAAATTTGAATATTCTGACTGTTATCAAAATTAATTTAAATTTAACCTACTACTGGATATTGAAAATGTAGTCAAGCAAGTTCAATTACCCTAAAATTGCTTAATGATGATCACACTAGTAATAGACAGACAGATAGACATCAATATGTATGAAAACTCCAATAAATTAAGAACTATTCAACTTCAGATTATCTCAACAATCAAACTGCCTGGAAGTGTATAATAATTTATTTATTTATTATAAATACGTAAGTACAACTATAGTGACTATAGTCAAATAGTGTGACTTATCCTAAGGAACATCATACGATATAATATATAACGATAAAATTTGTGAAAACTGTCAAACTGTGTGTCAATAAATTCTCTCATAGAAAATATGTCCATACAAAACAAATATTGGAAATAAAAATAATTATGGGTCCCATATTGAAATATAAACTGTCTTATCTCTAAACGAAACTGCACTCCGTGATGTATTCCGTTTTAAAATCTGTTCATTAGCTTAGTTCACTGGAAGCAAACATCAGGACACTGGATTAATATATATATTAAAATATAGCTAGATTGTATTGTTTTTCAGAAGGTTGATCAATTTTGAAATATGATCAATCTATTTAAATTGACCATGTAGCTTATAAAATAGAGTGATAACAACTTCACTGATATCTAGGTTCAAGTGTATTGCTAGTTAATAATGAAGGCTAAATGTTTTTCCCCTAGAAACCTCATTTCAACCACTGGGCAGTGTGCCAGATCGTCATATAGATTTTGTAGTTGCCACAACAATAATTAACTATTTGTTGCTGGCAATAAAAATTGTATCTTATTCCTAAATGGAGTATGCTCTGCTTTCTGTCGTAAAAATGGCAATATTTCCCCTTTAATGGGCCAAGATTAGATGGGTTGAAAACTTTTGATGCACAGTGACACAGTTTTATGATATTAAATTAAGGTTTTTCTGAGTAATGTACAATGTGTCCATTACTAGTGAACCTGACAGTCACGACCTCCGTATTTTACTTGAATAATATGAAAGAGGGACATAGTCATTTACAAAATACAAAATTAAAACAGAAGAAATTATTAGTAAATTTTAGGAACTTAATTCTGGCATCACCTGTTGGATCCCCTCTTAAATCTATTTACTTAATTCATTGGAACTCAAGGAATCCTTTAATATTTATAAATATCGTTTTGAATATGGTTAATATTTGTATGTAATATTGTAACAATCGGATGAAATTCCAGAAAAACGTTACACACCACAGTCATGTCGAAATTGAGTTAAGAACACAAAACTGGTTATGTGATTCATATTAACGACAAAAAATGGCAGCCCTACTGTCACTCTTTAAAATATATATATAGTCATGTTGTCATTTAAAGAGTGACAGTAGGGCTGCAATTTTTTGTCAGTCTGTTAATATGAATAACATGACCAGTTTTCTGAACTCAATTTCCATGTGATTGTGGTTTGTAACGTTTTTTATATATATATCATACATATCCCAACCCAATTATGGAATACACTAATTTATTAAACTTTAAACACTAATTCCTTAAAATGTGATGTTTGTGGCTTGGAATGTTTTTCAGGAACTATGTCAAATTAGATATGACTAGGAAATAGGATCCTTAGATAGGCTCTGATTAAAATCATGATAAAATGGGGTATTCTGATAGAATCTTTGATTTAAATATTATTTATAATTTATCTTGATCAAGATAATTATTATATATAATACTTTAAATTACTTTATATATATAATTCTTCTGTGAATGTGTATGTCACTGAACTACCTCCTAAACGGCTGGACCGATTTTGATGATATTTTTATGTGTTCCAGTGAATTTGAGATTGGTGTGTGTCTTCAGGTGGATTCGAGAATGGTTTAGATTCACAAACTACCTCCTAAACGGCTGGACCGATTTTGATGATTTTTTTGTTTGTTTCAGTGAATTTGAGATTGGTTTAGATTCTCAATTCCGTCCATATAATATAATTCTCTCCATCCATATAAATAAGAACTCCTCTTAACGGTTGGACAGATTTTGTAAATTTAAGACGTATGTACAGGACAACGTCTGTTGGGTCCACTAGTTTATTAATATAATACTTAATATAAGGTATTATTAAGTACATTGTACTTTTTATTATTTAATTAGTGCATCAACAAGCTATTAAAGTGTGTTGAAAAAACATTTTATTACCTTGGTAAAATTATGAGTATAAATAAAATTATGTTCCTACTTTATTAAATTATTTTAATATTATTTATGAAATGAACTAACCACAATATTTACAATATTTTTAATTATGTTTCAATTGGAAAATCCGGAACCAAAGATTTCTAACCACAATATTAAAAATTATGTTGGTAATGTTTTACTTTAATGTTATAATAATATTATATGAATTATGATATTTTTATTCAATAATGGTAAGTTTATTTATTGAATTAATGGTTGATTTTAAATATTAGTTAAATTGATTGGTTGATAGTTATATTCATCATATCTAGTACGAACTATTTACAAAAACACTATGCGAGTGCAGCGAGTTACGTTAATTGGCAATACGGCCGAAGTTATTTGGCAGAGTACTGCAGGCGACAGGGGGGCGGCGAAGTCGCGGTGCGGGGGGGAGTCATGCGACAAGCTCCCGTGAGATATGTCGACTAGACGCCCATTACCCGTGGGCCGTGACGAAGCTCCAGATGCTATTAATTACACTATAGCTCGGGGGTAGGTATAAATACTCCTGAAAAAGTGAATGCTGAGCGTCACAGCGGCGTGCGTCACAGAACGGGAATAGAAAACTAGTGACCGTAGACTATGACGTCACCTCACGTGGTATGCGTGACGGCCATCTCACATTAAATCCATCATATAAGCGGAGGCTCAGATTGCTTAAGAATTTAACAAGGGGAAACTTAGAACAAAACAACACATACAAATCAGTCACCAATACCTGGCATTCCTTGATCACAGCACTATTCTAAATGACCAAATTAAACCTACTATTGTATTAGGATCATCAAACATTTCAGGCATTATGATGTAATGAAAGACTGCAGTGGTTCTTAAGTTAGAATCTAATCTTTATTAGGTAGTTTACTAGAAGTCAGTCTTGACTTGCTCGTATTGAATATATGTACTTAATAGATAAACAATTCGTTGATCTACCTGCCAGACGAGTTTAGGAAATAGTTGATAACTAATTTTATTTCTCAGTGTATTGCTTGCTCGCAAGCATCTTTTAATAATTTTAAAGGCGCAAACAGGATAAACAGGATCCACTATAAAACACATCACAATAATGTTGGATTCCTCCTGTCTTATGCTGACGATAGAAGCCAGGCAGGTTTCTCTAAAAAAACCGTCGATCAGTGCCGGAAGAAACTTGTTTCCTCTAACGACCTCTTATTGGGGTCGCGGAGTGGGAAAATTTAACCATGCTTACATAAGCCCCATGATGCTCATATCTAAGCATTAACCTCCAAGAAATCCCAATGTGTCGTATCACTGCTCTTCGACTACACTACTTTTATTACTGTGGCTGCCTGCGATATACTGATTGCTAACATCTGGAAGGCAAATCCAAATGGCTTCGAAAAACTGTGAAAAATGAAGCGCGTTCGGCGGCAACGCTCGAGTGACTCCTGTTATGTACGAAGAGATTGCTTACCATTAGGTAACGGTTTTTTAGGCAAAGGTTTATTTAATGTATTGTGAACAATACAAAATTTACAACAGCCAAAAAATGTGGGTAGGTACTAAAATTACCGTTGACATTCCGCTAATGTTTAAAATGTAATGTCTGCTTAACAGCCGGAACGGGACCATTGAAGTATTACGTAAACACGAAAGATGGCGAAGAGTCTTTGGTTTGCTTATTATTGATGAAATGAGGAATGGTGTCTGGATGAATATTACGTCACCAATATCTTACTTACATGGTTATGTCTGCAAATATTAAAGTGCAACGTATTCAAGGACTAAGAGGGAAGAAGACTTGTATCGATATTATTTATGTGATTTGCTTCGACCCCATACATATATTTATATAAAAGAACAATACTAGTGCTTACGTAAAATGCCAATAAAACCCAAGGGCAATGTGTACAAACGAGCAGTGAGAACAGCTTTGCTCCGCGGATCCGAATACTGGGGTATGAGAAAGTGTGACGCACAAAAAATTAAAATGTTGCGTTGGCCTGGAGGTGTTACTCGGTCAGACAAAATTCGGAATGAGTATATCCGAGGCACCTTTAAAATTGCAGCTATATATCATAAAATGCAGGAAGGCTGATTTGGCTGGTATGGGCATGTAAGGCGCAGGGACGAACGTCACATGACGAAACGAGTCATGGATTTGGACGAGGGCAATAGAGGGAGATCCCGCCCACAAACTACATGGCCTAGAACCATTGACAAAGACAGGATGATGCTAGGCCTAACGCCAGCAATGACTTAAATCTAGTATCAGAAGGGCCGTCCCCGGATAGGGAAATTGCCAGGGGAATATATATAATACTAGTGTTTACAAAATCATTGGTAAAATCTTTGCTTACTTCTGCTAACGACGGGGAGAAGGGCTTAATAATTATAAAAAATCTGCTGATGAAATACTAGAGGATCCCCAATCCTGCAACTCCGTCTCCCGTGGGTTCCGTTCATAGCAGTGGTTCACTTATTTTACTTCCTTTCGGACACACTGATATAATATACTACCAGTATATATTATATATTTTACAAGTGAGAGGCTCCTTTTCACAGGATGCCGGCTAGATTACGGGTAACGGCGCCTATTTCTGTCGTGAAGCAGTAATGTGTAATTATTGTGTTTCGGTCTGAGGGCGCTAGTAGCTAGTGAAATTACTGGGCAAATGAGACTTAACATCTTATGTCTCAAGGTGACGAGCGCAATTGTAGTGCCGCTAAGAATCAGGGTTTTTCAAGAATCCTGAGCGGCACTGCATTGTAATTTGCATGGCGCATCAATTCCCATCAGCTGAAAGTCCTGCTCGTTTCTTCCCTTATTTTCGTAAAAAAAAATACGATGTGCGGTATATAGCCAGTCCATGAATATTATAGTATATAATGTTTATCAATCTACATAATTATTTTTAACATCATAATATGTGACTTATCTCTAGCAATGAATCACTTCTTTGAGGTCAAGGGTTGTGAGATAATATGACATCATTTCAAGCATCACCACTGAACGGCATGAGGTAACTCGGTTTGAACTCTTAATTAAGGTTGGCGACCTTCGTCTATGAAGATGTCTGAGATTTTAAGTGTTAATTACTAGACAAGGGGTCTATAAATAGCTCTGACTGAATGAAACTAGGTCTGAAGGCTTAGCACACAAAATAAACTTATTTGATTTATTTCTATGGTGAGTTTTTATTCGCGCAAAATCGTTTCCATTCAAGAAATTATGAATTCCAAGAATCAAACATTAGAGTTTTTTAGAGTCAGATGAATATGGTTAACCTTTTCGTATATATATTATATATACTTAAAATGCTTTCTAGACTAATAGTTCGGATACACAAATAAAAATTGAAAACAAAGTTTTATGAACGATGCTTGACTCGAACCCACGACCTCTCGCGTTTGCTCTTCCAACTGAGCTAATCGTTCGAGTCGTATCGTCATAAATCTTGTACGCTTTTTTCTATTCTCAGGTTGTGGCTTCATCGGGGTGGGTTCGAGTCCCGCATCGTTCATAAGTTTTTGTTTTAAATTTTATTTGTGTTACATCCGATCTATTAGTCTAGAAAGCATTTTAAGTATGAGGATTTATAGGTTAGACATATTTATCGTAACTTTGATGTAGCAATCTCATATCAATCAAAATGAAAGCAAATCTCTCTGCTCTTTTAATATTACGCAAAATATTACCTGACTGAGAGACGAGAATAGCCAGCGTTTAGATCAACATATCACAACCTAATTTGCCTAGCTGAAATATTTACGGCGAGCGCTCCATTATCAGAGGAAGTTTACGAATTGTGTTGTGTATAAAAAAATATAATGTACAGTACAACAAACAGACGCCGGTGTCGATAATTAGCGATTGTTGTCCGCCATCTTGGCGCGTGACTCACACAGCGCCCACGCACGCGCGCCAGATAGGAACCGCGGAATTGTAGTGGCTGCCCATTTGTTTAGGTTATCTCTAGTTATACAAGTCGTTTTAGGGCTAGTCCTGTACTCTGGATTCTATCTCCATAGGGATCATCGAGGTAGGTAAAAGTGTGCCTAGTCTGAAAGTAGGACAGATAATTTGAAATGTGCAGATTATACTCCCATCCTTGCCTTATGCTAATAATGCTAAAAATTACCGATTGTTAACGTTGTTCAACTGTTATGAGTATTTACATCTATTGAAATTCAAAACACTATTTCAAAACTTACTAAAATTATATGTATATAGTTATCTAGATATGTAGTTTTAAAATCCTAAGGTATGAGAGTCAAAAGATATTTCCCAACCTGCACCGCACCATTATACCGTTCTACCACCAACGTATTTGATGCGTGAACTATGTTAGTTTCGCCCTATCATTGAGCAGGAAAAACCTATGCATATTCACCAGGATGCTGACTGGGCACTATCGCCAAATTAGTACATCAGTGTGGTCGGAATAAAAAACGAAAGAACTTGCAGGTTCTGCCTTGAGGCCGATGAAACGTCTCTTCATCTCCTCTGCACCTATTTATTTACGGTATGTGTGGATTGATGCATCTACTATACTCAATAACTCTTGTGTATATAAGTATTAATTTACTTTTTTTTCTTTTTTTGACTAACTCGTGTAAGCCTATCAGTTTTTGACATTTGATTATTTTTGTTGCGTCACTTTGCATATATTGTAATTGAAATGATTTGTAAAACAATTAAAATGTACATCTTGACTTAAAAGAGTGGCAATGAGTTTGTTGCTACTTCTTCTCATTAGCTCAACCCTTTACGAAATAGCAGTAAATTCAATAAGAAACAATATTTTTATTTCTTTGACATTCATAAGTGTCATTTCCGTGACCTATATAAATAAAGTGTTTTTGAATTTGAATTCTGCAAATGCGGCCCACTAATGCATAAGCGTAACACCATCCTTGGTGACTATACAGGGTATAGTCCCAGATGCTGTTTGTAATACTCGCGTCAAGAAGATACTACGGTTCGTAATTGCGGCAGGGCTTGACGACTTGTGGCGAACACAATAGTTCAATTCTGCGCGGTGTTACTAGGACTCATTAGATAGTCCTAATGAGTCCTAATAGCCACCCTTTCCAAATAATAATAATGTTAACTAACATTGAAACTTCAAAGTACCATGTTACTGTGTATATTGTTATGGGGCAGTGCGGCCGATATTAATACCATCTTTGTGCTGCAGAAGAGGGCAATTCGCGCGATTTATGACCTAGGTCCTAGAGAATCATTAAGAGAAAAATTTTAAGAAATAAACATTTTGACTGTTGCTTCTCAATACATTTTTGATAATGTTCTGTATGTTCATAAGCACATTGAGGAATTTTCTAGAAACTGTGACATTCATAATGTTAACACCAGGAACAAACATAAACTTGTTATGCCTACTACTCGGTTGGGTCGAGCTAGTAAGTCTTTTGTTAGGCGATGTATATGCTTCTACAATATGATCCCAGAAAATGTACAAAACAAATGTGTTACGAAATTTAAAAGAATTGTTAAAAAACGTTTGTGTGGGAAAGGTTATTATAGCATAAACGATTTTCTTAATGACACCACGGACTGGGAATAAAGCGAACACCCTCAGGCTCTTTAATTATAAATGTTTATTGTACGATATCACATTGTAATCCATATTTTATATTAAAAAAAGCCCGCTGAGTTTCTTGCGCCCATTCTTCTCAGGTCTGAGGCAGTCTCTTTTGAATGGGTGGTGGTAGTTTTGACGTTCAATCATTTGATTTTAAATCTTATTTTGAATAAAAATATTTGAATTTGAATTTACACGAGCTTCTTAAGTAATCATTCTTAAGATCATATTTTAAGTCAGACACAAATGATTTTAGACATTGATAGTGTGTGTAGTATTTAGTCATTTATTACGTAATGACGATTCAAAAGAGTTTAGTTTATTCCTAATTGAATAATAATAATAATAAGTTTATTTCACCTTGACTTTGTAATAGTTTCCCCTAGAGGTGCTTATTATCAAGTGAATACATAATATTAGTTATCGTTTACAAACTATCAAAACCACATTGGAAAATGTTTTTAATTTCTTGGAATTTGGAACAAAAATTATTTACACTGGTCTTGAATTTTGTTGTAAATTTGCGCAGCTTTTTGCTCGAATATTATTCCATCAGGTGTATTCTTCGAGTACATTTAACATATTAATTAGTTACTAACAATAGAGGTCGGAAAGCCTGATGCAATTCAAAATAGAATTTCCAGCGGTTTCTACTCATTTGAATTAGATATTTGAGTGCTGTCTGCATTGTTTGCGAGACTTGATATTTTTGAAGTGATAAGTTATTTTCCTTGTTGTCCGTTTGTTTTACGTAAATGGCACAATTGTGCTAATACGTCTATAAAATAGGCATATTTTTTAACCTTCGTTGCGTTTCGTAATTCTAATTTGCAAGCATAAAATCTTGTGTCTCATGCATGGGCGATTGGGTCTATATTCCTGCGTGCGGTGTGGCCATAAAATTGTAGAAGCTACGTTTATTTGCTCTACCCACGTGCTACCGCTACTCGCTAGTACACTGGGGTCCGGACGGGGCGCGGGCCGCGGGGCGATGCGTTGAGGCCGTCGGGTATTACGTCATCGTCGCCTTACTCCGAGCGGAAAGTTGTAGGCTTCTTTGCACGCTGTTTTTATCGCGATTCGCAACACTATCACAAACTGATGGAACGTAACTTACTTTCGAATATCAAAGGATTAGTTGTTGTTTAAAAATCGAAATAAATTTTGCATTTTAAAGAGGAGAATGTCTTGGTTCATCATCATGTCAGCCGAAACAGGTTCATATTGTCTTTGTTGTATCTTATGTCTCAAGGTGACGAGCGCAATTGTAGCAGCGCTCAGAATTTTCGGGTTTTGCAATAATCTTGAGCGAGACTGCATTATTATGGGCAGGGCGTATCAATTACCATCAGCTGAACGTCTTGCTCGTTACTTCCCTTAATTTCATAAAAAAAAGTAATGATATCAATGAATTACTCTGGTAGCCCGTACAGCCGTTTCCTTTCGCAGCTACTCGTGTTATATCGATCTGGGAAATCCGTTTTCGAAAGTCCGTTCCACAGTTACATGGTGCGTGACAAAAGTGCCTTTTGGATCGAACTACGAGCTAACTAAACTTGGAGTGGATTTTTTTCTTGGGAACTTCCTATTAAATAAGGTGTTTCTTAAAACTATCATTTTCTAGGGTACCCAACTTTTTTTTGGAAGAAAGTAGATATGTGGCACAAAATTTAAGATTAATGTGGCGTACTCTTTCAATCTTATAGATATTATAGTACACCTTCGTTAAGTAGACTAAGTACAGTAAGGACTCTATTTTGGCGCATATTGTGAAATTATTGATCTTGATAACTTGAATTCCAATCACAACCTCACTAGTCAGTGAATAAATCAAATTGCTTCATACCAATTTTCCGTGCGATGATACAGGAGGATATATATTTTTCAAAGTAGGATATGAAATCAAAAACTACCATCCATTCGAAAATTTATGACTCCGACCTGAGAAAAACTTGCGCAATGAAACTCAGCGAGCTTTTTTTTTAATACCGATACAGTGAAATTTATAATTCAAATATTGTAATACATTTGTTTTGGGCATTTTCAGGGGTCTTCTTTTAAAATCATACGTGTAGTTCGCCTTACAAAAGACGTACTTACTCGACTTAGCCGCATAGTAGGCATTATAACTTTGTTTGTTCCTGCTGTTAATATTACGATTATGACAGTTTCCAGAAAATTCACTTATGTGCCTATGTACATGCATTACATTATCAAATATTTATTGGGAGGCAACAGTTAAAACGTTTATTTCTTTAAAATTTAATGATATTAAGTATGTATATATTAAATAGCGTTGGTGATAACCACCGCCAAAGATCCTTTTCAACACCAGAGAAACAACAATAATATTTTTTGTCTACTTGTAATACAAACATACATACAATCTTAATTACAACTTTACAGTACAGAACAAAACGCCACACAATATGAATGCTGAAAAACTAGTAAAAGACACAGTGCGTCCTATCATTGACCAAGCAAAACCTATGCATACTCACCAGGATGCTAACTGGACACTGTCGCCTAAATAAGCACCTCAAAACTTGCTAAAATTATATGTATATAGGTAGCTAGATATGTAGTTTTGAAATCCTACGTTACGAGAGTTAAAAGATATTTCATAGCACCTCAAAACTTGCTAAAATTTATTTATTTATTTATTAGGAAGCCAACGTGCATACAACTATCTTAATCTATAGATACATTTAAAAATTCTTTTATAATGTTGTATACTCCACTTACAGGCTAACTCGACATGCTTAATAGTATTATATACATCCTTTGTTAAACTAAAACTTTTGAAAACAATTTTTGATAAAAATTTTACAAATTAAAGCCACAAGCAAAAGGCTGATAAAACAATAAAATAACTATGTTCTTACTTAATAACCAAGAAAAAACTAAAGAATAAAACAATAACTACGAACAATGACTAACCATCTTGCAGTACTTTCATAATTTTTTTGATTTCTTTTTTGAAACATGGGGCAGAGTGCTGAAAAATATCTATACCAGTTCTTTCAACCAAGTTGTTGTAGGTGACAACTATTCTATACAAAGGGCCGGATCTGCCTAGGTTCGATCTAGTTAATCTAGGCCTGAACGTTAGTTTTTTGAGAACATGTGACCTAGCATTACGCTGTAGTACCGCCAATTGAACCCTACTCAACAGATTTGGGCAATCGACCCCTCCATCTATAACATTTTTTAGGAAAGAGAGATCAATTAAGTCCCTGCGATCAGACAGTGACGACGTTTTATAAAATTTTAAAAGATCAGTGTAGGTGTTACCCTTTTTATGTATTTTATCCTTGTATGCTAGGTGCCGTAAGAACTTCTTCTGGACTCTCTCTACCCTATTTTTATGTATTTGATAATATGGGTTCCATGCAATAGAACAGTATTCAAGTCTGCTTCGAACAAGCGAATTAAAAAGTACTAGTTTAGTAGAAGACTTTCTAAATGCCTTTGTATTCCTGATTATGAATCCCAACAATTTTAGTGAATTTTTAACTATATTGTCAATATGAGGTATAAAGCTTAATTTATAATCTACGATCACGCCAAGATCTTTTATTTGATTTACTTTTTCTAAAATGTTGTTTTTGATACTATAATCGAACTCAACATTTTTAATTTTTCTGCTGAAGGTTATGCTTTTGCATTTCAAGTGATTTAATTTTAAATTATTGAGATCGCACCAATCAGAAAGTCTATCCAAGTCCCTTTGAATATGAATTGAATCACATATGTCATTAATCTTACTGTACATCTTTAGGTCATCAGTATATATTTGGAACTGACAGTACTTGAAACATTCAATAATATCGTTTATGAATATTCCAAATAACAAGGGCCCAAGATTGGATTGGATTATGTAGTTTTGAAATCCTACGGTACGAGAGTTAAAAGATATTTCCCAATCTGCACCGCACCATTATACCATTCTACCACCATCGTATTTGATGCGTGAACTATGTTAGTTTCGCCCTATCATTGAGCAGGAAAAACCTATGCATATTCACCAGGATGCTGACTGGGCACTATCGCCAAATTAGTACATCAGTGTGGTCGGAATAAAAAACGAAAGAACTTGCAGATTTTGCCTTGAGGCCGATGAAACGCCTCTTCATCTCCTCTGCAATTGCGGCCCACTAATGCATAATGCATAATGCTCTCGTCAAGAAGATACTGCGGTTCGTAAACGCGGCATGGTTTGACGACGAGCTATAAGTATGAGTGGCGAACATAATAGTTAAATTCTGAACGCAGTGTTACTAGGACCCAATCAGGACTAATCAAATAGCCACCCTCTGCAAATTCAAATATTTTTATTCAAAATAGGATTTAAAATCACTTATTGAACGTCAAAAACTACCACCCATTCAAAAGACACTGCCTCAGACCTGAGAAGAATGGGCGCAAGAAACTCAGCGGGCTTTTTTTTTAATATAAAATATGGATTACAATGTGATATCGTACAGTAAACATTTATAATTAAAGAGCTTCTTAAAAGAAGGTTACCGACTATAAAGTTTTTATGTACAAAATTAAATTCTCTTTGGAGACCTTTTTATTTCGAAAGTATATCTTGTGAACTTAAAATGTTATCCCAATTTTAAAAGTGTGATACTTACTTTTGAAGGCCAGTGTACATCGCCTAACAAAAGACTTACTAGCTCGACCCAACCGAGTAGTAGGCATAACAAGTTTATGTTTGTTCCTCGTGTTAACATTATGAATGTCACAGTTTCTAGAAAATTCCTCAATGTGCTTATGGACATACAGAACATTATCAAAAATGTATTGAGAAGCAACAGTCAAAATGTTTATTTCTTTAAATTTTTCTCTTAATGATTCTCTAGGACCTAGGTCATAAATCGCGCGAATTGCCCTTTTCTGCAGCACAAAGATGGTATTAAAATAATAATAATAAGAGAAACAACAAGTATATTGCCTACTTGTAATTCAAACATACATACAATCTTAATTACAACTACAATACAGAACAAAACGCCACACAATATCAAAGCTAAAAAACTAGTAATAGACACAGAGTACGTAGATGTATTGTTGGTGCCCGCGCCCGGTTCGCATGTGTGTCTGTGTGTTACAATTTACTGTTTCACATGTGTAGGGTTGCCAACTATACTGTTTTTCACTAAATTATACTTTTTACTGTTGAACAAAAATAAAGTATACAAAATACTGTTTTCAGCATGCAAACACATTATGTGTTATACTTACTCGCTCACACTTTGTTTTATTTAGTCAGAGGGCGCTCACTGCATACTGAACAGAGTGAGCGTAGCCACAAACAAATCACACCGAGTTTCTGAACGAATCTGTCAATGTCAAATATTCAAGACTGTCAGTGACAGACATGCGAGTGTATGCGTTCTCGTTCTCATTCTCAGGACATATAACCTTTTTTTTACGTGGACCGTGAATTACCTCATTTATTTTAATTTTAGTTATAATTGTGGGGTGGCGTATAAAGTTTTTGAGCAAGATTAAATTAGTAAGTTGTGCGAGAAGTTCACAAAAAATATGTATTTAAAACAATAAATAAATAAAATACTGTTCATTTTTCTAAAATACTGTTTAATATTCTTCACAGACCTGAATATACTTTATTTCTTGTAAAAATTAGGTTGGCAACCCTACACATGTGTGCGTTTATTGCGATCGCATTTCTCTTGCGTTCGCTGTATTAAAACTTGAAATGAATTGTTATTGCGTTCCTGTGTTTTAATCAAATCAACGGATACTTTTTGTAATTTCAGCTACAAAAGGGGTTCTGTTCTGCCTACTATTGAGGCAAAGAGTAAGCAGAAAACACGCAAACATGATGTTTTTAGAAAAGTTTTGTGGTGGGAGTATAGCGTTTCGAGCTATGAACACTATTTAATCCTGTTACCCATATCCTTAAGTCTTATTTGTAGGTTGCCAATGCTTGCTGTTGGTTATAGTTAACACTGCTCAGCCTTTTTGTACTACCACTTTTCTTTGAAGTTAAACAAGTTTTTTGGCATGGCGTGACGCATTTTTTTGGTACTTCTCTCAGAAAAGTTATTCTTATAGCTTGTACTTTTTTGTGTAGGTTCATTTATTCAGATTAGTAGTGAATAACGAGGATTGTAAGCATATAAACTGTTTTCCACGCAAGAACTTTAAATATATTGGCTTTGTTACATAGATGGCGGGCCGGCAGCTGTGAACTCATATCGCTCAAGGTCGCTGGCATTTAGTGTCGCCTTAACCAGTCTTATCTGCAGAATATAGCCTCTTGGCACAAACTGGAAAAACAAACATTATTCTTTCTTGTGCTCTTCTAATATTAATTTAAATTACTATTTGCCAAAGACAATCGTAGGGTAGTCCTGGCCTGCCTTAGAGTTTAGTTTCATAAAATAAGTAAGGGCAGTTACGTTTCATAATCCTTGATATATATTTTGTTTCTGTTTTCTTTACCGTATATGAAAGAGACAATAATATGTATAATAATAATTTGAATACTGACGTAGTGCAGGGCCGTTGAGGTCCGAATGTCTGCCCGCAACAGACAGGCATGATTATTTTGTGACTGTGTGGTATCTTGATAATTCTATGAACATAAGCAGCTTTCCGTATAGGTTATGATAATATTAATATTTTCCATATGAAAGAGACAATAATATGTATAATAATAATTTGAATACTGACGTAGTGCAGGGCCGTTGAGGTCCGAATGTCTGCCCGCAACAGACAGGCATGATTATTTTGTGACTGTGTGGTATCTTGATAATTCTATGAACATAAGCAGCTTTCCGTATAGGTTATGATAATATTAATATTTTCCATATGAAAGAGACAATAATATGTATAATAATAATTTGAATACTGACGTAGTGCAGGGCCGTTGAGGTCTGCCCGCAACAGACAGGCATGATTATTTTGTGACTGTGTGGTATCTTGATAATTCTATGAACATAAGCAGCTTTCCGTATAGGTTATGATAATATTAATATTTTCCATATGAAAGAGACAATAATATGTATAATAATAATTTGAATACTGACGTAGTGCAGGGCCGTTGAGGTCTGCCCGCAACAGACAGGCATGATTATTTTGTGACTGTGTGGTATCTTGATAATTCTATGAACATAAGCAGCTTTCCGTATAGGTTATGATAATATTAATATTTTCCATATGAAAGAGACAATAATATGTATAATAATAATTTGAATACTGACGTAGTGCAGGGCCGTTGAGGTCTGCCCGCAACAGACAGGCATGATTATTTTGTGACTGTGTGGTATCTTGATAATTCTATGAACATAAGCAGCTTTCCGTATAGGTTATGATAATATTAATATTTTCCATATGAAAGAGACAATAATATGTATAATAATAATTTGAATACTGACGTAGTGCAGGGCCGTTGAGGTCTGCCCGCAACAGACAGGCATGATTATTTTGTGACTGTGTGGTATCTTGATAATTCTATGAACATAAGCAGCTTTCCGTATAGGTTATGATAATATTAATATTTTCCACCATTTAACATATTCTGCGTTAAGAAAACTACATGGGTAATTTCTTTGAGCTTACGGTTAGAACGGCGCCGTAGGGAGTGCAATTACAGGGCTAATGAAACTCTCAATTCTCAATGTGACGAGTTCAGTCGAGATGCTGCATGGGATTCAGGATCCAATCGCGAATCCTGAGCGGCACTGCATTGAGATACGCAGGTGTCACTTTTGCGTGTCACTTTTCGTAAGCTAACAACACTTTATTTATTTATTTGTATGGATCTCCAACAGTTGTACATATTAACTTACATCTAACACATGCCTTATAACTAAACATTTGTATGTACTACCAATTATAGGAGAACACATCATTCCATAAAAATAACAGTGGTTAATTTGCATTTAAGGTGACTTAAAACTACTTAAGTATTTTAAAAATAAGTAATATGATAAGTATTAGTTGGAAGAATATGGTTTTCTGAACAATAACAAATGTTGAATATAATAGAATGTTAAAAACTAATTAATTGGCCAGAGCGTCGCTACATTTCTTTAGAAAAAGTGGGAGCCTATCACAACCAATGTCCAGTGTTGCTATGTTTTTTACACATTCGTTGTATACGCGTGACATACGGGCTGTAGGAGCGTCCTGTCCAAGTTTCGTTCGAGCATTATTAGTTTTAAAGAAAGGACATGGGTTGCGAGGAGGTCTCCGAGGTACGTTTATATTGAATCTACTCAACAGTTCATTCAGTCTCAACACTTATGTATACAGTACAATAAATCGATCAGCTTGCGTCACATCTCTGGGAAAAATATTTTTCCGACAAGACAAAAAGACTCACTTGTTGTCAGGCCCGTCTATAGCTGCCACCGCCAAATTTTATATATTACCTACACCAATTATAACGATTTACATTTCTTTGTTTCAGGTAAGAAGTGGTGAGATGAGTAAGACTCTGATCTGATGGTAGGTAACTGAGAATGTAGTGCCGCTATAGTATCTATAAAAACCCAAATTTTTTTAGCTCATCCGTCAGCTTAACAAATTACATGTTAAATCTCAGTTACGTGACTAACGATTTGGCTGCTACGCCCTTTAGGTTGAAACAACAAGTATACACATACCTTGACGGCAGATAAATGCTTTATATTTTACTAGCTGACCCGGCAAACGCTGTTTTGTCATTTAAATTATTTTTAGAGATTAACCGTTTCTTGGACATGGCAACATTACTATATTTTTTTTAAAATAAACGTTGCCTAAGTTACTCTTTATTACATCAGCTACCTGCCAGTAAAAGTCCCGTCAAAATCGGTGCAGCCATTTCAGAGACTAGCTGGAACAAAGAGACAGATGGATATTCATATACATGTAGTTAAAAACTGTTATTTCAATATTACAAACAGACACACCAATTTTATTTATATGTATAGATGTATAGATATGCATGTCCCGTCATGCCATATGAGATCACTTTTTGAAAGAGGCAAGCAAGTACTACCTTGTAGGAATATTGTTGAGCTTTCTTCCTCGTACTACAAAGCTGTGGAATGAGCTTCCTTGTGCGGTGTTTCCGGGACGATACGACATGGGTACCTTCAAAAAAAAGCGCGTACATCTTCCATAAAGGCCGGCAACGCTCTTGTGATTCCTCTGGTGTTGCAAGAGAATTTGGGCGGCGGTGATCACTTAACACCTGGTGACCCGTGCTCGTTTGTCCTCCAAATAACAAAATGCACACCGCTTAATAATAAATACATGAATACCAGTTTTCATGAAGATCGAGCTACGATAACAGGAAAGCATAAATCTATATGGTAAACCACTTTGTAGTGCCATGAATACATAGAACGCATTTGATTTTAATTGAAGCCATGCTAGGGAAAAATAAAACAATCCTTATAATTCAATTCAAAATATATTTATTTTCTCTCACAATCACACATTTATCTTATATCTTTAAACGAGCAATTCTTGTGTATATATATATATATATATATAATCTGAATCTCAGAAACGGCTCCAACGATTTTCATAAAATTAAGTATGCAGGGGATTTCGGGGGTGATAAATCGATCTAGCTAGGTTTCAATTTAAAAAAAATGGTTTTATCCATGTTTGAATGAGAAACAGCTACAATAACATTAGAATACAAAGGTAAATTTTGCCACTATATACAAGACTGTAATAGCTTAGATGGGACATTGGGTGATCCGGAAAGCAGAAGACCCCGGTTCGAATTCAGATGTTCTATTAGTTTTTTTTTGTTCAAGTTTTGTACTTTCTTACAAATCCGAGCAAGGCTCGGTCGTCCGGATATTACATATATAAACACACAAATCATATATATATATATATATATATATATATAGTATATACACAGTCGAATAAAATCTATATTAAGACATTGACACGAATAGCTGTGTACAAGTAACCGGGCCCCCAAAGAACATGGTCATCATGAAAAAGATATTAAAATAATAATATATTATAATAAAACTTAATTAAATAAAGAAAACTTATTTAGATGAATTTATGGGTTCCACAACAGCGCCTATTTCTACTGTGAAGCAGTAATGTGTAAACATTATTGTGTTTCGGTCTGAAGGGCGCCGTAGCTAGTGAATAACTGGGCAAATGAGACTTAACATCCTTATATCTCAAGGCGACGAGCGCAATTGTAGTGCCGCTCAGAATTTTTGGTGCTTTTCAAGAATCCTGAGCGGCACTGCATTGTAATGGGCAGGGCGTATCAATTACCATCAGCTGAACGTCCTGCTCGTCTCGTCACATATTTTCATTAAAAAAAGCGCCACAGTGAAATGCATTGCTAAAGTGAAGAAAATAATGATTGTTGAAAGTTAGGCCGTGTTCAGTTACAATAAATAAGTATAACAAGAGAAGTTCTTGGCCGCCTCGTGAAGTTTTAATATGCAGAAAACTTCTACAATTCTGCTGCGCCGCGCTCGGAAGACTCCGAGGGGCTGGGCTGGCACAACGTGCATTCTTTACGTTCACCGGATGTAGGCGAACACCGAGGAGGCGGTACGGCGATATTTTTGTGCCACTGTTACAAATAATTGGTAAAATATATTATTTCAGCCAAGTTGATTCGATTTATTTCGACGGTTAGTTAAATTTGTAGGTTCTGTAACTGAAGGGTAGCTAATAAAAGGCGACTGTTACTGTTTTTTTTTATGGAATAGGAGGAGACGGGTCCTAGTGTTAAGTGATCACTGCCGTCAACATTCTCTTGCAAAGGAATCACAGGTTCGTTGCCGGTCTTTAAGGAAGATGTACGCGCTTTTTGTTTGAAGCTACCCATGTCGTATCGTCCCGGAAACATCGCACAAGGAAGCTCATTCCACATCTTTGTAGTAAGTGGAAGAAAGTACCTTGAAAACCGCTGTGGAGGACCGCCACACATCCAGATGGTGAGAGTGACATCCTAATCGTGATTTTGAATCGCCAAATTCTGGCACGAGACTCATTTGGAATGTGCCACTCAAGAAGGCTCACAACATTTGAATAATTATGGATTTCCGCAAAATAGCGCCTAATTCAATATTCTTTTAAATTGTCAGTTTTTTAAACACGGCGTGTTCTTTTTTGTACTGATAAAAGAAAACGTAAAATTATATATTATATTATACATATTATGAGGGTACCTACTTTCAAAATAAGTAATGTAATTGCTGCCAACACTTAAGGTGAGTGTTGTATGAAAGCATGGGTGCCGGTCATTCACGTACAATAAACAACTAGACTCACAATCACGCTCAAAAATTGTCTAAAGCAAAACTCTGTCTACGAGTTTTCGTTCACATGTGTTACGACCGCGCTTTGAATACAACGCCACGCAATGATAAAGTGTTCGGTGAAAAACTGTCCAAATAACATCTTGGACATTTCTTCTTTTAACGTATTGGATGGTCTCTTAGCTTTCAAGAGTCTAGTTGTTTATATTACATCAATGGAGCCTAGTTAGTCCTTCCAGGTCTCCCTGTGGAATATATCGCATTAAATTGCTGCGAGCAGATAACAGGGCTTTACTAAATTCAAGTTGCTGGAAGATTAATGGTTGCAACTCTCCAGGCAGGATAGCTTTTCAACAATGTTATTTGTTCATGTTACAATTTAATATATATCTGTGATATAAATTATTTTAAATGTCACGTCCTTCATTCAATTTTCTTTTTTATGGATCTATCCCCCCTCATATTGTTGTCTGGTATTCCACAACCGCGAGGTCTGGTAATTCAATAACATTTTTTCCCCCGCACTTATTACGTGGACTCAATTGCCGGCTGTAGTTTTTCCGAAATTATAGGCTTTTAAGGTCGATACCTAACTATGCGTTGACTTCTGGCTATATCCATGGCCGGTTGGTTTTTCACTTCGCATTTCGTGATCCTCTACATATATATAAATGTATAGTTAGTACCGGATAGGTGGCGCTGGTAAACAAAGTATTGTTGAAAAAAGTAGAGTTCATGGGAAGACTATAGTCTTCCCATACAAGAAACTCAACAGCCACTCTTTTAAATATCACGTATCAATATTTTTAAGTTCACGGACCAACCATCGTTATATTTCTAGCAAGGTAGGCACTGTAGATCTAACTAGTCGTAGATGCGTTTTACTCCGACAGTACGACTTAAGTTGTATGAAACGCTGCTTGCTTCGTATATGCTATCTGTAGACTGTCTACCGAAGTTAGTAAATTAACTTTAACACTAGTGCTATATTTATTTAGCGAGGTAGGCACTGCCTAATTGCCTATATGATATGCACGCCCCTGATTCCTATATACCACTCGGACATGACATTCATAAACTGGAAATTCTGGAGAAGTTATATAATTAAAAGGGGGACATGTAATTTCATATTAATAATCGGATTATCCGAGAAAATGGTATTAAATCACCGTTTTTGATCTAAATAGTGATTTTCATTATTATAACACTAGAAATAAGGGATTGCTTCAATTAACTTATTCTAGTTCTTCTTCTAAGTAGGCTTCATAAGATACATAATAGCTGTATGGGTATATGTATACAATTTTATAATAAAGTCCCAGCCACTGTTCAGGCATCTATAAATAAATTAAAATGTTTTATTAAAAAATGTCGTAAATCCTACTACTCCATAGCTTAATATTTTAAGTGATCAGACAGCCTGGGATAAGATTATAATTAATTTATAGCAATAACAATGACAGTACAATATTGTATATTTTATTAAAAACAGCGGATCAAAAGAATGCTGGGAGATGCGCCGCTTCATCTCTCTCAGTGCGCCATTTGTTTCCGAAGCGGTGGTAGTGTTAGAAATGACATTAAAAATAATTCTAAAGGAACCAATTTTGAGAAAATAAATGCCTTTTAAGAACGGACTGTTAATTTCAGTCTAGATTTGATATTTTAAAAATTCCAGAACGATATTATCAATAAAACGGCGACCGCGCAATACGATTGTGATACAAGCTATTCGGGTTACTGGCACGAGGATTATCCAAACAGCAACGTAAATATCTGAGAACAAAAGCATCTAATCTCACCTTTCGCATGCTAACAACTGTAAACATTTCAGAAGCATCCGCGTTCAACATCAATCGACCTGTCCAAACATAGCCAGAGCTGGGCGAAACATAGCTGGCGGTTCTGGATACATTTTAAACACAAATTAAAATAATCGACCGAAACTTGTTATACCTATATTATACCTATAACGGCTAAAAAAGTACCAATCTTGAAATAATATTAAAAAAAAACTTCGTTGTTAAAAACCGACTTCGAAAACTGAAAAGTATAAAATTACTTAATAAATATTTAATTTATTATTTTTATGTGCTACCTATTAATAGGGTTTAAGTCGGTGCCTGCCCACTTGGATTATTTGGTTCTAGACGAAACTATCCCGCTCAAAGTCACGCGTGGCGAGTGTAGGTACCTGCCATTACATATGGCAAACGAAAATCGGATCATAAATCTTAGCGTAATCGGTGTACATACGATAAAAAAAAATCCAATCATATTGAGGACCTCCTCCTTTTCGAATCCGGTTAAAAATCGATACTACGAAAGATGGATTGAAAAAGTAGATCACGATAATGATCCATAAGTCGGTTATTGAATTGCTTAAAGCACAAAATGGATTGAATTATCAATTTCGCCTCGCCATTTAAGGATAGCGATTGAATATGGACACAGAGTAGGGATGGATACTTGTGAAATCTATCAACTATCAGGTTTGCTCACACATTTGGTCTCATATTGCATAAGAAAACTATTTGAATGAAGTTGGAAGAATTGATGAACTTAATCACTCATAAATATGTTAAAGCTGGCAGAAGTATGCGAAATCATGCTCAAGTTTTTTACGGGCGTGCTTTCAAATATTATATTTTTAAACGAGCAATTCTTATATATATAATCTGAATCTCGGAAGCGGCTCCACCGATTTCCATAAAATTTAGTATGCAGGGGATTTCGGGGGCGAAAATCACCGATAAATCGATCTAGCTAGCATTCAATTTAAAAAAATGTAGTTTTAGCCGTGTTTTAATTAGAAACAGCTACAATAACATTGGAATACAAAGGTAAATTTCGCCACTATATAGAAGGCTGTAATAGCTCAGATGGGACATTGAGTCATCCGGAAAGCAGAAGAAAGTTCGAATCAAGATATCTCCAGTCCTATTATTTATCCATATTTTTTTTAAGTTTTGTACCATCTTAAAAATCGAGCAAAGCTCGGTCATCCAGGTACCTATTACTTACTTGGTAAACCAATATTAGTATATTACGTAGATATAACTTTTATATAACGATTGAAACTAGTACAACCTTTACTATTGCCTTTGATTAATATCGAAGAAATTTTAATATTATGAATGATAAACGTTTCGCGTGCCGCGTAATGGATTCTAATTAAGTGCAAGAATTCTTGGATCGTGTTAGAAATATTTGCATTTAGAAAACGTGCAGTGTGCGACGCTGTTAACTAAGCTGATGATCTATTGTTAAAGAGATATTTGTGTCTAAAGCCATAACTTTTGATATTAGGATTTAGTTTACATAATACTTAATTTTTTTTTTCCAATAATTTTAACAAATAAAGAAGAATAAATTATTCTAACTTGTTGCCCTGCTTTGACCCGGCTGTATTGAACTTATAATTATTAAAAAAAGTCATTGATAGATTTGTGTCAGCGGTCAAGGTTTTCTCAAATATATGGTACACAAAAAGTTTTATTAAATTGTTTAAAAGATCCAATAAGACAGTCTATATTTTCGTTGTAGGACATCCTAATATATTTATGTATTAAGAACTTCTTTTTTTATGTAAATAAGGGACGAGACGAGCAGGATGTTCAACTGATGGTAATTGATACGCCCTGCCTATTACAATGCAGTGCCGATCAGGAATCTTGAAAAGCCCAAAAATTCTGAGTGGCACTACAATTGCGCTCGTCACCTTGAGGCATAAGATGATGTTAAGTCTAGTGCCGCTCAGGAATCTTGTAAAGCCCAAAAATTCTGAATGGCACTACAATTGCGCTCGTCACCTTGAGGCATAAGATGATGTTAAGTCTAATTTGCCCAGTAATTTCACTAGCTACGGCGCCCTTCAAACCGAAACACAGTAATGTTTACACATTACTGCTTCACGGCAGAAATAGGCGCCGTTGTGGTACCCATAATCTAGCCGGCATCCTGTGCAAAGGAGCCTCCCACTGCTTAGGAGTATTCTAAAGAAGAAGTCTCTGAATACTCTTCTGGAAGACAGGTGTGCTTGTATGTTTATAGGTTTTAGGTATATGTCATCTGTCAATCGAGCCTGAATTTTCTTTTCAATAATTTTCCTACAATATTACTATTTCTATAATGTTATAGTAATTGTTTCAAATCATTATGTGACATACATTTCGAGATTCGATGTATCAGAGATCAGACGATTTTGCAACGCAGAGCCGCTCGAATTGTCGGGGACCCAGTACTCTGTGAACGGCTGGATCACTTGGCGTTGCGCAGAGACGTCGCTTCATTGTGTGCTACCGCATTTATCACGGGGAGCGTTCCGAAGAGCTGTTTTACCGAATTCCACCTTCGCACGACACGCCACAAGTTAGGATATCATCCTCACCATCTGGATGTGTGGCAGTCCTCCACAGTGCGGTTTACAAGGAGCTTTCTTCCTCGTACTACAAAGCTGTGGAATGAACTTCCTTGTGCGGTGTTTCCGGGACGATACGACATGGGTACCTTCAAAAAAAGCGCGTACACTTTCCTTAAAGGCCGGCAACGCTCCTGTGATTCCTCTTGTGTTGCAAGAGAGTATGGGAGGCGGTGATCACTTAACAACGACCCGTACGCTCGTTTGTCCTCCTATTCCATAAAAAAAAAGAAAAGTAAATATTATTGTTCACACATCAATGTGTTCTAAATGGTACTGCGTAGTATTGTTATATGTTGGAGACGCGCACTTCCACTGAGTACCGTCGTGGCCCCAGGCTTTAGTGAATGGTTCAATTTGGCACGTCAAACAATTCAATAGACGGCCAGCTTGTGAGGGGTCCTTTTATATGTTTGTTTGGCACTTAACGATAACATCCTCGGGTCACTTTGGGGCACATATCCATCAGTAGCTATACAGAAAAGTGACAAGCGCATAGTTGTTTTTGCTAGTAAAATGCTTTTATACTTTAGTTAGTACCAGGCTCCTTTGCACAGGAAGCCGGCTAGATTATGGGTACCACAACAGCGCCTATTTCTGCCGTGAAGCAGTAATGTGTAAACATTATTGTGTTTCGGTCTGAAGGGCGCCGTATCTAGTGAAATTACGGGGCAAATGAGATTAACATCTTATGTCTCAAGGTGACTAGCGCAATTGTAGTGTCGTTCAGAGTTTTTGGGTCTTTCAAGAATCCTGAGCGGCACTGTATTGTAACGGTCAGGGCGTAATTATCATTAGCTGAACGTTCTGCTCGTCTCGTCCCTTATTTTCATAAAATAAATTAGAAATACCCTTTTCAACTTTTTATCTGTACCATAGTGTACAACAGAGAGAGAGAATAAGAGAATTCAACAAAATTCGCAAGATTTATGAACGCTGTGAAGGTATCGCACATTCGACTTAACGTATACATTCAATGGGTGAAGAGCAATATGAACTTATCAAGGGTTATCCCTTGCCAAGGCTAATCATATTCAGAATTTGATAACTTGTCATTAACATTATAATGTTATGAGTAATTCGGTTTGTATTATTCGGCATCGACCTTTCACTTGCAATATCAGCTCGATACTGAATACAAATGGTAAATTTGAATATGGCTGAAGGTTACGCGGCTCGAGATCGATCAAGTACACCGTTGTGTGACTCATTGTAAAGGAGTCTGCCCACTACACCGTTGTGTGACTCATTGTAAAGGAGTCTGCCCACTACACCGTTGTATGCTGCGGATTACTATGCTCTCTAGAACGTATTATACCCATGCATAACGGTTTTACGTGACTGTAGCATCCGTGTATCATATCCCAAGGCCGGACATCTGAAAAATCTAACCGGTTAACGTTTAGGTACATCGAAAATTTTTGTTGTACTTTTTGTTTTGTTGAATAAACTGTTCTGGAACGGTTTATTCCATCGCCGAGGCATTTAACAGAAGATTGGTTCGTTTTTGGTGATATTTACCTAATATTTGTTTAAACAACAACGCGAGGTTATTGCCGTGGTTTTCACCCCAACGAGCTGTTGTGACTGACGAGCGTACGTTTCAACAATTGCGGAATTAACCGCTCAATAGATTTATATATTTATATATTTACCGGTAATAACCGTAAAACATCGCGTGTCATGCAGGGAAAGTTCGGCACTAGCAAAATATCATCGGTGACTAATCAATCTAGTTAGTATCATACGGTCTAGTCTCATACATTCAACACAAATTTGGTTGTTCTAAATTTTTTTTTCGTGAAAGAGTAATCGGGCAAGGAGGACGTTCGTTTCACCTGACGATTAGTGAGACGCCGTGCGTATTAAAATGCAGAGTCGCTTAGGATTCTTGAAAAACTCCAATATTTAGACAAGAGATTAGTCCAGTAATTTCACTCGCTACGATGCCTTTCGAACCGAACACAAATAGTGCTAGATGGTGGAAAAGGCGCCACCACTGCTAATAAATAAAGATAAATCATGGTGTGAGAATATGTAGTGAGCAGACTCCTTTACCATCGTTCATTAGCAGATCATTTTCCGATTGAAAGTAACGCGCTTTGTAACTCTAGGATTTGATTGATATAGTGGTCAAATGGTTCTAGCTGATACTCGGGTGCAGCAGACCAGAGATGAGTACAAATGGTACTCCATATGTTACCAGAACTACGCCTTAGAACGCGATGGTTTATTTATGATAGGGATGAGACGAGCAGGATGTTCAGCTGATGATAATTGATACGCCCTGCCCATAAAAATGCAGTGCCGTTCTGGATTCTTGAAAATCCCAAAAATTCTGAGCGGCACTACAATTGCGCTCGTCACCTTGAGACATAAGATGTTAAGTCTTACTTGCCCAGTAATTTACTAGCTACGGCGCCCTTCAGACCAAAACACAGTAATGTTTATACATTACTACTTTACAGCAGAAATAGGCGCCGTTGTGGTACCCATGATGTACCCGGCATCCTGTGCAAAGGAGCCTCCCACTGGTAAACTGGAATGCGAGCGACGGATTTGAAAGAATTAGAAAAAAGGGTTGTTAATTGGCTACCCTTTTGTTACCGAATCTTTAACTGTGGTATTAATAAACGTAAAGTTGTTCCAAATTTAAAACTTTTTGTCTTTATCTTACTCGTACCTTTGTCACAACAGAGTTACATGACAGGGAGAAGTAATTTTATAATTCGAGTAACTTTTTCATTGTGTTTATTAATTAAGACTGTAAATGTTTTTCCTTAAGGACTGAGAAGAAAATGTGTGCCTTCATGTGTAGAGCCAGTTGAGGAAACTAGTCAAGTACGTCTATGTATGTACTATTTTTGTATATCTGTATTATTTAACACGACACATTCCACCTTCGCACGACACGCCACAAGTTAGGATATCATCCCCACCATCTGGATGTGTGGCGGTCTTCCACAGTGCGGTTTTCATGGAGCTTTCTTCCACGTACTACAAAGCTGTGGAATGAGCTTCCTTGTGCGGTGTTTCCGGGACGATACGACATGAGTACCTTCAAAAAAAGCGCGTACACCTTCCTTAAAGGCCGGCAACGCTCTTGTGATTCCTCTGGTGTTGCAAGAGAATGTGGGCGGCGGTGATCACTTAACACCAGGTGACCCGTACGTTCGTTTGTCCTCCTATTCCATAAAAAAAAAATATTAGAACGAGATCTGGAAAGGTCTCGAAACGTCGGGTTAACTCAAATAAAAATGTAACTATAACGCAAACATCGAATGTGAAACAGTTACAATTACACGCGTTTTAATCCTTTAAAAGTGTTTTATTTAAATTTCTTTAATTAGCATGAGTGTTAACTCGCGTAAATACTATGTGCAACAGTACGGACTGGAAAATTCAAACCGAATCAGAAGATTGGAATACGACAAAACAAAGGTATCTCGTTTCCTAGCATCCCTAAATTTTCATAAATTAAATGTGTAACACTCGCGTTAGTCAAAGAAAATACTATATGTATTATGTATGTGGTAGGTAGGTACCAGGCGATCATCACCCACCAGAAGGTGACTCGAAAACTAAAAAAAAATATCTAATATATTTATAACAAATTTTGTTTCTCGTCACTCAATGCTCAAATTTTATAAAAAGGCATAAAAGGCATTTATTTTCTCATTTTTTTTTAATGATAATAAGGGATGAGACGAGCAGGACGGTCAGCTGATGGTAATTGATACGCCATGCCCATTACAATGCAGTGCCGCTCAGGATTCTCAAAAAACCCACAAATTCTGAGCGGTACTACAATTGCGCTCGTCACCTTGAGACATAAGATGTTAAGCCTCATTTGCCCAGTAATTTCACTAGCTACGGCGCCCTTCAGACTGAAACACAGTAATGTTTACACATTACTGCTTCACGGCAGAAATAGGCGCCGTTGTGGTACCCATAATCTAGCCGGCTTCCTGTGCAAAGGAGCCTCCCACTGGTGATTCCTTTAGAATTCTTTTTGATGTCATTTCTAATACACTAGATACTACTACCGCTTCGGAAACATATGGCGCTCTGAGAAAGAAGAAGGGGTGCAAGAAACTCTCCCAGCATTATTTTTTTGCGCTGTTTTTAATAAAATATACAATACAGTTTGACCGATCACTTAGATATTCAGCTGTGGCGTAGTAGGATTGACGACAGAGCCATTTTAAATAAATCATTTAAATTTATTTATAGATAATGCCTGAACAGTGGCTGGGACTTAATTATAAAAGTGTTTGCATTTGCACCCTTAAGCCTATTATGTATGTTATATCTTATATATACACTAGCCAACCAGACAGGCGTTGTTCTGTTCATAATAAAAAAAAACTTGCGGTTGTAATTTTGGAAAATCCGTTCTTAGCTGACCTCTACTCGGTGAAAAGAATATTCCTATCAAATTTCAAGTCTTTAGCTCTAATGGTTCCAGAGATATCGTGATGAATGACTATATACGTGGAAATCTCTTATCTATAATATAAGATATTATTGAACGGCTGTCCCGAACTGCTAAATAAATTTGGTCTAAGAGTACCAGTAAGAATTCCACGTAATCCTTTTACTCCACTTTGTCCTCCACTTCGTCGAACGATCCTAGGTACCAATTCCCCAGTCCCATGATTATGTAAAATTTTAAATTCTTATAGCGTAGCTGATATTGATATATTTGCTGATTCCTTAGCCAAATTCCGCAAGACCATTTGCAGCATCATTGGTAATCTTTAATAATGTTATAATTGGAAAATTGATGTAACTGTTAAAACTTATTTATTAATTAAAATAAAAAGGTTTTATTTGTAACTTATTATATATTATAATACCTAAAATTAGTTACTTCTGTGCATGCTGTGTTTATTTGTAAGTAATCACCACATTTAGTTCCTAGTTTTTAGTTCTACTTTTCTATATTTGTGTGTATTATTGTAAGTGATTGTAAATAAACCTAATGAATAAATATATATATAGATTTACCCTTAAAGCTATACGGAGAACAATTAATGTAATTCATAGCTATTCATCAATTTAATATTGATTCTTTATTATTTAACCGCAACATTATAAAAAAATGGCTCTGTCGTAAATCCTATTACTCCACTGCTGAATATCTAAATGATCGGACGGCCTGGGACTAGATTGTGATTATTTTATAGCGATAGAAATGACTGTACAATATTGTATATTTTTATTGAAAAGAGCGCAAAAAAAAAGAATGCTGGGAGAGTTTCTTGCGCCGCTTCTCTCTCAGAGCGCCATTTATTTCCGAAGCGGTAGTAGTATCAGAAATGACATCAAAACGAATTCTAAAGGAATCAATTTTGAGAAAATAAATGCCTTTATGCCAACAGCTGTTGTTTTCGTTTCACTTTTACCGCTTTGTATTAAAGTCTGTAAGAAATATACGCCGTTCTGTATGTATAAGGAACAGAGCAATTTCGTTCAATTTGGTAACAACTACAACGCTCCGAAGCTTCCCTTTCCGTTCGATATCCTCTATATTGTCCATGCGGTATGTTTTATTTTATTGAAGGCACGTATTAAATAATAAATGATATAATATATAAAATTCTCATGTCGCGGTGTATGTAGTTAAACTCCGGCTCGACCGATTATATAGCATATTGGGTAGGTCTGAGAATCGGACAACATCTATTTTTCGTCCCCCTAAATGTTAAGGGTGGTCCACGCCAAATTTTTTTTACATTTTTTTTTAAATTTGTTTGATTATGAGTCAGCATTAAAAAATACATGCAACTCTAAATTTTCACCCATCTACGATCAACAGTTACTTTTGTATCGCGATTTTAATATCGGCAATACAACGTTTGCTGGGTCAGCTAGTAATAAATAATATTTTCATTCGTATGTACAAAAATGCATCTACATATTATTATGTTTGAGCATTTTGGACCGACAATCTTTTTCAGTTTTTAAATCAGAATCTACAACTCATTCAGATACAGTGTTTGTTTAATGTAAATTACTGAAGTTTCTTGTGTTCTTAACATTTTGGAGCAAAATTTACGCCAGTTGCTCTAACAAACAAAAAGAAAATTATCATTTTCATAGCTACATCTATCACGCCACAGTAACCCATTTCATATCATATTTCCAGCTCATCTGCGGTCTTTATTTTGGATTCGTTTCTTCTCATGCTTGCCACTTTATAACCGTCTTGTATCTCCTTCTTTTCTCTCGACATGACCAGCTTATTGCCACTTCAAGCTTTCAGATGCGTTTGTCGGCATCTGCGGATTTGCTTTTCTCTATAAGTATACAAATGATTTAAGTTTTCTTTAGTGTTAATTCCGCCAATATTTGTCTTTAAAACAATTCGACACGTGTTTCGCCTCTACACGAGGCATCCTCAGGACGTGTTGTCTCGCCAAAATCAGGCACGAGACTGAATGAAATGAACCGGCCGGCTGTTGTGACATATTACCCCCGGAAGAGACACGTAACAAAGGTGATGGGACTAAATTTGTTTGTTCATTCAACAATGTAAACATTTTAATTTTGTGTTTTATTATTTCTAATTGCTCTAACACATTTAAGCGAAATCCTTTTTCACATGTATGTAAAATATTAAAATTATTATTGTTTCCGAGTGAGTGACCTGTATCAATTAAATGTTTCTCTATAAGCCTTATTATTCAACGTACGTTGAAATGTCCTTAAGATTTATTATTATTATACTACAATCTACACTGTCCTCACAGGGGAGTCCTAATGCGACATTGTACTCAAATCTTAATACCAACCTTTAAACCTTATACCTATTAACAATTACAGTTAACAATAATTTATCGACCACGATAATTATTAAACTACTACTTCACAGCTATCTTATGTGTATCTTATAATCCACATTGTTATCCTTGTGAGTTCACTCAGAGAGCAACAAAAAATATCTATTGTTTCGGCTATGAGGATAAGAGTGCGGAGTGCGCGCGTCAGTAGCGGTGCCTGAGCAAGTTGGTACGCCCGTATGGCACGACTAGCAGCGGCGTCCGGCGTCTCCGCTCCACGTGTCTCTCTCCCGGGCACACAGAATAACCTGCGCCAATATGTCTGCATTGCAAACCTTCCCTCTAAATATCTTGAAAATATATATTACCATCGTAAGTTCCTTCCTTACCCTCAGCTCGTTATATCCTACTATCCCTAAAACAAATAATGTTGGGTACATTAAAGGAAAATATAGATATACCCCATACAACTTCATATACAAGTACCTAACAAACTTGTTCTGTGCCCTCTCCAACATAAGACAATATTTAGTTTAATTAATGCGTTATTTTTCGGAAATCTATTTGGCGAACCTACATCTGAGGATGCCTCGTGTCGAGGTGAAACAAATCTTAGCAGAATTTACACTCAAGAAGGCTCACAACATTTGAATAATATTATTTAGTTTCATAAGGAGCCCAGATGACTGCATTGCTTTCTAATTGACTTCTTACTATCGCATTGTACAAGGCAACGACAGCCTTTCTATTATAGAACCGCGAACCGTACAAAGTATAAAGCTTAAATTTCGATATGCTTTTTACAGCATTTAATAATATGAGAAAGAAACGTTAGCTCCCTGTTCAGACTAACCCCCAAGTACCTAACCTCTACAACCCTCGACATTGGCAACCCGTTAATTTTATTTTGATATGGAACAGGAACATGTGAACGAGAAAAACTGATCTCTCTGTTCTTTGACATATTCAACTGTAAGAGGTTATACTTGCTCTATCTCACCACTCAGTCGATATCCCTTTGCACCTCGCATAGTCAACCTCATCGGTCACTCCTAACGATCGTCTGCAAATAGCAGTTTTCTTTCCTGACCAGTTTCGGCTTATCATAATGACAAACTGCAAGTCCCAAGTTGATGCCCTGACTTACCCCGGATCTTGTGCAATATGGTTGGGACTTTGCCCTCTGTATTCGACATATTATTGCATATCCCTCATGTAACTTGCAAATAAAAATACAATAAATGTGGGGAGAACCCGATCCCTGCTAACGTTTTAAGCAAGCCATCATTATCGACTAAATTGAAGGCTTTTCGGAAATCGATGTAAGCCGCATCAGTCTGACTCACCCTATCAACCACTGGCACAACACTGGACATACAGCTAAGGAGATTGCTAGTCGTGCCACTTGCCGGGCGGAAGCGACGCTGAGCATCCTTGCCTTGCTGTATATGCTCTTGTGAAAAGCCAACTCCAAAACTTGCAGGAGTCGACAGCACGGCAACAGCCCTGTATCTATCTAACTGTATCCCACATCCTGCTTTCGGTCAATCCGAGCTATTTTCCACATTTTTTTAGGGAAACACGGCTGCATTCTGAATGCGCTCGTCATATAAAATACAGTAGGCTCCGCTAGCACTAACCGACGATCTCTAAGAATTTAAACAGTTTGTTATGTTTTTAAAGTGATAACCCTCACTTCTGGGATTAAAACACAAATAAAATTTGAAAACAAAATTTTGCCAACGATGTGGGACTCGAACTCACGACCTCTCGCATTCCGTGCGAGTGCTCTTCCAACTGAGCCAACCGTTGGAGTGATTTATCGTCATAAAATCTTGTATGCTTTGTTCAACTCTCAGGTTGTGGCAGCCAGCAGGTTACCAACTGTAAAGTATATCCTGTAGGTGAATGAATGGGTTCGAGTCCCGCAACGTTAGTAAAATTTTGTTTTCAAATTTTATTTGTGTAATCTCTAAGAATGCAAGGAGGTATATCCATCCGGCTCCGCAGACTTCTTGGCCGTAAGTTGTTTAAGCGCCTGCCTCACTTCCTCAATAGACAGACGGAGACGGTATAGGTGGATGCTCCATTCTCTCCCTCCGGTCTCTGCCGCTGTCGCCGCGCCCACATTCAGATCGGCTCGCTCTGCCCTATAGCCTGATTGAAGATTGTTCGCAAACTCTAAAACTCAGTGCTCAGCACTTAAAAACCCATCCTTTAAATTTTTTCACGCACCTCTAGAGCCTCTTTTCGACTTATTGTAATTCCATAACGACAATGGGTCCCTTGAGAGCTCATTTGAGCCCGCTACTCATAGTATTCGTGCGCACGAGCTATCATGCATTTTACATTTGCCCTACAATGATCGCTCTGCCCTATAGCCTGATTGAAGATAGTTCGCAAACTCTAAAACACAGTGCTCAGCACTTAGCAAAAACCCATTTTTTAAATTTTTTCACGCACCTCTAGAGCCTCTTTTCGTCTTAGTGTAATTCCATAACGTCAATGGGTCCCTTGAGAGCTCATTGAGCCCGCTACTCATAGTATTCGTGCGCACGAGCTATCATGCATTTTACATTTGCCCTACAATGAACGCTTCGTAATCGTTCGACAATTTGCTCGCCTTATATCGTCGATGAAGGTCAGCTTTTAATTTTATGTCGCGAATTATTTTAACGGTGTAACCACTCGGCATAAAATTACCTCGAAAAATATATAAGCTGTAGTTAACTTAGCCATAGTGGATCCATATCCTATATAAATCGTCAAACTTCGATGGGATAATACAAAACCATGACCGAGTCTCTCATACATCACGAATCCTCGTCGTTGACAAATGACCGTCGGCTCACCCTCACCCCCTCGTGTATAATTACAAGGCCCGCTATATCTAAAAAGTGTAATATATAAATCACTCTTAATTCGAGCCCTAAACGTGATGCGCCATCATTAATTCATGCAAATATTTTCATTAATTCGCGGGTCCGGCGGAGCTGCGATGTCACGACGAAAGGGATTAACTTCAGAGACATTACTTGTCCGGCCAAAAAAGCGATACATGAGGGATGCAGGCGAAAAGTTTGGGGAAACATAAAACGATTTTGCAAATCCCGACCCACTTCTGTTGTGGAATTAATGATCTGTACAGGGCCGAGAGGTTCTGGCAATGTTGTTGCTCAACAAACGTTGAGAGTTATTGATTTATTCACTGCTTATATACTTATCAGTGAATGTTTTAATTTGTTTTGCTCGGTATTAGATATAATTATGTCTACTGTGGTATTAAGACTTATAGTATTTGTACAAACATAGACAACAATAAGAGCGCTTTCGCACTACGTTCGATCCGTACCCGTGAAAATACGGTCCGGTGTAGTCGTAGAACTATTTCTACGGTTGATGGAAAGAAATCGGATGACGGAAGCCAGATCTAGTGCGTAAACGTATATGCTTCTACAATATGATCCCAGAAAATGTACAAAACAAATGTGTTACGAAATTTAAAAGAATTGTTAAAAAACGTTTGTGTGGGAAAGGTTATTATGGCATGAACAATTTTCTTAATGACACCACGGACTGGGAATAAAGCGAACAACCTCAGGCTCTTTAATTATAAATGTTTATTGTACGATATCACATTGTAATCCATATTTAATATTAAAAAAAAGCCCGCTGAGTTTCTTGCGCCCATTCTTCTCAGGTCTGAGGCAGTCACTTTTGAATGGGTGGTAGTTTTTGACGTTCAGTAAAAGATTTTAAATCCTATTTTTAATAAAAATATTTGAATTTGAAAACTACCATAGAAGTAGTTCTATGACTACTCTGGACTGTGTTTTCATGGATAAGGATCGGACTCTGATCAGAAGTAGTGCGAAAGCGCTCTGATTTAAAGTTTGGTGGGTGTTAACCCAAACCAAAATCATAAGTCAATAATTATTCTTCTACATTAATTCCTTAAGAATCCATACTGTTATCAATTATATCAATAAAATGTTAAGGAAACAAACGGCACTCTAAAACAGAAGAAACACCCCAAGAAATCACATTGCACTCTTTTGCAAAATACACTGTTCGCATAATTTTGGTATAGTAGCAAACGAACAAAAATTTTCTCTCAGCGGGATTTGAATCACTAGATCATAGGTTCTCAACGTGGGGGATAACGCCCCCTTGTGGGCGTTTGAGACTTTCGGGGGAAGAAGGTAGAAGACCCAGAGAAAATTAGGGGGCATTGAGATGGCGCAGATGGGGCGTGGGTAGATTAAAATATATAGTCTAAAAAGGCAAAAAATACACGAAAATACTCTAGAAAAAAACATTCTCAAAGTGGGCGGTGAGCAAAATAAGGTTGAGAAACTATGCACTAGATAGATAGACACTTAAGTATAAATCGTTCATCAACCACCAGGCTTGTCACAGGTGTTGGTGAATAATTAATGTGCTACAGTACTTTGGCCGAATGGTACCGTCAACATCACCAAATGTTTATTGAGAATGTCGTCGAACAGTGTCGGCGCCGCTTCAACAATTAATCAATATTCGGCAATAAACAATAAGACGGCTGGTGCCAAGTTTATGTTTGTGAAAAGCGTAAATATTCCGAAGTTACTAACTCCAATAAACTCTGTTATATCAAATAACGTAACTGTTAATTAAACATTGCCAATTCTTAGGCTTCGTCGTCGTAATTGTGTACGGGACTATTTCTGTTATAGATACCTAGTAGTAATATTCATTCAATTTATTGAATTAAATCAAATACATTATCTTACCAACAGTTGCTAACTCTCTGATATATTTTTTGGGACGAGACGAGCAGGATGTTCGGCTGATGGTCATTGATACGCCCTGCCCATTACAATTCAAACTCAAATATTTTTATTCAAAATAGGATGTGACATCACTTATTGTAAGTCAAAAAAACTACCACCCATTCCAAAATTAATGCCTCAGACCTGAGAAGTATGGGCGCAACAAACTCAGCGGGCTTTTTTTTTCCATCGAATAAATATGTTTACAATGTAATATTGTATAATTAAACTTCTTATTTAATAGCACGAGGGCGGTCACTCCATTCCCAATCTATGGTATCATTAAGAAAGTCATTTATGTTATAGTAACCTTTAACACACAAACGTTTTTTAACAATTCTTTTGAATAACGTTATACTTTTGTTTTGAACATTTTCTGGGATCTTGTTGTCAAAGCATATACATCGCCCCACAAAAAACTTACTAACTCGACTTAGCCGAGTAGTAGGCATCATAAGTTTATGTCTGTTTCTGGTGTTAACATTATGGTTATGACAGTTTCTGGCAAATTCACTTATGTGCCTATGAACATACATTACATTATCAAGAATATATTGAGAAGCAACAGTCAAGATGTTAATTTCTTTGAATTTTGCTCTCAATGATTCCTTAGGTTATAAATAGCGCGAATAGCCCTCTTCTGCAGCACAAATATTGTATTAATATCGGCAGCGTTGCCCCATAGCAATATACCATAGGACATAATACTATGGAAATAACTAAAGTATACTAGTCGCGCCGTATCTATGTCAGTTAAGTGTCTAATCTTTTTAACCGCGTATGCTGCAGAACTAAGTCTGTTAGCCAATCCTTCAATATGGGGGCCCCATTGTAATTTGGAATCTAGAGTTATGCCAAGAAATATAGCAGCTTCCACCGGTTCTATCACCTCTCCGTTTAACAAAACATTTTTTACATTTGGTACGGTAAATTTAATGTATTTAGTTTTCTTGCTATTTAACAATAGGTTATTAGCGCTAAACCAGTACACGATGTCAGATAAAATATCGTTCACTTCGTCATACATAGCTTGGTTTCTTTACACTTTGAAAATCAGTGAAGTGTCGTCCGCAAACAATACTACCTTTTTGTTTTTTCTCTATAAGTTTAGGAAGATCATTTATATAGATAAGGAAGAGGAACGGTCCAAGAATAGACCCTTGTGGTACCCCCATACTGAGAAGAGTCCCAGGAGATCCCTTGCCATTCACGTCGACCCTCTGGAAATGCCGCTCATGATCCTTGAAAAACCCAAAAACTCTGAGCGGCACCACAATTACGTTCTTCACCTTGAGACATAAGATGTTAAGTCTCATTTGCCCAGTAATTTCACTAGCTACGGCGCCCTTCAGACCGAAATACAATACTGCTCACACATTACTGCTTCACGACTGACGACTGACGATATAACTAACCCTGGATACATTAAATAATAAAAGGACGACTGGAGATGTTATTCAAATGATGAAAACTAGAGTAAATATAAAGAAGTACCTAATGCGCGAAGTTTTACGTTTTTGAGCAAAGAAACTAGCATTTGTAGTATTTAGGAGCAAATTAGACTTGAGATTCTGTGATAGATATAGCTGTTCATTTCTATAAATAACAAATATATTACAAAGGCTATCAACCCAATGTAATACTACTACGTAGATACTCATACGTTCATATATTCCAAGATATTTCCTCGACAAAAGGAGTATGGAGAGGACGGAATTGGAAAACGTTATTCCATTTACGGCCCTCTCATATCTCTTGGCAAAGGCGTATCATCTTTCGATGCGATTAGGAGCCAAGATACAGGCTGAGGCCGGTATTTACTTTAGGCAGATTACGTTGCAACGAAATGGGGGAAAATAATCTTAAATATTAAGTTGTTATGTAACCGAGTCGGTAGAAATGTGGACAATTTTGACGTTAGCTCAAATTGCGAGGAACATAATGATGTTATTATTTATGAAGTGGCAAAATAGTTAAGTGTATTGCAAAAATATGTAAGTATTAGAAAAAGAGATACATAATAGTATATTTAAAAATCAAGGAGTTAAAGTATGAATAATGTTACATAATGTAAGATGTGGTGTCAGTTTCTCTCTGCGATTTCTGTCTGATCTCTGAGGTGCGATGCAATTTCGAAACGGTTATTGATGAAGAACCGTAATTATTAATTTCTTTAGTAAAACCCACACTTTTCGAAGATCAATAGAAGTAACTGTGTACTTGTAATATAAGTTAAATAGCGGAGTGCCTTTTTAGGTCGCGCACGTAAGTTGACGTAATGTTCAACATTCCAATGGCTGCTTGTTTTGCGACTTAACAAGCTTGTGGAGACCTCAGACGATTTCCAATGATATTTCGAACCTCTAAATATGGAATAGGTGTATTTTGGGATAGCTAACCTTGATGCAGATATCGGAAAGTCGCGTCTGCCCCGGACGGAATTTCGATTTTCACTTGGAGCATCGGAAGGCGCCGTTGGCCGGGTGGGCGTGGTCTGCGAGCCGGTCAATAGCACGGCATCGCGCATCCCGCTCGCACTCGAAGCGGGCGCCGCGCGGTCGTCTCGCTTGCACCGGGGATGATTGAAACGTCTGATGCCGCAGGCGCCCCTCGCACCCCCGCGCCCCCCTCGCCAAGGACGTTCAGTGAATCCGTCCCTCTCTGCCGCGGCAGCACGTGTCCCGTTACTATTTCAAAATATAATGTGTGACCCCCTGGAGCCGCGTGAATATTCACAACCAATTATGAATCAAGTGCCTCAGCAATTAGGTGACTAATTAGTTGCAAGATAGGACTGTGGAGTTAGGTCGGGGAGCCACTCGCGCGCTTTACTGGACATCTGGGTGCTCATGTAGACTGCTATGGAGATTTGTATTGTTCCGGACTCTCACTGCTCACTTCCGTCCCCATTCTTCTCTACGTTCCTGCTTTCATCGTCATTTCAGGTATTCCGCTTTATCTTTTAGCCATTCAGACTGCACCAGATAACATACAATATTCACTTAAATTCTGTTATGTAAGTAGAAATACAAGGGCTGTTGTAGTTTCCGCTCAAA
Source organism: Leptidea sinapis (assembly GCF_905404315.1). Classification (NCBI taxonomy): domain Eukaryota; kingdom Metazoa; phylum Arthropoda; class Insecta; order Lepidoptera; family Pieridae; genus Leptidea; species Leptidea sinapis. Next base: position 3,275,030 of record NC_066297.1, read on the forward strand.
TCGTCCGTGTTTCACGGGGCGTGTCATAATGTTAATAGGGCTCCAGTCGGAAACGCGACATGATCGCTGGTGGTGTAAAGCGTGATGCAGCATCATTATATTAGCATAGCTGGCGCCCGCTCGTCGCCGGCTGTCTAGACGCGACACCATTATACATCTCGCCAGAGGACCGTGGTGTGACTCATCCGAGTTTGTCTTACATTGATTCTATCTCGGCCGCTCGTCGTAAGGCCGGTTACTCGGTAACCGTAGACGGGCGTGTTTACTCTGAAAGCCTTCAGGAATACGATACTTTTGTCCTGTATTGATTTGCTTCTATGATAACCTCCATTCTTGTAAGATGTTCTGTCTTCACAATTTGGTCTGATATTTTACTAAAAATAGCAATAATATTACTTTTAAATGTAAATCCCGACCTAATATTATTTATTGTAAATAGTATTCAAACTTTTGTATTATGTCTAGCTCTTTCTTTTTTGGAAGAGGAGCACAACTGACCGCGTCACTTGAACGTAAGTGATCACCGTGACCCATAGTAACACCAGCGGAATCACCTTACTCACCTTATAATGCGTCAAATAAACGTACTTACCTACGTCAGGCGAGAATCAAACTGGGGATCCCTGGTTATGAACAGTTCTTTTATTTATAAACATTTGCAGCATTCCAACCATACAAGGCAACCTTGCCAAAAATAAAGAAAATCCATTTTCAACGGATCACTCGCTGGGCAAATTTTTTTTAATGAAAAAAAAAGACGTTACGATCCTGACGTTCAGCTGATGGTAATTGATACGCCCTGCCTATTACAATGTAGTGCCGCTCAGGGTTATTCAAATACCCAAAAATTCTGAGTGGCACAACAATTGCGCTCGTCACCTTGAGACATAAGATGTTAAGTCCATTTGCCCAGTAGTTTCACTAACTACGGTGCCCTTCAGAGCGAAACACAATAATGTTTATTTATTACTGATTCATGGCAGAAATAGGCGTCTCGGAGACATTCTGACTTCGAGCGTTCCATCTCTGAATCTCTTTTAATCGTTTGTGACTCTGTTGTTATATCTACTCTAACCTATGCGTTTTTATAGTACTAACTTTTGTTTATATTTGTATGTGAGTAATGTTGCAGGAGTTTTTTTGTCCTCCAAGGTTGTTTGACAGTACTTTTAATTTAGCCTAAACAGAAAGTAATTAGTTTTATAATCCGACGCACGAGCTGTGACATAGTAACGTGACTTTTGCATGACATTCATCGCCGAATAAATCATTACTTAATCAATCAGTCAAATTGAGTAGATACTATTTGTATTGCAGGGACAACTTGGCCGAAATTGCGTCATTTATTATGTACATTTGTGACGTAATAACGTATTTTATCGAATACTAGCTCACCAGACAGACGATGTTCTGACAATAGAAAAAAATATGATGTAAGTATTTGAGAATGATCTAGTGTAACGCCATCGGAAATACAAAATTAATGAGTGGAAATATGAAACAAAAACGTATTTCTGAATGATTTAATTCATTTTATAATATGTGATTATAATGATAAGGATTAATATCGTATTTATGTAAACGGCTTCTACGTTACCGCTTTATAATTGCCAATTTTTTGCAATATGGTATATATTCTCGCGGACTTTTCTGTAAACCTGTATAAGATTCACAATGGCACCATACATTATTTTGTAATATCTCAAAGGATTTAGACAACGTTTTCGTTGAAATCTCCCAGACGGCTTATTATTTTCCGACATTTCCAACAAATATCGTTAATGTATACAGGAATGTAGACAGACAGACGCGGCGGGGAGGATTTCGTACATGTAGTGATTATTTTTTCTCGTATAACGCATTATTTATGGGTCCAGAGAAAGTGTGGTTCCTTTGACTCGGGGACCTTAGCTTTGCTAAATGACTCCAAATAACACTCTATTAGTAATAATTAATATTCTCACCATACAAGACAAGGTTCTACACGTAAAATAGATTTAAAAAACTTACCACGGAAAAGATTTTCTGGACTCCTGTTTAAATGGTTAACGGAGAAAATGTTTATAGCGCTAAACATTTTTTAAATTTTAACTAAACTTTCTTACGTGCTAATTTAAATTAGCCGAATAGAAGATGATCTATAATAACTAAATTACATTTCATTTCACGTAGTCCATATTATGCTATTATGTTGAATTTATCGTTTCTTCAAGGTAGAGGTGATTTACAAATTATGTCCGATATGTGCTCTTACAACTTTACGATCCCTTTTGTAGTTCAATCTTCAATTCTGACGGATGTCTGATTTGGAGCGATTGTCACAGTTCCAGCCATTAGAAAAATTAATGGCCTAAGAGCCAGTGGATCCCAGACCTACGTAATTTTATAAAAGCTGAAAGTTTGTCAGCGCATACTCCCAACACAGGTAAAAACGATGGACTATTATGGAGTTTGGGTTACAGCGGCTTTGGCAGGTAAACGGCACAAAAGGTGTGTAAAATACCGATCTAAATACATCAAATAATAAAGTGCGATTTTTCGGTATTACCTGCAGAATATTATTAAAAATAACGTTATTCATTGCCAGACACTTAACATCGTGGCAACCACTTGCCAGACACCCTTAATATTCATGAAATGATAATTTTACTTACGTCACAGTATAAAAGCTAATTTTTATATATATTACTTGGGTAATAAGTAGATGATATTTCCTCACTTTCAGCTTTTATAAAATAACGTAGGTCTGGGGTCCACGGGCTCTTGCTCTATAAGATATTTGAAGACTCGACTGCCCAGGACGATACGACATGGGTATCTCAAAAAAAGCGCGAACATTTTTCTATTTGCCGGCAACGCTCTGGTACTGCAGGAGATTACAGGCGGTGCGTGGTGATCACTTCGCATCAGGTGACGCATACTCTCGTTCTTTCTCCTCTTCCATGAAAAACAGATTCTTGATTTGTTTTTTCCCCACATAGATTGTAAGGTCCTCAGCGCCCTCATAAAACCCTCAAGGGTGGAAAAATTGAAGATGGAATTACATACAAACATCTCGACATTCTCGCAATTTTTCGACATTGCTTTAAATACATACTATAATTTTATGAGTGTTAATTATTTGATTATAAAGTACCAACATTGATTGAGGGTCGTTGCCGCGAGGGCTTATTTTATAAATAGCTGTTGCCGTGTGTGCTGTGCAGGTGGGGGGGGGGGGGGGGGGGGTGGACTATAGCCGTAGCGGGCGTTACGCAACGAAACTATCGAGCCGATTGTAATTCCGTGCACCGCTTCCGCTACGGGTTGTGTTGGCTTATGAATGATGTATGATTGAACCTGTCGCCTGTGACGTCATCTGACACTTCCTTCAACATTACCATGAAAGTACTTATAATTCAAAAAAAAAGTGTGTGTGTACTTATGTATGCACGCAAGAAGTTTTACTTCTTTGGCCTAACAAAGAAAAATTCAGTAAATTATTTATTCCTCGTGCTATTCTACGTTTGCAGAAAGAACAATATTGTAAAAATCTTGCAACGATAGCTTTGACAATTAATTATTAAATAACGAATACGGCTGTACGGGCTTGAACCTTTTGCCTATCCTAATAATGGACGAAGAAACCAAAAAAAAATCGAATGTCGCAATCGTCAGAAAATTTTAGGAACCAAATTCAACCTGTTACTTATTACGAGAGCAGCGCCTTGTGTCGAAGGCAAAGTATGTCCATTCTAACTGCCAGGCCTTCTGCATTGCTTCTCGATAGCCGCTGCCAATCTGTGTTAGGGATCAAGGGAACGCTCGTCGACCGACAATGGCGGAAGCAGTTCTGCTAAGAACTGGCGGAAATAATGCATTTTATGATATTGAAGAGCACGGACGAGCAACAGGCCTATAGTTAGACGAATCAATTTGTTGGAATCGGATGGACAAACTTCCATGAGTCCGGGACTACGCGTTTTTAGTATGATTGGTATGAGGCTTACCAGTTACCACGGTTTACTCTTACTCATTTTTATATCAAAATAAGGGACAAGACGAGCAGGACGTTTAGCTGGTGGTAATTTATACGCCCTGCCCATTACAATGCAGCGCCGCTAAGGATTCTTGAATAATCCAAAAATTCTGAGCGCACTACAATTGCGCTCGTCACCTTGAGACATAAGATGTTAAGTCTCACTTGCCTAGTAATTTCACTAGCTTCAGACCGAAACACAGTAATGTTTAATACATTACTGCTTCGCGGTAGAAATAGGCGCCGTTGTGATGCCCATGATCTAGCCGGCATCCTGTGCAAAAGAGCCCCCCCAGTGGTAAAATACTGGTAAGGTACTGGTATAACGAACGAAGACGATATGAGTCTGATCTGTTACACGTGCCTCCATTGTTATCCTGCAATACAACTATATACTCAGTAATTTGCTTTGATCATCAATATCAGGGTCTACTGTAATGTGAAAAATCTTTAGCAACGTAGCATCCCGGGCACCGCGCCGGTTTGGGCATATGACGTCACTGCTAAACAACAATGATAACGCCCACCGGACTCGGCAAGTGAGATGCTGATGGAAAACTGAATACAACAATAATTATGCTTTGGTAAATTATGAATGAGTTTATCGATGCTATGAGTCACTTGAACGATACGTCCCGAGCAATATGTTGTTTTATTAATTCTTAATCAGCTCTATATTTTACAAGTCAGCATTAACAAACGCATTACAAAACAATGCCAGTTACTTAGATTAAGGATTGGTCTCCGCTGCGCTCCAAGTAGATACTAGACTAAGAACAATAGCTTTTTTATTACGGCAACTACTAGATGCTCGTGTGCGTGGCATCTTGTCGTGGTCGTTGCGTTATGATGGTGATTAAGTATCGCCAGATACCGTCACACGAAATTACAACAGCGTATTAATAACCGAACCGATACGTACGCGAAGGTGAACTCATCTCGTAGTCATCAGCTCAACGATGTACGCTTGGTGTGATTCATCGCCCTGATACGAAGCCGATCGTGTTTGTGGCTGCTGTCACTGGCTCGTTATCAATATAAGCCTTGTTTTTGGACAGAGTAAACTTAAATAGCAGTTGTGCTTGCAATTATAGCCCTAAAGCTAGAAAAAAAGTTATACTTACTTTCGCCGTTTCCAGCAGTGGACGTCTTCCGGCGTTTATCCAGCAGTGGACGTCTTCCGGCTGAAAATTTGATGATGAACTTTCGTCTTTTGGATAAAGATAAAAATATATAACTACGGATAACGACCTGGGAACCGAGCACCTCTAGGAGTGAAAACTGTAAACCCGTAAAATAAGTTTTCTCAGGGATGAGATGAGAGTTTTTCTCCTCCACAAACCACAGGGTGATAGTAAATTTCATCATTATCGTTGGAGCCGTTTAATAGATATGCAAAATTAAAAAATTTAGCCAATTCTGGGTGAAGAATATTATACTTTTTAAAATTATTGATTTGAATTTGGAACGTATGTTGATATTAGTTAGTTGAAGTTTTAATCAGCTTTGCGAGACTCTCTAAGAAAAGAGCGTTTCACTCGATTGTATGAAACGTGCATTCATTGATAGATTGACAGGTGAAGTCTATAATCTTGTTAAAAAACGGAGATAGCCGAAATCCACTACGTTTTTAAAAGCAACTGTCGCTTTTAAACTTAGCCGGATTATTCTTCGTCAAATGACTGCACGTTTCATAGTAAACTAAATTTCAATTTAGACTTAGGCAGTCCCACCTCTTATTACGTAGTATTTACATCATCTTTGGACACATGTTGGTAACAGGCTTAATGATGAAATGAATGAGTTAACCATCCACACATCCAGATGGTGGGGATGAAATCCTAACTTGTGGCGTGTCGTGCGAAGGTGGAATTCGGCGGCAGGAATCAGGTTAAACAGCTCTTCGGAACACTCCCCGTGATAGATGCGGTAGAAGACACACAATGAAGCGACGTCTCTACGCAACGCCAAGAGATCCAGCCGTTCACAGAGCACTGAGTCCCCGACAATTCGAGCTGCTCTACGTTGCACGCGGTCAAATGGATCGAGCAGATACTGGGGTGCGCCAGACCAGAGATGACAGCAATACTCCATGTGTGGCCGGACCTGCGCTTTGTAGAGCGCTAGAATGTGGGCCGGCTTGAAGTATTGCCGTGCTCTATTGATGACGCCCAGCTTCTTCGAAGCCAATTTGGCTTTGCCCTCCAGATGCCCACGGAATTGGCAATCGCTCGAGATTTCGAGACCTAGTAATCCGATACTAGGCGCGGCTTTAAGAGAAGTGTTCTCGAAGAGCGGTGATACGACAAATGGGGTTTTTTTAGTGGTAAACGCGCAAATTGAGTTTCTCGGGGTTAAATTAATTAATTAATTCTTTAGAAAATGCAAATAAATATTTAGCTAACCTTAAAAATAGTTAGCTCTCTTGGCAAACAATCTACTTATTGTCTACAATGAACAAATCAAAAATTTGATCGCGCTAGGAGAAGATAGTTTCAGTTCACATTCAAAATTTTAACCGAAACTAACAACTAACTTTTATCAAAAAAGAGTGCAGTGCAAAAGAAAGCAGGCTCCTTTGCACAGGATGCCGGCTAGATTATGGGTACTACAACGGCACCTATTTCTGCCGTGAAGCAGTAATCTGTAAGCATTAATGTGTTTCGGTCTGAAGGGCGCCGTAGCTAGTGAAATAACTGGGCAAATGAGACTTAACATCTTATGTCTCAAGGTGACGAGCGCAGTCGTAGTGCCCCTCAGAACTTTTGGATTTTTCAAGAATCCTGTGCGGCTCTGCATTGTTATGGGCAGGGCGTATTAATTACAATCAACTTAAAGTCCTGCTCGTCTCATCCCTTATAGTCATGTCTTATTAAATAAATATGCTGGGAGAGTTTCTCGCGCCGATTCTTCTCTCTCAGTGCGCCATTTGTTTCCGAAGCGACAGTAGTATTAGAAATGACATCAAAAAGAATTCTAAAGGACTTCTCGATTTTGAGAAAATAAATGCCTTTTATTTACAAAATGGATTTGATAAAAACATTCGAACATCAAGACAATCTTAAATATCTTTTTAAATTATATTTGTTCACGTATAGCACACATTCAACTGGTGCTTATTTAAATAAAGATTAAAATTTGTCTTATTACATTGTTTAAATTGTATTAGTTTCAATGTCAGAAGGAAATATAATGTTGCTTTGCGACACGGACGGGTATCTCGATTACTTGGTAAATATGTCGGCATATAACTGTTGAGTAAAGCATTCAGCAGTCATATCAGGTTGTGTGATAGTGCTTGTGTGTTTGGGATAACATTTGCTGGCTGCTGTGTTAGGTAAGCTTTCAATATTGGTGGTAAACATAATACCGAAATGGTATTTAACTCTAGTAGAAGCAAATGTTTGATCTCATCTTTGTATATTTTTACACATAGGTAATTTATACGTGAAGATAGACCTTATTCATAATGGTCTTATAACTTAAAACAGCCGCTAAAGAGTGTTATTTCTCATTCTGACTTAGGTCAATAGAAGAAGGCAGAGTGAGAATTAGCAATGCTTTAAGTTAGCAGACTATTATGAATAAGGGGGAGAGTCTCTTGCTGTTAGACAACCGATAAAAACAGGCCAGGCTTAATACTTTAGTGACAAGCTACGTCTTACACTGGCGATTTGTATGAGCACTTTGTGTAAGTATGCGTGGATTGCTCAAAATCGAGCTTTAACTGTCTATCGTCACACAAATAAAACTGAAAACAAAATTTTATGAACGATGCGTGACTCGAACCCGCGGACTCTCGTGTTCGGTGCGAGCTCTCTTTTCGACTGAGCTAACCGTTTGAGTGACGTATCGTCATAAAATCTTGTATGCTTTGTTCAACTCTCAGGTTGTGGTTGAAGCCACAACCTGTCATAGTCTATCTAAAAGTAGAAATGACCTAAGTCTTTACATTTATAGTTAGGTTATTATATGGCTGGTTTTTACGATGCTATAGCTACACCGAAGGATAAGAGCAATCGTTCAAGTTCTGTTGTGGACTGTAGAGAGGAAGAACCTCACGCTGTTCGCCCCTTTTGGCTATCAAGAGAACTCGTAGAGTTATTGCAGATACATGTATGGTGCTCTGAAGAAAATATTTCTGGCTATAGTAAATTTCCAATTATTTTTAGTCAATAGCTCGTAAGAAAAGTATTGTATAAATAATTATAATATATATTAATATTAGCTTCGATCTGTGCTTCGTAATAGGCCTGGCCTAACCTGTGCAAAGAACGACTACGAACTTAAATTTAGCCATAGGATTCCCTTTTCTTTCACTCGACTCGCGACTTTTGTTCCACTAGTCGACCTGCTATATAGTTAATGAATCAAATTTTCAAATTCAAATATTTTTATTCATAATAGGATGTGGCGTCACTTATTGAAAGTCAAAAAACTACCACCCATTCCAAAATGAATGCCTCAGACCTGAGAAGAATGGGCACAACAAACTCTGCGGGCTTTATTTTTTCATCGAATAAATATGGTTATAAAGTAATATTGTACAATTAAACTTATTATTTAATAGCCTGAGGGCGGTCACTCCATTCCCTATCATTGTATCTGTTGGATGCACCTAATTGTGACTAATCATGACCATCATGTTCACGTAGCATCCTTACACAAACAATGAGTTCAAGCTCTAAAAGTTGATGCATCTACTATACGATAATTTATGTATATACATATAATTCTTTATTACTTTTCTGGAAATAATTTATATTATTTAAACACGACTCATATATTGGATGCAGCACCTTACTAACTAATTTGTTATGTATGTTACAGCCATTGTAAAATACTCTATTTGATTGGAAAGAGTGGCCGTTGAGTTTCTTATATGTTCTTTAGCTCAACTTTTTACAAAGTTTAGGCCTATTTGAATAAAGTTTATTAGACTTTGACTTTGACTGGCGTCTTTCCTGATATATTGGCACGGCCTTATAAAATCAGTCTTACCCTTAAAACGTTTAAGGTCACTATAATTGTAATAATGAGTATCGTGCTATGAGATGACAAGTGAACAGGCAGACACCTTGATAGCGCGAGATAATTGCTTGCAGCATGACAGCTGTCGCGCGGTCGTGTCTGTTAATGATAACAGCGGCAACTGTATATCACAGACTCATTCATAAATACACTAAGGCTTTTACGACTTTATTGAAAAAAAAAACATTATGTAGGCTTGGTTTTAAAAAAAAATTAAGATTAAGAATTAATATCGATTGTGTTATTTAGGTCAGGTTAGAAGCTACTGAAACCGATTTTGATAAAATTTGGTACAGCGTAGGACTAGAGCTTGGGAAAGGACTAGGCTACATTTTATCCCGGAAAAGTCCGTGGTTCCCGCAGGATTTATGAAAAACTGAAATTGACATCGATGAGCTATAACTATACAAATAGTAGGTTTAATTTGCCATAGCAATCTTCCTCGAAATAAGATTCATATGATATGGTGAGAACGGGAGCGGAAACGGACTCCGGAACTGGAATAGGACCGACCCTTTATCTACGCGGACGGTGTCGCGGGCATCACCTAGTGTTAAAACACACAATTACTTTAAAATTGAAATGATGATGATGATGATTGATGATGTTATATTGCAATTCACTCAACATGGATTCCGAAAATGGACATTGAAAGATGCAACACTTAAATTGTCAAAGGTTTTTAAGTACTTTGTAAGAAGAGTAATGTCGTAAAATAAGTTTTTTACCTTCAGGGCAACAATTATTTTCTATATATGTATTGCCAACATATGACGATAATTTGGTGGGATAATGTTCCATCGCTGGTGATAATTTTAGAAGTTATTGTTTTTATGGAAGCGATCATGATGATGGGAAGGCATCACCGGTGCCCATACTCTCCTAATGGAATACTGGAATCACATGAGAGTTGTTGGCCTGTAGTAATTAGCAGTAATAAGTGGAAGACACATTTACTCGTCGTTATTGTTGATGCGCTAGAAGGAATCTTGTGTCTGTTCGAGCAGTTCTAGAATATTCCCTTTAATTAATGATTTTCTCTCATTCACTTATATCGGTTTTTATAGTATATTGTTTGTTTCAGGTTGGCACCTGCATAATAGGGAGCCATACGCCTCGGCGAAAAGACGGGTGCGATACGCACTCGTGGTAAGTAATTGACTATTCAATAAAATTAAAATATCTTTATTTGAAGTTCTCTACAGAACTTAGTTACCAAAATCTTAATTAGAAATACAATAATAAATACATATTAGTGTTTTTATTTTTAATAAGGTTTAAATTTAATCTAAATAAGTTTTTTTTTTAATTTAATTGTTTTCTTCATTCGTATTACCATCATTAAGCACGTTTATAATTAAAATGAGCGCAAGTAATTCAGAAGGTTATAATATGATGTTGATATTGTTTATGATTATGTTGAATGGACCCGGTTTAATTAGCACCAGGCTAATTAAACCGTGTCCAAATATAACGAACGACGACACAAGACAGTGTGGCGAGACGAGTTACTTACGTATGGGCAATACTTTACAGGCACATCTGACATTACGTCATTCTCAGGGTGAATAAGATTATTTTGTAAGTGTTACGGCCGAACGGATCGTCCGGCGTACCGCTTTGCTCTTTCCTTCATTAATTCTCATAAAAAAGCTAGTCGTTCAAAAACTCAGTCATCAATAGTTAGATTAAAACAACAATAAAAACTCTTATTTCGATCCAGACTTTCATTTAAAATTTGAAATTTAGTTGTTTTCGTATAAATATTAACCTGCGAAGTGTGGTGGGTATAAAAGCCTTCCGGTAATCTACGCAAAACAATATTGTTTTAGGTTATACGTTATCAAAGTTAAGGTGTCTGCCCACTTGCCCCATTTCCAAATTCTGTTCTCGGATTCGTGACCGATATAAAAGCCGTCTGGGGATCTATTAGGATAATATAATATACGTTCCGCTCTCTAAAGATTAAAGATTATTATAATATATAATTATTATTATGAAATGTTACAAAAATCCGAAACTAATGCGATTTTGCTTGATCTGTGTCCGAGCCCTCTTGAGCCCAGTACAATGTGGGCAAAACTGAACATAATCTATGACATGGCTCACAAGTGTGTGTTGGTTTCCTCGTGATATTTGCTTTACCGCAAGAATGTCGAATTCTGCAACGCTCTGCATTATCAATGGCGTAATAAACTGGACTGATTACATAACATCAAGTGCTATTACTTGGTCATTGATACATTTATTATTGACACTAATAATATAAGTTGTCATAATTTGACGTCTCATCGTCTAGTGGACGCAGACCTTGACCCGGCCTTGAATGTAACATGTTTTGTGTGAATTTTATATAAGCTGGGACGGTCACTGATGCGGTGCCGATCTGTTAACTAAGTCTACTCATAGACTACACACATCCATATATCTATCGCGACTGTACTTCGAGGCACCGATCATAAACTTAAATTAAATGAGCAGAGAGTACATCTAGTGAAAGTTGGTTTATGTTTCACGACAGTACTTTGTTATTCCAATAAAAAAATAAACCCGATGATGATTCACACTTCGTAGGCAGGCGTGAGGAACCCCGAGTGCCCCTCAATCTGAACTTTGGTAGCGGGGTGGTGGGGAGGCTTTTAGCACAGGATGCCCGGCAGCTGCGGCGGAACACACCAGAAGGTGTTAAACCGTATTGTGTTCCAACTGGAAGGGGTGTGCAGATAGTAAAATTACTTGGCTTCTCCACACTTAACATCTCATAAGATATTGACACTTATCTCAAGTATAATCAAGGGGCGAGTTCAATCAATAATCCTTAGCGTTATTATGGTAAATGATAACGTACTGCTCCTCTCGTTACTCCACCCCCATAAAACAAAAATTCAATCAATGGGATATGTAGAATTCGAAATCATTTGGCCCGGTATCATCCACCAAAGCGAAGAGTAGAGGTGATGAGGGGAGTTAAGCTGAGAAGCTGTCAGGTTATTTCCACCAGAGCTGAGCGTCGCTTGATCGCTAGACGCGGCACATAATTCTATAGACAAATGAGACATCTCCTCTACTCTGCGCTTGATCCATTTCCACCAAAGCTAAGCGGAGAGATGTGGAAATATGATTGGTTATCAAAATACATCTCCTCCCCTATCCGCTTTGGTGGATACCGGGCTTATGAACACGGGAACGGTGATTATCAGACAATAAGTTGACATTATAAACAATAGTAATAGAACTAAAGTTTAAAAGTAGTTCCATATGAGCTCCCGCGAATTTATGCGGCCCACTGTTCCTTCTTCCTTGTATGTATGTATGGAGGCACCATGCGGCTAGCAGGCAGCCACCATGTTGGTTAAGGTGACTGTTCACGTCTCATGCGTATAATTTGTTATCTGCGTGTCCCTTACATGTACATAATTCAATTAAACAATGACCCACTTTGATAAAACCGATCAAGATATAATATCGCTTGCTGATAGCTTAGATTGTTCTGATTTAGTAGTATTTATGCAATATAAAACATTTATAAACTGGTTATATCCTGAACTTAAAACAAAATTAAGATTCTGCTTATTTGCAAAATAGTAGTCCACAAGAAAATTTTATTGATGTAAACTTTGCGGAAATCCATAATTATCTAAATGTTTTGAGTTTTCTAAAGTGTTAATTCCGCCAATATTTATCTTTAAATTCGACACGTGTTTCGCCTCCACACGGGGCATCCTCAGGAGATGTTGACTCGCCAATCTCTGGCACGAGACTCCTCATGTAGAGGCGAAACACGTGCAGAATTGTTGAAAGACATATATTAGTGGAATGAACACTAAAGAAAACTGAAAATATTTGGATAAGTAGTCCAACAGCGAAGGCACGTATGACGATTGACGACCCTAGGAAGATTGTTAAAGTTTTTTATAGGTGGTTTCACAAAACGAACAGAATCTTAACGTGATAGTAATTGTTAATAAGCTCTACTCGCGCCGAGCTCAAATTTATTGAAAACCCAAAATTGTAAACAGCGATTGCGATGTACTACACCTGGAGGAGCCGCACAGATATTTACATCAGAATTAGTATGAATATTGAAAGTGATGCACTCAACACGATGTACACCAAACACGTGCAAATTATTTCGCGTACCGATTCGCAATGGAACAAATCGTTACACAGCGTGGGGACGCTGCGCGCTTTCTTTTACTGCCGCACCCTGTCGTTGCTCCGTTTAGTGCCGAGTTGGGTCTTCTTCTTCCTCCTAGTTCTTTTTCCCATTTACTTTCCCTGTGTTTTTTATTTACATTCTCGGCTGTGACGCGTGTTAGTTGTCTCCACTTCACCCATCCAGTTGTTGTCCTGTGAGTGACGACTTTGTTGGGTTACTATTTGTATTTTTGACACATATCGTAGAAGCCACTAGTTTAGCAACACACGCTAATTTGTAGCTACGCGTGTGCTTGTTTAGAAATCCCTGTAAATCTTATCAACATATGAAAGTAACCAGTCAAGTTAATGGAGGAAAATCTAGGTAAAATTGTTTCTACTTCAACGTACTACGTACTTTCGTAGATAAATTCTTAGGTGACAATCAACGGTGATTTCCTCAAGCTTACAACTTAACATCCTTTAACTGATACAGTGCGTCCAAATTATTGTGAACTGGGAAACAATATTAATGACCACTGTCCATATTGTAAAACATTACAGAAAATAAGTTAAGTGTCAAAATCATTTATAATATTTTAATAAATTCTTTACCGTCTTCTCTTATTTGAATCTATGATTCTCCAGAGTTAGAAACTTATAAATATATAATTAATAATTGTATTATATCGTGTTTTTATTGATCATATTTATCAAGATGGATTAGCTTGTAATTTTGTCCTCAGATAATGTTTTCATTAAGATGTCGTTTAAACATCCTTAACTATAGATTGATCATGGTCTTATTGTTGCAATCACATTGTTAGGTGCTAATCGTCTCTTAATCAATTTAATTACATGAGCGACTTTAGTTATATTTGAAGTGAAAACTTCGATGGGTATAAAATGTTAAACTCGCGTCATGACATGTGACCTGATCGAAAATTTGTAAGACAGTTGTTGAAATTATGGACGAAAGTTGATTCTTCTGAGAGATAAACTTTTTAATGTAAAATAATTGTAATAGTTGCCATTTTTGTGTACAATAGCGCAATAAATGAATATTGTATTTAACCACATGAATGCTACTACTTTTATGCTCATGAATATCGCAATACGTGCAAAATTATTCTCTAACCATTCCAAAATGCACAACGTTAATCTTTCTCTTAATCTGTGTCTTAACTCCCGGAGTGTAACCCGTTATTTTTTTCTTAGATTATTACTTGTACCTACCGATTAGCAATCTTTTTTGATCAAAGACAACGAGGGCCTAAAGTTAATGAACATTTCATGAGTGGTCCAAAATTATTTTACATTGAACTATTCCGACAAAAATATTTAGCAAAATTATTGATTTCAACAGAAATTACGATTAAGTACCATTTCCATTACCATACTAAATCTTGTAATATAGTTTCCGTTCAAGCGGGGTAGGAATGTAAAATGGAATGTCAAATAAAATGCAGCTCACGTACACGACACGACGTGGCGCGGCGACCGGACGAACTTGCCGTAAACAGAATTACGTATGGCACCGGCACCTGGTTTATAAGCTTTAGTTTCTCGAGACCCCAATTTAGCTCGGCCTGATAGGATTGTATATGACACAATGCCAGCGACCATCATAGCTTCTAATATAACCTAGCTTAAATGGTGGCCTGAACGGAATAAGATGACGCCTTGTGCAATGTTAACTATGCCCTTATTTTTTGCTTAAAAATTAGAATATGTATCTGTAAAATGAAGAATTCATCTTCGTTAAGGATTGAGTATATACTACGTCTGTCATTTGACATAAGTTTGAAATAGTAGTAATAACAGTATGGTGATTGACGACGAAGTATAATCTGGCTAAGTGTGAAAGCGAGCACTTGCTTAAAATGTAGTGGATTTCGGCTATCTACGTTTTTTGCAAGATTATAGCCGTCATCTGTCAATCTTGCGTAGAGATGTCGCTTCATTGTGTGTCTTCTACCGCATTTATCATGGAGAGTGTTCCGAAGAGCTGTTTCACCTGATTCCTGCCGCAGAATTCCACCTTCGCACGACACGCCACAAATTAGGATATCATCACCACCATCTGGATGTGTGGCGGTTTTCCAGAGCGCGGTTTTCACGGAGCTTTCTTCCACGTACTACAAAGCTGTGGAATGAGCTTTCTTGTGCGGTGTTTCCGGGACGGTAGGACATGGGTACCTCAAAAAAAGCGCGTACACCTTCCTTAAACGCCGACAATGCTCCTGTGAATCCTCTGGTGTCGCAAGAGAATGTATGCGGCAGTGATTATTTCTTTTTATGAAAATAAGAGACGAGACGGGCAGAACGTTCAGCTGATGGTAATTGATACACCCTACCCATTACAATGCAGTGCCGCTCAGGATTCTTGAAAAACCCAAATCTTCTGAGCGGCACTACAATTGCGCTCGTCAACTTGACACATAAGATGTTAAGTCTCATTTGCCCAGTAATTTCACTAGCTACGGCGCCATTCAGACCGAAACAAGGCAGAAATAGGTGCGGTTATGGTACCCATAATCTAGCCAGCTTCCTGTGCAAAAGGAGCCTCCCACTTAACAGGTGACCCGTACGCTCGTTTGTCCTCCTTTTCCATAAAAAAAAAAACTCATTTTATACATGTTAAGTTTGTTTTAATTAATTTTATCGCGATTACATAATTCGCGAACGGGCGCAATAATACAAGCACAGAGGGTCGTCGGTTTCGAAGCGTCGATCCCGATTCCCACAACCAATTAATCTGCTCTCCATCGGGATCTGAACTAGTTGTTGGAGTGATACTTCACCGGGCGAGTGCTTACTTAATTACAGGCGGCCCGGTTGTTCCGTTTTTATAATAACTTCGGCTGAAACGTTCTGTTTATTCATTTTATCCATGATTTTTTTCATATGTTTGTAAGTAGTATGAAATCATTTCAATTTTTTTTATGAAAATACGGGACGAGACGAGCAGGATGTTCAGCTAATGGTAATTTATACGCCCTGCCCATTACAATGCAGTGTCGCTCAGGATTCTTGAAAAGCCCAAAAATTCTGAGTGGTACTACATTTGCACTCGACACCTTGGGATATAAGATGTTAAGTCTCATTTGCCCAGTAATTTCACTAGCTACGGCGTCCTTCAGACCGAAACACAGTAATGTTGTGGTACCGTTGTGGTACCCATAATCTAGCCGGCATCTTATGGAAAGGAGCCTCCCACTGGTAAACCACCACTCAATCACCTTAATTTTCCCTACGTTATAAGAGTCGATCATCTTTTTACGTTTTTCTCGAGATCAGTAAGTTGTTTTTTTTAATTCGTTTAAATAATGAGAGCTCATTTGCACTGTAAGATTTTGAGCAAGGAATTTTTGCCTTTTCCATTTAAATAATTTAATATCATTTTCCTTTCTATATAACTCTTATATTATGTTAATTGCTGCTACGGAACCCTTCATGGGCGAGTACGACTCACACTTGCCGCTTTATTATTATTTTTTTCCTCGTTGCGCAATTTTATCCAGTGTCGTTTGAGGTATTGGGCACAGTTTGGTCGATGTACGCCACGTCGCTCGTCGGCCATCGCACGTCGCCAGAATAGCAAATGTTCGACTTTGTGTAACAACTTGCGCTGCCAGTCACCAGAGACAGCTTATTGATCGTGCATTCAATCATTATATTATATTTTAATCAATTACAATGTAAACATTGCCCTGTATACTTACTTAGACCAACAAGGCTTCAGTCTTCAGACCCAAGAGCTACCCGACACTATACCGAAGATATCGAACAAACATAAACTTGTTATCAGTCAAACTTGTAAGTCTTTTATTGGGCGATTTATATGCTTCTACAATATGATCCCAAAAATGCACATAACAAATGTGTTACGAAATGTAAAATAATTGTTGAAAAAGGTTTGTGTGGGAAAGGTTACTATAGCATAAACGATTTTCTTAATGATACCACAGACTGATAATGAAGCGAACACTCTCAGGCTCTTTAATTATAAATGTTTATTGTACGATATTACATAAAAGCCCGCCGAGTTTCTTGCGCCCGTTCTTCTCGGATCTGAGGCAGCTTATTTTGAATGGGGTGTAGTTTTTGACGTTTAATAAGTGATTTTGAATCCTATTTTGAACAAATATATTTGAATTTGAATATCCCAGACGTCAGCCTGTACGAGAAGGCTAAGTTCATATGGCCGCGCGGTACCGCGCGGAACTACGAACCGCGCGGCACAAGATCAATATAAACGATAATTATCGTCTACATTACCGCGCGGTACCGCACGCCAACGCGCGGCGCGCTCTGACCCGCGCGCAAGATCTAGAACCGCGCGCTGCCGCGCGGCCCAAGTATTTCAAACCTGTATCGACCTGTTCAGTTGATCCGCGCGCCTTGAGACGGAAAGACACATAGATCGATGCAATGAGTACCGAAGATGACATTGTGCCTATCGATTTGCTTATCGACGAAATCGAAAAAAGAGATGCGATTTGGAATCTTAACTCTAAGGATTATTCAAATAAAATATTAAAAAGAAGGTCTTGGGAAGAACTAGTTTTAATTTTTTGCAAAAATGATGATTCCGAAGAAAAAAAGAAAAATTTGGGTAAGTTGTTTTTTAATTAGTTTTATTTATTTAAAATAAGTTTTATAAAATCATCACCTATTACACCATTTTATCTTGCCAATCTAATTTACCTTCAGTAACAAAATAATTTGTGAATTTAGTTCGAATATTATCTACTTCATGGATTGCTCGTCCACTGTTAGTTGGATTCACATTAGGTAATGGCGCTGGATTGATCATATCATCCTGATTTATACCATCTCTCATCCTTACCAAGTTATGTAAAACACAAATAGCTTTGACGATATCAACAGCAAAATCTATCTTCACGTCTATTGGCCGGTGTAAGATACGCCACTTGTTACACATTATGCCAAATGTACATTCGACATACCTTCGTGCTAAAGAAAGGCGGTAGTTAAATATTTTTTTTTCTTTTGACAACATTTTACCACCATAGGGTCTCATCAAATTTTTAGTCATAGCGAAAGCCTCGTCAGCTACAATTACGTATGGTAGTTTAAATGCATCGCTCTCATTATTTGTGATAGATCTAGGCTCTGGTAAGTTCAACGAATTTTCTGAGAGTTTTTTGAATAATGACGTTTCCTTGAAAACACCCGAATCACTGTCTTTTCCGTAAGCTCCAACGTCTATCCATATGAAGCAATAGTTAGCATCACATAAAGCCATTAAAACTAATGAGAAAAAGTGTTTATAATTGTAATACATTGATCCTGATTCTGGTGGCTGTATTAAACGAACGTGTTTGCCGTCCAACGCTCCAACACAATTTGGAAAATATGCTTTATTTTCAAATTGTATAGATATTTGTGTCCAGATTTCTTTTGTTGGTGGACTCATGACCAAAGTTTTTAAATTTCTCCAAAAAACTTGGCACACTTGCTTAATTATACCCGATATCGTAGACTTGCCAATTTTATAACCATATTGTAACTCTGCAAATGAAGAACCAGTTGCTAGGTACCTGTAACATAATAGTTATTTAAGATACACGTGCATAAAGTAGATCTTTACCGAATAAGTGCTACAGTGAAAACACAAGCATAGCGAGTGTTTACAGTGTGGCACGCGAGCATAAAGTGCATATGCTCACGTGCCACGATAAATATTCCATTTCTATTCCTACTCCTATTCCTCGTCAAATTCCTATTCCCATACCTATTCCTACCCCTACTTACTCCTATTCCTACTCCTATTCCTATTCCTAATTCTATGTCTATGTCTATTTCTTTTAAGGAAATCTTTACTGAATAAGTGCTACAAAGAAAACACATTCATAGCGAGTGTTTACAGTGTGGCACGTGAGCCTAAAGTGCACAAAGTACAATTTGCATAAAGTACGAGTAGGTCATAAGGACTCTTTATGCACCCGTATCGTACAACATTTTTCAATAGTTTTGCAATGAAAACTAATAATTAATTATTTACTTTCTAGGATCGATTTTGCAAAAAAAATGGAAAAATTTACGAGATGCCTATGTAAAAGAACTTAAGAAAACAAAACATTTGAAGTCTGGTTCCTCAGCATCAACACCATCTTCATTTTCGTATTTCCAAAGATTGTCATTTCTTAAACAAGTTGTCCAGAAACGAAAAACTGACAACAGCCTTGATGTTGCGGAAGTTACAGAGAATCCTGATTTGGATAGTGCAGTTAACAGCAGCGGCGTTCAAGCTTCAACAGAAAATGTGCCCCGGAAAAAATTCAAACTTCACCCTGCCGATGAACATTTTGCAAATCTTTTACAACAAAGCATAAATACTCGAAATAATAATGCAGCAGAAAAGAAAGATGACGATGAAGATAAATTATTTTGTCTTTCATTGGTTAGGGAAATAAAAAAAGTTCCTGAAAACCGGCGTTTAAAACTGAAAATTGAAATTTATAATTTATTAGAACGATACCAAGCTACACGAGCACAGCCACTTGAAGATTTTAACTACCCGTCTACTTCATATAGCTCACAACGACCACCCAGAAACTATCATGCTTCATTTCAAAGTTCTCAATATAGCAACCCAATGCAGTACTCTGATAGAGAATCAACACAATATGGCTATACAACTAGTTCATACACTTCACCTCCCACAAGTTCATCGCAAGCAACATCACCCCCGGGTGATGTTACTTGTGACCCGTCATACGAAGATTCTCAAGAATTAGATCTGTTCAATTAAACTAAAAGTTAATTTGCCAAGAAGCCTCGCTCATAATTTCTTATTTTTTATAATTTTTACTGTGATTATGATTAATAAACAGTTAACTTACCGCAATGTTACAATGAGTTTTTCTTTTGGTGATATGCAATATCTTACAGCATTTTCACTGGATTTTAAATCATTTTCAATGAAATCGTATAAAAAATCAAAGGTTGCAACTGACATACGGAAATAATTAAAAAAAATTTCTTCATGTAACCTCAACTTAGGGTATAAGGTGACAAACAGGCTTGAAGAAAGTCTGTCACTTAATATTGGATGCACCCAGTATCGCCTTTGTCGTCTTCTGCGACGTCTCAGTCTTCTATATAAAATCCACAAGCAAATTGCCTCCTCCACGTCCATTGTATATCAATGTTAATGCCAGACTGGCGCTCGTATATACCCTGTCATGTGAACTCTCACATCGCGCGTCGGCGCGCGGTGCCGCGCGGCCATATGAACTTAGCTGAATAGTATGGCCCTAAAACAGTTTAAAAACAACATGGTGCCGGGTGATGATGGAATTACAGCAGAGCTTCAGTGAGGTGGTTGTACCCCTGTACTTAAGGCCCCTCAGAAACTATTCAATTCCGTCATCCTCGAGGGCAAAACGCCGCTAGCATGGCACAGAAGTATAGTGGTGCTGTTCTTCATAAAGGTTAAGATTGCCCTGTACTTACTTAGATCGCCATATATACAAATATGGTGGGCAAAGTACAACAAAAAACTTGCCGCAGTAGGTCTCGCAATGGGGTAAAATTAGCCTTGTTCAAGAACTAAAAAATAATTTCTACAATAATCTATACTAATATATAAAGCTGCAGTGTTTGTTTGTTTGTTTGAACGCGCTAAGCTCTGGTACTACTGGTCCGATTTGAATGATTCTTTCAGTGTTGGGTAGTCCATTTATCGAGGAAGGCTATAGGCTATGTTTTTTTTTTTCAAAATTAGGGATCCGTAATAAAATTGCTATTTTGTAACACAAGGTGTAAAATCGAAAATCTATTTTTGCGTGCGCTGCAAAAACTTTTGACAATAGAACAAAATGATGTACAGGCTATAATATAGGCAATATTTTATTACTTATAAAACTATCGCGTGAATTATACTCTATAAGGCAAAACAACGTTTGCCGGGTCAGCTAGTAATTAATAATCGCCGCTCTTGGATAACACTCCCCTTAATGCCTCGCCTAGTATTGTAATGCTTGGTCTCAAAATCTCGAGCGATTGCCAAATTTCGCGGTCACCTGGAAGACAAAGCAAAAAATTAAAATAATAAGTATTTTTTTTTCAAATATTAAAAGGCATAAAAGGCATTTATTTTCTCAAAATTGATTCCTTTAGAATTCATTTTGATGTCATTTCTAATATACTAGATTCTACTACCGTTTCGGAAACAAATGGCGCTCGGAGAGAGAAGGAGCGTTTTATATTTAAAATATATATGTATAAACTTTGGTGAAATTAGCATGTATTTAAATTGTATTTTAAGTGATTGAGGCTGACGTGCAATCTGTTGATTTTATGTCAATGAAGTATTTTTGACTTTGGAAATTGGCTGAACCATATCAGAAAATAGTGCATAATATTGTATAACTTTCTTCCTGCAATATCAAATGTGTGAATACGTGCTACGCCAACCTGAAAAGTAAACTACACGAAGTATAAAATATATTTTTGTACATATTTTGTGAAAACAATAATTTGAGAGCCTTCACGCCTTAAATATTACAAGCAAGGAGATTGGACTGAAGCCAAAATGCAATCAAATAACTTGGGTTGCTAGTTTTCTGATAAAATACATCCGAAGAACTGCAGAGCAGGTACCTGAGCTGGTAATTCTGGTAGTAAAACTAGCAAACTTGAATGTTCAAGTCGTATTTTACAAGCTATATGACTCGTATTTTATGAATCGCCAATTATTTTCACGCGTCGACGGGTTCGCAATGTAATTTTGACTGTGAACTCACTTGGTAGCCACTTTACTAAATGGACGGTTAACTTGTACAATGCTAAGTCTTTAATGTTATTCTTTTGGCTCGCAAGTTACATTTAAGTTGGGTACGTCGTCATAAAATAATTTTATAGACAAACTAGCTGACCCAGCAAACGTTGTATTGCCATATAAAGTAATAAAAAGAATTCAATAATTAAAATTTTTGGCATAAAAAAATAGATGACGGCCGATTCTCAAACTTACCAAATATATCGTACTACAATTATTGTATTCGATTGCCATCCTGCAGCCCCTATTGCGTATCTGTGGATGGAACAGAATAATATAAAAATCGCGATACAAAAATAGTTGTACATCATAGAAGGTCGATAATTTTAAGTTGTATGTATTTTTAATGCTGAACCACAATAAAATAAAAATAAAAACATTGTCAAAAAAAATATTTTGGGGAGTATATATTATTATAATCTGTATGTCGTCGGTAGCTTTTATAAAATCCTATTTAATTTTTGGATACAGTCGCTGGGATTGTCTTTATTAAACTTAAAATTCCATACTTTGATAAAACCTTCACCCTTCGCAGCTAAATATTGGATCTGTGAACCGGGGCATTATTTTAATGGAGCTACTTTGCCTCACTGCTTCTCACGAATTTCGTTAAACAGTATTTTTTTTGCATATACCAGTCTTTGATAAAGACCTCCAGGTTAGGTTAGGTTGACCCGAGCCTCCAGTCGGAAAACATAGTGGCAATCACCATTGAGTTCTGCGACTGGACACTTGGGATTGTGTCCGCCTACCTGGATGGGGGTAAGCCCCTGGAACCATACCTGGAATGTTTGTCCAGTGTCCGATCCAAATTGGGAACCTTGAGCGTTGTGATCGGAGGTGACTTCAATGCGCGGAGCCTCTGGTGGGGCAGCACGCTTGAGGACCACCGGGGAACCGAATTGGCAGGGTACTTTGATGACAACGAGCTGCACATCCTTAACACTGGGACCGAACCCACATTAAAATCAGTAGCAGTAGCTCCATGGTCGAGATATTCAATTTGACCACCCGCCTTTCCGACGCGCCTTAATTTTTATTAATTTTTCTTTTTAATCTAATCAAAGTTCCTGCTTTGCCAGCCAGCTTTTACTATTTTGGGTTCAAAAGAGTTTGCACCTTATCCTCACTATTTATCAATAGCTCCTCGTATAACAAGGTATAAGATCTGTGTTTGAAAACAATTAACAAAACAATAGCGACAATCTTAAAAATAACCCAACTAAAGATTAATTCTGCCTATTGTTGAACTTTCAACTGTAGTCTCTTGGCAGAATCATACAATTTGGTTGCGACAAAGAGTAAGTAGTAGTATTACTTCCTTATTTTCTTTGTTTCTAACAAATATCTCCAAGGCACCGCGATGATTAATTTTTTACGAAACGTCCTCCAAAACAAAAGCTTTTAATAGCTTTTTGTTTCGGTATAAGCTGGTCAGCGGGGGGATTAATAGCTACAAATTGCCTAAGGCGTGCCGTTAGCATTTCTACAAATCACGCGATTTTAGTTTAATCAATAATACCACATGAGGATTTTATTTTTATAATCTCGCGCGTCAAGGGGTTAACGTGTCCCTATTGCTACTTAAGTCTGTGATGTGTCTGCAGGAAGTCTCATCATCATGTACTTCAATATAGTGGTAGCAGATAGTATAGATTATTTAGTTTTTACTGTATTTCACGTGGTTGGTGTCTCACTACAATGATCAAGTGCATCATTGTCTTCATAAGTGTGCATTTACCAGTGGGGAGGAGGAGGCCACAGGCTGCTGGCTAGGTTATGGTATCACAACGGCGCCTATTTCTGCCGTGAAGCAGTAATGTGTGAACATTATTGTGTTTCGGTCTGAAGGGCGCCGTAGCTAGTGAAATTACTGGGCAAATGAGGCTTAACATCTTTCGTCTCAAGGTGACGAGCGCAATTGTAGAGGCGCTCAGAATTTTTGAGGTTTTTCAAGAATCCCATTGCATTGTAATGGGCAAGGCGTATCAATTACCATCAGCTGAACGTCCTGCTTGTCTCGTCCCTTATTTTCATAAAAAAACATATAAGAGACAGCAATTCATTTGATTGTAGAGTTCGTGTTCAGACGTCTTCTGGAATACTGACTCAATAATTTTTATTAATCATCCATTTAGGATTAAAAATCTTCGTGTTGTTTCTAAAAAATATTGTTTGTTGTTCCTTTTTCGTATATTACCAATGATATTACGCTTCCAAAAATGATTTGAACTTTAAATTCAGATTCGAGGACGAAGCACAACAAAAAATCATGAGTTTATGAGGTCGCAAGCGTTTCACAAGATCATTACAGCACAAGAAATTTGGCACGACGCGCCACCCGGCTCAAACATCTCGCATCAACTTACACTCGATTGGTCCGAGACTTTAAATTGTTTTAGGACAAATCCCTTTAATAGTCATTGTATTCATAGTCGTGCGTTAGTAAACGGTGTTTGGATTAGATTGACGTGTTTCATTACTTAGGCTCTAGAAGCCCGTTCGAATAAATTGAATTCGAAGGACCAGTTTACTAGTGAGAGGCTAATTTGCACAGGATGCCGGCTAAATTGTGGGTACCACAACGGCGCCTATTTCTGAGCGCAGTTGTAGTGCCACTCAGAATATTTGGGTTGTTCAAGAATTCTAAGCGGCACTGCATTGTAATGAAAAGGCATAAAAGGCAGTGCGTATCAATTACCATCAGTTGAACGTCGTGCTCGTCTCTCCCCTTAATGTCATTAAAAAACAAAGAATTTGCTATCCCTGTCTGTCACGTCTAATGCACGAGATGGTAAAACAATATTTGAGTGCCTTCGTAAATTTAAAACTTTACAAGCTAAATAAGGCTAAGGACGCAATCTGAAGCTCAAATATTCTTCCGTAGACATATTCGAGCAGTTTATACAAGAAACTTTCGAATCATCACCACATTGGGGTTCCGTAGCCAAATTGCAAAAATTTGTCCGTGTATGTCATAGCCCCATTTAGTTCCAAAACTAGAAGAACTTATACTGTTGAAACTTGGTAAGTAGATGTATAGTCTGTGAACCGCAATAACATTTACACACAAAAATAGAACGAAAACAAAAAAAAATCATCAACGTGTGTGGTCTATGGATAGGTCTTGAGGTTTCTTATATATTTTTTTTCTCAACTGAATAGTTTGCGCAAGAGACACTTCCAAAGTGGTAAAATGAGTGTACCACCTGGTAACTTCTAAAATAAGAGAATGATAAAACTAAAAAAATAATGTACATTACCATGCAAACTTCATTCTAAAGTTGGTTTGAACGAGATCTAGGTGTTTTTTTTTAAAACGTCATAAATCGTAAACCGCAATTTTCCTTTCATTCAATCAGCTCGAATATAAAAAAAAAAAACATATTATATTACTTGCTGCTACGGAACCCTTCATGGGCGAGTCCGACTCGCACATGGCCGCTGTTTAATGTCCCGTCCCTATTCTTGGTGAGATTAAATTTCACCTTGAGTAAGATCCGGCCATGAAGTCAGTAGCATTTTTTATTTTTGTCAGGATATTATTGTCTTCAAAAAACTAATAAGTCTTGTAACTAATTCTAGTAGGCTTCATAAGATACATAATAGCTTTAAGGGTAAATGTATACACTTCTATAATAAAGTCCCAGCCACTGTTCAGGCATTATCTATAAATAAATTTAAATGTTTTATAAAAAAATGGCTTTGTCGTAAATCCTATTACTCCACTGCTGAATATCTAAATGATCGGACAGCCTGGGACTAGATTGTGATTATTTTATAGCGATAGAAATGACTGTACAATATTGTATATTTTTATTGAAAAGAGCGCAAAAAAAGAATGCTGGGAGAGTTTCTTGCACCGCTTCTTCTCTCTCAGAGCGCCATTTGTTTCCGAAGCGGTAGTAGTATCTAGTAGTATAAAAAATGACATCAAAAAGATTTCTAAAGGAATCAATTTTGAGAAAATAAATGCCTTTTTATAAGTGCGCTCCAACCCCATCTACTTATAACTACATCTTCAAAGTTGTCAAAGACTTAAGACTCCAATATGTATGCAAATCCAGGAATACGGCTCCTGAATGGCAGTTATGATGCGACCCCGGGGACCTCGAATGTTTCCAAAGCCGAACATTAATCACCTGCCTATCGTACTCGATAACGATCTTAATTAACGGATAGATTATTTGGTTATTGTTATCACTTATAATATCTACGTGAATTACGAAAGTTATTGTTAGAATGAGGCGCGATGTTATCATCGTATTTTCAAACGACACTGCGTCAAGAGACCGCTAGTATGTAGTAGTTTTATACAAGTCTGCAAAATAAATGAAAAACTCAAACAAAACTGAAAACAAAATTTTATGAACGATGCGGGACTCGAATGAGAGTTGAACAAAGCATACAAGATTTTATCAACTATACGTCACTCGAACGTTTGGCTCAGTTGGAAAGAGTGTGCTCACG
Source organism: Leptidea sinapis (assembly GCF_905404315.1). Taxonomy (NCBI): domain Eukaryota; kingdom Metazoa; phylum Arthropoda; class Insecta; order Lepidoptera; family Pieridae; genus Leptidea; species Leptidea sinapis. The sequence goes on from NC_066297.1 coordinate 3,301,498, forward strand.
GAACGCGAGAGGTCCCGCATCGTTAATAAAATTTTGTTTTCAGTTTTATTTGTATAATTAATCAGAGAAGTGAGGGTGATGAACTTTTTAGCATTCGATATATGCACCGTGTGGGTGCTATAGGCCGACCGTTTATAGTCCTCGCCTGCGGGCTACAGGGGCGCGGAGGTATGACGACAAAGGGGACTGAGACAGGTGCGGGCGGCGGGCAAATTTTTGTAATCGCTCATTTCGTGTATATCTCACTAAGCGCCCCCGCCGCGTCCATGGTGCGTCGGAGCGTGCAACTCCGAAAAAGTGGCCGTGATTACGACTTGGGCCTTAAACTTGCGCTTCCTAACTTAGCCATAGTTTTCGCATATCTTTATGTCAGTCAAAGCCAGGGGAGCGTGGCTGAACCAGTGAGCCCTTCGTGTGGGATGATCAACTCCCCAGGCCAATTGGCTTCCTCTTCAGCAATAAGGACGATTAGTTATTATGATTCCATCGCAAAAAAAGTAGGTTAAAGCAAAATTCAGTTCAATTTCTTCTACAATCCACTTTAAATAGAACAGGTAATACTTGAAATGCAAGGCAAGTGCGGCTCAGATACGAGAACAAATAGTATTGAGGTTTCATCGAACCGAGAATACCTTCATGTATTATGGAAATACGTCGGGGACTTAGCAAACCGGGGGATGAGGTTCTATTTTCAGTCGACACAATATAGATATATATTTATTTCACGGAGGAATGGTTAATTTGGTGTGGATTTGTAACACAATTTTTGACTGGAAAAGCGTTTTGTAGAAGTGCAGTATTATAGCGAGACAGTTGTAGGACGGCCCAGTTAAAAATCATTCCCATGGGTAGGTATACAATGTGTAAACTATATCAGCCATTGTATGAAAAATGCGTAATGACAACTGGGCTTGGCCTCGCTTACATTAGTATAAAGTGTAAAAATGATTTTTTTTATAAAATCTTTATAGTGTATAGATAACACGGCACGTTTACGCTTTTACCTTTTATATACCTATAGTATAGAAAAAGCATACAATTTTAATATACCAAAAACCTGACTCTAAATGGATAAATTTAGGAGTAAACCAGTAAAAGATAATTAATGAAGAAATACCTTGCAAACATCGACTTTCCAATATTAGCACTACTTGAAATGCAGGGTAAGTTTAGCTGAGCTATGATAGCATTTTTCAAATAGAGGTTTACATTGAGAATTCATCGAACCAAGAATACCTTCATACATTATTTAAATACGTCGGGGCTTAATACGAATTAGGAGAGGTGGCTTTCTATTTGCGGACGTCATGGATTATTTCTATTTGTATAAAAGACGAGGCGATCTTTGAGAGAGGAGCGCTCGATGTTAAAGACAGATAGGTGGATATTAGCTACTGAAATTTTTCAACAAATCCGGCCATAAATATTGTTACATCTTTCTAAAAACTTCGGATGTCGGTCATTTTCAAGACAATGGAAAAGCTAGGTATTAGTCGTATGTTCGTATATCGTACTATCGATAGATATACCAAAACAACCTCTATCGAAGGTTAAATAATGGGACGACCGCGTGCTGTTAGAACTAAAAAGGCTGTTAAAGCCAGATTTCGACAAAATCATAAGAGCACTTGAAGGGCTGAAGCTTGATACTTATCTTTGATGTACAGGAAATGCCCTAAATCAATCACTACAGTTAAAAAGATGACACAATGGTTTTCCACAATTGAAGAGCTCTATAATAAGCAAAATAATAATAATAATATTGACACACTTTTTTTACACAAATTACCTTGGCCCAAATTAAGCATAATATATAGCCTGTGTTATGGATTGCAAGACAACGATATATTTAATACGATATATTAACTAAAAAATATACATAAATACATTTAAACATCCATGACTCGGAAATAAACATCCATATTCATCATATAAATGCTTGCACCTACCGGGATTCGAACCCGGGACCTCTAGCTTAGTAGGTAGACTGACAGAGTGTTCGCTCATAGCTCCAAAGAGGCTTCACAAGTGGTTGAAAAGGTGCATCGGGTTCATCAATATCAGTGAAGGTTTGGTGGGAGGTGTGTTATCAAGATGGTATAAAGCTTAATGTTTGTGTTAATAGGAGTGAAGGCTTCACCCAAAATGTATCAAGAGACTTTCGCATATAAAATCTGAAACCACTATTAAAATTTAAGTTGTGGTCAGTTTAAGAAGACATGGCCTGCTAGTCAAAAAGTGCTAAGGCAGTCATTTTGCATAGAGTTTTTTTACATTTATTACTGACAAGACAATAACCTTCTATGTATTTACATAGAAGTTTGATTAGGTTGTTTGTTACAATTTATTCGAATTCAAATATTTTTATCCAAAATAGGATGTGACATCACTTATTGAAAGTGAAAAAAATACCACCCATTCCAATAAGAATACCTCAGTCCTGAGAAGAAAACTCAGCGGGCTTTTTTTTCATCTAAAAATATGTTTACAAAGTAATATCGTACAATTAAACTTATTATTTAATAGCCGTTCGCTCCATTCTCAATCTGTGGAATCATTAAGAAAGTCATTTATTTTCTAGTAATCTTTACCACGCAAACGTTTTTAACAATTCTTTTGAATATCGTAATACTTTTGTTTTGAACATTTTCTGGAATCTTGTTATAAAAGCATATACATCGCCCCACAAAAGACTTCTTAGCCGAGTAATAAGCATAACAAGTTTAGGTTTGTTCTTCGTGTTAATATCGTAATAGTCACAGTTTCTAGAATATTCCTCAATGTGCAGAACATTGTCAAGAATATACTGTGAAGCAACAGTCAAAATGTTTATTTCTTTAACTAGTTTTAAAAGTCAATTGTCAAATAATCGCGACGCGTGCCATTTGAGATTTGAAGTAGTGTTTCATGTTATAATTTGCAAGGAGCACGCGTTTGTATATCGTCGTATGCGGCGAGTAATCTCGACAACTTTGCAAAAGTGGCTCTTCAGTAAAATGTAGAGTTACCTAATTGCATGTCCTTGAATCACGTGCAGTTAAGTTTACGAAGATTTAAACAAGTGTGGGCGTGGTTTGTGTCCGTGTAACTTGCAGGTTAGCGACTGAGATGCTTTTATTGCTCGCACTTCAGCATCAACTTGGATTTAAATTCTGCAAAAGCGCGAATAATATTTCGTTGCTTGTTTTCTACTTATATAAACTCGAAACTCGCGTAGCTGGTTATAGTTTTAGCAAAATGTTTTCAGTGTATCACGTTGGGTCGGATATTTCACAACCCCGCGTTTCGTGAGAAAGTTTCTTTTTTGGACACCTAAGAGCTGATACACCTCAAAAGGCCATCAATCCATTATTGACCTCTGGTATTGCGTATCGCCATGATAATAAAAAAAAGGTTGCGTTGCAAGATTATTTAGTGTTAAGTTAACCTGATTGAACTGAAAGCCACATCCTGGGAGTTAAACAAGACACGAGATTTATCAACGATACGTCACTCGAACGGTTGGCTCAGTGGAAAGAGCGCTCGCACGGAACGCGAGAGGTCGCGGGTTCGAGTCCCGCCATCGTTCATAAATTTTGTTTTCAAATGTAATTCGTGTTATTGTTCATATATATATATTCAAGTGAATATCTCAGTTCCACAAATTACACGATTGTATTTCTCATAATTTTGAACTTGGTTATATAATCCCATCTCAATAAACTTCCCGTATACTCAAACAATAAATAGTAGACATCTAAAATATTAATCTTTTCATTCCATTAGCTATATTCATCAAACTTTAATGTTTCTCTGAACATTTTAAGCAGTTATAGGAATGTAGCCGTATTGGTATTCATATCGCGTTGGTTGTAAACACATATTGGAAAGGCATGAAATGCGGGTAGTAGTGACTTTTAAATTTCCAAATCGAGCGCGAATTGTCGGATTAAATCGCGTTTTGATAATTTAATGCATAGTTTCCTAATTAACTATGAGGGACATTATGTCTGTGTGCTCAATGTAATTATATTTACATTTTCAAATCGACTTATTTGATCATATAATTCCGAATCCACTTTTGATCTAAATCCATTCAAGTGATTGAGAGACGAATGTTACACAAAGTGTTATGGGAACGATTGTCGAGAGCAGCTCATAGCAGAACCAATATGTTCTGTGTCGCCTTTGAAATAATCTAGGAGTTCACCTCTGTAAGACCCCAATCACATCTGAATGCGCCCGTCACCCTGACCATGAGCAAATATGGTATTTCTCATGTGCCTGTAACTGTTAGTGCCTTTTCACGTACCCGATTACCGGCTGGCGAAGTGTATCCGTAATGTAATACCTAGCTACCATACTGCCTGTCTTCTATACTGTTTTACCCGGTGGCAGGACAGACAGTACGTAAGAAAACTTACGAGGAATCATCCAGTCGGATAGTCATGGTCGGCAACCGGGACGTTTAAAGATTTACTAGACTACTGACTAGATGTTCTCCTAAAATTTTTTTTATGAAAATACGGGACGAGACGAGCATTTTACATTACAATGCAGTGCCGCTCAGGATTCTCGAAAAGCCCAAAAATTCTGAGCGGTACTACAATAATTGCGCTCGTCACCTTGACACACATTGTAAGACTAGCTGACGCGGCAAACGTTGTTTTGCCATATAAATAATTTTTAGAGTTGACCGTTTTTGGACATTGCAACATTACTTTATTTTTGTAAAATAAAAGATTTTTTAAAATAAACATAGCCTAAGTTACTTTCTTTTACATCACCTACCTGCCAATAAGATTCCCGTCAAAATTGGACCAGCCATTTCAGAGATTAGCTGTAACAAACAGACAGACAAACAAATATTGTAAAAAAAAAACTTATTTTTACGTATGTACCTACGTATATACATTCATATACATCTAGTAAAAAACGGTTTTTTCAATATTAAAAACAGACGCGCCAATTTTATTTATATGTACTCGTATAGTTAAGTGTTTTGTCAAGATTTGCATCAATGTCAGGCTAATTTCGTTGTTCCTCACAGATCTAGAGGGCGCGGGTGGTCGGGCCCGGCGCCATGGCGACCGTGGAGGGGCGGCCGGCGCAGTATGGCGTCACGCTGCGGCAGCTGCGCGAGCTCATGGAGACGCGCGGTGCCGAGGGCATGGCCAAGATCAACGCCCTCGGCGGCCCGCAGGAGCTCTGCAAGAAGCTCTACACCTCCACCACGGACGGTGAGTACACCTCACACTGATACAGCTCTCCCACCCGACCTATCGTCATGACTACCAATTTTTTATGGAAAAGGAGGACAAACGAGTCTACGGGTCACCTGGTGTTAAGTGATCACCGCCGCCCACATTATCTTGCAACACCAGAGGAGTTACAGATGCGTTGCCTTTAAGGAGGGTGTACGCGCTTTTTTTTTTGAAGGTACCCATGTCGTATCGTCCCGGAAACACCGAACAAAGAAGCTCATTCCACAGTTTTGTAGTACGTGGCAGAATGCTCCTTGAAAACCGCACTGAATTCGGCCGCACCGAATTTGGCGGCAGGAATCAGGTGAAACAGCTCTGCGGAACACTCCCATTGTCAAATTAATTAGTTTTTTGTACCAAATTTTTGTGGACATGGTCGGATACGCCATTAATTCATCTCGGTATCATATCATCTACTGTTCCTACTTTACAGCTTCTAGCTTGCTCAACCCCAATAGATTTGCATTTGTCTAATTTCTTTATGTACAATCTCAGTGTGGCAAATCTCGTGGGAACTGACAATAAGTCTAGTTTGGTGTGCCAAAGAAAATGCCAGTTCAACAGATCGCCCAATCTATTATAACGAGATTTAGGTGTTCTGCTGTATTTAATGTCTGGTCTATAAATAAAATAATGGCGTTTTTGTATCAATTAAAGAACGGATGTACTGACAGGAGCTCTTTTCCAGACACACAACAAAGCAAATTTGTTTTAACGGAATTCTGATTCCCACACAAAAAGTGCGCCTTTTTAGAGGCCGTGAACAATGGCATGTTATTGCTGTACTTTAGAATGCCAACCACCGCGATGGCCTTAAAGTGATACCAGGTGATGTGCGTCCTGCTATGCAGTAGAAGTTAATCCAATTTCCCTAATTACAAGCAATCTTTAGTCCGTACTTCAATTCCTTCAACAGCATTCGTACACACAATCTACTACTTCTATATTCTATATCTTTCTATTTGATTCGAAATATTTTTCTACGGAGTGTATTAAAAACAAAGTTGTTACAGTTTTAATTTTGTTAGATGTTTAAATAAAATAATTATCCCGCGCCGGCAAAGTTGAGTCGAGAAGTTCGCTCTTTATTTTCGCTTAAAAATTGAAATTATAGTTTTAATTTCCAACAGAAATCCGCGGACACGAGAATAATATTGTGTAACTACACCAACTCTTCATTATGAAACTTGTTTTTGTGGGTACTTTTACAAAAGTAATTTCATGTTTGGTTCTTAAGTTTGTTACATGCTTTTTATTAGCTTCAGCTGTTGTATGTTTGTTTTTAACCGACTCATTTGGGCACGGTTTTGACCCACTTTAAATAGATAGATTTCGTTCAAACTTCGTACATTTATCAAGGACCGATAACAATACATTAATTTGATACAATTGTTCCATTTTTCAATTTGCAAAATAAGATTTTTGTTATTTTATATAATTTTCATGTATCGTCTGAATGAATTGATGTTAATTTTAAATTTGTTCTCTTTTTTTTTAGTTCGGTTTTCTATAAAAATCGTGCTATTTAGTTTTTTTTAACTACTATTTATTTTATGAATTGAACAATGTCTTCAGAACTTCGGAATTTTGGTACGTCTTTGGTTTAGTGATGCGTCGTAACTAAACACAATTTTAGCGAAAATCTGACGTACGCTTAACTCAATCTAGAATCCAAAAAACATTCGTTATTGTATCAGTATTGTAAAATAATTAAAATAGGTGTAGGACAAATATGCTAATAATAGATAATTAATCTCTATTAACTTATTACCTACCCGTAAGCCGAAGAACAATGTAGACTTTAAATTTGTAACCTCAGAGCAATCATTGAGAACTAATATAACGTGCTGTAAAGAGAAATACTTAAAATAGACATCCGCAGCAAAGAATAAATTTTCATCACATGGCGCTGTAGCACTCGTAATCCTTGTAACCCGTGTGTGCTTAAAGAGCTTACCTGAATTAGATTTGCAACTGACACCATTCAACGAGTCCCCGTAATGAATTGGTACAACACGGTGAGTGACAGGTGAATCTCGTTTGCAGGCACCAGGTAACTACATAGCACGCAGCATCCGCAAAACAAATGGAAACGCTTAGCCTGCCTCATCAACGTCTATACGAGGGGAGGTCAAAAAGTTCGCGGAATGACTGGGAAAAAAGATGAAATGATACATTATGTTATTTTTCCTTTTCAATATATTCCCCCTTAACACGAATACATTTTTGGGATCTGGCATATAACTTATTAATACCGTCGAAAAAATAGGTTTTGTCTTGGGCGTCAAAATACGCCGAAATCGCCGACTTGACTTCATCATCGTCTCTAAATTTTTTTCCACGCAGCTCTTTCTTCATCTTTGGGAATAAATAAAAATCACTAGGGGCCAGGTCTGGACTGTAGGGTGGATGGCGTAGTTGTTCAAAACCGCATCGATGAATGGCAGCCGTCGCAACATGACTCGTGTGAACGGGCGCGTTGTCGTGCAAAAGGAGTACACCTTTTGTCAGTTTTCCTCTTCTTTTTTCTTTAATAGCTTCTTTTAATCGGTCCAATAGGGAAGCGTAGTACTCTCCCGTTATAGAAACACCACGTTCTTTATAATCGATCAAAAGAATACCTTCAGTATCCCAAAAAATAGTCGCCATGATCTTTCCGGCCGATTGCGACACTTTAAATTTTTTTGGGGGTGGTGTGCCTTTTTTGTGCCACTGCATCGACTCCTGCTTTGACTCAGGCTCATAGTGGTGAACCCAAGTTTCATCACCGGTTACAATTCGGGCCATAATTTCTTCCCTAACTTCTCCACAGCGGTCCAAATACTCGCGGGAACAGTTGACGCGCTCACGTTTTTGCAGCGGCGTGAGCATTCTCGGGACCCACCTTGAACACACTTTACTCATGCCAAGATGTTGATGAAGAATATTTAAAATTGTGGTTTCTGATACTCCAACTGATGCTGCAAGTTGTTTCTTCTTCAACCTTCCGTCTTCCAATACAAGTTTTTCAACTTTTTCAATGATTTCCGGCGTAGTGGCCTCAATGGGCCGTCCAGGTCGAGGATCATCTTCAATTGACTCCCTTCCTTGCTTGAAAAGGCCGTGCCATTTGTAAATCATGGTTTTACCAGGAGCAGAGTCTCCGTAAACAGCTAACATCTCTTGCAAAATAGTTTGAGGCGTTTTTCCTTGTTTGGTGAGGAACTTTACGACGGCGCGATGTTCAATTTTCTCCATAGTGGCTAGTTTGTTCCCGATTTACTTGTTCACTCGTTTGTAACTCGAAAGCTAATGACCCAATTAGGCTAGAAATTGGCATATATAGTAATTATGAGTTACTCAAGTAGCGGCTACCTGGAGGAGCGACCTCACCCCCGCCAACCCCGCCATTCCGCGAACTTTTTGACCGCCCCTCGTATATCTTGTGGGATTAGCCTGCGCACATATTTGTCTAACCACGTAATATTAACGTTGTGGTGTTTAGGACAATGTTTGATGTGAAGCAACTAGAATGAAATGCGTCCACGAAATTTATCTGCAAAATTATTATATGCCATCAGTACTCTTTCTTTACCCTCAATTTATATTAATATTCCATAGATAGACCGTAAATCACTACATCCTGACTTTATTTGAGTTTATGTGCGATTTTACTGCAGTTGTTTATGTTAAAAAATTCTTAAGGAACACAAACTGCTATATTCTGTTTTAACTATAATTTCAGAAACTAGTGTCCCATTTTGGACTAAAGTCTTAACACCCATATTATTCTTGTTAGCATTTAGTTTTGAATGTGATATAATTGCTTTTTGTGTAGTGTATTCTTTTCTGTTGCTGTAACTGTTATTGGTGAGTTTATAAAATTTGCGGTAGCAAATTAAATCAAGGGCTTTAATTAACATACAACAATTTTTATACGTCTAGATGAAAGAGATTTCTATAAGTAGTCTAAATTGTTGATCAGCTCGGTTGCCAAGTAATTTCTTCTATCGCCCCTATGAGTCCTGTAGAAATACGCCCAACATTTGAGGAGTGCACTGGCTAACTAAGGACTCCCGTTTACTCATTTACAAAATCCGCGAACGCTTTTTCGACTTTATTTATTTGTTATATGCAGAACAGGTTCTGTTAGCAAGTGTTCGTTACAAACTGCAGATAGCCACGCACTAAATCGTGTACTTCTTGAATTAGACGCCCAACGTGCTGTGAAAAGCGGTTGTACGAGTAACATACGACGTATCTCTAAAGGACAATTTAATTATTAAAGACACAGAAATTAGTAAACATGATCCCAAAAAGTCAGGGTCTTGTGCTTCAAGAGTAAGTTGCTTGTTTTCCAATCCTCTGAGATTATCGTTGTTTTATTTGGAACTGAGTTAGTTGTCCGATCCGAATCCCCGGAGATTTAGTCTTTTGTAAATACAACATCATAGGTAAATACGTTTACTGACAATCTTTATGTCTTTCTCGTTACGTTTACTCATTTTTATTTTACTTCACTTTTATGCTTTTTCTTTCTTATTGCTCTTCTGATGTCATATGATATGAGCATTTTTGGAATTCTTCACAGTATCATCAATAGTTCTTTGGTTTGTTATACATTAATTAAAATTCTGTATTAATGAATTTGTATAATGAAATTATCTCGCACGCAGCTCATCAAAAACTAATTAGCGTAAAAATAATTGTTTTGTCGAAATTAGTAAAATTGGTGTTTGGGTACAGAATTTTTTATTAGATTGATAATTTGATAATATTAACTTATTGACTTGACTTAAATTAATAACTTACAATTAATTATAAACACAAGAGCTCTCACAGGATTGTAGACTCCTAGGCGTTGCTAATGCACACGTTTGGTTCTAATAGTTAAGTAACTGGGATTCCTGTTGATCCGTGCAATTGGACAGTCATTAAAAGTTTTCCATTATTATGCGGTATATTTGGCAGCATCCCATTCAGGCCGAGTCGACTTTGTTTCAGCGTTCGCCAACTAGCTTTAATAATACTAATGAAAGATTAATGCTGTTTTAGTAGTGAGTTTAATAACGTCGTAAATTCAACCGCGGTAGTAATGAGGTCGCCATCGGTCAACTCTCAACAATCTTATTGTTCACATTGGTAAAGAATATGTGAAAGAAAAATACATCTATGCTTTTACATTTTGCAGCTAATAAGCAATTGTGCTAAATCTCAATTAACTTCTAAACTAGAATTATTTCTTTTGATTTACCCAATATACTTACCTGAGCCATTTGTTGGTACTTTACGTTGTTAGTTTCTAATGGAGTTCGATCAAGCTAAACCTATGTAGGTCAGGTTTGAGTCTCCTACTTATCACGTTTCTGCAATGTTCCTCGGCGGACAGAGACAAATGATCCCGACTTCAAATGGGGATTGTGGGTGTTGGTTTTGTGGAAAATAGGTTTTGCAATAACAGTAAATACACTATTTCGGTGGCTAACAATAGGAACATTAACTCACGGGTATTTGATAGCATCAAGTGTTGGATTGATATTAGTAATGTTGTGTTATGTATTGTCTACAGTAATTGTGAATGATGGAATGAATGGAATTAGATACGAACACTAAATTCAGAATACGTTATTCTTTAAGTTTATGTTGCAGGTAAATTATATTTAATTTAAATAAATAACAAGATTTAAATAAATAATAAGATACACGATGTAGACTTAGTTTCTCTAAATAAGATTATAAGTGAACTACTACGACTGCTGGCAAAATAAAACAAGTTACTGGTGGAATTAACCCTGTATATCTTAAAAATCATACTGTGAGTTTTTTGCGGCTGCTCTTCTAGGGTTATAGTATCGAATGGACTGTATATTTTAAATTTCAAGTGATTCAAATACCAAACATTGAATAAATTAGCAATATTAGCACATTTGTTTGCACATTGATGTTTCTTTTCAACGAAATAAAATATTCGCCAACAAAATCTACACGCAATTATGTAGCGTACATCTTGAGTAACAAAGTCTTTGTTAGCTTGCCGCCATTTCCCTTATTTTTCATGAGTGATGGATCGTCTCTGTCAACCGCTTGCTGTAAAACGCTCGGTACAAACGAAAAAATATGATCCCTAGCGTTCCCGGTCCAAATAATGTCTTAATCTACGCTAGAATGTATTATTCATCACTGGCTTATTCAGTCAAATTACATTCGGCTGAATTTTTAAAATGTGGCACTGTGCCAGTTGTGCCATTACCATTTACCAGTAATCTAAAGGGTTGCTGCAATTAATCAAAATATCTGCTGTTGAAGTGAAACGTTTCCTTGCGTTATTTATGTTAATTTAACAGCCTCTATCGAATTGCTCGAAATTCTTTCACAACGTGATCATGTAAAATAGAAATATTCTGTACTTGAAATTATCTATTTGAATAAAGATACAATTTAGTATAGGAGTTGTTCTTTCACCGTTATGAAGCGTCATATTCTTTTCAAAAAGAGATTAAGTAAATATTGAAATTAAATTTGGTTTAAGCCTTATTTCTCGTCTAAGGGCCCAACCAAATGTTTCTATAACTGATCTGCCACCGTTATATTTAGGGCAGCGTTACTTGGTCGATGTCTCAATGTGATTTGATTGTTGCGAGCAGGCGGATCACCTAACACTAGGATAAAATTAGTATTGTCTACAATGAATCTACGTGTACACGCTGTCGCGTCTCATATTATACAGGCCTTGTGCCAATTGTGATATGAAATACTAGCCGTACATGTAATATAATCTGCTTAATTTTCTCGCGAGATTATGTCATATTGGCGTTGGGTAGTTATATTCTTACTATGATACTCGTGATGTTGTTTGGCGAAATGACTGCTTCTTGCTCTGACTGCTCCCCAATATCATGGAGCCAGAAATAACCAGGGAAAATGCGCAGTGCGTAGCTGACAAAGCTTTCTGGATTTTTAATTTGCAATTTATCTATGTTTTGCGTCATATAATTGCAGAAGATTATAATTATCAAATTTTTATGATTTATATACGAAAATGAACAGGAAATTTAAAGAATAAAGGGGTGTCATGAATGATCTTGATTTACGATGACATACTGGACAGTGCCTTTAGTCCAGTGGTCACAAGCCTACTCCTTGACCATATTGATAAGGGATCAGAAGTATTGACCATCCACTGTAACAAGAATCTCACGAGCTTTACTCATAAAAGTAAACACTGGGGTCAAAATTTTAACTCGATTCACAAGAAATCTTTAACGAATAAAGAAAAGTTAGACTTTATACTGATATTGTTCATAGTATACACAACACATAAATTCGAACAACCCCGAAGTAATTCCAGACAAGCACTTGAAAAGTTCCGGCCTTAGTGAGCTAACCTTGTTTCGGTTTACTTTAAACATGCGAGGGCGCGTGACGATCTCGTCAGAACCGGAGTGGATCAGGCGGGCGAGGCTAGTCAAATCGCATTAGCTGGTAGTCGATGCACAGCCGATGCATCGGGGCCATTCTCAACGATTTATACTGTGCTTACTGCAGACATGTCTAATGTTCAGATGGAGCTCTTGAAACGAGATGTGTTAAGTTATAGAATACCCGAGGGCCGAGATCATGCCGTATTTTTTGTATATTGTTTTTTAACAGAGTATTCTGTAATTTTAAATGTCAATATTGCAATCTCAATATAATGCAAATTCCTTTTGTATGTGTCATGATTATCACAGAGTATCAAATATAAGAACGGCTCTTTCTCTTGAGTATAGAATCAGCAGGAGATTAGAGATGGTCAATGGATTTTGTTACTTGTTATTGTGTTTTTTTGAATACGATAATATTGACAACAACATAATCTAGGTTAAAAGCTACAATGTTGTAACTTTAAAAATAAATGATATTATTAATATTCTTATTAAAGTATTAAATATTATATGGTTGTGAAAATTCATATGATTTATTCAAATTTGTCTCTGTCTGAGCAACGTAGTCCTATCTAATATGCGGCAAGATATTTTGGGATTAATCGAATCGTTGATTGGTTTTCGCTCTCGTGTTGAATGCAAAGACGGTTATATTGATCATAGAGACTAGTTTAGGGTTATCAGCTTTGTGTTATGATTTAACGATATGTGGTACTAGTTGTGCCCGCAACATCGTCAGCGTGAATCTAAATCTATCTCGGCATGTTAATCTTAATATATATAAATGCAGTGTCCTGAAGTTTGTTTCCAGTGAACTCCCTAACTAATGAACGGATTTTAATGGGGATTACTTCATGGAGTGCAGTTTAGTCCAACTTGAGAGATAGGATAGTTTTTATTTAGATTTGGGACCCATAATTATTTATATTTCCAATAATTGTTTTGTATGGACATATTTTCTATGAGAGAATTTATTGGCGCACGGTTTAACAGTTCTGATGTGAAACAATTTCATTATAACAACAGAAATTATATTTTACGAAATAAATCTTGATGTTAAAATTTATAAACAGTATTTTATTTATTATGTACCTGCAGAACAACGTCTGTCGGGTCAGCTAGTATAAAATAAAACAATCCATGGTTTTGTTTGTCCGTTCGTATCACAATTTACGATTTTCTTACTGTGTTGATTGATTGGACAGGTTGTTGATACACTGGATTCGATCTGCGTATGTGAAGCCGCATCCATAGAAGTATATTAACTTCTATGATCTCCAGTAAAGCTTTTCTCTGTCATAATAGAAGTCATTTTCCAGGAATATGCCCATAGAAATAATTTGCGAAGTTGCATGTAATTGAATATTCTCTATAAAGCCACAATCCGCGAGCAGGTTTCGGAGGGTGTGATTGATAGCTTCGTCATCTATGTTGAATGTAGTTGTGGTAATAAATTGTTCACCAGTATCACATGGTTTAAGGTTATCAGCCTACATTAACAGTACAGATCGGAGGTTAATTTGATTTAAGTCGAAAGGCTTCCTGACACCATACGTCGCGTGACTTTACACATTTGCTGTACCGTCCTCGCGCCCACAATTAGCTAAATTGCTATCTTTATAGCGCTCTGCGTTTTTAGTTCCCGGTAGACCTTCGGCATTCATATTTTTACAATACATTTTTTTTACAGCGCCAGGTTTTCCTTGGTTTTAATATAAAAGTTTCTTTCTTTTCATATTTCCGTGATTATATCATTTGAGTAAAAAAAAAAAATACGATAATAAAATAATTATTAAAATGTCTTCATTTTAAAATTGATCTAGGTTTGTTTTATTTCATTAGTTGTTACGTACCCTGTTACGTTACCCTGTGGTTCTTCGTCTTGTCTAATAGTAATTAATTACAAATCAATGCTGTAGTAGTATTGTTATACATATTATCTATGATAATCTAACAATTAGAAAGCGTCTGAAAAATTTCAAAGATTTCCTATTCAGATCTGGTAAATATGTATTAATTCGTTTTTATCATTGAAGTAATTTATCAATCGGGGTAGGGTTGCTTACAATCCTATATGAAATTTTCCCTATTTCTTCTACTAAAGTACCTATATATAATATCACGGCTATCTGAATATTATTTAGCTCATAAAAGATTCAGTATTACGTTCTGTTTTAGTTATTTGATTAGGTATTACCTCGCGCTGAACCAGTTATCGTCTATTCTACAAATACATTACAAATATAGTGAGAATTTATATACGTCTCGTTCTTATTATTATGTTCGCAGCAAATAAATGTGATGTCATAATCCTTGAGGAGTGACATCATCTGATTCTGATGCCGTTCACAATTCTATGGGCATGCAATTCGTGTATGTGCCGCTTGATACGTCATCCGTAATGTGACTCATGTAATAGTAATATCTGTAAAGTGTTATCTTTTACCTGGTTAGTGCCAAGTTAGTTGATGCCCTGTACAGTGACCTGATATTCAAATCAAATCAAAATCACTTTATTCGTGTAGTTCACGGAAATAACACTTATAAATGTCTACTGCTACTTCGTAAAGGCAAAGCTAATGAGAAGAAGTAGCAAGAAACTCATTGCCACTCTTTTAAATCATGATTTTCATCGTTTTACAGATCACTTCAATTACAATATAATATGTAAAGTGATGCAACAGACTGTACTCAAACGTTAAAGAGTCAATGCCTTACACAAGTATAAGCCAAAAAAGTATATTTAAATTATTACAAAACAAAAGTTATTTAGCACAGTAGCTGCATCATCCACACACACCGTAAATATATATAATATTTATAAGGCCAACCCCAGTAAACTCCTGCAATGTAGGAGCTGATTCCTTTAGAGACTTTTGTAGCAATATTTTAGTGTACTTACCCTTTAATACCCATAATCCCTTTTATAAACACATTCACAATATACGACAAAGATATCTATATTGGTTTTCAATCCATAGTCTAAATCGCGCCTAGGTGGTTCTTAAATTAGGATTAACCAAAGCATCGTCCAGTGCATTGGACGTCGGTAATTCCACGCTTGATTTGTTACTGTTCGAGTGACCAAGACAGTTTTAAATCTATTGTGATGAGTTCAAGACAGGCATTGTGCAACGCGTCGTCTGTAAGATTCAATTTCACGGTGAGCGCGCGCCATTTCTTGTTCGTATAGCAAATTGGGATAGCAATCTGACCGCGTCTTGTGGGACGGGCTCGTTCAATGAATGGTGAGAAAGGACCTCGATTTTAGAAGATCCGCTGGTAGATTAGGTCTGATCTTCTTGAATACTTATTATTTAAATGCATTAAAGTATTCGATAGTTTTTTGCATCACGTCTGAACGTATATACCTATGTATAATATTATATAGGTGACCTGTAAACAAGTAAGACCATTCCAGAATTGTAATATTATGTAAGTTGTTGGACGTTTCTCTTTCAAGAGTTAAAGAGAGCTGCCGGAAATGACATTTATTTCTAGGTTGCGCAGGGTGACGCGGTCTGAGGGTGCGGGGGTTAGTGTCGCCGGGTGAGTGACGTCACCGATTGGTTTCTGCTAGGGAATCAGGCCACGCGGCCAACTCCAGTGACGTCATCAACCTAATTGTACATACCATTTCTTATTAATATGAAGCCTATCTGATATAGGAACGTTTCAGTTATCAAAATATTATAAACGTTACCATAGAATCCGTAACATCATTTATTTCTTTGTACCTGATTAAATTAATCAAACAGACAAAAGTCTGAGACCTGTGTTAGAATTTAATGTGTTAAGCCCACATTCTAATACCCTACAAAGCGCAGGTCCGGCCACACATGGAGTATTGCTGTCATCTCTGGTCTGGCGCACCACAGTATCAGCTTGATCCATTTGACCGCCTGCAACGCAGAGTAACTCCAATTGTCTAGGACCCAGTGCTCTGTGAATAGCTGGATCACCTGGTGTTGCGTAGAGACGACGCCTCATTGAGTGTCTTCTACCTGTATTTATGACGGGCAATGTTCCGAAGAGCTATTTCACCTGATTCCTACCGCCGAATTTCACCTTCCCACAACACGCCACAAATTAGAATATCATCCCGACCATCTGTGGTGTGTGTGTGGATGTGTGGTGTTTTTCAAGGAACTTTCTTCCACATACAACCAAAATGTGGAATGAGCTTCCTTGGATCGGCAACGCTCCTGTGATTCCTCTTGCTTGCAAGAGAATGTGCGGCGGTTATGACTAAACATCAGATGATCCGTACGCTTGTTTGTCCTCCTCTTCCATAAAAAATATTACATGTTTCATATATATAAAAATCTAAAAACACCAATACGCCATCTTAAAGATAGATTGAAAGACGAGATTAAAAAATTGTGCCGGAGAATAGTTGTTGAAATGCCAACAGCAGGAAATGGATTAAAATATCAGTCTCTGCTCGAGAGCCTTGGATTGTTATTGTATGTAGAAATTGGCAATTAATTCGAACTCTAACGCTTTATTAGTCGACATCGTTTATGTCGTCTTTAATAATATTATTATATTCATAACGAGCGGCTGTCCGCAAATGAGCTGGCGCAGATTTTGTTTACTTGAGAATTTATTTAATTATCAGAGTCTGAGTAAATCGCTATAACGTAAACTATCAAACAGTGTAAGAGCGCTTTCGCACCACGTCCGATCCGAATCTGATCCGTACCCGTGAAAATACGGTCCGGTGTAGTCGTAAAACTATTTCTAACGGTTGACGGAAAGAATTCGGATGGCGGAAGCCGGATCTAGTGCGTAAACTACCATAGAAATAGTTCTACGACTACTTCGGACCGTGTTTTCACGGGTACGGATCGGCTTCGGATCGGACGAAGTGCGAAAGCGCTCTAAGTCTCTACGAAATCGTTTCAGCCGTATCGGAGCTAAGACAGGGCAACAGACAGATACACACAAAAATCAAATCTGGTATAAGAAAGACACTGAAATTTTATTCATAGAATAAACAGATTATATTTTCCTCGCATTTTAATTAGTTACTCTCTTATTTCCGCTATAAAATCTGTCAAATAAATATTATCTTCGATGAAGAGCCCTGCTTGCAAAGTCGAATTATTTTGTGTACGGAACCCCATAGCCGAGTCCCATCAATCAACCATCCATATCGCGAGACACGTGTACCATGTACCGTGTGCAATAGAAACTAACCAGGTACGGCCCGCTTTATGATTGAACACTCCCAGGTATTTCCACCGCTCATATTAATATCGAGATCAAAATACAACAAGCGCGCGGCGGTCTCCCCTTATTGACTGGACTCTGAACGACTAGTGCCTGTTTTGCTACATTTTTATTGATCCCTTTAATGTGAGGAAGCCAAATATAGACAGCGACTGATCGCATTCGTCACATTATGAATGGCAGATCCAACCAAAAGCACATTTCAATTTCTAAAACCATATACAAATTCACATATGTTTGTAAGTGGAAAATCAATAAAGTTGTTAATGACTAATGACGTATTCAATGGATTCTACTTTGAGAAACTTTTCTCAATTTTATTCAATCGTCTTCCTTTTAGCAGACTTCTTTCGGAATTCTTCAATCTAAAAATGAATTTTAATTTTATATGACTTACGGCGAACCTAATTATGTAGCCTCTTTAGTGTAATATATTTTTGGGGCCCAAATGTGTTTTCTGGTGGTAAGCGATTAGTCTTCTCACCCTCCCTTTTTTCAATTCAAGTCCATTTATTATTATTATATTATTTACTATAAATTATTATTAAAATGACTAAGTATCATTTTTGCCTAAATAAATTATTGTTAATAAATGTTATCATAAAATATTTTTGAGATTTAAATCTTTGCACTGCATACATCATTTCCTCGTCCATATAATTTGCTTAGTGATAAGGTAATAATCTGATAACGTTTATATTTCATTTTATACTACATTGAAACCAGGAAGAAGCTTCTTTTCAAATAAATCTAAGTGTTTCACTTGTTTCCTGAAATGATAAGCGTTTAATAAATAATTTGTAGGTCAAGTATTATTTCCTGCCACCAATGCTATTGCAATAGCGTTTTCTTTAGTTGAGGTAGAATTCTCACTTTGTTATGTAGGTACTTTAGCTCTACAATAATTGTGTGGTGTATGTAAGATGAGAACATCACAAGCGTAATTATCGGTTTCAAGCAAGATTCGTTAATAGAAAAAAAAAGCTTTTCTTTCTTATAAGAATGTTTTCACCGTAAATTCGTTCGTCGAACATTCATAAATAAACTACAGTCCAGTCAATATGCACGTTGTTAGACAATAAAGTTTTGAGAACGAGCGGGCTTCGCTAAAACAAATAAGCAATGAGTTGCCTTCCGCACGGAGGACGGCTGCCCAGGCCCGTTAGCCAGGTGCTACATCATATTATTTATACGGGCTACAGGTTAATGCGCTTGCCTCACCGAACTACACCCAACATTTACACTAATAAACTAAACACACTGTTATTTGGCCTATGACGTCAGCGATCGCTGCTGCTCAGTTTTCTATGGAAAAGATTCCTGTGATGATGATGCTACTCTAACATTACGAATACCATGGATTTCTAACATCTTATGTATACCCATGACTACAAGTAAATGATGAAATAAACCCTATATTTTGATGATGACCCATGTCTTAAATGCATTTTACAATATGTGCAGCAAAAACATTTTTAAGTCTAGATGAATTGCATTTTATTTTGTTTAAATTGTTTGGACATTGATATTATGAAATTTTTAGAACACCTAAAATAGTGCTCTTTTAATGATAAATCGTTAGTTATGAGTACATGCGCGTACTTGTTGACATACTGATTGATATATTCGTCAATTCTGGCAGTGGTCGCGCAACTTTCGTGAGGTATCATGACGTGATTGAAAATATAATCACATTTAACTTGCTTTATGCCACTGTATTATGAAATTCAAATTAATTCACTTACGTATTTTCTTCACATATCATTGCAGTCGACACGTTTGCTATTGGCAAATTAAATTTAGCAACAAGCTGCGGTAAGCATTATAGTATGTACATTTTTAACTTTAAAGTCGTTAGTCACATGATTGCTGATGATCCCAGACACATAGTACCGAATTCCGAGACATGTTTTGCGACGCGCAGAAATAGAACACAGCGGGTACTATGTGAGATCCCTGTGTGACGCTCGCCCAAAGTCGCTGTCCCACTCTAACTTATGACCTCGATCTACATCCATCCCATTCTTACACACTCAGTTCATTGTTTTAAAACGTAGCTCTCTTGGCCGGCGGACTGAAATAGGTCGGGAGCGTCCGAAACAGACCGTTCACGATATCGAAAGCTTCCCCGAGGTCACTGACGGAAAACCATGAACAGTACGCGCTGAATGACATCCCAACCCACCCTGATAAATTACAATCGGCTATTAATGTTATTATTATATCATAGCATTCCTAAATTCTATTAACGAATCTGCTCGTATTTATTTAACAAAGGAACCAGCTGAGTGAGAGATTTGTCTAACAATAAACATATCATAACAGCACAGAATGAAAATAGAGCAATAACATTACCGCATTGTGTTACATTCGGCGGCAATGAGCAATTAGTTAATTGTTTCCATAACCGTGGCTCTCGTGTTCAACAACTATAACAGTAACGTACACTTTCTATTCTTATTGCACAGAACACACAAATAAACACTTATATATTATTAGAAAATTATAATTTATTTATAATGTGTACGTAGACTTAAATTAGGTATTCCTTTTTAAATTTTTATAAGTAGTTCTTGATTGAAACGATACATTTGGTGGACGGAGCAGCTTATATAGGCCGCATGAACAAATGAAAAAATGCCAAATAGTAGACCAAACCATTACACAGCAGTTTAATTAAAATTGTCAGGCTTATATTTTGTCTTTTATATATCATTGAATATTTTATTGTATTTGATGTATGATTGTAAAAAAACATTATGAGAATAGATCTTATTAATATTTTTAATTGATATGAGACTGGTTATAAAAATATTTACATATTCGGCAGTCAAATGCTGTAGTAAAGTTTTAAATTATTATATGGCCCTTGTGACTAACGAGTTGTACTTTGTATATAACACTACCAAATAAATAGATATGTTGTGAGTTGTGACACAAGATTATACACATCAGCATATAAAATATTATGCTGGTTATTTTAACTAGAACCGTTGCCAAACTTTTATACCATCATCGAATGATATGAAATACACTGTACTTGTATCTAGTTTGCCCTTTGGCAAATGCTGTTGCCAGTGCGCTAACCATTCAAGAAGAACCGCGATAGTTCATTGGCTTTCCTCTCGCGAAATGTTCGTTCCAAACGGCGGAGGGTGCGAGGGAGGTCTTCAGATCTGGTCGCCCGCGGTTGGCACGATCGTACACGTCTGCATCGATTAATGTTTTGTACTCCACGTTTCAGTTACTATACATGTATCGAATGCGCATATCACTAATAGATTGTGGCCATCTATCATTAACTTTAGGACTCGTGCCAAGATTCCACTTGTTCTTTTAAATAAGAATGTGCAAAGTTTGCTTGTGTGTTGACAATAGTAACATTTCGTCGATCAATTGAATGTTCAAAGTCAATCCATACAACAGCAATATATTAACAATTTTGCTTATTAGATATAAAATTCCTTACTTATACTTATATTATCCTTATATATACCCGTGTGTTGTTTTTGCCAATGCTGTACGCGTCTACCCATTGATCAGACCGGTCCATATTTGATTCCAATAACCGGTAACCATTTTAATTCGTGTATAATGTAACCAAAAACCGTTTTGGTCTGATTTACCATTATAAACTATCCTTAGTTAAGAATTCAGCGTAGTTAACAGTGGGAGGCTCCTTCGCACAGTTAAACATTATTGTTTATGTCTGAAGGGCGCGGTAGGCGTATTTATTGGGCAAATGAGACTTTGAAGCGTTTAGGTATGGAATTAGCGGGAAGCTGCAGGGAAGGACTTTAGGGTAAAGTAAAGATGTCCGTCGCTATGTTTCTCATACGTATCTGAATGCTTGTCTGTACTTATACTCTGGTGACGTTAGCAGTTCTGACGTTCCACAGACGTCAATGCGGACAGCGTGACGCTTAAGCCCTCCAGAGCCCAAAGCCACAGTAGACATATGTACCAAAGCAACATGTGAATTTAAACAATATAATATTAATTACAGTATCCAACACGCGTGACGTCACCACACGTCAATATTTAGAGTGAGCGTGTTTTAATCTCGATCTATTTTTACAACATAACATACACCTTTAACGAGCGCCGCCTTTTGATCTCTGATTATGTTCTAATATTATTACGGTGGTATTATTTATTACGGATGTTGTAAGATCATATTGTTTTCATTTAGATAAACGACCCATATAGCCCAGTGGTTAGTGACACTGCCTACTGAAGTAGTTGTCCCGGGTTCGAAAACTGTTTAAGTAAGTATATTGTTTTAAATATATCGTTGTCTTGCACCCATAGTACAGGCTATGTCTAGTTTGCGGCAAGATAATTTGTGTAAAAGTGTGTCAATATTATTATTAGATAAAAGGAACGTAGAAGGGGTTGGTGATTTAAACGCACATAATAAAATTGAAAAATCTGTATTTTACAGTATCCAATAATAATTATAATAATAACTGACTCAATATAATTTGGGCAGCGTTACCCCTTAGACTTCACAATAGGTAATGCCTACTCGAACTTAGCGCTCTAGCTTATATAAGGCTCGACCGTCTACCGTGATGATGCTACCACTACTTTAGTGCCAACTAACTTACACGAATCAAGTTAACTAAAGATCTGATTATTATATTATGCTATTATAGTTATTTCTAATCATAGTTATGATTATATTAAATAGTATTACTAATACAGTGATTATCACGGGGAGTTTTCCGAAGAGCTGTTTAACCTGATTCCTGCCGCCGAATTCCACCTTCGCACGGCACGCCACAAGTTAGGATAGCATCCCCACCATCTGGATGTGTGGCGGTCCCCCACAGTGCGGTTTTCAAGGAGCTTTCTTTCACGTACTACAAAGCTGTGGAATGAGCTTCCTTATCCGGTGTTTCCGCGACGATACGACATGGGTACCTTCAAACAAATCGCATACTCCTTCCTTAAAGGCCGGCAACGCTCCTGTGATTCCTCTGGTGTTGCAAGAGATTGTGGACGGCGGTGATCACTTAACACCAGGTGACCCGTACCCTCGTTTGTCCTCCTATTCCATAAAAAAAAGAGTAACAGTAGTTAAATAAATGTTATTATTAATTGGGATATCTTATGGCAGTTCATGACGTTGGTAGCGCTTGTTAACACATCAACTAATCAATATAGTAATACTAGCAGTTGCCCCCTATAAAGAACCTACATTTCAAATTTCAAGATTAAATAACTGTTGTTACAACTTTTTTATGCCAACTTGACCCCCCTATTTTACCATCCTTAAAAGGGGATTTCCCAAAATAACTTGCATAGATTTTTATTATTTAAAGCAAAATAACCTAAATGTCGATTTTCACGCCTCTAACTTCAAAAACATAGCACTTTCGTACAACCTTCGTACCCCCCTTTCACCCCCTTAGGGGAGGAGTTTCTCAAATCCGTTTCTTAGCTGACACCTAAGTCCTAGAAAGAACCTACCTTCCAAATTCCAAGTTTGTAGGCTTTGTAGTTTCTGAGATTTCGTGATATCAATATAGATATAAATATATATATTGATTGCTGACAGGAAAATGATCTTTTTGTTTTCATCCACTGTTGCATTTGAATTAGGCACTCGTGCGGCTGAAGCGAGAGTTATTTCGGTAGCGACATTAAAAACAAAAGAGTTTTTTCCGTGGATCAGAGTGACATTTATAGGGCCATATTGAAACAATCCAGCCCGTTGCTTTATTTAACCGGCAGTCTTTCGTCGAGTGGAACAACGGGGGCGCTCTGAAAAGCAATTTGGTTTCGTAACATCTCTCTGTGCCTACCTACACTATATTATTAAAAAGGAGCATATTTTACGAAATTATTCTTGATGTTATGAATTATATTATTGAAAACAGTCAGCTAGTTGTTATAATCAAAATTGTTTCACAGCAGAACTGTCAAACCGTGCGCCAATAAATGCTCGCATGGAAAATATGTTCATACAAACCAAATATTGGAAATAAAAATAATTATGGATCCCAAATCGATATAAAAACTATAATATCTCTCAAGTTGGACAAAACTGCACTCCATGAAGTAATCCCCATTAAAATCTGTTCATTAGTTAGAGAGTTCACTGGAAACAAACATCAGGACACTGGATTTATATAAATTATATTTTATCATATATTTTTTTATCATAATATTACTGACTTTATATCTATTTTACGTTTATCGTATTATTATGAACCAAATTCATTGAGTTATATCTGCGAGTCACTCGTATACATTAGCTTTCTCCCGAGAACATTGCGATCCAAACAACGGCATTCGTTGATATATTTGGTTGCACGTCCTGGCTTCCGCAATGGTGTGTGCCATTGCAATTTGAACACTCAGTTATTAATTCTAAAGTCCAAAATGTTTTGAGTCGTTCCGTGTTATATTGGTGCTGTGTACGATTTGCAGGAACCGATCAGGTTTCCACTCATTTAGATCTAAATGTTCCAGCATCCTTTTCCGATGGCAGCCATGTCTATGAGTCACGGCTGTGTCACTAATGAACTTTAATCCTGAGATTATCAGCTGTTTTTATTTTAACACACTTTTTATTGGTCTGTGACCCTGCCTACTGAGCTAGAAGTCCCGGGTTCGAATCCCGGTAGGTGCAATCATGACTCACGGCCTTGTCATGTTTATTTGTATTTATGTATGTTTAAGTAGGTATATTTTAATTAATATATCGTTGTCTTGTTCCCGTAGTACAGACTATGCCTAATTTGGGGCAAGATAATTTGTGTAAAAGTGTGTCAATATTTATTTATTTATTTATTACCTTCACCTGTATCTATGTTTGTTTGTAACCGACTCATTTGGGCACTATTTTGACCCACTTTAAACGGCCAGATTTCGTTAAAACTTCGTAGATTTATCGAGTAACGGTGACAATACATTCATTTGGTAAAATTATTCCATTTTTCATTTGCAAAATAAGATTTTTATTAAATCATATAATTTTCATCTATCCGTTTATAAGGCGGTTCGGTTTTCTATATAAAGCGTGTTTTTTACTTTTTTTTTTAACTACTACTTCTTCTTTCACGCTATAAATTTTGATTTTAACCTGTTTTTTTAACAGTAATAGAACTGTATGTGTTGCATCTTGTGGTGCAATACCACTACACTGACTTACTTGTTACTGCCTAAATTGAGTGTGAATGTCGATGTAAAATCAGGCACATGAGGCATTCCACTTGAGGACTCAGGGCGCTCAGTTACATGACCGTAGTCATATCGCATTTCGTAACGCCTTAGGTCGTTTAATAAGGCGTTACTACGCAGACAATGATGGACAGATGATGCCGCTTACTGTCAAGTGTAACTTACTTTTATAAAAAGTTTATAACCAATGGGAGGCTCCTTTGCACAGGAGGCCGGCTAGATTATGTATAATGTGTATGTGAAATTACTGGGCAAATGAGACTTAACATCTTATGTCTCAAGGTGACGAGCGCAGCTGTAGTGCCGCACAGACTTTGTGGGTTTCTCAAGAATTCTGCGCGGCACTGCATTGTAATGGGCAGCACTTCCATTTACCATCAGCTGAATCATCAACTGTCATAAAAAAAAAATTATAAGGCTGAATACCTTGAAAGAAAATATTTGCTCACAATAAAACCTCATACGTTGCATGAACATAGAAATGAAAAAGGATAATTATATTCGTGTGGCAGCAGTACATGACGAGGGCAACGGCCGTGCATTTTACGTTAATTATAAATATGAAAACGTATTCATGTATAGACACACACTCGACGTGTATTAACCTTTGCTGCAATACCAAGTCTAATTATAAATCTAGTAGTATAAATATAGTCATTGCATGCTTACTGTGTTTATACCTAACCATTTAAATAATATTGTCTGCGACGATCTCGTTTAAGGAAATTATTTACATAAAAAAAATACAATGTTAAGCTACAAAACTAAAAGGCAATGTAAATGTTCTTTTTGTTTTGGAATTGTTAATCTTGTTAAAGGGTTACCTGATTATTAGCAGTGATTTGAAAATGGCATTACGAATTGAACATGAAATTTCTTAGTTTCAGCCCATTTCCTAATCTCAAGTTAATAATAAACTGAATTGTCTGTACACAATTTATTAATGGGTTGAGATGATCACCGATGGTTCTAGCGGTTCCCATGCTCCGATGCTATTGTGATGATGTCAATAAAGATAGAATGGCTGGTGCTTAGATAAATTATACGTCTAGATCGAGTCTATTGCTGTCAGACAACCGATATAAACAGGTCAGGAATATTAGTTTAGTTTGAGTGACAAGCTACGTCTGACACTCGAGATTTGTATGAACACTTTGTGTTAGTGTGCGTGAGTTGCACAAAATAGAGGTTAGTTCTTTTTTTTTTTCGACGTTTTCACAGCTGTCATAATCTATCTAGACGTACAAATGATCTAAGCATTTTCGTTTTGCTTCGGAATTTTTATTGTTGTTAAAGGTTTACCCGGTTATAAGCAGTGATAAAAGAATTGCATTTGAAATTGGAAATTGTTCAGTTTTAGTGCGCGATGTGCAGTTTTCTCTTGTTAATTCTTATGCTAAAATTTATAGAGCTAATTTAGACTTTGCTCATACTGCGAGGTGAGTCGAAGTCCGTCTTTATAAATATCGCTTTGAGTGCGCGCTAAGCTTAAGCTTAGCTTGCATTTAAGTCCACAATAACGACGACTTAGGAGAAACTCAAGACTGTAAGCCGAACAAAAAGGAGATCAACATTTCCTTACGTCATCAAAACAGCTTTCGTTCAAATGCTCGTACAATCACTGACCTCTACTGTATACCACTGGACTGGCGGTTGTCAAAGTGCTTTTGTGCCTGTTTGATATTCGCCATTTTGGCGCTGATGGCCATGTAGCGAGAGTCTGTAGTACTTAGTGATGACAACCTCAGCAAAAATCGATAGATGATGGGAAATTTACAAAAAAAATAGTGTACTTTATTACGTTGATTCTTGGAGTTTAAATAGCACGGAAAACGAACGAAATTAATTCAAAATGCAAAAATACTTTAGAGTATTGTACGTTCATTCGCAGCTATTTTTATTATTCGTCAAGATTAGTTCTCTGGACGCTCGCGAGTGGCGCTTCAAATAGGCACAAAAAATATGCTGTCAAACTTAAGGAACAGCCTGTCCAGTGATATTTATACAGGTCAGTGCGTACAATACACTGTCCGCTGTCACTCATAGCTGTCACGTATCTCAAAATACGTTATCTTATATTAAGGATTGGTCTTGCTCTGACCCTGCGCTCCAACTATACACCGCAGGCGTAGTCGCAAAGTGCGGCAACTAATACTAAGCCCAAGTGGGCGTACTCGAGCCTGTCTCGAACAATGTGTGACGTTGAAGTGCCACATGTTCTGTTAAACTTTGCTAATAATGGTCTTAATAGTTATCTTTTTCGCGATCGAATTGGTAAAAAATCTCACACTTGGCACTCTGTATATTAAAAATACTCTCTACCTCGTCTTTAGTCGCCTCACTATTTTCTCTCTAAACTCGAATGATCAATGACTTTCGCCGGCACTCGGCCAGTCGCTCAAGTAAGGAGTGTTGAGTTGTACGAACATAAACAGTGCACCTTCCTCGATTCTGCGTGCCATAAATTGGCTGATCTCGATTTGTTTTATTTGATTCTATCATCATCAGCCGGAAGACGTCCACTGGACAAAGGACTCCCAAAGAAATAGATAAAATTCTCGAATACTCTTAATTTGTTGTGTTCACTGAAATTACTTTTAAGTTAATTATAACACCTATGTACATAATTATTATGTTATCGGCAGCTCAAGCTTCATCTCAAGTCGTTATCAGCTGTACTCGAATATTTCTCCTTTCGTCTTCTAGGTCGGGCTTAGGGTAGGTTTTGTATGGACATATTTTCTATGCGATAATTTATTGACGCACTTTGACGTTTGACAATTGTGCTGTGAAACAATTTCAGTATAATACGACATAATTCATGATGTTATAAAATATTATTGACAAATTCATAGGACACAGCATTTTATTTATTACGTACAGAACAAGGTGTGTCGGGTCTTCGTTCACATTTAATGACGTATTTGTTGGGACGCGTCTAGAGTCTAATTTCTTTTAGCAAACATAAAAACTTGACGGGATAATTCACGCCACCATCGTCATTTAATTGTAATTTCCAAGCAGCTGAATCATTGACTTAGTTGAATTATAAAAACATGTTCATGTTCGTTTTGTTATGTTTTCCCTTGTTAATTGAGGCGTTTCTTTGTTGAATCAACACTTCAGCCTCGCGTCTGGAATTGCAGTGCTCGGTTTGTTTACTTGCCGCTTGAAACCAAATGACTACTCCGTTAAAAATTTTCGTATTTCAGGAAGTTTCCTTCATTTGTGCTGTACGCGATGTTTATAAGTTCTTATTTATCTGTAATTAATTATCATTTCTTTACTTATTTTAGTCTATAACAAACCGTTATCAGTGATTCGGTGCAAAAAGTTTATCATTGCTTGAAGTGTTTTCTAGATATTACTCGCCTATGGCCCTGTAATTTTCACGCTGCTCCTTCGTGAAACACTACTTTTAAACCTAAGCCAAAATATATATATATATATTTATACGAATGTTTAATTAAGATAGTCTTTTTAAAACAAGGCGGGAATGGTGCGACCTGGTGTCTTATTTAGATGGCCCGGTACCGGGTCGCGACCCAGTTAATGGGAACCGTTCCCCGTAGGGCTTAGAGCATAGGTGGGAGGCTCTTTTGCACAGGATGCCGGCGTGAAGCTGTGCTTCGGTCTGAAGGTAAAGATAGTGAAAGTACTCGGCAAATGAGACTTAACATCTTAAGTCTCAAGATGACGAGCGCAATTGTAGTGTCACTCTGAATTTTTGGGGTTTTTCAAGAATCCTGAGCGGCACTGCATTGTAATGGGCAGGGCGTATCAATTAACATCAGCTCAACGTCCTTCTCGTCTTGTCTCTTATTTTCATAAAAATAAAAATAGGTATTGCGTTGTTGTAGAATAGAGTTAGTAATGTCAGAATGCCACCGTTAAAATATATTTGTTGCTATACAAACTTACATAAAGACAATAAATAAATAATTAGTTGTGATTGTTCTGAGCATTCAAAGTGAAGCGGCCAACAGAGTTAGTCCTATATTAAAAGGACATTAACGGTGTTATTATATAAAATCATTTAAACATGACTTAGACACGTGGTTTATTAAACAGTGACTAACAATAACGACGTCTCAAATTGAGTTTATCTTTTATCTATTACAAAAAAGCCTTAAGCTTGTGTTTAACAATTAAAGGAAAGGAACGCATTTTTTGACAACTGTCATTTGACATCATCAAATAATATAAATTTTCCATCTATCGGTTAGACACACCTTAGAATCATATTGTTACATACGACCATAAGCTTCGGCTCGTGTTTAATTATAAGCAATGTGTAAAGATTTGTTATAGAATTACTTTTTAAAGCAAGTGTTCAACACTTGTTTAACTTTTTTGTCATACGTATTTAGTTTACTGCTTTATGTATACACAAATATTGTAAATTATTACAACTGTGAGGAGTTGTTTAAGTGACGTTACCACGTAATTGTTCATTTCCCGGCAGCCGCCACTCGTCCGTGTTTGTTGATGATGTTATCGCTGTAAGCCCTTTGCTTGTATTGAAAGAGCCTGTATTAGATGTTGGTCGAATATGTAAACACTTTCGTTCAACTGTAAGGCTAAGGGTATGCTGAGACTAGGGCTAGGCTGTGGTGTCAGTTTATTGACAAAAGTCAATTTACATGAATAAAATGATTTGCTCGCATTACGGGAAAACTACTGGATAGAATTCAATTAAGCCTTACTTTTATTCCTTAAATATTTGTGCCTGATCCAAAAAAAATATTACGATATCTTCATTCAGACAAAGATTTTTATTTGCACTAAGAGCTCAGTCATGTGTGTTGTCGGATGAAGTCGCGGGTATCAGCTTGTACGAAATGGTCTAGTGAAGAATAGTCAACTGAAAGCAAGGAGATTGGGCCGGGTCAATACAATTGGGGTTTTTTCTATACTTCGAATACTCACCTCGACAGAGGGAGAAATGTCGTACAGTATTATAACACCTAACATTTTATAAGACTATTTAAATAAATCTGGGCTGTCGAAGTAATAGTAATTGCCGGGAATAACTGGCAAATAATGGGGTAACGATAGAGACGCGTGGAAAAAGTTTGATTAGGCCTTCACCCGACGAGCTCTTCTTATCCTAAAATAGCACATACATAGAAGTAACACATACTAATCTTGATATTAAGAAAAATATTAACTAACTTTAAAAAAAGGCTTTATTAATATTATTTTAATAACAGCATCAATTATATTTCCATCTATTGTTTAGCACTTGACTCATTGTTCGTAGAATGATAAATATTTTATTTATATATTTAACATTTATTTAACACCACATAATATTGTATATTTAAATAAGACAAATTTTAAGAATGCATACAAAACATCCAAACAATTAGAATGGAAATGGACAGGTAATATGATAAGAGAAAAGACAGAGAAATGGGCAAGACTAATAACTGAATGGCAACCACTAGAAAGCAAAAGAAATAGAGGTAGACAGCCTATGAGGTGGGAAGACGACATCAAGAAAATAGCGGGGCAACTATGGACTCGTACAGCAAAATATAGAACAGAATGGAAATCTTTGGAAGAGGCCTTTGTCGGAAGACAAGCTGTAGCACAGTAAAGACCGTTTGCCGATAGTATTTAGAGGCACTTTTTTTTTACTATTTTAGTACCTAGTATGTAAATTTTTTACAGCAATGAAGGCTTTTTATATTTATAATATTGTATATTTATAACACTATTACAATATTATATTTTGTTGTTATTTGCGGAACTTTATTTATGGCCTTACTACTAAACAATGCAATACCCAGTTATTTACATTTACAAAGTCTAAGAAATAATATAAAACATTACGAGAAAAACGTAATAAAACTTTGGTACCTGCTAATATTCATAAACGTACCGATCGAGTTACTAAGTCCGTTACAAAAGACGTATTATTAAAATTAGTACAACAAACAGATTTCAATCTACCCTCCGCACTAGTTTTAAAAACTGTATTGCGGTAACAGTTTTATAATATAAAATAGAGACGTCTAGAATTATTATACATAATTTTTATAATTAGA
The DNA here is from genome assembly GCF_905404315.1 of Leptidea sinapis. NCBI lineage: Eukaryota > Metazoa > Arthropoda > Insecta > Lepidoptera > Pieridae > Leptidea > Leptidea sinapis. The sequence continues at coordinate 3,332,623 of NC_066297.1, forward strand.
ACTAATAATATCATGAATCGCTCCACTGTAATTATGTGTTTGGAGTCGCGAGTCCTAACTCCCTTTTATAATACATTTAGACTTTGACAGCTATGAAAACGTCGAAAAAAATACACTTTAGAACTAATCTGTATTTTGAGCAATTCACGCACACTTAACACAAAGTGTCATACAATTAGCGAGTGTAAGACGTAGCTTGTCACGCACACTAAACTAATATTTCTGGCCTGTTTTTATCGGTTGTCTAACAGCAAGAGACTATCTAGACGTATAAATTATCTAAGACCCGGACATACCTACTCGTTCAACAAGCCACCGGCTATAAAACGTTTTTAGCGCTCATCGCAATAAGCGAAGTGTACCAAAATAAATTATAAAAGTTAAGCGCGTTTATTTTTAAGATCGGAACGATCAGGGATGTAATTTTATGACAATGCGCGAGAATTCCGAGTCATATTCTAATTATTGTAGTAGGTGCCGAATTTTGAGCGGTGAACGAAACTTAACGTCTAAAGTCACGTCAATCAAAATTGCGGTGCGCGATTAATCCGGAACTAGTAATTGCCCGTTGCATTGGCAGCTACAGGTTTTATCTCAATAAAATATTTAAGTAGGGATAACAGAGAGAGTTGTCATACTGAAACATGTTAGAGCATGCCTGTCAGCCATTAAGTTGGCATAGCGACATCCCATTCTGTGCCGACGCATGCCAAGAATGAGAAGATATTAGTAGGATACTCAAAGAGTTGGACCGGACTGGATGAGGAGAGCCAGAGATAAACCGGATTGGAAAGGTTTAGGGGAGGCCTTAGCCGTAGAGGCAACTACTACTTAATTTATTTATTATAGTTAATTTAGTACTAATTAATATTTAATATAATATCTTAGTTAATTTATTGGAAAGTACTAGAAATAAGGGCATAATGTTTACACATTACTGCTTCACGGTAGAAATAGGCGCCGTTGTGGTACACATAATCTAGCCGGCATCCTGTGCAATGTAGCCTCCCACTAACTACATTCCGAGCTGTCATAAAGCAAAATATAACGATTGCAATGTTCTTGAAAAAATATAGCTTTAATAAAATAAGTATTCATTGGGGTCTTCGCTCGAGTTTTCATCGAATATCAAATAGTATCGAGTAATCATAAAGATTTGATAGAGGCATACAGTGAGCAAAATAAATCTATTTTATCGATATCGACGAGTTGGTTTGAATTATTTATAAGGTATTCGCGAGTTTGACGAACGATCGATGCTGCGGCGTGAATGTTGGAATTGCCTCGGGAGTGTTGTGTGAGCTTGCTTGGATGTTCTGGGCTCCTGGTACTTGGGAGTGTAAGGCTGACATCTATAGGGCGTACTTAGACTTTCCTCAGACTTTACTTACGTAAAACTTTGCTTAGTGCGATAAAACGCGAAGTTGGTTTTTGTATTGGGCCGTCTTAGCTTAAGCTCAGTATAATTTCAGCTAAACACGGAATCAAAGACTATGTTAAGCTAACACTCGGCTAAGTTTTACGTAAGTTAAGTCTGAGCATACTCTAAGTACGCTCTATAGATTTCAGCCTAAGACTTAAAATTCATCCAAGTTAATTCAAAGCATTTCCCTTATAAAATGTTTTTCATGGAATTAATTGCATTAGAAGCAGGCATTGGTCTGTGGCACGTAACATATTTGATCATGAAATAAATAATAGTTATGAAATATCAATTAATTTTGCGGTGCTGTGCAAAATGTTTTTCTATCGCTATATAAAACAAAGTCCTACGCCGCGTCTGTCTGTCTGTCTGTTCGATATCTGTGCGATAAACTCAAAAACTAATGCTCCGGTTGTCACGCTGTTTTCACCAATGGATAGCGTGATTCTCGAGGAAGGTTTTAGTATATAATTTGTTATAAACGTCTACAAAAAAGTCCGCGATCGCATATGTCTATCTCTTAAGGATAACATACAGTATCTATTGTAATATTTAAAAAAATTGGAAATTATAAAGCGGTAATGTAAAATCTGTTTACACAAATACTATATTAATCCTTATCATTTTATTAAAAATACCAAAACGTCCTTCCAATGAACGATTGAAAAAACAGACCAACATATCGGTTACTTGAAATGTATTAAAACTATTATTATGAATCAATATCGTATCACCAATTGAATATAGGAGACGGCTCATAGTGAGTGTAGTATTTCCAAGTTTCCAATGTGATGGTGATTGGTGACGTGTTTATTTGTAGAGCTAGGCACGGTACTCACGGGCAGCTGTGCGAGAGGGGAGGACGGTCGTAAAGCGGAGCGGCCATCACTGTTGGAGATATTTTATGAAGTAAACATCTGTTTATGGATAAAGTGCTGTTTATTTTAAGTCACTACATTTGTAACCTTTGCCAAAGAATATGTAACAAGTACCGAAGTATCACTCCGCAAAATCAATTAAATAAATAGGGACTCTTGCGGTCATACAATATGGTGTAATTCAGATCGCACAGCGCAACTAACCTACATTTTTATTCACCTAGAAGTTGCCTCTCTTTCTATCGCGTGACTCTTACCTCTTCTGACGACATTAGGGTTGACTTCTTTACCTAAAACTGTACTTTAGTAGTATAAGGTCATCTTATTAAAATAGCTCAGTTTTTTCTGTAATATAAATAGGTATGTAAGGTAGGTAGGTATGTGATGGTAATTTTTTTTAATTTGCCCTTGCTTGATAGTTAAAGTCTTAGTCTTCGACAGCTGAGTGCATGATATTAATATTATTATACGAAATATCCGTCTCGTTCCACCACTGTTCCACACAAACAACACTAGCAGCTGTGGTCAACTTTTTGAATCGTTATATCTCAGAAACGGTGGGTCGCAGGAAAAAAGTATAGGAACATTTTTTTATATGTAATTTTATGATCTATAATTCTTGTTAAGGGTACTTTTATGATAAAACCTACCGTTTTGCCTAAAATCACGAAAAACTCATTTATTTCCCTTTGACCGTAAGTATTTTTTTCTCACAACACGGGATTAATGGGGAACTTATATTATTTATAATTATGTTTTGAACAATTTTACTGATTTTCAGCTTGTTGTGATTTTATGCACGTTCACTCTCAGTTTTTGGTATAGATTGATCGGACTACATTATACACATCACCCTATTAATATCTTCCCTTTCTTGGCGTGCGTCCGTGCAGCATGGGATGTCCCTATGCCAACTTAATGGCTGACTTAGTATTGAGATAAAACCTTTAGTTGCGAATGCAACGGGTAACTACTAGTAATTATATATTTTGATAATGTTATTACTATAGAACAATACATACTATTTCGTATTCATAACGTCTCCTTGATAAAATTTTGACTTCTGTCGTGTAGTTGTTTTTTTAATCAAATCTCTCGGAGGCCACATCCGTACATTAAACATTGTAACATGTTATCGACTCGCTGGAACGCTTGCGACTTCGTACGTGACCGGCAATTCTAAGTTGAATTTAATCCTTGTGTCCTGACCATTTGTTCTGCCTTATTTTTGTTCGAAGACATACCATCGCTCACCGTGTGCAGATTCATTGAGAGCGAAATCCTCTCAATATATTCTTGATAATGTTATGTATGTACGTAGGCATATAAGTGAATTTGCTAGAAACTGTCATAACCATAACGATAACACCAGGAACAAACATAAACTTATCATGCCTACTACTCGGCTAAGTCGAGACTTACTCTTTTGTGGGGCGTTGCGATCCCAGATAATGTTCAAAACAAATGTATTACGAAATTCAAAAGAATTGTTAAAAAACGTTTGTGTGGTAAAGGTTACTATAACATAAATGACTTTCTTAATGATACCACTGATTGGGAATGGAGTGACCGCCCTCAGGCTATTAAATAATAAATTTTACTGCACGATTTTACATTGTAACCATATTTTATATACAAAAACGAAACCCGCTGTTTGCTGCGCCCGTTCTTCTCTGGTCTGAGGCCTTTTGGAATAGGTTTTTGACTTTCAATATTTTTTTGATTTGAATTAGATTACCTTGTATTAATTTATATCACAATGTATTGATTCGTATTGCAGAATAATGGAACGAAAATATGTAACTAAATGGATTTGTTAAATTAAAAGAAATGTTTGATTCGAGAATTCGTAATTATTTATACATTTGACATTATTTTTTAAAACGTGAATGAATTACTAGAAATTAATTTATTTCACGGCTCTACAATTCATTGTGTAAGTATACAAGAAATAGTTGCTCAACAACCTATCTTATCCAGATCACTTATTTTATACTAGCTGACACGACAGACGTTGTTCTGTACATAATAAATAAATAAAATACTGTTTTTGTAATGAATATGTCAAAAATATTTTATAATATCAAGAATTATTAATTCTTAAAATATGCTCCCTGTTGTTATAGTAAAATTGTTTCACAGCAAACCGTGCGTTAACAAATCCTCTCATAGAAAATATATCCATAAAAACAAATATTGGAAATAAAAATAATTATAAGTCCCAAATCGAAATACAAACTAACTAAACTATCTCTAAATTTGGACTAAACTGCACTCCATGAAGTAATCCCCATTAAAATCCGTCCATTAGTTTAGAAATTCACCGGAAACAAACATCAGGACACGGGATTTATATTATTGAGATATTGAAATGAAATGTATGTATGTGCCATTCATTGATCAGAACTATGAGGTGATTGTTGAAATTATTAGACTCAATTTTTTTATAAGTAATTTGTTTTTGACTCGCGTCAGTAACCCACGTTTTACAATAAAAATGAAACAATAGTCGGCCAGAAATAGAACATCGAGTGGGTACGTGAGTAAAAGTAGACCGCATTAAATTCTATTTGGATATTATTACCTGAATTGTTAATTATACGGTGAACAGAAGTTACAGTTAAAACATCAAGGTTAAATATCTAATTTTAAATGACTATAAACGATATAATGGCAAATATACAGAGCTCTTTTTATTGTTATGTACTTGCAGCTGCCCGCGACGTCGTCCGCGTGGACGCTATAATATTATGTAGCCCCAAGTAGTTTTTGTTTTGTTCGGACATCCATACGAACAATCAGACAAAAATGCTACCTATTAAGTACTTTATTGGCTTCGGTATTGTTTGTGGCTTCTTCTTCTTCGCGTGCCTCTCCGACTAGCGAAGGTTGGCGGTCAGCTTTGTAGTTTCGATTGTTTGTCCTTCGCGAGGCGAAATAATTCTGCCGCACTCGCGATGCCAGTCCACTCTCGGATGTTGAGCAGCCAAGACTTTTTTCTGCGACCTACGCCTCTTCTTCCGGCAACTTTTCCCATCATGATGAGTTGTAGGAGTTTGTACCCCTCGTGCCTAAGCACGTGCCCCAAATATGCGACTTTGGCTAACACACAGCAACTAATTTCAGTGTACAGTTATTATTTTGTTACGATTTCAATTTGTTGGCTGTGACGACCTTAACTTATCATTGTGTAAAGATTTGGATGAAATTCGAACACAGGGATATTGGTGGCAAAAAGCCTTAGCATTTTCTCATTTTGCAGATTTTACTTCGAGTTGAAGTCGTTCACCTTGCACCTCTTTTTTTAAATAACAATTTGCATAAGTACACCTCGATCTCGATTTATTTTCTTTACATTAATGTGAATTTATGATTACGAACACTGACTTGTCAAGTCAAGAAATCGTCTGAATTCCATAGTCAGTGCACCGCGCAGCTTCAGGCATCAGTGTCGGCTGCTTCAGCGATTTATATAACCAGCTACAGCCTTTATATCATGGAGCATTGCTTGTGTATCATCATCATCAGCCGGAAGAAGTCCACTGCTGGACAAAGGCCTCCCTTAAAGATCTCCACGACGATCGGTCGTGCGCTACCCTCATCCAACGTATTCCGGCGATCAGATCGTCGGTCCAATTCCATTAGAGGACTTTTCTGCCCCATTCTTTGTGTATACAAATGATAATTTATTTGTGTTGTTGTTCCAGGTCTTAGCGGTTCGAAGGCGGACATGCAGCACAGGCGGGAGGTGTTCGGCTCGAACCTGATCCCCCCCAAGCCCCCCAAAACTTTCCTCACGCTGGTGTGGGAGGCGCTCCAGGACGTGACGCTCATCATCCTCGAGGTCGCCGCCGTCGTCTCCTTAGGTCTCAGTTTCTACAAGCCGTCCGAAGACGCCAGTGATATTGGTGAGTCACTTCCGAGATTATCTTAAGCCCGTACTCCAGAAGCTGGAACTATATTATTTCAATTTCAATCAATATTAATTCAAATTCTTGTAAATTGACAGCAAATTTTGTGTTTTGGTTTGTCGAACGCCGGACTTTGTTAAGTCTTATGTCTCAAGTGCTGATGTCAGCGCGTCTCTTACTATAAGGAACGAACATCGAACACGTCTCATAACTTCTTATCATAAATATGCGCTTTTATCTGGTTTACAACACATGTATGCCGGGTGGAAAAAACATGAGGTATAACAAGGGTTGTCAACAGTACTCTAAAATAGAGTATTGTACTCTATATCATGTAGGTGTAATCTTTAATCTATGTATAAAACTAATAGCGTATGCTAATACACTCTTTTTTACACAAATCTTTTTATACTATAAAATAAATGATTTTCTTTTTGGAAGTCCGTAGGTACTCTTAGAAATTAGATATATACTCTATTTCTTCTAATAAAATTTGGCAACCCTAGGTATAATATCGATTGCGACGTGAACGGGGACGTAGCGTGGCGCGCTTACTGCCTTTGTATCTGTTCTGGGCATACGATAATGTTTAATATAACTGTGGGCCATCTGAAAATATTTCACGCTGTTCTATGACACCCATATATTCTCAGATTATGTATTGAAACAGCTTCTGGCATACGAGCCAAGTGTTGGTGCAACTGGAGCCAAGACTGACTTCAGACAGTTCCAAAGGTGTCAGCTTAGCAGCTGTACAATATAAGCAGCTTTTAAGTTTTATGATTATAATACGGCTCTAGTACGAGTTTCGATAAAATATATATATATGTTTCAAACTGGATAATTTTATATACAGTTTTAAATAACAAGAAGTACCTAGGTATGTTATTAATTCAAGTATATAGTCTTAGTAGTTTGAATGTGCTGACCCTACTTATCACAGATGCAGTAGTAAACAGATTAATTGATTCTCTATTGTAAATTGATATTGTCTTACTAATCCTGTATTATTTAGCTATCAAACTGTTTTGTCCCGTTCTTAGAAAAAACATAATTTTAACTTGCCAAATGGGGGAAAAAGGGGTTAAGTAATTATAGTTTTGAAGTTTCTGTAGAACAATTAGTAAAGGGACTTGAGACATGTCATGTTTAACTTTGTTTGTCATATCGCGGTGCGCTACGCCCAGCTCGTATAGTTGCGTTATGACTCAGATTATGCAGTCGTCAGTTATTCCCTCTAGAAAAGACAAACGATCGTTTAAAAACTTTTTATAAAAATTAAAACTCGTACTAGGGATATAGGGTTCAAAACAAAGGGAGTGTACAAAATCGTCATTAAAGTATATAATTTGGTGTTTTCTGTTTTATGTCTATATGGAACCGTAGACAGTATAGGTAAGAGTGTGTTATATTATATGTGTGACCCGACCCAACCCCTGCACACCCCTGTAGCACTGTCCTGTCGTAGAGCGCATGTATATCGACCTTCACAGGGCCTTCTTAAATCCAAAATGACTCCAAAGCGACGTTATGTCTTTTCCATAAGTCAAAAGTTTTAGAATTACAGGATGCAAAGGTGGTACATAATCGGAAGCGTGCATTTCATATAGGGCAGGAGTGCTCAAACGGTCAATCGAGTGCATTTTGAGTGGATCTCGAGAAAAAAAACCGATAAAGAACTATTCACAGATTTTGAACTAAAGTCAGTAATTACGTACCATCTTAGGAAATGTATGCTCAGTACATGTAATGTCATGCAGATTCAACATCCGAAGTCACTCTTTAGTTAAGTTTAAAACTTAAGAAACTAGAACGCGTTTGTTTTGTAAGAGCCAATAAACTCGTAATTTTGACTAATTATAAGTTTTTTCATTGACATTTTAGAGCAGACCTACACTTACCTTGACTAAAAAAATGAAAATTATTGTGCGCGAAACTAATATCTATGTCATCGTGACACTCTACCTAGATGATATACTTAGAGCCTCCCAGAGTCGATCGATCGTAGTCTAACAATTTTGAGGTAGATCGCCAGCAGTTCAAGCTTGAGCACCCCTGATATAGGCAATTAGCAAATGCTTACTTCATTATGAACTTAAATAAATATAGTAATAATGTTAAAGTCAATTTACTACCTACGGTGGGCAGTACAGATAGCATATACGAAGCAAGCAGCGTTTCATACAACTTAAGTCGTACTGTCGGAGTAAAACGCAACTACGACTAGTTAGATCTACAGTGCCTACCTTGCTAGAAAAACAATGCACGCCCCTGTTCTTAACACGTCTACACCAGTTTAATTTATTTACTATATAATAGTCTGTTGAAAAGAATTATATTGACTTTGGTCACTCTTAGTTGGGTCTTGTAGAGCATTGTGTATACTGTGTATATATATATAAAAGGCATAAAAGGCATTTATTTTCTCAAAATTTATTCCTTTAGAATTCTTTTTGATGTCATTTCTTATACTACTAGATACTACTACCGCTTCGGAAACAAATGGCGCTCTGAGAGAGAAGAAACGGCGCAAGAAACTCTCTATATATCTATCAATCAATTTATTTACAAAATATAATATAATATCACAAAACAATATCTATGAATCAGCATGAACACACGAGAATGTTTGAGGAAAGATTTAAATATTATCTTTCTGTATTACCTATATCGTTAGATTAAGAATTGGTCTCTGCTGCGGTCCTACTAGATGCAAAGTGCGGCAATACTACTACGCCCAAGTGGCAAGCGTACTCGAGCCAGTCTCGAGCAATGTGTGACGTTGACGTGCCACCTGTTCTGTTAAATTTTGCTAATAATTGAAACAAAATGCCAGGTTGCGTGGTAAAACTTTGAAAAATAATACTACAAGAAATAAGAAAGATACTTGGATCACATATCATCATCAGTAAGTATTTTATTAATTTCAATGTAAGATAACACGAAGCGTAATTAAATTTGAAACATGCCATTGAGTGTCAAGATGCCACGCACACAAGCATGTAACAGTTGTTGTAATAAAAAAGCTGTTGTATCGTAGTGCGATATCTAGTTGGATCGCAATAGAGACTAATCCTAAGCCTATATAACGTTCTATTATAGAGTCTATTTTTCATGTTAGTTGTTAATCTGTAAAACCACAGGTCAAACTTCATGTATGTACTGCGTTCTATGAATGATGCATTCTTTTAATGTATATATTTAATGGCTAGTGACCCCTATGTCTCTTCTTCTTCTTCTCTTCTCTCTTGTTTGAACCTTCCTGCTGCCAATTAGAGAGCTTAATATTAGTGCGTGCACAAGTAACTGAAATAAAACAATGATTACATATTAACTATAATCAGTACTGATTATGGTATACTATATATTTGTTAAAATTGTAGCTTTAACAAAACTATTAACGTAGCTAACTTCCGGCTTTTTCCATAACCTATCTACCCTTAGTTTAACTTACAGATACATTGCTGTCACCGTTTAATGACAAGATTATCTTGACTTATCTATCCATAGGTATGTCCAATACAGTTATAGTCCAATGCTATCTGTCAATAGGTTATTGAAATGTAAGTAAGCGTAAAAGAATAGATTTGTCACCGTCTAGTAACTTAAACTAAAGTATAGATAGGTTATTGAAAATGGCCGTTAATTTTCTGTCGGTTATTATCTATCGAATAAAAACAAAAAAAAAAATTGATGTGTTTTGTTTTATTTCGGAATTAATTTCTGCCAGTTGGTTCCTTATAATGTAATTTTGGATAAGATCTGTATTCTAGAAGGCATCTCTTTTATGCACTGTTTTGAAAACGGTGATAAAACACTTTATCACTATATTTTGTTGAAATATTACATTTTATAAAAAAGATAGCTTAAATAGGTAATCGGGGAGCCATAATACATTCACTTCCACTCAACATATTAGGGAGGAGGGGATTGCTGAAAAATAGCTCTGCATCGAAACATGAATCCATGATGTCAGGTGAAGCTGAGTCTTTTCCTTTTGCCTATTGTTTAATCGCGTAGCCTAATTATTCATTTTATTTTTGTAATGTTTTTATGGCAATAAATAATTTATTTATTTGTTTATGAATATTGAGATGTCTTCGGGAATACAGGATCCAGAGGTGTACTCGTTGAACTATGAAATAAGTTTCCTTACGCGTTGTTTCCAAGACGATGACACGTGGGTTCCTATATAAAAAGCGCGTACCGTAATTCCCGCGGTGCAAGAGAAAATGGACTCCATCCAAATGAAATGTTCATTTGGTGTACGGTATAAGTCTTGTCGTCCAATAACTCTATCCTGGAGTAAATTTGCATTGGAACTAGATTGTCCACAGTCTGCTATGAAAAGATCTTGGGGTATTTTGTTCACGTTGCTCGACCTCTTCCTCGTAATTTAGACAAACAGATAGTCATAGGGAAGGTGGAGGACAAAAAACCACGCAGACAAGCCTACTACTTTCGACCGCAATAAAAAGAGCCGAGGACCGAAAGGAGTGGAAGGTTTTAGTGACCAACTTACAAAAACTTTGAGGTACGGACACGACCTTCAGAAATTAAGAATACGACCAAAAAGAAGAAGATAAGTCTTTTGCCTCTGGAGCAATGTTAACGCGAGCGGCTTCTATTTCCAGGTCACCTCGACGAGGAGGAGGGCCACTACCAATGGATCGAGGGTCTCGCCATTTTGATATCTGTTATAGTCGTCGTCATAGTCACAGCATTCAACGATTACACGAAAGAAAGGCAATTCAGGTAAGATCTCCTGTTTATATATATTTCAATTTTAGATCATTAATACGTCTTGATGAATTATGAGAGTTGTGAAAACTTGGAAAAACAATTTAGTTTAGAACTAACATCTATTTTGAGCAATTTACGCACACTAACACAAAGTGTCATACAAATCGCGATTGTAAGACGTAGCTTTCACGCACACTAAACTAATATTCCCTGCCTGTTTTTATAGGTTGTCTAACAGTAAGAGACTCTATCTAGATGTATTAATTATCTAAGATTTCAATATTATTTTGAGACACCGCGTGGCGAGCATGAAAGTCTAAGTGCCTATGTTTTCGCCACCAAAAACCCTCGCTATGTAAACGCAAGATATAGATACAAATATATATATGTGTGTGTGTATATATGTGCAAGAATTACCCAATCAAAGATATGACCTTTTATGATCGAAACAACTATATCTTAAAGTTTTTGTTGCTCTTACCAGAGGGCTCCAGTCGAGGATAGAAGGCGAGCACAAGTTCGCCGTGATACGAGGCAGCGAGGTGAAGCAGATCCCCATCAGCGACATCGTGGTGGGAGACATCTGCCAGATCAAGTATGGGGACCTGCTGCCCGCAGACGGCGTCCTGCTGCAGAGCAACGATCTAAAGGTACACAAGCTGCCATGGAGCCTGAACAAATACCTACAGATATTTATTGTTCAGGAAATCTTAACATTCAAGATCCGCATTATTCTTATCTTTATTTATTTATTTATTCAACAGAAACAAACGGTTACATTCATAAATTGATTACATAAACAGGATATTAAATCTAGATCTAAAGTTCCCTAATTTTTAAAACAGCCAATACAGATATGAAAATTAGTAAGTTACAACAAACAATATAATTCTTAATTTGGTTACAAGTTTTTAAATGTATGGTTACAGCATTTTTAAATGAAGCTAATGACTTAAACTTGAAAAGGTCTAAGTGGCAAAGTTCGGTATTCATATAATCACACACTCTTCTGATAAAACAATTTTTAACATAAACGGTCCTGCTATGCGGAATGCTAAATAACGGTTTACTAACACATTTACGCTCACATCTTCGGGGTACTCTAAATGTAATGTTATGCAAAAGGGCTGGAACGTCAATCACGTTATTGAAATTCTCAATAATTGCGACGAAACTGTAAAGACCATAATGTTGAATTTTTTTTATCTTGGGAAGCATTATTCCCAACTTCCATAAGTAATGAAGACGAAACAATTTTACTTTCAGAACGCTTTTAAACAGGATGATATGGTACGCTATATCATGGTTTTGATTTTTTATGTCCTTAGTATGTACTAAGCTCTAGCTAGCTCTAGGCAGGTTGTAGTTGATATACGTGAGTTTCTCTAAAGGTGCAACTGATAAAGGTCCAAGTTATGGGGAGCTCGCTGCGATCATAGGGCAAATGACGAAATCGTAGTTCGTTGCTCCAACGATATTAATTATTAGTTCTATCTTCCCAATGACTACTGCGGAACGATATCATGTACATCGCATACACTCAGGCAAGGCCAGAAATATAGTATACTCAAACAAAAGCAGACGATATCCAGGTGATAGTAATTTTTTAATTATAAAAAACGACGGGGCAAACAACCCCGTATTAATAATGATAACGGAAGTGATCACCGACATTCATTTGAGCGCCGCATTCGTCCGTTGATGATTGACGTAAAAAAAAACTCACCAACTCCAATGTTGAAAAAAAAGGTTGGAAATGTTAGTGGCTTGTAATGGACATATCGATATGATTTAGATACTTTGGATTACCGTACTAATTATAGAAGAAGCTGTTAAATTTTCGTATAAAATAAATAACATTTGGATAGTGATATTTTAAATTATTTCACCGGATAGTAACTAATTGACAATATATTTTACAACAATCGTGACTTATCACCGTATAAATACTGTTGGCCCCTATATAATATGTTTATTATGTAACACACTAAGTGGAAACATTTGCAACGCCCGAGAACAGATAACGCTGATTGCAGCAAACAATGTCAAGAAATTATTGCGATAAAAAGTAATCTTGCTTTGATACATTCCATTTTTTTGTGACAATAAAGGTGAGCAGGACGTTCAGCCGACTGTAATTGATACGCCCTGCCCATTACAAACAGGATTCTTGAAAAATGCAAAAATTCTGAGTGGCGCAACAATTGCGCTCGTCTCGTTTGCCCAGTAATTTCACTAGCTACGGCGCCCTTCTGACCGAAACATAATAATGTTTACACGGCAGAAATAGGCGCCGTTGTGGTACCCATAATATAGCCGGTATTCTGTACAAAGGAGCCTCCCACTCACCCCTGGTAAATTTGTACAAACACACCACACCTCAACCAACGGCAATTCAACTGTCGGACAAGTCAATGTTATAAATCTAAAATCTAAGGTCAAACTTTTAAATACTCTTCGAAATACAAGTAAGAAAGCTGAGAGTCCATTCACATATTTGAAGGCCGGTGTTGTGTTGTTACACTATGATGGGTATGGGAGACTTCGATAATTTACATCACAGATAATATTTCGAGCAAGATAACAATCATCTTATAACACTTTCATCATCAGCCGGAAGACGTCCACTGCTGGACAAAGGCCTCCCCCAAAGATTTCCACGACGATCGGTCCTGCGCTGCCCTCATCCAACGTATTTCGGCGATCCTAACCAAATCGTCGGTCCATCTTGTGGGGGGCCCAACCAACACTGCGTCTTCCGGTACGGTGTCGCCATTCGAGGACTTTTCGGCCCCACAGGCCATCTGTCCGTCGATCTATGTGTCCTGCCCTGTCTTGTGCTACTTCAGTTTCGCAATCATCGTTCTCCTACCGATCTCCTCATTTCTGATTCCATCTCTCAGGGAATATCCGAGTATCCCTCCCCATTTCCATCTGAGATTGAACACTTTATGAAGTTAAAGTTATATATGAATGAAATTGATATTATAATGGTGTGATCATGTGGATGAAAGTAGATTGAATGTGAATTGAATGTTCGTAAGCTCTCCTAAACCTTCGGGAAACTAACGTGTTGGTAATTTTTGTTAGATTTTGTCGAGGACTTCAATCGCGGGTCAATCAAATAACATTACATATGCACCCATTCCATGCGGATCAAATAAGTAGAGAACAGAATACATCAATCAAATTTTTAACTACTTATTTTTGCAAGCGAAAACCAACCTTTTTAGAAAATTTCATATAATATGATTCAGTGCAAAATAAAGTCCAATGGGGCTTTTGGAGAGAATATTCCCAGTAGTCTCTAGACTTAAAGTCGTATCGGTTCGGTAATACCTACAGTAGCCGATAATACCACAAAGTGGTTGTGCGAGGCATTAAGTTATTAGAAAACGCGCCGTTGTGGAATGTTACCAACTCTTAATGAGATGCGGGTGAAATTTCTTATTTTGACGCAATGTTCGGTGTTGATAATTGGCTGCTGGAAGATTGTGTGAGCTATCAGAAGTGGTGTTTTAGCCGACTGAAAGACCAATCATTGTAAACGTTGGGGCTCAAAGTTTTATTGAATTTCGTTGGCAGTTTATGTCGTAACAGATGCAGATGCTCAATGTATATATATGCTCGGGATGTAAAAAGGCGTAACAGTAGTCTCGTCTCCGTAGGTAACAGAATCTACATGTTGGGGACTCAGTCAGCCTGTGGCCAATAATAGATCTTCTTATCTGGTCTTGTGTGAAAGATGGGGTCCTTCTATACGATATCTACATTAGGCGAATGTGTGTGCGCACGGCACCACATTGTGTCTCCGTATCTGCAGAATGGTGACGCACGTTGCGGGGGGAGGAGAGGAGTAGGTGCGGGCTCATGACTGACGCGACACTGATTACTGTTTGCGATACCGCTGATAGTGGAATACCGCATTGTTATCTGTGCTCCCTTGACTATGTCACCAGGGTAATTGATGTCCGCTGATTGATTTTAATCTATTAATAGATAATACATGTTCCCTGTTGCCTCTCAATATAATATTAATGGTGATAATCAATGTTACCACCAAGGATAAAACATGCACTTGTTAAACCTACTACCTCGGTCTGTTGGCTGTTGTATTACATATTACATACACCATGATCATAGAAAATTTACAAAACACAATCGTTAAATATTTTTGTATGGTTAGGTACTAAAGCATACAGACATGATACCACACTTTGGGAATGGAGCGACCGCCATAATATTAAATTTAAAAAGAGGCCCGCTGAGTTTGATGCGTCTGTTTCACTCTTTTTTGTTACTGTTTTGAATGAAAGTATTTGAGTTTTGGATCCTAAACAATTGGGACTATGAACTTGAATGTTTGTACAGAGGTTCCTTTATTGAACACTAAGGTGTTTAGGATTTAATTTACATATTAAGTGTAAATATAAAATAGGGAATAAACTGTTGTAAAAATGTCAGTTAACCCCACAAAATATATATATTATATACAAAATCTCAGATGCCTGCTGTTAGTAATAAATGCAGTGTAATGAAACCAGTGGCTCCTTTGCACAGGATGCTAGATTATGGGTACCATGGGTACATCGATGCCTATTTATGCCGCGAAGCAGTAATGTATAAACATTATAGTGATTCGGTCTGAAGGGCGTTGTAGCTAGTGAAATTACTGGGCAAATGAGACTTAACATCTTATCTCTCAAAGTGACGAACGCAATTGTAGTGCCGCTCAGAATTTTTGGGTTTTCCAAGAATCCTGAGCGGCACTGCATTGTACTGGGTAGGGCGTATCAATTACCATCAGCTGAACGTCCAGCTCCCTTATTGTCATAAAAAAATAGTGTTTTTCATCATTTTATCCCCAAGAGAGTGAAACGATGTGTCTTATGGACAGCACCAAGTTCAGATTCAATCCATCTCTTGACGTCTGGTATAGCGAATCTCTATGAGCGGCTAGATTGCACTTTCCATCACTTAAGAAAAACTATAATAATAGTTTTCAACAAATTAGTGTGGTTTCAAAATTACGCATTGAAACGAAATATTTTAAAAACTAAGAATTGGAAATGCATACTCATTCCATTTTTAAATTGTTATTCTCTCATTTTCCAGATTGACGAGTCTTCGTTAACGGGAGAATCGGACCATGTCAAGAAGGGAGAATCTTTTGATCCCATGGTGCTATCTGGTACTCACGTAATGGAAGGTAATTCATTCACCGTGTTTTATGGTTTATGGGCGTACAGTCCCGAACACATCATGGCTCACCACCTTACCACCACAGAAATAACGACAGAGACCTTTCATACGTTAATAAGTTTGCGTGACGTCATCAGCCTGTCGCAGTAACCTAAAACCTTTGTCGTGTCTACCAAAGAGGATGTAAATACTACGTGATAAGAGGCGGGACTGCCTAAGTAAAAATTTAAATTGAGTTTAGTTTGAAACGTGCAATGATTTGACATAAGTTGAAAATAGCAGTAATTACGAAGCCGATTTGAAAGCGAACTGTTGCTTAAAACGTAGTGGATTTCGGCTATCGTCCGTTTAATACAAGATAATAGCCGTCATCTGTCAATCTATCAATGACTGCACGTGTCATACAATCAAGTGAACCGCTTTTTTTCTTAGAGAGTTCCGCTAGCCTGGGGTCTACCTGGAATAACGTCACTGTGACGACTAATATGTCCTTCGTGGATTATATTAGTTAGTAGTGAATTATGAAGTCTCTAAAGTATAAATAAAAAATCACAGAGAGCACATTTTTTCTTACGAGGGCTGCACTAAAAGTATCGGGCATTCCCGATACTTTCCATTGAATATTTCCACTGTTCCTGTCATATTAAAATCTTTTTAATTGAAAACTTAAACTAAACCATCCGCGGTACAGCCCCGACCTAAGCCCTAATGATTTCTATACTTTCCCTAAAATAAAGAATAAATTGCGTGGTCAGAGATTTTCATCACCTGAAGAAGCTGTGGATGCCTACAAAACGGCCATTTTAGAGACCCCAACTTCCGAATGGAAAGGTTGCTTCAATGATTGTTTCCATCGTATGGAAAAATGTGTCAAATTTCGCGGAGAATACTTCGAAAAGCAATAAATACATTTTTAAATAGTAATTTTGTGTCACTTCCTTGATTCCCGAAATTTTCAGTGCCGCCCTCGTAGTACATTTCCGTAGTCTTTAGATTAACATTTGAGTTATGGCTAGAAATTTTTACTAGTATGTAATACTTTAGTTTACCCAGTATTTTTATAATCCCACCCTTTTGATATTTTATTATAAAACCCAGGTTCTGGTAAGATGTTGGTAACAGCGGTCGGTGTGAACTCTCAGGCTGGTATCATTTTCACTCTACTCGGCGCCGCCGTGGACAAACAGGAGAAAGAGATCAAGCAGATGAAGAAGGGTCAGTATTTACAACTCTCCATATCCGCTTGTCCTACTGTCATACATTATTTCTGCCGTTGCTAAGATTTCGCTCACACTTAGGCCTCATTCACACGAGCTAAAAAAGCGTAGCGTTTTAAAAGCGCTGGCATAAACATCCGAGTGCATATTCTTTGTCGTTTTAAGCTTTTTTAACGAATACAATGAGGCTGCGAAAGAGAATGAGTCCTAAGACTGTGATTAAAATGTTCACATTGGCTCAACAGATGGTGTAGTTATATTTGTTTTAATTCTACTAAAGAAAATCTCATCTGCTGAGCCAAACGAACCAGAAGATAAAAGATAACCCTAGTGACATACATTTGAAACTTTTATCATCGCGGAACTTTAACATAGTATTTTATTAAGACGGGTACTCACGATATATATTTTATTAATTTTATGGCGATATTTCGATCCAATTGATGAATGAATGAACCGTCGTCGCGGCGGAACAGCGGATGGGGCAAATTAATAAAATATATATCGTGAGTACCCGTCTTAATAATAACCTTAGTGACGTCAGAAACAAACGCTAAGAAGATAGCTGATGATTAGCAATACATGCATACTATGTTCATATAAACTAATACGCGATATAGGCACTTAGACTAAGATCTACAGACAGTACTTAGCCTTTCCTCAGACTTTACTTACATAGGACTTGGAACTTGACTTTCATTAATTGGATTGTTTTACACTCCGCTAAGTTTTACGTGAGTAAAGTTTGAGCAAAGTCTAAGTACGCTTTATAGATCTCAACCTTAATGCCCTATGAATAAAGAATATAGCTCCGCTTGTTTAGATATAGATCATTTAATTATTATTGAAGGGTGATATTAAGCGACAATTTATTGAATATACTGTACTACTGGTTATGAAATTACTAATAGTTATTTATGTTGTGAAATAAGGTGTATTAAAACACGAATATGGGTGAATGTGATATTAATATCACATGAGTGTTTTAATACCTAATTATAAACAGTTGCATACAAGACTTTATCTACACCCATTTTATTAATCCTCTATAAAACATTCCGAAACAGTTTGCTTACTGCTAAACTAAACACACAATGTCCTAATAACCATTACATCATCCAAATGAGTGTTGTAATGAAATTCAGTACAACATTACAACACTCGTTTGGATGATTTTATAGTTTCTAGGACTGGCTTTTTTAATGTTTGCAATTAGCTACCTGTTTTAGAATCTTTAATAGAGGATTTAAAGCATGGGTGTAGATAAATATTTTAAATCAACTTGAAATTGAATTGTAAAATAGTAGCTTTTATATTATTATCAAACTTAAAGCAAAGATTCAAGATTCAGATTAATATTATACTTCAGACATGTTAAGTTTTATTGATGATTTTCATTTTCATAGATGATATTAATATCACCCTTCTGTTAAGACCTCAAGTCGACGCGAGTGTAGTTGCATAGCATCTAGTGAAGTGCGCTTTGTTTACGAAACAGGGATCGCTTTCATGCTGGTGATAATTTTTATTCGTAATATATATTTGGCCGGAGAGAGCAAGAGCTCTAAATATACTTTTTGTTGATCTTTTTTATGTGAAAAATTGACTATAGGTATATTATGTAAAAAAAACTTGAAAAATTTAAAGTGTAACGCCGTCGATCCCTTCTTATTGGTTTATTGTTTCCAATTTATCGTATGAATTGCTACTCGGGATTTTCGTGTTTACAATTTATAAACATCAGAGTTATTCGAACGATCTCGAACCATCCAGTATGAGCGACATAATCTGCACTCATTTATCTACTGTAAAATAAATATGCTGCAGTTATTTACAATAAAAAACACACACGAATTGCGAAAGCGATCTCTTTTTACAAAATGAAGCGTACCCGATGTCATCTCATGGCTACTGCGCTCCTGTCACTGAGAATTCTCTCGATTAAATTGGTGAAATGGAAATCTTACAATGCGCTGATCTCTATCTTACAGGTATAAGATAGACAGGCTATCACGTGACAGCTACTTTTTATATCGACATGAAGCGCCACCGTGAGCGTATTATGAAACGATTTTGACATTACATTAAAGAACTACTATTAGTTCCAAGTCGTAGATAGAAGATGACCAATAGACGCGTCGCTAAAATTAAATAATAATGTGGCAGAGACACATAAATTAGATTGGTTATGAGAGTAAGCGAGATACACACAATATCTGCTGTCCCAGTTCATCGGCTCCCAACAAACAATGGCAGCCGTGGTGCAATATTATTTATTTTAAATTCTAATTCAATAAATTCTGATTGTTAATACGTAATTGAGTTATTTGGTGTGAATTCAGTAATTGTTAAAATATGTGACGTTGTGGTCAGTTACGATGTACAAATCCTCCAGAACGAAAAAAAACAAAACATAACACACGTCACAGACTATCGCTGTCTCATTTACATACGCTGACAGCGAATCTAGGGTTCATATTCTATCTACGTTCCAAGTACACTCACGTCAGTCACAACTGCTATCAGCGCTAAAACCAAAATGGCGGCGACTAGTGTCGATATCCTGTCTGCTTATAAATATTAAAGCACACTATAAACGCTGACTTTTATATTTTTATCAATTATTATTATTAATATTAATTTAACATAAACAACCAACTAGATATTGTAAGATATTTCCATTTAATTCACCAATTTAATTCATTTTACATGAGATTATTTTATGTTTTCATTTCAAGATATTACCTAGTTGTTGACAATGATTTGTATGTGTATGACTAATTGCCTGTCCCATTGTTTTGTTAGCATGATGTCATCCCCAGTAGAAAACTAGTATTCCTTTTAGATATTAATTATATACAAATAAAATAATCTCGTTACTATTTCTAAAATAATAGACCGTTCACACGCTAGCGACTTTTTATTATTACAAAAAATGTGTGAGTCAATAGTGTGTGACGGTCCTAAATTGGATGAATAAAAGCGAATATGTAAATGCAAATGCTTCGCTCAAGTATTGGTGCAATTTTATTTTGTCGAAAATCTTACGTGTAAGTAGTTAATATTATGGGTGCAATGTATTTTATTTAAATTGTGAATTAGATGCCCTCTTAAAACAATTAACAAGGCATTGGTCGTGTTAATGACTCAACGACAGGTATTTGAAGCATCCATGTCTACCATCAAAGATGCCATCTTCTTGGTGACATGATAACGATAGTTATATATCAATATCTTAATATAATAACAAAGTATATTAGCATTATACATAATGGTACAATTGCACCAATAGTTGTGCGTAATAAACCCTTAGATTTAGCGGCACACATAGTGACCTGTTCAATGACATGCAACTTTTGTTTCCCCACCCCGTACCCTCGCCCCGACCGCCGCACGCCCGTCGCCGACGAAACGATTAAACATACACATTTAATTGCATCGTGTGTCTGTCGTGTTGGCATGATGTGATCCCTGTAAATGTGTATGCTTGTCTTGTGAACGTGGGCCCGACATTGGCGCAAGTAGAAGCTAAAAAACAACGGAAGGGCACCCAACGCAAGAGCCTCACCGGTAAGACTCCTATACCTAGCTGTCTCCTGCTTCACCTTGACCTTGGCGGCGCGACGCTCGTGTCGGCTTCAATGCTTAAACAAATAGATAGTTCAATAGTTTCGACCCGATTTCACATCAATTATTCGTTTAACAGATTTCCGCTAGTTGCAGAAAGCATCCTTAAAGTTAATGTTTCATTATAATATCACATGCTATCTTTGACTGTCAAAATGAAAAAAAAAGTCACGGGATTATATTTATATAGATCCTCTATTAAAGATTCTAAAACGGTTAGATTATTGCTAACATCAAAACACCCAATGTCCTAATAACCATTATATGCTATGAAATTCAGTACAACATTACATCATCCGTTTTCATTACAACACTCGTTTGGATGATGTAACGGTTACTAGGACTGGCTTTTTTAATGTTAGCAGTAACTAATCTTTTATAGAGGATTCGTATTATGGGTGTAGATAAAGTCTTGTATGCAACTGTTGATAATTAGGTATTAAAACACTCATGTTATACTATTATAACATTCGTGTTTTAATACCCCTTATTACACAACAGTTGCATAAATAACTATTAATGAAATTAAACATTAACTTTCAGGATGCTTTCTATAACAGCATCAGTACCCTTCATTTAAACGTCATTAAAATGCGTTTTGGTAACATCTTAAAGACAAGTCATTTCTTGGTAAACAACCACGATATTTATCTAAATCAATATAATTAATTTCACAATTAAGACCCGTTTCTGATGCAGAAAAATGTTGTGAATCTGAATTTCTGGTTAAGGCAACAGATTCAGGATTAAATGTAGTAATAATTGTATTATTGCACTGTTATGCATTATTGTCAAAAGATTCTGAAAACATGGTTGTAAGCTGAGACATCTTCCGATCTTCCGGAATATGTATGTGCTTAAAGGTTCTGTAAAGTTTATTTTTATACATTTTAGTATGATTGAAATCGGGTCTGAAACTAATCTTCAATAAAAAGGTAAATTAAACAATTAATATTTATATAATAATAAAATCTTTCCCCTTAGTATTTCAATATGATTCGATAATTAAATTCGTCTCTAAGTGTGTAATAACAATACGCTAATTTGGCTTTTATTAATTATTAAACTCTTTCCAAATTGAAGCAACGCTTTTATATTTGTCTGTGGTGTACTTTTACTGTCAATGTGTTGAGGATTGCCTTGATTTGGTGATCTTTTAAAATGTTTGCGGTTTTGTTTTCATAATTTTTAATGAATAGGTGATGAAGATGCTTTGGCAAGCGGTAATGCGGGCGCCAACCATGCACGCGCGGAGGACAACCACGTGGCACCGGCCAGTGACAAACCCGCGCCCGAGGCGTCCCACAAGAAGGAGAAGTCGGTGCTTCAAGCCAAGCTGACCAAGCTGGCTATACAGGTCACCTACCACTACATTCATTTTACTTTAACGCGAATCACGCGAGTGTTCCGAAGAGCTCTTTCACCTGATTCCTGCCGCCGAATTCGACTTTCGTACGACACGTCACAAATTAGGATATCATCCTCACCAGCTGGATGTGTGGCGTTCCTCCACAGTGCGGTTTTTAAGGAACTTTCTTCCACTTCCAACAAATCAGTAGAATGAGGTTCCTTGTGCGGTGTTTCCGGGACGCGCCAAAAAAAGCGCGTACACCTTCCTTAAATGCCTGCAACACTCCTGTGATTCCTCTGGTGTTGCAAGAGAATGTGGGCGGCGGTGATCACTTAACATCTTGTACGTACGTTTGTCTTCCTCTTCTTTAAAAAAATCTCAGATGGAGTAGGTAGAAGTATGCATAATAATATGCAAAATTTAATGTATATTAAATTTTTATTCTTATCAATTGATTTAGAACAAATTTAATGCAATAAAGTTGCTTACAATTTGTGCACGTTACTTAATAATTGGGTTAATTTTGGCAGATCGGTTACGCCGGTTCGACGATAGCTGTTCTCACCGTGGTCATCCTGATAATCCAGTTCTGCGTGCACACGTTCGTGATAGAGGGCAAGGAGTGGAAGGCCACGTACATCAACAACCTGGTGAAGCATCTCATCATCGGTGTCACCGTGCTCGTGGTCGCTGTTCCTGAAGGGCTACCGCTCGCTGTAACACTCTCTCTTGCTTATTCTGTTAAGGTAAGAAAGATACCAATATTTTATTTTTTTATTTATTGTTCAAAATATACAAGAAACAAACTACTAGACAATTTAAGCCATCCTCATGAAACTTAAGTGTTTATGTTAGGAATAGCGAGTTCACTTATTCTACACTTAAAATATTTTAATATTAAATAATAATTATTCTAAAAAAATCCATTTAAAGTCGAAAAATAATTACATATAATAAAAAGACTGAATTAAATAGCAACGCGGAGACAAATCAATATAAAAACAATAGAAATAATGAGATAATGAGACACCTATGGCTATGTTCATTAGTAATAGGCATTTCCTAGAGTATATGGCCATGATCAGCGGCACTCATTCCCAAGAAATGTCTCTTACATCGCCCTAAAAACAATGATTTTGTATTACTGGTATCTCTAATAGAATATGGCAAATCATTGACGATTTCGGGCAATATATAGTTCCATTTTCTTTTAGCATATATGTTATTGGTTTTTTTCCATATCGACTTATATATATATTATATATCAGATTGACTGTACCAGTGGTATCAATACCCTTTCCATAGGAGACAGGCGTGTTAATTTTGATATTTTTACTGACCTGTTTGACATTTGGTAATGAAAATGTAGAACATTTAGTTTTATTTGAATTTAATAACAGTTATCATATTTGTGTTATATACGCTAATTTCTTGATTAAATATTCACAGAAACAATTAAGTGATACCTAAACAATGAATTTACTGAAAATAACAGAAACTCCAACGTTTTTTGTTTCCTAAAAGTATGATATTTTCCATGTTTTAAAGGGGCATGTGGTGCCTTCGGGGTGATCGAACTGCAATGATTTAAAAGCGCACTCAAATGTTAAGTTATGGGTGCTTGTTTCATCATCATCGTCATCAGCCGGAAGACGTCCACTGCTGGACAAAGGCCTCCACCAAAGAATTCTACAACGATCGGTCCTGCGCTGCCCTCATCCAACGTATTCCGGCGATCTTGATCAGATCGTCGGTCCATATTGTGGGGGCCTACCAACACTGCGTCTTCCGGTACGTGGTCGCCATTCGAGGACTTTACTACGCCAACTACCAATGTGCCCTGCCCACTGCCACTTCAGTTTCGCAATCATTTGTACTATGTGTGTGTGACTTAGTTCTCCTACGAATCTAAATGAGGGGATCCTCATTTCTGATTCGATCTCGCATTGAAACTCCGAGCATAGCCGAGTGTTCAGGCGTCAAAAAACGTGCACGGCGGTACTTCGAAACTTACTTACAATGTTGTTGTTGCATCTGTCATCTGTCAGCTATCTCGCATCCTTCTATATATATGAAACTTCTATTGTAATTAATGAGTAGGTACTTACATTAAAACGTTTCAACAATTTATTCGGTATTGTCATTTTAATAAGTACGTCCAGTGTACGAGTAACGTACAATATGTATATAATATATCAATGGGCATGGGTTAAAATGATGGCAACCATTTGTGCATTGCAGAAAATGATGAAAGACAACAACCTGGTGCGGCACTTGGACGCCTGCGAGACTATGGGTAATGCGACCGCCATCTGTTCCGACAAGACCGGTACTCTCACCACCAACCGCATGACAGTCGTGCAGTCCTACATCTGCGAGAAGCTGTGCAAGGTCACGCCCAACTTCCGCGACATCCCGGCCCAGGTCGGCGACACCATGATCGAGGGCATGTCCATCAACAGCGCGTTCACCTCCAGGATTATGGTGAGTGAAGCTGGGAACCAAGTTCTTTTTTTTATGAAAATAAGGGACGAGACGAGCAGGACGTCCAGCTGATGGTAATTGATACACCCTGCCCATTACAATGCAGTGCCGCTCAGGATTCTTGAAAAACCCCAAAAATTCTGAGCGGCACTACAACTGCGCTGCGCATTTTGAGGCATAAGATGTTAAGTCCCATTTGCCCAGTAATTTTACTAGCATTGTAATGGGCAGGGCGTATCTATTTTTTATTTATTTAATTCAGAGACATCTCCATATATATTAGTAAATGTATTAGTAACAATATTTATTATGAACTACGTTAGTATTATTAGTGAAATATATTTATAAACCAAGAGCTAACTGTATCCAGTGTTTCTGGAAGGAACAGTCAGCTCTGGCAGCAATCATCTTTAGGATGCTGTTACTGCTTACACGTAGACGCTGCAACATGGAGACCGCTTTTTTGCGCATTATGGCATGGAAACCGTCCACACATGCCTCAGCAAACATTCCAGAAGCGCTACAACGCCACGGCAGCCCTAACAGCCTCCTAAACGCATTATTATATGTGACACGTAGAACGCTCTAAGCCCCGCGCGAATATGACACCCACAAGCTACTCGAGTAAAAAGACTGGCAGAATGCTTTGAATAATAACGCTTTAACATTATTTGTGCTTCGAGCAAACCTGCGGGCGAGCATATTACTCCTCACTGACAGCGCTCTACGCTCCCGCTCTATGTCATAGTCATCTCTTAAGTCATTCGAAATGATGTGACCTAAATATTTAAACTTATCAACAATCTCTAGCTTTTTATTTGCGAGAAATAAGCAAGGATAATTTCGTGACTTGTGTTTTGGAGTTCGAAATATCATAACTTGACTCTTTAATGAGTTATATTTTAAGCCGTGAGCCGCTGCATATGTCTCGCAAATGGAAATAAGCTTCCTAAGTCCTCCGATTGAGGGACTAAGCAGTACCATATCATCTGCGAAACTAAGATTATTGCAACAGGTTTCATCTATGTGATATCCAACGTGTGTGCTGCTCAGCTCCTCAATTAAGTGATTCATATAAAGATTAAAGAGTAACGGAGACGTTAAACCTCCCTGTCTAACACCACATTCTAATCGATATTCATCTGACAGAGCACCCATCCACCTCAGCTGATTTTTTTGATTGTTATACCAATACTTGATTAGGGCAGTGAACCGTTCTGGCACTCCTGCACTTCTCATCTTGTCCCACAGTACTGGATATGACACCAGGTCAAACGCCTTAGACAAGTCTAGAAAGCAGGCAAATACTGAGGTTTTCCTATTGGTATAGTACCCGACAGTATGCTTCAAGGTTAATATAGCACTTTCCGTTGACGTACCAGTTCTAAAACCAAATTGCGCATCATGGATTTGAATATAAACACCAAGTTGCTTATTGAGCAAGCTGTCAAGTATCTTAGCCGCGGTAGTAGCAAGGGATATGGGACGGTAGTTGCTCATGTCAGAAGTGTCACCTGTTTTATTCTTCACAACAGGGATGACAATAGTTCGCATTAATGCTTCCGGTAAATATGAATGACCTATACACAAAGTGTAAAACAGAGAGAGAACACGCGGAAGATGAACACCAGCATACTTAAAGTGCTCGATGCTGAGACTGTCATACCCAGGAGATTTTCCACGTTGCATTTTTGAAATAATATCCGAAATGCACTTGGCCGGTATTTTTATGTTTTCATACGTATTTAAGACCTCAGCATCGCTCACCTTGTACAGATCGGAATGCAGGGGTGACCGTATACAAAAATGGTTTTTAAAATTATTCGCATTATGCTCATTTGCATCACCAATATATACTGGGAAGGTCGGTTTAACATTGAGGCTCTTTGTATTATTCCAAAATTTTTTGAAATCTTTGGTAGCCTGATTAGAAGCAAGTTGGTCCATTTTAAACTGATCCTGCCTATCCTGACACCATTTTAATTTGGACTTAAAAATTTTTTTAGCTTCTGTCATCTCATTATATGTTTTACCCTTTGGGGACGTGCTTCAAGAACCCACATTTGATATTTTAATCGCGCCTCTTTGTGAGGCCCCTTAACATACTTATTCCACCCAATAATATGGTTAGATTTTTTGAAAATTCTATTCTTATATGATATAGCAGCTCCGTATGACAATGTTTTTACAATTTTATCATACATATTATCAAGAATGGCTTGATGACTTCTATTATTACAGTACTTATCGCAACAACTAATCATTTCTGGGGGTATTCCGATAGTTCTAAATTCAGCATCACATAATGCATGATATTGATTTATTTGATCGTTGTTTCTAAGACCCCACTTAGCTGTTTCGCTTAGTAATCTTATACCCTCTATTGATCTCTTAAGCGACTTGCAATTAAAACTGATTTTATTGTTATAGTTTTCCATCTCTTTAATAACAGTGTTTTAATATAATATCTAATACAATTAATCCTTTTATGATTTATCAGCACCTAAATGTTTTTTGCTATTTTTCCTCTCGTGAAAATTAACAAAACGCCGAAACGCTATGCCTGATGGCCACAACTTATCATCTAAGAACGTATCTATTTTACATTTGTTCACGAAAAGTTTATAGGAGTTATAATCTCGTTGCTTTTTCATACTAATTTTTACTAAAGAAATCTTTTCTTGAGTTTTCTCATTCACATAATAATGTCTTCTTCAGACACATTCTTATCTACATTTGAAATAAATAGTGGTACCTTTGTCTGCCGCTTTGAACTTTGGATGAATTTTTTCGGAGTCAAGAATAGCACAGCCCGTTTGACTTATAAAACGATTTCTTAGCCTCCGCTTCTGAACCAGTGTCCATTCTTCAGTTGGTTTAAATTTTTTCCACTCACCATCTCTTTGAGTTACCTCTGCGAATGAGGCGCTATTTGTTGTATCCTTTTCTGTACAAGTTATTTTCATAATATTATTGTACATCTGTTTACACGAAGGCTCAGCTGTTCTATTCAATAATGGAAACGAGCAACCATCCTTATTATTGACAAGGCACGAGCGTCTCTCAGAAACTGATGCCGTCTCCTTTGCAACTAACGTCTTATTTACAAGTACCTGCGATTGTGTAGGTGACGACGGCTGTATCTTCCCACTCACACTGTTAATAGCGGGCGACGGATGACTTGAGTGCAATAATTCATTTTGTTCACGTAAGGGAGGTGAACAATCTATATTGTCTTCGTTATTTAATGAAAGTGCTAAAGTTTCGCTATCACAAAATTTCGAAGTACCCTCTCTTTTCAAATTTACATTTCGAAACTCATCCGTAACTGTTTCTTTTTCACAATATTTTTTACAATTATCATTTAGTTCATCTCTTGTAACGTAATTGTGTTGGATTAGTTGCATCGATTTTTCTAAAATTAATATCTTTTTTAGCAACACTGTCACGTCAACATGGTCAAAAGTAACAGGTGGTAATTTCACTACTTGGCTACAAAAGTTGGTACCAGTTCAGGGTCCGTTTCCTTAAATAGACAGATTATGTCTTCTATATTCCGCAATGACTTCCCTTGGCGTTTTCTTGTATTCGGCCGCTTATTCACGGATTCAAAAAGTAAAGACTTCGCCGTCTCGATTTCATTCTCATTAAACGAACTTTCACAAATTTTCACAAGGCTTTGCTCATCCATAACGTCTAATTTATTTTGTACAAAAGCCAAAACTTCACATATCACAATATTACAATTTGAACATTTTAATATTTTCGAGTTATTCATTGTCGTAGCAAGTGTCAATCTATTACCATCAGCTAAACGCTTTGCTCGTCTGGTTCCTTGTTTTCATAAAAAAAGTCAGGTCTGCTTTGAAACAAAATAAGAATAATATTATTGACACACTTTTATCTTGCCCCAAACTAGGAATATCTTGTACAAAACAACGATATATTTAATACAATATACTTACTTAAACATACATATAAACATCCATGACTCGGAAACAAACAATAAATGACCTACACTGCACCTACCGGGATTTAAACCCGAGTCTCTAGTAGAGCTTACTAGTCAGGGTAACTAACCATTCGGCTATATGGCCAAAATAGAAATTGATTCATGAATAAAATATGATGTTGTTTATTGCAGCCATCGCAAGACCCCACGGGCCCGCCCATGCAGGTCGGAAACAAAACGGAGTGCGCGCTACTCGGGTTTGTGTGCGCTCTCGGGCAGAGCTACGACGCGGTACGAGAGCGACACCCCGAGGAGTCGTTGACGCGCGTGTACACGTTCAATTCCGTGAGGAAGAGTATGTCAACCGTGATCCCGCATCAGGGAGGCTACCGGCTCTACACCAAGGGTGCCTCCGAGATCGTGCTCAAGAAGTGAGTCCCACATCCTGTCCTCAGTGCCTCTATTGTTTTTTTATAGAAAAGGAATACAATCGAGCGTACGGGTCATTCCCTTGCAACAGGCTCCTGTGCACAGGATGCCGGCTAGATGCTATGGGTGCCACAACATGGTTTCTGCCGTGAAACAGTAATGTGTAAACATTACTGTGTTTCGGTGTGAAGGGCGCCGTTGCTAGTGCAGTCAGTGGGCAAATGAGACCTAATACAATTAATAAAATGACGATAATAATTTTGATATTCTTATGTTTATCACTTTTGTTTAACTTGAAATTAATATCATTATAAAATATTAAATGAGTTACAATTTTGGATTTGTAAAATTAAAATAAATAGATTTTTTGGATTTTATTCTAAGTTTTTTTTAAATAATAATATTACTTTATTTCATCTTTTTCGTACACTCACTGCAAGTAACTTAATTTACTAAATGTACAATATTTATTGTATAATACTAATTATTAAAATCTTTTTATCGTTAATTGAAATAAAATAATAGTATATAAATATAGTATAAATAATAATAAAGTTGGAACAACGATAGGAAATCCGATTTTCTGTTTGATCTGTCTTTAAAGGTTGTTGTGGTCATATGTTTTGAGAAACGAAATCAATAAATTGTACGTGTCTGTCAGGTGCGCGTTCATCTACGGGCACGAGGGTCGTCTGGAGAAGTTCACTCGCGACATGCAGGACCGGCTCGTGAAGCAGGTCATAGAGCCGATGGCCTGCGACGGACTGAGGACCATCTCCGTGGCCTACAGGGACTTCGTGCCCGGAAAGGCGGAGATTAATCAGGTGATACCCTGTCTATTTTTATTTTATTTTATGAAAGTAAGGGACGAGTCGAGCAGGACGTTAAGTTGATGGTAATTGATACGCCCTGCCCATTACAAGCCGGTACTGCAGGATTACTGAAAAAACTGCGCTCATCACCTTGAGACACTTATGACATAAGAGTCTCAAGGTGACTAGCGTGAGTATCTTAATACTAAGTCTAAGATCAGTAATTTTACTAGCTAAGGCGCCCTCAGACACCGTTGTACCCTTAATCTAGCCCTCACTGGTAAAATGAGATCTGAGAAGTGTACCTTGCTGTGCAGCCCACACTTGTACTGTAGGTACAGTCACTCGAGACAGACATACGTTCGTAGATTTAATTGGCATGGGTGAGGCTTAACCGCGTGCTATTTGTGCCTTTTATAATAAACCCTTCGTTAAACAATTTACGTAAGCGACCTATTTTTTTTTAAATATATTCTTGAAGTTCTCAGTAAAATGTAGTACAAGTCTTACAAAGTTAATTTGAACTTCAAATTTTGAAAAAAAGTTTTGAAAATCCAAGTGCACATCTCGATTCGATTATAAATCGCGAAGAGAAAACTTAGATCTGAAAACCTTAAATTAGTAATTATATTATTTCTAGATACTACTTCCGCTTAGGTAACAAATGGCTCTCCGAGAGAGATGAAGTGGCGCAAGAAACTCTCCCACCACTCTTTTTAATAAAATATACAATACTGTACTGTCATTGCTATTGCTATAAACTAATCATAATCTAATCCCAGGCTGTCCGATCACTTTGATATTCAGCTATAGAGTTGTAGGATTTAGCCTTCATTTAAAGTATTTAATTAATGTTGTGAATTGTTTTTTTTTAACCTGTTATGAGTAGAAACTGTAAAATCATTTAGTATATGTATGTATTGTTATTTAATGTAATTCAATTTAATTGTGATTTAATTTTTAAAACATAGAAATTTTTACATTTAATGTACTTATTTGCTTTTTACATAAGAATGTTATTTGTGCCTATGATTGAGGTAGCACTCAACTTGTAGTTTTGTCTATATTTTTTTGTGCGATAAATAAATATAAATAGGGAGTATTTTCTTTTTCCAGGTGCACATAGACCAGGAACCAAACTGGGACGACGAGGACAACATTGTTAACAACCTCACCTGCCTTTGTGTCGTCGGTATTGAGGACCCTGTCAGGCCCGAGGTATAACATGGTGCATTATTTTATCTCTAAGTACCTTGACATCCTTTTAGATCAACTAATCCTGTTATCCAGAATGTGCATGTGATAATTTAGCACTTAAATTAGTTGTCTAGTAACTAAGTTACATGTGACGCAATTTATGATTAAAATTAAACAAATAAATGTGAACTATTTAATGCTTTTTAGAAATACCATACTTTTTTTTTGCTCCATATCTAATACATGAATCATAAACTTATATTTCAACGTTTTAGATACTTTATGATCTTATGTAAAAATTAACACTTCAGAACTATTACAATTATTTTACATTAAAAAGTTTATCTCTCAGAAAAATCAACTTTCATCCATAATTTCAATGACTGTCTTACAAATTTTCGATCAGGTCACGTGTCCTGACGCGAATTTAACATTTTATCCATCCATCAAACACATCCCAAGAAAAGTGCTCAACGCCGCTAAAGAAGTTTTCATTTCAAATACCTATTTTTGTACATGTTTTATTTTATTTTTGGGCTGTTAGGGTGATATCTATTAAGTTATGATAAGATATCTATCTTATAACAACCTTTTTCTGAATTATTGTTAACGTGTCTCAGGTGCCGGAAGCGATCCGAAAGTGTCAAAAAGCTGGTATAACAGTACGAATGGTAACCGGAGACAACGTGAACACAGCCAGGTCTATCGCAGTCAAGTGTGGCATCCTCAAACCTTCAGACGATTTCCTTATTCTTGAGGGCAAGGAGTTCAACACCCGGATCCGAGATGCTAATGGAGAGGTCAGTACAATTTTATCTTATTTATAATCAAAAGAGAGGATCAAATTGTATTTTTGAATACCATCATCCTGGGACCTTGACTGCATTTCATTTAAATAACTGCTTACTTAAAATTATAAAATAAAATTTTCTTTACACTTGGTGGACCAGCAGTTTTCCTATAGAGGCCTTGTACAGGTACTTATTTTGGTAATGTGCCATAAAATATTTCATATATTAATAATTTTATGGTCGCTCCATGTATTCTGTACATTGACTAGGTATTGCATAGAATACCTGAATTACATAGATTGTCAGTATCATATTATGATATCTATATAGATGTGGAAATTTTATTTTTGTAACCATCAATTTATTTATTAAAAACACTATTGATATAAAAAATAATAAAAAAAAGAGTTAAATAATCTAATAAAATTAATAAATTACAAATATTAAATTTTAATAAGAACGCTTAAGAAAGGCAGGTAGCCATGAAGCTGACAATTTTATCTCTTTGTATGGCCAAACTTATCCTTTGACAGAGGTATGTACTAGACCTTGGGTCACCTGTCAAATCGGTAAGACACCTGGATAACTCTGTTATGAGTTTTTGTGTCGATGTACACCAAGGACCCAGCGTCTACATATGATGTAGAAATTTATATATTTTTTTATTCTAATAAACGCCTTTTTGGATTGTTTCAATCCAATACCATTGTCAACAAGTAAGTAACAACTATGTTGCAGGTACAACAACATTTGGTGGACAAAGTGTGGCCGAAGCTCCGCGTGTTGGCGCGCTCTTCTCCGACAGACAAGTACACGTTAGTGAAGGGAATGATCGAGTCCAAAGCCTTCGATACGAGGGAAGTGGTTGCTGTCACTGGGGACGGTACTAACGATGGTCCCGCGCTCAAAAAGGCTGATGTTGGTTTTGCTATGGTGAGAACTTTTTATATACACAGGTATGAAGAAAAAAAAACAATTAAAAAACACTTCGCATAATATAGTTTTCGTGCCTGACCCCGCTGCCGCCTACTATTTATATCATACATGATATTTCATATTGTTACTGGGTTTATAGTATCCATAATTAAAGGCAGAATTGGTATAAAGTTTAATTTGTATGTGATCATTTTGTTACTGTCCTCTATAAATATATGATTTACAATCTTACTTCGTTTACTTTGAAAAATGGTTACACGATATGACATATCGTACAATAAATGTTTTTTCCTGGTGTTAACATTATGGTTATAAAATAATAATTGATAAGAAATGGATCTGTTGGCTTTGGACAAGAACGTCGATTGATGCGTTCGTTTATTTGTTTGTATGCAACAGGGTATAGCTGGAACGGACGTGGCGAAGGAGGCGTCGGACATAATCCTGACGGACGACAACTTCTCGTCGATCGTGAAGGCTGTGATGTGGGGCCGCAACGTGTACGACTCTATCGCCAAGTTCCTGCAGTTCCAGCTCACTGTCAACGTCGTGGCCGTCATCGTAGCTTTCATCGGCGCCTGCGCGATACAGGACAGTCCGCTCAAGGTACCATTCATACAGAAAATTTAATTATTTGAAGTTATACTTCTATGCGCGTTATGAAAAAATGATGAGAGTTAAATTTTAAGATGCGCGCGCATCACTGGAACACAAATTTGTACATAGTAGTAAGGATCTGTCATTTAAACCCACATTTTCTAATTCAGTCCATATTATTGAAGATAATGTCTACCAATATCAGCCCGCTTACTTGGTTATAGAATAATAATATAATAATATTGACACACTTCTACACAAATTATCTTGCTCCAAACTAGGCATAGCCTTTACTCTGGGTACAAGACAACGTTATATCTCATACAATATACTTACTCAAACATACATAAATACAAATAAACATCCATGACTCGGAAACAAACATTCATATTCATCATATAAATGATTGCACCTACCGGGATTCGAACCCG
This sequence comes from Leptidea sinapis, assembly GCF_905404315.1. Lineage (NCBI taxonomy): Eukaryota > Metazoa > Arthropoda > Insecta > Lepidoptera > Pieridae > Leptidea > Leptidea sinapis. The sequence goes on from NC_066297.1 coordinate 3,366,604, forward strand.
GGACCACTAGCTTAGTAGTCAGGGTCACTATCCATTCGACTATATGGGTCTTCATACTTATTCATCAGAATACCAGTCGATTGTGACTCACTCTTGTCTGCTTACAGGCCGTACAAATGTTGTGGGTGAACCTTATCATGGACACGCTAGCGTCACTGGCGCTGGCCACGGAGATGCCAACATCGGACCTGCTGCTCCGCAAGCCCTACGGCCGCACCAAGCCACTCATCTCCCGCACCATGATGAAGAACATCCTGGGCCAGGCCGTATACCAGCTCTTCATCATCTTCTCTCTTCTCTTTATTGGTACCGTCACCACACTTTCTTATGAAATATATCAAATGAAAAGGAGGAATGTGTGAATTAAATCTGGACAGATCTGGGACACCATGGTCCATCACTAATAACAGTATACTCCGCTAGTGGCGGTACATTTGTCCCGTACGTGGGGTTAAAATGTAAAAGCGGCTCAATATTTTAAAGTGTACTTCAAAAGTTTATATTGCGACAGACGCATAACGTGTTATTTACTCATTAGCCTCTAGCCCCTTCAAAACAATAAATGCACAATATATAACGAAGAATTTAATATAAGATATATCTTAATGTTTGCAATAAATTTATAATATAGTTTATGAAACAGAATTTTATTTTGTTTTTTATACATTTGATATGTGTTTGATACAAATTAAATCATTATTTTATGTTCAGGTATTACTCCATAGTTCTTATTGTCACTCTTATTTTTTGTTTCATTCTATCACATTATTAGACTGCTTGCCTTCTCTTTATTAATATGTTATCAATCAGAGTTCGAACTACAATAACATCTTCTAGCCTCAGTACACCTCGCCTCATTTGATGTAGGAATGTTCAAAAAAGAGGGCACTCTTACAAACTCTTTTTCAAGTCGTGTCCTACGCATCACTGTAGGTACTCCACGATCTAAAATCGTCATAGAAGAAAGTCAATCAAAAATCAAAGACACATTTCTAACGTATACTAGACGAATATCCATCTATATTATATGGCATCAAACTTAGTGGAGAAATAAACAAGAAAAACGTTTACCACTCAAGGTCTTCTACAAAGCAAGCAGGATACTTACCAACTTATTTGGACGTCAAAGATAAAAAATAAATTAACTGATATTGTGCTAAGGGTGTAGTGCTGTTTCATTTGGTGCTTAAGATTATAACGTATTTATAACAGGGGACCGAATGCTCAACATCCCATCGGGCCGCGGCCAGCAGCTCAGCTCAGAACCAAGCCAGCACTTCACCATCATCTTCAACACGTTCGTCATGATGACGCTCTTCAACGAGATCAACGCGCGCAAGATCCACGGCCAGCGGAACGTGTTCCAGGGACTCTTCACTAATCCCATCTTCTACTCCATCTGGATAGGAACTGCCTTGTCTCAGGTATTATGCTTTTTTTTTAAATATCACATAAATCTATGGATCTGTTGTGTACAAGCTATTTTCTCCTTCCTTTTTTGGAGTTCATCTGTAGCTAATTTATTAAGTTTTAAAACTTTCAAGACTATTCAAACCCAGTCTGGCTAGAAGTTATGTCGTGAAATCGTAATAAAGCATAATATATGTATTGTTTATGAATGTCTCAGCAATAAATATAAGATAATTACCAACATTATTTAGTTGTAATGCAGGCTTTTAATCTATCTGGTCATAAATCGATCTATGCACTCTTTCCATGGGATATTTAGAACTTAGATTTAGGCATGTTTTTTAAAAATTAAATTATAATTCCAATTCTGGGCTTGACGAGAGTAGTTTTCAGCTCTAAGTGACCTGAAAATGACTGACAGCTCCCTCTGTGCAAGTCAATAATTGTAATTCTGTTTTCTTTGAAGGAAAATATAATGGAAAGAATTAATTTTATTTATTAACAGAAACAAACGGTCACTCGTCTGTAGAATTATTTAATGGAACGTTTAGCTAATGGTATACGCCCTGCCCATAACATTGAAGTGCGCTGAGGATTTTTGAAAAAGCCAAAAATTCTGAGCGCACAACAATTACGCTCGTCACCTTGAGTCATACGATGTTAAGTCTCATTTACCGAATACCGCTTACACATTACTGCTTCACGGCAGAAATAGGCGCCGTTATGGTACCCACAATCTAGCCGGCATCCTATGCAAAGGAGCCTCCCACTCTTCTCTTATTATCTAGTCAGTACTAGCCAGTCATTGAATGTGCAGTGTAACATTTCAGATAGTGATAATCCAGTTCGGCGGCATGGCGTTCAGCACAGCGGGTCTGACGCTGGAGCAGTGGCTCTGGTGTCTGTTCTTCGGCGCGGGCACGCTGGTATGGGGACAACTCGTCACCACCATCCCCACGAGGAAGATACCCAAGAAGCTGTCGTCAGTACCCTGAATTTTATATGCTTTCTTCAGTTAACGCTATTTAGTCTGTTTAGTATGAGTTATTTTTTTTAATGAAAATAAGGGACGAGACGAGCCGGATGTTCAGCTGATGTTAATTGATACGCCCTGCCCATTACAATTCAATGCCGCTCAGGATTATTATTATTATTGCGCAAAAATTCTGAGCGGTACTACAACCGCGCTCGTCACCTTGAGACATAATGTTTGATCAGTAGCTTCACTAGCTACGGCGCCCTTCAGACCGAAACATAGTAATGCTTACACATTACTGCTTCACGGCAGAAATTAATTAAGCCAGAAGCTGGTGTAATTAATACTTTTTTTATACTTAGTATATCCCGTTAATTCTAATTGGAATATAATGTTTGCTAGATTTTGCTGTAATAAGTTTAAAAAAAGGCAGCGGCATGAGATCCCTCCTGTTAAGAGCTCGCTCAGTCATGTTCCGACCTCATCCAAGTCCCTTAAGTTGAAGCGAATAGACGCCGTGTGAGTGGCTGACCCATCCTTACTTAGTGTAGGGTAGAGGTAGAGTGTTTAAGTTGGTATCAAAAATATACTTAGTGAAGCATTAATAATTAAATAAAATGCAAATTGTTTTGTCCCAAAGTAGGTATATCATCGTTACAAAAATACGACATATTAATACATAATACTTACTTAAACATACATCATCATCGTTAATGGTATACATTCATGATTCGAAAACAATCATACATTATATTCAACATATTATTATAAATTTTGACACCAACCGGGATTCGAACCCGGGACCTCTAGCTCAGTAGGCAGTGTCACTTACCACTAGGCTATATGGGTCATCAAGTCTTAGTAAATACTTATACTTAGGTATATCTTAAAAAGTAGTATGATTTGCAGTTCTTGCATATTTATATTTATTTAATCCTATTTTATTATACAAAAGTTGTTTTTTGTACAAAACATAATGCAGTTCTTTAGAAATAACATGAACCATGGTCATTTTATAATTATTGTGTGCTAAAAGAGAAATTCAAATGGAAGAAGAAATGCGATTGGGTTTGAAAGTATATGTGAATATATTATCGACAGTTCAGTTGTCGCTCGTTAATCCAAGGACCAGAAGTATTCTTGACTTATCTCTGGTTTTTGTGGGAACTAGCCACACAAGACACTCTAAGACGCAACTTTACCGTATCACTCACCACTCGGTATTGTGTGAGAGTAAACTTATTGAAGTTATACTTCTTTATTATAAATATAAATTTTAAGATTCGCAATTCACTGTAACACAAAAGTGACAGGTTGAAGTTGGTTCCTAAAATTTTCTGACGTTTGCGTCATTCGTTATTTTTTTTTTGTTTCTTCGTCCATTGTTAGGACAGGCAAAGGGTTCAAGCCCATACAGCCGTATTCATTATTTAATAATTAATTGGCAAAGCAATCTTTGCAAGATTTTTACAAAATTGTTCTTTCTAAAAACGTAGAATACCACGGTACCCATAATTTAGCCGGAGTCTGTTTTTTGTTTTAATAATAATATGTGTCTGTGTAGATGGGGTCGCGGGCAGCCGGATCCCGAGAGCATCCAGCCCGGGCCGGACTACGACGCGGACCTGGACAAGAAGCCTCGCGCCGGACAGATCCTGTGGATCCGGGGCCTCACGCGCCTGCAGACACAGGTACACGCGCACCACGTGCCATCATCATCCGCCTCCTCCGCACCATCCGCGGACTAGTCATGGGATATTGTATCGCCCCATCTGTCATTATCCGACGTTAAGGTCTGTTCAAATCTAACCGGTATCCGACACCGCCTGCGGGGTAGAGAAAATCGCGGATTTCGCTAATGAGTGGATAGAATATCGAGTTTCGCTCACGAAGGTTATACGCCAAAGACTATACGCGTCAGGCACGTTGTAATTTCTACATAGCATCTGATTTAAGTGTTAGACAGCGATGAAGAGGAAGTGTTACTTACATCATATCAACAGACAATACAAAACTATTCCGCTATAGCCACCGAACTTCATAAGTTGATACTAAATACTTGAGAGAAACGCGCGCGATATGTACCTCTACCCACCGTGGCAGCGACTACCGCTCATGTTTGAATATGCCTTTACACAGTTATAGTATTAAATATAATAATTTAAACATATTATGTAATAAATACAAGCTATAACAGTATACATTAAAAACTGCTACAACAAATTGGATTAATATTTAAGTATTATTGAGTAGCTGTGATAATTCCTGTTTATGATAAAACTTTAGTATTAAATAGATCTGTAATGACATGAAATTAAGTTATTTGCCAAAATAAAAAAGACTGTGATATTTTTAAAATGACACTTAATTTATTATACATAAGAGCTTCTGATAAGGCATCAATATGAATAGTTTTGTTAATAAATATTAATTTCAAAATATCCCATCACTCATCCGCTCATATAGATATAATATCATCATCGGGTCTACCAGCAATGTGGGCGAAAGTATTTCGTCTTGGGTCAATGTTGGGATCTATTTCTATGTGGTTTACATTTTAAATCAAAAAATCACCGCTGTAAGGTGGGGATGAAATATATTTCTATTTGATTTAAAATGTAACATTCCGTCTGGTATTTTATCCTGGTGGCCCTATATTAATATCTATGTAATATTTGACCATCAGTGTTGGATCGCAGTATAAATTAATTTTAATATTTTTGACTGAGTGATCAAATTAATCACAGTGGCTGTGATTTTTAAAACTTTGTAACTATATTTTGTTTTGTAATGTTAAATAAGTGAATGTGACAATATTAAAATATGAGATGGTTCAAACAGTAATCAATAATAAATATTTTTCCTTGAGATAAATGAATTGTTTTAAAGGTTATATTTTGTACTGTGATCCTTATGCAATAAGTATAATTAAGTGACGTTAATTTTCTTTTTCAAATTCCAATGGCGTCGAATGTAGTACATGTATTGACTAGGAGTACAGAAGTCTCAAAGAGGGATAAGTGTAGCTTACGGTAATCGAATGCGGATACCTTGGGCATCCTAACTTAGTCATGTAGCTGCTACGGAGAGAGACACGCCTCCGTACTGTTAGACGTTTCCTATCAACAATGAAACACATTTTATCATTACAGTAAGCCGGATTAATCACAGTTCCAAATTAATGACGTTCTACACAAGTGATTAAGAATAACTTTCAATTTATTTTTTGTATCATTTTGTATTTCTTTGTTTTGGAATTCTCCTACACTTCTTTTTATTTTATTTCTAAACCTACACAGAGAAACACTTTACAGATTTAAATGTAGTTTTGCTATGATTTGGTCCATTAACGTAGTGACGCTTTGTTGGTTTGTCTGCTGTGCGCTGCGCACGGGACAAACCGACAGTTATGATTTGATTTTGTATTATTAGTCCTGATCTCACGACGTTTTAACACTCACTTGACAGTCTTGTACCGAGCCTTCTGGCCTAGTCGTGAGACCGGGGCTCCGCCCTAATACTTGTCACTAGTTAGACATGATGCCATGCATGCTCAGCGTAACGAATACATTCTGACGCTTCCTTGAACCCGTTTAACTGTTTGAAACCCCCACATGACAGTATCTCCCTCTCCTCCTCCCCGACTCCTCCTCCATCCCGTGTTGGCATGCGTGTTATGTGGGCTGTGACAACGTTACTGACCCCTCAAACCGAACCCGAACAGTTACTATGACTACCTATAGATAGCCTCGTGTCACCCGCAGTAACACGACAGTCACGACGCGTTTGTATACGACTATCTTTTTCTATCTATCTTTTATTTAGTCATACTGACTGTTTGATTTATTTTACTGGTTTTTTATGTCTGTTTATTTTAATTTAATTTTTAAGAATAGTGTTTTATTTTGCTTGTGAGTCGCCAACCCGTCACTCCTCGCTACGGTCCCACCCCAAGCACCGCGCGATAACTAACACGCGCCGCCGATACACGAGCCAGCAGTAACTCATTCCATTGGTCCGCTCAATTCGTTTTGTTTTGTAAATGTTTAATTTTAATAGACCGGTTTGTGTTCAGTTACTGCTGCTGCTAAATTACCGACATTAGAGTGTGGAGTGGATTTGTATCGATCGTCGACCGTCGACGCTAGAGCATGCCGTGCTTGCTCGAGTACTAACACGACGTAATAGTCCCGTACCAGTCAATCCCTTATTGTTCCGTCTGGTTTTTTGTTCTGTTTGTGTTTTTTATTTTGTTTTTGTTTTGTTGTTGGTTTTTGTTTGTGTTTTATGTTGATTGTTGTCCCACCGCCCGCGTCTGGTCGGGCTCGTCCCGCCGCGTGACCGGCGGCCGTCGTATCTGTAGTTATGCCTTGCCTTATGGAGATGCATTCATTGTGTTATTTTGCGTAAAATAGGCTTGTAGTATTTAGATTTTTAGCGACGCCCGCGCCGGTAAGTAATGTTTAGTGTAACATTATCACGAACCCATTAACTGTTTTAAAATATAATCTGTTGTGTAGCTCACTAACTATAGTTTCTTTTTACAATTGCGCAAATCGAAATTCGATATGTTTGGTTTGAGTTTGAAACAACCGAAATTCCGCCAAATATAGCTTGATTACTATGACATGTTTGAAATTTCATCCTGTTTTTTTTTTAAATAATGGCGACTAACTTATATAATCTATTCTGTCTCCGTGTGCTGCTGGAAATTAAATAAAAACAATAAATTACTTAAAACATGTCATATGTTGAGTGAAGCTATAGATTTGAATTTGCAAATTGTAACAGAGATATACCTAACAAATTTGAAAGGTGTTATTGTTCCTCCTTGGCTCCCGTGTGTAGATGTTTAAACCGATACTAACATGGCATGATAGCGTAAGATACGTGCGTAAGGGCGCGTCCACATGTAGAACGAGACGCAGCCGGCGGGCCACGCGCACGTGTTTCCGGATAGCGCGGCCCTGCGTCGTGTAAGGTGGTAGTGGTAGCCCCGATCTTCATCAGCTAAGGCCTCGAGTTGTCCCCGAACTCCTCATTCTGTTTGGTTTGATTCATTTTCATTTTAGTTCGCATTTCCTCGAACACAGGTCGAACGGACCGCACACAACATACACGTCGGCGGACACTTATGTTCTCCCGCCGTTTACACTCGACTGATGAAACCGCTTCTATATTTATGTTATTATTTGGTTTTGGAGCCACTTTTATTTTAGTTTTTGCATTTCGATCACACCCAACGTGATACGCGGGTTTTCGACTATCCCGTCTGGACTAAGCTCATACCCCCATCTCCTACTATAACACAGATTTATACCAGTGTTTTTCTTAAAAGATTTGTTTCCGTGTTGCATTTGGCTTCGACAGATATGAGGGCAATTTGACGATTAATTGTTGTATTCGTTCTCCATGACGTCATCTGCTTTTTGAATTAATTGAATTTTCTGTTTGATTTTTGTTATTCCTTTCCAAAACATATCCAATACACGACTTATGAAAAACTTATCTGAATTCGAAACTAAGAAGTGCTTCGCCTGCAAAGGCCCGTCAAAAAGTTGTTTTTGTCGATGACGTCATGCCTGGATACACTCCATTGTAATGAAGGTCACGACGGCAATGGTGGCTTGAGATATTTGGTGACTGGCTGAGATATATTCTCCTTTTACAAAACATGGTATTATTGAATGATCGACGGGCCACCAATATCGCTGGCGGTATTGTCGTGGTGTCTTCCGCGGCCGAGCCCATGTCTGTCGGAGCGTTGCGGTACACAGCCAGGGCTTGTAGGACGGCGTGGAGTGGGGCGAGGCGCGCGTGGTTGAGCGATGTTGTTGGCAGCCGCGGCCCGTGCTGGAGACCGAGGTGTAGTGGAGGGCGCGGCGGCCAGCCCCGACGCGACGCACGCGCACGGTACACCTCCGGCGACTAGCGACTATTGCTGCCAGTGCATCTCATCTTACGCAAATCTGCTCGGGTCTGTGGACTTCACCTAATCGATCGAGAGAGAATGTGCTGGCAGCAATGATTAGTGTTTTTAGTGGTTTAGCAAATAGAGTGCCTTCTTCTTTCTGCTCGAGGCAAGTCCTTCGACGCGATCACGGTTCGGGCGTTCGCCTTCCCGCGTCAGCGTTTTCCATTCGGGCCTGCAATGACAATTGCGAGCCGCGGAAGCGTCCAAGGCTTGCCGAGAGCATCTCATTAGTTTGTGGTCCGTTTGCATCTCCCCGTAGCCGTCGTTCCTCTTCCTCGATCACTCACGAGGCCACCCAGCACTCGATCCGATCGCTCCGATCGTTCCGCACTGGTCCACGATCTATCGCTTCGTCATCCGTCATCCGAGGCCTCTTTTCCGCTAGCACTCGTGTCTGCATGTCGCGTGAGCTCTGAATACAAACGGAGATCCACCCACACTCGTGTATCGGGGCGCGGGGGCGGGCCGGGCCAGGGTCGCGGCGTCAGCTGGTTGTCGGTTGCAGCTGCGCGTGGTGCGCGCGTTCAAGTCGACGCTGGAGGACCTGGAGGAGCGGCTGTCGGCGCACTCGGCGGCCGGGCTCCGCTCCCGGCTGCGCGCGGCGCCCGCCGACATCGCCTTCATCGACGCGGACGACCCGCAGCCGCGCAACGAGACCACGATATTTTAAACGACCGCCGACCACTCGTACTTAAGCGCCCGGCGACGTCCGACCTCATCGATCTATCCCGCTCTAGCCCGACTCGCGAACGCCTCGACACTTTGTAAATAGTTTAACGAACTTTGTATGTATATTGAGGCAACTGTACAGCCGTTATGAGATCATCTATAGGTTTAGGACTTTTTAAATTTTCTTATCTCGTAGTTGAAACGGTTACGTCGCGTTTTTGAAATATAGGTTATTGGGACCACTCATACCCATTTATACCTATAAGGTTATGTCTGTACTAATAATTGTGCAAAACAAATAGATGCCTATATAGGAACTGAATAAGGGAACGTCTTAACTAGCGTACCGCGTGAATCACTTGATAGATTTGAATCGGAACCCACGCGGCAAAATAACGAACGATATATTACTTAAGCATTTCGTTAGTATATTAAGGGTGTTGAAATTATATTTAAAATAATAAAACGTTATGAGCAAAGTGTGTTAGCATTTTCTTTAATGTAGTGTCATAAAGGGGGCCGCCTGTTTTAGCGAGATACCGTTCTATTTCAGATGTTAACGGTAAGTTTAGTTTGAGTCGCGTAGGAGGCCGCCGACCGCCCCAGATGTCTTAGGTAATGAATGGGCCATATTGATAAATAGCCGTAGTTTGGGGGTAGACGTGGGCCGTACGTTCCCTAATAGAACTTTCTTCTATTGCTGACGTACTGGCTCGGTAGTAGATCGCATGAGCCGTGTTGCACGTTGTTACGACGACTTCGGTACATACTCGTTCTGCTTAACGATTTTACACTCTAAACAAATACGTAAAGGACACAGAATCGCTCAGCACTTAGTAGGTTAGCTTTGTCACGTTAAGGGTACGCGAGCGCCATTTTGCGAGCACGCTTGCCTCGTCAAAATGGCGGACTCAATTAGATTGTAAGTACAGTGTATCTATTGAAGAGATGTTATTCATTTGCGGTACAAACATTTTTTTTATATTACCTAGTGTTTTTTTTTCTATTGAAGTTCGCTTTGCATTTAAGGTGTGATCATGCTTGTGTTACAGCGTATTTGCATGTTAACAGTAATCAGTGAGTATGCACAACTTGTATTTTTTTTATTAGATGTTTGGTAGAAATTAATATTTTTAACAAAGCGTAAATATTTTGATCTGCTGTATTATTATTGAAAATTTTTAGTATATAATTAATATTTATAGTCTCAGTGAATATAATTTATTAGTAGTTTAGTAATGGCCAGATCTGTTTCCACTTATAACTACCAAACCTCTAAAAGCTGTATTAAAGCAGCTAAAATAATAATAGTATGGTTATCTCCACTACAACACCAAAACGTTTGAAACTTTAAATTATTTATCTAATTTAGTTTTTTTTAATATACCCTCAGTTATTTGTTTGTGTATTGTTTGTTTTAACGTTGACTCGGTTGTGTAAGTACTTATCCTATAAGTTATTATTGTCTTATTATTTTCTTTAATTATTTTGTCAGTAACAGATACTTATAATGTTAACCTTACTTACTTAACCGGCATATAAACGAGTAGTTTAAAACTCATTTTAATAAAAGTATTTATTTGATTAACATCGATATTTTATTTAATCCTCGATCTTGTAATCGCGTGTATAGCTCACATACCGGATTTTTATAACTTTTAGTAACTAGTTGTAGTTAAATCTCACGGTTATTTTTATATTTGTAATTGCTATTGGATGCCCTTGAACCCTGACCCAACTAGAGTGAATGATTCCCCTAATTAGTAACCTAACTAGGCACCTAGGTAGATTCAACTACTTCTTACATAGTATAACGAGCGGTGTTCTAAAACCAGAGACGCCAGTGACCAGATTGTAAGGTTCGAGGTCTGCTAGTTTTAGATCGTCGGTGTAAATGCTGTAGCGCGCGGCTCCACCGAGGCTGTCGGCGGTGGGACTGATGCGTCCGTGATTGTTTTGCAGCAAAAGGCGGACATATTGGCTGGCCGCAGGATTTTTGTCAATAATTATTTGGCGGAGCACCGGAGAATCAGCGTGCATTCTGGTGGCAGTTCTCTACCAGCGCTCAGCCCCACATCGCATCAAAGCGATGATTAAAAAACAAAACATAACCCCGCAAACCGCGATTTAACACTCAAAGACAGTTATTGAAACTGTCAATGAATCTTAAGCCTTTTAAAATATTTAATCAACTACGTAAAAGAATCTTATAGTAGGTTTAAGTAAATTAAAAGTAATAGTATAAAATAAAATTTTGATAGTTTAAAAGTATAATGGTGCACTTACATTGTTCGCGATTTATGAATTATAGATTCGTTAATAACTCGTTGCGTATAATGCGTGTTTATTTTTTTACGGGATTAATATTTATTTTCTGTAAATAATCTATCAACAAATAACCTTTATAATGTCGTTGTATTTGTATCTTGTTGTGTGTTGAAATTATATTTTATATGGGAATTATAATGTGCCATTTTTATATAAAATAACTAACAGATAACCAAGTGCTTTAAAATGATAGGATAGCTAAATTTGCTTGATATGTTAATATAAGTTGTCCGTCTGTCTGAATGTGTCTTATTTTTATTTAATTTAAAGTGAATGTCTATTTTGTATTTAGAGTAAATATTTTATTGAAGCTTTGTTTTTATAAAGATTTGTAAACGCATGAGAATTAATTTCCCGACGTGCATGATGCATACTAATATGCATTTAGTTGTTAGATTTAGATACAATGAATGAGGTCAACTTACCAATGCATGAAAACAGAATCTGTCACTGTCGTTCGTAGTTGGAACGAAAAAGACAGCCTGCGCCCTATAACCGCAGATAAAACTGTTGTGCAAGTGAGCCTTCCTCTTATAGACACTTCTACATTTCTACACTACACTTCCTGTCTTCCATTTTATTTCATCTTTATTCCTTTTCAGAATTAATTTTCTTTCAACAGGTTCTTTCAAGCAAATTTACCTATCGCCATTCATTCTAAGATATTGTTTGGTTTGAGGAATATATTAAATATACTATTTTAACATTTTCGCACCTCGTGTAGTGGTAATAAATGCCTGCTTGTATGATAATTAGAATTTTAACAAACTATAAAACGTGCTAATAATATTATGTAAAGATAACATTCTAAAAGTTTAATATTAATTATAATGCTTTGACCTTCACGCGTTTAGATTTAACTCACGTATTCGAGCATAGCGGAGCATGAATTAACTCGAGTTCTACTGCGAGCCTTCATGTTATTAGTAATAAACTGTCTATATTCGAAAAATTAACTTTTATTTCAAACTATTGCTTCGTGTTGGAGAGCCGCATACATAAGGTAACTGAAATGATGAATAACTATCGCTGTGTCGGTATCGTCACGGTGTGAGTGTCGTGCGGTCCTAGACCGAGTAGAGCTTAGCTTAGTGTTCGCGCATGACTTGCCTAGTGTGAGCGCGCCAGTAGGATTCACTAGTGCTTGTGTATTGACGTAGTACGAGTATCTGGTATGTGAGCGACGCCGAGCGTGTGTGTGTGAGTATAGCATGAACACACAATTTGTGTGACACATACATATATACAGAACACGCACACAACAGTGTTTTTTACGTGTACCCTCGTCGCGGTACTTAATGTTTTATTTAGTTTTATTTTATTTAAGGTTAAACGGAGCCCTGGATGGAATATGTAATATAATTAGTTGATAAGTGCGCACCCCATGATTGTGCTTGTTACGGTATAGGAGGACCCTATTTTATTTTTATCTACTTCTTCATTCTGTCCTCTTATTTTGATGCTTCGCGAGGCACTCGGCTTCCGAATCCTCTCGTCTCCATTCTGTGCAGAACCTTCACTGCTCCTCCGACGTAAGCTATTCCAAATATCACGCCGTGTTTAAGTAATGCCATATATATATAACTTAAAAATCTTGTGTACATATCAGTTCTTGGAATAGCTTGCGACGAGTAGCAGTAGTGAATCTGTCTCAGTTGGCGGGCCGACGCCGCTCGAGTCTCTCCGATTATCTTTACTTCATGTTCTTGTTTTTATTTTCTTTTCCATGAATCCCCATTGCACACGGAAGGTCATAGGTGGCGAGTTACAAGAGCGTTTGATACCTGTGCCCTACAGCAAGACATCCACCGATCAAGCTGTAAGATATCACCCAAGGCTTGCTCTAACAATCACCATCCTATGTTTTCACTATTTTCCCGTTCTCGTTTTTGTTTTTACTGTACTCTACTCACAATGTTTTGTCCGTTGTTATTCCTTTTCTATCTTTGTACTGACCTTTTAACTTAACCCTCTTTCAAGGCTGGGGGTATGTGGGGGTTTTAATTAACTAAGTATTGTATTGATTCATTGAGATAACCTTTGTTGGCAAATAAGCCTTACTAGTCGTAGTAATTACTGTACAGATTTTATTAAAAACATAATATATCTAGTACTGAGTTTCATATATTTTACCATACCATGAGACTTTAGTGTCAGAAATGGTTGTGCATGTCAGTCAAATCAGTGACTCACTAACGTGAACTTCGGTATAGTCGTAAGCAGTCAAAGAGCCCAAATTATTCTCAGCCTTTTAATTGGTCAGTGTTGCTTGCATGCTCATTGCATATGCTTAAACTTGCATGTTCATAAAGATTTGTGTATGTTTTTGTACACATTTTGCTTTTAGCGATGTTCACTGTAAGTATCATCCAACGTGCAATACGTTTCAAATGTTCAAAGAGTCAGGTAATAGACGGGGATTGTAATGCGTAGACTTAGAGATTGGTAAGTTAGTAAGTCATAATATATAGCAGTCATTCTGAAGTTATATTATTTTGTTATCACATTTAGATTACTAATATTTTGCCCCATAATATGCACAACGCAGATCATACGCCAGGGTTTCATTATAAAGACAGCTTTTAGGATCGCTTAGCGACTAGGCAGTGATCGGTGAAGATTCCGCTGATATCCATCGCTTTTGTCGTATTGATGGGATGGTCCACTTATGGGAATGGGCAGTGGTCGTGGAAGTGGACAAGACTGTCTGTATTCAGAGAATTTCACCGCTTGCATGCGCGGAATGGGACTTGCGAAAACATCGTCGTATCGTTCCGTTGAAGGAAGGGCTCACTCAATAATGGCCCTCTGGTCACTTGACGTAGCGTCGTGATATGGATGATAAGAGGGTGACCCTTCCTTCGCCGCCGAAAACTACACATTGTAATTACATTTTTGGATTAACGCTTTCGCCTCTTATAAATGGCTCAATGTGCTTTTATTTGTTTATAAATGATTAATAACTCAACAACTTCAACACCTTTGGATTTATCGATATCGATAGATCGATAGGTGCGCACATCCCGCGCACACTCTCGCGACCTGGCTCACCGTATCGATGTTTATCAATTCCTCGTTTGTGAAACTAAAATGTTGTTATTGCGTTCTTCACAACACTTTTAGCACAAATTAATGATCTCACTTGAGTGTTCAATACTTGTCACCCCACACTAACCTTATCCGAATGTCCACTTATATACGAATGTAGAAATGTTCAACGAGTAAAAAAGTTTTCTAACATTTCATTTATAAACTGCCTACATTCGTATATGTAAAATAAAATAACCTTATCACCACGTATTTAAATACGGGAATTGCTTAGCATATGCTATTGTTTTAACGAATGTAATATGAACCAACGAGACCGCGGCGCGAGCGGTAGTGGTGGTAGGGTCCGGCGAGCCAGCGCGAGCGCGGGTGTGCGCGGCCGAGTGGTGCCGAGTAGTTCCGAGTGGTGACGGCGTCTGTTCGCGGCAGATCCGCGTGGTGAACGCGTTCCGGCAGGGCCTGGACTCGCGCGGCTCGCTGGCGGACGCGGCGCTGGCCGAGGCGCTCCGCAAGCAGACGGCGCTGTCCAAGCGCTACTCGCACTCGTCCAGCGTGGAGTGCGAGGCGCCGCGGGAGCTGGCGCCGCGCGACCTGGACGTGGAGCGACTGTCCAGCCACAGCCACACCGAGACCGCCGTGTAACCGCCCGCGACCATCGCCGCCGCCCCGCGCAGACGTCACTTATTGTTAACTAGTGTGTTTAATTATTCGATTGTTTTGAAAAATGTTTTATTATTATACGTCTGTTGAACAAATAAAATATTGTAATAATTAATTTTAGATTTAAGCGCGAGAACGAGCGAATGGGCGTGTGATTTTTGAAATATGAAGTTTCTCGTGGCGTGTCAACTCGCACGGAATGAAATGTTTTGTATCGCTTTTGTCAAAGACATGTTGCGGAGCGCGCGGGCCGGGGGGCGACACCGACCGCGCGCTCCCTTTATATATTATATATATATATATATATACATACTTACTAAATTATTGAGGTATCGATTAAGGTGTTTGTTATAAATTTCAATAACTTTCTTTTTGTTTTGACGACCTTTTCCCCTAAGTCTAAGTAGACATGTAAGTCATATCTCGAAGCGGAGTCGCGTCCTTTGCTACGTGCCGCACAGAGCGTCGCGTGCGCACAGCGAAGTGCGGAGGGCGGATTGCGGAGTGACCCGGTCGGCTTTGAACATCTTCGAAATGTTTAAATAGATAAAATTGTATAGCTGAAGGTATTCATTTGTAATGCTAGTCTCTTATGAAACATACTAACTATTCAATTATATTATAATGTACTTATTGATTATTGATAAATACTTCAAGTTTATTAAACAAAGTATAGTCTACGATGTAACGAATTGGAATTTTTTCTCTATGAGCAATAGCTAGAGGGCGAGCTAGGCCGGGCCGCGGGGCAGCAGTGGTCGGTCACATCCCTGTATGTAGTTGGCTCGTGACGCGCGAACAACCCCCCCGTCGCCCCGCGCCCGGCCCTCGAGCTGTATAGGCGTCGTAGGATCGCAGCAGTGGCATTTTCAAGTTATAAAGTAAGACGTCTAGTTAGTGAGAGTCGAACCATTTGTTTTAGTAATAAATATAAATAAATAAAGTGAAACGATATGTAGCGAATCGGCAAGTTCAATTTTGTATCTAGAACGTTTCATAGTAGAGATATTGAGAGTTGTTACGTTTTATTCGGTGAGAGTCCGGCGCTCAGTGTGCGTGTGCCCTTAGCTCGGACTTGTACATTACTTCACAGTCTTGTAAGTCATCGGGTGTAAGCTTCGGTCAAGTCTGTTGAGAGGTGGAGTCTATTGACAGTTCACATATTGTGTAATTAGTTACGGGCGCAGCGCCCGCTAGAGGCCACGGTATTGTTTGCGTATTGCGTTGATATTCGTTACCGCGTGTTATCCGATGAAAGACATTTAGGAGCGAATTGTGATGGGCGACGACGGCGGCAGGCGGCAGCACACTGCTCCCGACCCTACCGCCGACCTCGCCCCCACTATCAGCTGTTGTTTTGACATGACAATCTGCCACTAATCATTTTAGACTATAAGTACCCATTGTTGTATTTTTCGTCTCACAATAAATGAAAATCTATTTTATTGTTTTTAATGTTGTAGTTTTATTTGTACAACCTGTTTGAATAACTGTCTCTGCTTGTCTAAGAAGTGGGTCCTTATAGTGACTGTAAACCACATCAAGTACCGGACTCCACGGAGACGAGTGCAGATGTTTTTATAGGCCTTCAAGGGTATATCATGCGTTGGATGATTGTTGAGATAAGTGCTTGAAGACAGATGTCTCAGGTTGTCACTTTTACAGAAACATTTTCTTCATTTACTTGAAGAAGAAGAAATTGAGTCAGAAGAAGCAAAATTGATAGCTCTCTACAAAATAACACCTCAGTAGTGAAGCCATTTCGAATACCATATGTTCGTGGAGTAGAAATAATGAGTTTTTCTAGAATTCCAGATTTTTTACCAACTACAACTACAAGGTACGAAGGAACTTTCAGTATGTTCTACATAAAATAGCTCCGGCCTATAAAAGTAACAATTTTTACTTAAACTTCAATTGTGACGACAGAATGTAGGTTACAAAAAACAAAATGTAAATTAAGAAACTTAATTTCCCTACCTACAGGATCTAGGAGCGAACATGTACCTCAAATCGACAAAAACATGGTAAAGGTGATTGAAATGCTTCCATACATTCCTGGGCCCAGGTGATAACATGAAAGTAGTACCATTTAAAAGCTTACGTTTAAATAATCGATAATTGACAATTTAGCAAGATTTGTCAATCTAGGAGCTGAGTAATCGAAGATATAAAAATGAGGATGAAAATTAAGACATTAAATGCCTAGCTGCTAAGGATTCATTACCATACATCAGCATCATACTTATATTAGCTGGGTACCAACCTTGTTTTTTTTAGATGAAAAATACCTACTTATATACGTATACCTAAGTACTACTGTAACGACATTATTTTGCATTATAATATAAGACAATTGGTAATTAGATATAATATAGTATACCTAAAATAAAAGATAGTCTTATTTGCTCAGATAAGAATAATATATACTTATTAGCTCATACATGAACTGTAAATCAGACTACTAGAGACAACTTTCCTTGGAAAACACAAATAGATATCTTCTTTATCTCCTCTTAATTAGCGGGAAAGTTTTTGCTTTGAAATTTTGATATTTTATGTCGTGTAAACGATTATCCGTTACCTCTTCACACAAAATTTACGAAATGGGGCTTAATAATTTTGTCTCTTAAAAATTACGTAAGGAAAGCAGATATAATCTTTTCAAACACGGGAAAGAAATTAATGAATATGTTATCAATAATCTCAGAAAAAATAAAAATGAATCGTCTAAAATTCAGATATTTTTCTGATAAGCATGAGCTTTAAAGTGTGGTATTAAGGGTTATTTTATTTTGTCACTCCGTACGCATTGCACAGAAAGATCTATCGAAACATCGTCAGTCCGCGCTCGGCCGCCATCGTGGGTAGACACTGTGTCGGTTGTAAGCAGCAGCTCGTACTCGGAAAGATCGTATGAACATGAATATTTTTTATAAGCTCTACAATACTGTCTTTGATACTTTACATATTTTGTACGCAGTCAGATTTTCAAAAAGTTATGTTAAAAAAATACAGTTTTTTGAAGAATTAGTAATTTATATCGATGGGTGTACCGCAGGGCTCAATCTTGGATACTTTTTTGTTCCTGGTTTACGTCAATGATTTACCATACCTTATTCAAAATAAACATGATATTATACTGTTTGCTGACGATACATCTTTGTTATGTAAAATAAAACGCCAGCAAAAAACTTTCTGTCAGGTTGACGACGACATTGCTGAAGTAGTACTTTTAAACGAAAGGAAAACTTCCAAATATAAAGCACCAACCAACACCTATAAAAATTAATAATGAAAAACTTGATGTAGTAGAAACGACAACATTCCTAGGCATTACATTAGACTTTAAGCTACAATGGGGTGCTCACATAAAAAACTTATGTAATCGACTTAGCTCTGCAGTATTTGCGATAAAAAAAATTAGGCAGCTGACAGATGTTGAAACGGCTAGACTTGTATATTTCAGCAACTTTCATAGTGTCATGTCTTACGGAATTATATTGTGGGGTAGGGCTGCAGATATTGAAAACATATTTGTGCTGCAGAAAAGAGCAATTCGAGCAGTCTATAAAATGCGTTCAAGGGATTCATTGAGAGAAAAGTTTTGTGAAATAAATATTATGACAGTACACTGCCAGTACATATACGAGAACCTCCTATACGCCCATAAAAATATTAGCCAATTTAAAAAGAATAGTGATGTACACAGTGTCAATACTCGAAACTCGCAATTCCATCTATTAGGCTCCGTAAAATTGCTAAATCTTTTAAAGTGGATTGTGTTGTATTTTATAATAAACTCCCAAATGAAATTAAAATGTTACCTATTAAAAAATTTAAATTTATCGTAAAAAATAAATTAACATCTAATGCCTGTTATAGCGTTAAAGATTATTTGAATGATAAAGATAGTTGGAATTGATGTTCTAAATTTTGTTAATGAATATTGTATACTCATTTGAATGCTATTGTAACTTTTGTACTTCATCCTGACTTGCACTAAATAACTTATAAAGTTTTACAGTGAATAAAGATTTTTTGACACTGACTTGACTTTGACTATAAGTTCATTTCTAAATATAAGGTCTATATTAAATCGAAATCCAAGATGGCGCGTATGAATTTTACCAACTTCTCTTCATGGGTGTCATTTTCATGGTTTTCGGGTTCAACAATAACGAATATCGGCTCAAAAACGAAATCCAAGATGGCGCCTATGAAAATTACTTACTTCTCTTCATGGGTGTCATTTTGATGGTTTTCGGGGTCAACAATAACGAATATCGGGTCAAAATCGAAATCCAAGATGGCGCGTATGAATTTTACCAACTTCTCTTCATGGGTGTCATTTTCATGGTTTTCGGGTTCAACAATAACGAATATCGGCTCAAAAACGAAATCCAAGATGGCGCCTATGAAAATTACTTACTTCTCTTCATGGGTGTCATTTTGATGGTTTTCGGGGTCAACAATAACGAATATCGGGTCAAAATCGAAATCCAAGATGGCGCGTATGAATTTTACCAACTTCTCTTCATGGGTGTCATTTTCATGGTTTTCGGGTTCAACAATAACGAATATCGGCTCAAAAACGAAATCCAAGATGGCGCCTATGAAAATTACTTACTTCTCTTCATGGGTGTCATTTTGATGGTTTTCGGGGTCAACAATAACGAATATCGGGTCAAAATCTAAATCCAAGATGGCGCCTATGAATTTAATCAACTTCTCTTCATGGGTGTCAATTTCATGGTTTTCGGGGTCAACAAACACAAATATCGGGTCAAAATCGAAATCCAAGATGGCGCGTATGAATTTTACCTATGAATTTCACCAACTTCTCTTTATGGGTGTCATTTTCATGGTTTTCGGGGTCAACAATATCGAATATTGGGTCCAAATCGAAATCCAAGATGGCGCCTATGACAATTACCAACTTCTCTTCATGGGTGTCATTTTCATAGTTTTCGGGGTCAACAATAACGAATTTCGGGTCAAAATCGAATTTCAAGATGGTGCCTATGAATTTCACCAACTTCTCTTCATGGGTGTCATTTTCAAGGTTTTCGGGGTCAACAATAACGAATATCGGGTCAAAATCGAAATCCAAAATTAACGCCTATGAAATCTACGAAATTTTCTTCATGGGTGTCATTTACATCGTCAAAATTAGAATTCATTTATTAACTTAAATTATATTATAAAAGGCCTGTCTTACAATGAGAATGTGGGATCATGCTAAATTAATTCTTCATTCCCTAAATATAGAAATATTTACGTTTCGACTTTTCACCCACAATATTTACAAAACACATCCGTTACCAATCTAATTAAAAAATCTCAAAATTTGATTTTGAAAGACCTATCTAATGATACCCTACACGCAAAATCAATTTTCATCCTCTTTTTAACCACAAGAAGCTCTACCCTTCTTATCAATTATTACCACCATATTATGTCAAGAAGAGTTATTTCAATAGATATTGTAATCATAAGGTATAAGCTATTACATAAATGTAACGTATATCTTCCTTAATCCCGCATTATTTTCAAAAAACCAAAGGAAATGTCATGTATCTAACCTGAATCTAACTTTCAAAGACCTATCGAACGATACCCCACAAGGTAAGTCTCCAGTATTTTTTTTAACTCCACTTTTAGGGGAGGTGTCCTTAGGCTACGTCCAAAGCAGCAGACAACACAAAAAATGGCGTGCGTACAAAGTACACATGTCAGAAGTGAAACTTATTTGTGAAAATCAATTTTTGACTCTCGTTTATATTAATAATTATCCTAATCTGCTGAAATCAAAATTTTTGCGGCAGCCATCTTGGAATTAAAAAAAAACTGCGTTTACTGCACACGACGTTGTGCGACAGAATTGCCATCTAAAGTTCTAATATTTAACTATTAAACGAATACATCAACCAATTATCAAAAATACATAGGTATTAAAAAAAACAAAATTCAAACTTGCTAAAGTATCACATTCATTTGATTCCCGCAATTAACTTTAAGTACGTGTATGTGTTTGAGCGGTGTCAGTGAAGTGGTGCGATTCGATATCTCTCTGTTTTGAGAAGGCGTCCTTAACAAGACGTGACTCAACGAATACAACAAGAAACGAAGTGACAATGACGAAGCAACGAAATTCTAATTCTAATATTTTTATTCAAAATAGGATGTGAAATCACTTATTGAAAGTCCAAAAACTACCACCCATTCCAAAATGAATGCCTCAGGCCTGAGAAGAATGGGCGCAACAAACTCAGCGGGCTTTTTATTGTTTCTCCAAAAATATGTTTTACACTTAAAGTAACATTTACAAAGTAACATTGCACAATTAAACTTATTATTAAATAGCCTGAGGGCGGTCGCTCCATTCCCAATCTGTGGTGTCATTAAGAAAGTCATGTATGTTATAGTAACCTTTACCACACAAACGTTTTTAACAATTCTTTTGAATAACGTAATACTTTTGTTTTAAACATTCTCTGGGATCCTGTTGTAAAAGCATATACATCGCCCCACAAAATACTTGCTAACTCGAGTAGTGTTACTTGTTAGTCGAGTAGTAGGCATTATAAGCTGATGTCTGTTCCTAACTAATATTATTTAAATAAAACAAAATCTGAATGATCTGTCAGACTGTCATTGTCAAAGTGAAGTTAGCGTTGAGGAACAAGAATTTCACTAGTATCGATTTTTTTAGTCAATCGATTTATTGATAATAAAATAATTGCTCAGTTCTGTTTTTTCCTGAGAAAATAATATAATTTATTCATAATAATATGGTCATTCGAACATAAGCTATGCACCTAACTAATATTATTTAAATAAAACAACAAGATCTTAATGTTATTTTAATCGATTAAATATTCATTCGATTACATTTCAATCGATTTTATTTATTTTAATGTTTTTTCGGTTTGTAGATTGCAAAATGAGCTAGTTTTTTGTATTTTACATCAAAAAAATATACCCTTTTTTTAAAGTATACTTCAACTTGTTAACATCAGGCCCAAAAGTCCCATTCTCCTTTCAATCTTAAAGCAGACCTGTCTCACTCTCTGTGTAGGTATCAAAATCGTAAGTACGTCCCTACACAGTAGGCCAGCCAGTAAGGACTGAATTACACTTTATTGTATGGCCACGAGAGTCCCTATTTCTTTAATTGATTTTGCAGAGTGAGACTTCACTATGAACTTGAACTATTATATTACATTCCTTGCTTCAAGTTACAATTGACCCATATAGAGGGTCATTTGCTTTTATTTCATGGGAGGAGAAATGAACGAACGTGTCACCTAATATTGAGTGATCATCGCCGTCCATGCTCTTACAACAACAGAGGTTCAGGTACAGTATATGTTTTTTTAAGGTACCGATGTACTGACCTAGAAGCAAACCTTAATTTGATCAACTCGCACTCAATCCAGTACAATCTGAACCTATTGAACTATCAACCTATTAAAATGCGTTTAAAAATATTCTAATATGTAAACTAGTCTATAGTAAATATATATGATGTAGAAAGAACCTCCGACGTGTGGTTAAAGTCAGTCAGGTACCGAGTGGGTACCGCTCTCGGGCAGCGAAACGAAGTCACAGAGAGGTCCATACCGTACGACAGATCGAGCACTAATGCCTCGATTGTCGACAGTAGGGCCGCATTTATAGGGCTAAGCGCACGTGTTTTCGATTAATGCATTCTAACAATGATTTCACATTACAATGTAATCAAATTATGTTTTATGAATTAGTTTTAAATAAAATTATGAAACTTAATTACTTATTCTTGTCTTTTGTTGTAGTATTTGCGGCGATATATATAATGCAGCACATAACGCCATTTATATCCTACTTTTTTGTGAAAGTATAGGTAATGTTTTTATTTGCTAGCTCGTGTCGTAACAAGCAATGTGACCTTTAAGCAGGTTTTAATTAGACAAGACAAGATTATCTTGACGATTGAGAAAAAAAATCATTTGAGATCAATCAACGGCGATGTCAATTAATCTGTAAAAACCTGTGCTGGGCAATTTACAGTGTGTAGGACGACAGAAGCATCGAGAACAAAGTTCAATGTGTTGAAAAATAAAAGATACAATGAAGTAATGTATTTAATTAATTTTACTTATAGAAAAATACTTATTATATTTACAATTTTTAAAGTTATTGAGTCATAGGTACATTTAATAAGATATAATAATTATTGTTGAATTCGATATTATGTCATTACTGCAATCTATGGTATATTTATTTAATTTTTATGAGTGACTCAGGTTGTGTATAATTTTTATAAAATATTTAAAATGATACTATTAAATATTCTTTAATTGAAAGAACTGTAATTGAAAAATACTGTATTGATATAAATAAAGTTTAATTTCTCAATCTTATAATACTTATTTTCTCGGTAAACTTATGCTACTTCATAGAGTAAAAATAAAAACCTGTTGCCATGAAATAACATCAAAGATTAACTTTTCCTTATCTTATTATAAAAAAAAAACTAAGCCAAATTGGGTTTGCAATCCTAGAGAAATGGAATCCTTTTTAAAAAGCGTTTCTTTTCTATAAAGGTATTTTTAGAGCAATCGTAGACGTGTATTTTCATAAGGCTAAGGATCGCAGCAGATGGAGGGGAATCATACGAGAGAAACTGATGCAGCGGGGGAGGCACGACCTCAGTAAAAAGGAAAACGAGGCGAGGAGGAGGAGACGTGTATTTTGATCACTAAATATTTAGATGGTGGTCTTGCGCAGCGCCATCAACTCCCGGAGGAGGCCGGGGCGGCGCGAATCCCACCCCCTCTGGAACAAATGTCATATATACATACAGATAGTATCAGGAATAGGTGGCGGAATAACCCGACAACCATATTTCATGTGCTAGAAATGAGCCGAACACTGATTTGAAAGGTAATCAAAGATGGTTTCAATGTCGTTTTACTCCGCACATATCTAGTTTGTAAGCCGTCTACGGCGCCACAGTATCTCGATACATTACACATCTACTTATTTCAACGACATTTAGAACAATTACATTTTATTAAGTTTACTTTGTATCCATAATTTCACATTGTACTTAAGTCACATACTTTACTTAGAAATATTGATATAACATGAAATTAGTGTACAAAGGAGGGTGGCGAGAATGGACCCACATAAATTAAAAATTAAGGAAGCATCGTACAAGTAAAGGTTTATATTAATTTTAAACTTAAGTTTATACGATGTTTATATAAAAATTATTGAGGTGCTATGATATGGGAGTCAAAAGAAATAAATAATTATAATAAAGCATTTTGCACTAACGGAACGTTTTGCGCTATTGACATCTAAATTGTTTTAACATGACAGTCATTTTTATAGGATTCCGACACCATCAAACTATCTATACCTACTCAGATCAGTAATACAGTAGTAATCTACTTTATTATCGTTTTTTGATACTAAAATCAGTAGGTAAGGATCTTTAAAAGATTCGATATCTTCTTGAGACAATAATGAATTGTGAATCCTCAATAGCTGCCGGCCAACCTTCCAAATATATAATTTGTGAATAAGTGGCTATTTGACAATATGGAAAACGACCAACAAGAATACAATGTGGATAACGAACTTCGAGGTATGTATTACAATAATCCATTGTATTGTATTGCAATAAATATGACTTGTTATATGTTAATAGTCTTCTAAGAGTTTTCATTGCTTACAGAAATCTTCGGGTCTGAAGCAGAAGATCCATTTCAAGACTCTGGTTCAGAATACCAGCCACCTGGACGTAATTCGACAGCATCTACTACTTGTAACCAAATAATGTAACTTCTGAAATTACTCCAGTTCAATGTAAACCTAGAAAAAGGGTGAGACTACCTAGCAAATAGAAGAAGAATGTGAGAAAGGAAAAGCGTTCAAGAGGTGAGGAATATATTAATGTCAAAGGTGTTCTTTTGTACCACCAAAACAAATTATTTATACTGCTCGTGAGTGTAATTGCCAAGATAAGTGTCATGAAAAGATTCTTCCTGCTCAGCAAATAATTCTGTTCAACAGCTTTTACGCTTTGGGAAATTATAACTTGCAGACATCTTACCTTTTTTCTTTAATTAAAGTGATGCCTAAAAAGACATGCACTGCTTCTGCTGAATCTAGGCGTTCAAATTCAAGGGTGTATCAAGTTCTTAATGGTGATGCCTTGTATGTTACTGTATGCAAAACATTTTTTAAAAAGCTATTTGGTGTCAGTGATGGCAGATTGTCTAGAGTTTTAAAAGATAAACTCGTAATTCCCACACCTCCCACAGATCAAAGAGGAAACCATGTGCCTTCAAATAAAACTCCAGAAAACAAAGAATAAATTGTTAAAAACTTTATCAATAAATTTCCTAAATATGAGTCACATTATACCCTACACAAGAGCACAAACCGAATGTACTTAGCACCTGACTTGGGCTTGCCTAAACTGATTTCTCTATATAAAGAAGAAACTCCACCTGCTGAACAAGTGTCAAATTTTATGATTAGAAAAGTTTTTAATCAGCAATTCAACCTATCTTTTCATGCACCAATTACTGATTCCTGTAAAAATGTGATAATTTTAAAATAAAAATTAAAACTGAAGAATCATCTGTCAAAAAGGACGAACTTGTATCTCAAAGGAAACTACATCTCTTAAAGGCTGAATCTGCAAGAAATAATTTTAAGATAGATAAGAATAGAGCTGCAGATGATTCTGATTTAACAGTTATAGTATTTGATATCATGAAAACTTTACCTACTCCTGTTATTTCTACAGGAATTTGCTATTATAAAAGGCAGCTTTGGACTTACTGCCTGGGAATTCATAATGCTCATAACGATGAAGTAACAATGTATGTGTGGGATGAAACTATAGCTTTTAGGGGTCCTCAGGAAATTGGTTCCTGCTTGTTGCGTTTCATCAAAGAGAAAGTCAAGACTAAAAAGTTAATTATGTACTCAGACCAGTGCGGTGGTCAAAATAGAAATATTAAAATGACTACTCTTTGCCAGTATATTGTTGCCCATCCAGATTACATAGACCATAAGTTCTATGTCAGTGGGCACTCATACTTAGGATGTGACCAAGATTTTGGATTGGTGGAGAAAAAGAAAAAGTTTTTCAAAAATATTTACTTACCGGATGGATGACTGGACTACCGTTATTAAGGCAGCTAGGGACACGAATTCATTTTTGATGTCATAAAAACGACAAAAGATGACTTTATTTTAACAAAAAAGCTGGAGAATAACATTACCAACAGGAAGATAACTGCTGAAAAATCAAAGGTACCACGGCTCAGCATGCAGTGGCTTTTGTTTAATAGAATGCATCTATTTAAATTATTTGTTAAATATTCTAATAATGAAGATGTTTTATTTAAAAATGTAGATTTAAAGAAAAGGGGCTCTACAGATTTGACTGGAATAGTAAGCTGGATCCTTTATACCCTGATGGAAAACCCATCAGTTGTGAGAAAAAAAGGACTTATAAGATCTTTTGCCTTTTATATCTCCAGTGCATCACAGCTTTTATACCAGTATCAAAGATAATGTGTCAGTAAGAAATGTCATAGATGTTGAGGATGAAATTGATAGTGACTTAGTATACCTTTATTGTTATTGCTGTTGATGTGACTTTTTTATTTAAGTGTTTTTTAATAAACAATTGTCCTAACAACCGTTTTTTTCTAACTTTTTTATAAAAACCTACTGCCAAGTTGGCCTATCTGTGTATAAAATGTAGGAAAATAGCAATAAAGATATTTTCTTACTATTAAAATCATAAATTGGAACATTAATAGGTCAAATAAAACATAAAAGTAATAGAAAGTATGTATACTGAAGAGTGCTAGTTGATTAAAAAAATACTGTTTTTATTTTCTATGGTATTCAAGAAGATTGTCCATTGAATTAGGCCACTATGGTTTTCATGGCCTTATATTATATTAGGTATCTTTTAGCAGATAGTAATTAGGCATAGACATAACTCATAAGATACAAATGGTTAAATGAACAAAATAGATAACGATTAATAATTTTAGGTTATATTAGACCTTTAGGTATATCTTATTTTCTCCCACTTTATAGACTTACTTACGATTTCCTTTTTTCTTAGTTTTGTTACGTTGTACAATAATTAATAAGTTTCCATGACGTACGCCACTTCTTCCAGTGGGTCTCGAAATACATGCATTCTCGCAATCCTCCTTTAAACTTTCACTTTAGCCATTGACAAGGTTTTTACAAATACGATTTGGATACTATGTGACCACAAGTAATGTTACTACTCGATACCGTTGATTTATGATTGCAAGATGAATGATATCCGATAATACTAACAGCTACACGAGAATGCCTGCACCAGGTTTGTAGAAAGGCATGTGAGGCGTGGTGGGCGGGTCCCCTGGCGGCGGCAGCGGCGGCGGGAGCGCGTCCCACAGCGGCACGTGGTCGGGGTGAGACGCGGGACACGGCCACGAACAGCCGCGTCGGGACCGCTTGCGCTGCAACACAACAAACGTGACGTAGCGGGGAAGCCGACGATCATACTTCCATGGAACACGAGTCTTTCTCGGCATTCAATTACAAGGCAGTCAGCTCAAAAGCGAAAACTTATCCGTAAACTATTTGAAATTTATGAGAAAAAAATTTAACACTGCATTTAAAATAATTATGGATCGAATGAGAGAGTTTATAGATATTTTTTTTAATCTACCCGTGGGAGGCTCCTTTGCACAGGATGCCGGTTAGATTATGGGTCCCACAACGGCGCCTATTTCTGCCGAGAAGCAGTAATGTGTAAACGTTACTGTATCGGTCTGAAGCGCCGAGACAGTAACGTAGCCGTAGCTAGTGAAATTACTGGGAAAATGAGAATTAACATTTTTTGACTCAAGGCGATCAAAATTTTGATTTTTTCAACAATCCTGAACGGCACTACATTGTAATGGGCGTGGCATATCGATTACCAACACCGTCATTCGCGTCCCGTCTCTTATTTTCATTTAATAAAAATTGCACCGCACCCTACTTCATTTTATAACACGCCCTTCTGAGTGTTACGTTTCACTCAGTTACTTCAGTAATATTACAACTCAACAGTCAATTATGATTTTTTATATTTCAGTTACAATGAATATTGTCCTATTTTTTAAGTAAATTATCTTTCTATAGAACATTCGACACACAATGACAGCTCGGTTAAGTTTCTTTTATTATATGTATAAATAATGAAGAAGAAACGCACACGAGCATAAGGCAAATCGCCCGTGAGATGGACTGACCGAGTGCAAAAACAGCATTGGTCAGTTCCCAGTACAGATTCACTCGGAAATTATTGGTGAGCGTTTGTAAAGCTAGCCACAGCCCGGAAGCAACGAAAACGACCACCATGTCAAGAGTGCGATTGGGTGGGAGTGACGTACCTTCTTGAGCGGCGGCTGCTCAGTGTCGGAGTCCTGACCCGGCTTGTACCCGTCCGCGAAGCTGACTCGCTTGTAAACGGCTCGCGGCTCACTGCGGACACAATAGCAGAATAGCAATTCAATGGCAGAATAGTGACAATTTTAACCATACTTTTTAACCGACTTCAAAAAAGGAGGACGTTCTCAATTCGTCGGTATGTTTTTTTATTTTTGTTACCTCAAAACTTTCGACTGGGTGAACCAATTTTGATAATTGAAAGCTGGTGCTTCCCGTGTGGTCCCATTGTAATTTGGTCCAGTTCTGAACATGGCATCCATGAGAAAACCATAAAAGTCTTAAATTTGCTATACATACGTATAGCAAAGTGGATGATAAATTTACGAATAACGCAATATCGCACCAACCGATTTCGATGATTATTTTTTTATTGGAAAGGATATACTTCAAAGATAGTTTGGCGAGAGTTTGGTTAGGTTCTGTTTACGGAATCCATGGCAAAGTAACGGACTCTTCAATTAAGCGCTTACGTTCATTGCTGCATTGAAAAATTTAGTATAGCTACACATATTTAGACATATTCTTAGTAAGTGTACTTCAAATTCATTAAAAAACGATTAACAAAAAAACAACTGACTTCAAAAATACTATTCCAAAACAATAGATATAATATGCACTAAAAAGTATTAAAATAATTTCGTATTTTTATACAATCTAATTAATAAATCTAATTCTAGTTACGATTATTGTCGTTTTTGGAGTCGGTGTCATCCAAGATAGGTTTGTTACTACATACATGTGCTTGAGTCGTGAGGAGGCGAGAGGCGAGAGCTGGTCACGGCGGAAGGACACCGATTCCAAAAATAACAATAATCGTAACTAGAATTAGATTTATTAATTACATTGTATAAAAATACGCAATTATTTTAATACTTTTTAGTGCATATTATATCTATTGTTTTGGAATAGTGTTTTTGAAGTCGGTTGTATTTTTGTTAAATTTTTTTTTTAATCTAGTAATACAATTATTATATTACTTTTTACACAAACTATGCGGCGAAAGAAGAGTAGGCAAATTAGTTATTTCAAAAGTTAGCAAACTGACACCTATAAACCATTTAATTGGTTACAGAGTTATGAAATTTACAAAAAAAAAATCAAAGACGATTGTTTAATCATCACTTGTTATCTTAAGACACAAAAAAAACCCTTCACAAGCACGCACCTCTTCAAAAGCACGCATCTTAAGCAATGTCATTGAATGAACAGCAGTAATAATAGTACCACACTGGGTAAGGGCGCTGAGGCAATATCCACTAACCGAAATCGTCAACAATCTGCGTTAGTCGTGCAATGAAAAATTTGTATAGAGGACTTTACACGCCTATCGTCCACCACTCAATACCCATAGCCATCTGGTAAGGATCAATAACAATAGAGCAATTAAAATCTTACTATACTAGGATGCCCTTTTCCGGCGTGTCTTTGTCAGCCTCCGTCTCCAACTCTTTGGTCACCTCGCCCAGGACTGAAACAACAGTACGTACAAATATATAAATATATTACAATACTATTAACATTATTATCAATCACATCAGTCTTAGTAACATTCATACATATTCTTTAAAAAAAACCCAGTACATAGATGATAAAATAATCACAGAAGGTTTATTTTGAGCAAATAATTTATTTTTGCACCACTCAACACTCTCTGACTACTCAAGACGTAGTCTCTGACGTTTTTCGTGTTATTGAAATACAAAGCCTCCGCTTAGCGACTAATTGTGAAGCAGTTGATTTCCTTTGACCGAATCTTCTTCCTATTTTTGGTATCAGTCTTGTTCTTTCTTATTAAATTAGTTTATGCTCGACGTGACGTGTAAAACGCACCTGTGCGTCCGAAGTGCGCGTACACAATACATTACTTCAAATTAAATGTAGGATTTCATCCACACCATCTGGATGTGTAGCGGTCCTCCAAATTGCGTTTTCAAGGAACTTTTTTCCTCGTGCTACAAACTTGTGGCATGAACTTTTTTGTGTGGTGTTTCCGGGATGATACGACATGGGTACCTTCAAAAAAAGCACGTACACCTTACTTAAAGACCGGCATCGCTCCTGTGATTCATCTGATGTTGCAGGAGAACGCTGGCGGCGATGCTCACTTAACATCAGGTGATCCGTACGCTCATTTGTCCTCATTTTCGTTTTGTCCGCGGTAAATCTATTGCATTTTTTATCAACTTATGCAATTATAATTATTTATTTAATTTATTTATGCAGTTTTTTTTATAAAATTAATTAAAAAAAAGCAAACGGGAAGTGAGTAAAATTTAACCTGCAAGATTTGATTACAGACAGACAACGGGACAGGCGAAACTAAATAAAAAATGCTTGGCATAATAATAAAAATTAAAAAAACGTGATAAAAAAAATTAAGAAATTAAAAAAAAATCAAGATGTTCCCCAGGCTCGAACCTGGGATCTGCTGCACAAAAAGCATACGTGATAACCATTGTTCCACGGCAACTGTAATGATCGTGCCGAAATATCTATATACTAGTAAGTAAGTGTTAGGTTATTTTCGTTACGGAATTTCTGGATTCAGTCTCCACGCTCAAGGCCCGCGATAGAAGCTATGCAAAAGCTTAAAAAATACAGAACAAACATTGTGGTGAAGGAACTTGATCAAATGCGCATAGCGTGTGGGTTTTGTGTATGGCATTTCTTAAGGTGCGGATTGACTGGGATTGTAAACCAACAATTATGTGGCTAAAGCTGCAATGCTAATGGGCCTTTATTTTACCGATTTTCTTATGTTTAATCAAAATGTACATATTAAATTGAAAAATTGTACAGTTTAAGTTTTAGAAAAGTACTAATTCTATTGAATTCTTTAAAAAAAATGTTTTTATAGCTGAAAATATGGAGATTTTTGACTCCAAAGTTTATTTTTGGGAGGTTATAAATATTTTATTGGACATTACAAATTATATATAAAAAATTCTATTCTATTAAAGATTTTCTTTAAGTCCTTCTTTGTGCACTGTATTTTTTGCGTTGAAATATTTTCATTGCGTTATGTTGTACTCGACTCGCTAAGAAAACAATTTTTGTGGATATTGAGGTATGACCGCGCCTTCATCAATCAAACTCACGAGTCTCTCGGAGCGCCTTATCAATCCTCGTGTCGAGCGAGCTGATCCTCGGCCCCGCCTCCTGAGTGCTCGGGGGAGGAGGCGGTACGGGCACGGGCTCCGCGGCTGAGGGAGGCTCCGCGTGGTGCTCTGCGGGAGGGGAGGCCGTGTCGAGGGCGAAGCACCCGTACTGTAGGCGGTCGGAAGCGCCGTACGTGTCCATATACGCCTCATCGTACCTGAGTTACATCATCATTGATTAGTGTTGTACTCGTGCCAGATGCCCAGCTCGGGAATCTGGTATATATAAATTCAAATATTTCTATTCAAAATAGGATGTGACATCACTTATTAAAAGTCGAAACCTACCACTCATTCCAAAAAGAATGCCTCAGACCTGAGAAGAATGGGCGCAACAAACTAAGCGGGCTTTGTTTTTTCATCGAAAAAAATATTAGGTTTACAAAGTAATATTGTACAGTTGAACTTATTATTTAACAACGTGAGGGCCGTCTCTCCATTCCCAATCTGTGGTATCATTAAGAAAGTCATTTATGTAACCTTTACCACACAAACATATACATATCACAATTTAGCGTACAAGTAGCGTTGATCCTTCTTACACAGACAACAAGTGATCTACTGCCACAAGTTAGAGAAGTAATAATGAACAAGAAACGAAGTAAGCATCCAAGAAAAGTAATGGAAAAAATGGACCGCAATTCAATTGAAAACTTTTTCAAAAGAGATCACAAATAATTAAGAGGAGGGCGTTATAACACACAACACATTACAATATATTTTTACAACAGTATAACACATTATAAAATTTGCCACTAGTCCGTTATAATATAATTATATAAATTATTTCCGTACTATTAAAATTAGTTTGAAATTTAATTACAGCGCCATCTATGTACACGAGCGGAAAGTGGTGCGTTTCTATTATTAAAATTTTTGTAAATTTAATGTTTTTTAACAGATGGCGCTTTTTCTAATTCGCTTTAGTAAGTGGTTAGTATTCAAAGTAATGTGAACACTTCGCATATAGAAATAAAAGCTATTTTTACTTGCGACGAACAAATATAAAATTATAACTGTTGTTTTAGATTGAAAAGTATTGTAAACACTCTTACACTCTTGCTATAACCATTAGAGCTATTTCTACTTGCGATGAGACGTAGATAAATAACATTTTGGATAAAACAACACTTTCATTCATTATATTTCCAATGAGAATCATTATTTGCGAGTTTTTAAATTGACAAACTGCTATGACATACTGCTAGTTGTGTTTTGAAAATTATTATCATTTTGAAGTAAAGAAAACCTATAGTACGAATAGTAAAATAAATGGATATGTGTAATATATAATACGTCTTGAGTTATTTTTATTTTTTTATGGAAATAAGCAAGTGTTAGTGTAAACATAAAGTTTTGTGAATAGTGTAAATATACGTTTAGTTAATAGTTTTTTTAACTCATAAGTCGATAAGATTGTACTGTGTATACACAGTACCTAGTACTTAGTGTTAAAGTAATTATTCCTCTTCAAATATGTTATATTATAAGACTAAATAACTTCAAACCGCAACAACAACTATCAGCGTAAATAATTTCGATTTAAACTTATAACATCTATATATTATATCTATATATTATAACAGTTTACAACAACAGTTAGAAAAATAAAACACAACAGTATAATTCATTGAAAAATTATAACAGTTAAGCCTACCTCTACAAATAATATCACTTGAAATAAGAGGCCTTTTAAATTGGAAGATAGTTAAATTGTTACTTAACCGGGAAGAATTGGGGAAATAATCCTTGGTAGAGCGAAACTTCTAATAGTTCATTCCACTTTTTCTTAGATGTTACCTTTTGTTTTTGTAAAATTATCCTAGTCATGCTGTGCTTACTTCATACGAGTAGCCAATTCGATAACGATTTAGCAATGATCAAAGCGACATCCATTTTGTACATGTCCTAGATCTACGTTCGCTCGTAACACTGATGACTAATGATGTCCAACATGGTCTCTCTAACATATTACAACAATAAGAGGACAACATATAGGTCTTGTGTTTTGTTGTAATGTTGTATAATCCAATAATGGACCATAAACCCCACAAGTAGGACCCCCCACATAATGGACCGACGATCTAGTCAAGATCGCCGGAATACGTTGGATGAGGCCAGCGCAGGACCGATCGTCATGTAAATCTTTGGGGGCATTTGTCCAGCAGTGGACGTCTTCCGGTTGATGATGACGGGTATAAACCGGGACGAAAGGGACCTGCTTAATAAAACGTAACCCTCACACCCTGAAAATGACTTAAATATGCAAACTCAAATATATATTTTTAAATCTAGAATAAGAAGAATTTTGAACAGTAGCATAACTTATTATTTTGAATCCGGAGTGAAACTATTTGTTGGGATTCAATTCCCAGACGTTTTAATCATAGTCATCATCTCAGGATGCTGGATGGATGGGGCGCCTTTTTCTGCCGCCACAAAGTAATGTGCAATAACTATCTATATTTCAATTTGAAGGGCGCCGTACCAAGTTACCGGCTACTGTCAGCCTTAAAGATTTTCAAAAATTCTAAGCGGCACTGCATTATTGTGTTTCGGTCTAAAATTGGCCGTAGCTTGTGGAATTACTGGACAAATGAGACTTAACATAATATGTCTACAGGTGACGAGCGCAATTGTAGCGCCGCTCAGAATTTTTAGGTTTTTCAATAAACCTGAGCGGTATTCCATTGCAATGGGCAGGGCGAATCAATTACCATCCTAAACGTCCTGCTCGTCTCGTCCCTTATAAAAAAAAATTAATGAGCAGAACATATCATGGTGTTGCTTGTTTCGTCACTTCCTATCATAAAATAATCTACTGGAAGAAGGTGATCACCCGATGGCGTTGTCGGAGCGGTTGGCGAGGCTCTGGATGCGGTAGACGGGCTGCTTGTCGGCCGGGAACTGCTCGCCGCCTGTCAGCACGATGTTCACCTGACCCGGCTTCAAACCTGCCGGCGCACAATCAAATAACATCCTGATAACATTCAAATATTTTTATATAGAACTGTTGTTCATATTCTCTTGATGATATTTTGTTCGGTTAAAACAGACGTGGGATGCGAGAAATATCTTGAACTAAAAATGAATGCTATTTGCCGTTTGCTAGCAAGTCTTCTTTAAAAGATTTCTGACACACATATGAAGCTGAGCCTTCTCTTTTTTGCCTATTACTTATTTATTTATTTATTTCAAGGAATATCAACAGCTATTTACACAAAATAAAAATACAATAGAAACTTAGAGCTAATCACAGATATTCACTAATAGACAATAGAAGTAGTAAGAAGCAAAATTATAAAGAGTAAACATGTAAAATTATAATCTAATAATAAGCACACTTGATGTTCACAGGTTAGGATTCAAAAAACGTTTTCATGATACATTGTTTCATTGCTTTGACAGATGTATTAAAAATATCCAAATTAATTATTTCACTGCTTAGTTTATTACAGGTGGTGCTAGCTCGCAAGATATAACTATTGCTCCGGTAGTTAGTAGATGATTGAGGTATATACAATAAACGGCTATAGCGTAGTGCAGTTGACGAAGTTCTCAATGAAATTGTCGAAAGAAGATCTGGACAATCAACCTTATTTTGAGCTATTTTCAAGAGGAAAGCAATGTCAGAGATCATACGTCGTTTCTCAAGCGGTAGTAAATGTTGCTTTTTACAATGCTGTTCGTAAGACTTTGAATTGTATCTGTCGTTAGTACGGTAGCATAGAAAGCGTAAGAATTTTTTTTGAATATTTTCTATTCGAGAAATATATGTAGAATACAAAGGATTCCAGATTTGAGAGGCATATTCTAAGTGACCACGAACGAAGGTGCAGTACAATATCTTCAGTGTCTTGACTTGACGTAAATCACGCGAGCTTCTTATAATAAATCCAAGGGCTTTCATAGCTTTAGATATAGTTAAATTTATATGTTGGTCAAATAATAGTTTCGAATCAAGTAAAACACCAAGGTCTCGTATTGTACTACTTCTCTGCACATTCTCACATTTCAACTGGTAATTGAAAATTATAGGATGCCGCTTACGCGTGAATGTCATTACGCTACATTTTGATGGGTTTAGCTCTAGGCTATGATCGTCACAATAATTTTGCAATCGGTGTAGGTCTTCTTGTAGAGCTATTGCATCATCTAGTGACGATACCTTGTTGTAAATTTTGATATCGTCAGCAAAGCACAATATTTTGGCGGTACGTAAGCAAGTATCAACATCATATAAAAATATTGCGAACAATAGAGGGCCAAGCAAGGAACCCTGAGGAACGCCACTCGATATGGGTACCCACCCTGATATATAATTACTGACAACAACAGCTTGAGTGCGATTATGAATATAGGAGGAAAACCATCTTAACAAGTCACCGCTGATACCAATATTATAGAGCTTATTAAGAAGGATGTCATGCCGTATTCGGTCGAATGCCTTACTGAAGTCGGTGTAAATTACATCAGCTTGGACACCTTGCTGCATTGTTTCAGTTAGATAATTATTAAGAAGTGCAAGATTAGAGACAGACGAGCGACCTCTAAGAAAACCATGCTGACTGGGGCTAAAGGCTTGCCTTAGTGCAGGATAAACCTGACTATAAATGATTTTCTCAAAAACCTTAGATATAATACAAAGCTTAGAAATTGGACGGTAATTTGATATACTAGTCTTAGCCCCCTTTTTATGCACTGGAGTAATATAAGCCATTTTCCATAAATCTGGCATAACACCCGCATAGAGAGATTTGTTGAATAAAATAGTAATGGGTACACATATGGAATCAGAACATTTCACTAAGAATATTCCAGGTAAATGATCCGGACCATCGGATTTTGATGGGTCAATACCATGGAGTAGTTTCTTTACTTCAGTAACGTCTACGTGTATTTGCGAGATATCACACACTGGTAGTGATGATAAAGAGATGACATTTTTATTGACCGGAGGATCGGTAAAGTTATTACAAAAAAAATCAGAAAAGGCATTACAAATAGTGGTGCCGGTATTGAAGGTTTTGTCAGCAAGGTACATGCAACTAGGCATAGAGTTTAGATTTTGTTTAGACTTCATATACGACCAAAAGTATTTTGGATTCAGGTTTATAGAATTTTCAATAGAACGTATATAGTTATTGTAACAGGATTTTTCAAGATTTTTTATTCTCGCACGTATCATTTTATAAGAAACCATATCCGACATATTACCATAAGTATTGTATTTACGTAAATATTTATATTTTTCTTTAATAGCTTTTTTAAGATGGATAGAGTACCACACTGGATAGTGATTAGGTTTAATAAATTTAGATGGTATATATCTTGTTTTCAATTTTTCAAAAAACTCATAGAAAAATGTGACCGACTCATCAAGGGATAAATCCGACAGAATGACATGCCAATTAATGCTTTGTATTTCAGCATTAATGGCCTCATAATCACCGCAGTTAAACATGTATCTACGCCTAGGGGCCGACTGGAGAAAACTTTTCGCGGTGAATTTAACTATCAAAGATAAGGCTCCATGGTGGGCGTCAATAGGAACAAGCGTATCATTACTAACATCGCTGACTGTCACCACGCCATTGGACAGCACTAAATCTAGAGTTTTATTGTATAGATTTCGGATTCCATTGAATTGCTTCAGACCAAGAAATGCCAATTCATCCGTGAAAAAAATTTCATCCTGTGATTGACAATTACAAGCGCTAAATGATTTATCACTGTCATTACAGAGATTCCATATTATATTGCTCATATTAAAATCACCGATTATAAGAAATTTATCAGTAGGATTCTCGATTATTATATCCTGTGTTCGGCTTAGGAAATTATGTAGTTGCTGTGAGAAGGAGTAACCCTGGTTTTCAGCACATAGATAGATAACGCATATGTGCAGATTTGTCAGGAGTTTAGTTCTATGACAGTTAATAGTAACCGTCACCCACAAATCTTCAGCGCTAGAGTTATAGTATGGCTTTGGAATCACTGAAAGTGATCTACGAGTTGCAATGAGCACTCCACCCCCTCGACTTAGACCAGTAGTAACGTAATTACGATCCCGACGCCACACCATATACCGATTGTCAAAAAGCTCGGCATCTGTGATTCCGTCTAACAGCCAAGTTTCAGTCAATACAATTACATCATAATCAAATAAGGTTACATTGCGTTTGAAGACATTTGTTTTAGTGCGTAAACCCCTTGTATTTTGATAGTAAATATTGAGGTAATTTGTATCACTTATATGAGAAGTAGCCATTTATAAACAAAAGCATTATTTGACTGAATAACAATTCAAACGATGTGTAACAAACACTAAAACGTACTATATTGGTTACAAGGAATAGTCTCACTTTTATGGAACCCATGTACATAATAATATGTACATAAATTCCATAAAAATAAGTATCTATTACCACACAACAGATCAAAATACAAAGAGACCTTATAGTTTCATAAGCCAACAATATCACTACGTACAAATATAATAAGCGAGCACATATAATTATTAATTGGTACATTAGCAAATTATACATAATATTACTATCTAATTTAACAAATAACATCAAATTGCAACCACACTTCTTAGTTTCATAACTCAACAATACATATACTAAGAACAAAATATACAATAAGCGAGCATATGACATATTTAAAAACTGGATCATTAATAAGTGAATGTAATAGAAAACACAAGTCAATAGCAACTTATCAGTTACTCTAAAATATTTAAGAATTAAAATAAACATTAAAAATGTTAGGGGCATTAAAGTAGAAGTGAATAGTACACAACAGCCTAAATTATTTTGTTTAAATCACTTTCTTTTGCTATAATTATTACATGAGATGAGTCATTTTTTCTTAAATGTATTTTCCCGAACTTCACCCAGGTATAACGGTACTTTTTTTCTTTTGCAATGGTCTTAGCTTGTGTAAGAAGTTTTTTTGACCTTGGAGTAAGGTGGTCATTGATAAACACTCGCTGCGTACTACCTACGAAACCAATGGAATCAGCCATGATAGTCTTCTTCGCTCTTGCGGCCGCTATGAACTCCTCCTTTACGTACCGATTAATAAATACCATGACTATCGATTTATCCTTTGAGTTATATGAAGGGACTCTTGCGATGTAATTTATTTGGGATATATCAATTTTGTGTTCTACCACTTTGCTTAGTTTTTCTACAATATTAAAGAGATTTTCAGTTGTCCTGACCGGAATTCCTTTTATTTCTACATTATTTAATCGGGACCTTTGTTCTTGAGTACTCAACTCTTCGCTTAAGTGTTGCACATTTAGAGTTAGTGAGTTTATGCTGTCCGCTAATGTTTCGTACTTAGAACAATTACGTTCAACTTCTGACAGCCGTAAGCCATACTCGTCCAGCTTAGCACAATTGAAGTCACAGGCAGCCTTGAGGTCAGCAATCTCGGTTTTAACTTAACATCGCGAACCAGGTCAGGAAGATAGTTCAGCTGTTGTTTCATCTCACGTGTTACTTCATAGCTTAATTAATCATTTCATTTCTGTAGTCTTTCGTTTAGCACTTTAAAGAACTTATTTATTATTTTTTAAATTCGCAAACAAATTTGTCAATTTTTAGCACATTGTCCTAACAATGTCATCACGCAAAATGTAGATTGTTGATGGGAAAAACGAGTATGTAAAACTAATGGTCTGGTTGATTAAACAATATACAAGTTGGCACAGTGTGAAGTGAAGTGAGGCACTTCTAACTTGACCACGGATATTCATATAATGAAATACCTAAAAAAAATGTTTAGACAAACAGGTCAAACACGTACCTACGTACCGTCATTTCGTCTCCTCTCCACTCCGCTTTTTGGGTACCATGCTTAAAGCGGCTGTGGACACAGGTCGGTACTCACCCCAGCGGGAGGGCCGGTGCGGTGCGCACGCGGCGGGCGCGGTGTCTGCCCGCCAGTCACACTTGATCTCCCCGCAGCGAGCGGTCGGTATCAAGCGGCTGTGGACACAGGTCGGTACTCACCCCAGCGGGAGGGCCGGTGCGGTGCGCACGCGGCGGGCGCGGTGTCTGCCCGCCAGTCACACTTGATCTCCCCGCAGCGAGCGGTCGGTATCAAGCGGCTGTGGACACAGGTCGGTACTCACCCCAGCGGGAGGGCCGGTGCGGTGCGCACGCGGCGGGCGCGGTGTCTGCCCGCCAGTCACACTTGATCTCCCCGCAGCGAGCGGTCGGTATCAAGCGGCTGTGGACACAGGTCGGTACTCACCCCAGCGGGAGGGCCGGTGCGGTGCGCACGCGGCGGGCGCGGTGTCTGCCCGCCAGTCACACTTGATCTCCCCGCAGCGAGCGGTCGGTATCAAGCGGCTGTGGACACAGGTCGGTACTCACCCCAGCGGGAGGGCCGGTGCGGTGCGCACGCGGCGGGCGCGGTGTCTGCCCGCCAGTCACACTTGATCTCCCCGCAGCGAGCGGTCGGTATCAAGCGGCTGTGGACACAGGTCGGTACTCACCCCAGCGGGAGGGCCGGTGCGGTGCGCACGCGGCGGGCGCGGTGTCTGCCCGCCAGTCACACTTGATCTCCCCGCAGCGAGCGGTCGGTATCAAGCGGCTGTGGACACAGGTCGGTACTCACCCCAGCGGGAGGGCCGGTGCGGTGCGCACGCGGCGGGCGCGGTGTCTGCCCGCCAGTCACACTTGATCTCCCCGCAGCGAGCGGTCGGTATCAAGCGGCTGTGGACACAGGTCGGTACTCACCCCAGCGGGAGGGCCGGTGCGGTGCGCACGCGGCGGGCGCGGTGTCTGCCCGCCAGTCACACTTGATCTCCCCGCAGCGAGCGGTCGGTATCAAGCGGCTGTGGACACAGGTCGGTACTCACCCCAGCGGGAGGGCCGGTGCGGTGCGCACGCGGCGGGCGCGGTGTCTGCCCGCCAGTCACACTTGATCTCCCCGCAGCGAGCGGTCGGTATCAAGCGGCTGT
The DNA here is from genome assembly GCF_905404315.1 of Leptidea sinapis. Lineage (NCBI taxonomy): Eukaryota > Metazoa > Arthropoda > Insecta > Lepidoptera > Pieridae > Leptidea > Leptidea sinapis. Next base: position 3,407,322 of record NC_066297.1, read on the forward strand.
GGACACAGGTCGGTACTCACCCCAGCGGGAGGGCCGGTGCGGTGCGCACGCGGCGGGCGCGGTGTCTGCCCGCCAGTCACACTTGATCTCCCCGCAGCGAGCGGTCGGTATCAAGCGGCTGTGGACACAGGTCGGTACTCACCCCAGCGGGAGGGCCGGTGCGGTGTCTGCCCGCCAGTCACACTTGATCTCCCCGCAGCGAGCGGTCGGTATCAAGCGGCTGTGGACACAGGTCGGTACTCACCCCAGCGGGAGGGCCGGTGCGGTGCGCACGCGGCGGGCGCGGTGTCTGCCCGCCAGTCACACTTGATCTCCCCGCAGCGAGCGGTCGGTATCAAGCGGCTGTGGACACAGGTCGGTACTCACCCCAGCGGGAGGGCCGGTGCGGTGCGCACGCGGCGGGCGCGGTGTCTGCCCGCCAGTCACACTTGATCTCCCCGCAGCGAGCGGTCGGTATCAAGCGGCTGTGGACACAGGTCGGTACTCACCCCAGCGGGAGGGCCGGTGCGGTGCGCACGCGGCGGGCGCGGTGTCTGCCCGCCAGTCACACTTGATCTCCCCGCAGCGAGCGGTCGGTATCAAGCGGCTGTGGACACAGGTCGGTACTCACCCCAGCGGGAGGGCCGGTGCGGTGCGCACGCGGCGGGCGCGGTGTCTGCCCGCCAGTCACACTTGATCTCCCCGCAGCGAGCGGTCGGTATCAAGCGGCTGTGGACACAGGTCGGTACTCACCCCAGCGGGAGGGCCGGTGCGGTGCGCACGCGGCGGGCGCGGTGTCTGCCCGCCAGTCACACTTGATCTCCCCGCAGCGAGCGGTCGGTATCAAGCGGCTGTGGACACAGGTCGGTACTCACCCCAGCGGGAGGGCCGGTGCGGTGCGCACGCGGCGGGCGCGGTGTCTGCCCGCCAGTCACACTTGATCTCCCCGCAGCGAGCGGTCGGTATCAAGCGGCTGTGGACACAGGTCGGTACTCACCCCAGCGGGAGGGCCGGTGCGGTGCGCACGCGGCGGGCGCGGTGTCTGCCCGCCAGTCACACTTGATCTCCCCGCAGCGAGCGGTCGGTATCAAGCGGCTGTGGACACAGGTCGGTACTCACCCCAGCGGGAGGGCCGGTGCGGTGCGCACGCGGCGGGCGCGGTGTCTGCCCGCCAGTCACACTTGATCTCCCCGCAGCGAGCGGTCGGTATCAAGCGGCTGTGGACACAGGTCGGTACTCACCCCAGCGGGAGGGCCGGTGCGGTGCGCACGCGGCGGGCGCGGTGTCTGCCCGCCAGTCACACTTGATCTCCCCGCAGCGAGCGGTCGGTATCAAGCGGCTGTGGACACAGGTCGGTACTCACCCCAGCGGGAGGGCCGGTGCGGTGCGCACGCGGCGGGCGCGGTGTCTGCCCGCCAGTCACACTTGATCTCCCCGCAGCGAGCGGTCGGTATCAAGCGGCTGTGGACACAGGTCGGTACTCACCCCAGCGGGAGGGCCGGTGCGGTGCGCACGCGGCGGGCGCGGTGTCTGCCCGCCAGTCACACTTGATCTCCCCGCAGCGAGCGGTCGGTATCAAGCGGCTGTGGACACAGGTCGGTACTCACCCCAGCGGGAGGGCCGGTGCGGTGCGCACGCGGCGGGCGCGGTGTCTGCCCGCCAGTCACACTTGATCTCCCCGCAGCGAGCGGTCGGTATCAAGCGGCTGTGGACACAGGTCGGTACTCACCCCAGCGGGAGGGCCGGTGCGGTGCGCACGCGGCGGGCGCGGTGTCTGCCCGCCAGTCACACTTGATCTCCCCGCAGCGAGCGGTCGGTATCAAGCGGCTGTGGACACAGGTCGGTACTCACCCCAGCGGGAGGGCCGGTGCGGTGCGCACGCGGCGGGCGCGGTGTCTGCCCGCCAGTCACACTTGATCTCCCCGCAGCGAGCGGTCGGTATCAAGCGGCTGTGGACACAGGTCGGTACTCACCCCAGCGGGAGGGCCGGTGCGGTGCGCACGCGGCGGGCGCGGTGTCTGCCCGCCAGTCACACTTGATCTCCCCGCAGCGAGCGGTCGGTATCAAGCGGCTGTGGACACAGGTCGGTACTCACCCCAGCGGGAGGGCCGGTGCGGTGCGCACGCGGCGGGCGCGGTGTCTGCCCGCCAGTCACACTTGATCTCCCCGCAGCGAGCGGTCGGTATCAAGCGGCTGTGGACACAGGTCGGTACTCACCCCAGCGGGAGGGCCGGTGCGGTGTCTGCCCGCCAGTCACACTTGATCTCCCCGCAGCGAGCGGTCGGTATCAAGCGGCTGTGGACACAGGTCGGTACTCACCCCAGCGGGAGGGCCGGTGCGGTGCGCACGCGGCGGGCGCGGTGTCTGCCCGCCAGTCACACTTGATCTCCCCGCAGCGAGCGGTCGGTATCAAGCGGCTGTGGACACAGGTCGGTACTCACCCCAGCGGGAGGGCCGGTGCGGTGCGCACGCGGCGGGCGCGGTGTCTGCCCGCCAGTCACACTTGATCTCCCCGCAGCGAGCGGTCGGTATCAAGCGGCTGTGGACACAGGTCGGTACTCACCCCAGCGGGAGGGCCGGTGCGGTGCGCACGCGGCGGGCGCGGTGTCTGCCCGCCAGTCACACTTGATCTCCCCGCAGCGAGCGGTCGGTATCAAGCGGCTGTGGACACAGGTCGGTACTCACCCCAGCGGGAGGGCCGGTGCGGTGCGCACGCGGCGGGCGCGGTGTCTGCCCGCCAGTCACACTTGATCTCCCCGCAGCGAGCGGTCGGTATCAAGCGGCTGTGGACACAGGTCGGTACTCACCCCAGCGGGAGGGCCGGTGCGGTGCGCACGCGGCGGGCGCGGTGTCTGCCCGCCAGTCACACTTGATCTCCCCGCAGCGAGCGGTCGGTATCAAGCGGCTGTGGACACAGGTCGGTACTCACCCCAGCGGGAGGGCCGGTGCGGTGCGCACGCGGCGGGCGCGGTGTCTGCCCGCCAGTCACACTTGATCTCCCCGCAGCGAGCACGCACCACCGTCTCGATGCGGGACACCGCCTCGCCGCCTCCGCTCTCCGCAGCCCCGCCTGACAACTGCAACTGTAAACGATCATAACAATATTAACAATTTATTATTTTTGAAGGGATACCCAAATGAGTAAATCTGTGATTAATTTAATAAAATTTGTAACCAAAATTTATGAACGAAGACTTGAACCCGCATAGATGGAGCCAAAACCTGAGAGTTGAACAACACATACCAAGATTTACGGACGCTACGTCATTCGAATGGTTGGCTCAGTTGGAAGAACGCTCGGACCAAACCCGAGAGGTCACGGGTTCGAGTTTACAAATTTAACATAACATGTTGGAGGCAATCAATATTATCAACAATTTTTCCTTGAAAGAGGAGGTAAACGAGTGCACAGATCATCTAATAGTATGTAATCACCTCTGCGTACACTCATACACGAATATAGGTATTACACTAACATTGACGGCCTTCTAGGAAAGTTTAAGCGCTTTTTTGAAGGTCGTATCGTCCTTAAAACCACAAATTCATTCCAGGAGGTCTATTACAAAAATTGAAAGCCGAAGTTTCGATACGGTTCGGTACGACGAACTTCTAATTAAATCTTATTACCAAAGAACTTCGGATCCGAATAGTGCGTACAGATTTCATTTTAGACACATAGACACAATAAAAAGTGAAGTTTTGTACGATCATAATAATATCAAACTACAAAAAAGTAAATGTCAAGTGATTTTGGGAATAGGGTAAACGAAAGACAAAATGTCTAATCGCAAACTTCGTATCGATCGTTGGATCCGGAATCCAGACACTATCTAAAAATACGATCCGTCAACCAAAACTTCGTACTTCGATTTTAGTAATAGGGCTCCAGTTGGTTTGTACGTGGCTGAAAAATTGAAAAATATAGCCATGCACCGTAATACACACATATATTCTTACCCTGTCAGCCACGTCGCTCTGGTACTCCATGGCCATCTGTTCACACATGTCATAGTTGTCTGCCCAGTACTCGCACTCGTCTGTGGCCTCAGTAGACTCCGGGAGTGTGCGCCTCGTGTTCGTAGCTACTAGAGATGTAATAGCTTTAGCACCAGATGGAACAATTCTTGGTATGGCCTCGGCTTGTTTTGTCATTTCTGTACTAGGTATTGTCACAACCGTGCTAAAGTTTAACATAGATGGAGGTTCGACTGGTTTGATTGTTGCTGTAACGGTATTTTTTTTAATATCTTCAGCCCGATCTGCTTTTATTGCAACTGGAGCATCTGGTGGTATGGGTATCATTGCAGGATCTGTGATAATGACCGGACTTAGTTTTGGTGTCACGATAGATCCACTCGATTTTCTGCCGGGATCGTGTACATGCTCAACCGTCACTGGGGATACACGAAGTTCATTTTCTTTCAAACTTGGCTTTGTCTTCGATGTAGCTTCAATTGGCGAGCTGGTTACTTTAGTTGGCTCGGCTGTATAAGCATGGGGTTTTGACGTTGTGATAGCAACAGGTTCTGCTGTGACTGGAACTGGAAGTGAGGCACCTCGTTCACCCTGCTCAAAGCTACTGCATACCGACCCCTCCTGTTTTGATAAATAAACAATTGTTATATTCTAGTGACCTTAATAAGTAAAGCTTATGATTTAGTTTATTTTACTTATTTTAAACACAAAGTATTGGAAGTTTATTTAGCATACCTTAACACTGAAGACAGAGTCCTGGGAACACTGTGAGGTGTCATCCATTGTTACTTCTGTGGCCCTAATCTTCGTATCTTCAACCGTCTTCTGTAGCACACAAAGTTACAAATTAAACTTCTGCATTTCCACCCTACGATTTTTTATTTATATTTACTTACTTTAATGAAAACGGTTAACACCAATTACATTAATTACAGACAATTCATAATTCATTCAGACATTCATCTCGCTCACTTCATGCATGCTGCCATTCTTCCCGTCCATTCATACGCGGGTTATGGTTACGACGTTAAGTGTGCATGCGCTATTGTGCGCCTCTGCGGAACCGCAAACAGCTCATGCCTACGGTTACGGAGGTATTTTTTCGGAACAAAAACCTTAATTATAAACAAATCAATAAATTTATAAAACATTAATATAATAGAAGAGGAAAATTCACTAGCTAGGGCCTAGAATGACAACGCTTTTCAAGCAAAGTAAGTTGTAAGTAAAGTACAACACGACAAACTAATATTTGTTTATTTTTAAATATAATAATCGTTTAAGGCATTTAGGTATTTGACGTTTGAGTATGTTTGTTGCATCACTTTACACATTGTATTGTAATTTGATGTAAATCTTGATTTAAAAGAGTGGCACTGAGTTTCTTGCTACTTCTCCTCTTCTAGTTCAAACCTTTACGAAGTAGCAGTAGATTCAATAAGAAAATATTTTTTTGACATTCATAAGTGTCATTTCCGTTACCTACATGAATAAAGTGATTTTGATTTGATATATATTCTCTGCAAAAGTTTATTAAGTACAATTTGTAAGATTGAATACCTTACTCTCGTCCACTCGATCTATGTCGCCAGTCTTTCTTTTCTCCAATACTTCATGCGGTCGCTCCCTTTCTTCAATTTCTTCAACAACACATTCTCTCTCTTTCTCTTCCGTCTTTATGTGAATATTATACCCTACGAAATCATTTTGTAATTCCTTCACGTTAATGATTTCTCTCGGCTTCTGTCGCCGCGGGGAAAACTCTAAAAGATTATTGGCTTCGTCGTCCGTAATTCGCTCCGTCTTTATATTCTTCAATATATTGACGTCGAATAACTCTTCGCTTTCCGACGACGACTTCCTTCTCTTCTTCCTCGATTCTTGCTTCTTTTTCGCTTTCTTGGTTCTCTTGTCATCTGAGTCAGAACTACTGCTAGTATCTGAACTGCTAGATTCCACTTTTGCTTTCTTCTTCCCTTTCTTTTTAGACTTCTCTAGCAACTTTTTCTTAGATTTTTTTGCTATTCTATCTGTGAATCAATACTATTTTTTAAAATCAAGTGTTATGTATTAAAGATTACCTTATTTACAATTATGTAAGTAAGTAGAACATCTTCGCAAGTGGTAGAGTACAAATGGGAAAAGGCGGTCGAGTGGGGGCAGTGGACGCTCACCTAGTAATCGCCGGCAGAGGAGTTGGGATCAGCACTTATTAAATCATAAATTTCACTAATAAAATAAATTTGTTCCAATCTGCCTTTTACTTAATTATGAATTATTTTCACATATCAAATTTATTTTTAAATGTTTGTTTTCTGTAGGTGTAGAGTGTGTCTGTATTTCAACATCCTTACACGCGTCTAGCGCTAGAACTGCGTAAATAAACATACTAGTAAGGTTCTACTTACCCGGGACCACTCGCTCAAGTATTTTGGCAGAAACGAATGACTAATGTGTTATTTACTATATTTTTCATTCATATTATGAAATGTAGACCAACAAAGATACAACTAGTGCTGACTCGGCAAACGTTGTTTGCCATAATAAAAAAATACCCCGCGTTAACTCATTTTTTGAATTGTCATCTATTATACAGGATGTTACAAAATTGTTGTCCTATATCTTGAGGCGTATAGTATATTGGTAGGAAGTAGTGAGACCAAAAAATTATTGATTTTCAGGAAAGAAGCACATTAAAAACGTGTAAAAAAAAGATTATTAATGTACCCGACTATAAAAGTTTGGACACCTCTACCTGCGCCATTTTAAAAGTTTTCCCCGCCCACACTTCATTCAATTACCCTGTGAACGGCATACGGGGAGCGGGCGGGAGGCGGCAAAAACGAAAGTATTGTAGTATCAATAAACATCACCCGCCTTATTCGTTTGAGTCGCTGCGCCGCACAACTGATGCTATCTATATACCATTGGACCGAGGTCAGGGCGATGACCTTAGTTTACTGGTCGAATAAATAAGTCAAGGGGTTTTTCAAGATTTTTAAAACAATTAATATGAAATTTTCTTTTTACTGTAGCATTTAAGCGTTTTGGTTTTTTTTATTTTACTTTTGTTATCATGGACTCAGTTATTAGTTTTGCAAATATATAGGTATTTTACCATAAATTATATGTTAAAATCTTCTCCAAAAGCTGCAACTTATGGTATAAGTATAATTCTGACCGTTTTAGAAGCTTTCGCAGCACAACCGAAGGTCAACACGACTCCAAATTTATTTATTTACAATGTGACAACCGAGCTAGTTAAACATACCACTGTCTGATTCATCTTCTGACACTTCTCTTGCTCTCTTCTTTTTCTTCTTTTTTTCCTTCAGTTTCTTCAGCATTTTCTTACCCATACGTCGGCGCTTTGCTGATTTTGATTTTACTTTTTTCATGGCCTGAAATGAAGTTTAGTACAAATATTATTTTAAACAAGTGAGAGTTGGTAATTTTATACATTTTTTTATGTCGAACAATGATTAAAGTTGTCTTTGCAAGGAATCTGACGAGGCGACTGACTCAAGTCCCTATGTCTTACGAATTTTCGATCAAGACACGTGTCTTGACGCGAGTTTAACATTTTATACCCATCCCTATAAAAGTGCTCAACGCCGCTAAAGAATTTTTCACTTCAAAAAAAATCTTTAACGTGTTTCGCAATTTAAATACAATTTATAAAGATATTGTAGTTTTATTTGTAGCATAAAAGTTATAATAAATCTTGTTGATATTATAAATGGTTCACGTAACAACAGCTACGAGGTAACTGATCTCACCATAAAGGCGTAAGGCAAAGAAGTATTGCGGACGACAGCAGCAGATGTACCGGTCAGTACCAGATCACAGCCCTAGTTCGACGCATCAGGACAAAACAAACAGAAGTTCGAACCTGCTTGAGGTGTTGGATTCATATTATAAAACAAACAGGAGTTCGAACCTGCTTGAGGTGTTCGATTCATATTTCTATAAGAAGAACAAACGTGCTTACACATAAACAGCATGTCATGTCTTACGGAATTACATTGTGGGGTAGGGCTGCAGATATTGAAAACATATTTGTTCTGCAGAAAAGAGCAATTCGAGCAGTCTATAAAATGCGTTCAAGGGATTCTTTGAGAGAAAAGTTTAGTGAAATAAATATAATGACACTACACTGCCAGTACATATACGAAAACCTATACGCTCTTAAAAATATTAGCCAATTTAAAAAGAATAGTGATGTACATAGTGTCAATACTCGAAACAAACAAACTCGCAATTCCATCTACTAGGCTCCATAAAATTGCAAAATCTTTTAAAGTGGATTGTGTTATATTTTATAATAAACTCCCAAATGAAAATAAAATATTACCTATTAAAAATTTTAATGTATCGTGAAAAATAAATTAACATCTAAGGCCTATTATAATGTGAAAGATTATTTGAATGATAAAGATAGTTGGAATTAATGTTCAAAATTATATTAATGAATATTGTTATACTCATTTGAATGCTATTGTAATTTTTGTACTTCATCCTGACTTGCACTAAATAACTTATAAAGTTTTACAGTGAATAAAGATTTTTTGACTTGACTTGAAATGTAATTAGTCGCCTGTAACAAATCTATGCACGTTGCCAACATCCGCAAGCATCTTTCAAATGTCACATCCGGAACACGCGAATTCAAGTCGTTATCGAAAGCTGGCATCAGTAACTTCACCCAGTCGTTCCTGCTTCTGCTGTGCATGGCAAATGACACCTGGTTCATACGATAAAAGAGGAAGTCAATCTTCTAGGCACTGGGACCAGTGGGAGGCTCCTTTGCACAGAATGCCGGCTAGATTATAGGTACCACAACGGCGCCTTTTTCTGCCGTGTAGTACTTATGTATAAGCATTATATTGTTTTGGTCTGAAGGGCGCTGTCACAAGAAGTGGCACAACGAATCATGAGCGGCACTACATTGTAATGGGTAGGGCATATCAATTACTATCAGCTGAACGTCTTGCTCGTCTCGTCCCTAATTGTCACATAAAATAACTCTTGACCCGAAAATTGACTCTAAACGACATCAGAAAGACAACGCTGTGCGATCCCGCGAAGCCGGAGCTCTATGCCGGAAAGAAACTTACTTCAGACAGCTCCACAAAACGTTACAAAGGTTGAAAAATCAAGTCTACTACTAAAGTACCAACTAACCTTTTTCTTGAGCGCCTTCTTTTTTCTAGCGTCATCTTCAGAGCTCGAAGAGGACGACGACAGCGACGTTGAAGGCTTCCTCTTCCTTGGTTTCTTTTCTTTCTGCTTCTCTTTTTTACTGGAAAGCAATAAACAGTAGCACTTATTTTTAATTCTTGTATCACGCAGTACTTTCAAGAATCGAATACATAGTAGGACGGACGCGGAGGGGTAAACTACACGTTGTTCCTATATTTTAATTCTTTCCGAAGAATTAATTATTGGCTTAATTCAGAGATATGGGATCTCCTTGTATAAAGTACCTTAATTATTTTTCTTGCGAAATTGAAGCAACAGCTTGGAACATCCTCCGACGTCAAGGGCCGGTTTCGAATCTCTAGAACTTTGCGTATGTCTTTGGCATTTTTACTTTCCTAATAAAAAAGAAAAGATTCTCATCTGTATCTCATTTTATGGTCGGTTTGGTTTCCAATTTTTCCGCCCGTGTGAACCAATTGGTCTACGCTGCGCTCCAACTAAATACCGCACTACTTAAGCTTTTTCATTAGGGAAACTATTAGATGCTTGTGTGCATCAATCTCATCTTGACACTATATGGTAACTTTCAATATTTATAAGGTAACGCTTCGTGTTATTTTACATTGAAATAAATAAAATACAAAATACTTATACTGATTGATATGACTGATGATGAAAGCTGTGGAATGAGCTTCCTTGTGCGGTGTTTCCGGGACGATACGACATGGGTACCTTCAAAAAAAGCGCGTACACCTTCCTTAAAGGCCGGCAACGCTCCTGTGATTCCTCTGGTGTTGCAAGAGATTGTGGGCGGCGGTGATCACTTAACAACAGGTGACCGTACGGGTCACCTGTTGTTAAGTGCTCGTTTGTCCTCCTATTCCATAAAAAAAAAAAATGTTGATATGTGACACCAGTATCTTTCTTAATTCTTGTAGTATTACTTACACAAAGTTTTACTACGGAACTCGGCATTTTAGTTTCAAATATAAGCAAAGTTTAACAGATAATACGGCACGTCAAAGTCACACATTGTTCTAGACTGGCTCGAGTACGCCCACTTACTCGAGACCAATCCTTAAATCTTTGTGTTCACTAATTATTTAACGGTATATATAAAGAAAACGTAGTGTGAATATTTTGACTTGATACCAAAATAATAGGTTTGTTGATTTACCTACTCTTTTTTATAAACATAAATATAATACGAAAATAAAATTCCTGAAGTGAAACGATTCTACAAAATTAGAAAATAATTGACTATAGATACTACTAGCTGACCCAGCAAACGTATTGCCGATATTAAAATCGCGATACAAAAGTAACTGTTGATCGTTGATGGGTGAAAATTTGAAGTTGTATGTATTTTTTAATGCTGACTCATAATCAAATTTAAAAAAAAATTGGCGTGGACCAAAAATCAAAAATTTTCAATCAAAAATTTCATGAGAATCGGTCAAGCCGTTTCGAAGGAGTTTAACTACAAACATGAGAATTTTATATATTAGATATTATTTTCATTTTGCAACATGAAAAATTGCTAAACCACTTTTGGCTAATCTCTTTGGTAGAAGTTCAATAATTAAAATAATTATACCGTTATGCATTTTCTTGCAATAAACTAATGTCATAGCAGAACTGTCAAACCTTGCGTCAATAAATTTTCTCATAGAAATGTACCTATATACCAAAAAAAAAATTGAAATAAAAAAATATCAAGGTTTACGAATCGAAATAAATCTACCCTATCTCTCATGATGGATAAAGCTGCACACAGTGTGAAAATCGATTTAAATCGGTTCATTAAGGAGCAAAGTTATCTATTTGTCGATTCGTCGCAATAATAGCAGTTTCACAAATCGGTGATAGTGAAAAAAAAGTGTTTGTCTGTCAAGCACATGGTGTATTAATAATATACTTATTTAAAAACGGCTTTTGGTAAGTTTGATTTTTTTATATAAAATATAATGAAACAGTATAGGTAATATAGGCTTAGCCACGAAGTATTATTATTTATTTTCAAAACAATACATAGGTACTTACTCCAAGTTGTGATAGTAGAAAGACCTAGTTTTGAAATGTAAGATACATACCTAAACAAAATATTTAAAGATGTTAGTAGTAAAAAAAACAGTAGGTATGAAACGTTGGAGTTGACCTTCCTGCTTTGGTGTTTTTTGTGAACATATAATATAACAAAAAGTTTAACTGAAATTAAATGTTCCCCTAATCATTTTAGTAAAATAAAAGATAGTTTTTAACAGACCTCTTCTCAACTTCCTCAGGCTCTGACTCCTGGCTCCAGCCTTCGCTGCTCAGCTTCATCTTCTTATTCTTCTTCTCTTTCTCATCACCTTCGGTCTTCTTCTTCTTCCTGTTCTCCTTCACCGGCGTTGTACTTCTAGACGATTCCTTCTTTGTGTCCATTGCCTCAGGCCAAACAGCTTCCATGAATCTAATTTACGAACCATTTAATTTTCACCACAGAATTTAGTTAAAAGTTTAAAAATATTGTTTATTTGTTGTTAAAGTCTCAGAATATAAAAATATTGTCACAGACCACAGTACTGGCGGACAGTGAAATGTTTCTTCGTTAACTTTATATTTTATAAACGCCACAGAACCATGCAATTTATTATAATTCACTCGCAGATGAATTTGAAATGAAAACAGCGTGAATCTTATCAAATCCAGCACCGAGCAATGAAGCACACTAATCAACGATAAGTTGATGACTGATCACTGAATGCTCAAAGCTGTGTCAAATTTGAGACGTAAAAAATATTACAAAATGGCGTCGCGGCAGCGCGGGTTACAAACAACATAATTTTAATATTATTTAATTAAGAAGTAATTTAAGGAAAAAACGCGTTAAAGGGATATAGGAATTAAAATCAGACTTTTACTTTCTTTATTATCATAATATGATTAAAATTCAAAAACTTTTTACGTTATTAATATTATCTCTAGTTTGAACGAAATAAAGCATACCTACAAATAAGCATTATCTATATAATATAAGCGAACAAACCAAGCAAGGGCACGCTGTTTTCTTATAAGTATTATTATGCTTTATGAGAGTTCTTTGAAATATTTATTACTACTATATATATATATATATATATTACTATTATCATATCTAGATATATCATTATTTTTGTTTAAAATTTTTTTTGTAAACAAGTAGTTAAGGACTTAATTTTTCTTCATAAAATAAAAATAATAATGCTAATAATAATAGCCTTTATTGCTGTATTAGAATGTTTTAAATTCTTACAATATAATTTAGAAAAATAAAAATAAACAACATAAAACACGGTCTTCCATCGCGAATCTTTCTCGAAACTTCCTCAGATTAGGTCACGTGGTAACAAGGTACGTCGCAACGATCTGTGGCAGATCACAGCCCTAGTTCGAAGCATCAGTTAAAGTGGCAGCTGACTGAAAAAAATAGGCGTATCGATGTTGGGCTACGGCGCTGGGCATAAAATATCCGAAATCTTAAAGTTGTAAAGAAGAAATACAACCGTGCTTCCACATTTTTTAAACGACAAGTTACTCCACTTGGAACACGTAATTTCTGGGCGTTGTCGAAACCCCTCTCGGTAACTTCAACCAGCCGTCCTTGCCGCCAATGGACATATGGAATGACACCATAGCCGCCGACGGGAAAAGAGAAAGTAGTCCTTCTGGCTATTCTATTTGCCTACAAATTGACTTTAACGTAGACAATGTTGAACTCCAACGTAGTAACGTATATTCCGGCACTCACACCCAAAAGGCGTAGTCCCGGGACTCAAGGAAGTATAGTTCATCCGGTCCCTGAGCAAGGACAGTTCAGATTCTACAGGCCTATTGCTATTACCTTCCAGCACTCCAAATTATGGGAAGCATAATTAACCGCCAGTAGATCAACGACGGACTACTGTCCATACATACGGCTTACTGTCGTTGGGCGGGCAATCTTTTGATAGGTTGGTTTTGGCCTTAGGCACTGGGTTTGAGTTCTAAATGTTGAAGTTGTATTACGCATATAGTTTCCGGACGTTTTGGTCAACCTAAAGCTAGGAGGTATGTGTCATTCTAAGTACAAGGAACTTATAATATAATAGTTAGAAATGTAGGTACTAAGGTAGTGCACATTTGTGACGGTGTCATTTACTCTCGACATGTCAATTTTGTGGTCTTAAAATACCTCTATCATAGTAAAACTTTTTAAAAATAATACTACAAGAAATAAGAAAGACACTAATATAATAAATCACATAATATCATCAGTAAGTATTTTGTATTTTATTAATTTCAATGTAAAATAACACGAAGAGTATGTTACAAAATCTGAAAGATGCCATTGAGCGTCAAGATGTTACGCACACAAGCATCTAATAGTTCCCGACATAAAAAAGCTATAGTTCTTAGGCAGTGCGATATCTAGTTAGAGCGCAGCGGAGACCAATTTTTAATCTAAATATTTAGTATTATTAGTATTCGTCTATTGAGAGAACCAATTTTTATTTTGTCTACGAAAAAAAAACTGTGCACCACAATTATCATTTAATTTTAATTTTAAATTTCTCCATTTACTGTCTTTGCTTTTATAATTCGTTGTCTGTATCGTCCATCTCTTGTCTATGAGTTGTGATATATGACCGGCCCATTGATTACCATTTCAATTTCAACACACTACAATTGGCGAACTCTAATTTCTATACTATTTTAATTACGCAATTAATATTTTTAACACTTAGCACACAGCAACCTCTTTTTTGCCAGTACAAACACTAAACACGAAACAATTCAAGAAGTTTTTGTATGGAGTGAGGTTTCTTTTATTTGCGGTAACCAAACAAATCCAAACTGCGATGGCCTATGAAGCATTAAATTAGGTAGTCTAAAAAGCTACGTCAATAATAATAATATAGAAATAAAATTTTAAACACCTGCGTTTTTGTTAAATTAAATATCAAAGTTTTGAAGTAAAACTTGTTTAGACGCGAACTGTAACTCAGAAATTTAAGTACTGAACGTTACTTCCGTCAGAAAAAAGTAATTTGAAACTATTATTTATCCGTTATAATTTTATGGTTTTAAAAATATATTTTAAATTGCTCAGTATTTTTTTTTTGTTAATCTCCAAGTGTATTTGATTAATTACTACTACTTTTATAATAAATAAAAGTTTTCAGCAATTTTCTGACAGTTGCGACAGTCGTTTTTTTTTTGTTTCTTTATCCATTATTAGGACAGGCAAAGGGTTCGAGCCCATACAGCCATATTCTTTAGTATTAAATAACAACGTCATATTAATGTGCTAATAATATTCTAACCTTAAATTTCTTATTCTCAATTATTTTGTTTGATGAGTAAAAATTTTAAAATTTGCAAGTGGTAATTAATAAAGGCATAAAAGGCATTTATTTATTTTATCTCAAAAAAGCTACATAAGTTCGTAAAGGGGCTTTGACATGATGAGACGAACTGATAAGAAACTCCCTAAGCGCAACTTTTAATCACTTAGCCCACTAAATATAATATTATAAAATTTTAGGTGGCCTGCGGAGAACCATGCCTTATTATCTTCTATATTATATAGTCTACTATACTATTTGTCAAAGACGTTTTACTATCTTTCTTGAATTTGTGCTCAGTGAGTCCTAGTATACTGTCTGGTATATTATTGTAAAATTGAAACCTGATTGAATCTATTTTTCTTTGATTGAATGAATTTTTTACAACGTTTTCTTGACTTCAGTAATATATACTAACGTATATTATACCGATAGTAAGGCTTTCGCCATGGTCGGAAGGCAGGCGATCTTCTCGTATATCTAACACATATATAGCAAAAAAGCCTTTAATCGTGTATGGCACGAGGCGCTTCTCTCAAAACTTCTATCATTTGGGATTCCCGAGAGTTTTTGCAAGTGGATCTCCATTTTTATCACTGGGCGCAGCATACAGGTCGTTGTCGACGGTTATTGCTCGAATCCGAAGCCCGTGAACGCGGGAGTGTGCAACCCCAAGGCTGTATGCTATTTCCCTACACTGTTTCTTCTGCATATCAATGATATGTTAAACACCTCCAACATACATTGCTATGCAGCACTGGTGATGCCGTATACACGGGCGATGCAGGTCTCTCGGGAAATCGTCGAACAATTGCCGATCGATCAAGTGACCGTTACGCTCGTTTTTCTTCCTGTTTCATTAAAACGTACCTTGAGTTTGACACTTGTTTCCTCGACTCTACTGAGGAAATGTTTCGAGGGAATGTAAGTGAAGAAAATAAATATTGCTATGAATATCTTCTTCCTTTACTGAGGTTGGGTCACGTCAAGGAACATCTACGAGAATTATCTTAACATACGCTTTACATATGGGATGTAGGTGTCATGATGTCGAGCACAGAGCTGTCATTTTCAGTAGCTTTGTGATGCATTACAAATCATAGTACCGTCAGCCAATGTGTCTACAGAAGTAAAATAGATATGTCCTTACTTCTGGTACTCCCTGTCGAGCGTCACTTCAGGAGGTGGCGGCCGATCTTCCCACTGCTGACTGTCGTCTGCCTCCCACTCGATGGACGTCTGCACCAGGCTGTTCTCCGACAGACACAACTTGCGAGGCGGATACCAGTTGCGGCACTTCGGTGACGCCTCCTCTGCTATCCTGTACCAAAAAAAATATGTAGTTTAATATTTTTTCCAGTATCACCATCTGATGTAACAATAGAAGAATCGAGAAAGAACGTTAAAGCAAGGGCCTCAATACTCACTGGTCACAGCCATACACTCTGTCCACGAGGCTCATCTTGCACGTCTCCAACTCCTCATACACCACACTGCGGTCCTTCACACAGGGACAATGTTTCGGGCTTATGGTATACCACAGCTTAGGTTGAGTTCTGGTCTCCCTTTAAACAAGTTAAAGATAATAATTATATTTTATAAATCGTGTACAATATTATTCAAGTAATTGATGCAATCCATATATTTTAGTTACAGAAAGAAAATTTAATTGATTGTTAAGTACAGGATTCCAAAAAATATATGAATAATGGACGTCATGTAATTATTACAGTAGCAGGCCAAGAGCTAGAAAGAGAATGCAAGAAATACAAATGTTTAGGTAGGTGGTTAAATGAGAACTGGAATAGCAACCGGGAAATTAAGACCAGCATTGAAGTGGCTCGAAGCACCTTTAGTAAAATGCAAAAAGTACTTTGCAAACGCGGTCTTAAGATTACCTTGCGCACTCGTTTACTAGGCTGTTACACCTGGCCCATACTTCTATACGGATGTGAGGCGTGGACTATTTAAGACCTCATGAAAAATTAGAAGCTTTCGAAATGTGGGCATACTGACGTATGTTGGCCATTAGTTGGACTCACAAGGTCACGAATGTGAAAGCTCTGTGCCGCGTCAATCAAAAACGCGAACTCATGCAAACCATCAAGATGAGAAAAGCCGTACATTTGGGACACGTGGTTAGGCACGAGAGTTGCGAACTACTACAACTCATCATGATGGGAAAAGTTGCCGGAAGAGACATCGGTCGCAGAAAAAAGTTTTAGCTGCGCAAGATCCGAGAGTAGACAGGAATCGCGAGTTCGGCAGAAATATATCGCCTCGCGAAGAACAAAGTCGAATTTACACGGATGACTGCCAACCTTCGCTAGTCGGAGAGGCACGCGAAGAATAATATAATTATATGTAGCAAACACGGGAAAAAGCCTTTCATATAAATTAATCGGCTACATTCTATTATTATCATCAAGCGAAGTAAGACATTAAATCAAAAAATAAAATCGTGATTCGGCTAGCCAAACTCAAGTGTAAAGTATTCACTTAGTGCCTAGAAATTTCTATTTTTCTATAAGTCAGTGGTTTTAATAGCCTTATATAAAAATATAATCAATGTACTTACATATAACACCTGTTCTTGTCATGCCTGAAAAGTAACGGCTGACATATCTTTAAAACAAACGTCCATGTTTCGAGTGAATCAAGCGTGGCTTTGGACATCTTACTAGCATTCAAAGCATCGTCTAATTCCTTTTCAATGGACAACCTAAAGTTAGAACTAGATTTGTACCCACTCTCAATGGTATCACTCGTTTTATATCCACTCTCACTTGATCTGTAGCCATCTGAGTAGTCTTCGCTCCGAGATTTCATTTCAGGGGTCGCTGATTTTCTCGAGCTATCATCATCATCTTTAAGCGGTGATATTTCATATTCTACAAGTCCTTTATCTTGACTTTCGTCATCACTCATGGCTTCACCCTTAATCTCATTTATGACAGATTCTAAGAATGTGTCGTCATTAACACCTTCGAAGGAATTATCTCTTGAAACACTATCATCTACCTCGAGTATTTTTGTAACCGGCGAGTTGTAAGAAGCCAATTTTCTTGTTTTTACTTTTGAGTAATTCAAATCATCGTCAAACATATCTAATGCGTCATCATTATCATCTATTTCATATTTAAATGAGTCCATCACAGGTTGTAATTTCTTGGCCTTAACTTCCTTATCCGACTTGACTTTCTTCAATATTTCATTCTTTATTTCTATACTTCTGGATTTTATTTCAGTCGGATATTTTAAAGGGGCCATCTGGACTGATGAGCTTTGTGGATCTTCCTTGTCGTCGACTCTTGGGCTAGCCAAACACATTTTATCATCATTATCTAATGACCAACTGTCACATACCAAGTAATCGTTTAAGTTTACGTTGGTTTCTTTTTCCTGTCCCGATTTTTCATTTGAGCCCTTTGATTTTTTTTCTTTTTCTCTATCTTTAGTTCTATCTCTATCTCTACTCTTTTCTTTTTCCCTGTGATACTTATCCTCCCTCGACTTGTAATCAGAGTAACGTTTATAGCTGTATTTGTCGCTCTTACGATAGTCTTTGCCTTCACCCTTGCGCTCTTCTTTTGGCGCTCTTTCCTTATCTTCTTCTTTCCTACGCTGAAATGGATTGTCGTAGCTAGGCAGGAGTTTGTGATAGTCAAACTTAAATTCTCTGCCTTCTATTTTCGCCTTTTTGGCTTCACGAATGATTTCGTCAACTTTGGCGGGGTCTGAAAATTTTAAAATAAAGTACGGATACAAAATTTCGCCTTCATTATACCAAATGACTTGAACCTCTACTACAGTTATTATTAATTATGTAGTCTAAATACTAACTAAAATAAACTACTACCTTCTAAAGTGCTAACTATACAGACTAAAAAATAATTACTGCATCTAACTTATCTTAATAGTAGGTAAGACTGAGATACTTAACAATTATTGATTATTATTACTTAAACTAAATTAAACCATCCCAGCGAGGAGTGAAGCAACCTGGACTGCACTAACAATGAGATGTTTTAAATTTCTCGTGTTCAACACAGCCAGCTCATATAAACTCCGCAGTATGAAGATAATGCCCCTTTTTATGGTTGTAAGTACCATAATGGTCCACTTGATATTTACTGGTATGAACTGCCCACAATGCTGATGATATGATTACAAATAAATGGCGTAGCGTACCCCGATCATAGCACTGTATCCGTCATCTTGAGACTTCCAGAAGGTGTATCAATACTTAAGCCGTGATCGAGTGTATTTTGTCGTTTTCTTCATTGCTGTGCATGAAAGAGACAGATAACACTTGATCGTAGATTACGTGCTGGGACACTTTCTGGATAATGGTGCTAAAAGTTGGAATGTCTCATGTGTACACGAGTATAATAAGTATTTGATGTTCTACTGAAATAATACAGGAAAAAACTTACTTTTTTATTACGACACGAACAAAAACAATTATATTTCAGAGAATTTAATTATTTTTGTTCTAGTAACTTCTATTGCTGTTAGCTTGTTGCTGTTGGTCTGAAGGGTTCTATGTGTTGGTATCATGGCTAACCTATCCGTTCAGTATAGCATCAATCCACCTTGAGATGTCCTATAACCGTTTTTCTAATACAGCTAATTACTAGTATATATAATATTAATGAAATTTAAGGCCCTCCAATAGACTCACTGTGATGACACCATGAGCGTGACGCGGGGCGTCGAACGTTGCTGAAGACACGAAAGCGACCTAGCGTTCAATATTAAATATAATATTCTTATCCAAACTTCTTTTAAAAGGAACTTTAAATAACTTTTTGAACGTCAAAATCTACCCTAAAATCGAAAAGATATGGCTCATACCTGAGAGAACGGGTGCAAGAAACTCAGTTCGCAATTTATATGTCGACTCTATAATATAGCCCAGTGGTTTTATGTATATTATGTGTGTAGTTACAGGTCAAGATAATTTGTAGGTGTTTATATTTAAAAAAAACTGTATAGAAGGTATAATTAATATCAATATGAAAGTTGATAATGTTCAATCTTCCATTACCTACTAAAGTGAAAAAACAAGAGAGAAAAAAATATCATATCAGTATATTGAGAGACGCTGTAACGTGTTTGGTTCCCCGCCCGTACCAAATGCGCAACTCGATAAGATAATAATAAAGGCATAAAAGGCATTTATTTTCTCAAAATTGATTCCTTTAGAATTCTTTTTGATGTCATTTCTTATACTACTAGATACTACTACCGCTTCGGAAACAAATGGCGCTCTGAGAGAGAAGAAGCGGCGCAAGAAACTCTCCCAGCATTCTTTTTTTTGCGCTCTTTTCAATAAAAATACAATAAATAAAATACAATACAATATTGTACAGTCGCTATAAAATAATCACAATCTAGTCCCAGGCTGTCCGATCATTTAGATATTCAGCAGTGGAGTAATAGGATTTACGACAGAGCCATTTTTTTATAAAACATTTAAATTTATTTATAGATAATGCCTGAACAGTGGATGGGACTTTATTGTAGAAGTGTATACATTTACCCTTAAAGCTATTATGTATCTTATGAAGCCTACTAGAATTAGTTACAAGCAATCCCTTATTCCTAGTGTTATAATAATGAAAATCACTATTAAGAGCAAAAAGGTGACGATTTTTGTGAACATATATTAAATTTTCATAAATGTACTGACAATAAACAGTCATAATATTTATTTCTTTAAATTTTTCTTTGAGAGACTGTCTATAACCAAGCTGATATAGCACGAACAGCTCTCTTTTGCAGTGCAAACACTATATCAATATCAGCAGCATGACCCCATAGTAATATACCGTACGTCATGATGCTGTGAAAATAACTAAAGTACACTAATCTAGCGGTCGCAACATTCGTGTACTCTCTAATCTTTCTAACTGCATATGCCACAGAGCTGATAAATAAATACACCACATAATCCCATTGGCAAACACAGTAGGGGCAGGGATCGGGATAACCACTGCATAAGTGACGAATTATACATCATAGTGTCCCTCGGCAAAATAGCAGTGATCCTCGGCCGGGAGGTGAAGGTATGAATAGGTATGAACATGAGACATGAACATGACAGAGGAGCTGCCTTGCACCGATAAGTTATAAGTTCATGTTTCCCCGCGCCATCAATATAAAAGTACATAATAAACGAAAGAGACTAAAAAAATTGGGAAAAGATTTTTTTTTCTGTAACATGTATGTTTACGGTAGTTTTCCTATTGACAATGAACTAGCAAAGGCACAGTTTATGTTTATTAAAGTTTAGAAGTCTAAGATTTATAACCTCCATACTACTAAATATTAAAAAGATTTAAAAATAGTTTAGTAGGTAATAATAATAACACATGCATTTAATAAATGAAAAGAAAAAATCATTGATTAAGTGTAAGTGCTCTTGCTACTACTTTAAAAACAAAACTTATAATCTTAGGTTAAGTATTGGTCTCCGATGCGCTCCAACTAGAGACCACACTACCTAAGAAAAATAGGTTTTACGGCACCTATTAGATGCTTGTGTGTGTGTGGCATCCTGACACTCAATGGCATCTTTCAAATTTTGTAAAATACACATCATGTTTTTTTAGTTTTGTTAGTTTTTATACACACATACACACAAGAAAGGATAAAACAACACAAGGCTCCTTTGCACCGGATGCCGGCTAGATTATGGGTACCACAACGGCGGCTATTTCTACCGTGAAGGAGTAATGTGTAGACATTACTGTGTTTCGGTCTGAAGGGCGCCGTAGCTAGCGAAATTACTGGGCAAATGAGACTTAACATCTTATGTCTCAAGGTGACGAGCGCAGTGGTAGTGTCGCTCAAAATTTTTGGGATTTTATCCAGAATCCTGAGCGGCACTGCATTGTAATGGGCAGGGCGCATCAATTACCATCAGCTGAACGTCCTGCCCGTCTCGTCTCTTATTTTCATAAAAAAAAAATGAAAATTTTATGTTATTCAACAAATAAATTACACATTCAGTAAAAATGCTATTAATTGCTCTGAATTAAGTAAAGTAAACTTTGTATTTTTGCATCATCTTCACCTGCGTTTAAATATAAATTCTAAATGTTAGCATAAGTACTCGAATGTAAGACAGAAATTTTTAGGACATTTTTGTCCGCGTTTGAACTTGAAAGTTCAAGATGATGACGGATTTTCTACACCAAATTAGCAGCCGAGATGAATATTCAGTGCCATGAGCTAATTAATTTTATATTTTTGTGTGCACATTCTAAAGTAGAAATAGAATAGAAATATATTTATTTGCAACAAACACAATATATACATAATAAAATGGAACAAAAATATACAAAACAAATTACATATTGGAGTGTTTGTCACGAATTGGTCACACTTCAGCATAATGCTGATTACTATAGCAGGTACCAGCGCTGATCGTCCAGTGGGACCAATAAATGACGCCACACACAAATGCCATAAGTAGCACACATATTTGTAAATACTCATAAAAGTCATACTTTTCTTGAGTCAAAATGAAGAAGAATAAGATGACATATCATAAGTAAGGCAAATCTTGATTTGATAACTTAAATTTATTTAAATACAAAGTCTTACTGGTACACCTGAACTCTGAATTTTGAAAATTATATTCAAGAGCCAATTATTTTTAACCACACAATTATTTTTTTGAAGCAGTATTGTGTAAGCAATATATATATAGTGTTTCGGTCTGAAGGGCGCCAGTGAAATTACTGGCAAATGACACTTTACATCTGATGTTTCAAGTTGACGAGCGCCATTGTAATGCCTTTCAGTTTTTGGATTGTTCAAGAATCCTCAGTGGCGCTGTATTGTAATGGACAGGGCATACTTATTACCATCAATTGAACGTCCTGCTCGTCACATCCCTTACTGTCATAAAAAAAAAAACAAAAGACAAAGAAAGAAAGAATTATAATACTTTTTGATAGCATAACACTCTGCTCTATTTATAAACTCACCTATGAAAGACTTAATTGGAGGCATCGCCTTAGTAGGCATTGCAGTTTCACTCGTTGGTGTAGGACATATCAAACCTAAAGGAATACCAAGATCAACCAACTCCATTTTACGTTTCATATCTTCTATCTCCGCCAATGTCTTTCTTTGTAGTTCCCCATATGTCTCTTAAAATCCATGTTAATATAATTAATAAGTTATGCTATAAATATTTTGATAAAAAAATACTAAACAAAACATGATGATACAATAGAGAGATACAATAGTAGTTTTAAAAATGAGTGAGTGAGGATTCAATATCAAAAATCATATTTAACAGTGATATAATAATTTGCAGAACAAAACCCCGTGATCATATCAATACCTCAGTTCCAAATTGTAATAAATCTGAAATACAAGTTTAAGATATGTTTGAGAAATTGTTGCATAAATAACCCACCATTAACTACATAGTAAGAAGTTGATAAGGAAATTCAGTTTAGTTGTTACTTTCAATATTTATTCTAAGTTTAGAACATTTACGTTTCTTACAATACATTCACATCATCATACATTTACCAGTGGGAGACAGAGGATGCCGGCTAGATTATGGGTACCACAACGGCGCCTATTTCTGCAGTGAAGAAGTAATGTATCAACATTATTGTGTTTTGGTCTGAATGGTACCATAGCAAGTGAAATTACTGGGCAAATGAGACTTAACATCTTATGTCTCAAGGTGACGAGCGCAATTGTAGTGCCACTCAGATTTTTCGGGTTTAACTAGAATTCTGAGTGGCACTGGCTTTTAATAGGCAGGGTGTACCATCAGCTCGACATCCCGCTTATCTCGTCCAATAATCATTAAGTATCAATATTTGATATCATTCCAAATCATTAATAAATAGAAAATTGAGGACAGTAGATCCTCCATTAAATTGTTAATTATGTTGCGATGTCTATAGTGAATGAATAAATTTATATACGTAAAGTTATACAAATGATTTAAGTTTTCTTTAGTGTTAATTCCGACAATATTTGTTTTTAAAACAATTCGACACGTGTTTCGCCTCTACACGAGGCATCCTCAGGACGTGTTGTCTCGCCAAAATCTGGCACGAGACTCAAAGTGGCAGTAGGCAGGGCACATAGCTCGATGGACAGATGGCCATTGGGGCAGTAAAGTCGAAGAAATAGGGCAGTGAAGACAGGGGCGTGCATTGGTTTTCTATCAAGGTTAGCACTGTAGAATCTAACTAGTCGTAGTTGCTCTTTAGCCTGATAGTACGACGTAAGTTGTATGAAACACTGCATGCTTTGTATATGCAATCTGTAGACTGCCTATCGTTGGTAGTAAATTAACTTTAAGCCTTATTGCCTATATGATATGCACGACCCTGAGTGTTTGTAGGCTCCGCACTAGATGAACCGACAATATGGTCAAGTTCGCCAAATTACGTTTGATGATTTTAATTTGTTTGTCATGGCGATCTTTGGGGAGCGCCTTTGCCCAGTATTAGTGGTCTCCTGGCTGAAATGATGATTATCTTAATTTAATATTAAATTCCAATACCTTGCAAGGACTTCCTAACTGTTCCAGGCTTGGGGGGTTTAGGTATTTTTGGTTTTGTTTCCTGTTCATCAGCCTTAGGTGTGACTTTCACACTGTTCAGTTTACCTATCAACACCACTGTATCTGAAATAAAACAAATTAAAACATCACTTTATCCTATTAAATTATTTTACTAATTGTTAGAAATCTTCATATTATCAATAGATAATATAGATAAGTAATGCAAGAGAAGAAGTTTATCATAAATCTCCCTTTACATTACATATTATAATCATGGTAACAAAGTTTTAGCCTAATTAAAAAATTTCCTTTAAAGAGAATTAGTTTTGATTTCCTTGAGTGTCAAAATATACATTTATTACGGCATAAAAAGACATATCTCTTATTTATGTTAACTAAGGAGTTTGACAGCTTGTAGTATATAATTTTAAATTCAAATCTATATCTCCACATCTTCCTGACTTAAAAGGTAACGACAAACAGACAGACCGAGGAAAGGTATCGAGAAACTTTACAGGAGACATATGAAATGTCACACAGCACTGATTTCACTTTCTCAGGTTAGCAGTGAATGTGTTAACAAAGCATATATTTTAATGGATAATAGAAAATCATTCGACAGCAAATATAGCTATGTAAACTTCTCTCAGATTGTGTTATGATATTATGTACACTCATGTAGGAGCCCTTACTTTATTCCATCTTAGATAATTTTAAACACCAGATAACACAATATCCTTGGAATAATAATCATGAAACAGTTCTTAAGCTATATATGATTGTAATTTTTTTAGAACATCTAATCTAAATATAACTTGGAACAAGTACTGGTCACATAAGGAAATTCTCAAAATGGGGTTATTGCATAATTCTTAAATTAACTGGACAACTACAAATAAAATTGGAGAGGCCTTATGTGGGAGACATTGTAGAAGCACACTGTATGTTATAATATATTTTATAGGTGTACATACTGAATGTGTTGTGTTTTTTTTATGGAATAGGAGGACAAACAAGTGTACGGGTCAACTGATGTTAAGTGATCACCGCCACCCACATTCTCTTGCAACACTAGAGGAATTAATGTTATGTTAATCATTCTACTTACTTCCAGACCCACTTGGCTTTGGAGCTGTAATTGGTGTTAATGGTGACTTCTTCTGAATGGAAAATGCTCTGAGACGTTTTTTAGCATTCTCCACTCCCTTAGGTGAAGGCATCATTGATGGAATTAGTTTTAATTCAATTTTGGGATCTTTACTGCTTGAAGGCTAAAAGTTGTTAATAAATACATTCATTTCCCAGTCTATATAAATTATACAAAATATTTTTATATTTCACAAGATACAACAATCATTAGATTTCTTCTAGTGTTATTGTTGTGTGTTGAATAAACATACTGTAAAGTTCATATATTCTTATAATAAAATTTATATATCATAATAAAAATAATAATACCGGTTTATCACTTACCGATGGTGATACCATTGTTTTGGTATCATGAAGTAGCTTTGATGTTTCTGTAAGTGGTTCCATGTCTTTTCAGAATTACAATTAATGATCACACTATACATGCCAAGTATTTGTTGCATCAGGAACGGTTAATCAAATAGTATTATAATGAATTTACTAAACCACTATGATCATGATTCCAATGAAAACATTAACTTTAATTTATTTCGTAATAATCCGTATTTATACAAACAAGTTGTTAAGTAAGTTATTAGAATAATTGATTTTAAATTTTAAAAGCTATAATATTTATTCTATTATTTATTTTGTAAAGTGTAAAAATAAAATTATTTATTTTGTAAAGGAAATCTCTCTAACATCTGTCAGAAGCGCAGGTGCTGCGCAGTGCGCACAGAATACAGATCACTCGACCTGTCACTCTCTATCAAAGAGGATGTAAATACTACTAGTTAGAGGCGGGACTGGCGTAAGTTGAAACGTGCCGTGATCTGACATAAGTTTGATATAATAGTAATTACACTTATGGCGAATTGCGACGAAGTATAATCTGGATAAGTTTGAAAGCGAACAGTTGGTTAAAACGTAGTGGATTTCGGCTATCTCCGTTTTTTACAAGATTAAAGCTGTCATCTGTCAATCTATCAATAACTGCACGTTTCATACAATCGAGTAAATCGCTTTTTTCTTAGAGTTTCGCTAGGCTGCTCACTTATAAAATTACGACGCATAGCCGACTATTATTGTTAACACAAGCCATGCTGATGTGCATTATCAGTACGAAGAATAGAAAGGAGAATCGTATATGTATATATATATATATATATATATATATATATATATACGATTCTCCTTTCCAATATCGTATAATATATATTTATTTTACTACTTCAGTTACGTTAACTGTAGTTACTTTAACTGTCAGTTACTTTAACTCAGCATACTTCAGTTCTTTTACAATTGTAAAAGAACTGAAGTATGAAATATGGTGAATGTAGCAATTGCTACATTCACCATATTTCATACCATACCCTGTGCCATTAATGAAGGTTTTTGAACTGTTATTTACCACATAAGCTGGACACTTTTTCATTTTTTCTTCCTTAAGAGACGATACTCCTTGCCTCTACCCTCCATACTGCTAGTTTTCTAATTACAGAGCATAAAGGACTCAGTGCCGCACAATGCCTAATTGGAACATGAATTAGTTTTAAAATGCACCAGCAGATTGCGTGTGTACTAAGTTCAGTGTTGAAAAAAAATATTCATAGAGTTAACAATCTAATAAGAAAATAAGATGTTCATTTATTTATTTATTAAGGCTTTGGAGACTGAGCGTTTGGAGATTGAATAAAACAACTGCTTGAGTAGTATGAAGAATCTGAGGAATATGTGGAATATATATTTTACTTCAGTTACACGATATATATACAAAATCCTTAAAACTAGTTAACAAATTACAATTGTTACTTAAAAAATATTTACAAGATTAGATATTACACACCAATACTAAAGCTTACATTTTGACCAATAGTTAAACGTTTCATTCAAAAAGAATTGAGAATAATATTACGTGTTCTATCTCGCTCTAAAACTAATGCTATTGCAGTAAGCCGGCCAGCGAGCGCTTGTGTAAACTCGCGTCGATGCTCGATCGGCGGATGTCAATGAGCACCCACTCCTGTCGCTCATTGATTAAAATTGAATGAATAGTGATCGACGCGCTTTAGTAGAGTCGCTCGTGACCTTGCTGTGAGGTTGTGTAACGCGGAGCATATGACTGGTCACGTGAGTATATCTGCGGTCTTCGAGAGAAAGTGACGATGCTTGTACTTCGATGAGGTGACTACTGGTGATCTGCATGATTCTATGACTTGATGTACAGCATTATGAAATGGTTCTTATAAGAGATAATATTACGGTGTATAAAATAAAATGTTCTTTTAAGAACGAATCTTTCGGAATACGCTTATTACAGTTAATATGCACGCTTTATATTTCTACGATCTATAATGCTACGAAGGTATTACGTTACAAGTTAGATATTAGACATTTGTATTAATTGATGTTATTGGTTGTAGGTACAGCTACAAGGCTTACCAACTAGCTACATAATTTTACATATACGAATAAGATAAACATTAATAAGTGTTACTATTTACATATCTAAATTAAAGGTATGAACATCGTTACTAAACTAAAAAACTAATGCTAAAAACAAATAACAATAATGAATTTACTACTAATACTAATTACATAGTTACTAAACTATATTTAAGACTTTTAATGACAAGGACACCTCTTTTTTATAAAAGTAAATATTTGTAAATATACCGATAGTATGATCTAATTTAAATATTTTATTATAGCTTACACATATGAGTTGAATGGGAGAGTTTAATCCGTAGTTATTTCTATAAAATTAAATAAATATTGGGGAATAAGTACCTATTCGACAATTAAATGACGGTACACAAATGCCAATATTTTGAAGAATATCTGGACAGTCTATAAGGTTGTTAATGAGTTTGTAAAGAAAAATCAACTGGGCCGCCTTTCTATGCATTAGCCATTTTTGGTAATCATAAATATGATAAGTTTTATCGATATAAATGAGTCTAGACACCAATTTTATCTGCACTGATTCAAGGATGGGTGTCACTAAAGAATTAAACAGTATTTTTAGCGACTCAGTGGATTTAAAGTCTCGAGTATTTTGAAAAATAAAACCAAGCATTTTATGATTTTTTTGTGCAGTTTTATCAATGTGGCTGTTAAAACTAAGTTCATTGTCTATTATTACGCCTAGATCATTAATTTCATCAGTATTTTTAATCAAAACGCCATCTATATATATATACGTGGTTTTAAACTTCATATGTTTTCTTGATATTTTTAAATGATTGCATTAATTATTTTTGTTAAGCTGCATAAGGTTTGTAGCGCACCAAAGTGACACACAATTGATATCATTTTCCAGCTTAGTTTGATCAAGACGGCAATTCACTGTTCGATATATTTTTAGATCATCAGCATATAATTCATAACTAGAATCAATAATATTTTTGTAATATGGAGGCAATGGAGAGGGCTGTGCTCGGAGTTTCCCTACGAGATCGAATCTGAAATGAGGAGATCCGTGGGAGAACCAAAGTCACCGACATAGCCTAAATGCTTGCGAAACTGAAGTGACAGGGGGCAAGGCACGTAGCTCGACGGACAGATGGCCGTTGGGGCAGTAAGGTCCTCGCATGGCGACCACGTACCGGGAGACGTTGTGTTGGTAGGCCCTCCACAAGATGGACCGATATTCAAAAGAATTGTTAAAAAACGTATAGGTTACTATAACATAAATGACTTTCTTAATGATACCACAGAATGGGCATGGAGTGACCGCCTTCAGTCTATTAAATAATAAGTTTAATTGTACAATATTACTTTGTAAATATATTTATTCGATGAAAAAAAAACCCGCTGAGTTTGTTGCGCCCATTCTTCTCAGGTCTGAGGCATTTATTTTGGAATGGGTGGTAGTTTTTTGACTTTCAATAAGTGATGTCACATCCTATTTTGAATAAAAATATTTGAATTTGAATTTGATGATCTGGTCAAGATTACTAGATTAGGTTGGATGAGGGCAGCGCAGGACCGATCGTTATGGAGATCTTTTGGGGAGGCCTTTGTCCAGCAGTCGTCCAGAGGACGTCTTCCGACTGATAATGATGACGATGATGTTTTATCTCACGGCGCACTGATTAAATCTTCCAATAACGATCTATAATTAACATAACATGAAGACATAGTATATATACCTACAAAAAATAATTTTGGAGATATCGTTAATAAAAAGTGTGAAGAGTAACGGGCCTAAATGAGAGCCTTGGGGGACACCAGAAAGTTGCTGAAATTCATTGGAATGATATCCACTGAGTTTGACAACCAGTGGTCGATGTGATAAGTAAGATTTTAACCACGCTAGAATTTGTTTCGGAATTGTGTATATATTTTCAAGCTTTTTTAGTAATATGCAGTGACCCAAGATTAATTATTGGTCCTACGTAATGTACAGAATTAGACAAAAGACAATTTCTTATCCACCTTTTTTTTAGTATTGAAGAAGACTCTTCCTCAGACCTTACTATAAGCCCTATAAAATTGGACCTAGGCTTCTACTGTTCCATTGCAGAATGGATACTGGAGCCATGAACTTTCCTAATGGACAAGATTTGTTATAATTGATGGGCAACGTTGGACGGTAGCCTAAGATTGCTTTTAGTAATTAAAGATAATAAAGACGAACAGGAGAACTGTTATCATCCTGTAATGATGAAGAAGCATTGACTTGTTGGTTTAGTGCCTGGTGAGCAGATCGATCCAATGGTTTACAGACCCCTATGGTCTGAAGAGGAAGGGCAAATTCAGTTTCCTTGTAGCTTTAGGAGACGAAATGGGTGTCTGGCTCATATGACTTCGGGGATAGTTGTGGGATACAGAGGGGTTACGTAGAATTTCTGAGTTCGGTCTCATCGACTTTTGAAACGATTTGAGGCCGCCTCGTAGGAAGTGTTCTCTTGCGACATAATGATTTTAATCGGTCTTTGTCTGCCATGCTTAGGAGATTCTTTCTTGATGACAAAATGCTTTCTGAACAATTAATACAATTAGAGTCTATTTTAGTAATATCACATGTGTTACTGGTATGAGTTTAAGAACATCTTGACCTAGATCTAGATACGGTTTAGAAACCAGAGAACCAAGAGCCTGGCGGTCTTTACCCATCTCAGTAAATTTAAAGTTTGGAATTCTTGCTACATATTTGTTGGAGTATAATACCGGGTTGTCTAAAAATTTACTTGCATCACCACATGAACGGAATATAATAGATATTTTATTTATTCCTATTTTTTTAGTGCCATAACGGCAGATATTAGCAATATTATGCTTAGGACAAGATAGCCACTCCATAGGGAGTGGCTATCTTGTCCTCTAAATTCAATAGTGGTGGAAATTCCAGCTAAGTAACGTAAAATACAAGTACATACTTTATAAATAAAAATATACCACATTATTATATTTTTCTACTTCTGGCAACATTCTTAGAGTAAACGTCAAAGAATGATCGAAAACGCTATGCACATTTTCGCGCAGTTTGTTACGAAACACTTTCGAGGCTGGGTGTGTAAGAAAAAGTTCCACTAAGTAATTGTTTTTTCTCAGGTAATAATGTTTTTATTGTCATTTTACTTTACTAGTTTTGTTCAATAGCTATTAACCGTTTATTATTTGTATTCATTATTTCGGTCAAAAAGTCAGTTTCCACACAGTACTCAAAACTCGGGTAAAAGTTGACGGAGTCTAGACTCTAGGGTAAAGCGAAAAATAGACCTGCCTGGCAGCACTGATTGTATCGGTAATTTTAAATTTGTAATTATTGTATTTATTTTAACTTGTAAGTTTTAACTGAAAAATTATAATATTAAATAATATTATAGGTAAGTACACTACTTACCTATACTTCCTTGTTTCAAATTATTCCTTTAAAGTACATTTATTACCAAAATATTTTTAGAGGATTATACTACTATACAAATAACAAAGGTGCTCTGTCTGTGAGTGGAATAATATTCTTTGAAGCCTGGGCCCTGCGGTCATCAGAATAACACATTAATTAAAATATCAAAAACAAAGAAATGGATATTAAAAAGTCTACTAATGGCAAGAGTCGTAAGTCATTAATTATACAGTTTTAACAAACATTAATCACTTAAATTTTTACTTACTTTTCTTTAAAACAGGTTTTCGAAATCTTTCTTTGAAAAAGAATAAGCAAAATATTATGGCACAGAATGTGAATCGAGTTTCAGATGTGATTATCATCGACGAATCCTTTGAACATTTACGGCCTGACCTTACGAAAAATGTAAGTTTAGAAATATGATTATTTCGTTGTTTTCTTATATTTTTTATGTAGCACCTGCCTTAATTCTTCTGCCTTCTTGCAATTTATATAGTGGCCAGTCGTAACTACTCAGTTACCTTCTACTTATTTGTGTATGTTTTACAATTATTTAATGAAATGTGTTTCCAGCAGCTGTAACTACTAATTATCAAGTTTATTGTATATTATAATTATTAAGTTTCTGTTCCCAGACTCAGCAGTCACCTAATAATATAATATATTCCCCAATTACCATAAATGATTCTGATGAGTGCCTCCCACAAGTTGTCCTGGAGAAAGAGCCCAGTCGAAATGGAAATGTAAGTGTTGTACAACTAAATATTTATATTTAGTTATATAAGGAAGAAATTATCTTCAATCTGATTAGTCCCTGTGGTAAATGGAGTGAAACACATCATTATGTGACATCATTATGCAGCACTAATTGACTGTGCCCTTTACAGAGTATTTTGAACCTGGTAATTTAAGTAAGTCTGTATTGCACACTGTCATATGATTTGAGCTCATATTGTTGTGCATCACACCAGCAACCAGACACTGTAAATGTTATATATGGCTGGTGTTGCACCTTATCGAGAACTAATTTGAGGGTGTCTTGAAGTTTGTTAGGTTCTATTGATGTCAATAAAATTTATCTTTAGTTACATAAGAAATAACTAACATACAAAGCTTTTCCCCATACTTCTGTAATTCTCAGGATGATGACATGTCTCTTGATATTATTTATTATACTTTTTAGGTACCTAAGAACCCAGATTGTGTATCACCAATTAATGATAATGAATCAAAACCCAGTAATAAGGGTTGGTCACCAGCTCAAAGTATAATATGTGCAAAACCACAAAATGAACCTGCACCATCTACACCTAGACACATAGCAAATGAGTCACAAGAGCACTGCTCCATGGAGAAAATCCAATCATCACATCAGAAACTATTAAATGATTTATATGGTGAAGTATGGAAATCAATACCCACATTATTTAAAAAGAGATCTCAAAAGCACAATGATTTAAATGGAGTGACAAAGAAATTAAACTTTGATGATTCAGATAGTGACAAGGAAAACATAAGGGACATTCTTAAGTACAACAGGGAGTTGTATTTGACGGATTCAGATAGAAAATATATAAAAAATGACAACATTGACTTGGATAGAAAATCTAAAAAGAAACTGTATACAGAAAAAGTACCATGTACACCTGAGTTACCAAAAATACAGATGAAGGATAACAGAAATGTTAAAAGTACAACAAAGAAGAAAAAAGGTTTGACTGTGACGGAATTGGTACAGTTAATGAACACCGAAGACAAAGATGTAGCTAATATTACTAGGAAAGTAAGTAAAGTTACAGTCACTGCAACAAATGATGTCAACAGGTTAAGCTTTCTAGGCTCTCTCACAGGTATGTTATGAGTTTAATTTACGTATGCTACTCAGACAAGTTCTTTTTGATCTAATACCATTGGCTTTCTGCAAATACAAAGGTCTTGTATATTAAATTTCAATTTCTTTTATAATTATTGCTTTGTGCAGAATGTTTTAAAACAAACAATAAATATCTGTCATCTGGGGGCAAAGCCAAATTGGCTTCGAAGAAGCTAGGCGTCATCAATAGAGCACGGAAATACTTCAAGCCGGCCCATATTCAAGGGCTTTACAAAGCGCATTGAGTGCATATGGAGTATTGCCGGCATCTCTGGTCTGGTGCACCCCAGTACCAGCTCAATCCATTTGATCGCATGCAACACAGAGCAGCACAAATTGTTTGGGACCCTATGCTCTGTGAACGGCTGGATCTCTTGGTGTTACATAGAGACATCGCTCCATTCTGTGTCTTCTACTTCTACCATTACATTGATCACGGGGAGTGTTCCAAAGAGCTATTTCACCTGATTCCTGCCGCCTAATTCCACCTTCGCATGACAGGCCACAAATTAGGATATCATCCCCACCGTCTGAATGTGTCGCGGTCCTCCACAGTGAGGTTTTCAAGGAGCTTTCATCCACCCACTACAAAGCTGTGGAATTATATTCCTTGTGCGGTGTTTGCGGGACGATATGACATGGGTACCTTCAAAAAAAGCGCGTACATCTACCTTAAACGCCGGCAACGCTCCTGTGATTCCTCTGGTGGTTTGGCCTCCTTTTATACAGTAAAGCTTGATATACAAAATGTTGAATTACATATTAACACAATGAATGTGAGCTACACAATATAGCAACACTAGTAGTCTGGGCAGTCACCGACTATGTATACATATCAATTCATTAAAAGTTAAATGCATAAATATGGTACTTGGCCTCCACGAATAGAACGAATTATTTTAGTTTTGCACCTTAAAATAAAACTCAAAATAGAAAAGTAGTTACTTTATTGCTTCAAAAGTTTCGAAATACATTTAGTCATGAGAATTTTGAAACAATTTTCAAAGATAAACGAAATAACCTAAAAATCAACACGGTCAAAAAGGTCGAATGTTTTATTTAAAAAAAAATCACGAAAAAATATCATACAAAATGTGGATCAATGTGATTGTTTTTAACCGACTTCAAAAGAGGAGGAGGTTCTCAATTCGTTGGTATGCTCTTTTTTTTATGTTTGTTACCTCAAAACTTCCGACTGGGTGAACCGATTTTCATAATTCTTTTTTTATTTGAAAGCTGGTGCTTCCCGTGTGATCTCATTGTAATTTGGTCCAGATTTGACATTGGCATCCATGAGAAAACCATAAAAGTCTTAAATTAGCTGTACTATGTGGACGACAAATTTACGAATAACTCAAAATCGCGCCAACCGATTTCGATGATTCTTTTTTTATTGAAAAGTATTCATTTAATATTTTGTGATTGCTTCAAAGATAGTTTGGTGAGAGTTTGGTTGGGTTCTGATTACGGGATCCATGACAAAGTAACGGAACTCTTCAATTCTTAGGAGCAAATTAACGATACAAGGTCAAACCTATATTATACTATCTGGATATTTGGCTCACCTACCGTAACGTCGTTATGGTCAAGTAATTGTCGTAGTCAAATATGGTGATCAATGGAACTCCTTAACGACTTACAGTAAGGGTGCTATTTGTGGCAGAATTTCTAACTGTCTGTAATCAAATTGCAAAGTCCTTACGTTCATTGCTGCATTGAAAAATTTAGTATATCTACACATATTTAGACAAATTGTTAGCTATTGTGCTTCAAATTTACTAAAAATAAAAAAAAATAACAAAAAAACAACCGCCTTCAAAAACATTCTAAAACAACAGATAATATGCACTAAAAAGTATAAAAATAATTGTGTATTTTTATGCAATCTAATAATTAATTAATCGAATTCTAGTTACGATTATTGTCATTTTTGGAGTCGGTGTCAGCCAAGATTAGTTAGTAACTACATACATAGTTATAGGTAAGATGTGCTTCAGACGTGAGGACACAGAGTACATTATATAATATAGGTATAGAGTTGTCAGTCAATTTCAAGGCGAAAGCGACATCGCGTGGGAAGTTGACGAAACTTTCCTCGGTTATATCTACGTATACGTATAACATAAATACCTGTGTTATGGTTGTTTTAATTGTTATATTAATTTTACACAAGAATTCCGCCTAAATTTAATGGCAGAATTACTGAAATGTAGATATTAGGAACTTAAGTTACAATAAAAAAACATATTATTTCCTTCTTCTTTTATTGTAATAATGTATAGCGAATGTTTGCATTATATCCTCCTCATCGTGCGTCGAAATTGCTCCTCGAAGTATTTTATTGATGGACTGCACCAATTACATATAAATATCATAGTAGATGTAGTTAATATCATGTCAGTCAATTCGGAACTATGCTCTTTGCATTTTAAGGAAATATACGGAAATCAGTATATACTCAACACGCAACGAACACCAAACAACAACAATAATGAATAAGCAAAGCGATGGCGGCAAATCTATACTAATATTATAAAGCTGCAGTGTTTGTTTGTTTGTTTGAACGCGCTAATCTCTGGTACTACTGGTCCGATTTGAATGATTCTTTCAGTGTTGGGTAGTCCATTTATCGAGGAAAGCTACAGGCTATGTATTTTTTTACTAATATTATAAAGCTGCAGTGTTTGTTTCTTTGTTTGTTTGAACGCGTTAATCTCTAGTACTACTGGTCCGATTTGAATGATTCTTTCAGTGTTGGGTAGTCCATTTATCGAGGAAGGCTATATGCTATTTTTTTTTATTTTTTTCAAAATTAGGGATCCGTAATAAAATTGCTATTTTGTAACACAAGGTGTAAAATCGAAAACCTATTTTTGCGTGCGCTGCAAAAACTATTGACAATAGAACAAAATGATGTACAGGCTATAATATAGGCAATATTTTATTA
Organism: Leptidea sinapis; assembly: GCF_905404315.1. NCBI lineage: Eukaryota > Metazoa > Arthropoda > Insecta > Lepidoptera > Pieridae > Leptidea > Leptidea sinapis. Next base: position 3,443,181 of record NC_066297.1, read on the forward strand.
CTTATAAAACTATCGCGTGAATTATACTTTATATGGCAAAACAACGTTTGCCGGGTCAGCTAGTAAATTTATAAAGAACATGGCGATTGGCGGGCGAAGCGGGTCTGTGACCTGTCACCTGTGTATCAATCAGTGCCCTCTATAGACAAGTTGACAAATTAATTTTAATGTGATGGTATTGTATGAAACAAGAAATGTTCTAAGTGCAAACGCCGTGCGTGAGGAGGCGAGAGGCGAGAGCGGGTCGCGGCGGAAGGACACCGATTCCAAAAATTACAATAATCGTAACTAGAATTTGATTAATTAATTATATTGTATAATAATTCACAATTATTTTAATACTTTTTAGTGCATATTATCTGTTGTTTTGGAATAGTGTTTTTGAAGTCTGTTGTTTTTTGTTAAATTTTTTTTGACACAATTTGCTACACATTAGGAGGGCCTTTTTTTTACTTGTTGATAGGAGTCTTCCTAAAACGATTACACGTAAGAACGGTGCTTATTGAAGGAAAGGACGGGGGAGGTATAACCATGCGTACAAAAGGAGCCGGATGGCTGATGAGCTATAAATACGCGGAGTACCAAAATCTCGTTACGTAAAACCGCGTAGTATTGGCGCATTTTAATGTACTGTTGTATGTAGTACGTAATATTGCGTAATTGATCATTTGTATGTGTCCTTATAAGCATTCAGTGTGTTAAATTGTATATTATTTGCAATTTATTCTTAATTCCTTCAATTCTCAATACAATCTTTTTTTTACAGACAATGTACCACACTGGAGATGTCACCCGGAAGCATTGCAGTATCATGATAATTATAAAACTCTTAAGGAAAAATTATGTCGCAGATTGTTCACAGAGTTTAATAAGGCAGTCTTTGATAATGCTTTTGATGCCGACCTGCCAATACTGTGGGACACCAAACTGAGGAGTACAGCTGGGTAAGTATTATTTTACAACATCTGCATGTAATATTTTTTTATTGTTAAAAGGAACCATCTTGACCACATGTATAGCCGAGTGGTTACCGACCCTACCTACTAAGCTAGAGGTCCCGGGCTCGAATCCCAGTAGGTGCAAGCATTTATATGATGAATATGGATGTTTGTTTCCGAGTCATGGATGTTTAAATGTATTTATGTATTTTTATATGAATTTATGTATGTTTAAGTAAGTATATTGTATTAAATATATTGTTGTCTTGTAACCCATAACACAGGCTATATATGCTTAATTTGGGGCAAGATAATTTGTGTTAAAAGTGTGTCACGTTTTTAATTTATTTATCTTACACGAATTTTATTCAATTGTAAATGCGATAAGAATTCATTTCAATTTTAAGAAGCTTTACGAAAATACCAAATACCATGTTCTGCATCAGGATATGTTTTGACTTAACTTGGTCTGCATGTAAACAAATGCACCATTAGTAGGCATGCATTCAATATATCGAACCTCATCTAAAATCCAATGCCAACTTGACATTACATAACATTGATTTAAAGATGCCAGGCAACCCTTTTTCACATCCACCAATTCTGTTCAACATTTAATATCTATATAGCATAACCTTTTATTTTTACCACTAAATCCCGGAAAGTTATAGTCATGTTCATATATAGACTAAAAGTTAAAAACAATATCAAATGCTGATAATCTTAATATATATAAATTATAGTGACACGTTGTTTGTCCGCAATGGACTCCTAAACTAATGAACGGATTTAAATGGGGATTACTTCATGGAGTGCAGTTTGGTCCAACTTGAGAGATAGGATAGTTTTGTTTATTCGATTTGGGACCCATAATTATTTTTATTTTCAATATTAATTGTTTTGTATGAACATATTTTCTATGAGAGACTTTAGTGACGCACCGTTTGACAGTTCCGCTGTGAAAAAATTTCATTATAACAACAGGGAGCATTTTTTACGAAATAATTCTTGATGTTTTGAAATATTATTGGCAAATTCCTATAAAACAGTTTTTTTTTAATTATCTACAGAACAACGTCTGTCGGGGCAGCTAGTTGGACTATAAATTAGTACAATTGATAATTTTTTATTTAAAAAAATATTTCAGAACAACGACAAATCGTCTTATAAAAAATTCTTCGGGCGAGCGCATCCGCGTCTCCAGCATCAAGCTGTCTAGTAAGGTAGTGGACAACGCGGAACGACTGCGGGACACACTTATCCACGAGTTGTGCCACGCCGCCACCTGGCTGCTGGATGGAGAGATCCGCGCCGGTCACGGCCCTTTGTGGAGGAAGTGGTGAGTGTGCTCAGTGGACGGTGGCTGGTGATTCATTGCCATGACCATCATCAAGATAATCAATAAATAACTGAAATCCAAAATCACTCAACCGTAACAAGCTTTGGTTATTACTAATATGGGGTTCACACGTACTCCGTGGGCTGCATTCGCGCCTCGCGAGTCCTACGCACGATTGAACTTATGTGGCAATGATCTAATGTCGATATTTGAATATTTTGCAAATATCTCAATTTGTAAAGTTGGTAGGGTAAATTCAAATTCAAAATTTTATTCAAAATCATTTATTGAACGTCAAAAACTACCACCCATTCAAAATAGACTGCTTCAGACCTAAGTGGAACGGCCGCAAGAAACTCGGCAGGCTTTTTTTATGGCGGGAGAGCCTGAGAGTGTTCGATTAATTCCCAGTCTGTTGTAGATTAATTCCCACACAAACGTTTTTTAACAATTCTTTTAAATTTCGTAACAAATTTCTTTTGTACATTTTCTGGGATCATATTGTAGAAGCATATACATCGCCCAATAAAAGACTTACTAACTCGACTTAACCCAGTAGTGGGCATAACAAGTTTATGTGTGTTCCTCATGTTAACATTATGATTGTCATAATTGTACATGAGCACCCATGGTTAAAAGTAAAAAGAACAGTGGCAGTATTATCGGAATTGTTACTGATCATGTGCTGTTCTGCATGTAAGGGTAATCTGTAGAGTGCTGTTTTGTATTTAAAAACTGATCTTAGACTTAGGCTGGGTTGAATCATATTAGCTGTTATAGTTACGGTTTAAGTCAAATTTAATGTTAACAGTTACACTGACTTTAAAATAGATTGTGGAATGTGTTGCACTATCATATTCCTTGGCATAGTTAAAGTTAAAAACAATTTGTTATGTTTCATAGTGATAACCCTCACTTGTGGGATTAATTACACAAATAAAATTTGAAAACAAAATTTATGAACGATATGGGACCTGCTAAATCCCAACATTTGCATATTAGGAAATTCACTTGAAATGTCGCTCTTGCAAATCTAAACAATTGTTATGTTTTTTAAGTGAGAGCCCTCACTTCTGGGATAAATTACACAAATACAATTTGAAAACGGAACGCGAGAGGCCGCGATTCGAGTCCCGCATCGTTCATAAATTTTTCTTTCATATTTTATTTGTGTTAAAAAGTGAAATATCAAGTCAACATCGAATAATAATTATTTGAAACTTTTGACAGGTTACTATTAAACATGAACAATAGCTTTAACAGGCGAAGATCGAACGGTTATGGTTAACAGTTAAGTTATGACGTCATCTAAAAATTGTCAAATTTTGCAACACAGTTTTTGCTTGACCAATACTTTAACATTTTTGTTATTGCTAAAATTGGTTGGTGCAGCTCAGTCCTTATGTATTTGTGACTGTCGGCAGGGCTAGTAAGGCGGTGAAGTTAATCCCGGAGCTGGGCCAGATCTCAGTGTGCCATGACCTCGCCATCCACTACAAGTACACCTACCAGTGCCAGCGCTGCGGATACAGGTATCCACTGGCTGAACAGCTACCAATTAATTAATTAATTCATTCATTCATTCAATTCATTCTTTATCCATGCAGCTATTATGAGCTACTCCAGCAATAGAAATATCGCTTATCATACCTGCTTGCCCATGGGGTGCAAAACAACATACTCTTGTAAACTTTCCCTGGTTTGCAAGATTTATTTAACGGTAACCAGACCAGAACACTTCTAATATTTTGGTGGTTCCGGTGCGCCCCCTGCAGCTACATTTCTACAATATTCCCAAAACTCAACAAAAAATGTAAAGGTTAGATCTAACAATTTTTGGATTTTTAAGAATCCTGAGTGGTGCTGCATTGCAATGGGCAGCATTGTATGTTTTGTTTATGAATATAACACAGTCATTTTCGTCTTCTGATTGAAAATGCCATATTTTTCTTAAGTTTATTTACAATGAAATGCCGCTCAGGATTCTTGAAAAACCCAATAGTTCTGAGCGGCACGTTGAGATATGAAGATGTTAAGTCTCATTTGCCCAGTAATTTCACTAGCTACGGCGCCCTTCAGACCGAATCATAACAATGCTTACATTACTGCTTGATGGCAGAAATAGGCGCCGATGATAAGATCTGTAAGAGGTGGGACGTTTCAAAATTATTAAATTGTCTCTTTTAATAGTTGTTTTATATGGTTTCAGCATAAAGCGGCACTCCAAGTCGATAGATGTGACGAAGAAATGTTGTGGCTACTGTCGGGGCACCTTCGAGGTGAACATCAACCGGAAGACCAAGGACGGTGGCGTGGTGAGCACGCCCGCACGACGTGCGCCCACCAGTCAGTTCGCGCTCTTCGTGAAGCAGCACTACGCCGGACTGAAGGAAGGCCGCTCACACGCCGAGGTCATGAAGATGCTCGGAGAGATGTTCTCTGCCAGGAAACACTCCAGTGATGAGAACGAGGACAGTGACAACATAGGTGATATACGCGGCTGACACTAACATATATTATATAATAATAATTAAATGAATAGCGACTACTGTGTTAGATATATGTATATGTTGGCAGTAGCAGACAGCATCACCAGTCCACCGTGTGAGCTCCGCATGAGGTGCAAACATTTTTGGTAAATGTTTATTAAAAAAGTTTTTGACACACATTATGACTACATTGTTTATTGACTAGGATGTATACCAAATTATTGAATTATGTTACTTTTACAAATGATAAAATCCGGCTGGTTTAAATGTTTCACGTTCACGTTTTGGAAGTGAATATATTATTCAAGATTTTAGACTGATTGTCTTTTTTATAATTGACTGTACCTTCTGGTATATTCTCAATGGTGTCTGCCTAACATTAATAGACTGCAACCAAAGAAGAAAGTATTTCTCAAGAAAATGAACGAGATAATAACCAGATTATAATTTATTAGACTCTACCCTGACCGGGAAGACTGCAACCCATGTATTAATCTCGTAATCTTTTTGATATGTAACTACATATATTGGCCATAGACACGATTCTACATGCTATCCTTGGCGACAACATTGTAATTTATTACAATTATAATAAATATTAAATACCCAGTTTGTTGATATGAATGTTTTGTGTCAATATATACTATTCAGGGTAGTAGCTAATATTTTTGCTTGTTATTATTTTTATTATTGTACAATTTAATAATAAAATGTACAGAGGTTTTAGAGAATTGTACATATACAAAAAAAAATTGTTACCAAAATTTATGATTGTAAATTTTGGTATTTCGTGTTCAACTTAGCTCAGTGGTAAGAGCGTTCGGACTGAACGGGTCAGGTCGCGGGTTCGAGTGCCGCATCGTTCATAAGTTTTGGTTACAAATTTAATTTGTATGAAATTTAATTGATCCCAGAAGTGAGGGTTATCACTTTAAAATAACAAATTGTTTAGAATTGTACATATATTTAGTTAATATTATTATATTTGATGGACTTTTTAAAAGTTATAAAATGATTTCATTTTAATGTTGTCTTTTTGTTTACCTTTTTTGATCTGCAGTAACAGAAAATAAGTTATTTTATTCAAAGAGAAACACAAAAACTATCAAAAGTCCTTAATAAAAAGTGAATTATTTGATTTCTATATTTTTATAATTAATTATATTTTTACTAGTTGGCTCTGACAGACATTGTTCTGTATATAATAAATAAAATAATGTTTTATATGAATTTGTCAATAATATATCATTTTTTTTAGTACCCTTTATTTACTACAATCTGTCTCCTTTGTGGGACATTCAGGAGTATGTTGGTTGGTGCTATCGCTGGCGCGCTCCGTATGTGACCTGTGTCACATCCTCAATGTTAAAACAGTAGCTGTGTTCACTGTGTATGAGGTGATCGTATTAAATCTTGGGGTATTTTGCGTTTTAGGCATCGCGCTTTGTTGTGGTTTTCCATAAGTGGCCGAGCCAGAGTGTTTGGGTGTATTTCGATGCGCTCTTAGTAAATTCTGGTATGGCGTACAATTTCCTCTCTTACGGTTAGCAGGCGTAGGTCGCGGTGTAATAATTCGTTGGGTACGAACCAGGGGGCATTGGTTATCATGCGGAGTACTTTATTTTGAAACCTTTGCATAATTTCAATATTTGAATGGGAAGCAGTACCCCACAGTTGGATTCCGTACGTCCAGACGGGCTTCTGAATTGCCTGGTATATGAGTATTTTGTTTTGCAGAGACAATTGAGACTTTCGTCCAATGAGCCAGTAAAGTTTTCGCGTTTAGATACCAAGTTGCTTTCGCTTAGTGAAAATATGTTTTTGCCAGGTAAGTCTTTTATCTAAGTGCAATCCAAAGTCTTTTATCTAATCCAATCTCACATGATCCGCCTGTGGGACTACAATGTTGTTAACTATAACTGGAGGACAAGAGTCTCTTCTTAAAGTGAACGTTACGTTAACAGATTTTGTTTCATTTGCTTTTATCCGCCACTTTTTGAGCCATAGGGATATGTCATTTAACCCTTGTTGAAGTATTTGGGGGGCTATTTTTGGGTCGCTATGTGTAGCTAGTATAGCGGTATCGTCAGCAAAGGTCCGCAGTGAAGAGTAAGTAGAGTATGGGACCCAGTACGCTGCCCTGTGGAACTCCTGCTTGTTGTATTTTGAAATGACGCTGCTGGAGAAATGATTTTAATATTCCGTAAAGGTAATCTGGTAGCGCATTTTTCAATTTAAATAACAATACTTCATGCCACACTCGGTCAAACGCTTGAGATATGTCCAGGAAAGCACTGGTGCAGTAAAATGTACCTTCCAGTGCTTCCATGATATGTTTTGTTAGTCTGTGCACTTGGTCAATAATGGCATGCTTGCTGCGAAATCCAAACTGGTGGTCAGGAATTAGCTTCTTCTCTCTGAGTATAGGCAAGATTCGTTGTAGCAGTAGAGATTCGTATATTTTTGATGGAATAGGTAACAGACTGATGGGTCTATACGATTTCGTTTCTTCAGGTTGTTTCACTGGCTTCAACAGCATTACAATTTGTGCGACCTTCCACTCCAGAGGAAAGAACTGCAGTTTGGTAATCGCATTAAAGAGTGACGTAAGGAAAGTTATACCAGATTCAGGTAGTTCGTGTAATATACGGTTTGTAATAAGGTCGTATCCTGGAGCCTTTTTTGGGTCCGATTTTTTTATAATTCGGGCAACTTCTGTTTTTGTAAATTTAAGAGGCGTCTCCTGCGTATCTTTTGGACTGTATAAGTGGTTAGTAATTTCTGCTGCATCGTCTGGTGAGCCGTCGTATGGATGAGGAGTAAAGACGTTTGAGAGGTGCTCTGAGAAGATTCTGGCTTTCTCTTGGTCTGTCATAATATATCATAACATCAAGAATTATTTCGTAAAATATGCTCCCTGTTGTTGTATTGAAATTGTTTTACAGCAGAACTGTCAAAACCATGTGTCAATAAATTCTGTCGTAGAAAATATGTCCATACAAAACAAAAATCGGACGACGGGGGACACATCAAATTAAAAACAAAATTGTTGTTTTTATTTAATTCCGAACACTTTCATATTTATTCACCTTTTAAACCTTCCCTGGACTTCCATAAATAATTCAAGACCAAAATTAGCCAAATCGGTCCAGCCGTTCTCGAGTTTTAGCGAGACTAACGAACAGCAATTCATTTATATATATATATATATATATATATATATGTTCTCATCCATGGATGGAGCTCTCCCCGTAACTGTTAGCTGGTTACACCATGAAGGCACCTGTAATTTCCAGTCACAAAAATGAAACTAAAGCATACCCAAATGTCGTTCAAGCACAGAATTTACAACTATTTACGTGACCCTGATCCAGAAGAAAATTACCTACTAAGTTAAAATCCTCTACAATATCTTATATCTTACAGTATTTGTAACTGACAGCAACATCAAAAATAAAACCATAGGGGTCGAATCTTAGATATATTTTTATATAGTTTTTTATTATAATGTTATATAAAATTTGACCCCGACCGGTATTGTTCTGTCTATAATAATAAGTACTGCTTTTGGAATTTGTCAAAAGCCATCTTAAAAAATATGAGTAATTAGCCAATGAAAATATTTAAAAATTTTGTAAAACTAATACCTTATCTTGTCTGGTTCTTCTTATCTTCAGGATTTTGGAAAATCTATCGCAACTAAGTCAAAAAATGATAGCAGGGTGTCTCGATGGCCTTGCCCATGAGGTTTGTAGGCACAACATATATTTAGATTATTGTACTTACTATCTCGAAGAGATACAGCCACCCAAGTATCTTCACAATGCGCTGGAGACGGGACAGACCAGTGTCGGCGCACAGGGCGATAGACCCCCGCGCCGCGCCACTTGCCTCAAATGATCGGTCCGCACGGAACACTACGTAGTTATTATTAAAATATTCTCTATCGTAAAAGTCTGGAGTAAGCCAAGTCTCGGTCAAACAAACAAAATCATAATTAGATAAGGACAGTCGAGCCAAAAATTCATGTGATCTACCACGAAGGCCTCTCGTGTTTTGATAATATCCATGCAATTTATTTTTATCCATTTTTGAAAATTTCCGTAAGTGTATTATATTTTATGATAACTATTAATACTACTAGTGACAAATCGGCAAACAGCAAGTTATCTGTAAAACTAAAATTACTATTGCTGTATAAATCAAAATATGAATCTACCCGCAATAATGTAACAATAAATAAGAAATACACAAAGATACACAACAATTTTAAAAACACATGATGATAAAACGTCACAAAGTTTAAATTTATAGTACTTAAGAATCATTGCAATGAACCTATTTGCAAATAATATACAGTTATCACGGACGAGAAAAAAAATAAGGACTTCGTGTCACCTTACACAACAGTGAGGCACCAAAACAAGCCGGTAAACGTGTAAATACATAGCCCCACGCATACACTTACACACTAATACAAGCCGATCGGCCGCCATTATGAGATTTGCCATCGTCTGTGACACATTAGCTTGCGTCGCAATAAAATATTTTAAAGATGCCGTCGTGCGTTGTGAAAAAGTGTAAAAACAATAATATAAAAGTATCTGTGGATATATGATTATTTAAGGGAGAAAAATTGTGTACTTGGTATACCCCGTAAGCGCACAACACACTAGCATGAAGGTGCCTTTTTTTTCTAGTCCGTGGCAGCTATTAGCAACTGATCTCTCGTATATAATATGTAGAAAAATAGTAATTACCTGTTTCATTGTATGAATACGAGGACAGCACTGAAAATTTCGGGAATCAAGGAACTGACACAACATTACTAATTAAAAATGTATTTATTGCTTTTCGAAGTATTCTCCGCGAAATTTGACACATTTTTCCATACGATGGAACCAATCATTGAAGCAACCATTCCATTCGGAAGTTGGGGTCTCCAAAATGGCCGTTTTGTAGGCGTCCACAGCTTCTTCAGGTGATGAAAATCTCTGACCGCGCAATTTATTCTTTATTTTAGGGAAAGTATAGAAATCATTAGGGCTTAGGTTGGGGCTGTACGGCGGATGGTCTAATAATTCTGTTTTCTTGCTCTAAAAACTCTTTTGTTCTGTGCGCGGTATGATAACTCGCATTATCGTGATGGAGGATGATGCAGCGGTTGCAGTTCTCTTTATGGAGTTCAGAAACGACATGTGGAAAACAAAAGCTAGCATACCACTCTGCATTAACCGTTCTTTGTCCCTCAAGAGGAATAGTCGCAACGTGGCCGGTTTTGGAGACAAACGTGGCCACCATTGAACGAACAATTTTTGTTGGCTTTAACTCATTTTCGAACACCCAAACTCGTGACTGGTTTTTTGTTTCGGGTTCGTACGCGTATATCCAGGATTCGTCACCTGATACGATGTTGTATACAGCATTTGAGGATCCTGCGTGGAATCTTTCGAGAGTTCTGACACACCAAGTAACGCGAGCCGCTTTTTGCTCTTCACAAATCAAATGCGGGAAAACAACTTTTGTACACCTAATTATTGATGCAAGATTATTTGTATTTGACTCATGCCAATGTCTAAAGTTGCCTGAATTTCGCGGTATGTCACATGTTGATCTTCCTCAATCAGCTTACGCACAGCATTAACGTTTTCTTTGGTGACTGCAGTTTTTGGACGACCTTGACGGGGATCATCACTCAGCTTGACACGTCCACGTTGAAATTCAGCAAACCGGCGATAAATTGTGGTTTTGGATGGGGCTTCATCACCAAATGCAGAAATCATCCGCTCAACACACTGTTTTTGTGTTAAACCACTTCGAAAGTCATAATAAATCATCGCTCTAAAATTTTCTAAGTCAATTCCATTTTCTCAACGACTAAACAAGTTTGAAAAGACCTTGTGACAAGACCGAGAATCTTTTTTAAATAAATAAATGGTATTCGATATTTAAAACCAAGGAGTTTTTAATTAAAAAGATTTTAATATGACAGGAACAGTGGAAATATTCCATTCCCGATACTTTTAGTGCAGCCCTCGTAACATAGCCATTTATATAATTGAAAGAAAGAAAAACAAAGAAAAAAGTTTATTCATGACGATATAGTACAATAAGACATAAAACAAAATTGGGAAATATTATTTTCTATTCGTCACAAAGTGGTCCCAACTCAGCATATTTGCTGGTTTTGAAAACCAGCGCTGGTCTTCCGTTGGGCCATTTGGTGACGTCGCCTTAAAGATAATTATATAATAATGCGTAGACTGAGGAGTAAACAAGATAATGTATTAGCTTGTCAATTTCTGAAGTTTCTAACGTTCTGACTGACAAGTTGACAATCCTGTCAGATGTCAATCTGAGTTCGAAAAATTAAAGTAAATATGTGATCACAGATCAGTTTCCAATTTAAATTATTTATTCATTATAAATAAAGTAACCAGATATATGTAAGTAAAAACTACTAAAGTACGGTACCTACTCATAATTGCACTACTTAAATATGGGTTAATGTTAATGGACAGAGATATAAAATAAAACTTTACCTGACATAGATAATGGAGAAGACACTCTTGGTGAGTATGCTTGCACCTTGTATTACATTATTAAATAGAAAATACTAAGCAATATACTTTTATAAAATACTGGTTTCATGTCTCAGTGTTTCCTGCTTTTTTTGCTAGCATAAACTGTTTGATTTTTAAATTAAAACTATATTTCTTGCATTTCAGGCTCCTCAGTGGCGGTGGAATATTGTTCCAACACTTGGAAGCAGCATAGCTAAAACTTCCTCGAAAGGCTACTGATCTGTGTTGTGGTATTGTGATTTGCATCACAGCCTTTCGAGTATCACAGGACCTATTACTGGAAAACCAGGAGAGCTTTTTATATAAATAAGTAGGAACCTTGTACTTTATTTCATCAAAGAGCAGGCAAGCTAAGTGAAGCTTACACCTGTGTCTCAATTTTAGGATACAGTGTTTATTAAGGTATGGTGTCACATGGGCCCTTAATGGAATGTTAAAGCAAAAACGAGCACACACATTTTGAACATGTTGGATAAGATTTTGGGTTTTTCCCAATAGACGGGGTTGGAACTACTGTGTCCATGTAGTTGAGTTTTGAGAGTATTAGTGACTCAGCTAATTGAACATGCAGTCTGTCAGTTACAAAGGGTCTTAATCGGTACAAAATTTTCAGCCTATAGAAGCAGTTCTGAACTGAATGTGCAACATGCTTCTCAAATCGCAAATCAGTGTCCATTATCAGCCCTAAATTTCTTACTTCATATATTTGTTCAATTAATTCACCGTTAAGCCTTACTTTTTCTAATGTATTTATTTTATTTACTTGGTGCTTACTACCACATATCAAATACTTGGTTTTATCTGCATTGAGTAGGTCATTTTTTTTGGACCACATTGCTATCCTAGCTAGATCTTCATTAAGTTTTTTAATGGTTTGATCAATGTCGGCAGGTAAGCAAGAGATATATACCTGTATATCATCTGCATAAATGTGAAAATTACCGTACTGAATATGGCTATTAATATCAGCAGCATATAGAATGAAGAGAATTGGACCCAATATAGAACCCTGAGGTACTCCTCGATGTACACTAATCTTATTTGATAATATTGTAGTCCCATCATTTCTCCATAATTTCACATATTGAGAGTGATTGCTCAAGTAACTGTTAAACTATTTCAAAGCACTGTTATCAACTCCATAGTATCTCAGTTTGGAAAGCAGCAAAGTGGTATTTATTGAGTCAAATGCCCTAGAGAAATCTAAGAACACTAGAAGTATACACATCCCATTGTCTTGTGCATGGAGTATATTGTCAGTAACATCAAGCAAAGCTGTTACTGTACTTCAACCTTTTCTGAATCCTGACTGTACTTCAGGTAAAATATTATCTTCAAGATATTGCGTTAATTGTGTACAAACAGCTTTCTCCAACACCTTTGATAAACATGACAATATACTTATAGGTCTAAGATCTTTAAACTCACATGGGTTTGGGTTTTTTGGAATAGGCTTCACAATTGCAGTTTTCCATATATCTGGGCAAGTGGATGTGCTGAAAGACTTATTTATAATGTTTTTTATTACCTCTAGTGTGTATGGAAATGTCATAATAAGCATTTCCAGTGTAATATTATCACAACCCTCGGCATTTGACTTAGGCTCTGTATAATTTTGTAAATTTCATCCAGATCAACCATCTCAATGTGAAATACAGCATCACTGTATTTGTTGTATTCATAGTATGTTAGCTGCGAAATACTAACATTTGAAGAACCTGGTATGTTTAAAAAATGATTATTGCATGTACGTAGTCATTTAAGTTTATTTAAATCGGATGGCTTACAGATATGAATGACTTTAGACTTTTCACACTTACGCATCAGAATCTTACAGTCTCTCACCCACAGGTAATCATACTTAAATTGAAATTTAAGTTCATGAGAACGCTTCAATTGTAAACCGCCGCCATCCTTTCCTCAACTAACAGAAGACGCTCCTCAATGCTCGTGAATTTGGAATCCATTTCGCTTAGTCTAATATTGAGAGCCTGAATTCCCGCGATGGGATCCTTCAACTCGTACTTTACGGGATGATTTTAGTAAAAATCATCCCGTAAAGCTCTGATCTCTGAAATAACGTTTTGCATATCAGAGCAGGAAGATTCTCCACCGCCAGTGGCGGTGCCAAAACGGCATTGGACGCAGCGCCAGTTCACCCTCCTATCGATGTTCATCTTCTTGTAGCTAGCTTCTGTCACTCCAGCACACCGATAGTGGAGCATACGACTACATCCATTACATTTTACAAAGTCGATTAGCACATCACCACAAATTGAACACGACGACATTTTTATTAATCAGAAATTATTAGAGACTGAAAAATCGAGCGTTCGCTACGACACGTCGAAGTTTAATATGGATTGTGACCGCTCTTGCCGTCTTTGATATTTTATGGAGATTGCTGCACTGAACTCACTCGTTTCAGAACATTCCAGACATGCTCTATGGGATTGTGGTCGACACTGAGGTGGCCAATCCATTCGACGAAATCCAACCTTTCGCATATATACTTCCTCATCGGCAGATCTATGAGCGCGAGTGTTGTGACTATATACTATGTTAAAAAACCCTGTTCGATAATCGACACAGTTAAGAAGTGGAATGCGGAGACAACACTAAAAATAAAATAAAAAATCAAAACCCTTTAGAGTACCCTTCTTCGATCCGATCCCTCTAAGCTTCAAATCCGTTGACTACCGAGTGATTTTAACGCGAGAATTTTACGCGCGCTAAAGTGTACCTATGCGTATTATTGTACGTGTAGCAAAATAATGCTTATAGATAGGATAATATCAATGAATGTATCTGAAAGCTACCGAAATAAGGTATAAGACCATGCATAAATTATTATATTTTAGAATGAGTATTTTCAATGAAAAAAATTGGTTTTATTTATAAGTGTTTATAGTATTATAATCATCATTATATGTCCTTTTTAAAATAAAACTAAAATATACAAGCTTTTATAGTAATAATTTGAGACATTCATTCCGAAAGACTAGAAAGAATCCCTTGACCTTGATCGACCACATAGTGCGAGATCGCTTGTGTATGTTTTAAAATGCTATATTTGGACAAAGTAAGTACTGAAATATATTTTGCGATAGTTTTTCAAGTAAAGTGAAAATATTTCAACATATTCCAAAATAAATAAAACAAAACGAGCTTCAAAGTCGTTATTATATTTGAATTCAAGTCAAATTTATACTAACAAAAACAATATTTATCGTATTATTCTAATAATATATTGGAAACATTATCTAGATATAGGGGGAGTCCGGGAAAGTATACCCGCCTTCGACTAAAATACTCATAATGCCTTCTTTACTTACAAATCGCTATTTTCATTTTATTTGTTTGTTCCTGTGAATAATAGGCGAATGGAGAAATATAGAGGTAATGTGTCAGTTAAACTCTCAAATTTGGATTCATTGAAATATAATATAAATCCTAATGAAATGTATGATATGCTATTTAAAATAATTAAAACAGAGTTTACTTCTATATTTACTTCAAAGACAGTCAAATCAGGTGGTCTCTTGTCATTTAATGATTGGGCAACAGCTGGCATTCATAGGAGCAGACAAAGGCTATATGAACTATATAGTGAGAGATCATTATATAATCATGATACATCTTTTATCGAGTATGTTAAAAAATACTCTAAATTATTTAAAAGTGTTTGTTCTATTGCAAAGTCTATGCATATCAGACAGATAATTAAAAATGCACCGAATAAAATAAAGATGACTTGGAATGTGATTAACTGGGAAACTGGAAGAGTGAAAGACCGCAACATTGAATACAATTTATGAATAAACAATACTATAATTCAATCTCAGCAGGAAGTTGCTTCTGCTTTTGAGAAATTTTTTTCTGACATTCCAGTTTCTATCACAAGCACTCTTGTCTCCTCCACCAGTGTTGCTGAGTCACTTCTTCTAGAAAATGTTAAAGAATGCCAACAAACTTTCAATTTTAGTTTTGTTAGCCCTGGAGAAATAATTAAAACTTTTAAGTCTCTCGACATGAAAAAAACTGCTGATATATGGGGCATTTCTGTTAAAATCAAAAGTTCAATAATTGATGTCATAGCACCATATCTTGCAATAGTCTTTAATAATTGTATTAGTCGTGGCGTGTTTCCTGACCTTCTGAAACATAGTAAAATTACACCAATATTTAAGTCGGGGTGCTCTTCTGACCCGAACAACTATCGTCCTGTGTCGGTTTTGCCGACCCTTAGTAAAATTTTTGAAAAAATAATTTTAGGCCAAATGCTTACTTACTTTAACTCTCATAAGTTACTTCATTTGAAACAACTTGGCTTTACTTGGGGACGTTCAACAACGGATGCAGGTGTTGAGCTAATTAAGAATATTTTTGATGCCTGGGAGGAATCGCAGAATGTACTTGGCATCTTCTGTGATTTATCTTAGGCTTTTGATTGTGTTCAGCATTCAACGCTGGTCAGGAAGCTATACCACTATGGCATAAAAGGAACTGCGCTCGATCTTCTGACTTCATATCTGAACAATAGAATTCAGAGGGTCGACGTGAATGGCAAGAGATCTCCTGGGACTCTTCTCAGTATGGGGGTACCACAAGGATCTATTCTTGGACCGTTCCTCTTCCTTATCTATATAAATGATCTTCCTAATCTTATAGAGAAAAAACATAAGGTAGTATTGTTTGCAGACGACACTTCACTGATTTTCAAAGTGAAAAGAAACCAAGCTATGTATGACGAAGTGAAAGATATTTTATCTGACATAACCAAAATAACCTATTGTTAAATAGCAAGAAAACTAAATACATTAAATTTACCGTACCAAATGTCAAAAATGTAAATGCAAATGTTTTGTTAAACGGAGAGGTGATAGAACCGGTGGAATCTGCTATATTTCTTTGCATAACTCTAGATTCCAAATTACAATGGGGCCCCCATATTGAAGGATTGGCGAACAGACTTAGTTCTGCAGCATACGCGGTTAAAAAGATTAGACAATTAACTGACATAGATACGGCGCGACTAGTATACTTTAGTTATTTCCATAGTATTATGTCCTATGGTATATTGCTATGGGGCAACGCTGCCGATATTAATACAATATTTGTGTTGCAAAAGAGGGCTATTCGCGCTATTTATAACCTACGTCCTAAAGAATCATTGAGAGCAAAATTTAAAGAAATTAACATCTTGACTGTTGCTTCTCAAAATATTCTTGATAATGTAATGTATGTTCATAGGCACATAAGTGAATTTGCCAGAAACTGTCATAACCATAATGTTAACACCAGGAACAGACATAAACTTATGATGCCTACTACTCGGCTAAGTCGAGTTAGTAAGTCTTTTGTGGGGCGATGTATATGCTTTTACAACAAGATCCCACAAAATGTTCAAAACAAAAGTATAACGTTATTCAAAAGAATTGTTAAAAAACGTTTGTGTGGTAAAGGTTACTATAACATAAATGACTTTCTTAATGATACCACAGATTGGGAATGGAGTGACCGCCCTCAGGCTATTAAATAATAAGTTTAATTGTACAATATTACTTTGTAAACATATTTATTCCATGAAAAAAAAAAGCCCGCTGAGTTTATTGCGCCTATTCTTAGGTCTGAGGCATTCATTTTGGAATGGGTGGTAGTTTTTGACTTTCAATAAGTGATGTCACATCCTATTTTGAATAAAAATATTTGAATTTGAATTGGGTAAAACTTCGAAAAAACATAAATTCTGCGCATGTCACTATCCCTTTTTCCGTAAACTTTTATATGGCAAAATCTCATTGCTTTTGTTCTGATTTGTACAGAATTTAACGGACTTTTATTCTATTATAAGTTCAAAATAAGGCGAGAAATCGAATGAGGTCGTGTGGATTTCGTCGGTGTTCCATGTGTAACAGTGGTGTCATATTACATTCCTCGAATTGTTACTTATGGAACTGCGGTACGCTAAGAGTTAAAAGCTACAAGAAAGAAAACATTTCATATTAAACGGTTTCTAAAATCTTGAGAACCCCTGACATATTTATTCTATCAGTAAACTAAGATCATCGCCCTGCTACTGCTGTGCAGCGTGGCGGCTCAAACGAATAAGACGATATTTATTATTAATTCAAAACTTTCGTTTTTGCCACCGCCCGCGCGCCCTTGGCAGGGTACATGAATATAATGGGTGTGTGGGCAGTGAAAAATTTAAATGGTGGCAGTTAATATTTTTTTACTAATCACATCTCAAGATATTTTTTTAACATCCTGTATGTATCATCAAAGATTAGCCAGTGCGGTTTGTACAACTTCCGTATATACCTATTTATAGATGTCCATACATGTACCATTTTATACATAGATAATTTATACGTCCAAATAGAGCCTCTTGCTGCTAGACAACCGATGAAAACAGGCCAGATTTATTATTTTAGTGTCCGTGAAAAACCACGTCTTACACTCGCGATTTGGTTGTCAATCTGTGTTGGTGAACGTGCATTTCTCAAAATATAGGTTAACTGTCAACCTCAATTTTTTTCGACGTTTCTACAGCTGTAGAATGCGACAGATCTAGACGTATAAATGATCTAAGATTTTATATAAAGACTAACTAACGAGTTTATGGCTGTCCATGTCATTTACATTTGTGCAGTGTTCAGTGTGCTTCTGCAAAGTATTTATGTATATTGGCAGCTAGAAACCTCATTCTGTCCGTCCATAAACTGATTTACACACTTCTTACTTCTTCAAGGGTTTTTCTTGAGGTCATACCAGAAGAGAACCCGGCCTTCTCTTAACAGAACCGGTGTCTTGATATCTCTGTCAGGTCCTACAAATTGTCGATTGAGTCAATTTTGTCAACATTGACTGCAACCTCCTCAAGCAACACAATAATTTTGCTGGCTTTTACTATTTTATTCACCAGTTTAGCCATGGCTAAATAACAATACCAGTACTCAATAACGCCTTAAATTTGAATTATAACGAGTTTTTTAAACACCTCGGTACCTGTATAACTTGCTAGTAACGTCATTTTCAAACGATTAAAAACTTTCCTGTGTAATTTTCTTCATACAGGATAAAAACCGTCAGTTTTTTTTGCAAATGGGTTAATTTAATCATTATAAGACTAAATAATACAAGAAGGTAGCAAGGTACTTGTGCTATGTAAGTAATTGATTCAAATAGATATCCGTTTGTTAAATACCTTTAGCCTTTAGGAACAAGGAGATAGATGTGCAAATGACGTGGATAGAATTGACCGCTAAAATTATATTTTCTTACTACACTCATGTTGGTGAGGTGACAGCTGCCAACGCCTACCGGCTCTAGCGGGCGCCACGGTCGACAGTGAAGAAGTGCTGTCATTTTGCACTCTGAAACCCCTTCGTACTATAATTTTTGAATCGTACGTAACGGTTTCAATTCATATAGACACCATCGCTAACAAAGCTTTTTTTTACAAAACAAGTTTTGTCATAAGGGATTGCAAAGAGTTTTAATTGTTCCTCGCAAAATAATAATTCATAATGTATCTATTCGCAGTATTTGTAGTATTATTCTGTAGTGTGGAATCCTCACTGCCAATGTGTTAATTGACTGCGCCCGGAATAAACTTGGATTTTGCTATGCTTTTAGATAAGAAGATAATTTGCTGATCAACAAAAATTATGAGTAAAATAAGTTTTGTTTATTTTCACTTTACATTCCCTGCTTATTACTTAGCCTGGCCTTTAATACTGTTACAATTAAAAATAAACAAAATATTACATTTGAATTTGGAATTTGTCATTTTTATATGATTCATTGAGTTTTCTCATTTTGGCGTCAATACATTTTACAATATTTTGCGATATTAAAATGGAGTGGAGTGATAAAAAGAATCGCTGTGATTGCATTACACAAAGTAGATATGAAGCCAAATGTAATTTTTAAAACTCCCAATACGCTTGGTATTAGTAATATTTTTGTATACCGGGCTATTAACAGGTATGGCTCAGTCACTCCTTCATAGCTAATATCTCACCAAACCATCACTGAAGTCGGATAGTGCCCACGTTGCACTATGTCGACTAATTGGGAAGCTTCCTTAATTTTGTCGCTAAACCACAAACATTGTGTGTCAGCACTCAATTTTAATAACACTTACCTCCTTATTCATAATGGTCCGCTAACTTAAAACAGCCGCTAAGGAGTGTTTTTTCTCATTCTGACTTAGGACAATAGAAGAAGACAGAGTGAGAATTAGCAATGCTTTAAGTTAGCAGACTATTATGAATAAGGGGGTTAAGCTTTTAGCCTGCTTTTTTATTTAATGACGAAATTGAGAAATACTACTTCTGCTTATTTATTTAAAGTATTATAATGATACAAGCTACTTAGAATTTTGAAATAATCTGAAGACGCCAGTGAATCATTTACCTTGGTGCCACCATTTTTTTGGCAAGAGTTTAATAACGCATATTATAACGCATATGATATAATGCTGCTATGCCCATTCATTAGTGCTATTATGAGACTAGTGTCAATGTGTGAATCATACGCGGTGACTAATGGGTTTAAATATAGCGTCCGTTTAAGAGCATCAGTTCATTTTAGTGTGTATGACAGCTACGTCTTACACTCGCGATACGTCAGACACTTTGTTTAAGTGTGTTGCTAAATAGAGGTGAACAGGCGCCATTTTTTTCGACATGCAAACAACTGTCAGTCTATCTAGACGTATAAATTAAATACTCTGTCGACATCGATAGGGAATGTACCTCACTGGCTGTTCGCTGTAACATACTGGTTCGCAGGTTTGATCACTTACACTTTTTAAAGCATATTGCCAATCGTTTTATAACATCTACATGTGCAATATATTAATGCCCTCAGAGTACTGCTAGCGTTGCTGCATCAGGCATGATCGCGGAGGCATTAATAGATAGCTGTTTTGCCGCCATTATTAGAAAAACAGATGCACATTCCTGCTCACTTGAGTCCACTCCAGGACCAACACTCTCCTGAGTATCTTTGCTGATTGGTGAGAGTGGCCCTCTTAAAAAGGTCTATGTGGCTTCACATCAATTGAAAATAATAATTCTCATTTACCTACTAACATTAGTAAAACATAAGAAACAAACATGTGGATCTGATCGAAAAAAAATGTTTTATTATTATTACAACTTCTTACGTGCGAACATAAGTGCAGTCACACCTTTCTAGCACAGTCCTTGGGTTGCTTGGTGAGACTGATATTAAATATATGAGGGTATTTTGAGAAAAAAAAATATCAAATTCAGTTTCAATTTATTTATACATAATAATAAATGTCAGTTGATTTCGTAAAATGATAAAAATACAGTCTTGGAAACATTAAAAGAAAATGGTATAATTTACATAAACCGAACGATCGCCGGCGGATACGCGACTACCCGCAATATATACACTTACAACATAAAGGTGGCGACACACAAATAAACATGATTGGAGAGCGGCGCGTGTTATTCATATTTTTAACTAAATTTATACAATTGTGTCCTAGCTACCGGCTCGTGTCGGTTGTCGACATTCGACACCATAATCATATTATTTAACTACAAACATTGTGATTTTCCAAATTAAATATCTTAACATCATATAGATATATTTAAAATATTTATAATATTAAAACTGTTAGGTAATTTACATACAACTAAGCAATTTGCAAGTTTGAAACATGTAGATTTCTTTACGTCTCAATTAAAATGGCGGGCCTTCAATAGTATTAAGAGTTATTGCTCTGACTAGCATGATATTTAACAGTTTGCTGCACGAAAAATGCAGAACCACAACTATTACATATAAGGTAGTATTAATGTATGCCCACACATAAAACAATATCAGAAGTGGCTCAAAAATAAAATAGGAAACATTATCAGGAATATGTGGAGCTGGTAACGATTCGTGCAGCATCAGTAAGTACTACCATCATGGCGCGCCAGAGAGGGCGTGCTGCCGTTCTCGAACGTCGTGATCCTGGTGTGCTCCGGAGGTGCAATCATATAATAATTTAAAAATTTTAACACAAATTAAAATTCCATATTATGTTGTCTGCATACAAGGGGGGTAATAATTACTTATTTCTGTTAATTTTCGCTGTGATTAAGTTGTAAATATACTAAGAACATGCGTTTTTGAAGTGAAACTTCTTTATCGACGTACGAGAGGAATTTTATTACAAATCGTCATGATTATCGGTTACCCGCCATTTTGTTTTTATCAACTTAGTCTATTTTTTTTTTCTCTCTAGCTGCCGTGATATTGTTATATTAAAGAACACCACAGATCCACCCCCGAGCACACCGAGAATCAAATATTTACACTATTATTAAAAATCAACATTCACTTTATACTATGATTATAAACTTTATCGGTTATAATTTAAACTGTTGATTAAATGCAAAGAAACTAAAACAATAATACAATACGATAAATAGATAATCTTAATAATTATGGACAGAATTACTTTCAAACAAAATTACATATCACATTAAATTAGTTTTATTCGTAAATAAAACGTCTGGTATTTTATTGTGTTTAAAACTATTTACTCTAACATTATGGCAGCTTCGTTATACATTAAGTATTAATAACTATGTAGAGGACAATATTTGAGTTAAATCGTTTTAAACACGCGTATAAATCGAAATATTAAACATAATAGTTATATGATATCAACACATATTATTATCTATGAGTAACACTTAATATTTATATTCGGGTCTATTTCAAACACCCGCGTCCGCCTCGATGTAAACTGCGACGCCTTTGTCTGTCTCATTGAGGTGTTTTTGTTTTAATGACAGGGCTCTCTACTGGCAATCGACTATTTTAAATTGTTAATATTTGAGTCGCCAATCCCGGCTATTCTGATCTATCCCGGAGAATTACATAATTTATTTGCATCGCTTTACATATTATATTGTAATTGAAATGATTTGTAAAACGATGAAAATGTAAATCTTGATTTAAAAGAGTGGCAAAGAATATCTTGCTACTTCTTTTCATTAGCTCAACGCTTTCGAAGTAGCAGTAGATTCAATAAAAAAAAAGTTTTTCTTTATAAGTGTCATTTCCGAGACCTACTTGATTTGATTTGATTTATTATTTGACGCTTTCTATGTTTTTTGTGTATTGATGAAAGTGTCATTATATTACACGACAGACATGTTGTTTGACGCAAGAACTTATTGTTCACTTAAGTTCATTCAAACTGAGAAAATAGCCTCTTCGAATTAATAATATGTGTTTATATAAGCATATGCAAACATATGCTCAAGACACAAATAATGTAAATGATGCCCTATGATTGAAAATACCCTGAACGGACACGTGGCCACTAAACACTGGTGGTCACCCCACAATTAGTTACGTATATAAAAACTAATGGCATCGTCTCGCTCGAGAATGTCTCTTAATTTACACGAATCTTAAACAAACTAGCTCTATGTACAGGAGGCCGCTCGGTTACGCACCGATATTTATATCTAACTATACAGAGACAATGTACATACACCGCAACAACACATAGATTGGGGCTCGCATTCGGCCGAATTGATCAAGAACATACAGTAAGTATTGGAACTTTAAGTTATGTGTCAAACGTTAAAATTAAAAAAATATTTGCGGTTCATTGACTCGATCACTAAAAATAGTGCTCGAGCTGCTAATGACAATTTGTAAGTGACAAGACGACAGCCGAATTGAATAATTTAAAAGGTTTACGCTGACGACACCGTCAGAAGTGAAGGTTCTCTGTCACCGCGGACAGGCTCATGGGGAATCAGGTTTGCGAGGGTCCGTCTTCCAACGGCCTGAAGCGAACGAAGCCGTCCTGGGCCACCAGCATGGTTCCGGCCGGTTCGTTCGGACCGATGTCGTCCTGCGGCTGGGAATACTCATAACAGTTTCGGGGAGCGGGCTGAGGGCTTCCTACAGGATAGCTTCTCTCGTTTGGATCTTCTTCGAAACCGTACAGATCTGTCGACTTGGGTCGATCGGGGAACCCGTTACCCTTGCCTCGCTTCTGACTCCCGCTGGAGTTGACTATTGAGGCGGAGGGAGAGTTGCGACGCTGCGAGCTTCGCACCTCGTAACTCCTGTTGGGGTTCAGAGTTTGAATCCCGGAGGCGTGGTAGGACGCGCCCTCGGCGTTGTAGTTGCCGTACTCGTCCGGCAAGTGGGGCTGGTGGTAGTGGTGGCTCACGGACGGCTCGTAGCCCATCGTCATACAGTTCTGAACGTTCTTGTTCTTAGGCCGGTGTTTCTTTCGAGGGTTGCTGTTGGTGCGCGAGGACACGCGGTCGTACGACATGTGCTTAAAGTTGTGCGAGCTGCGGTTGGACGCGCTCGTGTAGTTCTGGTTCTTGATGTCCCGGATGAAGTCGCTGTTGCTGCCGTACTGAATCACGTTGTATTCGTGGTCCAGGGGGTCGTCGCCCTGCAGCGACTGCATCGCGGGGTCACAGTTGGAGTAGTGGTCGTCTGACGCACACTCAATGCCGTTGTACGCCACGCTTGGGTGGTGCTTGATCAAGTGGTTGGTCACACCCTGGCTGGAGGTGGCGTTGCTGGACTCGGTGGAACTGCTGTGGCCCGCGTTCCCTATGGAACTGTGGCCGGAGTAGTTCTCGGTTCCAGAAGCGTTGTCACAGCCGGGGGCTAACGTGTTCAGCTGGAAGCGAGGATGGTCGACCGGGCCGCAGCACTGGTCGGAAACGTTGGGATGATGGCCGGCACCTTCGTAGATGGGTTTCCCCGTGCGGAGGGTGTAGGTGTGCAAGTTGGTGTTAGTGTTGCAGATGGCGGGGTAGTCTGATTCGAACTGCTCGTTGCTGGAGCCGCCCGCGCACGGGAACAACCCCAGCCCGGAAATCTTTTGACCGTCCGCTTTCTCATGTTGCAGCGAGGCAACAATGCCCACTTTGAGACTTATCACCCAAGAAATAAGAGCCACCACACTGATCTCGATTAACCGCAGCGAGAACTGATATCCCCACTGCAGCCAATCGAATTTTGTCATGTTCACGTGATTAATACTGAAGATACCGAATATTTGGAGAGCTGCCATAAGTACGAATAGCAACGCTGTTGCTAAATTTATATGTATCGCTTGGTACAGATTTTGGAAACCGTGAATATACGTGTGGCTCTTCTTCTGCAAGACGGCTTTCAACATTCTGTAGACATAGAGGTAACAGAGCCCTAGTGTCAGGCAAGCTATTATAAATATAATTTGACACGTTACACCTAATACCCTTCTTTCTACTCCTTGCGAGTTTCTATAAACCGTACTATTACTTTCGAAGATATGTAACATTATACACGACAACAAGTGCAACCCACCCCCGATCATGACCGTTCTGGATCGGAACAGGAAGGCGCAACACGTTGTTTTAAAGTTAATACTATTCGTAAGTAAGAATAATATTGTGCTCGTAAAAGCTATGCTTAAGAATATCTCAGGTATGTGCAATAGAATTTCACTTATGAACACCGGCAGTGAATTATTAATATTATAAGGGTCGTAGCACATGTAGAATATCCTCATGAGACAGACGAACACCAAAATCAAATGTAATATTATGAAATAGTACTGCGTGAAGAGATGCGTGAACTTATTATAGCAGATAATCTTAAATATAGAATACACCGCGAGTATCGTAAACATCACCGTGGCCAGGTATATGTGCACGTTCCAAGCGAAAGGCCACGTCACTCCCGGCCTCTGAACCAGTCCTGGACTTTTCGTATCTTGTTTTAATATCTTTTTATCTGAATTCACATTAGCCAAGTTGTGGTACCTCTCCGTGGACATTTCTGGGTCTTTTAGTACGAAACCCACTGTCGTCGCCGGCGTGTACTCTTTCCTACTATCATTTCTATCTGACCTGTTGGTCGCATATTGTAAGTTCCTTTTGGTGTTTGTTTCACCATTCTGATCTATAATGAGCGGCCTATCTAAATTATTCATCTCGGGATCTAGAACAGCCAGCGCGCCTTCGGTAGACGCGTCTCTACTGGAATCACTAAGAGTGACACTAGAATCTTTAGTGACGTATATATCGTTCTTGGATGTTTTCTCCTGACTGTGATGAGGTTTGGCGGTGACAGTTCTGAGGAGCACGTCCGGGATATCTTCCTTCCTGCCGTTGGAGCCGGAGAGTATCCTGGATATCGTGGGGATGTTGAGAGAATTGGGCACGAAGTCCGTAAAGTTAGCCTGATCAGTTCCATGCTTCTCAATCTCCAGTTCATCCGGCTGGAAAGACAAACGCACAATACAAGTTAAATGATGCCGGGTTTGCACATAATAATATAAAAGAGTGACAATGAGTTTCTTGCTACTTCTTCTCATTAGCTCAATCCTCTACGAAGTAGCAGTAGATTCAATAAAAAAAAATTGACATTCATAAATATTATTTCCGTAACCTACATGAATAAAGTGATTTTGATTTGATTTGATTTAAAATATGTTCCTAGGCACATTAGCGAATTTTCTAGGAACTGTGATAATCATAATGTTAACACCAGCAACAAACATACACTTGTTATGCCTACTAAGTCAAAGTCAAATAAGCCATTTACAAGAATCGTCACTATAAATATTTCATTTAAATTACTGAATCTACCATATGTTCGGAAACATACAAGAAACTTTTAAATGAATGAGCATGTAACAATAGCTGTAATACATATACAAAATGTAAATTATTTTGTATGGTACAATAGTTTGTATAATATCGTGATCAAAGAGCGTTTTAAATATCAAATATTTCATACTACTCGGTTCAGTCAATTTAGCATGTCCTTTTTTGGGCGATTTTACCACCATGTTACCAGGAAATGTAAAAACAATAGTATTCGAAATTCAAAGAATTAAAAACGTTTATATACGTTAGAAGTTACTAGAACATAAAGGTTAATGATACCACCTTGGGTATGAAGCGAACGTAGTACTTAATAGCCCTCATTCTATTTAATTAAATTATATTTAAAAACGAACCGCTGAGTTTCATGTCCGTTCTTCTCAAGTCTGAGGAATTGATCAGATATTTAGGAATGGGTCTAATAAAAAGTAATTAAAATTCCAACTTCGATAAAAATATTTGAAATTGAATTACTCAATCATAAAAATAAACTTAAAGAAATATATCGTATAAAAGCAGCAATAAGTGCTAAAGAGGTAAATCTTTAAGAATAAAACAATAGAATTAATTTAAAAGCAACGAGGAAAGCTCCCTAAGTAACGTAACGAGCCAAAACAAGTAAGTTAGATCATTGTGCCAGCTCAAAGTTTTTATTGTACAACGTTTTGGCAACAAAACTAATACAAGTGGAAACAATATCAGCCAATTCAGTATACGAACTGGGAGGAGGAGACAGTGCATTTCTATTTCCGAAACCTAAATTTTTATTGCCTGCAAAATTCCTCCATCTGTTCGGCGGAACGTAAAATTGCATCTGGCCCGTTCCGGCAACATCGGCCTTAAGACGGTGTGTTTTAGGACCGTTTTGAAATAAAGTCGCTTTATCAGGCGGACATCTATCAATTGGGAAGATGTATAGGATCGTTTTTGGACATGTGCTGTGACACTTGAAGCATTCGTTCGCTATCTAGACAGAGATGCGCTGCGGAAATACTAACCTTGTGGCTGGGGGTGTTTAAAGCTTTTTTCTTCTGCGGTTCAAGTCCCACCGGAGGGACAGGTGGCGCGGGCGGTGCGGGGGGAGGGGCCGGCACTTGCGGCGACGAGGTTTCCTGAAAATTGTACAATTGAACGTTTGAGTGCACCTCAAGATGGGCCAATTTGTGAATATGTTTCCGCGGGAACAGCTGCTTATGTAAATTCGTATTGGGCGTGAAGGGTATCGGATTACACGGAGGTTTTATACGATTATAGCCTTTGAACCCTCTTCACATTACACATTTAAATTCCTTCACTAAATACTCCTTCCCTTATTTATTGTGTATCTTCAAATGTCTTTATTGTTCCATAGGGTTTATTTAAAGCCCGCCCCGGGTTTAATGTGCTCCCTGAAGCAACAGGATTACTATTTAAATAATATATACATACAGCTTTTTTGGAAAGTATGACCCTCAGACACAATGCGAGGTTCAGTAGGTCACAGTGTTAATGATGCAATGAGTTTATGAAGTGGTGGTAGACGTAATGTAGTGGTCCTAAAATTATGCCATGGTAAGTTTCATTTGTATGTAAATAAATAAATATTTTTTTACTATAGTTATAGTTATGCTGTCGCTACGAATTATTTATATCGATGTTCACTCCACGAATATCCTAATTATATGAGAAGCTCATGAAGTATTTCGTATCTTTGGCGAGCTCACCTGTCCTGGAGGTCTGATGGGTATCCTCTCGTGTCCGGCGCCGAGGGAAGGCGGAGGAATGGGGCGCCGGTTTACGTAACTGTTGCCATCTGTGTTGGTGCCTGCAACATTTATAATATTATCCTTGTGTCCAATAATTTATTAAAAACACTGGAAATCTAAAAAGGTTGACTAACTTGAAACAGCGGACGTCAACAGGTCTCTTTCATGTTACATTAAATAGTATTTTATGTAGATCTAGTGACCCGCGTCTAGTGAGTTCACTGTTAAATTGTCTCTCCAGTAATTCGCAGAAGGTACTCAAACAAACACGAACACAACAGCCCTTTATGTCGCTACAAATGTAATTGTGTCGACAGTGAGAGAGAGAAACATTCAAACTTTAATTCACAAACTATTCTCCAAAAAGTTATCAAAGCCGCCCCGGCAGTATGGAACGGTCGAACTGCGCGAAATACTTTTGTTATAACTTCCGACGAAACTGATTAAAACCATGGAATTTTTTGGGGAAACAACTTTTAAATCTGTTTGATTAAAAGCCACGATCTGGCGCGTTCAATTCAATTTGATCATTATCAAATTACTTTCGACGACAGTTTTCGATTTATTGGAGTAAAAAAGGGTTTTATTAGGTGCGGCGGAATAATAGCTTTGCCACATTTCTGTTTTTGTTACCAAATGTTCTAATAACTAGATGATCAATATTAATTAGTTGTATTATTTAAGGACAGTGTTTTAATCATCTTCAGGAATGTCGCTATCAAAAGTGTTGTCAAAAATGTCGACGATTCTTTATTTACTTCATTGAAAGCATTCATACTCACGTTGAAATTGAATAAATGATTTATATGAGTAGAACCAGGTATAGGACGGGACCCTGGTAATTATTACTAAGTACCTGCACGAGATCTTTCTCACTACTTATTTACACCAAAAAACAAAGTTCTGAGATAATTAGGACAAAATTAAAGACGTTACTTTGAAGTTAATTTATTGAAGTAGGCGTTACTTTGCGGAAATCCATAATTATCCAAATGTTTTAAGTTTTCTTTAGTGTTAATTTGCCACTATTTGTCTTTAAATAATTCGACACATGTTTCGCCTCTACACGACGCATCCTCAGGACTTGTTGACTCGCGAAGCTCTGGCACGAGACGGAATTGACACTTGGAACATTTGGAAAATTAAAGACTTCTATATGTTTTGGAATATGAGCACATATTGCCCATCAGAACCTGCAACACCAGAGATACTTTAACGCAGTAAAATAAACTACGCACAGTTCGAAACGACGCACGCACACAGACGCAGGTCTCAAAAGGGCCAATAAGCGGACGTCGCAGTGCTGTTAGTCGGGCGAGCGCGTGAGTCATGCATGACACCTGCTTATGTGTGCGTGCGTTTCATCTAACTTTTGCACGTATTTTCCATACTGCTTTAGGTGATGACGACCCCTAGAGCCCAGTGGTTATTGACCCTGCCTACTGAGCTTGGTTCGAATCTCGGTAGGTGCAATCATTTATATGATGAATATGAATGTTTGTTTCCGAATCATGAATGTTTATATGTATTTATGTATGTTTAAGTAAGTATATTGTATTAAATATATCATTGTCTTGCACCAATAGTACAGGCTATGCCTAGTTTGGGGAAAGATAATTGGATAATTGGTTACCTCTGAGCGTGGGGCGGTCCGCGAAGGGGTTGCGGTACTGGGGCGGCAGCGGCGGTGTGATGAGCGTCCGGCCGGGCGGGGCGTACGAGGGCGCAGCGCCCAGACCGGCCAGGAGCGACGCGCCGTGGTGCGCCGGCGGCCTGCAGACAAACAGTTACATGTATCACTTACTAATACATTAAAATTAAAAAATATATACCAGTATGAGGATTCTTTGCACAAGATGCCGGCTAGATTATGGGTACCACAACGGCGCCTATTTCTTCCGTGAAACAGGAATGTGTCAACACTACTGTGTTTCGGTCTGAAGGGCGCCGTAGGTAGTGAAATTACTGGGCAAATGAGACTTAACATCTTATGTCTCAAGCTATAGCTTGTATAAGAGAAATTGAATGGATTTAGTGAAAAGTTCAATGTGTATATGCTGTGCATTGTTGAAATAGTGTTTTTATTTGATTAATATATTGAAAATAAATTGTTTACAATATAAAATGTGTGATAACACGAATATGCCTGACAATGAAATAAATAAAAAGTTTTGATAAGAAAATACATACGATTTTTTTTTCATTTTTTGAAATATACGTAGGACCACATAGGAATGACAAAATATTCGTCATTTTGCTCAATGACATATGTTTGTGTGTGTCCTCTCAGTGAAATAATAATGCTCCGTCTGTATTTCTTTAGTCATTTGTCATCATTTTGTTAATATCGTGTACTGAATAGCTGATACAAAAGTCACATACATAGATACATATCAAATATTTATTTCGTAAGGCAGACAGAGTAGTAGCGGGCACACGATGCAGCCATTTGGCACCGGCCTCCGTGCCATGTCAGGAAACTCCTTCCACCGCGCGCCAGGTACCCCCCAGCTTGTACACACTAGATCTACCCCTCTCGTGGCCGCACTACTTCAATAAACACAGTGGTCACACAACACAACAGACGGAGCTTACGTCATCAATGGACGAAAAATACGAATAAGGGGCGACATAAAAAGGAAAAGCCCGCTGAATTCTTTGTGCCCGTTCTTGTCAGGTCTGAGGCAGTCTATTTTGAATGGGTGGTGGTAGTTGTTGGCGTTCAATAAGCGATTTTGAATCCTATTTTGAATAAAAATATTTGAATTTGCTGCAATATCAAACAGCATAGACAAGATAGAGACAAGCAGACGAGTACACAGTAGGAGCCACGAGTCCGCTACTGTACTGAACCATCTGTTTCGTGATTACACCAACAATTAAGGTACCGCTGTGTGTACGAAGATATTATTTACATCTTTAAATGTAGAACTAACACTAGTGTCAGTGTTCATTATATTTTTTACGAACTCAATGAACGAATACATTTTTCTATGACTGTTTACCTACGTACAGCACAGTTCTGACTCCAAGAATATTTATAAGGAATAACTGGTATTAAAGCTATTTCATATATTATCACTCCTTTTTGCTAGGATCTCGGAAAACGAAAATCCTTTGTTTTGACTATTTCCGACTCGTGGTCAAACTACACCCTGTCATTAATAATATTAGTGATATATATATATTTCCATTCTTAGCATCGCGGCATTATCGATAGTTTAGATAATGAATGATTGTGTTACAATCTGGTGAGACCACGAGTCGGGAATGGTTTTAACTTGTTGATGTGATTGCTAAACTTTTCCACGCTCCGTCTGTTCTCGTGGCAGGTCGGAAACAAACAGTTCAATATAGTCGGAAGCAGATCGCACGTGCTCAGCTCAAACGGCGAGTTTTAAAGGAATCCCAATTCATGTTAAGCCGTAGGGAAGTCTGAACAGCACCGCGCGCGGGCAGGCTGTATGTTCAAAGTTCTCTCACGGTCCGCGGGGCCGATTTTAAACTTTACGAATCTCCCGCTATTGCGATTGAAATACAGCCACGACTATGTTTACAAAGGTGCGAATACTTCTGGATATCATCTGAAGGGCGTCGTAGCTAGTGAAGTTACTGGGCAAATGAGATAACATCAAGGAGACGAGCCCAATTGCAGTGCCGCTCAGAATTTTTGGGTTTCTCAAGAATCCTGAGCGGCACTGAATTGTAATGGGCAGGGCGTATCAATTACTATCAGCTGAACGTCCTGTTCATCGCGTCCCTTATTGTCATAAAAAAAAACACTTTGAAGGGGACGAACGCAATTGTAGTGCCGTTTAGAATTTTTGGGTTTTTAAATAATCCTGAGCGGCACTGTATTGTAATGGGCAGGGCGTATCAATTACCATCAGCTGAACGTCCTGCTCATCTCGTCCCTTATTTTCATTAAAAAAAATCAATATAATACTACTAATAGCTATTCTAATCAAAAATAATTATAAAAATAATATTAAGGAATTCGTTGGTTAATATCACACAAATATCCCAATCTTGGGTTTATTTTATAAAAAGATTACCACGAGAGAAGAAAGACTTTACTTTTATGAGGGGTCGTACCTAAGTACAAAAATAAGATATTGCATATTATAACGCAGCTCGTTCAAACTGATTCTTTCTCTATGTTTTTTCTATTTTATAAATAGGGATCGAATGTATTTATATCATATGTTTTTGCTATGGAAAAGCGGGGCCTCCTTCTACAGGTAACTCATGCTTAAAAGGAGACCCCAACACTAATATTGTATGCTGTTGTATTTAAAATTAAAAAGAATAGGAGGAAAGATATAAATGAAGATATTGGCTGCTCACAACTGAGGGAACCGCTAGGAACACAAGCTCCGTCGGCGGACGCACCCGCAACGAAAACCACATTCACAACAATATCTCCATATGCTGATAACAATAATACGTATGAGTTTACCCGAATGTCAGCGACCCACTACACGGCCACCCCAGCGTGGCCTCTCCCGCGGTAGGCGCGCTACACGCTCCCGGCTCAAGCAATTCTGGCCAGCTGTTTGCATGCCAGAACCAAAAATTGGCAATCCGCCCGATGCTTCGCTATTCGGTTTATTTTACAAACGTTAACCGCATTTTAATGAATCCCTCGCGAAAAATATAATCTGTCGGACACACGGGCACGCGACGGACACGTCGAGGTGGAGCCTAGTTCTGTATCAACGTGATACAACACAACACATTGCCTTGTATACTTTATTTTAGTGAGTAAATATAATATCAAATTGTATTTCTGGATTTTTCTGAAATTCCATATCAAGGACTCGTAATATTAACATAAGAGTACTTGAACAATTTTGTAATTAACACATTAATTAGGTTATATTTCACATCAAGTTTTATGACGAGCGTTGACGGTGATGGTACTACCAAACGAGTAGCGTGCGTTAATAGGTATGAAGTTGGTGCCAAGCCAAATGTAATGGCAGGCACCTACACTCGCCACGCGTGACTTTGAGCTTCGTCTAGAACCAAACAACCCAAGCGGGCAGGCACCGACTTAAGCTCTATCAATAGGTAGCACTTACAAATAATAGTATTTTATTAATATTAACGGTATAAGATTTGCATAAGAGCTGTATTAGATTAAAATTGTATTAAGTTA
The DNA here is from genome assembly GCF_905404315.1 of Leptidea sinapis. Classification (NCBI taxonomy): domain Eukaryota; kingdom Metazoa; phylum Arthropoda; class Insecta; order Lepidoptera; family Pieridae; genus Leptidea; species Leptidea sinapis. The sequence continues at coordinate 3,476,112 of NC_066297.1, forward strand.
TTTTATACTTTTGAGTTTTTGAAGCCGTCTTTTTAAACGTAGTTTTTTTAAATTATTAACGTTACTATTAAGTTCGCAATGTATGTTTTGTAATCAGTAGCGCCATCTGTGTGTAGACTGTAGAGCTGAAGTATAACAATTATTGTACGGGATTCATTGAGGTCGCATACGGTCTGGACCCTAGAGGTTAGCCGCCTGATGTAGTTGCAATAGTTTCTGACTTCAATGCCTTCCGGACATACTTTGTGCTAGTTGTCTCCATTTCAAGCGTGTCTTCTCGTTATTAAATTTTAATAAAAAAAAAATTAAATGTTTGAAAATTCAAATTTTAATAAATGTTTCAAATATCTCTGTTTAAGTTTTCGTAAGGTACATATTATCTGTAGTTGATTTCTTGTAGGTATTAGTATATAAGTAATGTACTTGTAGCCGATTCTTACTTTCTAATGATATTAATAATTGTATGTAGGTATAGAAGATAAAGTTAAGATTATATTTATCTTGTAAAAAACTAAAATAATTCGTAAACTAAGATAATGCATTGAGGTCAAACCTCTGTGGTTTATACAATGGATCTTATTTGTTCACATTTTGTAAAATATGTATTTAAAAAAAATAGTATTTAATAGATTCTGTGTCCTGATGTTTGTTTCCACTGAACTCCTAAACTAATGAACGGATTTTGATGGAGATTACTTCATGGAGTTCTGTTTAGTCCAACTTTAGAGATAGGATAATTTCTATTTCGATTTGGGACCCATAATCATATTTTTTCCACCTGCATGAAAAGCTCGCTTTTAGTCACAGGTACGAGGGACAAAAGTGGCACTCTCCCGCCAAGACGACTTTTGTCCCTCGTACCAGGGACTAAGTGACATATTCATCCAGGTGGGGAAAAAAATCGCATACGCACCACGTGGGATAAGTAGGACATTGCCTCAATTCAATATTCCGCGGGTGTGAATGACCTACTTTTCTCCTTAAGTGGGTAATACACTATTATCTCTATATACATATAAGAGATTTCCACGTATATAGTCACTCATCACGATATCTCTGGAACCATAAGGCGTAGAGACTTGAAATTTGGTAGAAATATTCCTTTCGCCGAGTAGAGATCAGCTAAGAATCGGATTTAAAGAAATTTCATCCGCAAGAGTTTTTTTTATAATAGAACAACGTCTGTCGCTAGTTTCCAATATTTGTTTTGTATGGACATAATATTTTCTATGAGTGAATTTATTGACGCACGTTTTGACAGTTTTGCTGTGAAACAATTTCACTAAACCAACACACAACGAAATAATTCTTGACGTTTTGAAATATTATTGACAAATTCATTAAAACAGTATTTTATTTATTATGTACAGAACAACGTCTGCCGGGTCAGCTTGTATATATTTATGCGGGAAAGTGTGTACAACATTTTGTTGCAACAATTGTACATATTACATCGCATCAGGTTTAAGATTGTCATTGCAGAGCGCTCGGCGCTGCGTGACCCCAGCGTAGCGTCGCGGGTTCCGCACGTCCGCAGTCCAGTTTTTCACCAAATTAACTACATTTCGCGAGCGCCAGCCGAAGTTTTGAACGAATCCGGAATAATTAAACAGTCGACGTAATCTTGTTTGCTACAGTCCATATTCTAAATGTTGCGGACCTGCGGAGTCTCTTGTCGGTGGATCCTTTAACGACATTCTTTATCGTCGCGCCATGGTTATATATATTTTTCAAAAATAAAGGCATAACAGGCATTTATTTTCTCAAAATTGATTCCTTTAGAATTATTTTTGATGTCATTTCTAATATACTAGATACTACTACTGCTTCGGAAACAAATGGCTCTCTGAGAGAGAAGAAGTGGCGCAAGAAACTCTCCCACAATTTTTTCCGATCTTTTTTATAAAATATACGATATTATACTGCCATTGTTATTGCTATAAAATAATCATAATCTAGTACCAGGCTGTCCGATCACTTAGATATTCAGCTGTGGAGTAATAGATATAGCTTGAACAGTGGCTGGGATTTTATTATAAAAGTGTATACATTTACCTTTAAAGCTATTATGTATCTTAATGAAGCCTACTAGAATTTGTTACAAGTGATCCCCTATTTCTAGTGTTATAATAATGAAAATCACTATTAAGAGCAAAAAGGTGACGATTTTTGTGAACATATATTAGATACTTATTTCTTTAAAATTTTCTTTGAGAGACTGTCTATAACCAAGCTGATATATATCACGAACAGCTCTCTTTTGCAGAGCAAACACTACATCAATATCAGCAACATGAACCCACACTAAAATACCGTACGTCATGATGCTGTGAAAATAACTGAAGTACACTAATCTAACGGTCGTTACATTCGTATACTCCCTAATCTTTTTAACGGCGTATGCTGCAGAGCTGAGTCTATCTGCTAGTTGGGCAATATGTGGACCCCACTGAATCTTTTTATCTAACGTGATACCCAAGAAGTCCTTAACTTATAGAACTTAAATTAGACGACCCACGCTACAGTACTCAAGTATCCCAAATAAAAGAAATAATTTGGCACGTTGAGGACGTGTTTATAAAAATATTTCGCGGCGCAAGTAATGAATTAATGAGAAATTCTTTAGCGGTGTTTTCAGGTTGATAAGATACGGGGACCCTTCAAAGAGGGTGTAAGACCTACAAGGCTGGCAACGTTCCTGCAATTCCTCTGGTGCATTCAAATAATTCAGCATGTCATAGGTTAAATGAGAACTGAAATAGCGACTACTAGAATTGAAGTGGCTCGAAGCACCTTTAGTAAAATGTAAAAAGTACTTTGTAATCGCGGTCTTAAGATTTCCTTGCGCACTCGTTTATTATAACTGCACTGTTTGAAGTTGGACTCAAAAGGTCACGAATGTGGAAGTTCTGCGGTGCGTCCATCAAAAACGCGAACTCATGCAAACCATCAAGATGAGAGAAGTAGCATACTTTGCACACTTGCTAAGGCACGAGAGCTACGAACTCCTACAACTCATCATGATGGGAAAAGTTGACGGAAGATAAGGCGTAGGTCGCAGAAAAAAATCTTCAACCAGAGGGAACAGGAATCGCGAGTGCGGCAGAACGATTGCGCCTCGCGAAGAAGAAAAAGTTAAAATTACAAAGCTGACTGCCAACCTTCGCTGTACATGTGCAGTGTGTCCAACATAATTGCATTGACAGAGAACATCGTAGGTAACTCATTATTTAAATATTTTTATTTAAAATAGGATTTGATATAATTTATAGACAGTCTCGTGCCAGATTTTGGCGACTCAACATGTCCTGAGGATGCCTCGTGTAGAGGCGAAACACGTGTCGAATTGTTTAAAGACAAATATTGGCGGAATTAACACTATTGAAAACTCAAATCATTTGGATGATTTATAGACAGTCAAAAGCTACCACCGGATTCATTAAGAAAGTCATGTTATAGTAACCTTTACCACACAAACTTTTATAAACAATACTTTTGAATTTCTTAATACATTTGTTTTGAACATTTTTGGGATCTTGTTGTAAAAGCATAACACAAAAGACTTACTAACTCGACATATAGTAGGCATTTTAACTTTATGTCCGTTCCCGGTGTTACTCGTAACATTATGGTTATGATAGTTTCTAGGAAATTCACAACGATTGTTTTGATTTCGCATTGTGCGAAATACACGAAAAGCTGCATTTGTGATGGCTTCGTGGAGAACAGAGTGACGTACACAATGTTAATATCATAATGAACCGCACAAGATACTCCGCTAACTTCCCACACCACTACAACCGCGCTTCACACCTTGCGTACCTATACACACACACATACACACAACACGCCTCCAACTACATCCCACGCCCGCGACTATCAGCCGAATATTACATACATTATAATCCCAAGATGTTTATCTCCGAACTCGTCTCGGCGATTTCATTGACTACAAACACGAGTAGACAGATCAAACACATTATAAGTTATAATACACAAATTTATAAAACAATTCTTTAACACAGCATTATCATAACACAGAATTTTATTCTAAATATCGTACTACTGAATTATTTTGAAATATATAATAGCTGGCCCGACAGACGTTGTTCTGTACATAATAAAAATTACTGTTTTTTTATGAATTTGTCAATAATGTTTCATAGCGTCAAGAATCATTTCGTAAAATATGCTCTCTGTTATTATAATGAAATTGTTTCACACAGTCAAACCGTGCGTGAATAAATTCTCTCATAGAAAATATATCCATACAAAACAAATATTGGAAATAAAAATATTCCATCTCTCAAGTTGGACTAATCTGCACTCCATGAAGTAATCTCCATTAAAATCCGTTCATTAGTTTAGAAGTTCACTGGAAACAAAGATCAGGACACTGGATTTATATAAATAAAGATAAGATACATAATTATTGAGATTTAGCCCAGTATTAATGGAGCTAAATGTATGTGCAGTATTCTAACTCAAATGGACAGAGTGAATCTTGGGCCACAGCGAACAGACGTAATGTATTTAATACACAAATATATTATCCACTATACACGACTCTGTCGTATACTTGTGAAGTCTATGTTGTATGAATCTTAACAAAAATATTTACATGTCGCTCGAGCTGGATAAAGGTGCACTTACACTGCACACCAACCTGCAGTTAGTCATCGTACTGCGTCACGCTTGTGTGCGTCCAAGACAGCCGTGTGCCAGAGCTGAGACACCGTTCTACCAGGCTACCAGCATAATAACAGCGCTCGACATAATTTCGAATGTAACATTGTTTCCTTAACGAACAAAACATGTGTTTATAGCTCTAACTACTGTTTCTCAGGCACATTCGTCGTACCGTGAAAGACTGATTCAAAACAACGTGAGACGGAATTGCTTCTGCTTTATTATTTTATTTGGAGCAAATAATTTAGGGAAATTATAACTTGCGTTATAACGTAGGTAAATTAGCCTACCATCCATGTTGCCTAGACCTTACAAACATTTAAAAACAAAACAGTAAATAAGCAGTTAGGTGGATTTCGGCTATCTCCGTTTTTAATAAGGTTATAGCCGTCACCTGTCAATCTATCAATGACTGCACGTTTTATACAATCGAGTGAATCGCGTTTTTCTTAGAGAGTTTCGCTAGTCTGTTAGTTTTTTTTTTACTCCAAATTTGTTAATTGTTAAATTCTTCATCGATATTAACTTCAAAGTAGCCGGCGCGCGAGTAGCGAGACGCAAACAGCCACGAGTGGGAGGCGCCAGTGGGAGGAACCTTTGCACAGAATGCCGGCTAAATTATAGGTACAACAAGGGCGCCTATTTCTGCCCTGAAGCAGTAATGTGTAAGCATTTCTGTGTTTCGGTCTGAAGGGCGCGCCGTAGCTATTGAAATTACTGGGCAAATGAGACTTAACATCTTATATCTCAAGATGACGAGCGCAATTGTAGTGCCGCTCAGAGTTTTTGGGTTTTATCAAAAATCCTGAGCGGCACTGCATTGTAATGGGCAGGGTGTATCAACTACCATTTGAACGTCCTGCTCGTCTTGTCCCGTATTGGCATAAAAAAAAACAATATAATACGAAACTCAATATGTATTCGTCAACGTGACAGTACGATGTGCGCTCCCGCTTCCAGTGACAGCCCCCCATTTAAAGCCACTTGTCACATTGTGCACAGATAACAGCAAGCCGGAGCTGTCACTTAAATCTCGATGGCGGCCCGGAGGCAGCGAGGATTATCAGGTCTCGCGGGCCGCTGCCAGAACGTAGCGCCCCAGATACGAGGTCGCGCATCGCGAGCACATTGCCAGTACATACAACATATTACATTATTATTTCATGTTATTACAAACCAGATCATACGGATTGATAAAAAAATTGGTTGTGTTGAGCCTAATTTGACTATTCAAACTGTTTATACAATATTTTTAAGTTGAACACTATGAGTTTTTTATCAATAACTACTTATAGCGCTATACTTGAGCCGTTGTTTCTTCAATTTTATCGTCTGATCTTTTATATTAATTATTTGGCAACAATCCTCCATCTACACACTTATACCTAGTCTTGCCATAAATAATGAAAAAAAGAAAAAATTTTCAAATAACATTTATTACTTTTACAGTGTGTTAGTTAAATACATAAATATAAAACAATTCAAAATATAAAAAGCCTATTCAAAGTTGTCTTCATCGGCTGCAATACAGTCCTTTAAACGTTGAGGACAGGACAAATGAGGGGTTTTTACAATGTATTGGCGCCAAAATGAGAAAACTCGATGAACAATCATATAAAAATGACAGATTTTTTAATTGTAATTTATGGCCAGACTAGGTACCTATATGACACCTGCATACATTATTTTCTTCGTATAAAGTATAGTAAACGTACCGTAGAATTTCTGGCATAGTTTAATCATCGCCGAGTTAAATTATTTGTCTTGCGTTTAGGTAACCTATTATCTTGTTAATAGCGTACACATGTTAATGGGTCTATTTGTACCTGTAAGTATCTGATAATCAAACAATTAGATGTCAGACATATAATTTAAGTAATTATAGCTCACTAAAATCAAGGTATAAGGGCTTCGAAGCACGGTTGGCATGTTTCGAATTTAATCTGCGAATTGATGTAATAGGGGGAGTGATCACTTACCATAAAATTGGAGCTTTCAAATGAAACAAATGAAGTTTCATCACTACCGAAGACACGTTAGTTTCTCCAGTAAATATAGGTGCGGTATTTGAACGGTAGAAATGTGCGCGACAATATCAAGCAGGATTTATCTCACTGCAGGACTTTACACTCGCGAAAAAAGAAACGCAGCGTTACTGTTTAAACCACAAATGTAACAACTTGAGACGAATAAATTGCATTCGTGAAATTAAGTATACGAGAATGCGTCAATCAGTCGTCGAGAGTCGCAAGTGATGAAAACAAAGCGAGCACCGAGCACTTGTGAAACAATAGTCGCACCGATTAATAGTAGTCCCGCCGGGGGTGAGCCCGCAGTCCGCACTGGTGCCTTGGGGTTGCTTTTGTAGAAATCTGGTTACAGATCCCACTAGCTGGACCCAAGCCATAAGACACCGGCATCTTCGCCGCATGAGAACAACCAACTGAAGCTGTAACACTTACTATCGAATTAGCCGTTCCAGAGTAAGATGCTCGACAAGTTAAATATTTTTGGACCAACACTATTCCAAAATATAGGGCTACTGTTGACAGATATATACTATAGATAATATAAGTAATAAAGTTTTTAAACCTTTTCAAAGTACATAGCACGAAGGGTGTTCTACTGTGCGATGGAACTATTGACTTAACTAGTGAACACAAATTATTAATATTATTTACGGTACTTAATAAAGTCGCAAATCGCCAGGTCGGGACTACAAGAAAGATGACCCAGTAATTGTTCGTTTGGAGTGAGCTGGAGCAATGAAATGCTGGAAGAGGATTCCTTCGCTGCTGTTCATAACATTTTCCGAGAGAATTTCTCTAAGGCTATCAAGAACAAGACACGACCAAAGGTGTAATCAACTGAGAAGGGAATATATTCTCTATCCAAATTAATTCTTTTGTTAAAATCATCAATTTAGCTCATTTATTTAAAATATTTATTAAAAAAACATGTTTATTCAAAACTTGAATGAATTATTCAACAGCAATATTGCTGAATATTGGTCAATCATTCTTAATTATTGAGAAGACGTACGTCACCTTCGAATCAGATTTTCCCATTGAAAATCTTATACAATTCGTGTCGGTAAAATTACTTTGAACATCACACTTAAAATATTTACTGTATAAAGTTTATTACAGCGTAAAAGAGGTTTTTTACAGTTTAGAAGGAAAACGGCGCGCAATTCCTTTTTATGCCATTAGATCATTAGACCGGAAATTTTAAAACGGAAACTTTGCCAACAATGGTAAGCCTCCTGCCAAAAAGCGACGCCCGAAAATCTGTTCAGATGTACTGTCGTGTGGAACAATTGGCTACTTCAAATCGATACACCTACATGCCGAGTTCAGATTTTCTTATCTCAAATTGTCTCATCTGGAGCAAAGTAAATCCAAGTGTATCTAGGCTAACTGAGCTTATATATATTTATCAGCGGTTTCAATCATTTTTGATCGGGAATTTCAGCGTTTATAGATTCGTATTTGTACTTGGCATACATATTGATTAAATCTCGGGATTGTACACACTTTGTTTTACATTTGAAAGGCTCGGATTAATATATCAATTAGGCCGGGACTCAGAGTCGAGCACGATTATGGTGACGTGACAAATGTAAGAAGATATATTGTTTTGTATTGGGGATACTCATATTACAATGTTGTTATAGCAAAAGCAATGTTATATTATATGAGTATTAGTTTATTTACTAAAAGTTAGATACCTGATGCTGGTGTTATATGATTATTTGCTTTACATTACATATATACTGTAGAGGTACCAGCGTTACAAAATATCGTAGTGCATTTTTTCAAAACTTTGTTTGAATTAAATTACACTCGAAAATTCAGCAAGATCACAATCTATTTAAAATTTTAAGTATCATTATTTTGTTGAAAGGTTATTTGGGAAAGTTTTTCATTTAATACTTACTTCTGTTGTAGAAGAAAAAGAAAAAAGACATCTACAAATGTTTCTATCAATAACGAAATCCTTAAAGTGGTGAGATACATTCAAGCGGGGCCAATGTTTCATTTTTGCAGACACATTACCAGACGATAAATTAGAAAATAGGATAGCAAATTATAAATTTTCGAGTGTAGCCTCCCTTCCTGCAATAAATATGATCACAGTGGGGACTGGGGATATAAAGGCAAAGTAAGCGGGCGTCTCAGTGCTGTCGCGGTCTGATTTATTTATGGCTTAGCGCCAGGGAACAGAAGGAAAAAAGAAAGCAATAACGAAGTTTTAAGCCTGCCGCGCCACCGTTGGACTCCGGCCCCGGATGTTGTTTCAGTGATGAAAGTATTGCCTCGAACATCGTCTTCACAAATAAAACGTTTGTAATTTAATGAAACGCCCTGTTAGCATTTATTTTATCGTCGCTCGACTTATATTCTGTACTCTACCAATTTTGATATCACCTGAACTATCGCTCTGTAAACTTTCGTGTTCTTGGTCTTATCACGGAACTCTGATGAATTGCGGTCTTGGTTTCGTTTAATTAACGTTAGTTTCGTAGTTTCTCGAAGTTAATACACTAGCTTCATCTAATTATATTGTGGTTATTTGGAACGTACTTAAATTTTTTCACAGCTTGTAAATCGAGTAAAGTTTATCTTTTACTTTCGGAAAATTAAATTTCAAAGTGGATGGTTCATAGTTCAGATATAAGTTCTATATTTAAGACCTTCAAAAACTCATTCGTTATTTAAGAAAGTGTCAGGACTCGTTACTGTGATGAAGGAGGACATTGTTGGGAGTACGTTTTTCGTAAACTTTTTCAAAACCTCTGCAAGTTTTATCATTTACATTACAGCATTACTGTGTGTAATGGCACGATTTGGAGAAACGAGAAGCAATAATTTTAATATTGCGTCGACTTTTCTAAAGTTTCGTAGGCCAATATTCAAAAGGATTTGACCCATTTGATCTCTTTATGGTTCAAGGCAATATATCCAGGTTTTGTCACCAAAGACAATATATATAATACATATCACTATCCTCCGTAATATTTTTATATCATTGTTCGACACCACTCTGCACACGGTCATGTATTACATAATGTAATATCCATCGAGTGTATTCAACATCTTTTGCACTTGGCTCATACCAATGCCATGCCTAATACAGTACGAATTTGCAGATATATAATTTATATCAGTTGCAAACATTCATTGTCGAATGATACCATTCGTACATACATACTATATTATTATACAGAAATTGAGAGGCGACCTTCGCGAAACTCGTGAGGGAGATGACGACGTTCATGCCTGAATTCACTGAACCAGGAACAACAGAGCTAGGAGATTGAGCTTTATCACTAATTTAATGCAAATTGAAGTTCTTGTTGACTTACACCACAACGAAAATCTTAAAATTCATGGCGTGAGTATATTTTCGTTATTCAAATATTTTTATTAAAAATAGGATAAGAAATAAATACATTTATGTTATAGTACCTACCCTTTACCACACAAACGTTATTAAATAATTCTTTTGAATTTCGTAATATGAACATTTTCTTGGGATCTTGTTGTAAAAGCCCCACAAAAGACGTTCGTTACTATTAATTTTCAGATTATTATTATTGTAATTGATAAATATTTCCTTGAATTTTTTGCAACTTTACAATACAACTACACCAGTAATTGTGCTTCGTAGCTTCAGTAGAATTAATTGATTCAAAATATACACCTACATTTTGGAATCTCTAAAACTATTCTGAAATTTTGCCAATGTTCATGGACCGGTAACCACAGAGATGGCACGAACAGTTTATACTTGTAAACTAGTCAAATTAGCCAATCGGTGAGGTAAAAATGAAAGTCAAAGGTGAGTCAGTGGTTTGCATAATATCAAAGTAATTAAGGATGGGTGTTCCACGAATTGGGAGCACGGCGCCGTGGCTCGTGAGTCGTGCTGCTTCACCAAGTAATACAGATTTACATAATCGCGGCGGGAATCTCATCAAGCGTCCTCGTCTGGGAAACTTCGCACACGACCGCAACTTACGTCGTCGTATACATAGATATTACGGTGCGTAAATTATAATGACTAGAATAGAAAAACTTCATTTTCAACTTTACCAATGGGACGCTCCTTTGCACAGGATGCCCGCTAGATTATGGGTACCACAACGGCGCTTAGTTCTGCCGTGAAGCAGTAATGTGTAAGCATTACTGTGTTTCGGTCTGAAGGGCGCCGTAGCTAGTTAAATTACTGGGCAAATGAGACTTAACATCTTATGTCTCAAGGTGACGAGCGCTATTGTAGCGCCGCTCAATCAATCCTTCATTTCTAGAGATGTGACCAAATAACTTTAGGATTCGTAGTTGCACAGTCGACGATAGCCTTTCTTTTATCTTCAGTTCTTTCAAGATGGAACTGTTGGTTCGAAAAGCCGTCCAATCTTCAGGAGTCGCCTCCAACACCACATCTCTAAGGTATCGATTTGGCGGCGGTCTTTCAGTCTAGGGAACCAGGTTTCAGCCCCGTTGAGAGGAAGATTGGAAACACTGACTTAATATGTTTTATTAAGATTTACATTAATATTATTACTTAATATTATTTACATTAATATATTAATTCTAATATTTAGGATGACAATATTTTGAAAGTGCCACTTCTAAAGATTAACATTACTGACATATAGTACTAAATGTTCGTTAAAGTAATGAAAACGCGTTATGGAGTGAAATTCCGGTCACATGATTCGATTGATACGATCTCGTCCGTGACAATTGTTTATACTTCAAGTCACATGATCCAGTAAAGTCAAAAACATCCCGTAAATTAATCCTGATATAGACACACCCTGTCAAGCGTGTTTGCGCTTTTTTATTATTCTAACATCTTGTTAAAACTTGTAACTTTTATGTTTGTTGCTAAAACATAATGTTTAAAATAAGATCATTAATTCCTTTCTCTCACACGAAATTTTAGTTATATTCCGCTGTCAGTGGCAACACACACAATTCTGAATAAAACATGTAGTAGACATAACAAACTATGTATTCGGTAAAATAAGAAACCGCCCGCTAGAAGGAGCTTGAATATTATGTTACTACTTTAAATATTAAAGAAGGATCAAATCTCACCCCTTTCTTGTTTTAATCTCAAGCCAAGCGCATTAGGCAACGTAACACGCAATAACTTTCACCCCCGACGCGGACGCGGAACCGAAATAAAGGAGTGCATAAATTATTAGTTCGCTAGAAATAGAATAAATAATTAGAGGAGGAGCGAGGCGATTAGAGAGACGTGGAGCTAGCGTGACAGACAGCTGGACGGATACGTAACAGTTTTTTACCGTTGAATAATTTACGTGAGCTTTTATCCCGCAGTATCGGAGGATCTAATGTAGGGCTGACTGTGCGGAGACCTTCATTACAGATTACTCCGAACGCTGCATTTTGCACGGGGTAAATAAAGGCTATATCCCGACTAATTTTATAAATGCGAATGTTAGTTTGTTTGTTACGCTTTTACGCCGGAGCTACTGAACCGATTTTTGGAGCGATAGACTAGAGCTTGGGAAAGGGCATAGCTACATTTTATCCCGGAAAAATCCATGGTTCCCGCGGGATATGTGAAAAATTGCTTATTATTTTTAAAAACCCTTCATCTACGCGGATGTCGAAGTCATCAGCATCTACTTATATATATAGCAATCTAGCATAATTTAATGGAATTAATGAATTTACTGAAATCTCCAACTACTGAGCATAAAATTGTCACATTATTGTTAGCGTTTTGCATGCCAAAGCTTTTCCAAAGTATGAATTCTGCAATTTCTTTTTGGTTTTTATTTTAACAAATCAAATTTGTTTTTCTTTAAAATTAACAAACTGGCCATATAATGTACCTCAATTCTGATTTGTCCTAAACAACTTTTTCGTAATTCAACGAAATATTTGAAGTGACGAATGATGATACAAAAGTGTTTACTTTAAGCTTAATTGAATAAAGTTTAATTGACTTTGACTTCAGTTATGTATGTCTAATTATAATTTCTCGCTATTGTAAGACCGAACAATTAGTACGCGATATAATTAACTTAGACAGTGCACCACGGCGAGAACAATACACGGAACCTTATTTTAGCTATCGTCCGAATATCGTCCAATTAGGACCGCGGCGGCCTCAGCCCGCGACCCGCGCTAACCAGAACGCAGGCGGAGTCACGAATTAACAGCTAATTGTTTGAAAATTCAAATTACAAATGTCTGTAACTCGCAAACCTTCTAACGAAACAAGTTACAGGCAACTTCTCTGACGACGTGGCAGTCTATACTATGTGTGAGTAATGTAGGGAACATCGCGATGTATTCCGCGTACTTAAAGCTATTTCATTCAAATGTGCGTTTACATCCTGCGTTCAATTTTGATACGAACATTGTTTATTGAATATTAGTCGGCATTCAAATTAATCCCGGTTTTCATTTACATTTGCATATACGAATTTCATAACACCATTTTACCCGTGGGAGGCTCGTTTGCACAGGATGCCGGCTAGATTATGGGTACCACAACGGCACCTATTTCTAAGCTGCAATGTATAAGCATTACTGTGTTTCGGTCTGAAGTCGCCGTAGCAAGTGAAATTACTGGTCAAATGAGACTTAACAATTGTAGTGCCGTTTAGAGATTTGGGTTTTTTTCAAGAATCCTGAGCGGCAATTACCATCAGCTGAACGTCGTGCTCGTCTCGTCCCTAAACATTGGTTGATCGATGGCATTGTCATAAAAAATAAAGTTTAAGTCAGTTGGTGCGGGAAGTATACCATAGCAGATCCTCTTCTAAGATGATTGAAACACCAAGTAGGTAACAGTTAACCTCATAAACTCTATAAACTAAACATACTCGGTAGGTATACCTCTAATGTTAAATTATAGGCCGATCCAAAGATGTAGATCAATCTGTTCCTTATAATATAGCCGCCGGTAATGGATCAACATTAGGTCTTCTTATTAACTTAACAATATGATTGAGGTCATCTCAGACAGTGAACGATGGTGTCAATAGTTTCTTTTATATATTTTCTATTCATCATTCTATTCATCATAGTATTTCTAGTTAAATTGAAATTGAAATATTTTTATTCAAAATAGGACTTAAAATTTAACGTATCACCCATTCGGAAAAGTATGCCTCAATCATGAGGGGAACGGGCCCAAGAAATTCAGCGGGCTTCTATTTTTAAAATAAAATATCGTTAAAACATAGCCTGAGAGCGGTCGCTTCCAATCTGTGGTAGATCATTAATAAAGTCATTTATGTTATAGTAACCTTTACCACACAAATGTTTTATAACAATTCTTTTGAATGTCGATACATATTTTGTTTTCACCATTTTCTGTGATCATGTTGTAAAAACACATACATCTATAATATAATATATTCTTTAGAACAGTTTTGATCGTCTAATACTGCCTCAGCTAGAAACAGCCGAAAAATGTGGTTTTTACACCTCTGCCTACCCCTTCGGGGATATACAGGCGTTATATACTATTATTAATGCTTATCATTCGTCAATTACATTTTATATATCGCAATCACCGATTACTAAAGCAGCTTATGACGGAAAGAATAGACTCAAATTCAACAATACATCTTTCATGAATCATATTAATATGATGACCAGTAAGTTAATATTTAATATCAGTCAATAATAATGAATACTTTACATTTACAACTTCAAGCCGGTAACTACTAATAACAATAGAAATTAATTTTCTTTTGTTCACCGAAGTAACATCACAGCAGTTTCTACAGCAGGTAGGTATAAGTAGTACCTGGGTAATGGGAAACCGGCCAGGCCTGCTCCTCGAGCCCGCAGCTCGTTGCAATTAGTGTACGATATGTACAGGCGGCATGCCGTTTGATATCAGATGTACGGTCTACGGCAGCACACGCGGGAGTGATTCCCGGAGGGACGGCGCAACGTTGCATATAATTTGAAACATCGTAGCGGACACGTAGACACATACTTGCATGCATTTGAAACATTCATGAGCACGTGTGATATGATCTGCACTGACTTAACACAATCTTGCCGTAGATACGAATAAATCTTATGAGTTACGAGTGCGATTGTTAAGGCTGGGGACCGAGCCGATGGCCTTGAGGAATCGAGCGGGTTTGGTTACCTCTCTCGCACAAGATCGCAATAGTTGTAATTCAGAATTAGAAGCATTTTTAATTTATTACAAACATAATACAATTTTCTTTACAAAACTAGGTAATGTTTAATAGTATTGGCGTACAATTATTAAATTTTCGTACAATTTTTATCCAGATTGAATGATGAGCATGGCTCCAACTGTCTATAAAAAATAGAAATATAAAGAAAAAATGAATTTTCTTCTCATATTTTGTAGATATATAATTATTTTTTTGTAATAAGTAATAATAATAATAATATTGACACACTTTTTACACAAATTATCTTGCCCCAAGTTAAGCATATTATATAGCCTGTGTTATGGGTTACAAGACAATGATATATTTAATACAATATACTTACTTAAACATACATAAATTTATATAAACATACATAAATACATTTAAACATCCATGACTCGGAAACAAACATCCATATTCATCATATAAATGCTTGCACCTACCGGGATTCGAACCCGGGACCTCTAACTAAGTAGGTCTATCTATATTTATGACGGATCTATATCATCTTATATCTCACAAATGATTAATGACAATTTGTTAATACAGTAATGTCTGTGAATCTCCCCAGAAGCCACTTGACGATAATTGCCATGACCAGGCAGCGTTACCGGCAACAAAACGCCATACTCTCCTCTTTCTCTCCTCATCAACTACACTTTCGGCACTGACAAATTACTATTTCTTTTACGAGCAAAGCTATTATTGTTTTTCGTCTTAGTCATCGACCGACGAGCGTCTGTTTATACAGACGTTAGACAAAACAATCCACCGAAAAAACTAATTAACAAAAAATGATAAACCTTTTTTATTTAACTTCAATAACTAAGTTCTTAAGCAATAATGTAAGTATATCTAAGTAATATTGAGTAGCACCGCCGCCGAGTATCACGCTTTAAGTATTTAATTAATTAATTTGCTTGTTTCGCGCCGACTCAAAATTATTTAGCTATAGGTAACTTAGATTAGTTTAAGATCTAAGTTATTAAGGTTAAAAAAAAATAGTATTTTCGGTGGATTAATTGTTTTGTTAAAAAGATTTTTATGGCTATAGGTAATCTACTAATTACTAAATGCTTAACTTTTGATTACTTTAAAAATAGCTACCAATCTTAGTAACTAAAGTAGTAAAGTAAAGGAAAACAATTTGAAGCTATTGTTTTATCTGACCTCGAGTCAAATCATAAGGTATTACTTACACAAACCTCACGATGACGATCATTCGTTTTAAGGTATTTTCTTTATAATACACGATTAAAATCTGTAAAAACTAAAAATCACCCCTTTTTCCAAATTTATATGAATAAATATTTATATTAGTTCGTCTCACCCTCGACACAAAAATACCAAAGATAAGCCGACCCACGCTTGGCCGCAGCCACCCTCCGGTGCGCGTCCGACACAAAATCACTTTTTCTTCCAATTCCCAGAACTTTGCATAAGTTCAACAATAAATCTGGGCTTATTCATTAATAACCGTCACAGATAGACAGTTCCAGAAGCAAGCGGCGCTGGAACTGACAAGTGGCGAGTCACGGCCGGGCCTCGTTCACGGCCCGCGCTCCGCAAACAAACTTTACTATTTCATATTAATTTCAATCAAAACAGGTTCTGCTATTGTGCCGCGCGCCTCTTGGAACAATCGATGTACAGTCTTACTTTTTTTATTATGAAAATAAGGGACGAGACGAGCCGGACGTTGAGTTGATGGTAATTGATACACACTGACCATTACAAGGCAGTGCCGCTCAGGATTATTGAAAAACCCAAAAATTCTGAGCGGCACTACAACTGCGCTCGTCGCCTTGAGACATAAGATGTTAAGTCTCATTTGCCCAGTAATTTCACTAGTTACGGCTCCCTGCAGATCGTAACATAGTAATGCTTACATATTACTGCTTCACGGCAGAAATAGACGCCGATGTGATACCCATAATCTAGCCGACATCCTGTGCAAAGGAGCCTCTCACTGGTACTTACATTAGCGACACGAACTTATCTCTGTACACTATTAGCAGTTCGGAATCAGTTCCCGGGCCTATATATTTACGAGATGGCAAAATTTGTGGAGGAAAATCAGTGTGCTATACTTACAGCAAAAACATATGACCCCACAGTACTAGAATACTTAGGAAAGCTGATAGGTTAGTCAATAGTTGTTTCGCATAACACTTTATTTCAGAAAAATTGCTTCTGGATGGGCATGAAAATTTTCAATAAGATCCCTGATTCATTTAAGTTGTTACCCCTTTCAAGGTTTAAAGTATCCTTACACAGTTGGCTTCTTCAAAACACATTTTATTCTATGTTTTTTTGGCCACAAAGAGTAAAGGATTTTGACAAGAAGATTATTCTTATCTTGACTTTAATTATTTATTTTATATTATATCAAATTTACATTTGTGTAAATATAAAATAAATTAATTTACATTGCAATAATTTTTTTTGATCAAGACCAAGTTTGCGTGCTATTGGTATCTAATGGCTACATAGAAGATTCTTGAAGCTAGTGTAAGACCAAATTTGAAACATCTTATTTAATTGGATTGTGGTGATGTTGCATGTTGACATATCGGGAAACTCAGTAATACTCGGAAACTTTGAAAACTATTATAGTTTTCAAAAGCATTGAAAGCCTTTTAATTTGCATTCTCTCATGTATCGAAGTTTAATAATTCGTTTTATACGTAAAATAATGAAAAAAAAATCAAACGTTAACAAATGAAAAACCTAAGACAATTTATACGTCTAGATAGAGCCTCTTTCTAGACAACGCATAATAAGAAGCAAGGTTTACTTTAATGTGCATGACAGCTACGACAGTCACTTTTTTATAGTGTGCATGTATTGTTGTAAATAGTGCTAACATCGCTAATTTTTGCGACTCGTTCACAAATTTGAAGTCAACTTAGATGTATAAATTATCACCGTAAAATAAACACTTTAAACTGCACATACAAAATAGGAAAATTATTATCCGTCACTCAAACTTCTCAAAGGATAATCCCACAAAAAAACTATATATTCCGAGCTTGCAGAAAAAAAGCTAATAGAGGTCTTTATACAAATATGCATACAAACGAATTTCTCTGTCGCGTGGCGAGCGGCGACCGTCCACGATAGTGACCGGGCCTCTCCGGTACAATCGATCTTTTTTAATTTTCCACTTCACAGACTCTCAACTATTGCCTCTATCCTCTCTTTGTATCGGTATTGTTTTAAATATTCGCCATAGTTTAATATACGGTCTAAAAATGGCACACTCAAAATATTGACTCGCAAACCAATATTAAAACTTTCTATTCACCTATTGTTCGATCATTAATTTAAGTTATATTCAAATTCAAATATTTTTATTCAAAATAGGATGTGACATCAGTTATTGAAAGTCACTAAAACTACCACCCATTCCAAAATGTATGCCTCAGGCTTGAGAAGAATGGGCACAAAAAACTCTGCGGGCTTTTTTTTCATCAAAAAATATGTTTACAAAGTAATATTGTACAATTAAACTTATTATTTAATAGCCTGAGAGCGGTCGCTCCATTCCCAATCTGTGGTATCATAAAAAGTCAATTATATTATAGTAACCTTTACCACACAGACATTATATACATCGCCCCACAAAAGTCTTACTAACTCAACTTAGCCATGTAATAGGTATTATAAGCTTATGTCTGTTCCTGGTGTTAACATTATGGTTATGACAGTTTCTAGCAAATTCACTTATGTGCCTATGAACATTATCAAGAATATATTGTGAAGCAAGACTCAACGAATTAATTAATCAGCCCGCCATCTAATAACGATACCAACACAAACAGCATCATTACCCCGCTGTAGCTCGCCGGCTCTAACAACAGCTTGATATAATGTAATATATTAAGGCTACCAACGATCCTATTACTCCTCTAAGAGCATCTTAGCGTCATTGACGCGAGCTAGATTCCCGGTGCCTCTCTCTAAGTTCTATCAAATCTATATATCTCTTACATTTATATATATTTATTTGGCTTTAGCTGGCGGCGGCTATTTTTGTTTCATCATATTATAACTATAGTAAAAGTAATACAAAGAATTCGATTGTAATATTTTTATTTTGATGCATTTAGCAAAATAGTCAATTTCTCGTTATATATACATATATATAGAAATTTGGTAGGAATATTCCTATCGCCGAGTAGAGGCCAGCTAAGAACAGATTTTACGAAATTCCACCCGGGAGAGTTTTTTTTATTTTGAACAGAACAACGGCTGTCGGGTCAGCTGCTAATATAATATAGAAATCGTCGAAGCAGGCACAACAACAGCTCTACTAGCTGATCGGCACAGTTGTGAATACTGCTTTTATCAATTAAAATTTGACGGATCAATAAGCAACTAATAAATACGTCTTTGAATGGTTTCAAAGTGTACAGTGGTCTGTATCTGTAAGGAACAACATTACAAAATAAAAATTTACGAATACCCTCAACATTAACAATAAAAGTATTAACTTTTTATATAGAGTGAAATATATAATATATATCTTCCAGAAAAAGTTGTCAACCCTACTGTTAAACTTTTGTTGATAAAACAACGACAAGGCCTTAGAAAACACTAACTTGAAGGTTCCTTTCCACGGTCTAATAGTCTGGAACATTCGATAACTAGAATGATCTTGACATTTCACTTCAAACTATTTTAATATTATATCAACTATTTTAATACTATTTCAACTAAAATGAAGTCAAAAATGAATACAAAGGTATCACAATCAATTAAACGGAGTGGCCGGCGATATAAGACTACTACATAAGTTATTTCTTGCAACAATTGCTTATAGTCATTATTAATTGAAAACTAATTAAAGTAGCGCTCCAATCTTTCTGCAATCTCATAATCGCATCGAATAAAAACTATGAATCCATTCTCGATATGGCTGTAAAAAAGCAAAAATATGAGATACAAATCAGGCTCCATTAAAGGCTCAATCCCGCGTTACATCGACGATATAATCAAATTCGATTATACGTCGAATGTGACTCGATATCTCGTAATCGAATCTGACTGCCGGCAGATTCGATTCGATATCTCGATGATTGTATCGATCGAGGCTGCAGCGAGGATAAATTAGAGTGGTGCCCGCGCGCCACCTGAACGAGCTAGACGTGTATCCCACGCAGAACCTAATAATATCTATCATCAGGTTCGCATTCCAGAACCTACAGACTGGCGCTCTGCTACACGAGTTGACTGAGCTGTTAGGATTGTCTGTGTGCGTGAATTATCGTAACATAATGCGTCTCTTTATTTATTTCAGGAAACAAACAGTCATATTCAGGCATAATTACATAGTATATAGTTCAAGTCGACCTAGCAGGAGGCTAATTTGCAAAGGATGCCGGCTAGATTATGGGTACCAAAACGGCGCCTATTTTTGCCGTGAAGCAGTAATGTGTAAGCATTACTGCTACCGGAGCTAGTGAATTACTGGGCAAATGAGACTTGACATCTTATACCTCAAGGTGACGAGAGCAGTTGTAGTGTCGCTCAGAATTTTTGGGTATTTCATGAGCCCTGAGCGGCACTGCATTGTAATGGGTAGGGCGTACCATCAGCTGAGCGTCCTGCTCGTCTCTACCCTTATTTTCATAAAATAGTTCCATTAATTATATGGAAGAAAAGTAAACATAATATTAGAGATATTAGTAAACCTAAAACATGTTTGGTGAAAAAGTATCGTAAAGTGACAATAATTAAAAATAAACTATAAGCTAAGTAATATAATATTATTTAATTATTTACATGTTCATTTTCCTAATGTTCTTTTAAGACAGTCAAAGTCAGTCTCTTGTCACATATAGATGATCATACGGGAAGTGTAGGTAAAGAAAACCTGTTCGACGTGATTCTTGAAGTCGATTTCTAGATTGAGACTACGCGAATCACAACATCAAACACCACCACCACCCTACCATGAGCACTCTCACCGCGCCAGGTCACCGGAGGTCACTGAGGACGTTAATACCAACAACAATATTTTGTTTTCAAATTAAATTTAACTTAATCACTTTAAATAACAAATTGTTTAGATTTGAAAGAGCGACATCTCAAGTCAATTTCCTAAATGTAAATGTTAATGTCACTCGAACGGTTGGCACAGTTGGATGAGCGCTCGCACGGCCGTTTGCAGTGAATATAGTATTAAGTCCCTTATGTCAAAGTTATATATATACTTCTTAACATTTATAACGTTAGCCTTTTAGAGAAATAAATACACTAGCTATTCTCTCTTGTTATAGAGATAAAAATATCACAAATAAAGATATTTTTTTAGAAGTAGTAGCAAATTTAAAGTTGAAGACAGCCTCATTTCAATAACCTTTAATAAATGGTATTTTACGTTTTACAATATTTTTAAACGCTCGGATTACAGATTACATATCAGTCCCTAACATATATTTTTTTCTTATCTCCCAGCTAACTAATTGCAGAACATAAGGCCCTCAAAGATGATCATTTCACGATACCAGATACGTCTTAAAATGTGAATAGCAGTTTTTTTTAATGAAAATAAGGGGCGAGACGAGAAAGACGTTCAGCTGATAGTAATTAATCCGCCCTACCCATTATAATGCAGTGCCCTTCAGGATTCATGAAAAACCCAAAAATTCTGAGCGGCACTATAACTGCGCTCGTCACCTTGAGACATAAGATGTTAGGTCTCATTTGCCCAGTAATTTCACTAGCTACGGCGCCCTTCAGACCGAAACACAGTAATGTTTACACATTACTACTTCACGGCAGAAATAGGCGAGGTTGTGGTACCCATAATCTAGCCGTATTCCTGTGCAAAGGAGCCTCCCACTGGTGCAGAATGCAGTTTCTATAGAACTATGAAGTGGAGACATAAAAATATAACTTTTTCTTCTCATATTCCATAATATTTTACTCATATACTATTTAACATATAAGTACATATGTACTTATCATCGCATTTTCATCTTAATAATCTAAAATTTAACGATCATAGCGGGTATAAGTACTGGGCGAACTGTAAACGATGAGACTGGGTTATTATGTAGCTCTGGCCCGTTCGATGCGCAAAGTGAATATCATTTTTGTCGAAAGCAATTTGGCTAATTGGCTTAGCTCTCGCTTTGGCAATACCGTGAATAATTCCGAGACGTTATCGTAAATCTCTGTTAGTGGCTGTTAAACTTAAATAATCGTTCACGCCGCGCCGCGTTCAAGTTTGATCCCTTCCGAACGGTTTAATTCGACGGCGCAATAAAAACTCACATTAAAATGTATAAATTGTAACCGTGCGATATGTGTGCGAACTGCTGAGAGAGTCACGCCCACCGTCACGGGAGCCGTGTGCGAGGCGCAGGCGGCGAGTTATGTTCGTGATATAAAAATCACTTTATTTGTGCTTTATTGTTTATGTTGGCGATTTCAATTGTTTTAAACGGTTATTTGTTCAGCGAGTTTCATTTTATTACGGTTTGATTGTTGATGTTTATTTTGTGCGTGTCTATTTATACCCGCTAGCTATACTAACACTCGAATAACACACACCTTATATCTCTTGTTAGTTCTCTCTTCCATATCTTCGCATTAAAATTATTGCAAGATAAAACTGTTTGATTTTCTTTCAAGAGAGCAGATCAATTTATCATATCATTACCCTTGAGTTGATACATTATCTTGTATAACAATTGTCAATCAACATTCTCAAAATCTTTTCCGTTGTATTCAAAGAGAGGCATAAACATTTAACAGAAAATTTTATGATCGATGCCTGAATCCAACCCGCGAACCTCTCGCGTTCTGTGCGAGTGCACTTCGTACTGAGCCCACCGTTCGAGTGAAAAACATAACAAATTGTACAGTACAAATGAACTGGCCGCAGTAATGATGGTGGTAAAAGGACCTAAAGCGAGCTTATTGTTCAGAAGCTCTTAAAGAAGTTGTAAATCATAAATTCCCTATCAAACATTGTCCACAGCTTCAACATGGCAGAATCGCAAGTCATCATTAAATTAATATGCACGGGAAGGCCGCCCTAACTAAGTTTTCATAGCGCATCCAGTAAAGAAACGGAATAAAATATAAAACGTAACAACAGCTCGGAAAAAAAGTATGAACGCTCATTAAGAGGGCCGCGGACGAGGTCCCGTCCGCTCCGACAGGGCGAAGTGCGGAGTGCGGCCACATTCAATGAGGGTCATGCTGCGAAGAGTACCGACCAGCACCGAGAGTATCCTCTAATGAGATGTCATTCTAATTACACCATACAGCGACTAGCTGCAGCCGAAACTTTTAATGAATGTTAGCTTTTAATTAGTTTACTACTAGATCCATGATTAACACAACTATATTTACTGGGGCGTTTCTGTCTGCGTCAAGAGCTTAAAAGGATTAATATTACAAATAGCACCTTCCATTATTGACTCAAATTAAAGTCAAATCGTGGTTTACGGGGGATGTTCATCGCACTTAAGACAGTACCGAAATATCTGGAGGTCTTTTGTTTATGACAATAAGATAATTGATACGCCATGCCCATTTCAATTTCAGTGCTGTTCAGGATTCTTAAGAAAACCCAAAAATTCTAAGCGTCACTACAATTGTGCTCGTCTCCTTGAGACATAAGATGTTAAGTCTCGTTTGCCCAGTAATTTCACTAGCTACGGAACCCTTCAGACCGAAACACAATATGCTTATTCGTTGTGGGACCCATAATCTAGGCGGACTACTGGCAAAGGACCCCTCCCACTGGTAAATCATCAAGGTCATCGAAAGCCTTCAAATCACGCAACATATTATCCCATAAATGAGTGCTTTCATAATGTGATACCGACACATACCATCTATAAGACCGCTATATATAAAATTTATAATGAAAGGTGAAATTCTGATGAAATTATATTGGATAACTTTGCAGGCTGGTCCGAGTCCGCAGAAGTAACCACAGAGATGCGGCTTCCGATGCTGGTTGCATTAGAAGCCGTAGCAAAGCTGCTTCAAAATACGATATGTGTAATGAAAAATAATTAATTTAGAAATCTATGTTTAACATCTTTAAGGCTAATCAAATGCTAACTACTAGCATAGAAAAGGGATTGAATAAGGTTTTTTAAGAATATAAGGGACGAGACGAGCAGGACGTTCAGCTGATGGTAATTGACACGCCGTGTCCATTACAATCCAGAGCCGCTCAGAATTCTTGAAAAAACCCAAAAATTTTGAGCGACCCTACAATTGCGCTGGTCACCATGAGATATAAAATGTTAAGTGAGGCACCATGCTCGCGCACCGGCGGTTTTTATACAGAGCTTATGGCGATTTACTTGCCTATTAAAATACTTGTCAATAAGTAATTAAATAAATAAATACATTAACCCAAAAAAGGCAAATTCACGAAATATTAAGTTTTAAACACTTGAATCTCATAGCAGACTAAGAGCCATCTTCTCAACTCTTACTGTATCCGGCACTGAGATCTAGTGTTACTTTAAGAAATGCATTTATTTATACAGAAAACAAAATATCTACCAGAATGATGAACCTAAAACTAAAAACCTTAAAAATATAGTATCATAACTAAAATATATTATTTAAAGGAGTCCCTTTAGGCAAGGTTCCGAAGATACTGGCAGCGTTCCCCCTTTGAATAGCTAGACTAATTCTTTGTCCGAGGTAGCTGTCAGCTCTTCGGTCGCCTGTGAAATCGACTAACCTTTTTGCTATTTCCAAAATTAAGAAATAATTTGAATAATTGATATAATATTAATACAAGAATTAAGATTTTCAATAGATGATCTATTTATATATTATTATTTATGTTTTCTTCAGGATAACATGTTTTAGTGATTAACATCCATCCCTACTCTCTAGTATTATAGTAAATAGTTACCTGGGCTTGTGGTAGGTGGGGTTGCTGTTAGTCTTGAGGATGTCAGCGTTGGGGACGGACGTCGGCAGCGCGTGCTCCCGCTCCAACTCGCTCTCATAGCTCTCCAGTGGGACGTGCTTGCCGGGCAAGGGATCCGCTGTGGACAATATTACGCTTAATTAACAAAATGTGACAAAAATAACTGTCAACTGTATATCGAGGTAGCCTAAGAAACACCACCCACATTCATATATTTCATGGAGTTACCGTTTATAATTTAAACCTAACTGTCGTACCGCTCGGCCAAATATTTTAATAAAAAAAAGATATTCCAAATGTAGTTATTTATCCGCTCAAGATAGCCTGACAGCACCAGGTTGATATTAAATAAATAATCATTATTGAGAACTGACTCCACTCGCCCTGATAAAGGACTTCCGAATGGCCCGAACCTAGTGGGTGCCCACGCCGATAAAGCCGTGTTAGTAAATAATAAAAAAAATTATCCCAAATTCGTTCTCTGCACCCTCGAGAACCTCGGATAGGATATCCATATTGTTGAAATCATAATTTGCCGCGGCGGCCAAAATAATAGTTTGATAAATAATAGCTGGCAACGGCCGCGGCGCCTCTATCGTCTCGCTTTTTCGTTTCATCGAGATTCAAATCACAGTGATTCTGCAGAAGTTTCACTTCAAAAAGTGGAGTTCGTGATTCAGACGGTAACAATATATACATACAATAAAATCGTTGCAAAATAAACTCATTTTGAATTTATTCACTACATTTTGAATTTATTTAAAAGAATACTTGCTGTGTGTTTTAA
This sequence comes from Leptidea sinapis, assembly GCF_905404315.1. NCBI lineage: Eukaryota > Metazoa > Arthropoda > Insecta > Lepidoptera > Pieridae > Leptidea > Leptidea sinapis. Next base: position 3,501,705 of record NC_066297.1, read on the forward strand.
CATTATGTCGGGACAAGAATTAGGCTACAATATTATCAAAACGCGCTGACTCAGCACTTTGTAACAAATAAACTATCATTTTAAGCTCATAGTTTTTGGGTTATTCAAGAATCGTGAGCGGCACTGCATTTTACTCAGCCGAACTAATCAATTACCATCAGCTGAACGTCCTGGTCGTCTCGTTATTGTCATAAAACAAATATAAACTCCAAGAATTATAGGTCAGTATTTATCAAATAGTCTATGGTATGGAGATCTAAAATTTCATCATAACATTGGATACGCAGCCGAGCTGAGATATCAAACTGGCTCATAAGAAATCAGAACACGAGCCGGCGACTGTTGATCGCAATTATTTACAGTTCTCACGGGTTATCAAATTCGACGGTCGTGTACCGCTGATAAAGAGTATTGTTCTTACTGTCTGTGGCAGGGTTGGCACGGCCAACAAACGCTTCAATTTTTTTTTATGAAAATAAGGGAGGAGACAAGCAGGACGTTCAGCTGGTGGTAATTAACACGCCCTACCCATTACAATGCAGTGCCGCTCAGGATTCTTGAAAATCCTAAAAATTCTAATCGGCAATACGATTGCGCTCGTCACCTTGAGACATAAGATGTTAGGTCTCATTTGCCCAGTAATTTCACTAGCTATGGCACCCTTCACACCGAAACACAGTAATGTTTACACATTACTGCATCACGGTAGAAATAGGCGCCGTTGTGGTTCCAATAATCTAGCCGGCCTCCTGTGCAAAGGAGCCTACAACATACAAAATAATTTTGAATTATTCTTTGGGAATTTAATGACACTGAGCTACCACGCGCGGCTTCCTAACGCTAATTTGGGCAAAGGGAAAAGTCGGCTCTAGGGAGCGCAATCAGTCAGAGCAAAATTTAAACACAATTATATTTATGTATATTGTAAATGTTATTTCTTTACACAACATACAATAAAAAAACAGGTTGTATTATTACTTATTATTAAACTGAATCTAAAATTAGCGTTAGCGACTAAGGGGTCCGTTGTCTACATCCGGGAGGCATACGCCCCGCTATGTAGACATGTGATTTAAATTTTCAATTTCATATAATGCAGGTTAATTAGACTTGCGGTAAAGGAAAATATCCTGAGGAAACACACTTGCGCAGACATTCAAAGGTGACGGTGTGTGAAGTTTTCCTCCTCGTACTGAACCAATCTGGTCGACTAGGGACTCGAAAGGGCATGAAAAAGGGTTTCTAGTCGTAAAAAGATTGTTAATGTAAGCAAGGCTGTTAGAATAACGATTGTGCTTTAGATGTAATAGTTAACATTAAATTATTGCGATGCATAAAAATTATTAAACTGTAATGTGGTAGCCCTGACGCAATGTGTCTGTTACCAGCGTTGGTATTCGTATACAGTGCCCTTTGTCTGCGAGCAGCCACGTTACCACGTGACCCACTTCCCCTATCTAGCTATCCCCCCCAGAGCCGACAACTCAGACCTGGCAACGAGGACATCGAGCCGTACCGCGTGCGTTACCTTTCCATCTGTCGGCGAGTATACGACATGTTGCGGTACAACTCATTCGAGAAGGCCAATCCTGATATTCGGTACTCGGTCTTCGCTCGTGTGGGATTCAGGAAAATCGCACTCTCACGGGAACTGTAAGTCTATTACCAAAATCGAAAGCCGAAGTTTCGGTCCGAAACGAAAGAACGACGAATTTCAAATTAAATCCTATTACCAAAGTAGTTCGGATCCGAATAGTGCGGATGGATTTCGTATCTGAAGCATAGAAATAATTATAAAAAGTGAAGTTGTAGTTCCGATCATAATAATGTTGAACGTTGAAAATGTAAACGTCAAATGAATATAAGGTAAACGAAAGACAAAATGTCTTATCGCGAACTTCGTATCGATCTTCGGGTCCGAAACACTTTCGTAGTAGAAAGATGTACGTTCCGTCAACCGAAATTTCGTATTTCGACTTTTGGTAATAGGGCTCCTGTAATAGTTTCGAGATATAAAGTACTTTTGTCGGACACCTGACAAAGGGTGTCCACAATTGTATGTTCATTAATTGGGCGGTAGTTAAGACATGAAAGCATTACGAACAATAGTTGCCGACTGATTTGCAACTTCGGCTCTTTTTTATGAAATGGTACTTTATACACCGTGCCCATTACAATGCAGTGCCGCTCAAGATTATTGAAAAACCCAAAAATTTAACAAAAATGAGCGGTGTCACCTTGAGCTATAAGATGTCAAGTCTCATTTGCCCAGTAATTTCACTAGCTACGGCGCCCTTCAGACTGAAACACAGTATTGCTTACACATTACTGTTTCATGGCAGAAACCTAAACACATACTAAAGCTATTTTCCGAAGCAAAACATGGGAAGCCAGACATTTCTTATTGCGTCTAGTAATCCAACGTGCCCGCAGCACATTGGATTAGAGTACACGACCTAATCAAGACTTGTTTACGTTACGTATAAACATCATCAAGTACCGAGGTATTTATATTTACCCCCCCCCCACACACACAAACAATACTGTCTGAACATACAGAGATATGATGTATTGAGTTTCTTCATAGCTTTTAGGAACTGGCTCGCTCATATAACGGTCGCAACTTGCAATTCTCATGATTCATGGTTAACTGATGATAGTGTAAATTTGAAGTCTGTCCATCGATTTTATTTAAATTATATTATTATTTAAACCTAATTATCTGGGGGCCCGCCCTCAGAAGCATTTCAGGCCATTTTCGACCCCCTGTAGTTGGGTGGTGGGAAAACATTAAATATTTTCAATAATGATATGATCACTATAAGATGTTGTTAGGTTAGCTAATTATGTAATTACTTAAGACAGAAGGACGCTTAAGTATGGACGAAATAAATTGACTGACTTGGTATTACATGGATCTCATAACCTTTTAACATTAGAAGAACTGAGTTAACACATGGATAAATTACATTACGCACACTATACGATCTCCACGTACATACTTATTGGGTACCTACTGCCTACTCAGGGTTGAGGTGCGCGAATAAAACAGCAGGCAACATTTTCACGCACTTTACCTATTTATTTATTTATTTATACTTTGGGCTTTTATTTATTTATATTATTACTAGTTGACCCGACAGACGTTGTTCTGTATATAATAAATAAAATAATGTTTTTATATGAATTTGTCAATAATATATCATAACATCAAAAATTACTTCGTAAAATATGCACTCTGATAATGTCGTAATGAAATTGTTGCACAGCAGAACTGTCAAACCGTGCGTCAATAAATTCTCTCATAGAAATTATGTATGGATACATCAAAGGAAAAACAAATTTGTTGTTTTTATTTAATTTAGCAGCATTTTCCTATTTATTCAACCTTTTAAACCTTCTCTGGACTTCCACAAATAATTCTAGACCAAAATTAGCCAAATCGGGTCCAGACGTTCTCGAGTTTTAGCGAGACTAACGAACAGGAATTCATTTTTATATATAAGATTTATACTTTGGGTCGACCAATCTTAAAAAGCCAAAGCTACCTTACAATCTGCACAATGACAGAAGACTTGAACAAAGAAGAAGAATAAAGAATAAACTTGGTACATAGGACATTTTGGAGATGAGATTTTTTTTTTTATGCTATCCCGTGTTTGAGAGGGAGTCGCGGTAAGCGATTGATAACCGACCGCTGATCTACCTCGAGGTTTTCGCGCGCCCGTCGGTATTATTTCGTAGTTAAACCGCAAACTAATACACACCCGTGCTTAAGCCGATACAACAGAAAACGGAAAAATAAATAAAAAAAAAAATTATCATATTTTAACTACCGCATAGACTACAGCGGTAACAATGCAAGAAAGCTTTCGTAAACGATTAAATACACAAGAATCTAAGTATACATAAATAGTAAGCCTCATTATTGTACTTAATAAAATTTATACATCATAATTGCCAGCCATTAACGCAATCAAAACACATCCTTATCACAAACATCCTAAACACACAATCGCATAAAAAGTAAGCATTCTGAAAACGGAAATAACATTTCTACCCTCATAAAATTATTTGTACAACAAAACCTCAACATTTCACGAGAATTGTACACTTTAACAGTGCTGATATAAAGGCGATAATAGCGTGCACGCGTGTTCGTCGTCTCATAACGCAGTAGCGCGGTGTAGAGAGTTGAGACAATGCGGAATTTGGGCACGATAACCGCCCCACGCATATGTCGAGAGAAACCGCTATAAATGTTGCTGAAAGAATACGACACTCACTTGAATCATAACATTATATAAAGGCTCTACAAAAAGCTCCATTGAGGCTTTCACATGGCGGTGTTTATATGAGGCGAGAGAGAATATTGCTTTTGGAGCGAGTTGGCATTAAAGTGAACCCAAGCCAATAAGTCCATAATGCTGTTTCACCTGATTCCTGCCGTCGATTTCCATCTTCGTACGACATGCCACAAATTACAATATCTTCCCTACCATCCAGATGGATGGCGTTCCTCCTCAGTGCAGGTTTCGAAAAACTTTCTTAAACGCACAACCAAGCTGTGGAATGAGCTTACTTGTGCGGTGTTTCCAGGATGATGGGACATGGGTACGAAATGGGACGAAAATCGCGTAAATACACCTTTCTGCAAGGCTAGCAACGCTCCTGTGATGCAAGAGAATGTGAGCGGCGGAGATCACTTAACATAAGGTGACCTCGTTTGTCGTCTTCTTCCAAAAAAATGTTCCTTGTTTTAGTAGTCCATCTGCGCCACCATAACACACATTTTCCAACACGTCGCCTCTGAAAATCATCTTTATACAAATATTATATTGTACAAATGGAGCAACATTTACTTCGAACTGTCCACCAATCTTTATGTTTTATTATGTCAGTCTTCACGGGACACACAGACAGAAAGACAGACCTTTATCGTGTCCACACGGATGCAATCAGAGACCCTTTACAGCAGAACACATAAAACCCAAAGTCATTTGTACAACATACTGCATCGTGTACAATTATTTCCCGGCAACTTTTTCACTCCGCCCATAGTACCGCTGTGCGCGGCTCATTTAACATTTACGACAGAGCTAATAACAACAATTATCATTCCATCGCAACGTACTCAAAGTCTAATAAACTTTATTCAATTAGGCTTAAACTTTTGTCGTTTGAATTCTCACTATAATCCCTACTAATATTATAAATGTGAATGTAAGTTTGTTTGCTACACTTTTACGCTACTGAACCGATTTTGATGAAATTTGGTACAGCGATAGACTAGAGAGCTTTGGAAGGGACATAGGCTACATTTTATCCCGGAAAAATACATGGTCCCCGCGGGATATTTGAAAAACTGAAATTCACGTCGTCGAGCTATAACTATACTAATAGTAGGTTTAGTTTGCCATAGCAATCTTCGCGGACGTCAGCTAGTAAGCTTTAAATATTTCATTAAAATTATTGAATCTACCATATGTTCGGAAAAATTAAAGCTCGTGAGAAGAACTTCAACGGCCACTCTTTAAAAGCAAACAGAGTATTTTACAAATGGCTGTAATATAAATAACAAATAAGTTAGTAAGGTGCTGCATTAAATATTATATGAATCGTGTTCAAATACCGGCGCAATACAAACCGGTGCAGTTAGCGCGCGGATAATGAGTCATTCGTATTAATGTGAACCATAAAGTAATGAATCGATAACTTTTTTGCCGTTACACAGTCATTGCACACTTACGGAGGATTTAACGGGAACCTTACCAACGTCTGTCTATCTTGTGACTAAAGGTACAAACTAAACAAATAAAGTTTTATAAATATCTTTGTTTCTTCATATTTATTTGTTTAATATACCATCTGTTTTAGATCTAAATGGTTACTACCCGCCGCGTACTGACGGAATGACTCTGGTGGCTTGGGCACGGGGAAGGGCACTGGTCTGGGACGCGACTTTCGTCGACACTCTGGCTCCTTCTCATGTCCAGGTCAATGAGTCTCAGATAATTGTGCTGTTTGGTGTTGCGATACTTGGCCCGTGCGGCCCAGAGGCGCGGAGAATGTACAAAGTACTATCTTCTCGCCTCAATAGGGCTACTGGCAACCCAAGCGCTGGCAGCTATTTTGGTCAACGGATGAGGCTCATCATATCCAACGTGGAAATGCTGCCAGTATACTTGGTTCGCTTCCCCGTAATGATAATTTTAATTTTATGTAATCATAGTATTGTAAATATAGTTATAAAATGTTTTGTTTGAATAAATATAATATATAAATATTTTTTTGTATTTTAAATATTAACGACACTTGATCACTGTTTCCCAATTGTTTACTCGAATAATCAGGATGCTCAAACTCTAAATAGATTCACATTCCGTAACGAAAGTTCACCTTTTTAACTGGAGCAGCTGTTGGATTTGTTAATTATGCCACCAGTGACTACCACCCTCTGGGTCGAATCAAAAATAAAATAATTTTCTATTTTCAACTTAAATAATGCTGCGCCAAGGCTGCGCCTTACAATGTCAAAATTAGACCATACATTTGAAGAGATTGTGATTCCACAGCATGACCGAATCATTAAGCAAAATATAATAAAGTATAATTAGATTTGAGACCACGTATTAACTCAAAACTAAAATCTTAAATATGAACATTTTGATTGAAAATTGGTTTTAAAAGCACTTTCTGAACGTCATAATTTATTATACCACACGTTCGAAAAGATATTCCTCATTAACACAATTTTCTTCTTTGTTGTCACAAATATATTTTATCGACTTGCGTTGTATTTTTACTTTTTTGTTATAATAATTAAAAATTTATTGATATTCTTTATTAGATTAACTAAATTTGACAACAAATGAACAAATAGCTGGAAAAACCAGTTTACTCATTCGTTATTTATTTAACCTTTTTTGTATCGACCGATGTAGGTATCTCATGACGAATGCTATATAACATACACTTGCTGCTTTCGTAATGCTTTTTAACGATAATGATTTCAATGACTCAGAGGCTGCTATTGTGTTTGTAACACATTAGCGGCTTCTGAATCATTGAAACCGATTGCTCGTTCAATGATCGACATGTCATAGATGACTAACTCAGAAATTACAAAATACCAAACAAAAATATAAATTCTGAAATATTACAAAAAAAAAATTATTGAAACAGTACCTCAAGAAGTTCCGTTTCTACGCTAGCTCCGCTCGTCTCATTGTGTCATAAGATGTTAAGTCCCGTTTGCCCAGTAATTTCACTAGCTACGGCGCCCTTCAGACCGAAACACAGTAATGTTTACACATTACTGCTTCACGGCAGAAATAGGCGCCATTGTGGTACCCATAATCTAGCCGGCATCCTGTGCAAAAGAGCCTTCCACTGGTTATATACCTAAATAATAATGTGAGACTATATGAAAATGCACCATTACCGGAGTGAATTTAAAGAGAAAATTGAGAAGGACGCACTAGCCCCATGACCGGAAAAGCTATTAATACATAAAATATTGATCAATGTGGATACATAGTGAACAATGCTTGAACAAATAGATTGACAACTAGACGAAGACCTATACCTACCGGTCTTTCCCTACATAGGACCTCGTGGAAGGGACAGCATGAAATACCTATTTCATTTAGAACAAGATAGGAAGTAGTTCACAGACATCCAACCTCCAGTAGTGGAAGAAGGAAGCTAAACTACACCGATGTTCACCCAGGTTTAAGTCCGTATTCGCGCCACCATACAATCCGGTTCCGAAGTGCAATTATCTGTTTAAATAATATACTTACATAACATAGCTGTTAAAGCTCACTTAGCTTAGTTAGCATAATTAGATGCACGCTAATCTTCGTGAACTTTGTTAAGCTAAGCGAGATAAGCTGTATAGCTTATGTTTAAAACAAACTGTATTGTAAAAACTATACTTAATTACAATAATAAGAATTTACATAAGTAAATCTAAGAAAATGTATGGGGAGGCCTGTGATAAAAAGATATTCTATCGATAATTAATATCGGTGATGGTGGGAAATAGATTATATTCGATATTTAGTTGAAAGATTATTTTATCTATTTATTCACTTGGTAATCTTGCAGCGATACAGTTGGATTAAAAATAAAAACATATTTAATAATATGGCCAAAAATGGGTTACACGTTTAGAATTGCAATAGAAGGTCAAACTGTTCTTGTGTTGTTTTATGTGTGAGGGTGTGCGTGTTTATTTTACTCTGTGCATTTTTACTATTTTATATTTTAGTTTATATTTCGACATATCAAATAGATCTAAGTTAAAATTATCCTTGTTACAATATGTTAGCTGAGTTACGAGCATAATTCGTCCTTAAATATGGCATTTGAAATAATTTGTATTTCGTGTTCGATACTGGGTGGTATACTCAAATAATATTTATGTAAGTTGTTCGCTGCAATCTACTTTATTCGATGAATGATGTCGTGAAGCAATATAATGTCATATTGTCTTCTTCTCTTTTCTAACAGGTCTAATTTGAAATATTTACACACATCATTGAAGCTTTTGAATCTTTGGAAATACAAATATATAATAAAGTTTTCATGTATTTTCTCAATATTACTTAAGTGTATTTTATAACAAGGAGACCATACGCGTAATAAAATGAACTTGGAACATATGCGAGGTAAATATTCTTTTAATGCAGTCCACATCATTGAATAAGACACAAACCCGATTGATAAATCCTAATTATTATATACACTATATCTGTGATTGCCTCTATATGTTCTATTGATTCGATAGAATCTATTTGCAGTCTAGTCGAACACCCAAGTCACGCACGGTTTGGTTCTCTTAATAGGAGTATCATTTATAAAATAGGTATAGTCTATTACTTCGTTAATTCTGTTTCTTTTATAAAAATTACAATGTTTGTCCGGATCTTGTTGAAATTTGTGGCAGTCATCAATATTATTTATTTTAACATATAATTTTTTGTCGTCAGCGAAAGTTACGTAATTTGCAGCGTCTAAATAGGCATTAGTATCAAAAAAGGTAAATAATAAAAAGCAATGGTCCTAGAATAGATCCCCTGAGGAACTCCTGAACTAAACTAAAGTCAATACGAGCACTGCCAATTGCACTTGCTTATCTCCTGTATATATTATAGGATTAAAACCATCTATAAATGTGTCCGCGTATACCTAGAGTGCGTAGCTTATTAAGTAGAATGACGTGATCCACTCGATCAAACGCTTTTACTGAATCACTGTAGATTACACCTACTTAATACCCCTGATCCATACTTTGGAAAATATAATTTATAAATAATACCAGATTAGTTTTAGTTGATCGGTTCCTTATAAAATCATGTTGTGCATCTGGAATAGATTTTTTAGATTATTGAGCTTACTGTGTGAAATATTATCTTTTCAAAATCCTTACTAAAGCTATGGTAATAGAAATTTGCAGGTCTCTATTTGGGTTTTAGACAATTTTTGCTTCTTTTCATATATTTGGAAAAGCCTTAAATACATTGCAGACGAAAAATATATGGTGTAGACTATAGAGGCTTAGTTAATGTCTTACCATAGCTGTAAATAAAAATTGATGGAATGATATTAAATGAAAAATACTATAAGTATGTAATATAAGGGAATCGGCCAAAATCATATGTTCACAACACTTCCGCCGGTGGTGAGGGCGACCGGCTAAGGAATTTCCACAAAATAAGTGCCATTCCCGAAACAACCATCATCTATATCTCACTCTTAACCCAGTTATTTAGCGAAAGCCTCTTTAGTTAATTCTTGGGTTACCTCACTAATAAACCGTTTTCGGAAACGACTATCAGGATAATTATTATTTCTATCAACTATCAGACTGGGAACACTTCCCGTAAACTCAGCAAATATAAATTAATAACAAGTTTCATCCGAATAGCCGATTGTCACTAATAACTATTCGAGTCACACTGAGTCCGCAATCCGCGTCACCACCGAGACTAATAGCAATTAATAAATGTGCCGACTCATCGCCCAATCAAAAGCCCGCACTCCCCGGAACACTTCAATTGCATCGAAGACTTAAAGGCGGTTCATACCGACCGCCGACAGCCCGCACTGACGTTTAATTCACTAAATCCTTATTAATATAAATATATGTACCGTCATAATACAAAGATCATCCCTTGTAACCCACTCTTGATCTAGACTCTAGAGTCTAGACAATGGTACTTCCGTGCCAGATTATTACTCATGTACTTTTTTAATATACAGATATAAGTACCTTTTTTATCCCCCGTACGAATGCAGAAAATAACAATATTAGATAACAACCATAACCAATATTTAACAAAATTTGTACAATACAGTGCATAATGTAAAACATACATTTTATAAACGTATTACAAAAAAATATTAAAAGTACCTTACAACACGCTGCATGTTACATCAACTCATTCTACCGAAAGTTTATTTCCGTTATGTAAAAACTTTACCTTCGCTTCTTAGAAACTACAATCCGATCGGGGAGTAAGATAAAGTGCTTTGACACAAGTTAGAGTTTTTCGGCCGTTCCCAATATTCAGTCTATCTCTTACTTGGGATAAAAATCGTAACTATCGTTGACTTTTCTGTCCCAATAAGCTTATCGACGGTAACTCAACTTATCCGTGCACGCCGTCTATCAATGGGACGACGTATAGCTTACCAGCAATATAAAGTTTGTATGGAAATTGCAATTCACGCGTCCCAATATAAGGCGATAAGAATGACGTATCGGGTATATTGGGACAGCTTCAGATTATTGACAGCTAATTACTGACAGGAGAAGATAGTAATTTATCTCTATCTGTAGATAGTATATTGGGAACGGCCGTTAATGTATTTGAAGCGCTACGCCACGCGCGCTACGTCGAAGCGATGTTTGTGAGGGCGCCTCAAGGCTCGTGTTTTCGCCCGCTAATTGAAGCGGAATGGCCGAACGGAATTATTAATAATTGAATAATTTGTCCGACAATCGTTCGGTTAATAAGTATTATCGCGGCAATATCTCGTCCATTGTTGACGCGGGTTTCATTTAAAAGCCAACAAAAAGCATTTGGTAATTATTTCGCGGCGCATAGTTCGTTATTTTGCTCTCATTGTGAATTTTATGTGAATATTTTTGGAACGCGAAGCCCAGTTAATTATTCATCTGACACCGGAGTGAACCGCAAAATATGTGCTGATTTATTTACGAGTTCAAAGTTAACAGACGCATTGTTAATGACACACAACGCTCTCTTCTGCTCTCGCATATTTGTGTCTCTATAGTAACACTAGTTACAACATAAGTAAAATATATTCATAGTAATTCATCCACTTCTTACCATAGATTATTTTTTGATCAATAAACTAAACTTTAAATATTAAACAACTAAATCTGATAACGTACTATGGGAGTAGGTACTTGTAGGGGAGTAATCGAGAAATAAAGTCAATCCAAAACAAAATAAAATTTTAAAACAAAATTTTATGAACGATGCGGAACTCGAACCCGCGACCTCTCGCGTTGCGTGCGGGCGCTCTTCCAACTAAGCCAACTGTTCGAGTGACGTATCGTTGATAAAATCTTGTACGCTTTGTTCAACTCTCAGGTTGTGGCTTCATCTAAAGGATCTACTTTACAATTGATAACCTGCTCAACCCCAATATTTGCATATCAGGAAATTGACTGGACTGTTTTAAAATTTTATTTGTGTAATTAATCCCAGAAGTGAGGGTTACCACTTTAAAACATAACAAATTGATCAATCCAATACCAACAATGCACACAATATACGTATTGGCTCTGAAAATATGATACTAAACTTCTGTTGTTAAGAATTCACGAAGATAAATTTAAATAAGGGTTATAAAATAAATATAGAACATAAAAAGTAACGGGCACCCTCGCTCGTGTGAGCCGGACCGGACATAAACAAGCTGTACCTTCGTCTACAAATGCAAATTAGGATAAGCCCCGTCTGCTCAAATATTTGGCAGCTCGGCCGAGCACAGAGCGACTTATCCAGAGACAATGGCGCCGTGAGGTCTATTACCAAAATCGAAAGCCGAAGTTTCGGATCCGAATAGTGCGGACGGATTTCGTTTCGGAACCATAGACATAACCATAAAAATTGAAGTTGTAGTTACGATCATAATAATGTCAAACAAAGAAAAAGTAAATATCATGTGAAGTTGGGAATAATTAAAAGAAAAGGCAAAATGTCTAATCGCGAACTTCGTATCGATCTTCGGATCCGAAACACTTTCGTAATAGGAAAATGTACGATCCGTCAGCCGAAACCTCGTATTTCGATTTTTCTAATAGGGCTCCTGGTTCGACTCCGCACAGAGACCACCCAGTCCCATCCAGTCCAACCAGAGCATACTGGCTGAACTCCCAGAAAAAGCTTGGTTTTAAATTTATTATTAATTGTCAAAAGCCACTTGACGAGTGTATCAACCAAAAAAAGGGGCCGAGTACTATTTATGACGTATTAAAAAAAACTACTTACTAGATCTCGTTCAAACCAATTTTCGATGGAAGTTTGCATTGTAATGTACATCATATATTTTTTTAGTTTTATCATTCTCTTATTTTAAAAGTTACAGAGGGGGCACACATTTTACCACTTTGGAAGTGTCTCTCGCGCAAACTATTCAGTTTAGAGAAAAAATTATTTTAGAAACCATAATATCATTTATGAAGACCTGTCTATAGATACCCCACACATTAGGGTTTGATGTAAAAAAAAATTTGAGTTTCAGTTCTAATTATGGGGAACCCCCAAAATTTATTGTTTTTTTTTTTGTATTTTTGTGTGAAAATCTTAATGCGAATTACACAATACATCTACTTACCAAGTTTCAACAGTACTATAATTCTTATAGTTTCGGAAAACAGTGGCTGTGACATACGGACGGACAGACAGACATGACGAATCCATAAGGGTTCTGTTTTCTGCCATTTGGCTACGGAATCCTAAAAAGACTATACTCTCATTTTATGTGGTGTTGTTAAACAATTATTATTAGTAAAGTATCACTAAACCCGAAACTGGGCTCTGACAATTAAAGTGTCGGTGATGGAAAAAACCGTTATAATCCGGTTTATTGAGAACAATCTTAATAACTTAAATTTCAATTATGGATAAGACTCAAGACAGAATGAACCAATAAAAAGGATGTTCGAATAAATTCAAGTCATTAAAGTTATTCTAAAAATCCCATAATGTTAGTCATAATTAAGGCAACAATAAAGTGTTGAACAGCGTTATCAAGGATTATACGATTAATGACTCATACACGATGAAGTAACCGGCTAACGACCAGCCATCGCGTGGTGCCTGCCGTGCCAACCAACACATAATTAACATTAATTGTTGAACAATCACTATACACTATTTTTCATACATTTACGAAATTAAAATCTCTCCAACCACATTATATAATGTACAAGTTAGCGATTCCTACAAGGGTGCAAATTGTAGGCACAAGACGAAATCAAGGACCATCTTGGATTTCACAAATGATCCCCCAATTTCATTCCCTTCCGTGCCGGCAACCATAAAATGATTCTCTTTTCTTCAAAAGCTTTTCCTTGCAGTCATTCATTTTTAAATTTCCCGGATTTAAATATACCCTGATAAAACGTGCGCGCAAAGTTTTGTGATAATCGGTTGAGCAGTAATGGCATGAGAGCGTACCAAATAATCAAAAACTCACATTCGCATTTATAATATTACTAAAACTTAATCGTTAACCGGACAACGCACTCGATGTCAACATTCACCATTTCGATTACTGTGAAAACTCAACGGGATTTAGCCCGAGAATGGTCGCTCTCAACCTGTTCAAATATATCGTTGTACAAACTGGATAATCATAAATAATAGAGGATGCCCATAAATAATATGGCGTTGCTTATGTTAGAAACATGAAGCACCACGCTCAATGACGTGTTAACACGTATGAAACAGCCATAGATGATTCGCAAAGTTAACAAGACGAGACGCGGAGTTATCGTCGAACAAGATGCAGCTGTGCCTCTGTCTATAACGACTCGCGTGCATTGACCATCAGATCTTGATATAAATTATTTGTGAACTTTCCCCGAGAATCTATTACAGGAACGTGACATTCGCGCGGCTGTCGTACTACGTGAGGCGCACAAAACTCTCTACGATACATTCAGCTCAATTACAGCAATGACACCCCTCTTGCCCTTGTAATAAGACTCTAGTCAGCACATCTCGTCATCCGCTCTTTAGCAGGCAACCTTCAGAGTTCAACATTCGCTTACAAATGCGATAAAAATGCGATTACAATAACTTACAACTTTATTTTTTGCCATCGAGTTGCTTTGTAATACGCCTCGTGAATGTGGCTTAAATTTCGCCAAACTTAAATTATTACGAGAGAGAGAGGAAAAACTTAGTCACTTATTCAAATTTTCGTCGGAATGGTTTACGAACGTATCACAAACTTCTCTTGTAAATAACGTCATTCATAATTCATTCATTTACTTATTCCATACAAATGATCCATCGACCTAAAAATACAGTGGATGTTACACAACAAAGGATTCTCTGTAAATTTCAAGTGTTATTACGAGAGATTCGCAGAAATCGCGTCTCACTTTAAAGGTAATAAATAACTTGGAAGTAACAATGTATTTTGAGTCACCAGCATTTATAATATCAATTTGAATATATATTGTATTATCACAAAAAAGTTAAATGTGTTGAACACTTGTTTTAAAAAAGTTCTATTACAAATCTGAGTGTTTCTGTTGTTTAGCGTTCAACATTCTTTAGACATTCCTTATATTTTTAACACTCTTCGAAGCTTGTCTAATGTGTGTCTAACGGATATGTCACATACTTATAGAAGATTTAGATTATTTGATGACAAATAGATGACAGCTCTCAAAAATTGAGTTTCGTTCCTTTAATTGTTCCTGTACACTTCAGTTTATGTTGTGCTATACGACAATCGTTATTGTTAGGTCACTGACTTTGTTATAGTTACACCACTGTTTAACAAAACACATTCTTAAGCTATGTTTAAATTATTTTTTTTTGCAATAACACCGTTAGTCTTTAAAATTAACCAACACTTGAATTTATTAAATACACAATTTTGTTAAATCGCACCCACCGAGTACGGAGTATTCCTCATCTAGATAAAGAGTTTCAATGCAGGCAATTTCCTTCTTATATATTATAAACTAAGACTGTAAGTGGACTGACTAAGACAGTGGGATCTAAGACAAAAGGAAGAACATCATTTTCTAGCAGAAAACTGTAGTTAAGTCACAATGGTATATTTATATTAATTTCAGGGGTGTGCACGTGGGAGTACAATGTTTTTTGGCAATTTAAAAAAATTGGAAACTATTAGGCTCAAATGTCAATATAACAATAATAATAAGATTTTTATTAAAGGTAAAATACCCAGCATAGGAACTACATATGAAACATCATCCTCATCAGCCGGAAGACGTCCGGCCACGACGATCGGTCCTGCGCTGCCCTCATCCAACGTATTCCGGCGATCTTGACCAGATCGTCGGTCCATCTTGTGGGGGGCCTACCAACACTACGTCTTCCGGTACGTGGTCGCCATTCGAGGACTTGTTCGTCGAACTATGTACCCTGCCCACTGCCACTTCAGTTTCGTAATGAACTGCGCTATGTCGGTAACTTTGGTTCTCCTACGGATCTCCTTATTTCTGATTCGATTGCCTCTGAACGGCATGAATAATAATAATTTCTCAAAAATGAAACATATGAAAAAACATTATTGTAATACTTAATAGTACGAATTGGAATATGTAACGACAAAAAAATAAAGTATAAAACAGAACGGGTAAATGTATGAGTAACAAAAGCCGGTAAACAGTATTAGCGTGTTATAATAATTGAAACTCAAGTTGGGAGTTTGTCATCAATTATTACGATCGAGAGCAAATATCTTATTGGAGTAACCTGAACTTTGAATCGCTCGAACGCACTGGACCGGCGGTTATAATTCTAATGTGATTTTTTTTTCATTAAGGAAAAATTCCTTCAAAAATTATAAAAAAAAAAACAAGAACAGTCTTCGGTATTTTTTATGAAACATAATTTAAGACTTGAATTAGATTTTGCTAAAAACGTTCATAGTTCGTTGTTTAAAATTTGGATAATCACAGTACAAATTATCGAGGAGATATATATTTTGAAGTTTCAACGTTGTCAAATATCTGTATTAGTTAAATCATAATAATTATTAAATAAAATTTTCTAAGTTTATAATAATTATGTAGTAGGTACATAAAATCGTAGGCGTAGGTACGTCATTTACATCAAAATTTATATAAAATACAAGATAAATACTTACTGTAGTTACTTATATGTAACTGAGGCCATAAAAATAGTTTTAGGAATGTTGTCTGTATGACGGTTCGTCTGTTAGTTTGTGCACGCTAATCCCAGAAACGCTCAAGCCGTTTGAATGCGTTTTTCACGATGTGTCGTTCCAAGTAACGGAATACCCGTAATATTTAGCGTTAATGTCATTGCAATCGGTTTACAAACATAAAAGTCAGGTAAATTGAAACAATATCCAGTTAACCCAGACAACATCTTCCAAGAGAGTGAACAAGCAGGCTTGGAAGGCGGCTTCTTCCTTCTGTGAGCATATTATGCTGCAGAAGTTGGAAGCCGAATGGATAAGAGGTCATCAGTTGTCTTTCAGAGGGTAGCAGGGCGGGGCAGAAGAGGGAGAGGGGTCCTTCAGGACCTTACAACCCCAACTCCGTCTGGCCGGGCGAGGGCCACTGGTGGACCCTCCAGTGCAATGCCCTGCAAAGATCCCGGAGAACCTCACAAAAAAGGGGAACTCTATGATTTCGTAGAGGTTTTAGTGGGTATTACCAATATTGGCCAACTTCTGAGTAGAAGATGGTCTAAGTGGTTGGAGTCCCACACTCCCTATGCCATATAGTGCACAGGGGTTGTACGTATATGAGGAGGAGCGGCTCGACCGCGGCGGGCACACGCCCGTTCACTCACCCGCGAAGCTCTCAGATTTAATATTACGAGTAAATAGCGAGTTTTCTCATGGCTCTGTTTGTCCTTCCAAAAATTTTCGCTAACATTAATTTTCCTTACGAATCGACTGTTGGCTTATTGTATTTTTCGCCGATGCTTTTATTAAATTTGCCCTTTTTGCTGTTCGATGTTCGGCACAGGAGGGAGGGCCGCCTAATTATTATTTATACAATTTTACCGCGGCTTATCGTATAGGTACGTGCCATGACGTAAACTACGACTACTGTTACAAGCGTCTGTTCTAAGTAATGTTAATATTACGTTTTTATGATACAAATGAGCGAAGTTCCTCGTTATGCACGAGGCTGGGGGTTGCAGTTCGAGCCGCAGGCGAGGGCGTAAATCAGCTGAGTATCTAGTTTTTAGTTTCTAGTTTTTCAACAAACTCGCGAGAAAAAACAAAACATGTACTACATAAATCGTTCAATCAAAATATGAAAATTATGGCACGCAAGTATTTTTTTTGAACGCGCCAAATGTAACGAGGTGACATATGGCCACAACCTTCTTCAAAAGTATAATTTAAGTGATAAAATGCAAAACATATTTTATAACAACCTATTGTGAACTATAAATAATTTGATAATGATAAATGATTTTTGGTTTTTTTGACATTAACACAAACTGTACTTTTTAAATAAAAAAAGCGCAAAAAAAAGAATGCTGGGAGAATTTCTTGCGCCACGTCTCTCTTATTCTCTCTCAGACCGAGTATCCAGAATATTAGAAATGACATCAAAAAGAATTGTAAAGAAATCAATTTTGAGAAAATTAAATGCCTTTTATGCCTTTTTTTAATGGTTGTCATGATGCGATTGAGAGATTGAATTATTCGTGACATGTAGCAGTTGTGTTTGAGGTCACAGTGGACTCGTCTTCGACCGGTATTGCCCGACGTCGCTCGTGAATACCCCCCTTCCCCTTCCCGTCTCTGCGAGCCCCGCAGCCTCTCACTGTTATCTTTCTGGGCTACTTAACAAGAGCCGGCTATTAGCGCGCCCGTTGCAGTCATATTTTATCCTATTACGTATCGGTACTCCTCCCCCCCCCGCACCCTCTCCTCGCCACAGACAGACTGCCGTGCCCGCTCGTCGACATCGGATTCCTATTTTCCTTATTCCACTCGTTATTTACATTCATTCCTCATTCCCACCGATTCTGGCAATAGTTATATAATAAGGTTATTTGTAGGCCGCGCGCGTGTGTTTGCTCTTGTGTTGTTTAGATACACTCAGCTTTCTGTATTCGGTGTGTGCGTTATATTTTAACTTCTTATAGGTAATGCACTATACGAGATTACGTGGCTTCTTGTCACCGCTGGTTCACTTACTCGCTCATGAGTGTCCTTCCAACAAACACCAGGATGCATGTACTTACGGTATGCCTAGTTTTATGATATTATGATCTACAGACTATACAAATACATAGGCTTTCGTTTCTATCTTTTCTCAACATTTGTTTCAGACGCAATACACTCTTGTGAGTTATGAATCTCATGGTATAACCAATTAGATATTTATCTTTAATCTGAAAAATTCTTGTTAAGGCTGAGGTAGATTTTCGTGCAATTTTTATCTAGATTAAACGATTAGCATGGCTCCAACTGTAAAAGTTATGGGTATTTTGTTGAATTTTTCGCACTGTCTATAAAAATTGTAAGTCTGTAGATACCTATATAATTATTTTAAATGGTTTCAATTATGCGCTATTTTGGCGATTTATAAGATTATGCTAACGAGTAAAATAAACAATACCAGACTTAACCAGTCGGTATAAATTAGAAAAAATAAAATACCAAATAATCTATTTCTGTTACTTATTAATTTCTGGAGAGAATACGAAACGTACTTGATTTTAATAGCAAGTGAATTGGTAAAAATACAGGTAACTTTATGCCGTAATATGAATCGAGAAAATTGTTCAGGAATTCTTAACGAAATCAGAACGCTTCAGTGAAGAAAAGTGTTAAAAAGTTAAGGAACAATGTAACAAGAGCTGAAGTCTTAGAACTACGAGATAGCGGGCGGGGTGAGGGGTGAGGGGTGAGGGGCGAGGTGAGGGTGGACTAGTTTAGTGGCGGGACACTCAGGACTGTCATAACTGATGGAGCTCATGAAGCGACACGGTGATGGAGTACAGAGTGGCTGACAATGGGGAGAGGAGAAACAACAAGATACACATGGCTATATTGTAAATATATAATAATATGTACATATTCGTCTAGAGCATAGTTTCTCAACCTTATTTTGCTCACCGCCCACTTTGAGAATATGTTTTTTTCTAGAGTATTTTCGTGCATTGTTTTGCCTTTTTAGACTATATTTTTTAATCTACCCACGCCCCATCTACGCCATCTAAATGCTCCCTAATTTACTCTGGGTCTTCTACTGCCCCCCCGAAAGTCTCAAACGCCCACAAGGGGGCGTTATCGCCCACGTTGAGAACATATGGTCTACAGATTTGATAGAAATATAAAACTAAAAATGTATATCCACGAATTATGTCTAAGACAAGGCATTAAATTTTTCATTGTTTAAAAACATATAATCGCGAAAACTATTAATTTGAATTTTATTGAGTAAACGGAGCAAAAATACTTATATTGTTGGGCAAGAGGGTCACGGGCTGGGGAGTGGTGACTTGGTGAGGGAACCCCATGGACATCCGCGGAACCAGGTGTCAAGAGATGCGTTGCCGTTCTTGAAGGGGATTAACATGCTTTAACGTCCTTGAGTTGTATCGGTTCTGGAGAACTGCAGCCGGTGATTGATTCCACCAAATGCCTGTGAGAGGCAAAAAGTTCCTCACATGACTTAATTAATATTTATATTTATTAAGTGCACAAAAAAAAATGCTGAGAGAGTTTATTGCGCCGCTTCTTCTCTCTCGGAGCGCCATTTGATTCCGAAGCGGTAGTAGTGTCTAGTATATTAAAAATGACATCAAAAAGAAATCTAAAGGAATTAATTTTAAGAAAATAAATGCCTTTTATTGCACAATGCACGGGCGACAACTCTTGCTGTCTGTTAAGCGTACGAAACATTCGAATAGGGATAAACAAGTTCAGTATTGGTGCTATAAATAAATCTAATTTAGTTCACTTTATTTCAATACATAATGAAGTTCATTTCGAACCTGTCAAACACAAACTAATCCAAATACAAAATCCGTGAGAATTATTAAACAATTACCGACAATGAACACTTCAAATTTGTTTATGAATTCACGAGAGGCAATAAGTTTTGTGTGCGTGTTGAAATGCTTACTCGTGTTTGAATACTCCGAGAACGTTAATACATTATCGAGCGCAGCCGGGCTCAAGAGCCGGGCGGGTCGCGAGCCGAAGGTACTGTTAACTCTCGCAGCGATCGCGCCCAGATGGAAAAGTTCAAAAAGCTTAGATTTATCGAACGTGAATAAGAAGATTGATGAAATTGAACGAATGAACAAGCAGGGCCTGTAATACACGCGGCATTCACTGAGGGATCGCTTGAATGAATTCATATACATTTATCGCACTGAACGAATGGCCTTCAACATATCAAGCGAACTTTCACTTACTTATTCATTATAGCATCTTTACATAGTTATAAAATTGTTTTGAAACCTTACAAATGAATAATCATAGAACGATACGTTGCGATCACTATTCTTATTTTATCGAACACCCCCGTGATATATGCGAAAGAAAATAAAGCCCATAATATCTCAACGCAACGCCAAAACTGCGGATTCGAACCGTCCGAGAGAATTTGATCGTCAATTTGAACCAGGAAGCCAAATGCAAAGACCTGATATGAGAGCAGTAGCACGGTGAACGGTGACTAGAATGGGTGTTAGTTTTTGATTTTCAATAAATCATATCCTATTTTGAATAAAAATATTTGAATTTGAATAGGTTCATATTTGCTGGAGACGCCTCCTAAATGTATCCATCCTCAAAAAGCTTCGTATTAAAGACAGACTATCGTCAATTGTGCAACTAAGAATACTGAAGTTCTTTGGTCACGTCTCTAGAAATGAGAACTCGATGGAGAGACTGGTAGTTCAGGGCCAGGTGGAAGGCAAGAGAGCACGCGGTCGATCGCCAACCCGCTGGATAGACGCCATCACAAAGGCTACTGAGTCCACCATAGTCCAGTGTGCTCGCAACGCCTCTAACCGTCAGAAATGGAAGCACATCGCCAGGAGATCTACCGTCAGAAAGGATATTGACCCACCGAACACCCCACCATGTACCTCGTCAGCGCAACCACGACCACTCTGACAAGAGTGTCCGACTAAGAAGAAGAGGATATTAATTGTTAAATACATACCATTATATAATTGTATTAAGCACGGGATACGACCTATTAAAAACCGTAATAAATGTCTTATGTAATAGAAAACAACTTAGTATTCCTGTAGCATAATGTATGGCAAGACTAGGTATTGTAATGAACACGAGTATACTGTACACCTATCATCAAGTGAGTCCCATGCTCGTGCATGACTGATATTAAAAATGTAACCTGTGTGTAATCTAAGTATAATAATGTACTACAATATGTCACTTTGTACTATAAATCGCAGCGTTTAGGAATGTTGTTTATTTAAATTTTAAAGCAACACCAAATAACCTCTTTAAAATATAAAATACGAAATAACTTTCCGCTTAACGTCGAATCGGTTCACATGCAATATATCAGAGTGCCCCCCACTTGTCCCCCCCTTCCCCCCCTCCCCGCCGACATCTTAACGTGTGTTTAAAATATCGTTTAGGAGTTTGGTTTGGATCCCGATTCCCGAGTCGAGTGTCGAGTGCCACTTATATCTGGATACGTAAATTATGTAAGCGAGCTGTTTCCGGGAGAAGCACGCGGGATGCGGGACACTACTATCATTAACCGACCTAACTCCCACAGGTCTTTGTGGCGCTGCTAAAATGTCTGGTAACATTATAATCACATTATAATAACACGTAAAACTTAAATTTGTATGAGCTGTCTATTCAAAATAGTAACATCACGCGGGAGGGTACCACAGTGTCACGCTTAACATCGGCTCCGTAGAAATTAATTAATAAATACAAAAAAAAAGACTTTCGAAGAATAAAAAGTGTGTGTGTGTACTTTATGTATGCACGCAAGAAGTTAAACTTTTTTGGCCTAACGAAGCAAAAATCATTAAAATGATTTATTCCTCGTGCTTTTCTACGTTTGTAAAAAGATCAATATTGTAAAAATCTTGCGAAGATGGCTTTGACAATTAATTATTAAATAATGAATACGACTGTATGACCTAGAACCCTTGGCCTATCCTAATAATGGACGAAGAAACCAAAAAAAAAAAATAACGAATGTCGCAAACATCAGGAAATTTTAGGAACCAACTTCACCCTGTTACTTTTGTGTTACAGTGATGCGCGCGCATCTTAAATTTTAGCTCTTATCATTTTTTCATAACGCGCCTAAAGAAATTATATATTTAGTGTGAAGTACAAAGTGTAAATACATATGAGTTTTACGAAATTGCGATCTTGTACGAGTTTGTTTTCTGGGGAAATACTATGTCAAATTACATACTAAAAACTTATCCCAACTTACAAACGAGTTAACATTCAGCCAAGTAGATTTAACATCGGAAAAGTTTCCTGTAAAAATGCCTGACGACAAGAGAGGCTTGTCAAACATTTGGTAGGCACAAGGCCGTAAGCGTTTTGAAACTCCGTTGATATATAAAAGTGATTATAAACTTTTAATCGATATTATGATAAATGTTATGTTAATTAAAACATAAAATGGAAATACCCGACGGTTATTGACACAGTAAATGTAAATTGAACATAAAGAAAACCGGTAAAGGGCCGCGGACGGTTACTATAAACACACATAAATCAACACACATTAAATGAAAACATTTTAATTGTACGATATAACTGTGCCGGCAATTAATTGAGTAATAAAAACAGTCAAAGCGGCCGCCGGAAACCGGATACACTAAACATGGCTAAACACCGATGCGATTTGATACAACACGCGACAACACGCACACACACACTCCGCGTGTATGAACACACGAACCGGCTACAACGAGATATTGTGACAGTTGAAAGATAACACCTGGGACCATAGCAGGACTAGTGTGTCCAGAGCCCATATTGTATTTGAACCTCATTAGCAGTGGCGTAGCGTGCCTTGGCGGGGCCCCATATAAAAATTTGCTTCGGAGACCTTATGAATGGTAATGATTTGTCACAAAAGAAAAAAAAATCTCATAAGATTAAAATAAATATTTATTCATCATAATTATCTATCTGTCACTTTTTCCAAAATGTTTATAACCAATTCAAATTAAATATTATACACTCTCCTTGCTTTATTTTCGGCAAGCAGCAAAAGATTTAGCCCTGGGGCCCCGTATACATAATTGGTACAGCAGATAGCGTACAGCCACACTACTTCGCTCGTAACTACCTCATGCTTCGACCACGACCAGAACGGGACACAATTTAAGAAAGATTTGAAGAAGATTCGGGTGAAACCGTGTACCTACTATTGTTTAATGGACTTCCAAATTTTCTATGATTATTTATTGGATAATCCGTACAGTTGCTAATTATATGTTTTATATTTATATGTCGTAAACACAACTCAGTAAAAGATAAAAACAATATTCTTGGAATGGATTATTTTACTGTCGTAGCAATTCATAGATTTCTAACCAATAACGGGATCTGGATTGCATCCGCGTCACATTTCTGTAATTGGGCATAAACAGATCAATGGTTCTTGGGTAAGTTTTGCTAAAAACAGCTCCTAATTCTCTCCCCGCAACATAATACTCCGCATAACATAATTCACACGAGCTACCAGTTAAGCAGACAGTTTGCAGTTTGCCCCGTGTTTAAAATTCTTAGCGCGAAGTCACTTAAGCCAATATGCCTTTATCAAGTTTATGAACCGATTTTACGACGCGAGCTTTGCATTAAGCACCCGCCGCCCGCCTACGGCTCACGAGCCATAAAGTAACACCTCAACCCTACCCGCCTCATATTTACTTACTTACAAACTGATCTTAACTTAATCACTCACCATTTCTAAGACACCGTTGCCTATCATTAGGTATATTTCTAAGAATAATTTAATCGGGTCACTTCAAGCGCAATAGGCACTTAACTTACATTTACAATTTAAGTTTTACATTCGCCACATTTCGAAACGTTGAAGATTTCTCAGTGGAACAATCTCCGATTTTATACGTTAGCGACTAGATGGGTAACAAGTTTCCAAGTTTGAGATTAATTTGAAGAATTTAAATTAAAATTTTAACAACCACTAAGTTGATTTTTTTTCTGGGCTTTATTTTGCTTGTGTAGATATTCTGAGAGTTATGTGAGACAGTGAGATTTACCATCTTATATCCTGGTCCTCTCATCTCTTTTTATCATTAAAAATAAACCAGTAATGATCTTATAATGTATAGGAATGAAAGGAACTCTGCCGGTGCGATAATTTGTGAAATTTACAATATTATAGATTACGAATAGACTAAATAATACTAACCATTAAATGTAAATAAATGAACTCTAAATGAACAGCCATTAAGAAGCGGAGTAGCCGTTTAAAGCACAGCTCGGTTAAATGTAACCCCAAGATTAACTGCCAGTCAAACACGTGTAGTTAACTCTAAAATACCGTAAAGTATTGTTTGGTTTCGTATTATAACAGTTAATTGTGAGCGGGACGCGTTATTTACTACGTCACTGCATAGACCAACTAATTTCATAGACGGAGTAAAAAGAACACATGAAAGAGTTGTATGTTTTTAATACCTATTGAATATTACGCACTTACGAGAGAGAGCTTGCAAATATAAAAAATAACAATTTTTCTCATTCTGCTTCAGTAGATGTCAAATCATCAAACAAACTTATCTGCAACAACACCATACGTGACAGTTTTATTACAAGCTGCTATTTAACTAGCTGGGTTAGTTAGTTCGTTATTATCTGTGGGTCAAATATTGCAACTGGACTTTGAATCTGCTACCCTCGAGGCACTTGTTTGGTCCTTTACATTACTTTTTAGTGCGATTTTATGATAGGCAACCAGATTAGCTCCCATATAAAGGAACTCTTTATCGGTCTGAACGACATAAATATATTCAAAACCCTATGATATAGGTTTTAATAGAAACATTTCGCTGAGAAAAATAAACAAGAAGATACTTAAATTATATAAAAAGAGTACAAGCTCGTAACCAAATTAAAAGAGCAGAAGAGGAATTCAAACTAATTTAATTTCTGTAGCATAACCTGTTTACCATAATAAGCCTGTTATTAAAATGTTCATAATTAGGTACGTATTGACAACTAGTTGGATAGCCGACATTTTTAGCAAGACTGGTGTTGCTCATGAGTATAGCAGTGGTTTGACTTGCCCTGGGTTTGTATAACTAGCGGACCCGAAAGACGTTGATCTGTCCATAATAAATAAAATGCTGTTTTTTATTAATTTGTCAATAATATTTCATAACATCAATAATTATTTCGTTAAATATGCTCCCTGTTATTATAATGATATGGTTTCATAGCAGAACTGTCAAACCGTGCGTCAATAAATTCTCTCATAGAAAAGATGTCCATACAAAACAAATACTGGAAATAAAAATATTAATGTGGCCTTAATCGAAATAAAAACTATCCTATCTCTCAAGTTGGACTTAACTGCACTCCATGAAGTAATCCCCATTAAAATCCGTTCATTAGTTTAGGAGTTCACTGGAAACAAACGTCAGGACACTGGATTTTTATATATTAAGATTAGTATCTCATACTTTTCTTTATAATGATTAGAGTATTTATATTTTAACACGCACATAATTCCTTTCATATCTGTTGCGTCACATACTCCATCTATATATTCTTTTGCCAGAGCGCGAGTGAGACATCTGAGTATACTCAATCGTTAGGCGCATCTTCTCTGATAACTATCTCTACTGAGCGTTTTATGTGTTACAGTTTTAAATGCTTCTAATAATTAACAATATAAATATGTATTTAAAACGTTAATGCCATTAATTTTATACTACAATATTTTCACATTACACAATTATCTTTGTAAAAACTTAATTTTAAATTTACTTGAGTTTGTTGTCTTGCAAATTTTAAATTTTAAATAAATAGTCTATTCATAAAAAATAATACGCTTAAAAAGACCGACTTCAAAAACAGTAAAGTATAAAATAACTTAATAAAGATTTAATTTAATATGCCCCTTATGCAAATCTTTAACCTCTAATATTATTAAAATACTATTATTTATATGTACTCTAGCTATTGATAGGGTTTAAGTCGGTGCCTGCCCGCTTGGATTGTTTGGTTCTAGACAAAGCTATTCCGCTCAAAGTCACGCGTGGCGAGTGTAGGTACCTGCTATTACACTTGGCTCGGCACTGACTTCAAACTCCTAAAAAGCAGTACACAAACTATAATAATATCATCCACGTAAACGAAAATATTCATAATGAAAAACTACTGAGCCAAGCATGTCAAATTTTGAAGGGACCAAAAATTAATAACAGCATTCCGAATCAAACTAAAGAAGAATGATGTAAATCGGATCATTAATCTTAGCGTAATCGGTGTACATACATAAAAATAATACCAATTGAATTGAGAACAGCCCCCTTTTAGAAGACGGATAAAAAGCTAATATAAATATTATATTGTGTCGGCTTTTAAATGTATTGCATTATCATCAGAAAGAGCAATGTTCATCAACTTCCTGAAGCAACCTACCTACTCCAACTGTTCAACAATTCTTTCGTGCATTAGCCCCCTCGTCTTTTAAATGATCCGTCTACTAAACCCCACTTGACATTCGTCGTAAAACATTGAAGCGTTTTCACAAAATATTTATGAAAAAGCTATGTTTGTTTGGACAGGCCCCGTCCGCCTGCCGGTTCCCGGTTCCCGGTAATCTCGGCTGGAACAGTGTTGACCGCTGTTACGTTTTAAGGATCACTTTTATTGCGCTCGTAGTAGGGCCACACACACACACGCTAGTTTCTATAAGGTACTGTTTAAGACTGTATTTATATTTCAGTAAAATGAATTGTTAATCTGCCTTTTTGATCTTAATCGTAGATTTATCCGTGCTAGAAGCCCACGCCGAGTCGGCGACGCTTAATTGTGAAATATATGTTAGTTGTATATACATGTATACTTTTTTAGAAAGTTCTGTTTATGATATTATATTAATATAATCTCTATAAATCATACAGTTTGGAAACACGATTAATTCTCTTTCCGTAGGTAGATAAAATCAAAAGCTTAAATCATTTATACGTATTTTATACAGGAAAAAAATCGCGAGTGTAAGACGAAGCTTATCACGCACACTAAACTAATATACCTGGCCTGTTTTTAGCGGTTGTCTAACAGCAAGAGACTCTATCTAGCCGTATAAATTATCTTCGTTAGAGATAAAGGGTTACCTAAGCGTCAAAAAAAAATTAAAACAAACTGCGCGCCACAGAGTGGTCAGGTTTCTCCCTTCCCGCTTCGTCTTGATATCTCTAGAAGCTCAGTGCCCTTTACGGGTAAAGGTAGGACGGTAGGTGCGTACCTACATAAGGTTTTGTAATTAAATAATAACATTCATATTGCCTATACTAACAACTAAAAGCAGAGGTCTATTACTATGAACCTTTCAAATAGAATGCAATCAGAGAAGACGAATGATTTGGCACGAGTAATAAAAGCCCAAAATAAAGTCTTTTAAAGGGTGGGGAAAAATCTTTCCGCAAATAGTCACGTATCTGGCTGGTTTTGATGACATTAAAGAAGTATATTAATTAATAAAAAAGAAAGAAATAAGGAAATTTGCAGCTAATTTTCATTAATATCACTTATCACAAAAAATCCTCTCTATTCATAATATTACAGATAACATACATATACCAAACGGATGTTTTTTATATTTTATCTGTACCCATGCTCTTAAATCCTCTATTAAATATTCTTAAACAGTAAGCTTATTGCCAACATTAAAACACCCAATGTCCTAATAACTATTACATCATCCAAACGAGTGTGGTAATGAAATTCAGTACAACATTATATCATCCGATTTCATAATAACACTCCTTTGGATGATATTATGGTTACTAGGACTGTCTTTTTTTTTAATGTTAGCAGCAAGCTATCTGTTTCATAATATTTTAAAGAGGATTCATATTATGGGGTGTAGATAGATAGAGTCTTGCATGCAACTGTTGATAATTAGGTATTAAAACACTCACGTGTCACATACGTGTTTTAATACCCCTAATTACACAACAGTTGCAGAAATAACTATAATTCATTAGAAAGCTCGACAAAATATTTTCACCACCCGAGTGGCTACAATACGAATGAAACATATGATTTAAGTTTTCTTTAGTGTTAATTTCGCCAATATTTGTTTTTAAAACAATTCGACACGTGTTTCGCCTCTACACGAGGCATCCTCAGGACGTGTTGTCTGGCCAAATTCAGTCTCGTGCCAGATTTTTTGCCAGAAATGTTTTAAAAACAAATATTGGCGGAATTAACACTAAAGAAAACTTAAATCATTTGTATAATTATGGATTTCCGCAAAGTAACGCCTAATTCAATAAATACGAATGAAGACAAATGTACCTATTCGGATCTAGGACCAGTACCACTACAGCTACAAACAACAAACCGAGCAATATGAAATAGTTTATGAAGCATTTTAATATAAGACACGAGAGCTCCGGAAGTGACGGCCGCGGACCACTTCGTTACGAACTCGGGACTCAGCTCGCATGCAATTATAATTAGTGCAGGTCACATACATCTTTCGTACCTTCACCTGACTCTATGAATGTGACAGAATCATAAACCATGAGTGGCACACACTGCAATTCATGCGATTTATGCGACGAGAAACCATATTTTTTTACTTTGGCCTGCATTAGAATGCAAGGACCAGGACAGAAGAAATGGAGCCTTTTAATGGAAGTACTTGTAATTTTGTTTAAAATACAATAATTAAAAAATGGCTTATTTAATGTACAGTTCATAAACCTAAAAAAAATAATAATGGAGCGATCCATTGGTTTATCACAATTAAGTAAATTGTTAGTGGAGTTGATATCGCGATGGATTTTTATTTTTTATAGATCGAAACATTATCCCACTCTTTAAAAATATTAGACAGAGTGCGGATCTCCATTGCATTTGCAAGTACCGACATAAATATCTGGATTTGGCTCATCAATTAAAAATAACATATTGTTTAAAAAATATTTAATCGGGTACGAGTGCTCTTCCAACTGAGCTAACCGTTCGAGTGACGTTTCGTTTATAAAATTTTGTTTTCAAATTTTATTTGTGTATATAAGTATTTGATCATTAATAAAATAATGTAAAACTAAACATAACTTATAGCAGTGTTAAAATATAAGTGACACCATTGCAGTGGACTGTAAGTACAAACTACAACAAGGATAAATCTGATAAAAGCGAACAGAACGAACCTTTTTGAAAGTGACACTGCTTTCATCATATCATCCGTTTGAAGTCGAAAACAATTAAAAAAGGTAATCCCTTGAGGCGTGGTGGGCCGCGGACAGACAGACAGACACGTTTACAAGCTGTGAGCGAACATAGCGTAACATCGGACACAGGATGATACATATAATATTATATGATTGTATGACGGCAATGATCGGCGCTGGCCCAATTTGGTCGGGAGTCGGGCCCGTTGTCTTTGATGTATGGCCCGGCCCGCGACGTTTATTGTCGCTAAATAATATATAGGCTTTTGCCAAATAAAATAGCCTTTTCGTGGAAAATGAAAATACATTTTCCGTTCTATTTTTATGCTCTCTATCTGCTATTGTATTCGCAAAATGATTTGTGTTTAGTTGCCCTCTCAATTGTGTTGTATTAGATTGAACTCCACTCAGGAACTACCCTTCTACAATATCAACCCTGTTTGTATCATGTTCTAACATTATGATAATGTCCAGCGGAGGGCCGGACCTGTGTTCACAACTTTTTATTTAACTTATCGTGTTCCTTCATTAGTACGTGGTACTAGAAGGTAAATTTTACTTCAGTTTCGATGACATTTTTCGATCAGTATAACTTACATCGAGATCCAGGATTATCTGAACATAAATGAACTTTTATATGAAAATAAGGGACGAGACGAGCAGGACGTTCATCTGATGGTAATTGATACGATATGCCCATCACAATGCAGTGCCGCACAGTATTCTTGAAATAACCAAAAATTCAGAGACATAAGATGTTAAGTCTCATTTGCCCAGTAATTTCACTAGCTACGGCGCCCTTCAGAACGATACACCTTAATCTTTACACATTACTGCTTCATGGCAGAAATAGGCGCCGTTGTGGTACATTTAATCTAGCCGGCATCTTGTGCAATGGAGCCACCCACTGGTAAAACGGATAGTTTTTGTCACCATGGCAACCACAGAGCTCAACGGTGAATAGTACAGATGTTGTAAGTGAACCTCCATTATATTATTTGTATCAAATGAATAGGTTTGCTTAAAACCAAGCTCGTATTTATTATATTTATCAAAATCTTTAAAAGCTTGTATGAAGCGCAAATGAGGAATGGTTAAAAGGTGCATTTAACGAATTCAATATCTGCCCTTTTGCCTTCTTTACAAGCTTTTAGTAAATATTTGAAAAAAATAATAAACATGTCTTTCTTGCTTATGTAATGAGATTTACTTTCACTAACTAGCTAGCGTCCCCATTAAATATAAAGTTTCAAATAAAAGATTAGTAACAGTAAGCGGAGTTTTATGGTGTGTTATAATATGTACTAATTT
This sequence comes from Leptidea sinapis, assembly GCF_905404315.1. Taxonomy (NCBI): domain Eukaryota; kingdom Metazoa; phylum Arthropoda; class Insecta; order Lepidoptera; family Pieridae; genus Leptidea; species Leptidea sinapis. Next base: position 3,532,679 of record NC_066297.1, read on the forward strand.
TTCTGTAGGTACGTAGGTATCACAGTCGATACAATAGTACAATGAATTAATATGAATATGAATGAATTAATAACACCACTGACATGTTCTTAGGCCTGTTACAGCCATAATACGAGACATTCCATATCAATTATTTCACAGACGGGCGCAGTGAGATCTGAGTCATGTCGTCTAGCGATGTCTTAGGTACGTTACAAATCGTACTCGAAGAGGATTTAAATACTACGTAATAAGAGACGGAACTGCCTAAGTAAAAAATTGAAATTTAGTTTAGTATGAAACGTGCAGTCATTTGACATAAGTTTGAAATAGTAGTAATTACAGTATGGCGATTGGCGACGAAGTATTACCCCACTAAGTTTGAAAGCGAACAGTTGCTTAAAACGAAGTGGATTTCGGTTATCTGCGAATCTACAAGATTATAGCCGTCATCTATCAACCTAAAAATGACTGCACGTTTCATACAATAGAGTCAATCGCTATTTTCTTACGGCCCTTCCCATTATACTATCTACAGATAGAGATAAATTACTACCTCCTACTGTCAGTACTTAGCTGTCAATAAACTGAAGCTGCCCCAATATACTCGATAAGTCATTCTTATCGCCTTATATCGGGACGCGTGAATTACAATTTCCATAAAAACTTCTATCGCTGGTAAGCTATACGTCGTCCCATTGACAGACAGCGTGTACGGATGACGGTGAGTTACCGTCGATAAGTTTATTGGGACAGAAAAGTCAACGATAGTTACGATTTTTATCTCAAGTAAGAGATAGACTGAATATTGGGAACGGCCGTTAGAGAGTTTCACTAGGCTGATTGTACTGTCACTGTTGTCTGCTACGGAATTCTGCTGTCATTTAACATCAACGGGAGAAGCTGACCTAATTTCATAATTAAACATCTCTCCCTTTTTTATTTCCACAATTATTTGACTTAGATTAAAGTTGCTTTACGACCGGAGGGCGGTAATAAAACAGGCGCTCTCCTAAAGTACATTTGCTCTTCGGGACCTCCAATACGATTACTATTAAGATAAGTAAGCACATCATAGAAAGCATCATAGCACATTATATTCATATTCAAATTCAAATATTTTTATTCAAAATGGGATGTGACATCACTTATTGAAAGTCAAAAAAACTACCACCCATTCCAAAATGAATGAGAAGAACGGGCACAAAAAACACAGCGGGCTTTTTTTCATCAAAAGATATGATTACAAAGTAATATTGTAACAATTAGACTTATTATTTAATAGCCTGAAGGTGGTCGCTCAATTCCCAATCTGTGGTTTCATTAAGAAAGGTCATTTATGTTATAGTAACCTTTTCCACACAAACGTTTTTCAACAAATCTTTTGAATATCGTAATAGGTACTTTTGTTTTGAACACTTTCTGGGATCTTGTTGCAAAAGCATATACAACGCCCCACAGAAGACTTACTAACTCGACTTAGCCGAGTAGTAGGAATTATAAGTTTATGTCTGTTCCTGGTGTTAACATTATGGTTATAACAGTTTCTAGCTTACACTTATATGCCTTTGAACATACATTACATTATCAAGAATATATCTATTATTGAGAAGCAACAGCCAAGATGTTAATTTCTTTAAATTTTGCCCCCAATGATTCTTTAATATTTATTCATAGCAAGCATCATCCGACCGGCACCTCATACAATATTTAATCCGCGCCGCCACAATCCATTTAAACATAATTAACATAAATATAAACCTCTGAACAAAATCGAGCACGTATAATTTATTAAAATGAATGTATACATCTGTCTTCCCGTCCCTCCATCACAACTCAACCTCCGCACTCGCCCCCACTACAAACTACCAAGCACGAACCTGTTCAATGACTCATATATTAATGATCGGTTCATATAATGCACACACAACCGGTCCTTCTGGGAAATCGCGTTTTAATGCAAATTTTATAATAATTTGCAGGTAGCGTTCCCAAGAGAGTCATGTTGCCTGCCGTGTCTGCGGTGTAATCGACAGGAAAACCTTCAAAATAACAACATCTTGCAGCGGGCCATGTGCGCGCTCTCTTGACTAATTACTACAGCTGGTTCCACAGCTCACCGGAGCTAAATAAATTATTTTAGGTTACTATAACATAAACGATTTTCTTAATGATACCACAGACTGGGAATGGAGCGAACACCCTCAGGCTCTTTACTTATAAATGTTTATTGTACTATATTACATTGTTGAGTTTCTTGCTGCTTCAATCCTCTCTAAAAGATTCTGAAACAGTTAGCTTACTGCTAACATTAAAAAAGCCAGTCCTAGTAACCATTACATCATCCAAACGAGTGTTGTAATGTTGTACTGAAATTCATTACAACAATCGTTTGGATGATGTAATGGTTATTAGGAGATTGTATGTTTTAATGTTGGCAATAAGCTGTTTTAGAATCTTTAATAGAAGATTTAAAGCATGTGTGTAGATAAAATTGTGAACAAAATACGATTCAATTATGGGATGGCCAAGAAGAAGAAATCTACGTAAACGATCGCATAACTTCGTTGTTCCTACATAATCGTTAATGCAATAACAGATAAACATAAGTTGATTAAATGCATACGATATAAAATTTTTAGTTGTTAATATTAAAAATGGATTTATGAAAATATCCCATTAATATGGAAATCGAAAATGTATCGAAAAACTGAGGAATTATCATAAAATAGAGCGGACATCAATATATCGACAACAAAGGGGAGGAGAAACTATTATGCCATTACTTTTAATGAATAATCAAACGAACAGAATGACGTTTACAGTCAAAAATATACACACGGTAGTAAATAAAGTTGAGGAAAAGTCATTTCGCATAATTTAGTACGTATAGACTTGTAACAATATCTCCTTGACTGTACTATTTGATTCTGGATAGTTTTTTCAAAAAGGGTTCAATAAAAAAAAAGAAATAAATTAGTAAAGTGTTGCTTCTATCTATTCTTCATTTGTTTTTCCTTTATCCAAATAAGTGAAAAATTCTATACACTTTAAAATTTTATTACTATAAAGGATAAAATAGATATCGGTCAAATAAATACCCATATAATAATATATATATACTTACACCTAGATGAGAATTTTTGATATATTCTTCGCTATAGCCTAAAAAGTATCTTCATGTTCGTTTTTTGAAGCATATTGAAGCCATACAAAAATTTAATTAGAAATCGTAGTCATTGGTGACGATAAAAACTGATGGGAGCTGTTCGCGACTTTCATTAACTGAGTGGAGCGGGCTCATGAACGGCAACCAGACGATCACACATACCTAGCTGGCCGTTCGACGATATAAGGGGATTTATTTAAACATTCCGACAAACCCTAATCACACACGGTATGCTATGTATGTTTATTTATAAATAATAATAATTAATAGTAATTATAAAAAAATATCGGATTAATAGATTGTTAATAATTAGGATGATTTAGTCAATAAGTCCCAATGGTAAGTATGACAGTTTCAATATTAGCAACTGCAAAAATCATAATTATTGTATATTTCTTTAATTCACTAAGTGAATCATACTTATTACAATAGTACAAATACTGACAGTCAAATCGGCCTGCCAATGAATTAAGACTACTGCTGCAACTGCTCCGCATCCCGCACCCTACGCATCAAGAACGTGGAACGCTTTCTCATAATTGTTAAAAAGCAATCCACCCGCGACTCAATAAAAATCCCCGACGCGCTACACACATCGCGGTAGTAGTATAGTCAACCTACAGGCTGCAGCCTGCAGGTGTAAAATGACGCGCAGTGGGCTCTGAACAAAGGTCACTTCGTATAAAAGTCATTTTACGATTCGACGGACAATGTCCGAATCTGTGGGCGAGCCTGTTAGCTCTAACAGACAATGATCGTCGTTCTCTCTCAATGTTTTCATCGTCTTTAAGGTCGGAGGTCATTATGTGTCCAAGATACTAAAACTTTCTACTCTTTTGAATAGACATCTGTTCAAATTTGGAAGAATTCAGAATTTGGAAAAGACCTGTCCGGAAAAGACGAAAAGGACGACCTACGAAACGATGAAGCGACGACGTCTATGAAGAGATCTTTAAAAATTAAGGAATGGATTGAACTGGAGTAATATACTGAAATATGGGTTCCTTACATTACTGCTTCACGACAGAAATAGCCACCTTTGTGGTACCCCATAATCTAGCCGGCATCCTGTGCAAAGGAGCCTCCCACTGGTCTTGCTCGTGTCATCCACTAATCATAAACAAAATCGAGTGACAAAGTTTATATCATGCTTTCAACAGGTACATAGTACATTAGGACAATCCTTGTTTAAATTCCTCTTTCGTTATCATGATTGGTTCAAATTGAAACTTTTCATCAAAACAATTTCGTTCCCGTGTCAAAGTTATCCAACAGTACTGTCACACGCACAATCTCTGCGGATGATCCGTCGGTATTCATTTTCCTCGTAACGTTAATCTGAGCGAAAATACAAAAAAAAAATGTAATTACAAAATTGAAAAATTAAGTCAACAAGCCGAGCCTAAAGACATGTCTGTGATGGAAACACAATTAAGTCCCTCTCGCAAAACTTATTTATCACTTCGCGAAACTCTCGCAAACATAATTTGTTTAAAAAGCGATCGGGAACTTATGTCGTCGACTCGATATCTCTCCCCAGCCCCGCTTCCAATACGACAGAATCCTGGTTTAATAACATCCAACATTTTATTATACAGTCCTATAGATAGGGGTTCAACACAGCAGCTGGGGTGTGACTAAATGTTTTCTCATATATTTAGTAGGCTGTATTTGATAATTTGTTAATACGTTGTCAGACATGGAATACGGTTGTCAGACATGGGCATTGACAGACCAACTAGCTAATAAATTAATAATTTGTCAGACCGGAATATATCGGAATCGGAAAGGATCGTGTAATATTAAAAGCCATTAAAGATAAGACAAATTTTAAGAATGCATACACAACATTCAAATAATTAAAGAGGGAATGGACAGGTAATATCATAAGACAAAAGACATAGAAAGGGGCAAGACTAATAACTGAATGGCATCTACTAGACAGCAAAAGAAATAGAGGTAGACTTAAATAGCTTATGAGATGGGAAGACGACATCAAGAAAACGATGGACACGAACAGCAAAAGACAGGACAGAATGGAAATCTTTGGAGGAGTCCTTTGTCGAAAGACTTGCTGTCCAAAGACCGTTTGCCGATATTTATTTGAAGGCACATTTAACTTTATTTCATTAGCATTATGTAAGATTAGTACAGCAATTAATGCTTGTTTTGCTTTTTTTTTTTCATGTAATTAGTTATTAAATATATTTTGTAAGCCGGAGTGATAATATAATGAACGAGCCTCACCCCGCCTGTTTTCAACGTAAACACAAAAGAGAAATTTTAGAATAATGCCGAGCTTATATCTACATAAAGAATGAAGATTTAAGAGTTAATTAGCGATGTTTACATTCAGTCTCGGCTCCTGTCTTTAGTGAAAATTACAATTATTTGTGCTGATTGAGGTATCAGCGCTCCCACCTGGATATCCTGGATGAGTGCTCAGGTAAGATAGTTCTTATGAGAGATGGATGACAATAGCTCTTTTTTTATGGAATAGGAGGACAAACGAACGTAAAAAAGCTTAATGTCCGAAGTTGCATTTAAATAAAATATAAAGTCACTGATCTGGTACACTTGAAACCTGGACACTGAAAGCTGCAGACCGCAAACGCATTGACCCCTTTGAGATGTGGTGTAAGAGAAAGATGCTCCGTATCCCCTGGACAGCATTTCGGTCTAATCTCTCCTGAACTCAGGATCTCCTCGCGATTTTCTGCGCAGAGTTTTAGAATACTTCGGTCACATCGCAAGGAAGGACGATGGAAACCTTGTGAGGCTCATTGTGGTCGGCAAAATAGATGTGAAGAGGCCTCGTGGACGCAGTCCAACACGATGGTCCGACCAGATCCGCTCGGCTCTCGACTCTACGGTTCACAATGCCCTTCACACCGCCAGAGACAGGAATAGATGGAGAGTGATCATACAAGACAACTGTATGGAATCATATATCATAATTTGTAGGACGCGTCAGTTATTTTTTGCAATACACGGGCCATACACTTCTTTCACAAGAAATCATCGACCAATGCCGTAAGAAACTTGTGTCTTCTATTGTCTCTTGTAGAAGTCGCGGAATGGGGTTAAATGAAACTTGTTTAGCTTATAAGACTCAGGTCTGCGCATTAACAACAAAATCTCCACTTTAAATCAATCTAAAATTTCCAACGATACAGTCTTGAGGTGTTTTCCTTACTTAGATAATTTATACCTCTGAAAAAAGTCTCTTGCTGTTAGACAACGTTAGTGTGCGCGATAAGCTACGTCTTACTTACACTCGCGATTTGTATGACACCTTTTGTTAGTGTGCGTGAATTGCTCAAAATAGAGGTTAGTTCTAAAGTCAATCTATTTCGACGTTTTCACAGCTGTCATAGTCTACGTATAAAAGATCTAAGGTGGTTAATGGACCTAGCAGCGGCAGTAACATTCTGCTGATCATATGCGATACAAACAATGACCTAACTTGGTATATTATGCAACAAAAGTATCGCCAAGGCATCGTGATATTGCGTCGATTCATCGTCAGGCCGTATAGCCAAACAAGAAAAAATAATCGAAAAGATGAGAAAAAGTAGTGAACGGAGAAATAAAAAGTGTTTAAATATAAGTTGTATTGGATTCGTGCGTCGCGATCACGTGCGAGTAATTCTCTTTGCCACGGTTTGCTGTTCCCGCTCGACCGCCGCCCGCCTCCCCTCGCCCCGACAGATACCCGATACTTGTAGACTCAAGAATACAGTAGACGAAGCCCGTAAATTTATAATACTTAAGGCTGGAGACCGAGTCAATGGCCTTGAGGAATCGAGCGGAGCTAGGTTACCTCTATCGCACAAGATCGCCATAATTTTAATTCAGAATTAGAAGCATTTTTTATTAATTATATATAAACATAATACAATTTTCTTTACAAAACTATATCGTATTGGTTTACAATTTATAAAATTTCGTACAATTTTTATCTAGATTGAAACATCCGTCCGTTGCTCTGTTGGAGTTGTATCGCGTTATAGACGAAATGCAATAATTATCTGAAAGAAATCTCTTTCTTGCTATTGGATAATAAACTCTGATTTAAATGCTTCCCATTAGGTACTGTTAACCACCCGCAGAACGCACGTTTCATGGATGACGTCATCACGCCAGTATTTTAAATTTTATCTAAATACAACGTGATAACTTGATATGTTTAAATATTAAATTCATTTTTAATTATATATGTTAATCATTAAATCAAACTATTTCAAATATTTAATCAATCAATAAATCAGACTTAAAAATATCATCGATCGAAAGAGCGACATCTTAAGTCAATTTCATAAGATTTATCAACGATACGTCATACGAACTGTTGGCTTAGTGGAAGACTGCTCGCACAGAACGCTAGAGGTCGTGGGTTCATATACCGCATCGTTCATAAATTTTGTATTCAAATTTAATTTGTCTAGATTAATTATGTAAGTGATGCGACCCAGGATACAGTTTGTATGTTATTACAACCTACAATGTAATCGATCCATCTACGAGAGTCATAAGTCTGTGCGGTGAAGTAGAGTACACTATCAACTCAGCTTTCTAAATATCAAAAATACCTGATTGGAGAATATCGATCACCGGAACGTCCAAGTCGCGGTGCGCGGTTCACAGCCAATATGGCTCACTTTCTTTTAACAGAGCTTGGACCGGACTTGCGGGTAGAACAAGATATCTTTATCGAAGATACGCTCTATTGTCAATAGGACTGAAAATCAAAATATTGGCGTAAGGGTAAGTATTTTTTTTTTATGGAATAGGAGGACAAACGAGCGTACGGGTCACCTGTTGTTAAGTGATCACCGCCGCCCACAATCTCTTGCAACAACACCAGAGGAATCACAGAAGCGTTGCCGGCCTTTAAGGAAGGTGTACACGCTTTTTTTGAAGGTAACCATGTCGTATCGTCCCGGAAATACCGCACAAGGAAGTTCATTCCACAGCTTTGTAGTACGTGGAAGAAAGCACGATTGGATTTTCAGAATTGTATTCTCGTATTTATTATATGAACCACGTTTCAATTGATCTGCTGTCTGTCCGCTCCCCCCCCCCCTCCCCCCACAACAAACATCACACGACGAACGTACGCACCACATTATACAGACAATGTGTTGCTCGGCTAATTGTCCGCTTGTTTCATTTTATATTCATACATCACATTAATACGATATTGCGTTAATTAAACTTTCAATTTTGACATTTTAGCATAATTATCACATTACCGGCTTCAATACCGAAACCCGCGACCCACGACAGGCGACGCGGACATATGAAGTAAATAAGGGAAGGGGTGTGTGATATTTCTTACAACAATCAACTGCACGATTTTATTTAAGTCTGATCAATATATATCTTATATCTTTAAATGAGCAATTCTTGTATATATATATATAATCTGAATATCGGAAACGGCTCCAACGATATTCATAAAATTTAGTATACACGGGATTTCGGGGGCGATGAATCGATCTAGCTAGGTTTCACTTTAAAAAAACGTAGTTTTATTCGTGCTTTAATGAGAAACAGCTACCATAACATTAGAATACAAAGGTAAATTTCGCCACTATATACAAGACTGTAATAGCTCAGATGTGATGGGACATTGGGTGATCCGGAAAGCAGAAACCCCGCTCCGAATCCAGATGTTCTATTAGTTTTTCTTTAGTTCAAGTTTTGTACATTCTTACAAATACGAGCAAGGCTCGGTCGTCCGGATATTACTAGATTAAGTGGAGAGTGGTGTCATGGATACTATTATTTTAGCATTGCTTCGCTTCAGATTAAGTACTTATTACATATAATACCCGACAGACGTTGTTCTGTACATAATAAATAATATACTGTATTATATGAATATGTCAATAATATTTTTAAACATCTGAAGTAATTCTACTTCATAAAATATGCTCCCTGTTGTTATAATGAAATTGTTTCACAGCAGAACTGTAAAACCGTGCATCTGTAGATTCTTTCACATATTGGAAATGAAAATAATCATGGGTCCCAAATCAAAATAAAACTATCCTATCTATCAAGTTACACTAAACTGCACTCCATGAAGTAATCCCCATTAAAATTCGTCCATTAGTTTAGGAGTTCATTGGACACAAAAATCAGGACACTGGATTTATATATATTAAGATGTATATAATTATTGATCTTGTATTTATTTTTACAAAAAGGTTCAAACGTTCCATCTAAGTAGTACGGGAGACTTCCCACGAGGTCACATCACGCCGAGCAAAAAACAAAATACAGTAACCCCCTTATTCATAATAGTCTAACTAAAAGCATTGCTAATTCTCACTGTCTTCTTCTATTGACCTAAGTCAGAATGAGAAAAAACACTCCTTAGCGGCTGTTTTAAGTTAGCGGACCATTATGAACAAGGGGGTAAACCTTTTGCTTATTCTAAAGATTAACCTCATATTGTTAACGGAGATGAACTATGCAACAGTTTTAGACAAACACACATTTATCACGTGTTAGCTAAAGAATACAAGAACATATTAATATCAAAAACAAGTATCGCGGCACGTTACAATCCAGACATTCTTCAAACATTTTACGGCCAATTTTTATTATCCAAGCATCTCTCTACACAGTCATAGAGTTGTTATTCGCTATTATAATTCTCTTAAGTCCAACATCTCTTATCGCCCGGTGTACATGACTCGTTATTAGCCCCATAACATTTTATAGTGTCATAATGACAAGATACCATCTCCACCCACATCGGGTACATACTCCACGTAATATGACACCGCGTTATTCATAGCATCAATTAAATATTTAACATTAATATCCGTCCTCTTAGAAAACCTTCCAAAGTGCTTTATTTTTAAACATTTTTATTGAATCCTTTTAGTGTGGCTATTTGGCAACGATTCAAATACCACTTAAAAACTTAATTGCATCGCTCTGAGATAAAAAGGAAACTTTTTACATGAAAATTAGAGGAAAGAGTGCCTTATTACGACGGTTTTTACAAGCCCAATAATTGTATAACCTTGTTTTGGAAATTAGGACACAAGTACCCGACCCTTACTTCACTCGGGACGCGCGCTACGATAACAATGGTTACAGTTTATCTGTCAAATTTACTTCTTTGATCTACTGATGAAAATCAATAGGTATGTTAGTGTCATTAGTTTTGTATTGCTAGTTTCAAGTAGATTATAATTTACTTTTAATTTTTTTATGTTTTTTTATGACAATAAGGTACAAGAAGAGCAAGACGTTCAGTTCATGGTAATTGATACGCCCTGCCCATTACAAAGCAGTGCCACTCAGGATTCTTGAAAATTCCAAAAATTCTGAGCGGCACAACAATTGCACTCGTCTCCTTGAGCCATAATATGGTAAGTCTCGTTTGCCTCATAATTTAATTATTAATTTTATTTATCTATACATAAATTTATTGTTGTAGCGACATTAAGATTTGTGTAGAAGCGTCAAATAAAGTAATTAAGTAAAATATCTCATCAGATTAACGTCGATTGTAAAAATATATTGATGTTAAAATTGATTGACGATGGCACCGTATTAGGTCATGGTAATACCACTCACAATAAAATCGGAAATTAATATTCAATTAATATAATATATTATCTCAAAGGTTACGTAGAGAAGTCATTAAAAACATTTGGTCAATATGCTCAAATATAACTCAACTCTTTATTTTTTTCTTAAATACCTTTTTGATTTTAAATACTTATTTTATTTATAAAATCGCATTTAAATTTTTTATGTTAATTTTATATAATAATAATACTAGGTATACCTAATAGGTTAATTTAAATATAATTAACGTTTTTCGTACCTACTGGCTACTTTGGATTATAGTAAAACCTCGTTGCTGCGAGATGTCAGAGTGAAACTTTTTTCACATGTCAACTGAAACATTCTAGATTTAAAAAATATACAACATCGGACTCTTTGACATTCAATCGCCTTTTTTCGGCTTTAAGAGTGAAGTTGAAAACATTTCAAACAAGAGTAATATATAAATACCAAAGAGCCATACACCAACACCATACATCCATAACGCGTCGTTATATCGCCGGGGTCACGGTAAGTGCACCATTAGACCTGGGCTATTCACACACATGCGAGGTATGCGGGCTGTGTCCACCCCTCGAGGATCTCCATCGACGTTCAGATAAATGTTTTAAACGACATTATTTATTGGTTTGAGCCTGCGGCTGTACACTGCTTGAAGGATTCTATTAGCGGGTCCAGTTCTAACAGCACAAGGACTCATATACATATAATATTAAACTTTTTTTTTTTATAATAATAAGGGACGAGCTGGATTTTCAGCCGATGGTGATTGATAAGCCCTGCCCATTACAATGCAGTGCCGCTCAGGATTCTTGAAAAATCCAAAATTTCTGAGCGGCACTAGAATTGCGATACCTTGAGATATTTAGTCTCAGTTGCCCAGTAATTTCAATCACCACCGAACCAACGGCGCCCAACAGACCGAAACGCAATAATGTTTACACATTATTGCTTCACGACAGAAATCGACGCCGTCGTGGTCTAGCCGGCATCCTGTGTAAAGGAGCCTCCCACTGGTAACATATCCGCGATCATTAGTTATTTCTCCATTAGATATTAGAATTAGAATAGAAAGTGCACAAAAGCGACAATATAGCATTTAAGTAGTGGTACAATATGTTGCAAGTTTAGTAAACTGAAACTTAAAATATTGCGTTGTTAAGTAGGTAACGATATGGTAAAGATAGTAACGGCCGTTCCTAATATACTATCTACAGATAGAGATAAATTACTACCTTCTACTGTCAGTAATTAGCTGTCAATAATCTGAAGCTGTCCCAATATACCCGATAACCCTTATCGCCAGTTCACTGTTGCAATTTCCCTACAAACTTCTATCCCTGGTAAGCTACACGTCGTCCCATTCACAGACAGCGGATACGGATAAGGTGAGTTACCGTCGAAAGGTTTATTGGGACAGAAAAGTCAACGATAGTTACGATTTTTTATCTTAAGTAGGCCACAACCGGAGATAGACTGAATATTGGGAATGGCTGTAAGACAGTTAAAGTGAACTGATGACCCAACAGTACTCGTTACTAGTAACTTAGTTACTGTTCTTATCTACACTATAATCAGCTGTAGTAATATTTTTAACAATTTTGTAGAAAAATTAAACACGAATATACTCATTTAAAAATAAATAAACGTCTTTTCTAGTCAGGGCCTTATAAAACTAAATTTTCCAATATATTTTACTTGAGTTTTATGCTAGTTTTCAGACCGTACCTCACTCGCTTGTATGTTAATTCCATTCTTATATACTGAGTAAGCAACAAACATCCTCACATGTTTCGTTTTAATATATTTAACAGGATCCGCTCGCGAACATCGAGAAGCGACGAGCTTTATATTTGCATGAAAACAAAAGCTGTACAAGTAACCTCCCTCCTTAAACGTGGAAATAAAAAGATTTTGTGGGTGTTTGGAATAATGTGGACCTGCGTTCATTGCATTAGAATGTAGTACCTGGACGACCGAGCCTTGCTCGGATTTTTAAGAAGGTGCCTAATTATCTGAATTCGAATCGGTGTCTTCTGCTTTCCGGATCACCCAATGTCCCATCTGAGCTATTATAGTCTTGTATATGATGGCAAAATTTACCTTTGTATTCTAATGTTATTGCAGCAGTTTCTCATTAAAACACGGATAAAACTACATTTTTTAAATTGAAGCTAGCTAGATCGATTTCTCGCCCCCGAAACTACCTGTATACTAAATTTCATTAAAAGCGTTTGAGCCGTTGCCGAGATTCAGATTATATATATTTATAAACAAGAATTGCTCGTTTAAAGGTATAAGATAAGAGGTTTCTTTTGATAGCAGATGTCAGGCAACACATATTTACTAGACAAAAGTTGAACGCTGCAACTGTAGAGTGAACATCATCACTGATCCAACAAAAACATACACACCGAAGTGTACAAGCTCTGCAATGTAACGGACTTGTGTCCGACGCCTGACGTGACCAATACCACCTAAACAAACAGCCTTACAAAAACAAATTGTGTGCGTATAAAGTACACATGTTAGAAGTGAAACCTGCATTGTGCATGAACCTCTAAACTGCATATGAAATCCTGGTATGAAAGACATTACTATCACCGCTACCATATTTATGTTCTCCGTCGAGCGCATGATGTCAGAATATGTTAAGGTATACTCGCGTCATACATATGACAATCTCTTTTTCAACTATGATCGCCTGGTATTAAAACACTGTATAATGCTTTCTAAATCATTTTCTCCCACGAAATCTTATGAATTTATTATGTGTCTGTCTCTATTTACTGTCGCGCTTTTTCGTTTCATCCACTTTCAAATCACAACGATGCTAGAGAAGTTTTCACTTAAATAAAATTGGTATAAAGTTACCTGAAAATAAACCAAATAATATGCGAAACATTTTTACGTTTACGGAGGTTTTAACGTTTACCGTTTGGCTAAGCCTGCTTAACATTCGAAAAACTTTAGAATTATCATTGAAGTGATAGTGTTGTCACAGATATAGTCAACATTTTGCATACTTTTGGTTTAATGTCAGGTATAACGTTATGCCAATTTTATTTGTAAGGCAATAAGTATTTAATAGATAACAACATGGGATTACTTAATGACGGCAGTGACACGCACACAGACACACGGATAAGCCGGTAAAGCTTACCTCCCGCTCCGTCTCAATTACTTACCCAGGTAACGTTACAAGAGGGGACACCCCAACGTACCAACTACCAACCATCGATGTATTATTTCGGGAATGTTCACCAACACAATAATCAGGAATCAAATAAGTCGTTATATTTCATTTATTTACTCAACCCATTTCGACGACCCCCGCACGGGTATTTAAGAAGGAGATTTAAGATACAGAGAATTAAGAAGGTATTTTTGAATAATATGAAAATCGTAATAAAATATCAATTTAAATTGTCACGCTACCTATAATTGCATCGTAAATTATTAACTACTGCCCTCTTAAGTTTTGTTTTTCGATAAGTTTCCATTACTTATTCAGATATATTTTTCAGAAAAATATAAAAATTTCACCTATCTCTATCTTACGTACCTTGACTTAACCAAAAGCGAAGTGAAAAAATGCCAAAAATACAACAGAAAATTAAAAAATTAAGGTGAATCTTACGCGATAATCTATTTTTTAATAAGAATCATTTAGATCGTGTCGAGTACTTAGAAAATAATTTTTAATACAAACTGACCAGAACCAGAACACACCAATAACAATACGCCAAGGCGTCTCTCGTTACGATATTTCGCCTGAAGCCCAAAAGCTGTTTGTTGCCAGTTCGTTTCAACACAATTTCGACTCGTCTGTACTGCTTCATGTTGTCGAGGGTCGGGTTACTTCGTTATAAATTACATTAACAAGAGTTTGCGTTAATAAGAGAACAAAATAAATATTAATAAAAAAAAACATGAGTGCAATGCTATTCACACGAGGTAGAAGTGAAACCTTCAAAACTTTTAGCTTCAAGATGTATAATCATTTTAAGATGTGCATTGTGCATGAACCTCTATACTGCATATTAAGTCCTGGTTCCTAGAATGACGCATTATTTCAGCCGCTATGAAAGACATTACTATCACCGCTACCATATTTATGTTCTCCTGGTGTCAATGTAGTAATACGTCGCCTGGTATCAAAACACTGTGTAAATGCTTTCTATCTCATTCTCTCGCCGGCTGGATCTTATACATTTACTTGTTTGTTTCTCTATCGTCTCGCTTTTACGATTGAACGAGTTTCAAATCACAACGATTCTAAAGAAGTTCCACTTCAATAATAATGCTTTCTTTACTTCATTTAATTAACTTTGTTACGTGTCTATGAAGTCTGAACAGGCTTCGTGTTTGTCAACAATGAAAGCTTAAATACACGAATGTTTAATTATAAGGCAGGCGAAGGTTTAGTGCACGCTCTTTGGATACATAAGGATCATTACCATCGGTATTGAAGTTACACTAGTGAAGTTTATAGGAAGTTTCGAAGGGTTTCACGTGATACATGAAGTATCTTTTATGTTAACGAAGAAGACTGGTCCCGAGACAGTTTTATGATTCAGTGGTGGAGGCACTCCGTCATAAATTAACGCGAGCACTCAGCACGCAGACTGCGAAACATTTTAAAATCGTGAACGCGTTACAGCGTTACCCGACATTAGCCTACTTTCCGAGCTAAACCGCATTATATTATATCGCAACACGTACGCTCAATAAATATTCATTAACCTGTACATGCTCTGTGAGATGACTCCGGCCGCAGGGTCGCGGGTTCGGCACCGCTCAACTCTCGTTTAAAGTAGACACCCAGTGGTTAATCATAAATACAAGCAGCCTAGCGAAACTCTACACGAAAAAGCGATTCATTCGATTGTATGAAACGTGCAGTCATTGATAGACTGGACGGGTGACGGATAGAATCTTGTAAAAAACGGATATACCCGAAATCCACAAAGTTTTAAGCAACTGTTCGCTTTCAAACTTAGCCAGATTATACTTCGTCGCCAATCGCCATACTGTTATTACTACTACTTCAAACTTAAATCAAATCACTGCACGTTTCGTACCAAACTAAATTTCAATTTTTTCTCAGGCAGCCCCGACTCAATAACATAGTATTTACATCCTCTTTGAATACAAGTACAACGTTAAGGGCGACAGATTAAAAATAAATAAAATTGCTTAACCGCGTCCTAATTAAGCCAATCATCATCGGCCGGAAGACGTCTACTGCTGGACAAAAGCCTCCCCCAAAGATCACCACGACCACCGGTCGATCGAATGTATTCCGTCGATCTTGACTAGAAAGACCATAGAAGACGCCAAGAATAAACGTATAGCAGTATCTATGAAAAGTTTTCCAGAATTATCTAATGTACAATAACGCCGAATGGCACTTGAAACAATTTGAGATTTAAGTAATTAATAAACTAAGTAATAATCAGGTTTTCATAAATTTGGTTCGTAGTTATTGAATGGACAATAACTCTTTCGGACACTTAAACACCTTCATATTTTTTGATTTTTTTAGTTTTATTTAAATATTTAATAAATTCATATGCTTTTTAAGTTTGATCACAATAAATATATTATATGCGGCACCTTACAAACTAATTTGTCAAGTATATTACAGCTATTGTAAAATACTCTATTTGAAAAGAGTGGCTGTTGAGTTTCTTGTATGTTCTTCTCACGAACTCAAAATTTTTCGCACTTATGGTATATATATATATAATTATGATTCAAAAGCGCTTAGCTTAAGCCTATTAAAGTTTATTTCAATTTGAAAATCCATTTTATAAAAGAGTAACTAAAGTGAGTGGTATACCATTGAAGATACCTACTTAAGAGGTCTTAGTCTTCCTAAGAAAGAACTGGACATTAGCAGAGCATAATGGGCCAAGATCATATATAATCTATTCTAATATAATTCGGTTATCATCGGGATTATTGGTGGTCGGTACGTTACAATTAACACACAGAACACAGTTTGAAGTCCACTCGTCCCGCACGACTCCTAGCTAGCGAGCTAAGTCGTCTAAATGTCATAGTTGTCAATAAACTTGGTCGTGCCTGTCCAACTCACCTAGTACTACCAGTATGAAACACAGACTTATGTACAAGATCATCAGGACTCGTTCGCAGCTGGACTACTCTTATCACGGCCGCGCTCGCCGACACCGACAATCATCTAAACGACTGTCGATATCCTATATCACACGACACATCACTAGTGGAGCACTCTCGTTCACACTGCGATCCCATCAGGTCATCACCGGCACATTTAAAACTTCAAACATTCAAAACATAACTTTTATCAGCACTATAGTTTTATGTCATCGCTCTGTTATGATCACATGTCTCCAGACTCTTCCCATTATTAGTCAACAAAATGATTGATTTCACGATAATAGAGATTGTTTATAAGTCGTATTGTGTACGATAGTTCGCGGGGAGGGGAGGCGGCAACACGCGTCCTCACAGCGCGACGCTCTGGTGTGACTGCCGCGAAGTTCCTCTGGATTGGTGTAGAATCAAGAATGCGCCGCGGCGGGAAGGGGGGCGAAGGGTCCGCACGACCTGCACAGATGCGACTTGCTTCACCGGCTACGGACGGGTATTAACCGGCGAAAGCTGGGAACTAGTTCTTACCGAGCTTTCGTGCGGAGCGGCAACCTCCGCGAATCTGCCGGGTTGTAAAACCAGATAGGCAGTCTCGGTGCGTGCATTGTTAGCAACGTCGCCCGCTTTCGCTCCCCGTCCTCCGCTCTAGGTAGACACGCATTGTTGAAATGCATTCCCTTTACTGTATTGACATCTCCGTCCCTTTCTACCGGTCGCAGTCGCGGGCGCTCACAAGAACAGGTAAGCGCACCGCGGTAAGAGACAGACCCGCGAGCGCATACTACCAATCCTATCCTACACAAATGATATTATTATATTATAGAAGCGGCCCTACTATAATCAATCTCAGATTCTCATCCAACAAACAGCGCGCACAATCGAGGCCCGATACAAAAATAACAAAATTAAGTTCTAGCGAACGCAATGGATTACCGTAATGAACACGTTTCAATGGTTTTATACGATTTTCGATTTTGTATTGTTTGTATTGTAAACAAGGTAATCGTTTAAATGAGTGCCGCCGAAATGCGATTTTATTTTACTGACCAATTGGCAATTGCTTTAAATCCAAACTCGAATTAATACCATCGAAAATTTGGAACAAAAAAGCAAGCGCGTATTGAAATAATGGCGGACTTAAGAGGATTACACATGATTACAACGAGACCCAAATCCCCTATCAAACAATGTTAATGGATTTTGTGGGATGCTCCGGACTCCGGTCCGAACGGAGGAGATCGTCATCGGTCGCCAGACGCCAACTAACCACTCGACGGTCCGGGCTACGTAGCCAATGTTGGTCCGACAAGCGACTTAACCAAAAAGCAAGGATTAGGTTCTGACTCGGAGTGACCCCCCGTAGCTGTAAAGGCAAAAAACAAACCCGAATTTATCGACTGAGATAGGAGATAGTTAAAAAAAAGGTTGGTAAGGGCGAGCAATAATGTTTTGACTATTAGAAAAGAGAAAAATGATAGCAATTGAAAAAAGAACTAGAACATATTATTAGAAGATTCACCGGGTACATAGTCAATGTGGTATGCCATCATTTTAGTATTTTGTTCTAAAGTTGTATGCGATCATTTTAATATTTTGTTGTAAAGTTGTATGCGATCATTTTAATATTTTTATATTATTTTAATCTTAACTGGTTTTATTTTTTGACTTTATTTTAAAGTTAACTCTAATTGTATTAATTAATTTTTTTGTTTAATTATTTGTTCATGGCACTAGAACCAGCTAGCTGACTGTTACAGTTTGCTGGATCTTATAATATCTCTTTTGCAAGCTGTGACAATCTCTAAGTGGGTCTACGCCTTAACAATAATATGTATCACATTTTGTTTTGCTTAATAACGATTAATTGAAAGCTGTTGATTGTCCTTAAATAAATAAATAGTCCAGCAATAGTTGCGGTATAATGCAGATATCTTTCAGGGCTGTCTGTTACAATAAATTTGGCAGAAGGTTGACCCGCTCCTATAATGACGGTTATATATATTTGTTTCGCTTCGAACACGGTTCGGGACGACCCTGCGAATATTAAACTGGTATTGACATCGATTCCAGCAAACTTGCAATCCTTTCTCGGCTTAAGAGAGAGAATAAATCCCGCGTAAGCGTTTTCTTAAGCGTTTTAACATTCCGAGATGTTTCGTTTTACACAGGGATTTAGAATAAACGGTCGCGCACAAAGCCACGATTATGTTTCTAGAAGGAATAATCTTTTGTGCGAGAATATTCGAGAACACACATCGCATTCAAATGCTCCATTGTGCCGGGATGTATCCTCCCGTTCACGTAGGGCTTTATAAACGCATCAATGAGATTGTGAAAAATGTGAACATACTGTGAGTGTAGATTTATTCTCTATAATAATATACCTACTAGTTTTATTTTTATACGTTGTATTGAACTTTGAGAAAATCTGAAGAATGGTGCAAAATACTGCAATAAGTAGTCATAGAAATGATTAACTTTATTTAACAAATATGATTAGTAATGAAATAAAAAGAAACAACAAATTAAAATCCATCATCAATCAACTCAAACAACAACAAAAGTATCACTGAAAAATAATACTTTATCCGTAATAATATTAATATTAATGTTAATATAATACTTTTGTAAGAGTTGAATTTCACCAATAAAATGAACGAGCCATTATCATCATTTATGAGTGCGGCGAACATTAAATCCCCAAACTGCGCGAGTTTCACAATCGCTTTTTGTGGAGCATTTAATTTAAGTTTAAAATGGCAATAGAAATCGATTAACTGCAAATAAATGGATTGTCCATATCTGACGCAATACAAATTTCATATTCCGTGTGATTTGTTTTTGCTGGCAGCTACGAAATGAATTCTGGGGCTCGGCACTCCGCAGCGAATCAACATTCAGCCAATAAAGGCCGCCATTCAAACAGACGCATGTTTTAATTTGTGGCAACTTTTTTAATATCCTACGGAACGGTATGAGAGCTAGATATGTTCGAAGGAGACAATTAGTTTTGATTTTATAATTTTTGTTAAAATATTTTTTACGAAAGAAGAAAGTTGAGAAACACATTCCAAAACGAATTAACTTCCAAAATCGAAATACGAAGTTTCGGCTGACGGATCGTACATTTTACTATTACGAAAGTGTTTCGGATTCGAAGATCGATACGAAGTTCGTGATCAGACATTTTGCCTTTCGTTCTAATTATTCCCAAATTCACTTGACATTTACTTTTTCGTTGTTTGACATTATTATGATCGTAACTACAACTTCAATTTTTATGGTTATGTCTATGGTTCCGAAACGAAATCCGTCCGCGCTATTCCGAGCCGAAGTTCTTTGGTTTGGACTTAATTTAAAGTTAGTCGTTCTTTCGTTTCGGACCAAAACTTCGGCTTTCGATTTTGGTAATAGATATCCTGCACAACATAACACGATGTACGAATAAGTGGTGGTGATACAAAACGTTAGAGACGCGACATTTTGACTATGACTCAACCGAAAATAAAATAAAATGCTATGAATAATAAGGGAAGAAGTAAACATTTGTGCTTTATTATAAACTTATTCTAAAAATTAAAATACCAGTAAACTGGATGTGTGGCAGTCCTCATTAGTGCGGATTTCAAGGAGCTTCCCTCCACGTACTACAAAGCTGTGGAATGAGCTTCCTTGTGCGGTGTTTCCGGGACGATACGACATGGGTACCTTCAGAAAAGGCGCGTATACCTTCCTTAAAGGCCGGCAACGCTCCTGTGATTCCTCTGCTGTTGCAAGAGAATGTGCGCGGCGGTGATCACTTAACACCAGGTCACCGTACCCTCTTTGTCCTCCTTTTCCATTAAAAAAAAATACCAGTAATATAGAAACTTGCAATCAAAATCACCATGAAATGCCCCGCATAGATATCCGAGCCGTAGAAGAGCTGTTATGTTGAAAAACGTAACAATAGCAGGTAGCGGAGCAACCGAGCGTGGGGCGAATACGACGGTGCGGCGGTACCGGCGCGGCGGCCGGTAATGGTATTTCCCAACCACTAACCAATATCATAATATGCATAAAATTAAAGTCGGCTCCGGCGCTCAAGCTCCCCGTGTCTAATCCACGCTCCACACCAGCGCTGTGTCAATGACATTTGGCGTGCGCCGAAATTTGTGACACGCTTTTATTAATATTTCAATATTAACTGCAATATCGTCACATGATGCCGAGTCGTGACGCTGCGCCGGTTTTGTTGGGAACTTTGTGATTTACAATCTAATATTCAACTTGTCGCACTTTATTTATTATCCACTAACTTATGATTGCGGGTGCGGCCCGGCAGCGAGAGCCAATGACAGGAGCATATCACAATACCGTGGGCTCTAAGTAGAGTCGCTACACATTCAAACATCTGTGACGTATCAACCTAGATAGATCGTCTCTTACGTGTCCTCAAAAATTCAAAAAATTCTTCAAATTTGAAAAACGATTCAATGAATTTTTCAAAATGACTGGAGCGTTTTGCCGGCCTTTAAGGAAGCTATACGCGCTTTTTTTGAAGCTTTCCATGTCGTATAGTCCCGGAAACACCGCACAAGGAAGTTCATTCCACAACTTTGTAGTACGATGAAGAAAGCTCCTTGAAAAACGCACTGTGGAAGACCGCCACACGTCCAGATGGCGGGGATGATAACCTAATTTGTGGCGTGTCGTGCGAAGGTGGCATTCAGCGGCAGGAATCAGGTGAAATAGCTCTTCAGAACAATCCCCGTCATAAATGCGGTACAAACATACAATGAAGCGAAGTCTCTACGTAACACCAAGTGATCCAGCCGTTCACAGAGCACTGGGATTCCCGACAATTTGAGCTGCTCTGCGTTGCACGCGGTCAAATGGATCGAGCTGATACTGGGGTGCGCCAGACTAGAGATGACAGCAATACTCCATGTGTGGCCGGACCTGTGCTCTGTTGAGCGCTAGAATGTGGGCCGACTTGGAGTATTGCCGTGCTTAATTAATGACACCCAGCTTCTTCGAACCCAATTTGGCTTTGTCCTACAGGTGACTGCGGAATTAGCAATCGCTCGACATTCCGAGACCCAGTATACCGATACTAGGCGAGGCTTTAAGGACATTATTGTCGAAGAGCGGTGATACGAGAAATAGAGTTTTTTAATGGTAAACGAGCAAACTTGAGTCCTCTGGGTTAAAACAAATTTTCCGTTTCAAAGCAAACCTAAGATCTAGTTGTTCTACTTTAATATGCAGATAAACATATCATTGATATTAATATGTTATATTATACAATACTAGCTGACCCAGCAAACGTTGTATTGCCGATATTAAAATCGCGATACAATAGTAACTGTTGATCGTAGATGGGTGAAAATTTGAAGTTGTATGTATTTTTTAATGTTGACTCATAATCAAACAAATTTAAAAAAATGTCAAAAATATTAAAAAAAAAATGTCGTGGACCACCCTTAACATTTAGGGGGATGAAAAATAGATGTTGTCCGATTCTCAGACCTACCTAATATGCACTCAAAATTTCATGAGAATCGGTCAAGCCGTTTCGAAGGAGATTAACTACAAACACCGCGACATGAGAATTTTATATATTAGATAATATTTTTACTACTGTTGAAGACCTTTTGATGTAAAGACATTTAATAAAATTCAATGAACAAATTTATAAAATATTCTTGACTGTTTGTCTTCCAGTCGTGGCCTATTATTGTAATTCTGAGATTGACCATTCGCTCAATGTTCTCGGTGCCAAAAGCTTCGACATAGAGAGATTTTCATATCAATTCATTAAATTATAAAAACAAATTTGGTTCACTCTAAAATTATTTGATATATTTCAATATAAATTGTGTGCATGCATTACATTATATACATCATAGATACTTTAGTAAATCATGATCTTTTTAAATCATCACTTAATAAACTAATAATTTTTTAAATCACATTTTCTGTTTCGACATGAAGCTGCATTTTTTGTAGGCCAAAACGATTATTGCTATTTTTGGAGTCGGTGTCAGCCTAGATAGGTTTGTAACTACATACATAGTTACAGGTGTGATGTGCTTGAGTTGCACGCGACGTGAGGAGGCGAGAGGAGAGAGCGGGGCCGCGGCGGGAGACACACGACACCGATTTGACAAATAACAATGATCGTAAATAGAATTACATTAATTTATTAGATTGTATAAAAATACGCAATTATTTTTATACTTTTTAGTGCATATTATATATATCTATTGTTTTAGAATAGTGTTTTTAGAAGTCGGTTGTTTTTTTTGTTGAATTTTTTGTAGTAAATAGACTCCAATAAATGTATTGGGATACCAAAGACACATCTACGTGTAAACACGAATTGTGAGCG
The DNA here is from genome assembly GCF_905404315.1 of Leptidea sinapis. Lineage (NCBI taxonomy): Eukaryota > Metazoa > Arthropoda > Insecta > Lepidoptera > Pieridae > Leptidea > Leptidea sinapis. Next base: position 3,555,937 of record NC_066297.1, read on the forward strand.
AAATTTATTCATGAAAGTATATTATGATAGGACCAACTAAGAAACCAAATGATCAACTAGCTTGATCGCTGATGGTTGAGAGCAATAGGCGTGGTCCAACATCAACAAACAAACAACGAACCAGGAGAAGGTACGTTAATGAAAGATCATCTTATTTTTACTTCATTTATAATTAATTTGTCGAGAACATTGCCCACGCTCCGTGTCTTAATTAAAAACCCTTTTGTGTTGTCATAGTTACCGACGCCGGACGAGACTCGACGCCGATCTCTCGCTCGTCACTTTATTTGGCCGTGGCCGCACGGCGCACACTGGCTGCTAAAAATTCACACCAATTCACAGCTTACTTTACTATACAGAAATAGGGTATTACGGTCGAACAATTATTAAGATGCTGTAGACCAGTGTTTTTCAATCTGGACTTTACCAGTAGGAGGCCTTTGCACCGGATGTCGACTATATTAGGGGACCACAAGGGCGCCTATTTCTGCCCTGAAGCAGTAATGTGTAAGCATTATTTTGTTTCTGTCTGAAGGCTAGCTAGTGAAATTACTGGGCAAATGAGACTTGACAACATATGTCTCAAGGTGACGAACGCAGTTGTAGTGCCGCTCAGAATTTTTGGGTTTGTCAATCATCCTGAGCGGCACTGCATTTTAATAGGCAGGGCGTACCAATTACCAACAGCTGAACGTTCTGCTCGTCTCGTCCATTATTTTAATAATAAAAAAATCTGTGAGTAGCGACCCACACACCCACAGCGCGAGCAGGGGGTTGCGATGCCTTACTTAGTGGGTCGCCGGCAGAAGGGAAAAGGCAAGATAGACTACAGTAAAAACACATTTTTGCGTGATGGTCTTATTTAATTTTCAAAAAATTGTCAAATCGTGTAGAACCATTTCTTAATTGAGGTCTATTTTTATTTCTAGTCTCCACCATTAAAGAGAATGTCAGTTCACACAGGTATGAAGTGGCAAACGGTACTAATAACTTCAAACCTCTTCCTTGCAAGCTCTGGATATTTCCGCTTTCTTTTTATCCAAAACACGTCGACACTTGCATAAAATAAGTATGTTGTAGTCTTTAAAAACTAAATTATGCATCGTTTATCTGACTGGCCAGAATATTTCAAGCTGTACTGGGGTCGCATGCTGCACATCTTCTATATATAAGGTTCAACTGAAAAACTAGAAAGGACGCAAAAAAATTGCATTCAATAATTCTACTTAAATGGAAAGAAATTTGTAAGAAGAATATCTTGAAGGAAGACAAGCAGGTAACTAAATCACTAGTAAAGACTATTTCAGTTTACACTCAAATATTTGAATTCGAAAAATAGAATCCTATAAGTACAATATTTGGAGTGACAATAGTGATAGAACAGAAAACTTAATTTGAGAGGAGCGACTAAACCTCATTACCGTTCAGAAAGTATTAGGAAAACTGAATTGACACCAATATCAGCCTTACATTCAGTTAACCTTCCCCAATCGCAAGGACGAGTGGCACTTTGAAGAATAAACTGTAAAAAAGCTATCAACATGATTCCATACTCAAGTAATATGTACATAACAATTATATTTTGTATGGAAAACGATGAACAATTTTAGCTTGACGAAGCCAAAATAAGTTGAGTGAATTAAAAACCGGAAATGTATATGAATAATTATTCTATCACAGTTATCGTATACGTAAATAAATAGACTATATATTATAGGAAAGAGACACACAGTAAAGAAACTGTGGAATATTATTTCTATACGTCTCAAAGAAGTCTCAACTCAGCATGTTTACTGCTTTGAAACCACTCGATCATTTAAATATTACTGAGAAGAAGCGGCAACAAAATCATTGCCACTCCATTAAATCAACTTTAACAGCTTCATCGTTTTACAAAGTATTTTAAATTACAATTTATGTAAAGTGATCAAACAAAAATATTCAATCAACACAACTTATTTCGTAAGTTAAAAAGTAAACATTGTTATTAATTAAAAACCTACTAAAGTTATTAAGCACCAACAGTCGATGAGAACCACACAAAATGAAGACAGGTGAAGAAAGATGACAGGATGATCCAGCCCACACAACAAGGGCCCGAGTGAAGTTCTTTTTTTCTTATAAGGTAAGGAAAAACTCCCGCCATGACGCTGCCATTAAAATTGAATTTTTTTCAAATATTTCGTGGAGTTAGAAAAAATTACACGAAGAAGCTTATCCATCTTTATATACGATAAGAAGTGACGCTCATCTGGTGTCCCTTGACACGCCCTGGTCACTAGATGCGGTCAAGATATATATAAGATGCACATAAGATGATAAATTTTAAGTAGCCCAGTCAATTTAATAGACACAGCGCCCTTTAAGGCGAAAATCTAAAGGCACAAATACTGCTAGGCTTACTGATGAGACACCGCTGTGTTCCCCGGCTAGCGACTAATTTGCCAGCTAGTCAGTTGTCATTGATCTATTAATTTATTTTACTTGTTTCATTAGAGAAATTCTCACATATACTTTTCTTATTTTATTTCCTACATATATGCTCAGGAGCAAAAGCATTTTGACAGCCGGCTCGTATACATAAATTCGCACCTCAATCACGACCGTTCATCACTCACCCCCACAGTCAAGCCGCGACCCGAATGCAAATTCCACCCAAATTAGCATTTTTCATCAAATCACGAGCATTGTGTGTCGCAGGCCCGCCGGAATAATGATGGCACGAGTGGTGCGGGCGAATGACGAGCCGGCACCTGCGTGGAGGTCACCGCAGGTACACCACTAATATAATGTGTGAGTGTGATTGTTAGCGACTGGTAATCTACTGCCAACAGCGAATTAAGACATTTTAATAACGTAAGAAGTCGTAAGGCAAAAATATACTTGACACCGATTGAATGAAAGGGTTTATATGGAGATCGAGTAAATAGCGTAAAGTTTTTGATGGCTGTTGCGGGGAAGCCCCCCTTGATAGCAGCAGACCCAGTGAGAAATCAAAAAAATTAAGATTTTACTGCCAGGCAGAACCATCGACTCGGATCTGTAATGCCAACAACTGTTGAGAATAAAGGAAAATTTTGAAAGAAAGCGGCGGAAATTAATTAATAGAAAGATGAGACGAGAGTTTAAGAAAATTTGGCTGGGAGGTGTTGATTCATTCGTCATATAGCCTTTACCTTACATCTTTAAATTCCCATCTGTTTCAGCTAATTCAGAATTCTTCGACTTCCTAAAGACGTTTCAGGTTCAGTTCACATGTTAGGTATCAGTCGTACGTTCGTACTATGGATAGATATAGATATTCTATCGAAGATGATGATAAACACAACTTTCATTATTGAAATTAGCATCACATGTGGTTGAAAATGTACAACGCGGTATCATGGTTGTTGGGTGTGTTTTACCAAGGAGCCACAAAGCTTAATTTTAGTGAAAAAGGGGTGAATATGATCCGTGTCTGATCGTGTTAAATCGTAAAACCTCTTAGCAATACCCAACATTTTCCAGCAAGACTGCACTTAGTCTCAAGGCAAGAACTACCAAACTTGGCTGAAAGTCAACGTTCCGGACTTCATAGGAGCTGACTGACCCGTCTAGCCCATAGCTGAACCCTTGGCCTACAAATTATGGTCAGTTTTCGAAGTCATGGTTTGCTCTAAATGACAAGCCGACCTCGATTTGCTTAAGAAATCTCTAGATCAAGAGGTGACTAAATTTCCGATAGCAACAGTGCGAAATTCCATAGATTCGTGGCTAGACGGAATAAAAGCATTGCATTAAAGCAAAAGTTGTAAGCAAAAGGCTTAAATGAGAAGAATTGACAAGATAATCATTGCCCTTCCTTCATATATTTGTATTTGTAACAGAACTTTTGGCAAGACTAGGAATACATTTGAAAGCTGTATTTTCGTACAGAAAATATTTTGAAAAGTTGGTAAATATGAAAACACGTCTCTTTTCCTAACTACATTGTAAGTCTGATTGTTAGTGACGGACACTTTTCTGAGCAGCTCGGGTCTACGCATCGGCTGAATCATGCCCCGCTCTACTTCGATGACTGGGTATGTCGATGCATGTCTTTTTTACAAGTATCGATCGACCCAGTTATCAACTACCATTATTTGAGAACAAGGCCTTACTGACCGAAGCTTGTACACTAAAAGCGACTCATTGTTCACTCAACTTATTGCATGCTCATCATTAATTATCAATTTTGACTGCATTCCACGCTGATGGAAGAGCAGAGAAGTAACGATGCCAAAGATCTAGTACAAAATTAATGTATCACGAGTACTTTATTTCAAACTTACGGTACTTATGTTTATCATAAAGATCAATTGAAAATATTATACAAGATCGTCCCACACGGCATAATATAAATAAGAAAGTCGCATTGTGGCTCGGCCGCGCGGGCGGGATCAACTATTTATCACTCACTTAATGTCGGAATCACAAACCGAATGGAGCATAATTAGCCGAAATGAGAGAGTCGTAAAGTGTACGACTCCGTTGGCAGACATTGACATCGATAAATCCCAAGTGGGTCGGCTAATCTAGGCTCCTCGTAAAAACTCTATCAGAAAACAATAAGAAAACTTCTCGTACCTACAACGGCCCGTTTTTTATTAACCTCCGAAGGTTTATGTCTCCATTGTAATAAAAAGATCCGTTTAATATTTCAATGTCGCGCGCAACTCCACGAATAGTTGTTGATATTATTCGCCTGACAAATGTCACTCGTCAGTAAATGTTTAGACAAAAACATGTAATATTTCTTTTTGTAGCGGACATTTTTATAGAGATACTGACATTTTATTTATTCTGTAGCCAGAAGGTGCACAATATCTCTAAATATATTTAAATCCAGTGATCTGATGTTTGTTTCCCGTGAAACTAATGAACGGAATTTAATGGGGATTACTTCATGGAGTGCAGTTTAGTCCAACTTGAGAGGTAGGGTAGTTTTTATTACAATTTGGGACCCATAATTAATTTTATTTCCAATTTTGGTTTTGTATGGTCATATTTTTTCTGAACGCCCGTTTGTCCTCCTTTCATATAAAAAAAAATCACACAGGTCGGAGTTCGAATTTGAGTGACAATAATTATAAATTATAATCATTAATCCGTCTTTAATTTCTTGAAAGTGATAAAATCTATCATATTTGTTTATATTTAGTATAAGAATATAATGCGAAAAAACCAGAAGACGACATAAAGTCACTGGATGATATATTGAAAAGCAATAAATTAACGCAATAGAATTTCAGTTTATCATTAATGAAGTTTCGACACACTTGACAGAAGCTACCGATGATAATCCCACAAGAATTGTACAAAAAATGTGTAAAGAATTGTGGCGCCGACGTGACATCTGCCGAGTAATTTTCGTGAAGCAAGTGTGTAGTTTTATAATTGAAATAGCACAACAGACAAAACACTTGATGAATTATGTGTATATGAATATTAACATCCTGAACGTTCCACGCCTCGCGCGAGAGTAGTAGGTAGGTCTCAAGAAAGTGCGTTAAGTTCATTTAAACTCCGAGGAGAGGAGAGGAGGAGAGGAAACTCTAGTTAAGCTGGAGTTTGGAGAAAATAGTTTCCTATTTATATGTATCATTAGGTGTATAATATAATAACTACATGTATTTATTAGGTACTAGATTCAATACCAACAATGGGAAGTGAATGACGTTCGATGGACACTCGAAGTGACACAATAATTTCATACATTGAAATGCTCATGAAGTACTAAACACATAAAAAACACCGGTTCTTAAAATTATTATAAAAACATAAAAAAAACTACGCTTAAAAAATCGACTTTATAAAAATTTTATTGAATACACATCTTATGCAAACCTTTACCTTTAATATTAATAAAATACTATTATTTATATGTGCTAATGATTGATAGGTTTTAAGTGGGTGCCGTCACATAAATTAAATTTTTATGGGACCAAAATAGCATCTATTCCGCATCGAACTAAAGAAAAATCACGTAAATTGGATCATAAATCCCAGCGTAATGTACAAACATAAAAAAATACCGATAGAATTGAGAACCTCCTCCTTTTTAAAGTCGGTTAAAAATACAAATAAAAAATATTAACAACAAACAATCGCAAAACGCAACAAATATCGATTCCGAGAATCATAATTAACACCTCGCCATCGTAAACATTATTCAAAGCATATAACCAGCTATTATAGTTGTTAAGAGTTGTTTTACACAAATCCAAGTTCTCGGAGCGCACTCAACTAGTAATGAGCGCTAAGCGAGGGTGCAGATCGCCAGCTATTTAGTCCTAACTGCAATCATGGATACATCACCTGAACACGGACATTAAGTGCACGCTACGCTTCCGAAGAGTGTACTTGTGTCGTATATTGCTGGGAATACTGCATGCAACGCCTACTCACAAAGAATAATATAGCAGATTGATATTGTAATCATTCAATGTCGTCTGAATCAAGGATATGTTTCTTACAAACATTTTCTTGTTTTAAATTCACTACAACTTATTTTGACTTCGTTTTTAAAGGTTTCTCGTTGTAATTATATTCATATATTGATTGGTAGCTTTAGTCCTCAGTTGGAACACCTTATATTCTCCAGACAACAAACATGGGTTTGAGCATTTTCGTGTTTGTCTCGTTAACTCTCTTATAATTTTAGTTTTTTTTTTAGATGTTAAGTGATCACCACATTCTCTTGCAACGATGTCACAGAAAAATTTTGTTTACGGATGAGATTTTTTTTACAATTGAGCAACATTTTAACAAACAAAATTAACGTATTTCAATTCAAAGCTCTAATGCAGCTTCCCAATTATTAGTCGACAGAGTGCAACGTGGGCAATATCCGACTTCAGAGATGGTTTGGTGGGCAATTAGCTTTGAAAGAGTGACTGAGCCATGCTTTCGTGAAAAGGGTTTAAAAATATCGGAACAAGTGTACCAAGATACCATTCTTGAGGAGGTAGTGAAGTCCCTTAACAACACCGTGTTCAATAACCAAGAATGGTCCTTCCAGCAAGACTCGGCGCCGGGTCATTAAGCTCGGTCTACGCAGTCTTGGTTGGAAACGAACGTTTCGGACTTCGTCTGATCCGCTGGATTATGACTAATGGTCAATTTTAGAGAGTACAGCTTCCTCTAAACGCCATGATAATTTGGAGTCCGTAGACAATCCGTATGATTGGCAGTGAAGAATTTTCCAATGGAAAGAGTGCGTGCTCGGCGCGCATTGGTTTTTTAGCACGCTGCATTATAGATCTAACTAGTAGTTGCACTTTAGTTAACAGTAATACGTTTTAAGGTCTAAATATTGAAGCTGCATATCGAATATACGCCGGAATACGTTGGGTGAGGGCAGCGCAGGACCGATCGTGGTCGAAATCATAATCGGGAGAGGCCTTTGTCCAGCAGTGGACGTCTTCCGGCTGATGATGATAATGATAATATCGAATATACAATGTGTGAGACTGCTTACCTTTGGTATTTAGTATCTAGTGTAAGGAAAATTTTTGTAAGTAAATGTTTATAAAAGTTTGGTATTAGAAAAATGGTACCAAATTAAACTAAATCAACTTTAACGCTAGTGTTATATTTATCTAGGTTCTTTGTAAGTTCGGCACTGCCTAATTGCCTATATAATATTAATACTGGCACACTCTTATACAAGTTATCTTCCCCAAACTAGGCATACTATGGGCACAAGACAACGATATATCTAATACAATATACTTACTTAAACATACATAAATACACATAAACATCAATGACTAGGAAACAAACATTCATATTCATCATATAAATGTTTGCACCTACCGGGATTCGATCCGAACCAGACTTCAGAGATGGTTTGGTGGGCAATTAGCTTTGAAAGAGTGACTGAGCCATGCTTTCGTGAAAAGGGTTTAAAAATATCGGAACAAGTGTACCAAGATACCATTCTTGAGGAGGTAGTGAAGTCCCTTAACAACACCGTGTTCAATAACCAAGAATGGTCCTTCCAGCAAGACTCGGCGCCGGGTCATTAAGCTCGGTCTACGCAGTCTTGGTTGGAAACGAACGTTTCGGACTTCGTCTGATCCGCTGGATTATGACTAATGGTCAATTTTAGAGAGTACAGCTTCCTCTAAACGCCATGATAATTTGGAGTCCGTAGACAATCCGTATGATTGGCAGTGAAGAATTTTCCAATGGAAAGAGTGCGTGCTCGGCGCGCATTGGTTTTTTAGCACGCTGCATTATAGATCTAACTAGTAGTTGCACTTTAGTTAACAGTAATACGTTTTAAGGTCTAAATATTGAAGCTGCATATCGAATATACGCCGGAATACGTTGGGTGAGGGCAGCGCAGGACCGATCGTGGTCGAAATCATAATCGGGAGAGGCCTTTGTCCAGCAGTGGACGTCTTCCGGCTGATGATGATAATGATAATATCGAATATACAATGTGTGAGACTGCTTACCTTTGGTATTTAGTATCTAGTGTAAGGAAAATTTTTGTAAGTAAATGTTTATAAAAGTTTGGTATTAGAAAAATGGTACCAAATTAAACTAAATCAACTTTAACGCTAGTGTTATATTTATCTAGGTTCTTTGTAAGTTCGGCACTGCCTAATTGCCTATATAATATTAATACTGGCACACTCTTATACAAGTTATCTTCCCCAAACTAGGCATACTATGGGCACAAGACAACGATATATCTAATACAATATACTTACTTAAACATACATAAATACACATAAACATCAATGACTAGGAAACAAACATTCATATTCATCATATAAATGTTTGCACCTACCGGGATTCGATCCGAACCTCTAGTTTAGTAGGCAGGGTAACTAACCACTAGGCTATAGGGGTATGCACGCCCCTGATAGAACATGAGAGATGCTGTGCTGTCAGATGCTGATGACAATAAATCAAGCGAATACGAGATTCCTGGGAGTGAGGACGCGGAAGGCGTACCAGGCTAATATTAAAATAACGAGTGAATGAACGACTCGTAATCACAGAGCGTCGCGAAACGAAACGTAACGTAACGTAAACACATATAACCGTAATTATTACGCACGACTTGACTTGACTGGATTTGATTACAGCGTTTCTATTAAGATTTTAAGTAAAATTTCACTCGTTTTTAATCCCTACTAATAATATTATTAATGTGAATGTAAGTTTGTTTGTAACGCTTTTACTCCGGAGCTACAGAACCGATATTGATGAAATTCGGTACAGCGATAGACAAGAGCTTGAATTGAACTGGAAAGGACATAAGCTACATTTTATCCCGGAAAAATTCATGACTCCCGCGGGATTTGTGAAGAACTGAAATTCACCTCGATGAGCTATAACTATACAAATAGTAGGTCTAGTTTGGCATAGCAATCTTCCTCGAAATAACATTCATATAATATATTGGGAACTTCAATTCCAAGCTTGCTTAGAATTTTTAAAAACCCTATATATACGCGGACGAAGTCGCGAGCATTAGCTAGTACTGAATATTTTAAGTCATTTTAGTGCGTGTGTTCCGCGTTGCCTCTGATGACGCCATCAATATTAAGACGTATGGCCTGTGGCCTGTGGACAACTTGACACTGAGCACTCAACCCCCCAATACAACCTTTGAATTTTGAATTTGAATTTGATAATATGAGTTATTTTATAAATAAAGGTACCGTGAGTTAGTTGGGACGTATACGGTATTACCAGTGGGAGGCTCCTTTGCACAGGATGCCGGCTAGACTATGGGTACCACACAACGGCACCTATTTCAGCGGTGAAGCAGTAATGTGAAGCATATTTGTGATACGGTCTGAATCGCGCCTAGTGAAATTACTGGGCAAATGAGACTTAATATCTTATGTCTCAAGGTGACGAGCGCAATTGTAGTGCAGCTCACATTTTTTTGGGTTTTTCAAGAATCCTGCGCGGCACTGTATTGTAATGTGCAGGGGGTATCAATTACCACCAACTGAACGTCTTGTTTGACTCGTCCCTTATTTTCATAAACAAATACAACAAACGCATTATGTAATAATGTTTTTTTTTATACGTATCTTTTGAAATGTGTCGAGTTGGAGACAAAATAAATTGAAGCTCATTTTGATTTTGTTCCGCGTTTCCATCATTCTGTTTGTTCTAACCTCTTTGTATATTATTTGTATAAAATGAAACGTTATAAATGTCTGTTGAGTTCTGAAAGACTTTTTTTATGACAATAAGGGACGAGACGACGAACGTAGATCAACGATCAACTTCTAGAATATTTAACATTGTGTCAAAAACTCCATTTATTACTAAATATTTAAAAGTCTGTGGGAGGCTCCTTTGCACAGGGTTCCGGCTAGATTATAGGTACCACATCGGCCGCGGCGCCTTATCTGCCGTGAAGCAGTAATATGTAAGCATTACTGTGTTTCGGTCTGAAGGGCGCCGTAGATAGTGAAATTACTGGGCAAATGAGACTGAACATCTTATGACTTAAGGGGACGAGCGCAATTGTAGTGCCGTTCAGAATTGTTGGGTTTTTCAAGAATACTGCTCGGCACTGCATTGTAATGGGTAGGGCGTATCAATTACCATTAGCTGAACGTCCTGCTCTACTCGTCCCTAATTTTCATGAAATTCTGAATTTGTGAGTGCGGAGAGAAACAGCGGAGCAGTGTGACTTACGGCACGGGGGCCGCTATCTCAGTTTGCACAGCGTGCGGCGTCTGGGGTCACCATTCGCCCCACTCACGATAAAGTGGGGGGCGGGAGGTCGCGCCGCAACACTCGTAACTTGCTGTGAGATGGGTGCCATCGGTAAACAAATGCCGCTTTATGAGGGACCCAGAGAACGGTTCGCATAAAGGATTTTCACGAAATTGCCTTTTTGCCCAATACCCAACATAAACGTTTATATTCTCGTTGTGTCATTCAGCCTACAGCTTGCGCCCTGTGGCAGGCAGCTAAGTAATGTCCAATTAAAATATGATGCCTCTGGTGGCTTGGGCACGGAGAAGGGCGCTGGCGTGGGACGCGACTTACGTCTACACTCTGGCTCCTTCTCATATCCAAGTTACGTCAGTTGGTGCTGGGCTCGACTGCCGAAGACAGCAAGCGTCGCAAATATATCGGTCTCAATAAGTGATATATCTTTGTGCCGTTTGGTGTCGAGATAGTTGGCCCGTGGGGCCCAGAGGCGCGGTGAATGCACAAATGTACCTTCTCGCCTCAGTAGGGCTACTGGCAACCCAAGCGCAACTATTTCGGTCAACAGATCAGCCTAACTATCATCACATATCTATCCAACGTGGAAATGCTGCCAGTATTGTTGGTACGCTTCCCGTTAGTGATAGTTTTAATTTTATGTAATCATAGTATTGTAATTAAAATAAAGAATACTTAACAAAGTGAATTCGTCCGAGACACGACCGCCATAGACCGGTAGCCTTACACAGATACATAATTAAGAAGCATTAATTAATGTGAGCAAGAGATTAATGATAGCCGGGAGGGTTATCCAAGTTTGTTCAGGCATCGCACAGCCTACCGGCTCCCTCAGACCTCGCTCACGTAAAATATATCTCGTGTTAAATGAAATAATTTGTGGCCACCGCTTCCATCCCCGAAATGGGATCCTTTTGTACATTGTGTTAGACGTTGACTGATACGCCAGATATTGGCAACTCACGCGTTATTTACAATTAAACGGATTCGATCCCTTTCGGTCGTGTTCGCGAACACATGGTACAAAATGGCATAGTCTGGTTGAAAATATTACAATAACATCAAAAATTATTTCGTACATGCTCCCTGTTGTTATACTGAAATTGTTTCAAAGCACAGAACAGTCAAACCGTGCGTCAATAAATTCTCTCATCGAAAATATGTCCGTACAAAACAAATATTGGAAATAAAAATAATTATGGGTCCCAAATCGAAATAAAAACTATCCTATCTCTCAAATTGGACTAAACTGCACTCCATGAAGTAATCCCCATAAAAATTCCGTTCTAAGTTTTAAACTAATGTTTAGGAGTCCATCGCGGACAAACAACGTTACACGTAATTTATATATTTTAAGATAAGATTTATTATTGCAAGAATAAGTTCGTAATAATTTTGTTATTACAAAACGTTTACAATGTCGAATCTCGCGGCGCGTGAAAAGAAAAGACAGTATTAGCGCTGTCAAATTAATATTAGTTGATAGCTGGCTGGGAATCTGGGTCGCTGAGCATTATATATTCGGTTTGTTCGTGGGTTTGCTGCTGTCATATTTCAGATTTCTACGTAAATGATTATTATATTTTACTTTATGCTGTTTACTGAAATATCTTAACAAAACTGCCAAATTTTTCCACTGTTTTCATTGAAATGACATTATTTATTATGCTTTGGAATAGGGTATGTCAGGATCTTAAAATAAAAAAGAATCCAGCTTATATTAAATATTCATTTATACTATTAGAATTATATTCACGCAGCACATTTAAAGAGTCTTAGTATAAACATTTATTTGACAGTATTTTCAAGTCCTCAGGCAATTTGTTATAAAATTTTATTCAAATGGCTGTTTTTAAGAAAAAGTGTTGTTTTAGGACAATGTTTCAAAACCAGTCTATGCGGTTGTCTTGTTGCTCTCGCATTCACCTCAACAGCTGATGTGAAAAGATATTTGTGCGTAACCACACGCACAAATTTGCAAGCCACGAAAATGTACATACATGGTAGATTTAGCAGTTTATGTTTTTCAATAGCGTTTTGCAAGAGTGCCATGGCCATACATCTACTATTTCACGTAAGCATTTTTTTGGGCAACAAAAACTTTCTGATCATATGACCCATTACCCCATTTTAGTTGTCCATTATTTTTAATAACAGTTAGTCCACTTATTTGAGCACTTATTAGAGCAGAAACTGCTCACTCCACTCCACACTCATCTCCGAACGGAGATCAAGTACCGGAAGACGCAGTGTTGGTAAGCCTCCCACAAGATGGACCGACGATCTGGTCAAGATCGCCGGAATACGTTGGATGAGGGCAGAGCAAGACCGATCGTCCTGGAGATCTTTGGGGGAGGCATTTGTCCAGCAGTGGATGTCTTCCGGCTAATGATGAATAGGTTTATCTATAAATAAGTCTCGGTTGTGCTCGGTAGGTGTCCACAGCCTTTGTTTTCTCTCATTATTACTTCTGACTAAATAAAAAATATTAGCAGGACCTGCCTCGAACAAAGCTTCTCAGTCAGTCTGGAACAGTCTGCTTCAGTTTACAATATAAATAAATAATAAATATGCAAGTGTCTATCGATTGGTTTCTGAAATACTTATAAACAACAACTTCCCATAATAATAAGTTGTAAATGCTACCGCGACATGTGTGAGAGACCCCCCTACACCCTCCTGTGTATAATTAAATTATACAATGAGACAGCGGAAAAGCCGCTTACTCATCGGTTGACGGCCGCGACACTACTGACAACCTGACACCTGACTGTTCCCATAATTTATTGAGTTTTATATGGAGCTAGGTGTGGCCGCTACCTCGTCCTGAATCTATTGACTTAGTCGGCATGAGATTTTTAGGATTCCATAACCAAGTGGCAAAAAAGGGAACCCTTATAGATTCGTCATTTGTGTCTGTCTGTCCATCCGTATGTCACAGCCACTTTTTTCCGAAACTATAAGAACTTATACGTACTGTTGATACTTGGTAAGTAGACGTATTCTGTGAACCGCATTAACATTTTCGCACAAGATTTAAAAAAAACAATAGATGTTAGATTTACCTATACTTAGAACTAAAACTCATTTTTTTTATCAAACCCATACTTGCGTGTGGGCAAAAATGATATGGAGTTTTCTAATATATATCTTTATAAATTGAATAGTTTGCCGAGAGACACTTCCAAAGTGGTACATAGTCCCCCCCCCCCCCCCAGGAACTCCTAAAATAAGAGAATGATAAAACTAAACCCACTATATGATATATGTACTTTTAAAATTCCATGCAAACTTCCTCCGAAAATTGGTTTGAACGAGATTAAGTTAGGTATCTAGTGGAAACTACAAGAACTTTATATTATGTTACTTGCTGCTACGGAAGCCTTCATGGGCGATTCCGACTCGCACTTGGCCGTTTTTTAATATTCAAATTTCCCAAGTATTTATCTCATATAGCTACAAACAAAAGCTGTCACAACTATATTTTGTTTTGTTGTTGAACCTTGGCTGGTTGTTAAAAGTACAAACGAGAAAAAAGCAAAAAAGATCTTAAAATATTCAAAATTACATGACAAATAAATGAAATTATATATTTGTTTATTATGCTGTCACGCATAACTACACATCTTATAAAGAAATTTCACACACGCCATGGCCTGGGAGGGACATATGTTTGACTACTCGGTTTATCTTTCACTCCGAAATTTTGTAAAATCCCGAGGATGAACGAATTACTCATTTAAAACGAAGTCGCTCGAAGAATATAGTCAATAGATTGTTTAAAGGTTTATTTTAAATACGAGTAGTCCTAATTCGGCGTAGTACTAGTTGCCGCACACCGCGACAACGCGTGCTGTATCTAGTTGGAGCGCAGCGGCGAACAATCCTTAATCTAAGAGACAAACGTCAACGAAATGGCTGGTTCATATCGAAAACATGAATTACTTAATTAAATCATTTGTTGAACGAAATTACGATTTAATTAATTCCGATACGGAGGGCAATCTTATGTAATAAAGTAAGTTTAATTGAGTCCAGGTGAGTTATGTACACGTATCTCGAAATGACAGGCACCTAGAAGTAGGATATGTGTGCTGAGTATGTGTGGCATCGTGAAGTGATATATCGCTCCTATATTTAAAAGACAAAAATATTGTTATACTTAATTTATAATCGTTCATTGCAATTACTAATTGTGACAGTGATCAACCATCAAGTTCACGAAGCATCGCTACACAAAAAATGAATTCAAACTCTAAAGGTTTGTGCATCCAATATACGATAATTTATATTATTTAAACACGATTCATATATTGGATGCAGCCACCTTACAAACTAATTTGTTTTATATATTACAGTCATTGTAAAATACTCTATTGATTGAAAAGAGTGGCCGTTGAGTTGCTTGTATGTTCTTCTCACGAGCTCAACTTTTTACGAACATATTATGGCAAAGTCAGTTATTTAAAAGAAATATTTGTAGTGGCGATTCAAAAGCGCTTAGTGTAAGCCTAATTGAATAGAGTTTATTTGACTTTGACTTTGACTATTGCAGTGCAGACCCCAACATCTGTAAGCCACAATTAAAGTTCAAGTTCAAGAACACACATGGCATTCAGTAAACTTTTATTGATATTTGAATAACTATAACTAAAATCGTCGAAGATTGGACAGAGGTTGTATTGAAAGAATCAGATAATAATAAAGTAACTTAAATGAATCGTAAATCAGTGGACTTACCCTTTGTTACTCCTTTGAATACAGACATGTAAATGAAACCACAAAATAAACTATTAGATATAATGCAGCAGATAGATTAAGAGACTCTATTTATTCTCACAACACCCACATTAACACATTCGTCATCACCATTTCAGCCGGAAGACGTCCGCTGCTGGACAAAGGCCTCACCCAAAGATCGCCATGACGATTGGTCCTGCGCTGCCCTCATCCAACCTACTCCGGCGATCTTAACCAGATAGTCGGTCCATTTCGTGGAGGGGCCTACCAACACTACGTCTTCCGGTACGTGGTCGCCATTCAAGGACCTTACTGCCCCAACGGTCATCTGTCCGTCATGCTATGACCCTGCCCACTGCCACTTCAGTTCCGCAATCATTTGGGACATGTCGATGACGTTTCTGATTCGATCTCGCAGGGAAACTCCGAGCATAGCCTTCTCCATTGTCCGCTGAGTATTAATACATTATCCAAATCTTTAAGCTTCTTTTTTATGACAATAGGGGATGAGACGAGTAGGGCGTTCAGCCGAAGGTAATAGATACGCCCTGCCCATTACAATGTAGTGCCGCTCAGGATTCATGTGAAACCCAATATATGTGAGCGGCACTATTAATTGCGCTCGTCACCTTGAGACATGAGATGTTAATTTACATTTGCCCAGTAATTTCACTGGCTACGCCGCCCTTTCGACCGAAACATAATAATGCTTTCACATTACTGCTTCAAGGCAGAAACAAGCACCGTTGTGGTACCTACACATAATGTAGCCGGCATCCTGTGCAATGGTAGCTCTAATCTCTATCTACTCGTATCGGTACTCTTTATATACTGATTAATAAAGAAATTCGTGCGAAATTATTCCCAAACCATTTTCACTTCTGCCAGCACCCCGGAGTGCAACCTGTTATTTTTTATTGTGGCTTGATTCATACGACTTGACAAGTTGTGGTATCACTGCCAACAACGTAGATCTCTCAAAAGTTAAGCAATTACATAAACGATCGCATTATATAAAGCTACAGATAAAACACGAAGATAATCTAGGTCGGAGGAAGGCACTGGAGCAAAGTATGTAAGCGCCTTTACGTCGAAGGCGCTCAAATATTAAAGTTAATACGTTTAAACGGACAGATTGTCTCGAAATGAGAACGGAGTTAGTAGCCAGTTAGAAAATTCTCTCCCAAATTGTGAATTCCGCTCGAATTTTATAAGTTTGTTGGACTCTGCCCTCTCGCTAACTTTTATAAGTGGCAGTACAAGTGTGATAAAGGGAATGAGCGTCGACGGAGCTCCGCCACAATTACAAACTTTTACGTTTAATATTAATATTAACACGGGCCATTCCGATTTGAACATTCTTGAGACGGAGCATACATAGTTACGGCGTTCATACAGCTTAACACATTGGATCGTTGCAATAATTACCATTGGGAGGCTCCTTTGCACAAGATGCCGGCTAGATTATGGGTACCATAACAGCGCCTATTTCTGCCGCTAAGCATTACTGTGTTTCGGTCTGAAGGGCGCCGTAGCTAGTGGAATTACTGGGCAAATGAGACTTAACATTTTATGTCTCAAGGTGAAGAGCGAATTGTAGTGCCGCTCAGAATTTTTGGGTTTTTCAAGAATCCTGAGCGGCACTGCATTGTAATGGGCAATACGTATCAATTACCATCAACTGAACGTCCTGCCCGTCTCGTCCCTTATTTTCATAAAAAAAAATTGATGGAGAATAATTAGGTACACTAAGAGATTCGGCTGACTTGCTTTTATAAATAGAGTAACTGAATGATTGATATATCAAATGAGTTTTGAGGATTCTTTCTCAGTCCCAGGACTTCTGTATGTTACTATTCAAGAAATATTGAATTTGAAAGTATATCGCAACGTGTTTGTGAGATCAAGGGTTGAATTCTGTTTGTGGAGGCATAAAAGGCATTATTCTCTCAAAATTGATTCATTTAGAATTCTTTTTGGTGTCATTTCTAACGCTACCACCGCTTCGGAAACAAATGGCGCTCTGAGACAGAAGAAGCGGCGCAAGAAGCAATAGTTAGGTAACAATCATAGTTACTAAGATAATAAACATTTAGCACGCGGGCTTTGGTCAACTGGAATACGGGTTAACACTAATTTCATTTACACTTCTTCAATCAGCAGACCAGTTACCACGAGACATGAGACCTTTAGTCCTTAAGACCTTAGTCCAACAAACCGAAACAAAAGTAGTGCTAGCGCCGCTGCGCTGCCCGGTTATATTTTCTGATTTATTTTAATCTATGTAGTACAACTTTCTTTCTAAATGGCATAATGTTATCTTTAAAGTATATATGTTATATAAAGTTATATGTTATCCTTAAGGAAAATGGAAGTGGGCAGGGCACGTGGCCAGATACACTAACGACAGATGGACACACAAAATAATCAAAAGTTCCGGACCTGGACGTTTCAGAAAGAGAAGCAGGTTTAGTGGCAGATGTTGGCAGATGAAATAGTGGCGGTGGCGGAGCAAAATTGGATAGAGACTGCAAAGACCAAAACTGAATGGAATTCTTTGTAGGAGGCTTTTACCCAAAAGGGGTCCATACAAACCAGGGAGAGTAACTAAGAAGTAACATTAATTAATTGTAATTTTTGCATTGAATCAAATAAAGCTTTTTTTTATTATATTAGTAATATTACTAGCTGACCCGGCAAACGTTCTTTTGCCATATAAACTATTTTTAGAGTCAAACCGTTTCTTGGACATTGCAACATTACTTTATTTTTCTAAAATAAAAGAATTTTTACTCATTATTACATAAGCTACCTGCCAATAAAAGTCTCGTCAAAATCGGGCCAGCCATTTCAAAGATTAGCCGGAACAAACAAACAGACAGTCAAAAATTGTAAAAAAAGCGGTTACTTCAATATTACAAAGAGACATTCCAATTTTATTTATATGTATAGAGCACATCAGTTGTCCTTTAACAATTTTAAATTTATTTAAACGGTCGGGTGTCGATTCGCTCCCGCCCCGCCGCTCTGTTGTACACACGCCACACCCTAACAAAATATATTTCACAGGGTGTTTTAAAAAGTTATCCTTAACCGACTTATAAAAATATTATCACTATTTACTCGTATGACATCAAAATAGCGCCGACCGGACAACTTTTTACTTCTTAGCCAAACAACGGATGAAGGGTGACATAAAGTTAAAAAATTCCTGTAGCACATCATGGACGAGTAAAAAGAGAAGGACTCCGCGCCGTGATATTAGCAAGTGAAGCACCGTTATGCTATTATTATTATTAACAAAATAATAATAACCGTTATGCTAGTGTGTGTGCGGTTACGGAGGATACTAGTTACACAAATTTTTTCTCCCTTAAATAATCATATATGGCCACAAATACTTATATAGTATCGTTTTTACACTTATTCACAACGCACGACGGCATTTTTAAAAAATATTATGTTGCGACGCAAACTGATTTGTCACAAACGATGGCGAATCTCATAATGGCGGCCGATCGGCCTGTAGTTAGTGTAAGTGTGTGCGTGGGGCTATGTATTTACACGTTAATCTCCTTGTTTTGGTGCTACACTGTTATGTAAGGTGACACGGAGTCCTTATTTTTTACTAGTCCGTGTAGCACATTTACAGTTTATATTTTTGATGTGTATCACTCCATTGGAATTTTATTGATATATCTGACAATGACACTGACATTATTGAACAAGAGTGAACTGTATCAAGCTGAAGTAGCCATAATCAAAGGGTGATTCAGATATCTTATTAAATACTTCTACAATGAAATGAGATGTCGAGACAAACTATATTGAGTTATTAGTGGCCGGCAGTCAACCATCTGTGTAACAACCCATTTATATGTTAACCAATAATATGTACTCGGTGTCTGTACGCAAATAAATCAGCTCCACAGCGTTCCGAGCTGGTAGTGGGGGGTGGGGGGAGTGCGGGAACCACCGCTCCAGCATTATGTATAATGGCTTTGCGTTTTGGCATTGTTCTGTGATTTGTGGCGAAGTCAGGCCACTCTGTCAACAACCGCTCTCCGAGACTAATACTTGATAGCCGATTGAGATAAACTTGCAACACATCTACATCAACAATGTACACTTCACATAATATTATGTTTAAGCATTAGGTAGATATTCTGCTCAATGTAATCGAACATAGAATGATAACACTTTTATGAAATTTAAGTATTTAAACCTAATAACAGGTTGCATTGCATTGCACCTCTTTATCAAATTCAAATATTTTTATTCATAATTGGATTTCAAAATCCCTTATTGGAAGTCAAAAACTACAACCCATTCAAAATAGTCTGCCTCAGATCTGAGAAGAACGGGTGCAAGAAACTCAAAGAGCTTTTTTTTAAATAAAAATATGGATTACAATAATAATTGTATGTACAATAAATATTACAATGTACAATAAACATTCATAATTAAAGAGCCTGAGGGAGTTCGCTTAGTTTCCAGTCTGTTGTATCGATAAGAAAATTGTTTATGCTTTAGTAACCTTTCCCACACAAACGTTTTTAACAATTCTTTTAAATTTCGTAACACATTTGTTTTGTACATTTTATGGTATCATATTGTAGAAGTATATAACATCGCCCAATAAAAGACTAACTCGACTTAAACGAGTAGTAGACATAAAAGTTTATGTTTGTTCCTCGTGTTAACATTATGATTGTCACAGTTTTCAGCAAATTCCTTAATGTGCTTACGAACATATAGAACATCATCAAGAATATATTGAGAAGAAACAGTCAATATGTTTATTTCTTTAAATTTTTTCCCTTAATGAATCTTAAGGACCTAGGTTATAAATAGCGCAAAAAGCCCTCTTCTGCAGCACAAAGATGGTATTAATAAAAACAGGCAATTATACCTTCCATAAAAATAGAAACAGGCTTCCAGTATCTACAGTCACTTGCGCCAGTCGATCCTATTATCAGTAATTAATATCAAAAATTCCGTGAGGCACACCCGATACCCTGAAATGGGTATACCGTATCAACAAGTTGTATACCTGACCCGGCCGGCGGTCCACCAGTCCCTACCTCACGAGTGTAAGCAAACAATTTTTGGGTTTAAAAGTTTGTTTTCGATTCAAATATCATTCCCGAATTCTCGGAAGTATCGTAAGCGACGCGAGGCGACCGTGCCATGTGTACAGAAGGGCGCACACAGCTTCAATAAACAAAGCTCGTCGAGGTGAAATATAATTGGATCTATTATAATACGCTATCACTATGAGCTGTTTATATACAGACATAGAAATATATACACAGAATTATATATAATCATATATATATATATAAATAGAAATATATATATATATATATATATATATATATAGAAACATATAATACACAGAAAAAGAAATATATACAGATATATTTCTTTTTCTGCTTATATATTTTTCATTTTAATTCTAAAAAAATATACTTCAAATTACTGTGTAGCAAATCTAAACTTCATACAATTTTCCGTTTTTTTTAACATAACATAATACTGTATACTTATAACACTAACACAATGGGATAATTTTTACATAGTAATATTGTACAATTAAATTTATTATTTAATACCCTAAGGGCGGTCGCCCCATTCCCAATTCCAAAGTAATTTATGTTATAGTAACCTTTACCACACAAACGTTTTTAAACAAATCTTTTGAATTTCGCAATACATTTGCTTTGATTTGATTTATGAGTTTTGTTCTTACTTGCGTAACTTTATTAATGGCCTTACTACTAAATAATGCAATACTCAGCTATTTACATTTACATAGACTAAGAAATCATATAAAACATTACGAGAAAAAGATACCTACTATAACTTTGGTACCTGAAAATTTTCACTAGAAAAACATTTCGAGTTACTAAGCCCGTTACAAAAGACGTATTAGTTCAACAAAAAGATTTCAATCTACCCGCACTATTTTTAAGAACTGTATTGCGGCAGATTTGATTAACGAGTTAAATGTACGTAACATCACACATTTACATACTGTACATGCCCTTCAATTTTGAGCTTATCTAGTCATCTTTTTAAGTACAAGGAGTACTTTCGTAAGCCAATCTTAGTAAATAAATAAGTTAAAAAAGCAGTGGTTAAAAAACTAAAAAACACGCATTTTTAGAAAACCGAACTAAAAAATAGAAAATATTTCCTAAATTTTGTTTGTTCTTTTTTATAAAACCGTGTTTTCCTACTTTTTTAAACTATTATTTGCATTCTTGATTGAAAATTTCCTAATATGAGATATTTCGGTTAAAGACAGTGGTTGAAATTTAAAATTAACATCAATCCCTGCCATAAAGACGATAGATAACATGATATAAATTAACATAAATCTTAGTTTGCATATCAAATTAATGTATTGTCATCGGTAAATCTACGAGGTTTGAACGAAATCTGGCCGTTTAAAGTGGGTCAAAATGGCGCCCAAATGAGTCGGTTACAAACAAAAATACAGACAGCTGAAGTTAATAAAAAGCGTGTAAAACACTCTTAAAGTAAAACCTACTGAAAAAGCTCATGCAATTCTAACTAATCACGTAGTGGACTTCCCACCAATATCTGCGACCAAATTACCTGAAACAAAAAAGATAACATATTTAGTACAGCGCTCTATTTGTTCTCCGGCCCACCATTGTACGTTATAATGGGAGGTAAGGACGCAGACTCATTATACCTCGGTCTTATTGTGCTTATTTCCATCTACCCACATTTATACAATGAAACAATCATTCCCCAATTAGAGGAAATTTGGCATGAGGATAATTAAAAAAATATTTCATTTGTACAAATTTAAATTCGAAAACAAAATTTATGAGCAATGCGGAACTCTAGCAGTCCGTGCGAGCGCTCTTTCCACTGAGCCAACCGTTTGAGTGACGTATCGTACAAGACATACAAAGATGTATCAAACATCTCTGTATATAACTTGTTCAAGTCTCAGGCTGTGCCTTCATCTACAGGATCTACTTTACAGTTGATAACCTGCTCAATTCAATATTTGCATATTAGGAAATTGACTTGAGATGTCACCCTTTCAAATCTAAACAATTTGTTATTTTTTAAGGTGATAACTCACACTTCTGGGATGAACGAAAGAGCGCTCGCAAGGAACGCTATAGGTCGCGGGTGCGAGTCACGCATCGTTCATAAATTATGTTTTGAAATTTAATTTGAGTAAATAATCCCAGAAGTGAAGGTTAGTCTTTAAAAAAATAACAAATTCTTTATATTTCATTTGGTACAGTGGCACCTTTTAAATAATAGAAAGAACAACACAACGTGTTGGTACATCTTGTCGTGTAACAAACTACGTCGGATTCGGTAAAAGTGTTAATAAAATTGATTCCCCTTCATCATATGAAAGTATTTTTTCGCTTGACTGTCAATTGGAAGCCAACTTGTATATAAACAAATATATCCACACAAGGTGAAACACAATTTTCGTGCTCTCGTATTCCAATATTCCCGGCGGAGTCGGAGAGAACGTTACTTTCATGTCGACGTCATATCGGAAACATTCTGTCCGTTACAGCTCTACGCACTTGATTTGAAAATTATTCTCTACAACGAAACACGTCGTTTGATGTCAAGAATAAAGCTTAACTCTATCTATGACAATGCTTAGCAAGTTATTTGGTGAAGCAGCATGTTGTTTGGTTCACTTAAATATTATTGTTCGAATAAAATGAAATTATGACGGTACCTGGTACATTGGACCAAAGAGAAATACTATGTAAGAAGGGGCGGGACTGCCTTAGTAAAAATTGAAATTTAGTTTATTATGTAACATGCAGTGATTTGACATAACTTTGAAATAGTAGTAATAACAGTATGGCGATTAGCGATAAAGTATAATCCGGGTAAGTTTGAAAGCGAACAGTTGCTTAAAAGGTATTGCATTTCGGCTATCTCCGTCTTTTACAAGATTATAGCCGACATCTGACAATCTATCAATGACTGCACGTTTCATACAATCGAGTGAATCGCTTTTTTCTAACGGCCGTTCCCAAAATTCAGTCAATCTCTTGAGATAAAAATCGTAACCATCGTTAACTTTTCTGTCCCAATACACTTATCGACGATAACTCACCTTATCTGTAAAGCTTACCAGCGATAGAAATTTGTATGGAATTTGCAATTCACGCGTCCCAATATAAGGCGATAAGAATGACTTGTCGGGTATGCTGGGACTAGATTGTGATTATTTTATAGCGATAGAAATGACTGTACATTATTGTATATTTTTATTGAGAAGAGCACAAAAAAGAATGCTGGGAGAGTTTCTTGCGCCGCTTCTTCTCTCTCAAAGCGCCATTTGTTTCCGAAGCGGTAGTAGTATGACATGTAAGAATTCTAAAGGAATCAATTTTGAGAATATAAATGCCTTTTTATGCCTTTTATTGGGACAGCTTCAGATTATTGACAGCTAATTACTGACAGTAGAAGGTAGTAATTTATCTGTATCTGTAGATAGAATATTGGGAACGGCCGTTACAGTTTCGCTAGGCTGTCCTGCTTAGATTGCGCAGGTTGTCGCGCATGCACGCTGAGTACGTGCGAACAATCGACGCGCGCATTCAAACAGCAAGACAGTTCAGTTATTTCTCACAGGCTAGCGAAACTCACTAAGAATAAAGCTTATTTCGTAGTATTTACATCTTCTTTGCATTTCAGTTTTCTGTCTGCTTTGACTGAACCTATAACCATTTTTTTGCGTGTGTCACGCTTCCGCTTCATATATTTTGAAGGCTCGCTTGTGATATCTACTAACTACCTAGTTCCCGAATTTACTGTGGACACTCTTCCTGATTGCTGTGTTCGTCCGCTTTGCTGCGACAACCACAAGCTACTAATCACGACTGCGAATCTGCGAGTATTCCTCCTTGGGGGTACACTAGATACAGGTTAGTGCGTTTGTTCTTTCATTGATAGTCTTCATAATTATCCGCTTCTTTTTCGAATTACGTTTCCCGCGGTAGACTGTCTATTTACACTGACTGTTTATTTACCAGTGGGAGGCTCCTATGCACAGGAAGCCGGCTAGATTATGGGTACCACAACGGCGCCTATTTCTGCCGTGAAGCAGTAATGTGTAAACATTACTGTGTTTCGGTCTGTAGGGCGCCGTAGCTAGTGAAATTAATGGGCAAAGGAAACTTTACATCTTATGTCTCAAGGTGACGAGCGCAATTTTAGTGCCGCTCAGAATATTTGGTTTTTCCAAGAATCCTGAGCGGCACTGCTTTGTAATGTAGGTAGGGCGTATCAATTACCATCAGCTGAAAGTCCTGCTCGTCTCGTCCCTTATTTTCATAAAAAAAAATTACACGACAGCCTACCAACATTTATGTGTAGGGTTTAAACGCTCAGCATTATTGACAAACAGAGTCTTACTACTAGTAATTAAAACGTTGAATATTAATTAGTCTCGGCCCCGCACACCTAAACAACTCTCGTAGACATTTCTGTAACAATGACATAATTAAAAAGCTTATATATATTATGTAATCAACATTCCTATTGTCGCTGCAAGTTGCAGATAGGAAGCACGCTCGTAAAGCCAGGCAAGCGTGGCATCAAGCTCCAACAACTCATAAATGTTCACTTATTTCTGTGACTAATGTTACTTAAATTACTCCATTATACTCCTACCACCATTGAATTCAACTTGTAATTAGTTCAATAATTATGTCGTCTCACAAATGATAACTTAACGATAACAACACGCCGCTCGGGCACCACTTAGTGGTCCGAGTGGTAATTATGAGCGGGACAGTAGTGGCGATGTGAGCCACAACCTGGGAATACATTCAAATTATTAATTACCCTATTACGTCTACATTAGCTTGTGCAAATAAATAGAAAAGTATAAATTGTTGTGCATTCGTTAATAACGGGGAAAAGTGTGTGTGTACTTATGTATGCACGCGAGAAGTTATATTTCTTTGGCCTAACGAAACAAAAATCATTAAAATGATTTATTCCTCGTGCCTAAGTTTTTAGAAAGAACAATTTTGTAAAAATCTTGCATAGATGGCTTTGACAATCAATTATTAAATAATGAATACGGCTGTACAGGCTTGAACCCTTTGCCTGTCTTAATAATTAAGAAGTATAACTACAATAAAAGAACAGTTTAGCATATTATTATTTGGTCCAGCCAGTAATGTCCTCTACAAATTTTCATCAAAAACAGGTCAGTAAAGCTTCCAAAAAAATACTAGAATAATACGCATCTGTAGTATTAACTTTCATCAAAGTACAAAATTAAATATTAAGTAAATCGATTTTTTATCTGTTTGGAGCATCGCAAAAGAAATGTTAACCGTTGGGCCACGATCAATAATACATAATGGATTTTGACACTTTTTTCAGAATTCCATTTTTTAAAAGATATTAAACTGACACCTTTTTTTAAGTTTCGCTCCAAATCAAATTGCTTTGAATGTAGTTCATCTAAGAAACATTTTACAAAAAATTACTAACATCAGACATATACTTAACAAAACGGGAAAAAAAAGTTTTTATAATAATTTTACTTAACAGATTCTCGGTCGACCAGCAGGTATTCTAACAATCCCTAGAAATTGTTTTCATTAGTATCTACCAAAGTAAAGTATGTAATGAACAATAAAATAAATAATATTCCATACTTATCAAAATGATTTGAGTTTTCTTTAGTGTTAATTCCGCCAATATTTGTCTTTAAACAATTCGACACGTGTTTCGCCTCTACACGAGGCATCCTCAGGACGTGTTACTTCAATAAATATTCCATACATTACCGAGGCAATGGAACCTCCTATTTAAAATAACCAGTAGCCATCACCACTGAAGCCGAATATTTACAGAACGCGTTGAGGAGCTGAGACTTGTGGTGGATGGTTGGTCCTGTTATCGGGAGCTTCATGTGTTTTTTTTTCTTTTAGTTAATTACTTTAAAATTAAAGTTATAATATTCTTTTTATAAATGCTAATAAAAGGCTCGCATAATGCCTTTATTTATTTACGGTATGTTTCGATTGATGCATTTTTTTTTATGATAATAAGGGACGAGACGAGCAGGACGTTCAGCTGATGGTAATTGATACGCCCTGCCCATTACAATGCAGTGCCGCTCAGGATTCTTGAAAAACTCAAAAATTCTGAGCGGCACCACAATTGCGCTCGTCACCTTGAGACTAAGATGTTAAGTCTCATCTGCCCAGTAATTTCACTAGCTACGGCGCCCTTTAGACCGAAACACAGTTTGTAATGCTTACACATTACTGCTTCACGGCAGAAATAGGCGCCGTTGTGGTACCCATAATCTAGCCGGCATCCGGTGCAAAGGAGCCTCCCACTGGTACTCAATAACTCTCATTTTAATTATTAATTTACTTTATTTTTGCATTACTCGTGTGAGGCATTTAGTATTTGACGTTTGAGTATTTTTGTAGCATTACTTTGCATACTTATATTGTAATTGAAATGATTTGTAAATTGCATTTAAACTAAGAACTTGTAATACATAATCTGTTTTGAAAAGGGCAACCTTAGAGTTTCTAGCTCTCTGTAAGGGTTCCTTACAGAATAACGACAGCCTTCCGAATGAGTTGTATGATAAAAAATAACAAATTTGAAGTGTCAATATGATTTACCTATGAAATATAATATATTACGTACCTAGGGAGAAAAGTAGGTCATTCTCACCCGCGACATATTGACAATCGCTGGTGGCAATGTCCTACTTCTCTCACGTGGTGCGTATAAGATTTTTTTCCCACCCACAAAAGTCCTCTTTCCGGGAGAGAATCGGCCACTTTTCTCCCTCGTACCAGGGTCTAAAAGCGAGCTTTTCATGGAGGTGGGGAAAAAAATATTTTTTATTTGATTAGAGAGAGTTATGTCCATCATACTTCATAACAAGTCTCTGTGTTGCCGCGCTGTACAGTTCGAGTCGAGAATGACAGGACATGTGTGTCAATCAAGTGGAGCTGAAGATTACACACCGGCAGGGGATTAATGGAGTTTATCATATAGATAGTCGCAATATTGACACGTCGGGATTACTCCGTCCCGAACGTCTCCCGGGCCGGCACGGCTCATCCCGCGCGCCGTGTTTGCTTTGAATTAGTTCTCGCAATAGGCTGCCTCGCTCTACGATTACAAACCAAATTAACACATTATCCATACAATGTATATTTCACTCATTAACGTTATTACATTATTAATAACTCGCTCATACTCACGGCGCCATCTTGTTTCCGTGATTATATTATGTGTCGCATTAGAGATTACTGTCGCACTAACCAATAATATAGAATAATTGATTACCCATTTAACATAACTTGGCGAGTACTCGTATATACCTCGCATATTACATGTTTGAAACAAGTGATCAACCAACAATATTTTTCAAACTAGTAAAACACGATATCGAGTTTTCGTTATCAGAGAGCAATATATAAACTGAAATCGATAGAATATTTCGATTATCATCACTTGTTCAATTTAATAAATCATGGTATCGTTAGCAGAAAACACTCTGGATTTGATCTGACATTTATTTTCTACCTCGGTAACGTCAGCGTCTTCTGGTTTGCCTCACTCATCTTTTTTGTCTATGTTCATTTTGACACCTACTCCTTGTGAAGCTGTATTGAACCACCCAAGCTTTGCTGAAAGTCAAAGTTCTCTAAAAAAAGTCTGTTAGAGCTGAAGACCGGTCTACTTCTAGCCCTGATCTGAACCCCTAGAACTACAAATTCTGGTAAGTATTAGAAGGCATGACGTGGACCGAACTTCACCACTATCAGAATACCCCACACGGCTTGAGAAACGGTTTTAACTGTACAGGACCTAAATTTAACAACCGTCCAACATCATCCGTACTCATCATAACTGGATCCAACCTAAAACATATTTTTCCGCGATTTGGCCAATTATAGTACATAATGACTTCATAGAGTTTGTCTCCTCCAGTTCTCTGGAGTTGTCCCGGATTGTCATAAATATTAATGTCTTTATTCAGTTATGCTCTGTCGTGCAAGTACATGAGGAACCACAGGAAGGCTGCCGACCTACTGTGTGTACGCAAATTTTGAAGATGTTTTAATTTTTAATTTCATTCGTGTTCACTGGACATATCGATGGGACCCACTGTTTTTATATCCCAGAAGGATTAGGAATACGGAATTCTTTTGTTCTGTCTGCTGGTGTACATCCGACTCCGCTGTATATGACCGTCCATTAGCACTGGCAGCTTCACTAGGGCGTCCCCTGTCTAAATATAATAACACACAAAAAAATTTTTTTTTTTTCCAAGTAGTATGTACCTATATCCTCTTCATTATAAAACCATATAAATTATATCCTTACTTTATATACATTTTTGTACTTAGACATTTTTGACTGTATAAATCACACTGTTCACTGTTACCATTGAATGATGTGTTCATCTTTAATTGTTACATATATCAGAATAATTGTACCTAGCATAAGTTTATATAAATGTGTAATATATGTAATGTTGATGATCCAAATAAATAAATAAATAACACTGCGCACATATGGTCGCACCATTGATACCGAGATTAGTAAATATATGCTTTTTGCTCTTAATAGCGATTTTCATTATTATAACACTAGAAATAAGGGATTGTTTGTAACTAATTCTAGTAGGCTTTATAAGATACATAATAGCTTTAAGGGTACTCGATTGTAATTGATGAACTAGCCCAAGAGCTCTTGAGATAGTTCATCGATTACGTAGCGGAGCTTGGACGACATAGTTGCTTTTACCAGATTTAACAACTCAACTTTTAATAAAGTCGGACTTGCATCCACACCATTTTTTTCCAGCCACAAGACAATTTCTCCCTTTTTATTAGCTTGAGTTGGTGGTTCATTTGAACTTGTACAGAATGATACGGTGCATTGTCCATTATAATTTTCGATGGGTTTTCTGAGCTGACTAGCAGCTTCTCGAACCACTCTTTAAAAACCTCAAAGTTCATTTCCTCATGGTAATCACGCGAAGAGGCAGTCTGGAATAAAACCTTGAGAAGCTGATCCCGCGTGACATATAATAAGTCGGGCTTCTTTTCCTAAAGGAACTTTTGAGGTGGAGGCCGCTGTATCTACTAACCTCATGAGTCGCATTCAACCATGTTTCGTCAATAAACACGACGTTATCCTAATCTGTAATTTTATTTACTTGACGTTAGAATGTTACTCTCTTCAAAATAATATAGATTTTTTAAATCTAAAGCCAATCGATTTCAAAACTTCTGATAGAGACGATTTACCGCCAAAATGTAAGCCTGCGTCTTTTAACGAACTCAATAGCTTTTCCCTTGTAGGATATTCTATTTTGTATTCGGTTGCGTAAATGGTAAAAGAGGCGCATCGGTAACTGATTCACGATCAAAATAATTATACAATTTCACCACTAGTTCGCGAGATTGGCTGTTTAGCGTTTTCCTCGTTTCGACATGGTAAGACTAATGTTGTTCTTGTTTACTAACCGTTAAGCAATCGGAGTCCAATTTATAGCCAGGTATTCAGTAAGATTAGTCCATTAAAAAAGCCGGGTCAGAATAAAAAAACCAGAGAGCACACCAAAAACACACAGTCACTTCGCACAACAACAAAAGACTGCCAGCAACCTAAACTGTACCTAACATCAATTATTTTTCTGTTTAATTATTTTTATACTTAGTTAAAATAATTATAAATATAAATAATTATGTATTATTATAATCACAACGTGTTTATTAATTTATGGTGATTTCTTCACAAGTAACCAATGCGTTTTTACTTATTCTACGTATTCGATTCTACTTATCACCTTTCGATATTTAGAGTAACATCGCTAGTGTTTAAAAAGAAAAAAAGCTATGTTACGTAACATTGTAACGACGTTCAGTTATTAAGATCAGACATTTTTTATTTATGTTTAGAATGGTATATTAGTGAAAGCAAATCGTAAAATTACTCGTATCGGTCATTAAAACAACAAATATGTAATAGTTATTGAAAAAGATTAAGCAATTGCGAAATTCTAAGAAAACAAAAAAATGTATTATTTTATGCCCGCCGTTACAAGGTTATGTTGTTGAATTTTGATGAACTGTCAAATGTTACCTATTAAAATGAGTATACTTTAGTTCTAAAGTCTATTATTTTCGACTTTTTTATTTATCTTAATATATATAACTTAATATATATAAATTACATGACACGTTGTTTGTCCGCGATGGACTCCTAAACTAATGAAC
This sequence comes from Leptidea sinapis, assembly GCF_905404315.1. Taxonomy (NCBI): domain Eukaryota; kingdom Metazoa; phylum Arthropoda; class Insecta; order Lepidoptera; family Pieridae; genus Leptidea; species Leptidea sinapis. The sequence continues at coordinate 3,586,725 of NC_066297.1, forward strand.
GTATTTTAATGGGGATTACTTCATGGAGTGCAGTTTGGTCCAACTTGAGAGATAGGATAGTTTTTATTTCGATTTGGGACCCATAATTATTTATATTTCCAATATTTGTTTTGTATGGACATATTTTCTATGAGAGAATATAGTGACGCACGGTTTGACAGTTCCGCTGTGAAACAATTTCATTATAACAACAGGGAGCATTTTTTACGAAATAATTCTTGGTGTTTTCATATATTACCGGCAAATTCCTATAAAATAGTATTTTTTTATTATTTACAGAACAACGTCTGTCGGATCAGCTAGTATATATATATTTTTATTTCGACCAGCTGTCATAGTCTATCTAGACGTATAAGTGATCTAATCCTACGTACATTGCACGATTCCCAACTATAAACAAATGTACATATTTTATTCACGCTACATTTTCAACCTTAATAATTATTCTGTATGTTCTCTTGCTGTGTGTGAGCGTTGCTGGCCTTTGAGAATAGTGTACGCAATATTTAAAATAAATTTTATGCAATAATATTCCTTTAAAAGGTGGAAATTTGCGGATCAAATTACGCATATATCTCTCTATTCTCGAAAATTTCGACATTTTTAATACATACCTCAATAAGGTTTTATAAGTTTAAACTTTCACATTACTATGCCAATCTTATTCTTCTTAATTCGGCTTACTTTATTCTGGTTCCAAATAAATATATACAAGTGGCTCCTTTGCACAGGATGCCGGCTAGATTATGGGTACCAAAATAGTCCTATTGCTGCTGAGAAGCAGTAATGTGTACGCATTATTTTATACAAGATACTCGTTCTTGTGTGTGGCTGAGTTAATGCCTCGACGGATAACCAAAACAGCCGCAAGATCGCAGCGCGAACTGTTTGTTAGCCCCCGCGACAACACGAAGCGACCTCGATGAAATCTGAACCCTCACTATGGTTTCTATCAAACAACACATAAAAGGCATTAATTTTATTATAAATTGATTCCTTTAGAATTATTTTTGACGTCATTACCGCTTCGGAAACAATTTGCGCTCTGATGGAGAAGAAGCGAAACTCTCCCTGCATATTTGTTTCTACGCTCTTTTTAATGAAACATACAATATTGCACTGTCATTGCTATTGCTATAAAATAATCATTATCTAGTCCCAGGCTGTCCGATCACTTAGATATTCAGTTGTGGAGTAGTGCATTAACAAAAGAGCCATTTTTAATAAATCGTTTAAATTTATTTATAGATAATGCCTGAACAGTGGCTGGGACTTTTTTTATAAAAGTGTATACATGAAAACGAGATCTGGAAAGGTCTTGAAACCTCGGGTTAACTAAAATAACAATAATAATTTAACTTTAACGCAAAAAATCTAATGTAAAAACAAAGTTACAATTACATGCGTTTTAATCCTTTAAAAAGTATTTTTTATTTAAAGTGAGGAATGAAGTTACACGAAGTTATTCGACTGCCTCCCTACCAATGCCAGTATAACGCCATTGGGCTTATTTGGGCACAAATAAAGGGTCATGCAGCGCGAAACAATACTGAACCACCATTCAGGACTGCTAAAATTATGACTCTGCTTCAAACTACATGTGTAGAAGTCACTACAGAAGACTGGAGAAAAGTCGTAGAGAAAACAAAGAAAATAATTTTAAAAGATTATAGACAATATTATTGAAAATGAATTAATAATACCTCTGAGTGCTGACAGCAGTGATGAAGATGACGATACTAATGACAGTGACGATAGTTCATCTGAATAAATGCATTTTTTTGGTAAATTATTTACTTATTTTGCTCCTTATATTTAAAAAATAAAAAATAACAATGTGACAGGGATTCGCCTCATGATAAATTCACATATGTTTCAAGTCCGTATCGGTTCATGTACTTTAATCGATGTTGAGCAGGTCACATCACTATGAAGATAAAACTGACAGACGTCAAATGTTACCTATTAAAATGACTCCACTGTAACATCTATTATATGCAATTCACGCACACTAAACTAATATTCCTGGCCTGTTTTTATCGGTTGTCTAACAGCAAGAGACTCTATCTAGACGTATAAATTATCTAAGTACTTAGGTATAATACAATATGGAGTTGGTAATGACAAATTAACACGTGACGTGTGCTAAATCTAAAAGCCTGTGTCTTTCCTATTCGAATGGTATCTATGATTTTCAGTAGTCGACACGGCCGTGCCTCGTCGCCGCTTTACTATAATAGTGTATCAAAGAACGTTCACATAACGGTTATACTTAAATAGAAATAAATGAGTCACGTAAAGGTATCAATTCACCGAAACCGAAACATTTGGAGTCAATTTAAAGCACATTTCATAGTGCAGTCATTTGCGGTGGACCCTCGCACCTCACACCGAGCCGCTCTGCTGATGGCGTATTATCGATAGATATACTTGTGTACGCAGTACATTGCTCCTTCAGTATAGGAACAAATCATTCCCGTTAGCACTCTTTAATATTGTTTTCGTTTTATAATTATTATAATAAGTCAGCAGTCAGTGGGAGGTTCCTTTGCACAGGATGCCAGCTTGAGTATGGGTACCATAACGCCGCCAATTCCTACCGTGAAGCAGTAATGTGTGAACATTACTGTTTCGGTCAAAAAAGCGCCGTAGCTAGTGAAATTACTGGGCAAATGAGACTAAACATCATATGTCTCAAGGCGACGAGTGCAATTGCAGGCGCCCGCGGTAGCCGCACACAATTTTTGGTTTGTTCAAGAATCCTGAGCGGCACTGCATTGTAATGGGCAGGGCGTACCATAAGCTGAACGTCCCGCTCGTCTTGTCCCTTATTTAAATATGCAAGACTGAATGACTGGTAAACTAATACCCCTCATGTAAGTTTGAAGTAGCTTTTAAGCGCTACTAAATATATTTAAAAATTGCATTCGCGAATGAGATGTTTCTTTACCGATCAAATTTTTCTAATAATAAACAATGCACTATTACATAACACTTCAATGTGTATCAACAATCCATAAAGTAACAAAATTCTCACGCGACTATAATATTATGAAAAATTATTTTGGTGTCTAAACAAAACCAGCAATGATTGTGAAACAACAACAAGTATATCGTAAATTATGATGGAGGCGGGTCGGGGTAGCGGCTCGGGGCAAATCCGCCACAAATGATCCAAAGGCACATTCGGTTAGTGTATTGATTGCAGATTACGTTGTTAGCCGCTCACTACTGTTAGTTCACACTTGTCCGCCCCGACCTTCCGCACTATACACAAGACCTCTGAGGTCATATTTAAACCTAACCTTACCATTTCATGCTTTATTTGATTTCAGTGTCGTAGCGATAGGGAAAAGGTTAATTTCTGTTTTAATGTGGTGATGAAACGGTTAATGGTTTTTAATGTATATATTTGTGAGTAAGGCGGGCAAGGAAAATCTAGTATGATAATTTCATGATACCTTAATTTAACACTTAAATTTGGAAGGGCGTGGTGGCAAGAGACAACAGAGTACATTTCCTTTCCATAGACATACATCATAGAACAAAGAAATATATTTAACAATGGTAGGTCCTTTTTTTACAAAAGTGATCACTGTTGCCCATACTCACAACTCAGAAGAACCACACAACCTACTGGACACAGCCTTGGAAGAAAATTCATTTCTCAGTTTAGGTTTACGTGAAAGTAACGATACGGATATTATTTGAGTTTGTGTCTGGAAAGGAGAAAGAAAGACCAATGTGTTCTTGGGCAGGATCGAAAATCATCATTAAGAATTTTTTATATCGCATACTCGTAGCTAGGAATCTAAACATTTAAATTTAACTAAAAAACAGACAACCGAAAGTAAGCACAGTTTGATATAAATTATCTGGTTCAACAAGTTACAGGTGCTTAACATGGCTACAATGTTGTAATTAATAAAGCCTTTGAGATGAATATTTACATCTCGCACTCGGCAGATTCAATTCAATAACAATAATTAAATGTAGACACTGAACACGGACTCGGGCGGTTGCCGCGATGCCTCACAAACACTCCGCATTCATTTGAATCGCATACCTCCTTTGAATCTGAATATTTCACGAAGCACTTAGGCGATAAGCGTCCGCATACAACAATATGAACAGTAATCACTGAAATGAACACTTTAATATACATTACGTGCGGGACAACGCCCCCACGTTATTCTCAGTGATGCACTACTTGCGGGAGAACTCCGCTCACACCAGCCCCGCCACCATACCGACGGCTATGATTCTATTTAATAAAGACTATCTTACGCGTCCGTATTTCAGGTTCAGTATCAAACACCACTGAACGGTTACTTAGCTAAATTTCAGCCCTACACGAGGCCTGTCTCACTCCCCGTTTAGGTACGGAAATCGTAAGTACGAGCGGCGGCCTCTACAAAGTAAGTCAGCCAGAAGGGACTCACGAGCGAGCGTGAGGCGTGATTTTTTTAATAAAAATAAGGGACGAGACGAGCAGGACGTTCAGCTTATGGTAATTGAAACGTCCTGCCCATTACAATGCAATGCCGCTCAGGATTATTGAAATACCCAAAAATTCCGCGTGGCACTATAATTGCGCTCGTCACCTTGAGACATAAGATGTTACGTCTCATTTGCCAAGTAATTTCACTAGCTACGGCGCCCTTCAGACCGAAATACAGTAATGTTTACACATTACTGCTTCAAGGCAGAAATAGGCGCCGTTGCGGTTCCCATAATTAAGCCGGCATCCTGTATTACGTTTACCATTTAGACATGGATGTCTGATGATGGAACTAAGAAGAAATATGGGCTGGATCGCGGGTGATTCCTTTCTGTGGTCTTATTAATGTTTCATCACTCAAAGTCTCGCCGTAATATACCGCCTATATTATGCACAAACCACACACAAATTTGGTCTGAAACTTGAATAGAATATTGGTAGGAGTAGATTGGATGGTGTTAGCTGCAGGGGAAGTTCAGAGGCGGTATAAATGTATTAAATGTTTTATTATCAGTATTGTGCGAACTGCGGAGCGAGGCTATGGTCTCCGCGCCGCCGGTTGGATATTCACAATTTAAAATGGGAATATGCAATGAGGTTACGGTTAATAGAGATGGATATCGGCTCACTGAATAATTTGTCAGCCGATCTGAATATTACATGAACATTTATACGAATTGAATATTCCACTATTCCAATGGAGTATCAATATCAGATCGGCAAAATTGTTCATCACCGTGAGGTATCTGCTATGGGCAATGTTGTATCACTACATATTTATAAGTCACACGTTTGATTCGTAATAATTATTGGTAACATGGTAACGTGACGAGGCCCGCAGGTATATCGTACTATATTTATCAGTACAGGAGGCTCCATGCAAAATGAGACTTGGAAAGGAATGGCTCAGATGGGACATTGGGTGATCCGGAAAGCAGCAGACCCCGGTTCGAATCCAGATGTTCTATTAGTTTTTTTTGTTCAAGTTTTGTACCTTCTTAAAAATCTGAGCAAGGCTCGATCGTCCAGATACTATTGTTTATACCAGCAATACGCGCAGAGCCGAAAACAATATTTTTCTTGGACGTCCCTTAAATTTTTCGTTATTTTTTTAATTCTGATAAAGTATTACATATTTTTCTTCACAAAACCTTAAAACTATACTACAACAGATACTTAAAAAAATATGTTAAACGTAATAGCGCAGAAGAATTGTATCCTAAGTAATTAAATAAGGTTTGATATGTGCAGCAATTATATTTCGTGATAAACCTACGGCCCCACCTACATATCAACGAGATTATCATGTAGAATGGGCTATCGCAGGGCTCCGGTAGTTAACACAATTATTAGCAAACATCCGGCCGGTCTTTTAGTCCGGATAATTAAATCGAACGACAAACTATTTATTATTATCCAAGGCCCGGACCGGACGCTCGCGTACAATTTTATTCACTCGCCTAAATTATTCATGAAATTTACGGCAGCCGGGTTCTACAATTTGTTACGTGTTTCAAACAGAGTATGACAATTAGGTGAGTTTTTTTTTAAATGAAAATAAGGGACGAGACGAGCAGGACGTTCAGCTGATGGTAATTGATACGCCCTACCCATTACAATGCAGTGCCGCTCAGGATTCTTGAATAACCCAAAAATTCTGAGCGGCACTAGAATTGCGCTCGTCACCTGGAGACATAAGATGTTAAGTCTCATTTGCCCAGTAATTTCACTAGCTACGGCGCCCTTCAGACCGAAATACAGTAATGTTGATTGATGCAACAATATTAATCACACTAACATTTGTAACACTTTTGTTCTATTGCCTAGTAATTAATTGATTTTTCCACAGCTTTTATATAATGAAAAATCTTTTCAATAGGGCGTGACCTAATCAATTCGTAAAACGTTAAAGTTGAAAAGTGGCAAAAAGTGCAAGTCATCGGCGTGCTTTCCTCAACGGAGCGGTTTTAATACAAGATAGCTTTGCCCCACGGTCTCACTCGCTTACAGTAACTATTTGTCATGGAATAACATGAAACAATAAACTATAATCTTAATATATATATTTCTTTTGTGCGTCTGTTGTAACTGAACTCCACCTACCTACCATTGCTCCGGCTGGACCAATTTTGATCATTTTTTTTGTGTTCCAGTGAATTTGAGATTGGTGTATGTCTTCGGGTGGATTCGAGAATGGTTTAGACTTCAGATTCACAATTGAACTACCTCCTAAACGGCTGGACCTATTTTGATGATTTTTTTTGTGTGTTCCAGTGAAAATATTTTTTCCGACACCAAAAATATCGTTAATGTATAAAAAATGTGTACAAAAAACTTAACAAAACAGATACTTAAACCTTCCTCGACAACCAGGCTATCCATTCGTGAAAACATAAAAAAAAACTTCGTTTAAAAAACCGACTTCAAATACTGAAAAGTATCAAATAACTAAAAATTTAATATGATACACCTTTACCTTTAATATTAATAAAATGCAATTATTTATATGTGCTACCTATTGATAGGTTTTAATTCGGAGTCATAAATCTCAGAGTAATCGGTGTACATACATAAAAAAAAAATACCGATCGAATTGATAACCTCCTCCTTTTGGAAGTCGGTTAAAAATCTAAATTATCTCTAAGAAGAAAAAGAGAAAAGTAATCCTTTTTTGGTCTCTTCCTTGTAGATCTGTCCGTCTGCTATGTATTTATAATAGTGACACGTCTGTTTGTCTCACTCACATATATATATTAACTTCTTGATTACAGTATCTTATGGTTCAACACAAGAATTTTTATACCGACACAAAAAATACCGACATCAAATATATACGTTTACCTATTTTTTTTTTTTTACACTTCTAAGTAACCAAATAAGGTATAATCAAATCCAAACATATTCTTAACACTTATAATCTGGAGTTAGTATAACAGTCTCAAATATAAATAAAGAGATTTTTTTTTGTGATAATAAGGGACGAGACGAGCAGGACGTTCATCTGATGGTAATTGATACGCCCTGCCCATTGCAATGCAGTGCCGCTTAGAATTCTCGAAAAACCCATAAATTCCGCACAATTGCGTTCGTCACTTTGAGACAAGATGTTAAGTCTCATTTGTCCAGTAATTTAACTAGCTACGGCGCCCTTCAGACTGAAACACAGTAATGCTTACTCATTACTGCTACACGGCAGAAATAGGCGCCGTTGTGGTACCCATAATCTATCCGGCATCCTGTGCAAAGGAGCCTCCCACTGGTAATATTATGTCCGAGAGTATTTTATGTTTTGTGTTGTGATCGAACGAGCAGCCATTTTAGTTATGCGAATAGCATTCCACGTGTATCATTTATAAAATATCTGGAAGTCGGCATTTATATAACAAAATAAATTAATATTAGTCGAGGTTTTTGTCCGACTATTAAAATTCTCAAAGATCGGTAGGCGTTTCATGGACAATGGATCAATATATTATGTTCCGAACTCTGGTCCCAAAAAATATGAGATTCGATTCGAGATTAGATTATAATAACTACAGAGTTCGCCAACTTAATATTATAATAAAGTTTAACTAATTTGTTCTGTTGTGACTAACTATATTTTGTGAATAGTTTTTTTTTTAATTACAATTCATTTAAAACAATTCAATTATTAAGGCAATAACATCATTTGAGATATTATATTTTTTTACAATTATAAAGTTGCTCAGGATCAATATGATGATGCTGTGAATATTCATGTAGATGAGAAACAATGACGTTTTACCTCTTTTTCTCATAAAGTTCACCTTTTCCGAAGTTGCTAAATGGTAAAATGTGTAACAATGAACTTCATAACTATCACTTATGGACCTAAATTGAATGAGTTTTGAATTGTTTTTCAATATTCTTATTTGTCGGTGATATGATATGACTTCCAAACGTAGAACTCATACACATACGTATATATAACTATTTTATTATTTAAAATATTTCACGCTTGATTTTATTGTTACTCCTGGAATAAAGACACAACTTCGAGACGATACCTGAGTCAATTAGTAGTCAGTCAAAACCACTACTCCGAGCTTTTTTGGGCCATACAAGGGAGAATTTCACCATTTTGAAGACGTTTGCACCTGGCTGTGGTTATTCTACATACATACATATAATCACGGCTCTTTCCCGTAGGGGTAGGCAGAGACCACTTCTTTCCACTTGCTACGATCCTTTCATACTTGTTTCGCTTCGTCCACTTTCATTATTCCTTTCATACATACTCTTCGGTTTAGGGTACTCTTGACATGGCCTTTTTTCAAGACATCCCTGATTTTGATCTCAAAACGTCCGCCTAGGTCTTCCCCTTTCAACACTTTCATTCACACTGGCCTCATACACTTTCCTCGTCAATCGTTCTTCATTCATTCTCTCGACATGTCCAAACCATCTCAGCATACCATTCTCAATTTTTGTCACAACATCTTCTTTCAGACCACAACGTTTCCTTATCTCACTATATCTTATCCTGTCACTCAGTTTAACTCCTATCGTTCTTCTCAACGCTCTCATCTCAACTGCATTTATTCTGCTTCCATGTTTCTTCTGCCATACCCAACTTTCACTTCCGTACATGAGTGTTGGAACCAACACCCCCTCATGCACAGCCAAACGAGTCTTATTAGACACCTTCTGCCTGTTCATAAATGAGTGCATAGCTCCATTCACCATGTTTCCTGCATTCACTCTTCTTTCAAAGTCACTCTCATACTTTCTATATCTAAGTATATTTATTATTGGGTCTACAAGGCAGTACCCGCGGTCACACGTTCACGGTACGTAAATTATAATAGCATTAGTATACGTCACCGACACCACAGCTCTGTATCTCGCATTACCTGCAACGAGTCTGAATCAAAATCATTACAAATGAAACGCTCACGGAACAGCTAGACAAAACACTCCACGTCAAATGTGCACGAATACAAAGTAAAAACACGCTCTATTCCATACTAACAGGGTCGTTATTAGATTGCGAAATGTAAATCCCGTATTCATTCATAAGACGATTTGCTGGAGCGATGTTTTGAAAGCAACAACAGCGAGGTAAGACAATGGCTCTAGTTTTCGCAGAAGCTCGGACGGCGGCGTGACGCGCCGCGAACAAAACACAGTTAATTATTACTTCGGGGCCCGGTTCCGAGCCGACATCTTTATTATTATTTATTGCCCTTACTTGCAGCCATTGTCAATAACACTTGTCTCTCAGCAAAACCCTCCGAGCGTTGATAATTAGACGGACATATTTTGTGATAATTTGTGAGCGCTCAAACATTTTGACAACAAAGCTTAGAATCGGAACCTCACAGGACAAAATGACAAATGACTGAGCTGTCTACAACACCATCAATAAACGTAATGGCCTATTATCTAGATAAATACTTTGTTTACAATATTTTACCACATGTCCTCAATATTTGACTTTGTGATATTAATTTGGCAATATGCATTACGAAAAAACAAGGAATTATTTTCTTAAATATTTTCAAAAACTTTGATCATTTAAGCATCTCGATAGACTATGACAGCTGTGGAAACGTCGAAAAAAATTGAGTTTAGAACTAACCTCTATTTTTAGCAATTGACGCACACTAACACAACATGTCCTACAAATCGTGAGTCTGAGACTGACCTGTTTTTTATCAGTTTTCTAACAGTTTTAATTTGTTTTAATTAATATAATATAACATTAAATTGGGATAATCGCCCATTCTATAATTATATAATATAATTATATATATACACAGTCGTGGTCAACTAATTAGGGACATTCAAGATAGTGAAGAAAAATAACCGGTTATGTACATATAAATATAAAACCCTATTGATTTCTCAGTAACTATTATTTGCATAGTTTGGTCCGACTATTATGCAATAAATGGCTGTAAATAAAAGATTAAATGAATAGAAAAAAGGTTTAATATCCAAGGTTAACCATGTATACAACTTAAGGTATAATTCTGTAGCTGGACATTAAATTAAGGAAAGTAAAGTAAAATGAAAAATAGAGTTAAACAAAAATTGTAATCTCCAGTATTTTAATTTCCTTAACAACTCCATTTTATTACGTGTAAAATAACCCAGTAGCGAAACCTTTGTTAGTTATTATTGCTAGACACCGATGTGGCATAGACATTATCAGTTTCTGACATGTTTCGACAGGAATGTTTGCCCATGCCTCACAAAAAGCTTCATTAAGTTCATCTAAAAATATGGTACGATAAGTGGCAACTTTTTTCTTGATTTCGTGCCAAAGGTGCTCGATTGGGTTGAGGTCCGGGCTATTTGCTGGCCAATCTAGCACTGATACCGGCTGACTGTTATGAAACGACTTGACTGAACGGGTGAATCATGCTGGAACGTCCATATAATAGGGAGATGTTCCTCAGCGTATGGAAGCATAGTTTCCTCTAATATTGCCTTGTATTGATGTTGGTCTAAATTACCCTGAACTTTCCTCACAGGTCCCACTCTACGTCCAGAAAATGAACCCCACATTTTAATGTTTCCACCGCCATGTTTCACCTGCTTTTTTGTGAATCTTGGATTCATTTCCGCTTTTACAGGACGCCGTACGTATTTCCTTCCATTTGAAGAAATCAAATTAACCTTGGCTTCGTCAGAGAGTATTACATGTTGCCATTGGGCGTAGGTCCAATGTAAATATTTACGTGCGAACGTCAAACGTGCATTTCTATGTTCTTTCTTCAACAACGGTACTTTGCGAGCCACTCCTTCGAACAACCCTGCTTCTATCAGATGTCGTCGAACGGTCCTCGCTGTTACAGCGAGGACGAGTGTTTGGGGCGGACGAAATTCCGCCCCAAACACTTCGTGTTTAATTAAAACAGAGCCTAAAAATGGATCTTTCTTAGCTAACCTGGTTATCATTCTATCTTCTTGCGGAGTAGTTTTTCTCGATCTTTTTTATCTGGGCACATTTAAAGCTGTGTTGTTGCGCCTGAAATGTTGCACTGCATTGCACACCATAGTTTTTTAAATATTCTGCTATCCCTCGGTATGACCAACCACGCTCGACAAACTTCATGATGATTTTTCGTAGTGTTGCCTCGCAACTTTTATTTTTGCCCATTTTTCTTCAAAATAGTTCTAAAAACTTAAAATTAATAATCTTGATTGCCGCCAAAACTACCACGAAACAATAGGAGAAGAAATAAAAAAAACATTGAGATTCAGATTTTGAAAATAGAACGCAATATCTCAGTGTCCCTAATTAAATGACCAGCCAGCATTTTTTGAACAAATAGCACTGTGATATCAGCTATACTTTAAAGAGTTTTAATGTTTAGGAAGTTGTTATTGTTTGTATAATCGGGCACATAAATGACTAATTATACTTACATGTAAGGGATGTGAATTCTTATTTAGACTCGTTGGAAAATAAAAAATAAATTCACAATTTGGTTAAACTACAGAGTGTCCCTAATTAGTTGACCACGACTGTATATATTATATATGGGTAAAATAAAAGGTCAACGATTGTTTTTATGAAAATAAGCGACGAGACGAGCAGGACATTCAGCTGATGGTAATTGATACGCCCTGCCTATTACAATGCAGTGCCGCTCAGGAATCTTGGAAAACTCCAAAAATTCTGAGCGGCACTACAACTGCGCTCGTCACCTTGAGACTAGATGTTAAGTGTCATTTTCCCAGTAATTTCACTAGCTACGACGCCCATCAGACCGAAACACAGTAATGCTTACTGTGTACTGCTTCATGGTATAAATAGGCGCCGTTGTGGTGCCCTTAATCTAGCCGGCATCCTGTGCAAAGGAGCCACCCATTGGTAAACACTGGTAAAATAAATAAATCAAATAAACACACAGGTACGCCTGTTACATTAACCAAGAACATGAATTTCAAATTACATTACAATACAATTAATTAAATACATAAGTAAATATTATCAAATATTAATCGAATAGCCAAATCCTCGGAGTCAACAAAACAAAAATATGTAAACAATCATAACCCAATTGAGCGGCAACCAACTCAGGTATGAGTATCAAAGCAATTACCTCGGGCCATAAACATCTAAGCAACCAATTGTACAATTTATAAACGAAATGTTCCCGAAATCCGCTCGACCTGGAGCAATTTGTATCGTGACGAAGGTCTCCTTGCCAGGTGTTGCGTTACTCGCGTGTGGGAGAGCCGCGCTTGTCTGTGAGAAGGATCGCTCGCTTAGGGAAATGAGCTGATTGTAAAATTCACTTTGTTGTATCCGATTGTTGAGAGTTGAGACGCCAACAGCAGAGCCTCCAAAGGCTGGCGTGGCCTGCTCACGTCAGTGCAGATCGCTGTATTCATCTCGTTAATAGCGGTTATCACCGTTAACGCTTCATTCATATACACTGGAATCATGCACAGCACAGTATAATATGTAGCTTTTTATTTATTTTACATTGTCAGTCCTATCTAATATGTGTAAAAAAAAAATTGAAAACAAAATTTATAATCGATGCGGCCCTCGAGCGCTCTTCCAACAGAGCCAACTGTTCTAGTGACGTAAGGTTCATAAATCAAGATTTATGAATGTAAGAATGTGTTGTTCAACTCTCAGCTTTTGGCTTCAAATATTGTGTTGCAAATATTGGGGTTGAGTAGGCTATCAACTGTAAAGTCGATCCTGTAGATGAAGCCACAACCTGAGAGTTGAACAAGACATACAAGATTTATCAACAATACGTCACTCGAACAGTAAGCTTAGTTAGAAGAGCGCTCGCACGGATCGAGAGATGTAACGGGTTCGAGTCACGCATCGTTCAAGAATTTTGTTTTCATTTAAAAAAAATAACAAAATGAACATATTTATTCCATTCCTAAATGATTTTCTTAATGATTGGTGAGAGGCTCAATAGTCTTTCATTAAACAGTGAAATACTCCCTACTTGGTCAGCTTCACAATCCCAACATGAGTCGCAAGACACAGACTTTATTAATATATACAGTCTATATTAATATATACAGACGGAGAGATACGTGTTCAATCTGTAAATGGAAGCGAGGCCTCCATCGAATACTATTTGTTGTTCAACTAACAGTGATCCATTGCAACATACTACAAAAGTACATCCCGTGATGGTCCTTCGAGCCGGATATTGTAAAACAAAACGGACGGAACATACTCAATCCAAAAAATATTGTATTCTAATTCTGAGCAATATTTGTTAAAGTTAACTTCAATTCATTATGCAACCGTTCTTAGGTTCAGCACTTTTGAATCATCAATACATTTTAAACTCAACGCTTATCGACGTTGTGGTATATTCATCAGCTGATGGTAATTGATACATCCTGCCCATTACAATACAGTGCCGGTCAGGATTCTTGAAAAACCTCAAAAACTCTGAGTGGCACTACAATTTGAGTTCGTCAACTTGACATAATATGTTAAATCTCATTTGCCCAGTAATTTCACTACGGCGCCCTTCAGACCGAAACACAAATAATGCTAACACATTATTGATTCGCGGCAGAAAAAGGCGCCGGTGTGGTACCCATAATCAAGCCGGCATCCTGTGCAAAGGAGCCTCCCACTGGTAAATCTGTTTACTTCTGACCTCGTCTAATAGAAATTCGATATTTAAACAATGGCTCACCTAATTGTTTGCTGTTGTCTAGGAAGAAGTATTATTATTCATCGCTTATTGTATGGAACCTTTCCTAATTATATGAATCGTGATATACGAGACTACACTTCGATTTCATTTGAAACAAAACGACCAATTCTCTTCTCCTCCTCTCCAACTGCTGAATTATCAAAACAACAAAATGTAGGTACTATTTAAATATTTAAGGTATGGAAATATGTCCTCTCCAGTCCAGCCATCCTATACGACGATGAAATAAAACATACAAAACATAATAATTATTACGTGAAACATCAACAAGTGAATTTAAAGTATAATGAATTAGTGAGCTAAACCACACAACCGTTACGAAGGAAATGCAGCATTTTTACTCCCGAGCCCCAACATATTTCTTGTTGATACAAAAACTAATTCCCGTGCCCTCGACTTAATCTCTAGCTCAATCTTACATGTACCTGCCAACGTTCACAAAACCCTCCCCTAATACCGGTGCCGTTGAGACTACTTTGCTATAGCGCGGCCAGTCGGCGTCAACAAAATGTGTGTCGGAGTTTATTTGGTCGCGGTGTTGGTTTCACGTCAACGAGTATTGGAAAGCACGCCGGACTCGAATTAACAAAACTGTTGAATTGTATCTAGTATGTAGACACGCTGACCGCACGATATATTAGTCGCCGCGGCTCTCTCTCTCTCTTTCTCTCTCTCTACTAGTGCGTCTGAATCACTTGTTGTATAAGATTTATGTTGTTTTGCTACTTCTCATGTGATATAACACAGCTTTACAGTTGTTTACACTCTATTTTACGTTGTTGTTTAAAACTTTAAAGCGTCTCTAAAGGTGACTTGCTCGACCTCTCCCCTCCGCAAGGTCACTCTCAGTGGGTATTTTAATATAACACAGCATATCAGTAGAAGCTTGTTCCTAGTGAACTCCTAAACTAATGAACGGATTTTAATTGGGATTAATTACTTCATGGAGTGCAGTTTAATCCAACTTGAGAGATAGGATAGTTTCTATCGATTTGGGACACATAATTATTTTTTATTTCAAATATTTGTTTTGTTTGTGATTTTCTATGAGAATTTATTGACGCACGGTTTGACAGTTGTGCAGTGAAACCATTTCATTATAACAACAGGGAGAATATTTTACGAAATAATTCTTGATGTTATGAAATATTATAAACAAATTCATATTAAAAACAGTATATATTTACTATGTACAGAACAACGTCTGTCGGGTCAGCTAGTAGAGGTACATAAATATATTTGATGAACTTATACAAATAATTATAATACTAAACTTGATTTCACTATATTCACGTTCAGGTCCATGTTTCAGTCGTTCTTTTATTACGATGAAATTTTAATAATGAGTCAAAATAAAGTATGGTTCATACTGAAGTATATAATATAATAAACTATGTTAGCCTAAAAAGGAATAAATGGGATTAAGTTAAGCTACGTTGTCCAAATTTAAATTAATATTCCTCTACTGAAGGAATATTAAGAACTTATTAACAAGACAACTCGGCCGCGCTTCTAGCTCCGTATCAAAATCAACACTTCTATATAAAAGGCGCAAGACGCTATTAAAAGTCAAAAGCTTTCAATTATATTAATGTTCGCATGTGTAAGACCCATCTGATTGAATCAAAGTCAACAGTGAGGCAGTCAGTTAGTGATGTTTGCAGCAATGCTACACAGTACAGACAAACACATAAGTAAACAGGTCCGTACGTACAAATCACTCAACTGCTAACCATCACATAAATTAAATTTGAAAACAAAATTTATGAACAAGGGTTATCACTTAGAAAAAATTACCAAATTGTTTAGATTTGAAAGAGCGACATCTCAAGTAAATTTACCTAATATGCAAATATTGGGGTTGAGATCAACTGTAAATTTGATCCTGTAGATGGAGCCACTGCCTGAGAGTTGAACAAGACAAATCAAGATTTATGAAATTTATGAACGTGACGTCACTCGAACGGTTGGCTCAGTGGAGGAGCGCTCGCACGGAACGCGAGAGGGTTCGAGTCCTTTCATCTTTCATATATTTTGTTTTCAATCACTTCAAAAATAGCAAATTAATTAGCATCAACTGCATGCTGCGAAATTGCGAAATTTGAAATTGAATAGTGAAAGCGCAATAATAAGTTTACCACAAAGTAAACAAAGTGCTTGCGAGTTATATAAGATTAGGTAGTTAGGTGATCTAAATTAATAGTAGAGAGCAAGTTTATGCGGCTGTAATCCCTGGCTGTCGGGGCGGGTGAAGCTGCTGCTAACTTGCAGTTTGACCTAAATTAATGAACGCGGTCCTCGCACCTCGCACTAGCTCGCTCCTAATGAAGGTACAACTGCCTCGTGCACGGCCCGTTAATGGATGGGCGCCGTTTATCTGCCGTAGCGCCACACCAGCCTAATGAGAGTGGTGAGCGGCAATGAAGGCTCATATCTGCTATATTGTCGTGCAAATAAGACATTGACGGCTCCGTAACAAACTGATGCAATCACAGCAATTCGGTTCTCTTTATCACCCCACTCCATTTTAATATCGCAAAATATTGTACAATGTATTGGCGCCAAAAGGAGAAAACTCAATGAATAATCGTATAAAAATGACAGCTTCCAAATTCAAATGTAATATTTTGTTTATTTTAAATTATAACAGTATTTATGGCCTGACTAAGTATATACGTACAGTACAAAATTGTTTCTGATAGTGTCTTTCTACCTGCATTTAAATCACAAAAATATTAAATTCGTGAGCAAGTACCATACCAACATAGCAGTTGACAACGCAGCACAGTTCCTCGGAATGTCTAATAGTATTAGCAAAATGTCGTTAACGAGAGGGCCCGTCCTCTGAGCGGTGAGCGGGTCACACTCCCGCGGGCCTCACAAAACTTTAGCAACAGTCAAGTTTCAATTGAGTTTGACGAGAAACCAACCGAATTTCTTTAGCACCCAAGATATAATATTTACCAGCTGAATCTTTAATTAATTTTATGTAACACTTTATTCTATACTAAATATTTTTATACAATAATTCAAAATGTCTTCTAGAATAAGAAAATGTGATGAGGAACACATAAAATTCAATTAACTTCATACCGCAGCTTGAGCTCATGAGAATCACCCAAATAAACAAACCTTTTCTCAAAGTATAGGGGAGTTTTTGGGACGAAACAAAATAGTAGAGAACAGAAAGAATATGAGTGTTCCGGCGAAATAGAATCGGGAAACACTTAAGCCTAGTCCGAAATCAGATACGTGATCATATTTGCGTAACGCAAATACGAACCTAATTGCAGAATTTTGAAGACGCTCAAGTTTGTGTAGTTGCTCGTAAGTAAGATTTAGATAACCATTATTTGCATAGTCTAGATTAGAGAGAAGATGAGATTGAGCAAGCAAATTTTTGGTGGGAATAAATTCGGTAAAAAATTTTGAAGTCTAACCCGCAGCTGCAAAAATATTTTAAGTGACATTCTCAATTTGTTTGTTCCACGATAACATCTAATCAATGTGTATTCCCAAGTTTTTCCAAGACTTACTGAAGGGTACAATAACGTTATTTAGGCAAATTGGAGGTAGATTCGACAAATCATCACAAGAAATATTGGATGAATTGCCAATAACAATTGTCTGTGTATTGTCTGTATTTAAGCGAAGTCCATACAACTCACAACATTTAGTGATATCGTTAAAATCTGCATTAAGTAAACCAATTGTTGATGCAAGATGCAATTCTCAAGTGGTGGGCGTAAATATGAAGATCATCAGCATACAGACGGTAGAGGGAATAAAGTTTTGAAGATATAGAATTAATGAAAATAGGAAAAAGGAAAAAGGAGAGGACACCACAAGCCACCTTGAGGCACGCCAACTGAACATCACAGTAGCACCAAATAGAGTATTTGTCGTCAACTTCAACACACTCTCGACACTACTACTCTTACTACGAAGCCATACAATTACTGATGGAGATATGTTAAGAGAACTCAGCAATCCCAACAGAATATCGAAGTCAATAGAATTAAAGGCATTACTAAAATCTAGTAACGTCAGGACGTCACGATTCTTATTTTCTATTTCAAATCGTTTATCATCTGTGATTTTTATAAGCACTCTTGTAATGCTATGACCCGGTCGAAAGCCAGACTTGACGGAATCTAGGACTGAATGGCCTACAACAAATTTATGTATTTGGTATTATTTGTTGCGTACCATCGAAGTGTTCCATTTTCAAATACCGTAATTTTTTAAAAATCTGTTTTACAAATGGCCAGTCGCATCGTGGAGGAATCGTTAAGGAACGTTCTTGGAGCACTGAGTACATGACTGCGGGCTGATACTGTGCTTCACCAGAACAGACATACACCACCTGAGCAATACTATAAATAAAGATATAACAATTATTATTCGTACTCATACGGGGACAGGAGCGCACATAATATTAAATATTGTACTGCTGAAGATTAATGATATAAAAGGTGGGTGAAGTTCAACAAGTGTCCAGCAAGCGACGGAGCGCGACGGTGTCGTCAGATAAACAAAGCACACAACAGCCGTTACGTGTAGTTAACGAGGCGCTCTCCAAGTTTTTGTATAATTTTTTAGATTGTAATAAAAGCTTGTAGCGGTGTTGGGTGATGGCCGCGCAGCTGTCGCCGGCTTCCGTGTCGGGTTACCGCGGCACTTGCGGGGCTGTCGTCCGCTGCCGCCTGTGCTGTGTGTCCTCCCCCTTATTTTGTTGGATTTTTCAGAACTATTAGACCTATGAGCTCTAAAGGTGGAGACCAGTGGGAGGCTATTTCTGCCGTGAAGCAGTAATTAACATTATTATGTTTCGGTATGGAGGGCACCATAGCTAGTGAAATTATTGTACAAATGAGACTTTTTGGAAATTGGAATTTTAGGATTTTTCAAGTATCCCCAGCGGCACTGCATTGTAATGGGTGGGGCGTATCAATTGCCATCAGCTGAATGTCCTGCACGTCTCATCCCTTATTGTCATAAAAAAAGACTGACTTGTACCGTTTGTATGTAATGTATCATTCGAGGCCAATTCGACGACACAGATTGACTTATGTATCATTCGAGCTCTTGGCTCAAGTGTGCTCCATTTCTGCGCATAATGTAAGACGTAGAGGTTGTGTGTGCTTCATTAACTTTAACTACATTATTGTTATTTGAAAAAGGAGAAAACACGATGATACGACGTGACGTGCACTTACTGCCTTGTAATGTTGTTACCTTACAAGTATTTATCTACCCGTGTGTTAATTTTAACAAAATAAAGCGTTTTCCGATGACAGAATCATCCCGCCAACACAAATAGCCCCCTTTCACGTGCATGACGCAGAGACCAGCCATCGCCTCCCTCAACCACATTTTAGGGAACGACTCGCTCTACGCCGCTGTCACAAGCAAATACATTTTAACGAGCACAAAGTAAATCTGCATAACATTATGCAATGCTCAATAAAATACCTCGGCTTACTATTTGACCATTTTGTTTAAATTTTTATATAATATAATTACATATTAACTGTAGGTCTCAGTGAGTCGTACATCTTTGTGCCCTTTGGTGTCGAGACACTTGGCCCGCACAAAGTACTATCTTCTCGCCTCAAAAGGGCTACTGGCAACCCAAGCGCTCGCAGCTATTTCGGCCAACGGGTCAGCCTAGCCTATCCAACGTGGAAATGCTGCCAGTATTCTACTACGCTTCCCGTAATGATAGTTTTAATTAAACTTTTAAAACAAAACATTTAATAAAATATAATTCACTATTACTTACCTAATATAATATTTAGGTATAATTAAAAGTTCAATTCCTTAAGGGTAATTCACACCCAGGATTTGTAATCATTTAAATAATCCTTTACATTGTAATAAGATATTTCATTAAGTTTTCGTTTAATTTAAACTTGTTGAGACACTCTCCATTATGTTTTTTGGAAGCTTATTATAAAATCTAATGCCGGTAAAAGACCTATCGAGTTTACTTAGCCTAAAAAGGGCGTTTACAGTTTGTTTTTGGTGTTAAAATTGTCTTTCAAATATATATTTATTGTGATTGTAAAATCTTTAAATTGTGATCTAAGCGATATAGTTGCACACGAAGCTTATTATGGTATCCTTTGCGACAGGTTTCATATTTCGGCTTTGTTTTCATGCGACGTGCATTGTCTATATGTATAGAATGTCATGGCATAACAATACGATATAGTGCTGTCAAAATAACTAAAATACACCAATATTGCTGTTTCAATAAAGACATACATATTCATACATAAGACTTGAGATCTAAAAGATAATTAGGTAGCCGTACGTTCTGTATATAGAAATATTTAACATTCTAAAAAAATTTCAACATAATTTCCGGGTTTTTCTTCTGCAGCAACAATGTTTGCTATTTCAAAATGTGGCTAGGATATCATCCCATCATCTGGATTCAAGGAACTTTCTTCCGGGTCCAATCAAGCTGTCGTTCCTGGTGCGGCGTTTCCAGGACAATACGTCAAATAATTTAAATCATGTATCCATTTTATGTTATTGATTTTTTGTTGATTTATATAAAGGTATATGAAGTGTTTATGCTGTTGTATTAGTTTAAATTACGGAAATAAAAGACTTTTTTTCCGATCTCGGTGAAAACTTTTCTTTTAGTCCCTGGTAATAGGGAGAAACGTGGCCGATCTGACGGCAAGACGACATTTGTCCGTCGTACCAGGGTCTAAAAGCGAATTTTCATCCAGGTGGGAAAAAAATCGTAAACGCACCACGTGAGATAAGTAGGACATTGCCACCCGTGATTGTCACCCGCGCTTTCGGCTCGGGTGTGAATATTACGCGGGTGAGAATGACCTACTTGTCTCCCTAGGTGCATAATAGCAAAGTAGCCGAAGGAGTGTTAATAGCACAAAGTTGCAGGGTTAACAATCCGCGGTTCGGCTATACAATCCTAACTCCGTGCTTACTTGGAATTAAAGACACGCGGAGACGTGTCTCTGATAGATCACGACTCGTTAGTTTTTTCCGCGAGTACCGCGTCTTTTGTAATTCACACAACAATGGAGAGCCTACGGATGATTCTGAGAAAGCAAACTTCGTTCATTCTTCAAAGAGGAATCTGTTTCGAACCTCTTTGTACCAACTTTGTGATCGAGCAAAAACTTCCACGAGTTTCACGAACTATGCTCCCACTTTGTATGCTCATTACAATATTGGAATACTTTCCTTTAAAATATCATTCCGCGTTGTGAGACTTGAGGAGTTGTTGAGTTTGTAACGCGAACATCGGATTGAAAACATTATATTGCAGCCACCACGCCACCCCCGTCACATATTTTGAAATCATATAATAGTTGAGCTACGTCCTATTCAATATTACATATTATATGTGTTACAAAATACCCCGCACAAATACAATTAATTATCAAAGCCAAAAATTTTGTCCTAGTAAGCTGTCATGTCAGATTATTAAATAGAAAGGCTTCTTTAAAAGTTTTTCTATTTTTCATTCATACATTTTTGCTACCTCAATTCAAGGATGTCATTATATTCAAGGCTTCAATAAATGTCAAGTTGGAAAAAATGGATATGTGAAGGACAGAGTGTACTTCTCCAATTGCCCAACGGTTGCCAAGATGGAAAAGCGTGTTGGATCGGTTTTCGCATGAATAACACCGACGATGGTGCGAAATGCCACATAAGCCATATACCGACGAGCGAGTGGTGTATTAGGCAGAGCGGAGCACTTTGAGCCGTTTCTGTAAATATGACGTTTATTATAAAAAAGTAAGTGCTTGTTTATCTTGTTTCGTTAGGTTATATCTTTTAAAAATTTTGTCGTTCCGGGAATAAGGTAGAAATGTAGTATGTATTTTGCATAATTTACTCTTTAATTTTACTGAAATAGGGTTTACACATCAGTGAAAATAATAATATTTTTTTTATTTTTTTGGGAATGTTATACAGTATTGTACATATAACTTTAAAAAAGGTCTCGAAAACTACAGAAGATTACACTTATCGGTTCAGATTTCAGAATAACTGGAATGAGATATTCAGACCGAGTATTTTCGATTAGCGTCAAAATGATATATATATATATATATCATAAAATTAATATATGATATAGTATCCTGGCTTCGATCGTTATCAACTATTGTTGCTACAGTTGGAGCTAATAGGAGAGTTATAAATATTTTTAGTCATCGTTCAGGCTGGGTCATGGCCATTGCCTTCACCAACAAACAAGCACAGACAGAACAGAAGGTGCGGCGGTCGTGCTCACACACACACAGCGGCGACGCGCAGGTGATCCATCTCTCTCACACACACACACGACACATACCGGGTCAGCAACACAAGAAACGCACGCACTCAGAAGATTAATCTACACTCGGCTGGAGCACAGCTGCTGCGAGATCGCCACAGCACACTTGTATCAGTTACACTGACAACTGGAGATTTGACGTTGTTTTATTTATAAATGCGCAACATCTTATATAAATTAAAGTAAAAGTAATTCCCATTTAAATTCATTAGCCAACTATAGAATAATAATATTTGTATTACATATGGTGTCAGATGAGGATTAAAATTAATCGAGTTTTAATACAGATATAATTCACATGAAAATGGCATTAATTTAATAAGTATGGTTTTAGGAAATAGTACTTGATTATAAAGACTCGCATTTGATATAAAAAACGGTGTATATATAACTAACATATATAATATATATGTCGGAGAATTAGAATATAAAAGTAATATGGCCTGTATAAATTAATATTAATTAATATTCTACTCTGTGTATTAGGCTGAACTGATGGCGAACGTCATCTTTCAAAGTGTGTTTGAAGTTGTCACTGTGTACGTCACTGTCGATGACGTGATTGAAGTTGAACATTGTGGATACCAACACCGTGACGCTCGATTTTAAATCCAAATAAATCTCCGAGAGATATATATATATATACCACAAAGGGGGACACCAAATAGGGCACGGTTAATAATCCCAAACAAAACTTTTGTTATATATTCATTAACATTTACAATATACGTAATTATAATTGTGTTTTACTACTGGTTGCACGGACTGATTTACCGTAACGATCATTACATAGCCCAGCGTAACATGACAGTCTCATTCAGTGCCCACAAATGGTGCACAGCGCGTATAAATAATATGTTGTTAACTGTTAATATTATAATATTATTAATAATATAATGTGAGTGTGCAAACCGTAATTTTTGAGCTGTGGCGCAGTGTCGACATTGATTACGGAATTTCGAATGAAAAGGGACAATTTGTCTGGACTTCCGAAACTAGACCATAATTCACTTTAATGTGTTTAAATTTAATTAATGTTCTGAACGACTGATAAATCGATACACGTTATTTTGAATTATTGTGTCAATATTTTTATACTGAAGCATTTCTCCGTGGGATTACGCCGCTTAAATAATTCTAATCAAAGCTGTGAAACTAAATAATTAAGTAATTAAATAACACTGATATTTACATACCAACATAACTATTGATAGAGCATATTTTATTTAAATAAACCACACATTTAGGTAGTGTGTATTAGAAATGTGGATTTTTAAGGGTAGATTGAATTAAGCCAGTGCTGTCTATGTACGTACGTAAGTCTGTGCCCTGGCTTCGTGTTTTACACACATCAAATTGGTACACTATCTATCCTAACGACTTAAGGCTGGGGACCGAGCCAACGGCCTTGAGGAATAGAGCGGAGCTAGGTTACCTCTCTCGCACAAGATCGCCATAGATATAATTCAGAATTAGAAGCATTTTTAATTTATTACAAACATGATACAAGTTTCTTTAGAAAACTAACAAAACTGTGTCTTGTTAAATAGTATTGGTGTAGAATTAATAAATTTTCGTACAAATTTTATCTAAATTGAATAATTAGCATGACTTCAACTGTAAAAGCTAGGGGTGTTTTGTTGATTTTTTTCGCGCTCTCTATAAAAAATAGAAAAGTAAAAAAAAAATTAATCCCACATTCCGGATATATACAATTAGTTTTTGTAAAAAATATAAGCTTTATATATGCCGTCAAAGATGGTTGCAATTATGCACTATTTTGGCAATTTCTTGCGACAGATAGGGCCTTAATATAGAGTTATTAATATCGTGAGCTGAATCATTTGTAAGGCAAATGCAAAAGAAAATAGTTTCAAACAAAAACTATGATCCTTCAACAAATTACAAATACAAGTGATCAGACGTGGTCATGGTGTAATCGCATACGGTACTTGGTACACGGCACGGCATCTGAAGTGAAGGCAGTCTTGTCGATACAGACACGTCATGTTACACGCTCGGTACGCCACTCTCACTGCATCACGAGGCGAGCGGAAAAACGACCGAATTTAGCAAACAATTGATCAAATCGCTAATTATACGCTACACCTAGCGAGCACAAAAGGGTCAGGCCGTCTCTGCAATATTGCCATTAATTGACAAACGAATCCAGCCTTTATTGCGACAAAAATAAATATCAAACATCCCATTATAAGTGGCTCTTTGAAATAGAAAACGGCAGTGAATGAGTACCGTGTAAGGGACGTTCAGATGCAACTGTTCAGCCGGCGATACGGCTTATCCGCCGCGTGCCTGACAGTCGATAATCGCCATAAACTGTTTGGATTAGAGTCGACTTTTCCGCAATGATTACGGCTAACAAAAATATGCCTTTAGGATACGCGTCTCTATTGAACAGTGTTTGTTATATCCGCCCTTTTTTCAAAGCACCAGATGTATGAAAGGAGCGTCCATTGTGTACGAGGTACCGGCGAGCGCGACCGAGTGCCCAATTATATTGTTAATTTTGAAATATTAAAGCATTGAAATATTACACGCTGCGAATGAATAATAAGCCATTATGGGACCTGGGTTCCGTACCGGCTCGGGTTTCTTGTGCGAGCTACTAGCTGCCTTTAAACCTGACAAGTAACTCCATTAAGTGGTGTGAGAAAGAGGAACGGGGTTTAATAAGCCAGCGCGACGATAACTCAATGAGAACAATAAGGACAATTATATTTGTCAGCGTTTTTTCTCTTTTAAATACCTTCACTAGGTAGTTATGTATATAGGTAGCTGGTTGTAAGTTAAGTTTATTTCTCAATTCTAAGATAACATTAAGTTGAATCTTATAGTATATTAAAATACTGGACTAATATAGTTAATATCCGGACGACCGAGCCTTGCTCAGATTTATAAGAATGTACAAAACTTGAACAAGAAAAAAAAATCTAATACGACATCTGGATTCGAACCGGTGTTTTCTGCTTTCCGGATCACCCAATGTCCTATATCGTATATATATTAGTCGCTACTCGCCTACGAGTTCTGGCTACGGCCCGTCGTGGAACAACTAGGTGTCGATACTACATAATACGCTTGCGAGAGGTTACTAGATAAGTACAGGTTGATCCGAAACGATAATATGGAAGATACGGAATACTTCATAATCTTCAGTGAAGTATTAAAATCCGACAGTTAGCCTTTAAAATATATATGTATATACCAGTGGACCCAACACACGTTGTCCTGTACACAC
Source organism: Leptidea sinapis (assembly GCF_905404315.1). Classification (NCBI taxonomy): domain Eukaryota; kingdom Metazoa; phylum Arthropoda; class Insecta; order Lepidoptera; family Pieridae; genus Leptidea; species Leptidea sinapis. The sequence continues at coordinate 3,612,497 of NC_066297.1, forward strand.
GTCTTAAATTTAAAAAATCGGTCCAGCCGTTTAAGAGGAGTTCAGTTACAACAGACGCACAAAAGATATATATATATATATTGAGATTATAGGTCATGACGTGTTGTCAGAATTAAAATATCACCTATGCGTAACTAACCGCCTTACAAAGGAATTATAACGCACAATAACTTATTATTAATTACACATAAATAAATAGGTAGATAGGTACCCTCATCCGAACTCAAACCTAAACAAAATATTATTATAATAACAATAACAAACCACTAAAAATATAATTTTAATATATATAAATTACGTGACACGTTGTTTGTCCGCAATGGACTCCTAAACTAATGAACGGATTTTAATGGGGATTACTTCATGGAGTGCAGTTTGGTCCAACTTGAGAGATAGGGTAGTTTTTATTTCGATTTGGGACCCATAATTATTTTTATTTTCATTATTTCTTTTGTATGGGCATATTTTCGATGAGAGAATTTAGTGACGCACGGTTTGACAGTTCCACTGTGAAACAATTTCATTATAACAACAGGGAGCATTTTTTACGAAATAATTCTTGATGTTTTTAAATATTGTTGACAAATTCCTACAAAACAGTTTCAATATCTACAGAACAACGTCTGTCGGGGCAGCTAGTATAATATAAATTTCAGTGCTTTCGTTCGAACCTTCCAATTTACTTAGTGGCCATGGCTGGTGTTACCATGACTTACACGTGCCAAGCAATTATAAACTGTTAAGACACACAACGATGTATTCAGTATCAGATACAGCACAAAAAAAAAAATCCGCAATATTTTCTTACATGAGTGGGGGCAAACGGACAAGAAGCTAACGTGATGGAAAGTGGTGAAGCAGCAGTCCATGGACATCCGCAACACCGGTATGGTCGAAGATTGAAGAAGGACAGAGCTCATCGTGGTATGAAATATGGCTAAATGGAAGATTTCCCTGGTTCTACGGAGCACCTAGGTGAGAATAGTACTTCAAGTGAAGTTTATTTGCGCCTTATATAGTTGCAGGCTTGTAGTAAAGTACCGTCTCGCCTTACTGACTACACCAAGCATTGTAAGAGCCAATTTGGTCTTCTTTTCCAAGTGACCACGGAACTGAACGTCGCTCGATATATATTTTATGGAAAAGGAGGACAAATGAGCGCACGGTTCACCTACATTCTCTTGCAACACCAGAGGAATCACAGGAGCGTTGCCGGTCTTTAAGTATCGTATCGTCCGAGAAACACCGCACGAGGAAGTCATTCAATATATCGACGCCGAGTACGGCAATACAATTTGTGACTGATATTTTGTATCGTTCGAAGCTCAGTAATTCGATAGCTTTCAGATTAAAAGCCCGGAAAGCTCTCCTTTCACGCAATAACTAGGTTTCCAATAGACTTTTTGCTTCGCGAAAATTTTTACAATAAAAGCTTTCTCGTGATAAAGGTGCAAAATATAAACATTTTCACTCGGACCCTTCCTAACTCTGCCTTTATACTATTTACTTTATCCGCACTGGTAGAAACGGAGCGTTGTCGGGATTATTTAGCGATACAATGATGGCCAGCCAGAGCCGGATCACAATATTGCGATTAAATACCAACGCGTACGCTTCCATCACCCACTATAAAGTTAGCTATTTTTCATTCCTTTACCGCGGGCTAGGAATCTTTATACTAAAAACTAGCTGATTCAGCAAACGTTGTATTGCCATATACTTATACCTAGTTATAATAAAAATTCAATAATAAAATTTTTGGGGTATAAAAAATAGATGACGACCGATTCTCAGATGTATTAAACTAGACGTAGTACCTAAAGTTTATCATACTACAATAATTATTGTATTCGATCGCCATCTTGCAACCCTATTGCGGGTGTGTGGATGGAACAAAATAATATAAAAATAGCGATACAAAAACAGCTGTAGATCGGGAAGGGCGAAAATTTAAAATTATGTGTATTTTTCAATGCTGAATCATAAAAACATAAAAATAAAAAAATTGTCAAAAAAATTAAAAATATATATTTAGGTGTGAGTCACCCTTATCATTTAGGGGTATGAAAAATAGATATTGGCCGACTCTCAGACCTACCCGATATACATACATACACACATAATCACGCCTCTTTCCCGTAGGAGTAGACAGAGACCATTTCTTTCCACTTGCTACGATCCTTACATACTTGTTTCGCTTCGTCCACTTTCATAATTCCTTTCATACATGCTCTTCGGTTTAGGGTACTCTTGACCTGGCCTTTTTCCAAGACGTCCCTGATTTGATCTTGAAACGTCCGACTAGGTCTTCCCCTTCTAATACTTTCATTCACACTGGCCTTATACACTTTCTTCGTCAATCGTTTTTCATTCATTCTCTCGACATGTCCAAACCATCTCAGCATGCCTTTCTCAATTTTTGTCACAACATCTTCTTTCAGACCACAACGTTTCCTTATCTCACTATTTCTTATCCTGTCACTAACTCTTATCATATTTCTCAATGCTCTCATCTCAACTGCATTTATTCTGCTTTTATGTTTCTTCTGCCATACCCGACTTCCGTACATGAGTGTTGGAACCAACACCCCCTCATGCACAGTCAAACGAGCCTTATTAGACACCTTCTGCCTGATCATAAAGGAGTGCAAAGCTCTATTCACCATGTTTCCTGCATTTACTCTTCTTTCAATATCACTCTCATACTTTCCATCTCTTGTAAACTTAGAACCCAGATACACAAACTCATTCACCTGTTCAATTTTTTTATCTCTAATCACAATATTGCAGTCTGTCACTACCTCATCTCTTTCAAACACCATCAATTCCGTCTTCTTTACATTCATCTTTATTCCCTTTCTACCAAAAGTTCCATTCATAGGAGTTACCATCTCCTGCAACTCTTCGGCCGAAGATGCAAGTAATACTTGGTCATCAGCATAGAGAAAACATTTGACGAGTAACTCATTCATTCTCAACCCACTGTCATTCTCTTTTAAATCTGTCTATCTGATATGCACACAATATTTCATACAAATCGGTTCAGCCGTTTCGGAGGAGTTTGGTAACAAACACCGGGACACGAGAATTTTATATATTAGAAATTCCTTAAAAGTTTCCATTTAATGAACTCCATAAATGGCTTTCAAATTCGCAATAGTCCTTGATTAAAACGTTATCACGGCAGACACAACCAGGCCACAGAATCCAATACAAGTAATCGAACCGCACATCAGCAGTTAGCGAGCGCACTGCACCGAGTGGCGACACAGATCACGTGATCCAATAGTCTGCCGGAGCGTGAACTCTCGATAAATTGAATTAATTAGTGTTAATTAAGGCAAGTCCCTCGGTTGCATGAATAATTAATGATATAATGTTGATTGAAAGCGAACCTGCTGACGTGGACAAACACACCACGCGAAATACCTGGTGGCGCCGGTCACGGGTCACATTATGTTGGTTAATGTGCAGGAGCCGCGGAGTCGGTAGGATTGTCCAACAACTCACTAGAGTTGTAACCCTGGAGGTAGTGGAAATCATTACCAGTGGGAGGCTCCTTTGCACATGGATGCCGGCTAGATTATGGGTACCACAACGGCGCCAATTTCTGCCGTGAAGCAGTAATGTGTAAACAGTAAGTGTTTCGGTCTGAGATATGAGAAATGAGACTTAACATCTTATGTCTCAAGGCAGGGCGTATGAATTACCATCAGCTTCAGCAGAACGTCCTGCTCATCTCGTCCCGTATTTTCATTAAATAAAAATACTTTCAAATGTTACTCCATAGTCATATACTTGACTTTTTACAAAACCAAAGAAGAAGGCAAAGAACCGAAAGAGTCTGACAGTATCTTTGATAAGTTTATCTTGGATCAGATCAGATCAAATAACCTATGTACACAACTGTTATGGGTAGTAACAGCGTCCACAGCCGCGGGTGTTTCCGTAATTGGTGAACGCGGCGAGTTAATGTGACTGAAACTACGAAGTCGGGGTGCGGAGGGACGAGGTACACTTATTACCAGCAGCCTGTCTTCATTTCGATTTTACTTCTTTCTTTCTGTTTCTGTTTGTGAACCCCAAATACGAATATGCGGTATTTACCAGAAATCTCGTGGAACATTCTAGAGAGTTGATACCTCATGCCCAATTTATCATCTTTTTATTATTTTTCCTAATACAACAGAACAGTGCATATTACTATATTAACTCAACCTAGTATTATCTATTCAGTATTAGAGTTCACAATTATCAATCGACTTACCTTTTCGACAGAGGCTAGATATACACGATACAATATAATTTATCTGAAATCATTACTTATTCTTTACTTAATTATGAATTATAAATATGTTCACTATATCTGTCTATTGTATCGTAATCCAGCAAGTGCGTCCCGCTGTTGTCGTGCACAACTTTTTTTTTTTCAAATTTTATTTGTCTCATTATACCCAGAAGTGAGGGTTGACACTTAAAAAAAATTAACAAATTGTTTATATTTGAAAGAGCGACATCTCAAGTCAATATCCTAATATGCAAACATTGGTGTTGAGCAGATTATCAACTGTAAAGTAGATCCTGTAGATGAAGCCACAATCTGAGAGTTGAAAAAGACATACAAGATTTATCAACGACTAGCTGACCCGACAGACGTTGTTATGTATATAATAAATAAAATAATGTTTTAATATGAATTTGTCAATAATATATCATAACATCAAAAATTACTTCGTAAAATATGCACCCTGGTGTCGTAATGAAATTGTTTCACAGCAGAACTGTCAAACCGTGTGTCAATAAATTCTCTCATAGAAATTATGTATGGACACATCAAAGGAAAAACAAATTTGTTGTTTTTATTTAATTTAGCAGCATTTTCCTATTTAATTTATATAATTCAAGACCAAAATTAGCCAAATCGGTCCAGCCGTTCTCGAGTTTTAGTGAGACTAACGAACAGCAATTCATTTTTATATATATAGATATGTCATTCGAACGTTGCGTTGGCTAAGTTGGATGAGTGCTCGCACGGAACGCGAGAGGTCGCGAGTTCGAGTCCCACATCGTTCATAAATATTGTTTTCAAATTTTATTTGTATCACAAAATTTATTCCATCACTTTAATAAATATCTGAGCCATAGTTGGAGACATCGTCTTGACATAAATAGGCAAACAATGGGCACAAATAATTGAGGTGAGTGGAACAGTGCTATATTTAGTAATTAGCATCCAGGCCGAGTGTCTGGATAGATACCAGCCAGTAAATCAGACGGATCTAATGAACACAATCGATCTGACAACTAATTAGATTCCCAGCGTAACGAGCCGGGATTCTATATTCATTATCTGACAATGTTGCTCCACTTTTCTACGGTAAAAACAAAAATATGTTGCCATTTACTGATGTATAATTTTACTGATAGCTCGCGGAATAATTGAATGAACTCTGACCCGATAGACGCTGTTCTGTTAATAGAAATAAAATGATGTAAGTATTGGGAGTAATGTAGTAAAATGATGAGTTAAAAATGAAACAAAAATGTATTTTTTTATAGTAATAGTAGTAAAACGGTACGGTGCCAAGCCAAATGTAATAGCAGCATAACTCGCCACGCGTGACATTGAGCGGGATAGCTTCGTCTAGCACTAAACAACCCAAGCGGACAAGCACCGACTTAACCCCTATTATGTTATATGTATTTTATTATTATCAAAGGTATAATACTTGCACAGAGGTTTATAAAATTAAATCTCTATTAAGTTATTTGAACGTAATGAGTTTTAGAAGTCGGTTTTTTTAATCATTTGTAGTGATAATTAAATCCGATTCCATATAAACAAGATGCCCCCTGATTGCGCCATCCACGTCTTCCTAAACATTTGTATAGACGACTGCGGTGGTGTTCTTGAGATGGACAGTCGTCTCATACCTGTAAACCTGCCGCAATAAACGTATCATATTCAAAATGATAAAACAATGGTAAAACACCTATTCTACCCCCGCTTCTAGTGAGCAACCCGTACGGCCTAGGTACATCGTCGGTCGTGTCATTCAGCCATTCATTCAGGAATATTTATTTGTAAGCATTAAAATAAGTAAATATTGATTGTAATTAGTAGATGATCATTGTTATATATTTTTGAGATAAATATATTTTTTGAAATAAACCTTGGCCCAACAACTTAATTCACTCGTGGCTGTGTGTGCACGCCGCTCGCTCAACTCTGTGTCGCTCTGTCGACGTCATTGGTCCGCCATCCCACACATAACAGCGTGCATTATATTGAACTCGTGTCACGTCCCACATCTAAATGCACAAAACGCTAGAATATATTCAGAGCTTAGTTTGCCTCTGGAAATACGGTCGTCATAATTTGCAACCTTTTTCATGATATATCATTAAATAATGATTCAAATGTGTTGCTGTGACTTACTTATTTTCAATATACTGTACCTCGCTTCGTAGACGTAGGTTAAAATTTACTTAATTAATAACCTCCTTATTCATAATGGTCCGCTAACTTTAAACAGCCGCTTAGGAGTTTTTTTTCTCATTCTGACTTAGGTCAATAGAAGAAGACGGAGTGAGAATTAGCAATGCTTTAAGTTAACAGACTATTATGAATAAGGGGGTAAGAATATTGTTAATAATAAGTTTCAGTATGGTGATACATTCATATGTATCACCATACTGAAACATCACCTTTCATATATATATTATTTAATCATAAATGTTTATTGTACGATATTACATTGTAATCCATATTTTATATTAAAAAAAAACCCGCTGAGTTTCTTGCGCCCATTCTTCTCAGGTCTGAGGCAGTCTCTTTTGAATGGGTGGTAGATTTTGACGTTCAATAAGTGATTTTAAATTCTATTTTGAATAAAAATATTTGAATTTGAATTGAAATATCTATATATTTTAGGATCTCGTTGATCGGCTGGTGTTACGGTTCGAAGTTACAAATGAAAAATATCAAGTGTATGTCGGACTGGCACACGAAGGGTTCCGTATCATACAAGACAACACTGTATGTACTTTTGGAAAACAAATATTTTTTACAATTATTTCGGATTTCTCCATGTCGGTTTCTATTACAGTTTTTTATTATTATAACGGCAATATTAATATTTACGAGGATACAAATATCAGGTATCGTAGTATAAAAAAACCGCGTTTATGAGACAAGTTCGTCCGTTGATGATTCATATTCTTATGAAGAACATTATAAATAATCGTATCTAAATGATTTTGTCGATATCATACTCCATTAATTATTGGCAATCACGGCAATGCACGGAAAACAATCCCTCCAGACGTTAATAATGGTCTAAGAGCCCGTGGACCCCAGACCTACGTTATTTATAAAAGCTGAAAGTTTGTCAGCGCATGCTCGCAACACAGGTAAGAACGATGGACCATTATGGAGTTTGGGTTACAGTGGTTTTGGCGGGTAAACGGTACACAAAAGATGTGTAAAATACCGATCTAAATACATCAAATAATAAAGTGCGATTGATCGGTATTACCTGCAGAATATTATAAATACCTATTAAACCTCCTACCTATAAAATTAGTTATACCGAAAAATAGCAATTTATTATTTGATGTAATTACATCGGTATTTTACACACCTTTAACTCCATAATGGTCCATCGTTCTTACCTGTGTTGGGAGCATGCGCTGACAAACTATCAGCTTTTATATAATAACGTAGATCTGGGGTCCACGGGCTCTTGCTCTATAAAGTTATTAGTTTAAAGATAAAATTACTCTACTTATTTACAGCAAACTTGTAATTTTTTTAACTTTTACACAAATAATCTTGCCCCAAGCTAGGTTATTCCTGATGTTGCAGAAGAATATTAGTAAGTTACGTTCGTTAGTCCTCCTCTTCTATTAAATGGCACAATGGTACATCAGCAATACATTTAAGTAGTATTGTAGGTAATTACAATGGTTTCCATATGTGTAATTCAGAGATTCATATCATAATATGAATATTTGGTATAAAAAGCACTCCACGTATACTTACTAAATAATAAAAGTTTATGAGCTATGTCGCGAGCGTGGCTCTGTTATTATAAGAGCTTTTATTTCAAGTAAAATATTTGTACGAGTTCTCGTAGCAATTCCTTTCCAGATATTATTATATGATAGGAATCATTGTGAGTTGCAGTATATCGCGACTGCGACAACGACCACTCTGGCCGGTGCGGTCTGTTCTCCTTTATTTCTCATTTTAAATCGAGCACGGATTGCGCAGATCGGATACGGACGCATCAGACACTAAGGTCCATATTGCGGAACGAACCTCGATACGTAATGTTAGGTTGGGGAAAATGTTTCATCTCATTTTATACGCCAACTTAACATTTATTTTTATTTTTAAAGTCTATTTGCATTTAATTACAGTATCTATATTCATATTATAACGAAACGATTGTGTTTTTGTATGTATGTTTGTAATGTTTTCACATAAATCTACTGAACCAATTTCAAAAATTGTTTCACCATTAGAAAGCTACATCTTCACTAGGCTATATTACAATTTAAAAAAAAATAGACATCCCTAATAAAAATGCAATAATATAACCAAAGGTGTTAAAAAAAAAATATCTTAAAAAATCTGTCATCGTGTGCGCTGCGGAAACTATTGATGATAGAACAAAAAAATGATCTACAATGCATACAATAAAAGCGTTAAAAGACACCCAATGAAGCGACGTCTCTACGCAACGCCAAGTGATCCAGCCGTTCACAGAGCACTGAGTCCCCGACACTTTGAGCTACTTTGCGTTGCACGCGGTCAAATGGATCGAGCTGCGCCAGACCAGAGATGACAGCAATACTCCATATGTGGCCGGACTTTGTAGAGCGCTAGCTTCTAGCTTCGGTGTTCTCTTTGGTGTTGTAAAGAGCATGACCAGCAGTGATTGTTTATCACAGGGCAAGCTGTACGTTTGTCTTTCTATTCCATAATAAAATTAAAGGCATATGAATGTAAGGGATAGACCACTGATAATGTGCCCCTATTTTGTCCAGTCTACGTTAAGATCCTATTCGAATACCAGATGCTACAAGTATCGGGGTTCCACAGTATAGACTGTTCAATCTCTACATATACATTTAGCAAACCCATTGTATTGTCTAAGTAAGACGCCCGAAAACCGATATTACATTTAATAACGCACACGCCGCGGCGGGTCCGCCCACATCTGCCATTTAATATTAATACAACGAACAATGGCTTACATAATGCATACAGCACCTTGTACCACATGTCGTAATGAAAAATAAACAACCGACGAATACAAAATCTTAGTTGATTTAGGGTCTAGGCAAACACGTATAATAGTGGCTGCAACCCCTAGATTAGGATAAAAGGGGATAAAGGGGTGCGCCCACGACGCCGCCGCCGCTATCGAACGGAGCGGATTGAGGGTAGTTGCACAATATACTAAAGAGTGCAGGGTCGGGGGTATAACGGGGCGCGGGGCGACCCCCGTGCGGTGGCTAAAACGATTTTTACGCTTCATGCGAATTTGTCGTTGATTTATAAGTTTTGCGTAAGCCTAAATTTATATAACGCCCCTGTTTGATATCGGGAGAGCCAAAACAAATATCCGATATGCATGTCGCCTTTCATCTGTAGCAATATTTTTTACCATTCACGCATTTAGAACTTCAACAACGAGTTAGATCTGACACTTATGCCACATTATGCCAAATATAAATATTAACCCCATATGACAACATTTATTAAGGTTGAGCTTTAGAGAAATATATGAAATATAATATATAATCATAATAATAGACACTTGGCCTGTGGGGTCCAGAGGCGGGGAGAAAGTATAAAGTTCTATCTTCGCGTCTCAAAAAGGCTACTGGAAACCCAAGCGCTGGCAGCTATTATAGTCAACAGATCAGCCTTCTTGGTACGCTTCCACGTAATGATAGTTTTAATTTTATGCGATTATAGTTATAAGATTTTTTGTGTTTGAATAAAATATTAATATATATGTGATATTATAATTATTATTAACCTGCATAGTTATTGGATTATGAACACGTACTCGAATTTTATTTGTATTGACACTCAGAATGCTTTAATTGGCGTGTGTTGATATAAACACAACAAGCGCACAGAATTAATAGGAGACAATCATTCGTCGACAACTTGAAGTGACAACGTCACTGATTTCATACCAACTAAGTGGGGCTGACTCTTGAGTGAATTGAGTTTTAAAAATCAGCATTGTGGTTTAATATATTGCACTCGACCCGACTGTATTATCGTCACATCTTTTTATGACAATAACGGACAGTTTTTTATGATAAAGATGCACTTATTGATTTAAAAGAATGGTCATGAGTTTCTTACTACTTCTTTAGATTAAAACTCAACGCTTTTCGACGTTATGTATAATTCTCTTTTTACATTAAGGGACCAGATAAGAAGGACGTTCAGATGATGGTAACTGATAAGCCCTGCCCATTACAATGCAGTGCCGCTCAAGATTCTAGAAAAACCCAAAAGTTCTGAGCGACACTACAATTGCGCGTTCATCACCATGAGACATAAAATGTCACGCTCATTTGCCCAGTAATTTCACTTGCTACGCCCTTCAGACTGAAACACTAATGCTTACACATTACTGCTTCTGCTACAAAGGCGCCGTTGTGGTACCCATAATCAAGCCGACATCCTGTGCAAAGGAGCCTCCCACTAGTTAACGTTACAACGTTAGGAGAGGCATCTTATAACCTTGATTTTTATAAAACCTCATAATAAAAATGCAAGCAAATCTGTTATTGGACATAACCTTGGAATAACACTTGACACCTGAGAGCGATTTCGCACTACGTCCGATCCGAATCCGATCCGAACCCGTGAAAATACGGTCCGGTGAAGTCGTGTACTATTTCTAACGGTTGACGGAAAGAAATCGGATGACGGAAGGCGGGTCAAGTGCGTACCTAACTACCATAGAAAAAGTTCTACGACTACTTCGGACCGTGTTTCCAAGGATACGGATCGGATTCGGACCGGACATAGTGAGAAAGCGCTCTGACTGTGTCGCCTTTCAGACTAAGCATGTGTATCCTATAAAACAATTGTTGCGTTACTTAAGTAATGTTAACATGGTCCCGAAGGTAAACAGACATTAAGACGATTCAAATCCAGGGGAGCTGCACAAATCTCAAGTCCTATGAAATGTAATATTGCATGAAAATAACTCAAGGGTGATTAAATCGGGAATGACTACGAATGATTTCCCCTCCGCGTATGCTGTGCACTACGCAGCAATATTTTCATTTCGCCGATACTCTTTGAAGGATCAAATAAAACGGGGGCTGTTCGCACGAAGAATTATTACTATTACACAAATAAAGTATAAAAACATTTTTTTTTATGAACGATGCGGGACACGAACCGTGCGAGTGCTCTCTCAGGTAGTGGGTTCATTCAGATTTGAACAAAGCATACAAGATTTTATGACGATACGTCACTCGAACGGTTGGCTCAGTTGGAAGACCACTCGCTCGTTTCGTTCATAAAATTTTGTTTGTGTATTAATCCCAGAAGTGGGGGTTATCAATTTAAAAACATAGCAAATTGTTATTATTAATGTAATACTAGGACAGGCTCTCAAAGAAAAAATTTTACGGCTTTTCAATGTCAGTACATTTATGAAAATTTAATACACGTTCACAAAAATCGTCACCTTCTTGCTCTTAATAGTGATTTCCATTATTATTTAACACTAGAAATAACAGATTGCTTGTAACTAATTCTAGTAGGCTTCATAAGATACATAAAAGCTGTAAGGGTAAATGTATACACTTCTATAATAAAGTCTCAGCCACTGTTCAGGAATTATCTATATATAAATTTAAATTTTTTATTTTAAAAAAAAGGGCTCTGTCATTAATGCTACTACTGCACAGCTGAATATCTTAGTGATCAGACAGCCCGTGACTAGATTATGATTATTTTATAGCAATAGCAATGACAGTACAATATTGTATATTTCATTAAAAAGCGCGCAAAAAAAGAAGAATTCTGGTTCACTTTAGTTCAGTTTCTTGCGCCGCTTCTTCTCTCTCTCTTCCAAAGTGGCGGTAGTCTTAGAAATGACATCAAAAAAAATTCTAAAAGAATCCATTTTGAAAAAATAAGTGCCTTTAATGCCTTTTTATGAATATAACAGTGAGAGAACTCAACAAGAGATTGTCAACATCGTAAAAATACTCTTATATAGTAGGCTGGCGTACCTGGATCCGATTTAACGACTATATTTACGACAATAGATACGACTATTTTGTATTTGTGTATGAATCATAATATTCTGAACATAAATTTATTGCAATACAACGAAAACTACTTCACTTAGTTTGATATTTGTGTAATACACTATGAATAAACTGAGTAATTCTTCCGTACATATTACATATACATATAGGCCAGATAGAAACTTTGTTCACCAGCTCAGTTACCTACGGACATCTTTATTCATACCTAATCGAACCATTTGAATCATTTTATGACAATAAGGGACGAGACGAGCAGGACGTTCAGCTGATGGTAATTGAGACATACAATGTTAAGTGTCATTTGCCCAGTAATTTCACTAGCTACGGCGCCCTTCAGACCAAAACACAATGACGCTTACACATTACTGCTTCACGGCAGAAATAGGCGCCGTTGTGGTACCCATAATCTAGCCGGCATTCTGTGCAAAGGAGCCACCCACTGGTTAAACTTTCTCTTTTCCTGCTTCGTTTCATTTAAATTTTCTCAAATATACATACAACAACAATCTAGAAGGCTTCGATTCATCTCTCGCTATTCGATCTGCAATGAGAACAAAATAATAACCAATGTTTTGAGCATCACAAATATCCTATAATTGACTAGGCGTATCGTGTTCATCGAAAAGTATCGTTCTCCTTTGACACAAATATAAAAACTGATGAAAAGTATAAAAAATACACAACGAGTATGTGCTGTAATGTTTGTGGTTGTGTCAGAGAAGCAATATCTGGTGGATGACTCCCACGCGAGCCCTACATGGAATAAGACGCGCTGGAAATGCCGCGCTCCACATACATATTGTAAAGTAACATGTAGGTACATGATGTAACGTTACATATGTTAATATAAACACACCTACTGTAACAACGACGACAACACTAAATAACGCTGACGTTGTAACTTAAAACAAAAACTTTCATTATAAAGCTAATTTCTGTAATTAGCAGCCTAGCGAAACTCTCTAAGACTTCGTTTCACTCGATTGTATGAAACGTGCACTCATTGATAGATGGCCGAAATCCACTAAACATTCATAAAGAAGATCTCGCGTCATACTGGCAACGCCATATACGTCAAAGATATGAAGAGATATTATTAGTTTGCTAAAAGAACAGAAAGTACTAAATAGGGATTACTATTATAATCCATGGTATGGTATGGTATGGTATAGGGGCTCCTGTTTCCGCAATTAAACCACTAGCATGGGTCCATTTTGCGTGCAGTAATGGCCAGTTACTCCAACCAGCCCAGCTCCTTCCAGAAGTTCAGAACATTCCTGGGGTGTTCGCAGACTTCTTGGAGCGACCTCGTATTAGTTAAGGTTTTTGCCCGTTGGTTGGCCACCCCCGCGCATTCCAGGATTACGTGAGCGACCGTTTCGTCTTCGGTCAGACAGCCTCTGCACTTAGGACTGTCCGTTACGCCGATTGTGAAAAGGTGTTTGTTTAGGGATGTGTGACCCGTTAGGGTGCCCACCATTATACGGATGTCATGTCTGTTGAGGCTGATAAGTCTACGTGTAAGTTTGGGCGATAGTGCAGGTATCGCCTCCTTCGACTGTCTACAGCTTGAGACATTCATCCATCGGGTGTTGTGTAGGTCGTTGGTGAGAGAGCGTATCCATGAGCGCATTTGGCTGAAGGGCAGTGGCAGAAGTGGCACTGGACCAGTCACTATATTTGCCGATGCCCGCCTTGCAAGCTCATCCGCTGCATCATTTCCCAACGAACCGCTATGTCCCTTGATCCATTGCAGAGTTACCCAGTTATAAGAGGCAACTTGCTCCAGGGTTTGGTGACGTTCGTGTATTAATGCTGAGTTGTATGTGGTACCCTTCAGCGCTGGTAGTACCGCCTACTGTCAGAAATAAATCTGATACTGTACCTTCCTTCTTAATATAGCGCTGGCGGCTTCCTTGATGGCTACGCACTCACATTGGAAGATGGAGCTGTGTGTGCCCAAGGGTATGGAAATGTGTATGTTTATTATAATCCATTTTGAAATCAAAATGTTTTCTACTAAATTTGCACAAAAAATAGACGTCGAATGTAATAAGCGATATGCGTAATTATTATAAAACAAAGTCCTCCGCCGCGTCTATCTATCTGTTCGCGATAAACTCGAAAACTAGTGCAGCGATTGTCGTGCTGTTTTCACCAATCGGTACGTGATTCTCGAGGAAGGCTTTAGTATATAAATTGTTTAGTTTTTGTATATATTTTGTATACATTAACGACATTTGTTGGAGAAGTCAGGAAAAAATAAGAAGTCTGGGAGCTTTCAACGAAAACGCTGCCTAAGCTCAGTGAGATATAACAAAATAAGGTATGGTGGAATTGTTTATCTTACAATAGTTCTACAGAGAAGTCCGGGATGGAATATGTTTATCTCTTAAGAATAACGTACTATATCCATTTTATTACTTAAAAAATTAACAATTTCATATGAAGCCTTAATGTAAAAGCTGTTAAGACGAATACGATATTAATCCTTAACAGTTTGTTACTACATATTACTCATTAATTTCCGATAGCTTTAGACTACATTATTCCCGAATACTTAAGTACATAATTTTTTTTTCTATTGACAAAACAGCGTCTGTCTGCTACTATCTGATATAATATCATATCATAATGCCACATAATATACCTAACTGTATAATAAAATATTCCATCCAGTATCTGTAGGGAGGTGGCGCGTAAAGTTTTGATAGCAGATGTTCTCGCGGGGCGAGGGGCGCGGAGCGGGCGTTACCTACTTTTATTTAGTTTTCATTTTCCGGCACACTAGCGCCGCTCAGTCCAATGAACACTATCGCTCCACAGATAATTTAAAGATCGCTCGAATTGATGCATCGAGCGTGTTACTCGACAGTGGAGTAGAACAATCCTGTAAGTTGCTCGTTAATTGTCATCGAATTGCCGATTAGCCGGATCAGCTGGGCAATTAATCTGGAAATGAATTACACGTTTCTTTGATTAATTGAAGCAGTTTTTTCCCGTGTCGAGTAGAACAGCGACTGCAGCAATAAAAGCAAAGAGATCTTCGTACTGTCATAGTATTAATGGATTGGTGACAATCTTTGTTTCTTATTATTATATTATTTAATCAAAACAAATCTTATAACTATATTTACAATACTACGACTACATAAAATTAAAACTATCATTACGTGGAAGCGTACCAAGAATACTGGCAGCATTACCCCGTTGGATAGCAAGGCTGATCCGTTGACCGAAATAGCTGCCAGCACTTGGGTTTCCAGTAGCCTTATTGAGGCGCGAAGATAGTATTTTGAACATTCTCCGCGCCTCTGGACCCCACGGGCCAAGTGTCTCGACACCAAACGGCACAAAGATGTATGACTCACTGAGACCAACATATTTGCGACGCTTGCTGTCTTCGGCAGTCGAAGCAGCAGCCCCAGCACCAACTGACGTAACTTGGACATGAGAAGGAGCCAGAGTGTCGACGCAAGTAGCGTCCCACACCAGCGCCCTTCCCCGTGCCCAAGCCACCAGCGTCATTCCATCAGGACGCTTGCCATCGCGGCGGGTAATACCATTTGGCTCTAAAACAGCTGGTATATTAAGAGCGGCAAATGCCCTGCGGATGACTTCATTAATGCTGGCGTGACGACTGATACGGCCTGCCGATTTTAGGCAGGATAACCCGTGGCGTCCAAGAGCATCTACCTGAACGCCACATCTACATTGATGTGGTTCATTCAGTTTTATACCTAGCCGGAGTGATACGCATATTGACAATGTCATATTGTCAAGTAGCGTTCCAATCGGCGCAGAAGGCAAGGCTTGTAACCAAAATCCCGACTCATTTTCTGTCACGGCTAAAAGACGAGCACGCTCTGTTATGTCAGTAGATGAGATCAAAAGATCATCAAAGGCTGACTTACAAAGAAGTGCGTCCCATGCTTTTTGACACTTTAAATCGTCTGGAAAATTTTGAATGTTTGCAATATTTAGCCAAGCATTGTTAGCTTCCTTCAAATACACAATCTCTGAGTTACCTGGTACATGATTTACAATTCTAGTAACCAAAGGCTGCGCACTATGAACTGAAGATAGAAATGCTGGTAAGGCAACGCCCGAAACTTTGCGAGTACCCAAACCACCAAACCGTATCGGTAAAGAGGCTTGAGACCATGCACGATCTGTAAACGCGCAATTCAAAATGGTTTCTAAAATATTTTTAAGTGAAATATCAATCACATCAAGCAAATTTGGAAATTTCCATAACGGGCTAGACCTTAAGAGGTACGTAAATTTTGGAACAAATAAACAAGACCGAATAATAGTTAAGGCCATATGAGAATTAATTTTCAATAATCTGTCCGAAACATTATTAAATTTTTTAATGTGATCGTTTAAGATCGTTGGAATTGAAACAGGAAATAATGGAGCTCCAAGAAGGTCAAGTGAATTCTTATCCAAAACTTTAATATTGGGGGCCAGAACGTTAAATTTATTGGTAATATCAACCCGGTCTGAAATTTGGAAATTTTCGCCGATAAAAAGCTCGCATTTCGAAAAATTTAACTCAAGGCCGATTGAGCTAAAACTTTCTATTACAACTTTCAAATCATCTAAAACAGAGTCCACTTCACCACCCAAAGTACCATCATCCAAGTACCAAACATTAAATTTTGATTTTAGTTTTGTTATGGCGGAATGAATGGCAAGGCTAAATATTGCTGGACCAAGAGGGTCGCCTTGCTGACAGCCAACAGAAGACCAAATATTATGATTTTTGAATAATAATTTGGATGGTTTACCATAACATTGCCAAATATAATGATAGATTGAAGGAATTGAATTTTTAACTTCTCTCAGCAGAGCTCCCCTATCAACAGAGTTGAAAGCATTTTTCACATCTAATTTTAAAAAGACATCACCAGAGTTCCTCTCCAAAAAAGTTCGCGCAGCGTGGACTGCAGCTTCGCAACCACTTTTGCAGCCGAAACCCAACTGAGTTGGAATGAATTTAGTTGATAGGAAAGGAGAAATATGTTTACAACAAATTTTAGAAACAAGGCGTCGAAATGTGCAGCCCACGGCTATAGGACGAATCCCACCATCTTTTTTTTTAAGAGCACATATATTCGCACCATATAAAATTTCGGTAATTTCGGTATTAACTTTTCCAGAAAGCATGAGATTTACTAAGAGAACAATGTCCTCAAGCAACGCTCTACCCGCATCCCCTGATGAAGGACATACCAGATCTTTCAGATGCTGGGGTGTCAGTCCATCGGGGCCGCCGGCAGAACCAGTCTTAAAGGACATTATTGCTTTTAGTACATCACCATCATTAGCCCGTAGATGATTATCGGAAAAAGATGGTTCCGGAATAACACAATTAGCATCTGGTGATGGGTGTTTACTTTGTAAAGCCAAAAGTGTTTCATTTGAGTCGGGTGCCAGGATATCATTTGAAAAAAGTAAAGATGCAGCACCTTTCACGTCACCGTCATTAACTTTCTGTTCTACTTTTCGAAAAATGTTGAATTTTGAATTTTGGTTACTATTTAAAATATTGCCAAAGATATTTGGGTCAGAACAATTTGATTTTATTTTCTGTGTGAGTGAACTGTGGTCATCTTTTTTTGCATGTAAAGTTGAATATGCGAACATGAACAAATGCTCCCAACTATCTTTTGAATTTTGGTTGACTGTAGATCGAATGACTTTGGAGAGTGCAGTTGCAACAGTAATGCGAGCCCCTTTTGGAATTCGCTTTACTACTGGAACCGAATTCTTTAATTTTCCTAATAATTCCGAAAAATTTGTGTTAACATGATATGCGTTATTTGTCGAGGGCAAGGTGTTATGATGTATATCCGAAACTAACGCGGAACTGTGCTTTTTACCGGTGTGAATTTTTAAGCCTCTTGCACCTCTAAAATAACGTGTAGGAGAGCATAGGTCACATTTCACAAGATCACTGGCTTGGCTACAATATTATTATACATTATTATATTATATACCTTACACTTCATTGCTTCGTACGCTTGCAATGCTCCGGATACTGAGGGGATTAAGCAGCATTGGTGTGCCAATAAATAGACGAAAAAAAGAGTTAATTAACAATGATGTGTGAATTTTTTTCGAAAAACTTAGTAAAACTTTTTTCTGTCTACAAGAAAGTGGCATTTAGTGATGAAGCTCCATCTCCTAGCTCTGTGTATTCCTGGTTAAGTGAATTCAAACGTGAACTTCGCCCTTCAACTGCTGTACAATAATATTGATACCATTGATTGAAACTGATAAATTACATGTCAGCAAATTCGTATTGTATCAGGCATTGATATTAGCCAAGTGCATAAGATTGTCCGTTTAGTCTGGACTATCCATGTGTTTTTTTTTTCGAAAATTAGAATTCTAATTTTCGTAAATTCTAAACCTCTTAGATCGCCTCTTAACTGCGGTTAATACGTTCCTAGAGGCCATTCAAGACGTCTCCTAGGAAGACAGGAACAACTGTTTAATCTAAAAGTGTGTAAGATATGAGGGAATATACCTATTTCGAAAAATAAACGTATCATATGCAGAATGAGAACACCAGAGCGATGACAGGAGCGTTGCCGTATTGTAGCATCATGTAAATTTGGGGAGAAAATAAACTCTTATATTATTTATTATAACGCTCTTTTTCCATCAACTTACGTCTAAATAAGTATCTAGTTTAAGTACATTGTTAATTAACCATGAGGTAGTGAACTTTTTTAATGAAATTTTCTTTAATGAAGTTTTATTATTTCATTAAAGTATATGATAATGACGCGGTCACAGTCGGCCGGGCGGACGTGACGCGTGACGCGGCGTGCCGGGCAGGCAGCAGGCCGCGTGACAAATGGTCCGACACGAATTCTCATCTAATTGCGATTGTTCACAACAATCATAATTAGATCGGTTGACAATCGACATCGCTCACGACGCGGCCATTGTTTGCGCTCTACCGCCGTAACCAGGCGCTCGGTCCGTCCACGATGGACATGAATATAAACTACAACCCATATAGCCGAATGGTTAGTGACCCTGACTATTAAGCTAGAGGTTCCGGGTTCGAATCCCGGTAGGTGCAATCATTTATATTATGATGAACATGGATGTTTGTTTCCGAGTCATAGATGTTTATTTGTATTTATGTATGTTTAAGTAAGTATATTGTATTAAATATATCGTTCTCTTGTAACCCATAGTACAGGCTATGCCTAGTTTGGGGCAATATAATTTGTGTAAAAGTGTGTCAATATTATTATTACAATAGACCCCACTGTCATCATCCTGTCTAAAATTCAAAAATTCAAAATTCAAAAACACGACATGACTGAAATTAAAACATTATCAAGGCGCGGTTAGTGACGACTATTTTCTATTTTCAATCAATTCCTCAAATAATAATGTATCGCATAACAACCCGATTATGACAATTTGTAGAGAATTTAATGAAGTGTGTGCTGATTTTGATATATTACAAATATACATTTGTTTAAAAATACTCTTTTAAATAAAACTAGCTAGTATACGTTAATTAATTTCATGTTAAACTTAAATTTCATTATTATGTAATTTCTGTTGTGTCCACTTATTTTTTTTTTATTGTATTTGGTGAATGACGTGTACAATTTTAATTGGATCTCAGGATCAGATAAAGTATCCTGTACTTGTTATTAGATGATAGTTTTATCCTGCTATCGGATATGTAACTATTGTAAATAATAAAAAATTACGTAACTCAGGAAATAAATTCCCCACAAGATAGTGCGACAACGTATCGGTCAGACCTATGGTATAGCACATGTCTATGGGTGAAACATCTATATCACCAATAATTGGGCACTTCCCCGTTTACCTTAAACACAAATCACACCATTTATCGTAACATTATGAGAAACTAAACAATAAAAGGACCGCTGAAACACAAAAAGTGATAAAAGATATGAACTGCGAGTAGTGCGAGTTACACGTGTCGGCTTCTTGCTAAAAATCAATGGGCATCCCATCGCTGATGTCATTTCCGACGACCAGGTGAACCCTGCGCCGGCACATCAACCTGGTACTAGTCACTCGCACGAACGTTACACATGCTTGACATTAATTACAAGCAATTGTGAGCTCCAACTATGTTATCTCACAGTTACAACATTACGTTCGTAAATCAATTAATATGTAAACGAAGGTACGATGCCCTTAATAATAACAGTACTAACACGAAATATATCTTGTCTGTTGTTAATAGAGTTCCGTCGCCCGCTCATCGAGTTGACATTCAAAGACAAAAGGCTCGATCGCAATTACGAATTTGAAACTCTAATAGACAAACGGATTTCCTTTTCAAATTCTATCCGAGCAAAAAGTTTTACGATATCTTTCACAAGCGACATTTTAAGTGAAACGGGCGCGTAGAGTTCGCTATTGGTAGGATTTTAGTGAATTCGTTCGTTAATATTCTCTTGGAGCATGTTCAGAAGAACCGGAAGGCGGTTTAATACGATTCGTTGATGTGCATTCTTCTACAGCACGCTAGAGGTTACCTTTCTTCCATTCCGGGAAACTCTAATCGCGCGGTATGCCTCGGATCGGCGCGATTTTGGTGCTCGCGCATCGTTCTGTCAATGCGTATTATTTTAAATGTAGCAATAGATTGCTTATATTTAGGATGATTAGAGTGAATGTATCTGAAAGCTATTGAAACAAGATATGAGATCATGGAAAATAAACCATCTTATAAACAAGATAAGGGTCAAAATTTGGTGAGGCATTAGGGTGCCGTACGGCACACTCGGTTTTGGTGTATCTGAAAAATCTCGTGCCCTGGGGCACTGCTGATTCGGGAAGATTAACAACCAAACAGGTTGGATAATCTCAGTGACGTCCGTTTAATACAAAATAAAAAAGATCAGATTAACCAATTTGTTTGATCTTACCGAGCAAGATATACCAACGCCATTATTAATGTACAATTCGGTCTCCCTCTATATAGACGGGGGTTATTGTTGTGATTCAAAAATCTGTGTAACAGAATAAACAAGCATATCATTTACTGGTCTATTGTTGTTTCATCATCGTAATGTGACCGTACGATTAACTCAGTGTTACATCGACGAACGTCATCACATTAGATGAATGTGTTCACAGAGCGCAGCCGGCAGCCTCTCTGTAAACCGCCAGCTTTAATACTCCACTCGGTTTTGTTTTTCATTTGAAATATATACGCCTGTAAAAAGATAACGGCTCTCGCGTGAAACCAGAAAGGATATAATGTTGAGACAGGCGTGTCAAGGTTGAGGTCTCGGGGGGCGCCGCCGCGTATGATAATGTCGGACGCTATCTTCGAGGCGGCCGGGGTGTGTGTGAACCTACATTCACTGTACTGTACACACACACAAACACACAAACATTGCGGATTGTGAATTCTGAATAAATCTGTTACAGTATCGGTTATTTACGTTTGGTATTCTTACGAGATATGAATATATTATACTTCTACCATTGATCAATTGTAGCCGATTAGGAATTCCTACACATTATGTTATATTTATCTGACGTGACACCGTACTGGCCGAAACTGGGTGTGTTTATTTTACACCTATGCTTGTGAGATCTCACAGAACGGACATATAAATAGTATTAGGAGGAAAAAAGATTTCATATTATCATTGACGAGTGAAAGCCATCAAATAAACCTGGATGAAAATTAAAGATATGCATAGGTCCGCTCGGGATAAAGATGTCCTGTGGAGGCCCGCCCCAGCTGGGACACATACATACAGAGACATGAGCCAAGCCGAACATGTAAGTCGAGCATGTAACACCAGAGACAGTAGAAATGTAGCCAGTTAGCTGATATCAAATTGACCTCGTCGAATTATAGACAATGCTCATAATTTTCCTTTGTAGGATCAACGAGCGAACAGTGGGGCTTTCTCTCCATTTGATCAAAGTAGGCACATGTTCGGTGGGAGGCGAAACTGAGGTGGCAACGCGAACTTTATCACATAATACACATTGGATATTCAATATATACCTACTTTATTGAAACAAAACAAATTTTTAACTATATTTACAATATAATTTTGTGATGGCAAGCGTCCTAGCGTCCTGACGGAATGACTGGTGGCTTGAGCATGGGGAAGGACGCTGGTCTGGGACGCGACTTGCGTCTTCACTCTGACTCCTTTCCATGTCCAAGTTACGTCAGTCGGTGCTTCGAATACCAAAGAGCAAGCGTCGCAAATATGTCGGTCTCAGTGAGTGTATACCTTTGTGCCGTTTGGTGTCGCGACACTTGGGCCTTGGGGCCCAGAGGCGCGGAGAATGTACAAAGCACTATCTTCTTGCCTCAATAGGTCAATAGGGCTATTGGCAATCCAAGCGCTGGCAGCCATTTCGGTAAACGGATCAGCCTAGCTATCGAACGTGGAAATTCTGCTAGTATTCTTGGTACGCTTTCCCGTAGTGATAGTTTTAATTCTATGTAATCATAGTATTGTAAATATATACCTACTATGTGCCAAATAACGTGCAATGAACGGTTTTATTATAAACCGCATCAATATACTGAGCACATTATTATCGAAAGAAACAAGTTAACAAAAGTAATTTCAAATGAAAAATACATCAAAACTGACATCAACCGCTTAATAATATTCCAAGGTATAAAATGAGGCCCGACTTTGCGAAACTCAATAAATAACTTTTAAACTTCGACAATCGTATAAAAATTGTCCAACCCCGAGCCGGCACCAGTTTATGTAGACATTTAATAGATGATTGTTTTAATTGAAACAACATCGGCTAAGTTTGTTTCGATCCGGGCTCGGAGCTTATCGACTTTCAATAAATTGTAAATCACTCAGTAGGAAACCCCAGAGTTATATCTCCGGCTTACAGGACCAACTCGATCAGCTTGTCAAACAATCAATTAACTGTGATCAAGACAACAGTTGGTTCTACCGGACGACTTTTATGTAGGCACGGGTTACGTTTACTTTGTAATTGGGTCACCTGGATACAATATGCCGATCAACTAGTGGGAGACTCCTTTGCACAGGCATGATAATGGGTACCACAACGGCACTTATTTCTACCGTGATGCAGTAATGTGTAAACATTACTATGTTTCGGTCTGAATAGCGCCGTAGCTTGTGAAATCACTGGGCAAATGAAACATAACATCTTACATATCAATTTGACGAGCGCAATTGTAGCACCGCTCAGAATTTTTGAATTTTCAAGAATCCTGAGCGGCACTGCATTGTAATGGGCATGACGTATCAATTACCATCACCTGGACGTCCTCCTCGTCTCGTACATTATTTTCATTAAAAAATAAACAAGTTAATTTACCTAAAATATAAAAATACTACAGTTCAAGTCACCCCGAAAAGACTTGCAAAATATATATTAAGGGCCATCAAAAACATTACTTGTAAAAAAGCCAAGTCTCGCACCTCAGTTCTTCTACCGTAAAAAGTCTCTCCCATGTTATGCCAAGGCGTTGAATTTATTTAGTCCCAACCTAAGGGCACTTCTGTATTAAGTTATAACGTAATTAGCTTACCTAACAACATCTTATAGTGACCATATCAATATCCTTCAAGATCCTTTATGTTTAAAAATAAATGGGCCGAAATTACAAAATATTTTGCTTTTCCCTTGATTTTTACACTAAACCTTAATTATTTTCTAATTTTAATTTTGGATTTTCTATGTCTGCTAGAAGTGCCTTAGAGTTTTGAAAAAGTTAAAATTAAGAAACTTGGCCTACTAAAATGGTTCAAATTAAATGAGATTTGAAATATACCGTGTTTATACGTTGCCTGCATGGTCAGGCTTCTTAGTTTTAACCACAACGAAGTTATTGGGGCTCGAATATGGCCTGAACTGCCCCTGGATAATAATTGCGAATAAATGAGATTTTGTAGAGCATCTATTAAGTTCCGCAGACTTGAACTAAGAAGGTTAAGCTTCATGAGGCTAATGTGGGGTGTGGTACTCGTGCATGTTATTCCAAATGTCGTTTAATATTATTTTTTTATACATGGTGCTTCATAAGAGAACAAAACCTGAGAGACGATCAAAAAAGTGGAAACAACTTCACGAATATCATATTAGAGATGTTAAAGTGAAGTCAGTCATCATCGTCATCATCAGCCGGAAGACGTCCACTGCTGGACAAAGGCCTCCCCCAAAGATCTCCACGACGATCGGTCTTGCGCGTCCCTTATCGAACGTATTCTGGCGATCTTTACCATCTTGGATCGTCCGCGTCGGTCCATCTTGTGGGAGACCTACCAACACTGCGTCTTCCGGTACGTGGTCTCCATTCGAAGACTTTTCTGCTTCACCGGCCATCTGTCCGTCGAATTATGTGCCCTGCCCACTGCCATTTCAGTTTCGCAATCATTTGGGCTATGTCGGTGACTTGGGTTCTCCTATGGAAGTCAGTCAGTTAACATTGTATATTTTATTTAAAAAATTGCAAATAAAAAATACGCGAAGAGTTTCTTCAGCCTCTTCTTCTCTTACAGTGCACCATTTGTTTCCGAAGCGATGGTAGCGTTAGAATTGACATCTAAAAAGAATTCTATAGAAATCAATTTTGAGAAAATAAATGCCTTTATGCCTTTATTAAAATACTCGAATATTTGTGATGATTTGAAGAATATGTAATTTGATTAAAAACTACCACTAGAGGTGCGAAGGACAGCGATACTTACATGCGGCTAAATAACATTTTTTAATCCATTTGATTCAATTAGGAGATACTCAGGATGAGCGTAGAGTGCGGTGCGCGGGAGGATGGGCGCGGGGTCACGTTGAAAGTGATCGTTATTATGGAGGAACACAATTTGCAAGTTACACGAGAATTACGACATTTTCATTTAAACTTTCGATGGAAGAGATAGAGAGAGAACTCTTGGAGACGGATTTATACCGGATGTGCGTTCACACGGGGACACCGCCCATCTTTATGTATATAATAATATTGACACACTTTTATCTTGCCCCAATTCAGGCATATATAGCCTGTGTTATGGGTTGCAAGACAACGATATATTTAATACAATATACTTACACAAACATACATAAATATATATAAACATCCATGACTCGGAAAAAAACATCCATATTCATCTTATAAATGCTTGCACCTACCGTGATTCGAACCCAGGACCTCTAGCTTAGTAGGTAGGATCGCTAACCATCGCTATAATCGATGTATATAAATCCAGTGTCCTTATGTTTGTTTGTAGTAAACTCCTATACTAATAAACGGATTTTAATGGGGATTACTTCATAGAGTGCAGTTTAATCCAACTCGAGAGATAAAATAGTTTTTATTTCGATTTGGGACCCGTAATTAATTTTATTTCCAATATTTGTTCTATGGACATATTTTCTATGAGAGAATCTATTGACGCACGGTTTGGCAGTTCTGCTTTCAGCAATTTCATTATAACAACAGGGAGCAAATTTTACGAAAAAAAAAAAAACCATTATTTGATTTACTATGTGTGTACAGAACAACGTCTGTCGGGTCACCTAGTCATACTTTTACTTGTTAACTTGACACTGTATTTAATGAATTTATTAAGATCTAAGTAGGTGTTAATACCGAAAGGATGGTCTTGGATCAATATATTCACATAGACACCAATACACCATCAACAACTGTCAAAAAAAGTCGCTCGACTGGGTATTACTAACAGTTGTCGCGAAAGACATTTGGTGGACTTGTTCAAACAAAAACATAAGCATTTCGTAACAATAAATATTACAAAGAATTCAACACAAATATTATATATTTATATGATGAATATGGATGTTTGTTTCCGAGTCATGGATGTTTATATGTATTTATGTATGTTTAAGTAAGTATATTATTTATATCGTTGTCTTGCAACATATAACACAGGCTATGCCTAATTTGGGGCAAGATAATTTGTGTAAAAGTGTGTCAATATATTATTATACTAGCTGACCCGGCAAACGTTGTTTTGCCATATAAAGTATAATTCACGCGATAGTTTTATAAGTAATAAAATATTGCCTATATTATAGCCTGTACATGATTTTGTTCTATTGTCAATAGTTTCTGCAGCGCACGCAAAAATAGGTTTTCGATTTTACTCCTTGTGTTACAAAATAGCAATTTTATTACGGATCCCTAATTTGAAAAAAAAAAAAACATAGCCTATAGCCTTCCGCGATAAATGGACTACCCAACACTGAAAGAATCATTCAAATCGGACCAGTAGTACCAGAGATTAGCGCGTTCAAACAAACAAACAAACAAACAAACAAACACTGCAGCTTTATAATATTAGTATAGATATTATATTATGAAACACACATAAATGTATCCCCACTTAAATTCAGACTGACAATGTCAGAGCCTTTAATGACTAATAGTTGACATTGTCGGGGAAATGTTAGGTGATTAGTGTTACGTTTGTAACTTTGTAAAAGCAAAATTGTAAGCCATTATTTTTAGCCAAAATTATGTAAGATTTAACAAGAGACGCGTACATTAGAAGCTATTCTCCGTCGCTCGCTATATAAAGTCATCAACAAAGGGTAGCGCCCCGTCTGGTTTGTTATAGTCTGTACGGACACTCGTCAACTTTTAATGTAGTCCCTTTTGGTCGCGGTCAACTTTATACACTTTTTGTAATTGCCAATTTTCTTTTACTACTAATTGAACAAGTTGAGTCAACAGCATTAGTTAACGTTCCGTATCTGCCCGTATGTAAACGCTCACCGTCCAACTAAACTATTTCTTGTTTTATCTGTTTTATGGCTGGGTCGAGCTTTTTGTGGAACAGTGTACCTACCATCAATTTGCTAGCGACTTTTAAAGGAAAATACACATATTTAGTCTTATTTCGTGTAGGGTTCGTTTGTAGTAACGCGTGTATCACATAATGATAGTAGCGATGCATTAACATTAATTAATAAGACAACCAACCTGTATGACCGTACCTACTAAGTAGTATAGTAAGTACTATAACGTAGGTATAACTCCATCTTATTAGCACGACATAGACCATAGCTCTACACCAATTATTGAGGATTGAACGCGTTTAATAACTATTCTGGGATTGAGTAATGACGTCATTTTATTGCATCTTTCACCGCCTCCCTCACCAAGAGTGTTCCAAAGAGCTTATTCACCTCATTGATTCCTGCAACGGATTTCCATCATCCTCGTACTCTATGTCTGGGCGCATTGACTTCAAACATGTTGATTCCCAAAGAAGACTCTAATGGAGTTTTTATGGCAACAGGTCGACTTTCGTCAACCTTCTTCCACGTACTACAAAACTGTGGAATGAGCTTTCTTGTGCGGTGTTTCAGGGACGATACAACATGGGTACCTTTAAAAAAAGCGCGTACACGTTCCTTAAAGGACGGCTCCTGTAATTCCTCGAATGTTACAAGAGAATGTGGGCGGCGGTGATCCCTTAATACCAGGTAACCCTTTTGTCCTCCTTTTCCATAAAAAAAAGGTCGGAGGTCAATGCAATGCAGCCGTAATCAGAAGGTAAGACACTCTCGTTATAATTACAATTTAATAAAAGTGAGGCGAGTGAGGTAGTCATCATAAATAAAATTAGAATTTTCCATCGAACGAAATCAATTTGAAGGCGGTGCGTGATAGAGGCGCTATCAAGCCGAGCACGCCCCACGTATAAATCAGAAGGCTGCGCCGCGTGTCCGAGATGATGCCATCCCGATGATCGATGCTGCAATACTTCCTAATGTACGTCCCGTTACTGCTCAACATTCAACCCGGATCCACCGCGCCACCGCACAACTATCAGCTAATGTTTGAGAAGTCTTACAATAGCTAGGTATGAGTGTTCAACAGAAGTTTTTTTTTATGAAAATAAGGGCAACAAGCAGCACGCTCAGCTGATGGTAATTGATACGCCCTGCCCATTAGCATAGAGTGCCACTAAGGATTCTTGAAGAACACAAAAATTCTGAGCGACACTACGATTGCACTCGTCACCTTGAGACATAACATGTTAAGTCTCATTTGCCCAGTAATTTCACTAGCTACGGCACCCATCAGACCGAAACACAATAAAGTTTACAGGCGCCGTTGTGGTACCTATAATCTAGCTAGAATCCTGAGAAAGCAGCCTCCCCCTGGTAAAGAAGTGTATGCTTAGCCCCCTTAAATGTTAAAATAGTAGCGGTATTCAAAATCAAGTAGCACGTCGAACTAAATCAACTTGCGATCAAAATCTTGATCAGAAACTTTTGCCTATTTTCTAGAATGGAATTTCATGACAGTCGCGGACTTTTTCTGAAATTCTTTAATTCAGACATGTGCACTTTTACTTTCGCAGAACTTTAACTAAGAGGCAGCCCACGGTATATACCTTAACTTTATTTGTCTAGATACTGACCCCTTTTATTAAATATTTTTGCCACAATTTATATCTTCAGAATTATACTTGATTACACTTCGCGTGGTTGTATAAAGCTTAGTCTCTGTACCATTTTCTTTACTCATGTGGCGACACAGTCGGCACAATACTATTTTCAGGTTATTTGTAATCATTTTGCATATTCTTGGTCTATTCACAGGTATAACTTTATACCATATGTATTTGTAAGGCCGAATGTGTCTAATTGTTACACAACCTAATAATAATAATTTAAATGATGACTCAAGAGTATCGCTATCTGTGTTAATGTAAAATTAACATGTTGTATTCAATGTTCAAATATCAATGTGTATTCAATGTTTATATCATCTTTGTATTAAATCGATGGGCTATATTTAATTCATCTCCGTTTTATAATTTTATAATTATTATCAAGCCTCAGCCTACAATCGATTTATATTGCGTCAGTTTCAGTTTAATCATCGTGTAAATTGTATAAATTAACTGTTAACTCGTTAAACTCATATTTCATCTCAATTTTATCAATTTCATCTGGGAAATCATCACAGATTCAGAAGAATGGATTCCTTTTTGGTACAATTTTGGGGCAACAATCAATTCAAATATGAAACTTATATAGAAATCCCAACAATAGAACGATAATTATATTAGTGTATGTATTGCTCGAGACAAAGGTATGTTACGTAATCGAGTATATTAGACAAAGGTTAACTATTAATAGCGTTTAGTTTCCGGCTGAATTAGGTTATTCAACTAATATTATAATATTCAGTTAACTGGCGATATCCGCTTCAGCGAGCACATTTCCTTTTACATTTAAATGTACATCGTGTGTTGAACCTACTTTAATAAATATTATATTATAAGTAACTAGCGTACCCACTGACCTGTATAAATACCTCTGGACAGGCTGTTCCATATATTTGACAGTATTTGTGCCTATTTAAAGCGCCACTCGCGAGCGTCCAGAGAACTAATCGAACTAGGATGCGAAGGAACGTACAATACTCTGAAGTATTTTTGCATTTTGTATTAATTTCGTTCGTTTTCCGTGTTATTTATACTTCAACAATCAACGTAATAAAGTACACATTTTTTTTTGTAAATAGTTTCCCACCATCTATCGATGTTAGCTGAGGTTGTCATCACTAGTTTTAGTACCGCAGACTCTCGCTACATGGCTCACAGCGCCAAAATGGCGAATATCAAACAAGCACAAAAGCACTTTGACAGCCGCCAGTTATAGATATATATATTCGGGATATTCGGGAATAATGTTGTCTAAGGTCATTGGAAATGTGAAATCACAATTTAATTTTCGATTAATATCGTATCTGTGTAAACAGCTTTTACATTACCGCTTCAAAATTTTTAAAGTAGTAATATGGATATAGTATGTTATCCTTAAGAGATAGACACACTCCTTTGCGGATGTTTCTATAGACCTATATTTGATACACATTTCCATAAAATATTTTTTTGTTATATCTCTAAGGGTTTAGACAGCGACTTCATTGAAAGCTCCCAGGCGTCTTATTTATTTCCGACAACTCCAACAAATATAGTTAATGTATACAAAAACGAAACAAATTATATACTAAAACCTTCGTCGAGAATCACGCTATCCATTGGTGACATCAGCATGAAAATTGGTGGAGTAGTTTTTGAGTTTATCGCAAACAGACAGACGCGACGGAGGACTTTGTTTTATAATATGTTCTCCACGAGTCATAAATCAATATAAAATCAATCAAATTTAAATCACAGCAAAGTTTTGTGATAATTCTATACGGGCCAGTAATACTTATACTTTGTAATGTTTATTTTGCGAAAGTGCAATATGCAATGAATAATAAAACCTACTGTCATACCTGTCATTATATTTTACGTAGAGACAATATTTTCCAACTCGCTTTTAAATAAAAGTTATAAAATACTTAATTAGTTGTTCTTTAAAGGAAGGCAACGTTAAAAGTTTATTCAGAACGCAAGAAATAGTTTGTTGTCGATTCTTCTAATATGCAGCCTTCCGAGTAAGTTAAAATTATATTTAACGATTCAAAAAAGTTATAATAAACTTAAATATATGAACAAAATATTTCACTTTACATGCAGATTCAGTCGAAAATATATTCACCAAGACAAATGGCATGTACATGTCGCAGGTATATTGTGAAAGCCGTTATATTACAATTCCACTAGTGATATTATAATATAACGGTATATTGTAAATCGACTTCATTTCTTACAATTTAACGGCCTGGTTTTAGTGACATTGTAATGTCACGGGTACACTATATTGACAATGTAAGGCAATGATATTATGACAATTTAGTAAAGTTACATCAAAAACATTACATATTACATAAACTAACGACCTGTAGTCTTATTAGTTTGTGAGGCCGTCTCTTATTGGTCTGTTTCTTGTATTTGTTGTACTTATAGTGATATAATTTTAAGTTATGCATTAGTGTAATCAACTAATTGCTATGTAAGCGAATTGCCCTTTATTCACTAGTAGGTCCCAATAATAAATTTAGACTGTTGGCCACAACAACAAAGCCAAGCGTAGCGTGCCGCGGCATCGGCCGGTGAGTGCCAGAACCGAATCGGCCCTTGTTCACTACTATTTGAATAATAATTATAGTTTTGCAAATTTCGTATGAAAAAAAAATTACCAAATAAAACGCTCGACGTCTCACACCGCTAACTTCATTTGTATTACACCTAGATATATATTATAATATAACTATCGTGTACATTACAATGTCACTAAAACCAGGCCGTTAAATTGTAAGAAATGAAGTCGATTGAGAATTTACCGTTTAATTATAATATCAAGGCTTTGACAATATACCTACGACATACATATACGGTAGCGATCGTCGTCGGCCCAACAATTAGTGAGTGTTATCCTGCCGACCGCTAATTACTGGATCCAATTTAGCCGCCGGCTTATTTCAACTATCCGATTAGCCGCTGCGATTGACTCCGTTTACATATTTCCGAACAATTGAACCGGACGAGAACGGACGCTCATTTATAAAACAAACACCAATTGCTCATGCTAATCACATAACAGCTTAACTTAAATCAATATTTCCATAACCACCATTTCACTTAGATTCAATACTTTAGCTGCAATAAACAAGATCGTTACAAATATTCTAATGAGTCCTTTCTTGACAAATGGACTTAAATAAACCTTGTTCAATTTAACCCCCAAACATAAATCTGCACTTCGGCCAAAAAAATACCTTAACCAAAATAGTCGTATGACCGCTTTTCGATAAATGTCGATTTAATGCCTGGCCCTGTATTAAATTCCGCGGTCGTCTGGAAGGAAGCACCAAAATTGGCTTCCAAGAAACTGGGTGTTATCAATAGAGCGAACACTTCTTCAAACCAAAAACTGAACCTCCTGACTGAAGTCTAAATTTATCTGTATATTTTGAATAATTTGTAACTCTATTTGAAGTTTATAACAATGATTACTGCTGCTAATAATAATTCAATCCAGCTCATTACACACCATTAACTCAAACAAAGTTGGGGGTAGGTGTCACTCATTGCAGGAACTGTCGGGTGCATGGAGTAGATCAGAGAGAGAAGCTCATAGTTTGAGCGCCCCTGGCGGCTCTCTCAACTGTAACGTACAACTTATAGTAGGTAATTGGTTCGTTGAGTTGCACGTTTGACAGGTTATTGCTGGGAAATACAAACAAACATATTTTATATTACTCGTGATTGCCGGTGAAATTTATCGTTTTCAGAGGGACTGCAGATAAAAAATAACTTTTACGCAAAAATGTAATGTAAAACAAAATTACAATAACACGCGTTTTAATCCTTTAGAAGTGTTTAATTTAAATGTGTAACACTCGAGTTAATCAAAGAAAATACTACGAACACATCACATCAAGCACGGCACAGTACTGCATTAAACAATTACAAATAAACATTTTTAACAGAAAAATACGAAGAAAACCACGAAAAATTATTTTTAGAGGTTTTATGCAACAAATGGAAAAAAGAATATAATTTATTCTAGCATGTATCCGCGCTCTGCGAATGATTATAAAACTTTTACTAACAATAAAGCTGTAAGAAAACTGTACTTTTATTTCAGGAAAAACACGATATGAGAAAAGATGAAGAGGAATTGGAATTGGTCAACAAGGAAGGTAGAGAAACAATTCGACATTAAAAATAGTCTCACGAAATCAGTAATGTACCAGCCAGAAATGATAACTATCATATTAACAAAACACCGTGAAACTTGGATCTAACTGGAGAAGGCTTTGGAGGAGTCTTAATTCATTATATATTATTATTACAATTTATATTCATTGATGAATTAAGAAAAAAATAAGTTTTCTATTCATTGCTTGTAAAACTTTCATTGAGTATTTATTATACCTAAAACAAACAATGTTTATGACATTAAGGGACGAGACGAGCAGGACGCTGAGCTAATGGTAATTGATACGCCCTGCCCATTACAATGCAGTGCCACTCAGGATTCTTGCAAAACCAAAAAATTCTGAGCGGCACTACAATGATTGCGCTGGTCACCTTACGACATAAGATGTTAAGTCTCATTTGACCATTAATTTCACTAGCTACGGCACCCTTCAGACCGAAACACAACAATGCTAACACACAAAGGCGCCGTTGTGGTACCCATAACATAGCCAGCATCCTGTGCAAAGGAGCCTTCCACTGGTGTACAACAAAATACTTTCAATGAATTACTATGAGTCGTATACATCTTATTGAGTCCCTAAACTAATTATTTTGTCTTCAATAAATTTGACAATACCGACAGATTCGTCAAAATAAGATCGACGAGATAGTGGGTATGGAATATTGTCATTCCTTTAATAATGAAGCTAAGTAAAGGCCTGTATTCACTTTCATTAGTGCGAGTGCAAGTGATTAGTTATTGAGGATGATTAGTGCAGGTGTATAGTGCAAGTAGTGTCCAATTCTTGCTTAGTGGCTCTGTTTAGTAAATTCAGTTGTTAGGTGTCGATCAGCAAGTATGGACGAACATAGAGAAGCGCGTTTGCAGTTGCAAGAAGTATTTAAAGAAGTATTAAACGCGGTTTTATCTGAAACCGAAGAACTTTTGGAAGTTGAACATGCAAGACGAAAAATATGAGTTCGGAAATGGATTGATAGAAGACCCATTCATGGCGCAAGCTACCAACTCCTTAAGGAATTGGCTGCTGAAAATACGACGGAATATTACTTTGCCTTCGTGTTTAGTGGCAGGCACGCTGCGAGTGAGGGGGAAGGAAGGGCGCGCGGGCCTTGGCTACTCGCACTTCACTCGCAAAAAATAGAACACGCTTCTAATCATGTTACTACGCATCCAACTAATCACCTGCACTAATCAGTCGCTGTCCATACTTGTTTTCCCCTAATCACTAATCACCTACACTAATCACTAATCAAAGTGAATCCAGACCTTAATACTGATTTACTTTTGATATCAGGTTGAAGTGATGAACCATTACAAACGCGTACATAGTTGGAAGAATCAAGTCTGTGAGTTTTTAACAGCGCAGACATTTAGGATTCCGAAAAGGTTGTTTAAAAAGCGAGGTTCGAATTGTCTGATATAAATTGAGGTCATTGCACATAGTGGCGGAGGCGGGCGGCATAATGCAATAAGAAGTAGCGCGTCCGAACTGGGGACAATTGAATTCAGCTAGGCCGAGAGACAATCCGATCAACCATGTGTTCAGGCTTAATAAAAAACTTTTTTAAATCAGTAAGACAACTGAAGCCACTATTATTATTATGGATGACCAGCAGCACAACAGAACGTTGTCCCCGTCGATCCTGCGCTGCCTCTTGCCGATCCGCTACTCGCAGTTTATGCACAGGTCAGCCACTCGGAATTCCGATATCTTACATGTGTAATGTAGGTATATATCATGTGTCACAAAATTTTGTAAATGTATCAGAATGTAGAGATATTCATTTACTTCTAAGTTTTTTTTGCGATGACAGTTTTATTAAACTATGCCATTAGATAAATATTTAATGTGACGTAGTTCCGTCAGCGGCACAACAGTAAAAACCGTGGAGCAAGATGATCATTCAATCACCATCGGGTGACCTGATTTCCGACCGACTTTAATAAAATAAAGCCGTTCTTTTCATGCATAGGTACCTTTTCTGATATACAGATTCGATGGTAGATTTTAATTTTAATTATAGTGACACAAATGTATGAAATATTGAATATATATTATGTTATTTTCTTGCTATATCTAACTGACATTATCTGATGTTTCAAAGATTCTGCTACCATTATGAGGATAAAGAATCAACGCTTATTCTATTCCTTTAAAAATATTTTATTAAAAATTTCGAAAATATTTAAACAATTGAAAATATTCTAAAAATTGACAGTGGTAGTTTGCCTGATGTTTCTCTTCTGTTATGATTTCTGAATGTTAGTATATTGCTAGTGTATAATATAATATTGTGATCGCTGTCTCTCGGACTAGATGCCAGTGTTGTGTGCACAGCACTAACGAACATCCTCGTGCTGTTTGCAGTACCGTCTGTGTGTAGATCGCGGGGCTGCGGCAGAAATACCGACAAAAACAGAGGCCGCTCACGATTGGTCAACGGGTGCCCGCTGCGGATCAACAAAACACGCAAACAATATTCTGTTCGTCTTAAATTTATCGTTTACACAATTTTTTGTATAATTAAGGTCTGTGCTACACCATAATTGCACATAATTTGTATATTTAAGGCTGGGGACCGAGCCAATGGCCTTGAGGAATCGAGCGAAGACCTCTACCTCTATCGCATACGATTGCCATAGTTATTATAACAAACATAATATCTTTTATTACAAAACTATATCATGTAAAATAGTATTGGTGTACAATTAATATACTTTCGTACAATTTTTATCTAGATTTAATGATTAGCAAAATTACAAAAGTAAGGGGTATTTTGATGATTTTTTTTCGCACTCTCTATAAAAAATTGATATGTAAAGATGAATGTTCTTCTCATATTCTGTAGTATTTTTTTTTTAAATTGTATAGGCTTTACATAAACCGTCAAGAAATGGTTTCAATTATGCGCTATTTTGGCGGTTTCTTGGAAAAGCGGCCTTAAGGCACTGTGGCTTCTTTGAAAGATTTATCCGAGGTTACTGTGTGAATATAACTTTACCGACTATATTTGAAAATACATACACAAAAAATACTTTGCGAATATTACCCAATTAGACTAAGGCGTTTGACCAAGTCTCTCATAATTTCCTTTAGTTCTCTGTATTTTCTAATAGTCCTGTACGAGGAGGGGGTTACCGACACTATCAAATTTGCGCACAAAATGTCGTAAGGTACAAACAATAATCATGTATCTGAATTACTAGTAGCTACATAGATCAAATTTAATAAATCGATATAGAACTAACCTTAGCTTAACTATAATGGTAGTTAAAAATGACAAGTAGATCAAACAATTTAGTTAAGTCCCCCAGTGTAGTATATGATACGCATTATAATAATTAGCAGTAGATTAAAGGCACTAGGACACGCCCGAACAGGATATCTTACTGATTGACAGACGTCTTATCATCACAGACGTAATGTCCAAAAAAAAATTCAGAAATCTGTAGTAAATAAAGAGAAAAATCTGTAGTAAATAAAGAGACTAACTGATAAATTATTAACGGGATTATCGTATCAGTAATTCTAGGTTTGCTTGACAAATAAAACTTCTTGTCATTTTAAGCGAATTCTATAAAATATACCATAAAATTGTATGTTAATATACCATAAAGATGCAATGTATATATTATTTAGTTCAATTCTTATAGTACCATGGTACAATATAGGCTTTACGTGTAAAGCAATAACTATATTTATATAATACTATGATTATTTGTTAAATGTATCACACTGACGGCAAGTGTTTCATAGTTCCCCCTCTCTCCCCCCAATCGCAGCTAGCTACCAACTACTTATTTTTAAACTATGCGGCAAAGTTTTCAACTAATTCCGGAGAATGACTAAACACAACCACAAAGTCCCGATTCACTTCGCATCTGATGACTTTAAGAGATATTTGTGTAATGAGCGCGATGGAGCTGCCCCCTGCTCCGCGCCCCCCCCCCCGTCGTGGGGGCAGTCGGTGTCGAGAGCGGGCGGCACGCAAAGCGAGCGGAGTTGGAATAGTTTGGATATCCTCAGCATTACTTAACGCTCGACGGAAGCGACTCACATCACAGGAATCGAGATTGTTGTCGCCGCGGCCCGACCGCTGATCGACACAGGCAGCGACCGGCCTCTTGTGTGTGTGAGATGCTGCTGGAACTTGTGGGAGGCTCCTTTGCACCGGATGCCGGCTAAATTATGGGCACCACATCGGCGCCTATTTCTACTGTGAAGCAGTAATGTGTAAGCATTATTATGTTTCGGTAAGTTTTTTTAAGAAAGGTGAACGCGAGGCCCGGAACCACCGCACTGTGGAGAACCGGCACACATCCACACACACAGTTAACATCGAAGATCGTCGACAGCATATACCTGATATCCTCTACCAGTGGGAGGCTCTTTTCCACAAGATGCCGGCTAGATTATGCGCGACCACAACGGCGCCTATTTCTGTCGTGAAGCAGTAATGTGTAAACATTATTAAGTTTCGGCACCCTGATGGGTGCCGAAGCTAGTGAAATTTCCGCGTAAATGTGACTTGACAACTTATGTCTCAAGCTGACGAGCGCAGTTGTAGTGTCGCTCAGAATTTTTGGGTTTTTCAATAATCCTGAGGGGCACTGCATTGTTATATCAATTACTATCAGCTGAACGTTCTGCTCGTCAAGTCCCTTATTTTCATGATTTTTTTTCATAAAAAAAAGATAAGTCTACCTAAGTTACGCGGACGCGCTTCAGGCGTATCAGACTGCCGGTTGCTGGCTTTTAAGGTACATAAGGGCGTAGCAGCAAGCTTACGTCGGGTGATGAACACTCGGCGACCGCGACAGATGCAGATCGCTCTACACTAGCACTGCACCCGATCATGCACTTGTTATAACAAAAATTACTTACAAAATATATATATAGTATATTGTTGCTGCGGAAATTAACTTGAAAATAATTCGAATTATGTTTTTATTCTTAAAAAATTGCTTTGAACGAACCGATTGTAATGGGGCTGGTAAAAATTATCTAAGACTGAATTATATTACTAGTGAAAAACATGATAGAACGCATAACGCAATCATTTTCATTAAAAATACATTTTAAAAAAAACATTAGTATATTTTAATCTTTTAAAAAAACTACATGGGCAATAGCACTTATTAAGCAACATTAGGGTCTGTTTAATGAAACATAAATTCAGTAAATTATTCAAGAAGGTAGGTGCAGATATTTCCATCCATGAACAGCACTACAACAGTCGACATAAAAGCGAACGGCGTAATATCAACAGAGCGAGGATTAACATTAAGGAGTGTTATATTGGTGGGGCCCGACTGCGGACGGCTCGGCAGGCTGCACACGCGACGTGTTATCGCCGCTACCACACAAACCAAACCCCAAACGGCGACTGTCATGCTAACGGATCAAGGTCACACACACCGGAAGAAAACATGCATGAACCATTGTAGACATCGCAGTGCTTTTACAAAACGCATTGTTTGTGATCTTCGTCGCCAAGCCTATATCGATCAGTATTTTTTTTTACGAAATATTGATAGTCCGTTATAAATGAGCGTATAATTTAATGAATAAACCGACATCGACGCCGAGATCAAAATGACTGGTTATTATCAAATGGCGGGCTCGTATGCACTAGGCCTTAGGGCGCGGCAAGATACTGTCCAATTTGCGATTAAAACGAGCTATTTCAGTTTCGGTAACACGGAGGCGTTCTTGAGTGTCTCCTCCACCGCCCCCCAACCTCCTCCTCCTCGTCCGAATAGCATTAACAGACGACAACAATCAGCAGGGATACTAATTATTTATATCCATAATTTTAACTATAATTAGTATGGTGTGTGTCATTTTGTCATATAGACCAGGAAGCGTTAATTTTCCTCCCATATCAGATAAATATAAGTTTCTTCGTGCAGGTCAAGCTACGCTAAAATTATATAATTAAAAATGACTAGTATAACATAACCATTGAATATGTCTTAATATATAAATATATATGTATCGTGGCTAGCATTGGTCATGCTAAGCTGCGGTAATCACTTGCGAGTTCATTGCTGTTGTAATCCTTAAAACCTGTTGTAATCTAATTCAAATAGTTCAGAGTTAAGAGCAAATGTTCGACAGATTGTGGTTCACGAACGTAAGTAAGGTAACGATAACTGCCACAATCTTATATCTTTAAACGAGCAATTCTTGTGTTTATATAATCTGAATCTCGGAAACGGCTCAAACGATTTTAACAAAATTTAGTATATAGGGGATTTCGGGGGCGATAAATAGATCTAGCTAGAGTTCAATTAAAAAAAATGTATTTTTATCCGTGTTTTAATGAGCAACCGCTACAATAAGATTAGAATACAATGGTAAATTTCGCCACTATATACAAGACTATAATAGCTCACATTGGGTGATTCGAATCCAGATATCCTATTAGTTTTTTTTTTTTCAAGTTTTGTACATTCTTAAAAATCGTCGTCCGGATATTAGTTTATTATTCACATAAACACTAAGAGAGGCATTACATTTGAGCTTGGTTACTTTTGTATTTAAATACAGTTTCAAATAGACTGCTAAATGTTATTTTTTTATAATAATACTAAAATAACGACGCGACTTGATGATTTTAGCCACCGAAAAATGCTGATATAGCATATTTAGCGTGTTGACGAACCTACTACTAGATGGAGATAGACTGTGGAGATAAATGATGTGCTTTACACAGAACTGAAACTTTCGTGGAGTACACGTCAAGGTCTTAGTCTCAACAAATTCGTAAAAAAGATCGGAGCGAGCGTGAGTCGCCACCTGCGGCAATATAAGGCGAGTGGTGGAAATGGATGATGTGGAATATATTATGATAATGTAGAGAAACGTCGGTACTTCCGGGAAAGATGCGATGGTTATGCGAGTGATCATTTACAAAGTTCAAAACCATTTATATTATTAGCAACCAGCCTACAAACTACGCCATCATATATATTCTCGTTACGAATATTAATTTGACTAATTCAATCATTGATTTACATTTCCGAGCATCGAGCAAGAGATAAAATGTGCACAAATAGACGGCGAGTGTGTTCAATATAAATTATTAGAAATACATATTGCTTTGGCATATCATAAAACATACAATCTTACCGGAATACAGCCATAAGCCCACACCTATGTCATTGAACTTACCTGGAAATAAAACAAAGTAACATTAGCGAGTGTAGCTGCAACTTGAGCTATATAATTATGAGTAGGTAAACATACTCACTGTATTTATAACAGTATATCATTATTATTTTTACAATAAGTATTCGATATCACAATGTCTT
Organism: Leptidea sinapis; assembly: GCF_905404315.1. Lineage (NCBI taxonomy): Eukaryota > Metazoa > Arthropoda > Insecta > Lepidoptera > Pieridae > Leptidea > Leptidea sinapis. Next base: position 3,652,796 of record NC_066297.1, read on the forward strand.
ATTACTGTGCTTATTATTGTAACATTGTATAGTGAATAATGTTGTTGTTCCACCAAATTGTGTGTAATATAAAAGTAAGGGTCGTTTCATACAGCCGCGGCTCACTGCCGTGACTGATATATCCGAACTGCCGACTTAGAGATGCGTACTGGATCATCATCATCATTTCAGCCGGATGACGTCCACTGCTGGACAAAGGTCTCGACCAAAGATCGCCATGACAATCGGTCCTTCGTTGCCCTCATTTAACGTCCATCTTGTGGGGTGCCTACCAATTACGTCTTCCGGTACGTGGTCCGTCGAGCTATGTGCCATGCCCCATAGATTACTGTGTAACAATAATTTTCAAGCCCGTAAGTTACCTATGTATCTAAATGATGAGAATAGAATAGGTGGAATGTAACAAAATCTAGCAGATTGCGCTTAATAACCTTACTTGCTTGAGGATCTATGTATGTTTGTGTGCTTAAAGCAGCAATTTTACGTGCAATAAAATTTTACGCCAACTTAAGCAATACTAAAGACTAATTTTTATCCACGCTGAATACAATAATTTATTAAAACGACACGAAAAATCACTTTAGAATCAAAATTGGCCTACATGAACAAAATAATATACGAATAATTAACAAAAGTAACCTAAATAAAATCTTCTTCATTTCTTTTGTATGGGCGACAGCGTGCGTCTTCAATATACGAAGTCGCGCGCGTGTGTTTCGACCGTGTGGAGAGTCCACGAGGCGTGCGTTTGTTTGACAAACGAGTCGCTATTAGGGCTGCTATATATTTCGCGGGCGCGGGCCTCCCGAGCGGGAGTTTAATATGTTGTAACGAGCTGCTCTGTATACATGGGAATCTGTTGCCATGCGCATTATGAACGCATATTTTTGATTCCACGATTTCCTAAAAATAACAAACGAGCCAAAAGATTTATTGAGTATCTTTATTTTTGTTTCCTAACTTTAAATGTTTCTCTTCGTCGTAATGTCTCGTTTGTGCTAGGAATGACTGCGTAAGTGATGCCACATGAATACCGCTGCTTCTGCAATACCACTTTAGCTTGGACATAGTCGCGAGAATCGTAGTAGAGAGCGTGTTCAAATAGCAGGTCTCATATACACATGGTCTGGCCATAAATACCTACAATTAAGAAATAATATTTCTTTTGAATTCATTCTTATATGAGTAAATTCAAATTAATCTATGTTCAATTGCTCCAAATTACAATCGGGCCCCCATATTTAAGGATTGGCGAACAGACTTAGTTCTGCAGCATACGCGGTTAAAAAGATTAGACAATTAACTTTAAATTTAGTAATTTCCATACTATTATGTCCTATGGTATATTGCTATGGGGCAACGCTGCCGATATTAATACAATATTTGTGCTGCAGAAGAGGGCTATTCGCGCTATTTATAACCTAAGGAATCATTGAGAGCAAAATTCAAAGAAATTAACATCTTGACTGTTGCTTCTCAATATATTCTTGATAATGTAATGTATGTTCATAAATGAATTTGCTAGAAACTGTCATAACCATAATGTTAACACCAGGAACAGATATAAACTTATAATGCCTACTAGTCGAGTTAGTTAATCTTTTGTAGGGCGATGTATATAGTTTTACAATAAGATCCCAGAAAATTTTCAAAACAAAAGTATTACGTTATTCAAAAGAATTGTTAAAAAACGTTTGTGTGGTAAAGGTTACTTACTATAACATAAATGACTTTCTTAATGATACCACAGATTGGGAATGGAGTGACCGCCCTCAGGCTATTAAATAATAATTTCAATTGTACAATATTACTTTGTAAATATATTTTTCGCTGAGTTTGTTGCGCCCGTTCTTCTCAGGTCTGAGGCATTCATTTTGGAATGGGTGGTAGTTTTTGACTTTCAATAAGTGATGTCACATCCTACTTTGAATAAAAATATTTGAATTTGAATTTGTGAAAGTACCGGGCTACTGATACGCACGGTGCAACTTTCCGATTGCGAGAGATAAAATCTGGCCATCCAAACAGTCTTTGTACCTACAAAAGAAAATTCTGACTATTGTAGGAAGCAACTGAGTTAATTCTGGGAAATAAATTTAACATCTAGGACACGAGTCAGAGCTTATAAGAACCACCATTTAACCTATAATTTTAGTATTCTCAAATAGCAGTAAACCTGCGTCTTCTTGGAGTTCAATTTTACTATGTTTTGTGAGCGCATTCGCCAACTATGTAGAGCACGGTCCCTATTTGATATTCTGTTCTTGTTGAAGTTAAAAAGCAAACCTCTTTTTTTTATGGAATAGGAGGACAAACGAGCGTACGGGTCACCTGTTGTTAAGTGATCACCGCCGCCCATACTCTCTTGCAACACCAGAGGAATCACAGGAGCGTTGCCGGCCTTTAAGGAAGGTGTACGCGCTTTTTTACCTCGCGCTGTCATGCGCATTGCAATGAAAGCCCCAGATTTTCAGCTGTCCCTTATATACTCAGTTGGTATATAGACGAACTAAGTAATGAAATAATAAAAACAAAGAAATATTTGCACCAGGGCTCGGCTCAGAGTTGGACCGAATGAGCTCGGTGAGTTGTGAGCGGTGACCCTCTGAGATCGTATCCAGCCCGTTGAACAAGATTCACTAGGAGGTATCAATAGTAAATACACGAAGGTTATTCCAATAACCGTGATCAAGTCACATACACTAAAGTCAAGGCGTATGGGCTTGTCTGGAGCCTTCTCGAACGTCTCAGAGTAGTTAAAAATCTGATGTAAGAATCATCTACATTTCTAGCGAGATTTATGTAATGTAATTATACCAACAACTACAGTTTTCGTGACACTAGGTACCCTAATAGCCCTCTAATGAGCACAAACAGAATGGGAGCCGTCAAAGCTAGAGCCTTTGAAAGATTTATCAGTCACATCAAAAACACAGCGGAACTTCAACATTCAATAGCGCTTTGCCAAGAAAATGGCGAGTTAACTTAAATGACAATCACATATTAAATACTATCCTTACTTCCCAACAAATAACATTATAAATGTGAATGTAAGTTTTTTTGTTAAGCTTTCACGACTTGACCACTGAAATGATTTTGATGAAATTTAGTACAGAGATAGAATAGAACTTGGAAAACGACATAGCTTTTATCAAGAATAGGAGATTTGGAGGGGTTGAAATAGGGGGTGGAAGTTTGTATGGAAGTTTGTCATTATCAATAATGACAACGTGAAACATTGTATGTAGGCACTTGATAAGAAATAAATAATAAAGGCAAAAAAAACGTAGTTTATAAAAATGTATTAACCACAGCAGTTTGTATGTGACTAAAGTTACTATTCCAAGTGGACAAAGTCGCAGGCAAAAGCTAGTAATTTATAAGAACGTAAGATAGCGTCATGTATTTCGGTCTGAAGGGCGCCGTAGCTAGTGAAATTACTGGGCAAATGAGACATAACTTCTCATGTCTCAAGGTGACGAGCGCAGTTCCAGTGCTGATCTGATTTTTTGGGGTTTTTCAGGAATCCTGAACGGCACAGCATTGTAATGAGCAGGGCGCATCAATTACCATCAGCTGACCGTCCTGCTCGTCTCGTCCCTTATTTACATAAAAAAAATGTTAACTAATAAATTACAATGACGATTAATGTGTGAACTCTGTGTCTATACTGAACATGTGTTTCAGAAGTGAACACTGTAACGACATCAGCCCATGTTGGAGCCATTTAAAAACTCAATAGTTAAAAGGATTCAATCAATGTTAGCACAGAGCTCGTAAATTAGCAAAGAGCTCTTTTAGCGGTAATTACTTAGGCGTTTCGAAAACAGCCGCCTCCTAATGGGACAAAGGGTTAAATAATGGCTGGCCACAAATAAAATACCATTAATTTCACTCGGCGCTGCTCTGCTAATGAAAACGAACAACTAGTGAATTTATGTTTGCCTGGTTGTGACTTGCTGCCCTCTCGGTGAATCACAAAACTGATTGCGAGGATATACCGCAGCGTGGGTACTGCTGATGACCAACTGAACATACGATACCCACTCTTAGTTCAACCATACCCATTACAATGCAGTGCCTCATCCTCCAATGCTCAGGATTCTTGAAAAACCCAAATATTCTGAGCGGCACTACAATTGCGCTCGTCACCTTGAGACATAAGAAGTTAAGTATCATTTGCCCAGGAATTTCACTAGCTATGGCTCCCTTCAGACCGAAACACAGTAAAGTTTACACATTACTGCTTCACGGCACGTATCACAGCGCGGAGTCCTTAATTTTTTACTTGTCCGTGCTTCACGGCAAAAATAGGCGCAGAATACCTTGGACCAGTTCGACCCACTCTATGACGTCACAAATTACTGAAATTTATGTATTTATTCAGCCTTTAGGATAATACCTTTCTCGTGACCAATAATCTGTCGTGAGACACTAACACTCTTGAGTGTTTATGTTGTTTGCGCCGCAATTGTCTATACTCTCTGTTGCAAGCTATACTGTAGACAACAGACGCATTAGTATCTGATTGGCTAATCTAATGCCAATTGACTCTCGCGCAGGTAATAACTAATTGTCACCGGCACAGTCGCACGCATATTCATACATTCATCAGAAGTGACGAGCATATTCGCATCGCATCAAAGTACTCGGTGTAAAGCGTTCATTCACCAAACGCCTATCAGACACACACTTTAGCACCTCAAGAATGTTCCTAGAGGATTAGCGGGGACCCACAGCAGACCATCTTTTCCTCAAAACTTAAGGTATGTCTGTCTATTGGCTCGCCGTACCTAATTTTCATTTTTAATATCATATGTTTTCCTATGCACGTGCACGAGCTTATACATACGTAATGAATGTTTAATGTGTATATCATTGATATTAATTTAGAAAATAGAAACCAATGAAAATAATAATAATTAACGAATTATTAGCAGTCTTTACTCAACTCTGGAACACGGAAACTAGAAATATATTTTAGTATCATCACAAAATTAATGTATTACATATAGATAATTTATATGTCTAGATAGAGTCTCTTCCTGTTAAACAACCGATAAAAACAGGCCAGGAATATTAGTTTTGTGTGCGTGACAAGCCACGTCTTACACTCGCGATTTGTATGACACTGTGTTAGTGTGCGTGCATTGCTCAAAATAGAAGTTAAATCTAAACTTAATTTTTTTCGACGTTTTCACAGCTACCATAGTTCATCTAGACGTATAAATGATCTAAGGTATTTTTTTATGCACATAATCGACGAGACGAGCAGGACGTTCAGCTGATGGTAATTGATACGCCCTGCTTATAACAATGCAGCGCCGTTTAGGATTCTTGAAAAACCGAAAAATTCTGAGCGGCACTACAATTATTGCTCTCGTCACCTTGAGACACTTATGTCTCCTACATACATCTTAATGTTAAGTCTCATTTGCCCAGTAATTTCACTAGCTACGGCGCCCTTCAGACCGAAACACAGTAATGTTTATATATTATTATTATTATTGCTTCACGGCAGAAATAAGCGGTATCACACACATAATACGAAAAACAAAAGTTTATCGCAAGCTTCTTGTAAGCTAAGCTAGAACCAATAAGAAATACCTACGACGTACGGCCCGTTCAGTTGGAATTATCTGAAGAGCGCAGGTTAGATAGAGCCGTGTTCCTCACAAATAATTCATGTGACGATATTCATTCCATATTAAAAATTCAATCGTACGATCCGAGCTATGCAAAAATCAGATCGGGAGCTTATTACCTGACGCGGAGAGTGAGGGGGGGACGGTCTCCGGGGGGGCCGGGGGTCGAGACGCGTCGCACATAATATTAGAGCGAGTTTATTGATGCGGTGACTTGTGTCTAACGCTGATGCGTAATAAAATGGAGGAGGCAATTTATTCACCGATTATCATGTCCACTCGCGAGTAAAGAACATGACAAATGAGTAAGGCTATCCGCCAGGCGGGCGACTGAACGTTCATGTTGTTACAGAGCGACAGGAAAACTAAATAATGGACGTAATGTGGGGCATGGAGACGTTACTGTGAGGAAAACGAGACTTCATTGCAGATTCCTTCCGGCGCAGCACAGAATGGAATGGAGCTTTATTTGTACGGGAAATATGCAATAGACCATTTGCAATTCGATTTTACTACTCATTTTATTTTTGACTATATCTTTTGCATTATATTGTTTTATTTAACATAGTTTTATGTATGTATACATGTTATTTCTAACATAATACTTAGTCTGGCTATAAATACTGTTGCAATTAAAAATAAGCAAAATATTATATTTGAATTTGGAATCTGTCATTTTTATATGATTTTTCATTGAGTTTTAGGCTTGAGCTCATTTAGGCGCTAATACAGTGGGGTGATAAAGAGAACCGAATCGATGTGATTGCATTACACATTGTAGGTAGGTAGGTAAAACTCTCCATACGCTTGGTATTAGTAAAATGTTTGTGTACATACCGGGCTATTAATAGGTGTTCGTGACAGAAAAATATCTGACCCTCCAAGTAGTGTTCATACGAAAAAGGAGGTCAAAGCAGTTAATGAAAGAATTCGAAGAAATCCTGTCCGAGAGCAAAAGATATAATCTCGGGAGATGAAGGACTCTACCGTACTGCAACCAATGGATACCACTTCGAATAAGCTTTTCATATTTAAAATTGTTTTATATTTATGTATTAAACTAACACTGTAAAAGTAATAATAGTTATTTGCAATAGAATTTTTTTTTTGTTTCAGTCGGTATTTATGGCAAGACAAGGTATGAGTATAATAGCATCTTTGGTAAACGACACGACAAATATACAAAGGTAAACAAACCATCAAACCGGCGAAGCATTTCGTGAGGTACTTACTATATAATATCATTGGCATGTTGAGATAAGTAATAATTAATTTGGAAGATCCGGAAATTTCCGGACTGCGTGGTAGCCGATACCCTTTTTAATATCCCTTGAAAGCGCCCTTTGAGGGCCGGCTGGCATTTGACGGAAACTATATTATCATACCGCTTCTGCGAGGGTGTATTATGATAAATAGTTGGTGTCAGGTGAGGTGCTGGTGAGGACTCAGCGGGATCCGAGTGAATCCTCTATCTATCACGGCTGCATCATGTTGCCAACGAGTGTTATCTTAAGTCCGTCCATACTTTATCTTTTATTTTTCAGTTTATCTTTTCGCAAAACATACGTTAGGTAGGTACTTTATTTTTCTAGAACTGTCGTAAGTCGAAGCGACATAGCTCCATAGATATCTTTTACGTTACAATTCGTGTTAATTTTTGGACATATTTTTACGCACTAGTAAAAGTAAAACTTCTTTACGCACACTTGACTTGGTGAATGCATGATTGTATGACGAAAGCGTTACAATGACACATATTAATTTGATCTAATCACTATTTTTTACGTTTTTCATGGACTTACATAGACGAACATACCAACTGACAAAAATTCTAAAAAGTACTTTTTTGGTTTCCGTATTGTTTCTAGAATATACAGTGGGTTTTCATTAAAAAATCAATATACAATTTTAACGTTGTTGCAATTTTATAGTATAAATATTCAAATTTAAACCATGCTTTTATTTTCCAGTGGGAGGCTCCTTTGCACTGGATGCCGACTAGATTATGGGTACCACAACGGCGCCTATTTCTACCGTGAAGCAGTAATATGTAAGCATTATTATGTTTCGGTCTGAAGGGCGCCGTAGCTAGTGAAATTACTGGGGAAATGAGACTTAACATCTTATGCCTAAAGATGACGAGCGCAATTGTAGTGCCGCTCAGAAATTTTGAGTTTTTCAAGAATCCTGAGCGGCACTGTATTGTAATGTGCAGGGCGTATCAATTACCATCAGCTGAACGTCCGGCTCATCTTGTCCCTCATTGTCCTAAAAATAAGCATCATTCACAGAAAATAGTCTTACATATTAAAAGCATAACCTATAAAAATAAACCTAAAGTAAAAGTTTCTTCCCGTACCTATTAAAATAAGTAGATCTTTCTAGAATTAAACAAGCTTCGGAAATGATGAAGGAAGTCTTGTTACTACTTTTAGCTATTATTGCTTCACTTGAATGATTAATTCCTACTCATATTCTTAAGACTCAGATATTCTACTGTGTTAAAATCTATTTAAACTTTATTTCGCCATCTATGTTAATAAATACCTGTCAATCTTTAGTTATGTAAGCGCATTTGATAATACATATTCTTTTTAATCTATATATATAAGAGATTTCCATCTCTCTCATCTCATAAGGCTGACTGTAGAGACTTTAAATTTGGCAGAAATATGCCTGTCGTAGAGTAGAGGTCAGCTAAGATCGGATTTTACGAAATTCCATCCACAAGATTTTTATGAACAGAACAACGACTGTCGGGTCAGCTAGTATTAAATACAATCTATCATATTTTTTGTTAAAATTTTATCTTTGACAATCACAGCAGACTCCACTTCTAGGCTGGCATATACACTGGCTGAAAGCTTTCTACTGAAACGTAATACTATAGATATATGTAGCCCAAATATATAGTCTTTATTACACATAGTAGGACTTAAGAGTGGGAACAAGTCGTTATTGGTGGCCAAATACATTTGGCCAATTGAAATAAATCAACATATTTTTTCGGTTCATTTTATTTATGTGCAACATAGACTTCAACATCACTTGAATGTCGAGGCCATCCAGCTGCTTGACAACACTGTTATAGTAAGATTAAAACGGACAAAACCATTTGAGTTAGTGCAGTGTTAGTGAATTAGTGTAACACAATATAAAAATAGTAATATTATAAAAGACACAAGAACAAAGTAACTTCCCATTAATAGAGATATTAAGAAATGTGTTAATGGACACATTCTTAGTTTAATCCAACTAGCAGTTAAATTTAAAGTAGTAATAATTAATTATTAGTCTAAGTTAAGGCTAGATTGTTATGCAAGTGGGGCTACATTATCTAATATATAAAATTCTCGTGTCCTGATTCTTCTTACGAAACTCCTCCGAAACGGCAGGCCCGATTTGTATGAAAAATTTGTGTGCATATCGGCTAGGTCTAAGAATCGGCCAACATCTATTTTTCATACCCCTAAAGGATAAGGATCACCCAACCCTAAATATTTTAATTTTCCGACAAAATTTTTTATTTCATTATTTTTCAGCATCAAAAATCAACTTCAAATTTTCATCTGTCTACAATCAACACATATTTTTGTATCGCGATTTTTATATTATTCTGTTCCATCCACAGATCCGCAATAGGGTTGTAAGATGGCAATCGAATATAATAATTATTGTTGTTGTACGATAAATTTTATACACGATATATTTGGTAGATCGGAAAATCGGTCATCATCTTTTTTTATAACTTTAATTGGTAATACAACGTTTGCTGGGTCAGCTAGTAATAACTTCATTATTATGTTCCCTAGGGGATAACAAAAATATTTATATTTCAACTAAGCAGCACTTTAAGAAATAAATAGTTATTCAAGTCTTTTGAGCATAGCGGCCGGCAGCGCGGCCCGACTCCTACTGCATTGTTGGTTGTACTGAACCCGCTATTTAATTGATAATCTCTTCCAGAATCCGAAGCAAATAACAATCTGGCCGATGGACCGCAGTTAACCAATTAGTAGTAGCGGATGTGTGGCCGGCCGCTCTCTCTATTAACAGTTTCCTTAATTGCCCAATTAGTGTCTACATCTAGGGCTTGCATTCAATTGCATCATAATGTATCTGCGTAGTGCGTAAACTTTACGTGAGATAAGCTCATAATAATAAGATAACCTCGTCAATACAGAAACTCCACCAATAAAGTAATAATAGAAACAATAGCACGGTTGACTGTCCGGATCTATTAAGGCGAAGAGTAAGCAGAAAACACGCAAACATGGTGTTTATAGACAAGTTTTGTGGGGGAAGTATAGCATTTCGAGCTATGAACACTACTTAATCCTATTACACATATCCTTAAGTCTTATTTGTAGGTTGCTAATGCTTGCTGTTGGTTATAGTTAACACTGCCGAGCCTTTTTAAACTACCACATTTCTTTGAAGGTAAACAAGTTTTTTGGCATGGCGTGACGCATTTTTTTAGTACCTACTTCTCTCAGAAAAGTTATTCTTATAGCTTGTACTTTTTTGTGTAGGTTCATGTTTCATGTAGGTTATTCAGATTAGTAGTGAATAACGAGGATTGTAAGCATAAAAACTATTTTCCATGCAAGAATTTTGAAAATATTGGCTTTGTTACATAGATGGCGGGCCGGCAGCCGTGAACTCATATCACTCAAGGTCGCTGGCATTTAGTGTCACCTTAATGGCCGTTCTCAATAACCTATCTACCCTTTAACTTACGGATACATTGCTGTCACCGTTTAATGACAAGATAACTTAACACCAGGTGACCCATACGCTTGTTTGTCCTCGTATTCCATAAAAAAAAGATCGTATCTATCCCTAGTTATGTCCAATATAGCTATAGTCCAATGCTATCTGTCAATTATTGAAATCTAAGTAAGCGTAAAAGGATAGATTTCTCTACGTCTAGTAAGTTAAACTAAGGATAGATAGGTTATTGAAAACGGCTGTAAATCAGATTGGACTTCGGTCTTCTGGTGTCACCCTTAGAAGGCCTAATTTCCTACATGTCTCCAACACAAAATGCAACTACAGAAAAATTGTAATATTACGCACCAAGGGCAAAAAGTACGTAATTCATACCCGCGAAATATTAACAATGTCCTACTTATCTGACGTGGTGCGTATACGATTTTTTTTCCCGCCTGCATGACAAGCTGGCTTTTAGTCCCTGGTACGAGGGACAAAAGTCGTCTTGTCGGCAGAGAATCGGCCACTTTTCGCCCTCGTACCAGGGACTAAAAGTGAGCTTTTTATCGAGGTGAGAAAAAATACTTTCATGTTACGAGCAAGCAGATGTTATATATATAGATATATAAATGATTACCTATCGAATTATAATAACCTAACGAAATAGATATCGAATTTTTTAAATCGCCAGTATGTCGCTATAAACAAACTTTTAAATGATACGATTTTAAACGTGTAGAATAGCCAAGCTTATAAGCAAGCTCTTTTTTATTATATAACTTATTTAATAACATACGTGTGATAAAAATCAATTATTATTAATATTATTATATGTAATCAGCTAATAAATTTTAAGTATTCCTTTCCTGGCGACTTTTATTTAATTTTTAATATAATTAATATATTAACTATTAGTGAAAATTTAAATTAGGCTTCAGTACTTAATTATATACCTACTTGTTAATAACCTAGCTGTAAGTTTTCCGAAAAGAATAAAAGTTTAATTTTTACGCAAAAACCTAATGTAAAAATACAGTTACAATTACACGCGATTTAATCCTATAAAAAGTATTTTATTTAAATACACTCGCGTTGTAATAAGATTTCATTTAAATTTAATTTTACAAACGACATTCGCAACGTCCAGTACCTTATCAACGCAACCTTTCATTAGAACTTTGTAGCTTGAACTAAGTTAGTTTGAACGAGTTCAAGTAGAGCTGGATTTCAAGCTGAGCTCTACATTAAGCAGCAGCTCAGTATGGTGGTCATTCTCAACGTGGTCACCTGCAGGTGTGCGACAACAGCTGGGTGAGGATGCAGTGCCAGCATGTATTAATTAAGATTGAGACACTGCTGAGATTATAAGCATTAAACTTCAGCGCGGATTATATCATCCGCAGATATTACCAGTCAATATACAAATCCATTTCTTATTTAATAATTTGTCTGAAATTTTTATTCCCGATGGAATGACCCTGGTGGCTTGGGCACGGGGAAGGTGTGGGACGTGATTTGCGTCGACACTCTGGCTCCTTCTCATGTCCAAGTTACGTCAGTTGGTGCTGGGGCTGCTGTTTCGACTGCCGAAGACGGCAAACCTCGCAAATATGTCGGTCTCATTGAGTCATACATTTTTATGCTGTTTGGTGTCGAGATACTTCTCGCCTCAATAAGGCTACCGGCCCAAGCGGGCAGCTATTTTGGTCAACAGATCAGCCTAGCTATCCAACGAGAAAATGTCGCCATATTCTTGGTACGCTTTCCCGTAATGACAGTTTTAATATAATATAATCATAGTATTGTAAAATATAATTATATGTTATCAATAAGTGAAATAATTTGCCTTTTTAACATCAAAAATGGCAGTTATTAAAAAAGAGAGTCGCATGAAATGGCTTGATGCTCGCAGACACCAAAGAGGATGTAAATACTACGTAATAAGAGCGGGAATGCCAAAGTAAAAATTTAAATTTAGTTTAGTATGAAACGTGCAGTGATTTGACATAAGTTTGAAACAGTAGTAATAACAGTATCGCGATTGGCGACAAATTATAATCCGGCTAAGTTTGAAAGCGAACAGTTGCTTAAAGCGTAGTGGATTGCGGCTATCTCCATTTTTTACAAGGCTATGGCCGTCATCTGTCAATGTATCAATGACTGCACGTTTCATACAATCACTTTTTTCCTAGAGAGATTCGCTAGCCTGGCAGACACCTTTTATGATACAGATAGTGCTGACCGACCCAATGTCAGCGACGCACGGCACACAAACAACCAGGGCGTCATCCCTCCGCACCCCGCCACGTAGTTATCACTATCACATAATGCGAGCCTTCACAATGGTGGAGGCTGTTATTAAGCTGCCATACTTCCTCCGAGCTGCACACAATAAGTGCACTTCAACTATTGTTTCGAGTCACGGATTTGTAGCCACTCATTAAGCGGTACTTACTGAATTTTCTACTTACGCCATAAGCATAGATACTGTACTAAAGAGATTATACCACTTTGACATACAATTTTTGTAAATAATCTATCATCAAACTTCAACCGAATCATCTAACCTATAAAAATAATCTATCATACTACAATTATAATATAAACATAAACATAGCATAATACTTTCGCAGAAAATATTTTGTTTACCTTGAACCTAAGTGGATGCTATAATTACTTTTTGTCACAACAAACTTTACTTAGGTACTCTATTTGGTTAGTTTTCACGTTGTGTGTTTTGTTAATATAAATGTCAATAACACCATATTTTGTTTACAAAAAATACATCGATGGTCATCATCAACATCAGGGGGAAGACGCCACTGCTGGACAAAGGCCTCCCCCAAAGATCTCCACGACGATCCGTCCTGCGCTGCCCTCATCCAACGTATTCCGCTATCTTGACCAGATCGTCGGTCCATCTTGTTGATGGCTTACCAACACTACGTCTTCCGATACGTTGTCGCCATTCGAGGACTTTTCTGTCCCACTGGTCATATGTCCGTCGAACTACGTGCTACATCAGTTTCACAATAATGTCGGGGACTTTGGTTCTTCTGAGAATCTCTTCATTTCTGATTCAATCTACCGTGAGCTTTCTCATCAGACCCATAGTTAGCGACCATGTCTGCGTATCGTAAATCATCACTGGCAACAAACACTGATTGAAAACCTTCGTGTTCAGACACTGCGGTATCGATGGTCAGTACGAAACCAATACGGAAACACCCACCAATATATATCCAATTGTAAATTTTTGGTCAAAAATAATCAACATCAAGACTCCTTATAATTTTATAGAATTTGGGTGTTCACCCTAAAGTATTTCAAGATAAAGTTGAACAAAGCAGCATCTCAAACAATAAATAGCGAGAAGCCGCTTCACTGTTCACATAAAATATTCATACATGTCAAGATAGTGCGGTAGGTGTTAGCGGGGCAGCCTCCGTAAATCACGTCGCGCGGCGACAATTACGTACAGCCTTCTTAGCCCGCTGCCGGAGTTGGCAACTCTCCACCACTTTGCACCAAACTTCATCATATTTTTAACTCACGACTCGCGCCTCGCTCCAACTGTCATGTTATAAATGTTCAATTGATACATAATACTATGCAGATATATATCTGCGAGCGACAACTTTTTGGCAAATACCTACTTGATAAGTGTAAAGATATTTTTTATGGCAATAAGGGACCAGACGAGCAGTACGTTCAGCTGATGATAATTGACATGCCCTGCCCATTACAATGCAGAACCACTCAGGATTCTTGAAAAACCCGAAAATTCTGAGCGGCACTACAACTGCGCTCGTCACCTTGAGACATATGATATTAAGTCTCATTTGCCCAGTAATTTCACTAGCTATGGCGCCCTTCTGACCGAAACTTAATAATGTTTACACATTACTGCTTCACGACAGAAATAGGCGCCGTTGTGGTCGCGCATAATCTAGCCGGCATCTTGTGGAAAAGAGCCTCCCACTGGTAGAGGATATCAGGTATATGCTGTCGACGATCTTCGATGTTAACTGTGTGTGTGGATGTGTGCCGGTTCTCCACAGTGCGGTGGTTCCGGGCCTCGCGTTCACCTTTCTTAAAGGCCGGCAACCCTCCTGTGATTCCTCTGCAACACGCAATAGAAAGTGTGCGGCGGTGATCACTTAACACCAGATGACCCGTACGCTCGATTGTCCTCCTTTTCCATAAAAAAAAAACTATGAAGTTGATTCAAGACCAATATTGAAATGTGAAATGGCACCGTATTTGTAGTCGAATGAGTGGTTGGCGGGTGCCGCATTTCCTACTCTCGTTATAACTGTTCGTAAGCATCAACATCGCTATAAACGATTCGGAGATCAAAGCGTGAAGCCCATTCTGCGATGGGACCATATACCAGTGTGTCGTGGTCGTTAACGTGAAGACATCCGGCGTGGAGCGTTCCCGACTATGAAGTGAGGTTTCATTTCGTTCATATTTCTGTCAAAAACTATCAATGCTGTTAACATAATTACTATTTTCATCAATATACAGGTTGTTGATATATTAATAAACACAATATTCAAATAAAATTGGTCAAAATTAGATGTAGGAATCCTTTCTTGAAAGTCATAATCTGTCTGCCAGCCATTCGTACTAGAAACTCCTCAGGACTGAGAAAAGAGCGAAAGAAACTCGGGTCTCAATAAACGCATTTTTTATATTCAAATTGTTTTATGAAGCAATCATCAAAGCATCAATGTGTGGTGTCGGAACTAGCAAGGGGTGGCGCCACTCGTCAGATGTCAGTCAGCTCATCATTTTCCAAATCCCGAGAGCCACGACAGTATCGACGGATGGCGTAATAAAAAGACATTCTATCAAGTAACCGCACGCGAAGATTTCGTCTCAAGTCTCGCAACTTAAGGAACTTAGATCTAGGACAAGAGGTGAGTATCGGATTTTCCATTTATCTCTTCACTTTAGCGATCTTTTTACTTAAAACAGAAAACTTTTTACTGAAAATTCTCTAGCGCAACCCTGCCCAACAAAAACGGTTAAGTTATATGCCGAAAAGGTTGAGTGCCTAGTTTTTTAACAAGCGACTGAAAGACCCAAGAGATGTGCAGTGATTTAAGTCCCAGAACGAACTTCTAGAGTCTGGCCAAGTTTGATGAGGCAATGATAGGAACACAAGTAGTGAGGGCGAGTACCGTTTGGCACACGACGGACAAGCATCCGCCCCCGCGATACATTGCGCCCCCACAGATGACCAATGACGATCTAACCTAAATATTCTAACGATTGCCATGTAACAATTTATGTAGTTTTAAGTATTTTTAGTCAATAATAAGTATTTCGTACACGTGAGCGCCTTTCGTATTTATTTCTAGTCATTAGTTTTGAGTTAGGTTAAGTAAGTTAGCAAATAGCCAGGTTTTCCCAGTTTCCTGGATTTTCACCCACAAACCAGATGTATTAGTTATAAGCATAACAAAGTTTTATCCCTCAACACGTAGAAATAATTTTCTGAGATCTACATATTATATAAGGCTTAATTGTAAATTGCTATAATAAGTAGATGATAAGTATCAAAATGATTTGAGTTATCTTTAGTGTTAATTCCGTCTTCAAACAATTCGACACGTGTTTCGCTTCTTCACGAGGCATCCTCAGGACGTGTTGACTCGACAAAATCGATACACGTGTCGAATTGATTGAAGACAAATATTATAAAAAGAAAACTCAAATCATTTTGATAATTATGGATTTCGGCAAAGTAACGCCTACTTCAATAAAAGATGATAAGTAATTTTATACATACTTCAATAGCAAATATAGGAACCTGAATCTTTTTTGTTGATAAATAAAGAGACCATTTCGGGAAGATAAACATAAACAACCAACGTTTCCAT
Organism: Leptidea sinapis; assembly: GCF_905404315.1. Classification (NCBI taxonomy): domain Eukaryota; kingdom Metazoa; phylum Arthropoda; class Insecta; order Lepidoptera; family Pieridae; genus Leptidea; species Leptidea sinapis. The sequence continues at coordinate 3,669,045 of NC_066297.1, forward strand.
AATACTATCAAAAGCCCATGGTTTTGTTATCTTAAAAGTAAACCATTTTCCAATTACTAATACGGGACCATTGAATCTTTCACAAACAAACAGTCTCAGAATATCTTGCTTTAAGAAACCCTAATTGCTTAAGATATCATTAAGTGATTCCAACTCTATCTTATCAATACCGTATTCCGTATATATCTCTGATAAGTCGAACCGAGTGGAGACAATTAAATACCGAACCAAACAATCAACTCTCTATCGTAAAGTTGAGACGTGCGTCCGACACACGCACACATACACACATGGGGACACTACCTGTCACATACACAACCACAACGAGTGTTATACAATAACATGTTTTGCTGCACTGGCTCAGAGTTGGTTATTGCTCGACAGGGTGTTTATAATAAGGGAAGAGGGTTGTGGTATTGTCAAAACAATTCGAAATATGGCGGCGGTGGGTTTAATCAGCGGCTGATATTAAATCAATTACACAACAAACCCGAGCTAACTATGTCCCCCGACCCTCACGCCGGTACATACACTTCATAATAGCGACACACAGCTACGAGGATATTCGATCAACATAAAATTATAATTTTCGATGTTAAGAAACAATTTTCAATATGAGCGCACTTCACAATGCATTCAGTAAAGTCAAGTAGATCGAAAAAATATCTTATAATATCTATCAAACACAAAATCCTATATTTGATTCCAACATATAATCCCTCCATTTTTGCTTCTCTGGGTTCATCTCTCTCCGATTTGATCGTAGAATGGTACTATGATGTTTCTAATCAACATCCATTCAGGCTTTTTCTTTTCTTGTTCATTTTTCATAAATTATTTCTTTCTTCTGCTACACCCAGTATTTACAGGCTGACGTTATCGCCTCTATGAACAGACATCCTGGCATCGCATAAACCAGTCATGCAGTATACATCTAGTACAATAGTTACGAACCGAGCGTACATGCAAAATCTTTTGCACCTGGCTCAGAGCAATATCTTAGTACGAATTTGCTAACATGTATTGCAAAACGATCTTCAAAAAAATCGTCGCTGAGATGATCACGTCCACGTCCGAATACTGAACCAGGGATGAAGCTTCGTCACTAACAATTCGAAGTTGAAGTCTCTGGCGACTATTTCAAGAGGACGTCACCCACATTTTAAATAACGGAGAGAATATATTTCCAAGTAAAATTCATTGCAGTACCGCCATACAATTCTTAAAACGATACCACAATGTAAAAATAAATAAAAATCACACACACTAAAATGAACATTTCTATCAAATTATTCAATTTTGAAATACCGTCATTTTTTAAATACTTGTATTACAAGTATTATTATATACCTAATACTACCTACCTACATAACACGTGTACAACATGATTTATAAAATGGTCTTCAAATAGAAGTGGCCTTCGAGAGCGCGTAAAAACGAAAACTTAGTGACGACATTTGTGTGGGAGCGAGTGACCCAGCTCCTCCGGGAAAAAATAACTTGTTACATCGGCCGCGATGACAACTTTTAATTAAGACCTCATTGAGCTTTCTTTGTGACTGATCTCCGCGTAACTCTATGACCCTCCGGGGACTCAGTTTATATGACACATTTTCCATACAATATCATAACTTTTAATGATACAAGTTGGGTCTATCAGTAATAACTGAACACCTGGTGATGACCGCCGGCCGTGATCTCCTTCAACATAAGACCGTTCTTCAAGGAACTTGTACAATGTAGTTTAAAAGTACTCATCAAACCAAGAACTAGCCCAAGCCCAAGAGGAAGCTCGATCTAATGTTTGATTAAGTTTTTTATAATTCTTTCAGTTAATTATAAACTTTATATGGAGTATCCACGGACGAGTAAAAAAATAAGGACTCCGTGTCACCTTACATAACAGTGAGTCACCAAAACAAGACGGTAAACGTGTAAATACATAGCCCCACGCATACACTTACACTAATACAAGCCGATCGGCCGCCATTGTGAGATTTGACATCGTCTGTGACAGATCAGGTTGCGTCGCAATAAAATATTTTAAAAATTCCGTCGTGCGATTTGTAAAAGTGTAAAAACAATAATATAATAAAAGTATTTGTGGATATATGATTATTTAAGGGAGAAAAAATTGTGTAACTAGTATACCCCGTAACCGCACACACACTAGCATAACGGTGCTTCACTTGCTAATATCACGGCGCGGAGTCCTTCTTTTTTTACTAGTCCGTGGGAGTATACAGAAAGTAAGAGCAGTATCTTTTTTATAATTCTTATAGTTAATTATTATAAATATTATATGGAGCATCCAAAAGGTAAGAGTGGCATTACAGAGGCAGGCGTTCTTGGGATTTGATGACAGGAATCGGTTAGATGGCTCTTCGGAACACTTCCCTGACGGTGCAGTCAAATCAAATGGCGAAAGCTAGTGCTGCGGTGAATAACTAAAGATGGGAGCAACACTGGGAAATATAAAATGTCTAGCTTTTATGTTTTCAGATTTATTGAAATGCGCAGCACGTCAATTACTCGACTTCAATTCAATTAAGATCATCAAAATCTCTACTTTTAAGAAAAAAAAATGCAAAAGAAGTATTTGACGATAAACTATCGTGGATTGTGGCATTTTGCGTGATAATATAACATTCGTGTCATTAAGCGATAGTATGTGCGACAGTTATAAAAAGGCCAAGTTATACTTTTTAACAAACTGTAAGGTTTCGAAAAGGGCCTGAAAAAGGCTCTACTTAACACTGTTAGATCTGTATGCACTTCCACCCAACCTAACGTGAAATATTTTTGTTAAACATTAAAATAGGCAACATTTGTGAAAAACTAATTATATTATTCTTATTTGGCGTAACAAAACAAATAACCTTAAAAAAAACCAGGTGCTATTTTACATTTGGATTGAGCTTCCTTGTGCTGTGTTTCCAGGACAATACGACATTGGTAAAAAAAAAGCAAGTAAACCTTTCTAAAAGGCAACGTTCCTGTGAGTCGTCTAGTGCTGCAAGACGTGGGCGGCGGTGATCACATAACATCACGTGATCCGTACGCTCTATTGTCCTCGAGTTATAAATAAAGAAATTATTAAATACAACCAATAAAAATATTATGATGCCCTGCAATTTTGTTACACAACGTTTATTTAAATATCATTAAAAAAAATTATACAGTTAGAAAGAAAGGATTTTTTGACAAGTACAGATATTACACTTAACGCGCCAGAATCAAAATATGTTATGTTAATGTTAAGTTGTAGCAGTGTTTGTAATATTGGGTCAGCCTCGTTCTAAGACTCATGTAACAACGTAATTCGCATTGTTCATAACACGTGTACTGTCTCAGCAGTGTTCACGGCGGTGAGCAGTAATCTGAACGGACGGCTTCGGAGCGCTCCGACGGCGCGGCTAATGCGACACGACACCGCCACGAGCCGGCTCCGACGCGCCTCCGAAACGATCACGAGCTCCGACACCCGACCTTGCATCGTGTACGTGCCGGTGCAACATTCTTCTTACCCGACCCGCTTCAAACTATCATAATCATACACATTAACCGACTTCAAAGTGAGAGGTCTTCAATTTGTTTGTATTTTCTATAAATTTGGAATGACGAGTGTGCACTATGTTAGTGTTAATAAAAATCCAGATGGCAAATCCTAAAATTACCGCAGTGACAGTAAAATAAGTTGCCAGTTGTAGAAACTGCCGATAGAAGTGAAAACTTACAACTTTTTGGTATTAAAAATTAAAATTTCATAATATTTAAAAACAATGAAATTATTGATATCAATTTATTTTTAGAAATCATTTTCAATAATATATCAAACAAACAAAAACACTATATCAACAAGGCACAGTATATATACACATTGTACTTTTCACTATATCTTTTCAATTTCACTTACACAGCACTAATGTTGCACAAAACGTCAGCTGAATAGCTACAGATATACTGCTTTAAGCATTTCGGTGACGCGAGTTTACGAGATTTCACTTATCCAAAGTGTCTTACTGTATATATTTATATTTCATTTTTTAGTTATTTATTTCTCGTGTGCGCCAGTCATGAGCATATCGTTGACGCGAACCCATAAGATTTTAATTTTCACTTCAATAACGCAATCATATTTCTTTTATTCGTATTCAACTAGCACACTGTATTATATCCTGTTTGCGGGTTACAAACGCTTCATGTGGGATGTATTCCCTCCACTAGTCATAATGGTCGGTGGGTATCAACGGGTATGATGCCGAATGACTTGGATCGCGCACCACGAACAGGGGTTCTATGTTCTAATTTTGCATTGGGGTATAGACTGTCTCAATCCGTTGGGTTAGCCAAAGTGGTTGCCAGACGTGTATAGTTAAATGCCGTCCTTATTAGATGTTCTTCTGACAACACATCCCGGTAGTTACCAGGTCTCCGATTGACCTTACCTGATCAGGAGTGACTGAGGAGTGCGACCCGCCGCGTTGGGAATTACATGTCACAAGATTGGTATTGGATACTTTCCTTTTTTGCATCCTAACGTTGAGACAGGGTTTGTTTCCCATCTGGATGGACCCACAGAGCCTGTGCCGTTGCAGTGGCCGATATGATACTAGGATTTAGTTAAAATTTATTAGTTGAGTGACGTTTCAATAAAAAAATGTATCAAAAATCACAGGAGGTTTACGTGTGTCTTATAGATAAATGTTTGCAAAGCTATGAACAAAAAAGGTATATCGAAGAGTTGTCCGTAGATGAGATGTCGAATGTCGACATCCTTTCCGCGTCCTGCGCTAAAGCTGTGTGAAACAGCGCTACTAGGGAAGATGTTCTACTAAGTCTTGACACGCTCCAAGTTAACCAACGCTATAACAAAAATGTATGTATATCACTTCAATAAATCTCGTCAACAATTTACTTTATAAGTACTTCAGTGTTATTGGGCAATGATTGAGTACTTAAATGTTTTCATTGTGTGCAATATTAGATTGTAATCATTCTAATGGAATCTAAATCTAGCAATGTACGACTAAGAGTCGGCACTCGGCACTCATGCTACTAAAAATAACATCAAAACAGCACCGGTGGAGGTTCGGGCCGCGACTTGCGACCATCTCCCCCACTTCTAATAACGTCGCTATTGTCGCGTTGTCGGTTCGATACGATTGCGGGATAAGTTTTAATAGATTTTAAACTGTAACAGCAATTGTTGGTGCACACTTTAACAGAACCGCCACGTGTACTCGGCACGCGACTCACGACCAAACAGCAACATTTTTCATTAAGAAGTTGTAGCGGACCACAGCAGAGCCTCGCCCGCCGCATGCTGACAAATATTACGACAGCTGTGAACAATGGTACAACACAACCCACACCCCGCCGCTTACAACTCTCGTGTCCCACAAAAAAGTGCACCAATAATGATATTAAAATACAGAAATACTCCAAACTATACGACCCCGAGATACATCAGCTCAACACAACATGCACAAAGCAAATTTTTGGAATACCAGAAATATATGACGACCCCTATAGTGGTTAGTGACGCTGCCTACTGAGCTAGAGGTCCCGGGTTCGAATCCCGGTAGGTGCAATCATTTATATGACTAAAAAGAATGTTTGTTTCCCAGTCATGGATGTTAAAAAAATGAAAAATAATGTTAGTTTATATAATTTTCATCTATCGTCTATAAGGCAGGAATTGATGCTAATTTTAAATATCAAAATAAATTTTGTGTTTTTTAGTTATTTTTGACAACTACTTATTTATATATAGTAAAGACTCTCGGGCCCGGCGGATTTGTGGCGCGTTTCATCGTGTATCGAACCGCAGACGTACAGAACAGACCACATTAGAACATATCACAATCAATCAACGCTACATCGGACTCGCCCGCAGCCTCCATCACAAAAGAACTAAATTAGTCGTCTCTGGTAACACAAACGCTCACATACGCAGAGCTGTCGTCGTGTGTGTTAGTGTACCGTGTACGTGTCGCAACACATAATTGTGTTGATCTATTGGCACATCGCGATCGGTACAGACTGACAGACATACATTGTAACAGACTGGTGACTGGCACGCAACAATAGATAAACATCTATCTATGAAATAATTTTAACAATAATTATCAATGCGGTAAGTACTTAGTACTATTTATAAGGCGCCTTTTACTTCAACCATTACACTTAACTGAATTACATTCACAAAAATAAAAAATATAAAATTTTAAAACAAAATTTTATGTACGATACGGGATTCGAACTCACGACCTCTCTGTGCGAGTGCTCTTCCAACTGGCCGAACGGTTAGGTCAGTTGGAAGAGCACTCGCCCGAAAGGCGAGAAGTCGTGGGATAGAGTCCCCCATCCTTCATACAATTTTGTTTTCAAATTTTATTTGTGTATTAATCCCAGAAGTGAGGGTTATCACTTTAAAAACATAATGAATTGAATTCACATATTAAACAAAATTTAAAGCTAGATCAGAAGATATTACATGGCAAAATACATTGTTTCAGAACAACTTTCCTACATCATACCATTCCTCTAAAAAGCTAACGAAAACACACAATTGCACACATGTCATAACCTATTCTGCTGCGGACGGACCCATTATTTACATCCAGCTGAGCACAAAGTTTAAGATATTTAGTTGTAACAAGTTGCGAGGCAATTATGTATTGCATTGGAAATATTTTGCAATTTCATTATGAAGCAAGTGTCAGAGGTCTTACTCCAACTAATAATCTACCAAACTGAACGCTATTAGTATAGCAATAGAGACCACATTCACGTGGCGTCACAGTGCTGTCGCGACTGTGATTGTGCCACGAGATTACAATCCTTTAATGGTTAGAGATAAGTGCTAGTTTGTATTGAAGCATGTGATAGAATCAAATGTGCGGGCGCGTCAAGTAACACAAAACGGCATCATTATGCACACTTATGCGTAACTAATTATAGAACAGCATCCATTTGCATTTGGCAAGTGACCCGCGAGCCGCGACCGCTGCCATCTAACTTTATTGCATTAATTGATTAAATGTTCGCGTAAGCTAAAAACAATTATTGATTTATGTTTTGCAACTCAGTAATTACGTTTCTCGCGTAACAATAATGACGCAAACATAATACGAAACACAAATATTTTATACAAGCATTAAAGTTTCGAAATACGCTAGTTCATATAGAGGTTCGGCAGTTGGGGGTTCTAGACTTAACCGAAAATATAATCTAACTAGTTAAAGCTAGGACTCCCTTAATTATTTGAGATTTTGACGAGATTTTACAAATAAACGAAAAATCCTATCATAGGAAAATTTTAATATGTATATATATTTTTAAAATTTTTTCTTTCCGTTGCCAAAACTGAAAACTCGATGACTGACGACACGAATCTACAACGATGCTTACTTTTAAAAAATTGGTAATTTGCTTGAGAGCTCCATCTTCCAGAAAAGCGAAAAGAATACTATTTCATAAAAAATATGCTTATTAATCCGTTACCAATGGCTTCTTATTTGGTTGTTTAATTGTTTTACTATTATCCAACATTTTATGGTTTTAGCTACTTAAGTTATATATATATATATATATATATATATAATATATAAGGTTTGTTAAGGATAAGAAATTATTTTTCAGCTGTTGATGCATTTGTCAGAGCACAAGTTAAATTTTAATATTTATTAAACAACACCGAACAAAACGAAAGAACAAGTGTGAAAATTTATAGAATTAGTTGTTATTTTGAGCAAATCCATAAACATCCAAATGTTCTCTCTTTCTCATTTACATCTCCTGAGGATGCCTCGTGTAGAGGCGAAACACGTGTCGAATTGATTGAAGATAAATATTAGCCGAATTTACATTCAGGTTTGCCTTTTGTTACGTTCGTCTCGACATAACTCTTGCGGAAGTGAACAGTTCATAAGGGTTATGTAACAGGTACGACTCCTAACGTTTACACCGCGAGCGAAATAATATATTTTAGCCGGTTCCAAGCTTTGATTATATCTTCAGGTTTGCGTTATAATGCATTATGTTTCGATATAGAAATTATGATTAATTGTAATGAATTGCATCACCCACTCAGACAGCCACAATAGGATATTCAAAGCCCGCAGATATTGGTCGGAGCGCTGGTTGGCGATACAATCTCTCGCGTGGGGCGGGCGGGTCCCAGCAGTGGGATACAATGAGTGGTTGAGCAACCGCGATCAAGTGGGACCCGCCGCGGCCGCCGTGAGAGATATCGCTGGGCTGGTCCTTCACTATCGAATGTTCGAGACGCCTCATGTTACTCCACTAAAGGGTAGAAGTCCCCAATACCGTAACAACTACCAAGTTGCCAATATTTGTTATATATACATCTGAAGTCTTATATCGGTATATATGATCATTTCAACATTAAGCGATTTATCTTGTTTCCAATATATTATATATGTTTGCTGACCTTTCGTTGCTCTCAAACACTGGTATCAAACGATTGCGCGTTATGTTTCGCAATAATTGTAAAGCGCAAGGTTGTTAACTAATGGATTACTACAGAACATGAGGCGTCTCGAACATTCGATAGTGAAGGACCAGCCCAGCGATATCTCTCACGGCGGCCGCGGCGGGTCCCACTTGATCGCGGTTGCTCAACCACTCATTGTATCCCACTGCTGGGACCCGCCCGCCCCACGCGAGAGATTGTATCGCCAACCAGCGCTCCGACCAATATCTGCGGGCTTTGAATATCCTATTGTGGCTGTCTGAGTGGGTGATGCAATTCATTACAATTAATCATAATTTCTATATCGAAACATAATGCATTATAACGCAAACCTGAAGATATAATCAAAGCTTGGAACCGGCTAAAATATATTATTTCGCTCGCGGTGTAAACGTTAGGAGTCGTACCTGTTACATAACCCTTATGAACTGTTCACTTCCGCAAGAGTTATGTCGAGACGAACGTAACAAAAGGCAAACCTGAATGTAAATTCGGCTAATATTTATCTTCAATCAATTCGACACGTGTTTCGCCTCTACACGAGGCATCCTCAGGAGATGTAAATGAGAAAGAGAGAACATTTGGATGTTTATGGATTTGCTCAAAATAACAACTAATTCTATAAATTTTCACACTTGTTCTTTCGTTTTGTTCGGTGTTGTTTAATAAATATTAAAATTTAACTTGTGCTCTGACAAATGCATCAACAGCTGAAAAATAATTTCTTATCCTTAACAAACCTTATATATTATATATATATATATATATATATATAACTTAAGTAGCTAAAACCATAAAATGTTGGATAATAGTAAAACAATTAAACAACCAAATAAGAAGCCATTGGTAACGGATTAATAAGCATATTTTTTATGAAATAGTATTCTTTTCGCTTTTCTGGAAGATGGAGCTCTCAAGCAAATTACCAATTTTTTTAAAAGTAAGCATCGTTGTAGATTCGTGTCGTCAGTCATCGAGTTTTCAGTTTTGGCAACGGAAAGAAAAAATTTTAAAAATATATATACATATTAAAATTTTCCTATGATAGGATTTTTCGTTTATTTGTAAAATCTCGTCAAAATCTCAAATAATTAAGGGAGTCCTAGCTTTAACTAGTTAGATTATATTTTCGGTTAAGTCTAGAACCCCCAACTGCCGAACCTCTATATGAACTAGCGTATTTCGAAACTTTAATGCTTGTATAAAATATTTGTGTTTCGTATTATGTTTGCGTCATTATTGTTACGCGAGAAACGTAATTACTGAGTTGCAAAACATAAATCAATAATTGTTTTTAGCTTACGCGAACATTTAATCAATTAATGCAATAAAGTTAGATGGCAGCGGTCGCGGCTCGCGGGTCACTTGCCAAATGCAAATGGATGCTGTTCTATAATTAGTTACGCATAAGTGTGCATAATGATGCCGTTTTGTGTTACTTGACGCGCCCGCACATTTGATTCTATCACATGCTTCAATACAAACTAGCACTTATCTCTAACCATTAAAGGATTGTAATCTCGTGGCACAATCACAGTCGCGACAGCACTGTGACGCCACGTGAATGTGGTCTCTATTGCTATACTAATAGCGTTCAGTTTGGTAGATTATTAGTTGGAGTAAGACCTCTGACACTTGCTTCATAATGAAATTGCAAAATATTTCCAATGCAATACATAATTGCCTCGCAACTTGTTACAACTAAATATCTTAAACTTTGTGCTCAGCTGGATGTAAATAATGGGTCCGTCCGCAGCAGAATAGGTTATGACATGTGTGCAATTGTGTGTTTTCGTTAGCTTTTTAGAGGAATGGTATGATGTAGGAAAGTTGTTCTGAAACAATGTATTTTGCCATGTAATATCTTCTGATAAGCCACAATAGGATATTCAAAGCCCGCAGATATTGGTCGGAGCGCTGGTTGGCGATACAATCTCTCGCGTGGGGCGGGCGGGTCCCAGCAGTGGGATACAATGAGTGGTTGAGCAACCGCGATCAAGTGGGACCCGCCGCGGCCGCCGTGAGAGATATCGCTGTGCTGGTCCTTCACTATCGAATGTTCGAGACGCCTCATGTTCTGTAGTAATCCATTAGTTAACAACCTTGCGCTTTACAATTATTGCGAAACATAACGCGCAATCGTTTGATACCAGTGTTTGAGAGCAACGAAAGGTCAGCAAACATATATAATATATTGGAAACAAGATAAATCGCTTAATGTTGAAATGATCATATATACCGATATAAGACTTCAGATGTATATATAACAAATATTGGCAACTTGGTAGTTGTTACGGTATTGGGGACTTCTACCCTTTAGTGGAGTAACTAAAGGGTAAAAAACCCCCATACCAGTCCCCAACTTATGATGTTTCAACGCGTTATTATAATTAACAAAAGAATGTCAAACATATAATACGAATAATTATCAAAATTATTTCACTTTGTAATCACAACTCCGGAAACGATTTAATGATATCGATTCTGCCTTTTCTAAGAATTTGACTATTACCTTGAGAACTTCATCTTCCAAATTACATACCAAATCTATAACGATGAAAATTATGATGTTAGATACAAGAAGTTGAAGTATTCATTCGTGTCTGTCTACCTGATCATAATATAAACATATCAGGGTGGAGTGACTCGATCGCCCAACAATAATTATACAAGTCAGCTTTAAGACTCAATATAATACCATCACAGAGACAAACAAAACGATCTCGTATTCAGTAGCCGTCCAACAGAGAGCTGCTGCAGTAGGTACCCCCCCCCCCCTCTTCACCCCTCTCACGCCTCGCCTCGCTTGAGATGAATTAACCGCGAAACGAGACATTTTCGCTGACTTTACACTAATTTACACTCATCCTGTTCCATTTCTATCCCACTTTATAGCGAGTTTAATTTTATTGAGCGCGAGGAAATTAAACGTGTAACTCATAAATATATTTAACGAGCCGCCACGTCCGCGTGTGCGTGGCTGTATGTTTGTATCTGTGTACTATATATACAATACTATGATGACACAAAATTAAAACTATCATCACGTGGAAGCGTACCAAGAATACTGGCAGCATATTCGCGCTGGATTGCTATATAGCTTATTGAGGTTCGAAGATAGTATTTTGAACATTCACCGCGCCTCTGGGCCCCAAGTGCCAAGTGTGTCAACACCAAACGACAAAAAGATTATGACTTACTGAGACCACTGAACATAATTGCGACGTTTGCTGTCTTCGGCAGTCAAAGCAGCAGCCCCAGCACCAACTGACGAACTTAGACAAGAGCCAGAGAACGCGTCCCAAACCGGCGCCTATCCCGTGCCCAAGCCACCAGGGTCATTCCATGTATGTTAAATATTGCTTTTAACGTCATACAAATAGTTACCTATCAAGCAAAACAACTTTATTCATTTTCCACTTTGAAGAACTTCGCTGTTTGTACATAAATGCGAGTGTTAAGTGATAGCAACTAGCCAGATTTTCCCAGTTTCCTGGATTTTCCCCCACAAACCCTAATGTATTAGTTGTAAGCATAATAAAGTTTTATCCCCCGACACGTAAAAAGGCATAAAAGGCATTTATTTTCTCAAAATTGAATCTTTTAGAATTTATTTTTGATTTCTAATATACTACGACTACCTCTTCGGAAACAAATGGCACTCTGAGAGAGAAGAAACGGCGCAAGAAATCTCCGAGCATTCTTTTTTTTTTACGCTCTTTTTAATGAAATATACAATATTGTACTGTCATTGCTATTGCTACAATATAATCATAATCTACTTAGATAGTGTTATACGAATAAGTTTCTGAGACCTACATATTATATAAGGATTAATTATTGTAAATTTTCACAATAAGTAGATTATAAGTAATTGTGTACATATTTTAATATAGAAATTTGAATTATTTTTCTCACTTAGGCGAATTTAAACATCACATTCAACGCGCAACGTTATTTAAAATTCCTCTCACAATAATTGTGATCAGAGCATCTCTTAAATAATCGAACAATTTGAACGTTAACGATATTCGCAATACATGAATTTATTTAGCAGCCATTGAAAATGAAAAAGCGGCCAAGTGCGAGTCGGACTCGCCCATGAAGGGTTCCGTAGCAGCAAGTAACATGTATAAAAGTTCTTGTAGTTCGTTGTAACGTTTTATGACATATAAAAAAAATGAGTTTAAATTCTAAGTATGGGGATCCCGCAAATTTTTTTTTTTTTCAATTTATGTCTGAAAATGTTAACGCGGTTCACAGAATACATCTACTTACCAAGTATCAACAGTATAGTTCTTATAGTTTTGGAAAAAAAGTGGCCGTGATATACACGGACAGGCAGACAGACATGACGAATCTATAAGGGTTCCGTTTTGTGCCATTTGGATACAGAGCCCTAAAAAGTAACCAACGATTTAAAAACATATCAAATATTTTTTATGTCTGTAAATAACCATTCATTCAAACTGTTTCATAATTGTATTCAAGAATATATGATGAGACTCAAGAATTAATCAGAGAGTGGTAAGTGAAGAGGACCTTGGAAGTAGTCATGACAGCAACGCGGAACAATGGCGTCCGCGGGCTGTGCCGGTTGCAATGGCTCCCGTGGCTGCGGGTTAATACTTAATGAACACACTCCGCCATGCAAGGGTGTCCAACACTAACATCTATTAACAGAGGCGTAGCGTGCCTTGGCGGGGCCCCGTATAAAAATTATGAAGGGTTAAGATTACTCACAAAAAGAAATCATCATCATCATCCGAAAGACGTCCACTGCTGGACAAAGGCCTCCCCAAAAGATTTCCACGACGATCTGTCCTGCGCTGCACTCATCCAACGTATGCCGGCGATATTGACCAGATCGTCCGGTCGGTCCATCTTGTGGGGGGCCTACCAACACTGCGTCTTTCGTTAGATGGTCGCCATTCGAGGACTTTACTGCCCCAACGGCCATCTGTCCGTCGAACTCTGTGCCCTACCCACTGCCACTTCAGTTTCGCAATCATTTGGACTATGTCGGTTACTTTGGTTCTCCTACGGATCTATTCATTTCTGATTCGATCTCGCAGGGAAACTCCGAACGTAACCCTCTCCATTACCTACTCTCCATTGAAAAAAAATGTTTGCTTAAAATTATAAGAAATATTTATATATAATCTATCTGTCACATTTTCAAAATTTTTAAAAACAATCCAAATTAAATATACACTTTCCATGTCTTTTTTTAGGCAGGCAGCAAATGTTTTTATTAATTTTTGTTTACGCACGTCGGGGGCCCCGTAGATACGGCGGTAGCTACGCCCCTGTCTATTGACCCACACTGGTTCCTGTGGAACCTGGTTCACTGTAACGGTAAAAAATAAGTGTAGCGGTAACAATAATCAATATACATATTTAATATAATTAAGAAGGTATTCTTATGTCCTCATAACTTTCTCATGTTGTCTATTTCGTATTGTTTCCAAATGAAATATTTATTTATTAAGTAAGATTTGCGAACGGTTCGTCGAGCCATAGGGTAGTCGAGGCATACCTCAGGACGTGTTGTCTCGCAAAAATCTGCGTGCCAGATTTTGCGGATTTAATTAACACTAAAGAAAACTTAAATCACTTCTATAATTATGGATTTCCGCTAGGTAACGCCTAATTCAATATTTTTTTTTATTGTTATTTTTATTTAATGTTACCTAATCATAATAATTAATGTAACTTTAGTATAAAATTGGTTATGGACGGTTGTTTCTGTCTGAAATAAAATATTTTTTTGTTTATTATGTATTTTTTATATATTGTCGTGCTTTACACTGACGTATATAGTATTTATAAAATTGATATGCGGAAGTCGAACCTGCAATTGCACCTGAATTCTCCGGAGATAACGCTATCGGCTGTCTTCCGCAACTGGTGCACCCCCCGCCAAGCCCATCTTACGAAGCCATATCGTTGATAAATCTTGACAAGATTGTACGCTTAGATCATAAATACGAATAGATAGACTATGACAGCTGTGAAAACGTCGAAAAAAAATGGAGTTTAGAACTAACCTCTATTTTAATCAATGCACGCACACTAAAATATTAAACCTGGCCTGTTTTATATCGGTTGTCTAACAGCAAGAGTCTTTTTAAACGTAAAAATTATCTAAGATTGTTCGACTGACTGACTGCCCAGTCGTGAAAAATTGAATCAACTAGATAGAATCAACAAATAGATTAGAATAATGACTAATTATTTACAATTTTTATTATTAATGTGTCGTATTAAGATGTTAAAAAGACGAGGTCATCATGACGTGACGCCATATAACTGCAGAGCTGTTCGCTGTCAGCACGCGATATTCGACACACGACACTCGAGTCTCGTCGACACGACGCGGTGTCGGTGAGCAACAAGACAACACCATCAAACGAACGCGTCAATCATCAGCACAATCCGAACTCCGGCGACACTGACGCACAGACGCACACACAGCACCTCTCATTACTCGGAGATATTGACGCCAAGTACAAAACAAACACCCCGACTGAGGATATTGAAGGAGTTTGTTTGTTAAAGGCGGTGCCATTCCTTCCATCATCTCTGACAGCGTGTAACCTTCAAAGATTGAAGAAATGCCTTTTGGTTAGTCTTCTACACGTGTCACCAATCGACGGAACACTATAAGAGACTATTGACAATGGCACTAAATCTCAATCAGACATTGCCCCACTTGTACAAGTTATGGGGTCATGAAACACTTGTAACGAAAAATTGATAGTCGGGACTGAGCCGTTAGACGTCGGGGTCCTCCCCAACGATCACGAAATGAATTAGGTACCGCCCGACCCTCGGGCACTCTCTGCCCCGGAGTGCTGAGTGACACACATTGGAACATCGAAGAATAATCGTAAAATCAATTGAACGACCAATAACGTCGGAGCCTCGGCCAGCGCCTCTCAAACTTCAACCGCAATAATATCATTAACGAAGCTATTTTGACGAGAATGTAATTCAAACTTGCGTACATGTTACTTTTTTGGAGAAACAAGCAATTTATTACATTATTAATAACCACCGCTTTTCACTCTTAGGCTGATATCAATAGCGCGTCCTTAGACTTTGCTCAGACTTTACTTACGTAAAACTTAGCTGAGTGTGATAAAACGCCAACTTGACTTTTGCATTGGGCTGTCTTAGCTTCGGATTGGTATTATTTCAACAGTCAAATGACTATAAAAACGAAATCAAAGATGAATATGCTACACTCAGCTAAGTTTTACTTAAGGAAAGTCTGAGCAAAGTCTAATTAGTACGCTTTATAGATCTCAGCCTTAGACCCTCACCAGTCACTACAGCCAGTCGTCAGATTCCTGCTTCCTGTCAAAATCTATAACTGTCCGGTGCATAAATACTAGACCAAGTCTCTATCTCGATATGTCAACATGGTGTTGACAGCTATATATTTCTTGCTACCACCAAGAGTTACGTATAAAGACTACTAAAAACTGAAGTTTAAATAAAACAATTTTAAAGGATTAAAACGCGTGTTATTGTAACTGTGTTCTTAAATTAGATTTTCGCGTAAAACGTTAACCCGACGTTACACGACCTTTCCAGATGGACTGCTGAAGTGTGGACCGCTACAATAATATTAACGTTAAAACCTTAGCGTCACACGTTTGTGTAGGTCTAGTAGTTTATAGTCTATGGTCCTTCATAATCATATAAATCAAGATTGAATCGAAGCATGAGAACAATTTAAATGCAGCGAACAGTTTGAGAAGCGCACACACACACACAGTTGTCTATGAAAGAACAGAGGTATAAACACAGACGCACTCACGCACACGATTTGATAATGATTTCAATTGAACATTGATTCGATGCTCTCTTGAAGCAATAATCTTTTAATAATGAGGAATCCGTGCACACACACATACAGACAGACACACAGGGCGATGATTTGTGTCGAGTTCGTAACATATAATATAATGTACGACTTTATTGACATATCCGAGTAGGAGTCATTAAGAAGATAAATCATATTGATAAACTTATTAATCGAATGTCTGTATTAATAGCAATCACTAAATGTTATTTATGAACACACACACATAGTTATATGCAAATTCAACCTGTCCAACATAATATATATAACATAAATGACTTTCTCAATAACTACAGATTGGGAATGGAGCGACTGCCCTCCGGCTATTAAATTATAAGTTTAATTGTACAATATTACTTTGTAAACATATTGTTTTTGATGAAAAAAAAAAGCCCGCTGAGTTTGTTGCGCCCATTCTTTTTAGGTCTGAGGCATTCATTTTTGAATGGGTGGTAGTTTTTGATTTTCAATAAGTGATGTCGCATCCTATTTTGAATAAAAAATATGTGAATTTGAATATAATAGGACATTCTGGGGCAATGCTTCCAAGTAGATACTGCATTGCTGAAAAGCGCGTTAATGGTGTTACAATACAACAAGCTTACTGGATTTTGTCTATGTGACATATTTAAGAAACAACTCCTGCTCACAACCGTTCGTTATCTTTGACAGATCTGGGTGAAGCGGGATAATTGACTCGACGACAGGATATCACTCAAGTGTGACACGCCGCCGACGGACGAACCCTTGCAGAGAACATTTGACTATTATCCAAGATACATGTTTCAGTTCAGGAGAACCAAAGTCTCCGACACAGCCCAAATGATTGCGAAACTGAAGTGGCAGAGGGCAGGGCACATAGTTCAATGGACAGATGGCCGGTTGGGCAGTTAAATCTCCGAATCGAAGCTCATTGTCGCTCAGCGGGCAATGGAGAGGGCTGTGCTCGGAGTTTCCCTACGAGATCGAATCAGAAATGAGGAGATCCGTAGGGAAACCAAAGTCACCAACAAAGCCTAAATGATTGCGAAACTGAAGTGGCAGGGGGCAAGGCACGTAGCTCCACAGACAGATGGCCGTTGGGGCAGTAAGGTCCTCGAATGGCAACCACGTACCGGGAGACGTAGTGTTGGTAGGCCCCCCACAAGATGGACCGATGATCTGGTCAAGATCGCCAGATTAGGTTGGATGAGGGCAGCGCAGGACCGATCGTTGATCTGAGATCTTTTTGGGAAGCCTTTGTCCAGCAGTCATCCAGAGGACTTCTTCCGACTGATAATGATGACGATGATGTTTTATCTCACTTATTAAATCTTCCAATAACGTTCAGTAATTCACAAAACATGAAGACATAGTATATATACCTACCTACCCGATACTTACTGGACAAGTATAGTGGACCCGACACGCTAGTACGTTGCAGCGCACACTACCAACAGATGAGAGGATAAATGACGTGCGCTTTACAAAGTAATGATTATCTAATGAGGCGGCATTATTTGGGAACAACACTCATTAATATGGAGGACAGCCATGGCGGGCCGTTTGTGTTTGTCTATGGGATACGTGTTGACGTGATTTTTTATTTATAAGAGGTTTTACTTTCATAACACGCGATAACTTTTGAAGTAGGTATAATGAATGACGCACGGGAGTGTGATCTATACTACTAACCAGATCCTTTACGTTACTCATTACTCACCCACCATCCAGTGAGCCCGTGCCCGAGCATTGAGATTTTCAAAAGATGACCTTATACTAGATAGGTACAGTTTTGGGTAGAGACGACAACACTATTATCGTCAGAATAGGTAAGACTCACGCGATAGAAAGAGAGGCAGTTTCTAGGTGAATAAAAATGTGCGATTTGAATTACACCTTATTATGTATGTATGGCCGAAAGAGACCCCTTTACTCACCCACACTTGCAGTGAGCCCGATTTTCGTGCCTCAAAGGCGATTATAACAATGAATGTTCAACAAAAGGCCAGCAATTTCGCCGAACTCTTTAATCCGATTTCACAAAATCATATTTGATTTCATCAAATTGAACCAGCCTCACCATTGGCCACTCACAAAATTGGACAAATCAATTATTCGACAACAAAGTGCACAACACAAAAACTGTATAATATTAATTATCGTCGCGATATGAATAATTCATGGCTGCACACACCTTTGTCGCGCTGACTGCACTGTTATATTCATAATTAACTGTTATTTGAGCCAAAATGGAGCGTCATAATATAGGTAGCTAAAATTGGCTAGCTTATTGCAATTGGTGTATTGGAATTGAAAACCATTATTGGCTTTACTCGTTTGTCGTATGTTGTGAATATTTCTAGCTCAGGTTTGGTTAACTTGTTAACTTGACGCGCGAGTACTTTTGGCGTAGTTCAGGTCACTAAGGTCCGTAATCCAGAAGGTGACTCAACAAGTTGTCCGCTCAGCCTCATTAATGCACAGCTTTGAAGACAGAGACAACAGTACACTTGATCGCGGATTATGTAGTGACACGGGTCGAGTACGGACGGCGGAGGTCTGAGCAAAGATGTGGGCACTTTTCGTCGCGGAGGATAAAGCGGACTTCACATGATATAAACCAAATTGACGAAACCTTTCTGCCAGATGGTATACAGTCGGATTTGGACTTTTCTTGTAAATACCTCTGACTCATATATAAGTTTTCGTACTTTTTACGTTAGATATATATTATAACATAGAAGATTTCAAAATGTAGCTTGGAATTTTGCATACTGTAGTCAGGTAGTGCGAACGTTCGCACTGGTCTCTCCACACAAGTTAGATGTTTACCATAGCTATTAGTTTCAATGACATGCTGCACTTTATTTAAAATAAGTATTCCTTTAAAACCTAATACATGGTAACTTATATTTTAATTACTATCTATCTATCTTATATATATATTAGCTGACCCGACAGACGTTGTTCTGTATATAATAAATAAAATAATGTTTCTAATGAATTTGTCAATAATATATTATGATAGCATCAAGAATGTTTTCGTAAAATATGGCACCCTGTTGTTGTAATGAAATTGTTTCTGCTGTCAAACCGAGAATAGAATTAGAATCATTTCCAATCCCAAAAACTAAAGAGCGTAAAGATCTTGTTGTTGAGACCAATTGTGTCAATTTTACTTTGCCTCCAGCACAACATAATCCAGAAGATTCATCACTGTATTTTAACACCTTACATTATTTATAAATTATTGTCTTTCCCCAATTGTTATCGATTTTTCGGCTCAATAATAAACTTAAGATTTATCAATCTACATAAATAATCTGATAGATAATTAACAACTGTAGTTAATCTACCAACTATAGTTAGCCAAAATTCAGTTTATATTTTACCTCCTGAGAAAGTTAGAAAGATATAAAAATTCTAATTAGTTTGATTTCTGAACGACGCGACGGGGGGACTCATCAAAGAAAAACAAAAAAAAATATTTTTATTTAATTCCGAGCATTTTCGTATTTATTCACCTTTTAAAACCTTTTCTGGACTTCCACAAATTATTCAAGACCAAAATTTGCCAAATTGGCCCAGCCGTACCCGAGTTTGAAACCTAACGAACAGCAATTCATTTTTATATATATAGATTATCAATAAAAACATCCTCTGATATATTTGATCGGGCGCCCGACACGTTTGGGCAATTCAAACGAACACTTTTTTATAATTTGAATAAAACACCATCTAGCGTTGCCAGTACATTAAAATAGGGGTCAAGGATTATATAGTTCTGTCAGTGTCGAACAGTAACCAACTAGACTCACAAGTCATCAGGCTCAAAATATGTCTGAAGCAAAACTCTACCTACGCGTCTATTACGCAGAGCTTTCGTTCAGTTGTGTTTCGACCGCGCTTTGAATACAACGACACGCAATGTTAAAATGTTTAATGAAAAACTGTCCAAATAACAGCATATCCAAGCTTAAAAAGAATGGAGTGTCGTATTTCAGGTAAGTGCCCCTTTAAATTAACAAAATTATGTAACTTACTTGACGTTTTTAATCATTTTGCTAAATGATTTCATTTTAATTGCTAAAACAAAATACATCGCCGCGGAATGTCGATGTCTCCCTCATTTTTATTTTCTTTGAATCGATTATTACCTATAAATATCTAAACGTGCCGAATCTATTCCCGGATCAGTGAAACTTGTCCGAATAAACGAGGTTATATATAAAACAATTATTTTATACACAAATCTTAGCAAGGGCGAATGAATGAAAAAATAACAAATGATAAAACGTGAGGAGGAAGATTTGATTCACGTGTTCACAAAGGGATAAGGAATGTACCGTTTGTTTGTTTGAGAGGTACGACGTATTATTTAGTAACGAGCCGGCCGCCGAGATTAATGCCGATTATTAACGGGCTCGGACTCGCAGAGGCTTCGAGACGAGAATGCCTTCGGTAACGGGATCTTGAACACACGAGAGCTTGTGCAGTACCGAGTTTAATATAATCTAATGACGGAACTGTGCGCTCGAGCGGAATTTAATATATTACTATATATTATGATAAATATATGAAATTGAATAGATTTATTTGTTAATATTGACAATTAAATATTTGTATGCCGATATACTTAACTATCGGGGAATTATGCTTTGCAACTACCATCTAGGACTATGTAACATTTCATGCAAATCACTACACATTATCTGTCTGTCTGTTCGCGATAAACACAAAACCTACCGCACCAATTTTCTTAATTTGTAAAGTTTTTGTATACTTACATATTAACGATATATGTTGGAGGTGTCGGAAAAAAGCCATTAAACATTACCGATGGCTTTAGACTACATTATTCCCGAATAATTGAAACTTATTTTCAATTGACAGGGTCGGCCAGTAAATAATAAAATATGTCAATTCATTTCGTATGTGCTTCTCGTATGTAGTATGTAGTATGTAACAGCACAATGGTCTGCGCACAACGGCCCGCACAGCTCTCATTAATGACAGTCGCCGATAATAAAGCCACAAACCGCAATCCAGCTTTTATATGTAGTACATCTAAATATGGGCACAGAGGTACAGCATCTGTTGAAATATAATGAGGAGGCGACAAAAGGCGCTCACTATAATGCCGGCCGATCCACACTTTCGACATAGCCTATCACATTTTACCAGTGCAAGGCTCCTTTGCACAGCATACCGGCTGGATTATGGGTACAACAACGGCGCCTATTTCTGCCGTGAAGCAGCAACGTGTAAACATTACTGTGTTTCGGACTGAAGGGAAGTAGCTAGTGAAATTACTGGGCAAATGGGATTTAACATCTTATGCCTCTAGGTAACAAGCGCAATTGTAGTGCCGCTCAGAATTTTTGGGCTTTTCAAGAATCCTGAGCGGCACTGCATTGTAAGCTTAACTTAGTAAAAATTGCGGCGGCGCCCTGCCATCCATTAGTGACCATCAGCTGAACGTCCTGCTCGTCTCGTCCCATATTTTCATAAAAAAGTGTGTGTGTTCTTATGAATGCAGGCAAGAAGTTATACTACTTTGGGCTAACGAAGAAAAAATAATTAAAATGATTAATTCTTCGTGCTATTTTAGAAAGTTTTAGAAAGAACAATTTTGCAAAAATCTTGCAAAGATGGCTTTGACAATTAATTACTAAATAATGAATACGGCTGTATGGGCTTGAACCCTTCGCCTGTCCTAAGAATGGACCAAAAAAAATAACGAATGATGCAAACGTCACAAAATTTTTGCAACCAACTTCAACCTGTTACTTTTGTTTTACAGTGATGCGCGCGCGTTTTAAAATTTCACTCTCATAATTTTTTCATAACGCGCCTGAAGAAGTATAACTTCAAAAATAACCTTATTAAACATATTTATAAGGAGTCGAGTCACACTATCGCTCTATTCATAGTTCATCGGGTGACAGCGACACACTGGCGGGCCGCGGGGGGAAGAACCTCGCACTCTGGACAATACGTGCGCCGCGCGCGATCTATGGGGGCGAAATATATTTAATATCGTGTATATTGATTTATTACTGCCCCACGAGAACAGGGCTGTCGACCTAACAAAAAGTTATGTTAGAAAATTTTTTTGAGGTGAAAAACTTCTTAAGCGGCGTTGAGCACTTCTCTTGGGATGGGTATAAAATGTTAAACTCGCGTCAGGACACGTGGCCTGGTCGAAAATTCGTAAGACGGTTAATTTGACTTGTCAAATTTTTCATAGCGATAGCGCAATAAATGAATATTGTATTTAACCACATAAATGCTAGTACTGTTATTCAGATAAAAAAAGCAATTCGTGCGAAATTATTCCCTCAGTATTCCAAAATGTTCAAGTTTTCACTTCTGCCGGCACTCACGGAGTTCAACCCGTTATTTTTATTTTGTTGCTATTTGAAGGATTAGCACATCATAATATTTGAAGCTCCTTCTAAAAACTTTTGAAAACTACGTTTTTCAATATTGTTTTAAAACCAATCATTAATCAAATATTACCCATGTAACTTATATTTAATGAAGCCATTATTAAAATATTGGAAGGCCAATGTGAAAGCTTCTTTCGTTTTATATCGCACCAACTTCACACAATCTCTCTGAGTCACATTTATAATGTATCGCAACTTCGTGCTTCTAGTGTTCGGTAATCAGTGTTTCTATCTGAATATTATAATTACCTTTTTTATTCTACCCCTCTACGACCTTTGAGGCTGGTAAAAGATTATTCTATTCTTACAAACCTCACTGCCACTACATTGGTTCCAGGTGCTTCGGGCCATTTTTTTTTTCAAAACAACCCCAATCAACGAGTGCCCTACGCGGTCTTCCGCGAGCGACTTGCCTTATATACATGATTCGACAATCTATCGTCACTCACTCGCTACACGTGTCCAAAACATTTCGGCATTTAGCCTTTCTGAATCCTTGTCACCACATCTTCTTCTTATTCTTCTTCTTCATCTTCGATTTATATCAATTAGTCTCGCCATACACATACTACGCAGAGATCCCATCTCAACTGCGTTCTCAATTCTCATCACCCAACTCTCACTTTTATAGGTGTGGGAAGCACTCCATAATAAGCCTCCAGTCGTGCCTCTTTTGGCACTGCATGGCCGGCTCCATTTACATTGTTTCTGCAGTCACTCTGCTTTCAATATCTCCTTCACATCTTCCGTCTCTTGTAAATATGCTACCCAAATATGCAAACAATTACGTAACTGTCAAATTAATAATGAATTTAATTTTATTTAATCAGAATAACTGTTTCAGGTTCACTATGGTATAATAATAAATTAGCATTAAATTATTAAAAGTTTTATATGTTTATATACGTATCGTGTGTGTGGTGTAGTGGGATTAGTGTGTACGTGGCAACCCTACGGCGCTTCCCGGCGTCCTCCGACGTTGCGCTACATTACGTTATTATTATAAATATCCCGTAATAAATATTATATTAGTTGTAGAATATTAAGCGTTTATTGTGAGCAAACGGAAGCTGTTGCAAACGCTTCAGTGTAATATTTTAATATATATAAATCCAGTGTCCTGATGTATGTTTCGAGTGAACTCCTAAACTAATGAACGGATTTTAATGGGGATTAATTCATGGAGTGTGGTTTAGTCCAACTTCAGAGATAGGATGGTTTTTATTTCGATTTGGGACCCATAATTATTTTATTTCCAATATTTGTATTGTGCGGACATATTTTCTTTGAGAGAATTTATTGACGCACGGTTTGACAGTTCTGCTGTGAAACAATTTTATTATAACAACAAGGAGCAAATTTTACGAAATATTTCCTTTAAAACAGTATTTTATTTATTGCTAGCTGACCGAGTAAACGTTGTATTGCCGATATTAAAATTGCGATACAAAAGTAACTGTTGATCGGAGATGGGTGAAAATTTGAAGTTGTATGTATCTTTTAATACTGACTCATAATAAAACAAAAAAAAAAATGGGCGTGGACTACACTTAACATTAAGGGGGATGAAAAATAGATGTTGACCGATTCTCAGACCTACCCAATATGCACTCAAAATTTCATGAGAATCGAATTAACTACAAACACCGCGACAGATTTTTTTATATATATTAGATGTACAGAACAATGTCAGCTAGTATATTATATTATATTCATACGTGGGTTATACTGAATGTTGCCGGTCTGGCCATTGAAAAACAATTACGGTATTTGAGAATTATAATATTTAGTTTGTCATTTGTCTCATTTGTTTGTTACATTGTGGCACCGTTTCGAAAATTGTGTGTAACGAAAGCGCAATGAATTTAAAACTAAATATCACTTCAAATATAACTTCACTGCGTATATCTCTTAGTTCTGCGTAATCCTGGTTCAGTAAATTAAGACCTGGATGTGGTCATCGGTGAGACAATTTTCATGAAGCTCGCCCGGCGACTGCTGTTTCAAAGATTAATATTTTTTTTATGATGCTATATTAAATTGGTGGTTAATTTCACAATATATAAAGGCATAAAAGGTATTTTTAATGAAATATACAATATTTTATTGTCAATTGCTATTGCTATAAAATAATCATAATCTAGTCTCAGGCTGTCCGATCAGTTAGATATTCAGCTGTGGAATAGTAGGATTTAACGACAGAGCTATTTTTTAAGAGAGAGAGCTGAGAGAGCTATTCTTAAGGTGTCTACTAGCCGCCCTTTCCTTTTCGTACCAACATTTTCTATGAATCATGCAAAGTACTAACAGTTCGACAGTTATTTTAACGAGCATAGTACTGAAGCAGTACGAAGACCTTCCCTACAGCACTTAACTTACGCAAAGATTAAAGGCATAAAGGCATATAGGCATTTATTTTCTCAAAATTTATTCCTTTAGAATTCTTTTTGATGTCATTTCTAATAACTACTAGATACTACTACCGCTTCGGAAACAAATGGCGCTCTGAGAGAGAAGAAGCGGCGCAAGAAATTCTCCCAGCATTTTTTTTTTTGCGCTCTTTTCAATAAATTTGTATTGTTAATAACGTTGATATTGTTTGTCCTCTAAAAACAAAAACAAACTTTAGTTTTTACATCAAAGTTTAATATATTCCTAGAACCGTATCTTTACAATAAACTAGACGCAATAGCAATTATCTATCCCCTACATTAAATTCATTGTAAGAAGGCACTTCATGAAGCACATCAAAATATGTCCTATGAAGAAACTGAAAAATTACTAATAGTGTTAAAATAAACATTATCTATATTTTATTTGTATTAGTTAATAGTCATTACTTTTAAGACATTGTTTACTCATATACTTAACCTGTAGATTAATTTATACTTTATTAAGTTTCTCTTTTTTGTGAAAATTTAGTTTTAATATAAGCTTTTTACGCCTGAACACAGGTTTAGCTATTTCAGGCACAGTGTTAACTAGCTTTTAAGTAAAACTTGTATTATTATTCTTATTTTGTAATTTAATAAATGTCTTAATAAATAAATTGAATATTGAAATTGAAAAAATTATGAAAATATTATATTTTTTTTAAGATAAATACCTGGCTGGGATTTTATTATAAAAGTGTATACATTTAACACTTAAAGCTATTATGTATGTTATGAAGCCTACTAGAATTAGTTGCAAGCAATCCCTTATTTCTAGTGTTATAATAATGAAAATCACTATTAAAAGCAAAAAGGTGCCGACTTTTGTGAACTTATATTAAATTTTAATAAATGCACTGACAATGAACAGTCATAATATTTATTTCTTTAATTTTTTCATTGAGAGACTGTCTAGATTATACTATAGATAGATACTTATTCATGAGACAAGTTACAATTGAAATGATTGTTAATGTACCGGTGTCATATTTGTACGTTAAACCTGCGCCCGTCGCGGTCGTTCTTGACGTACAGATAAAGCGTTGGAGCTCCTCTGTCTGTTTTATTACAGAAAATGTAAAACAAATATTATTTATATAACATTTAGTTTTATTAAGTTAAGCGACGACACGATGACTAAATAAAATACTGTACAATCTTAATATATATAAATTACGTGACACGTTGTTTGTCCGCGATGGACTCCTAAACTAATGAACGGATTTTAATGGGGATTACTTCATGGAGAGCAGTTTTCTCTAACTTGAGAGATAGGATAGTTTTTATTTTGATGTGGGACCCATAATTATTTTTATTTTCAATATTTGTTTTGTATTGACATTTTTTTTTTTATGGAATAGGAGGACAAACGAGCGTACGGGTCACCTGGTGTTAAGTGATCACCGCCGCCCACACTCTCCTGCAACACCAGAGGAATCACAAAAGCGTTGCCGGCCTTTAAGGAAGGTGTACGCGCTTTTCTTGAAGGTACCCATTTCGTATCGTCCCGGAAACACCGCACAAGGAAGCTCATTCCACAGCTTCGTGGTACGAGCAAGAAAGCTCCTTGAAAACCGCACTGTGGAGGACCGCCACACATCCAGATGGTGGGGATGATATCGTAACTTGTGGCGTGTCGTGCGAAGGTGAAATTTGGCGGCAGGAATCAGGTTGAACAGCTCTTCGGAACACTCCCCGTGATAAATGCGGTAGAAGACACACAATGAGGCGACGTCTCTACGCAACGCCAAGTGATCCAGCCGTTCACAGAGTACTGGGTCCCCGACAATTCGAGCTGCTCTACGTTGCACGCGGTCAAATGGATCGAGCTGATACTGGGGTGCGCCAGACCAGAGATGACAGCAATACTCCATGTAAGGCCGGACCTGCGCTTTGTAGAGCGCTAGAATGTGGGCCGGCTTGAAGTATTGCCGTGCTCTATTTATGACGCCCAGTTTCTTTGAAGTCAGTTTGGCTTTGCCCTCCAGATGGCCACGGAATTGGCAATTGCTAGAGATTTCGAGACCCAGTATTCCGATACTAGGCGAGGCTTTAAGGGAAGTGTTCTCGAAGACCGGTGATACGGCAAATGGGGTTTTTTAGTGGTAAACGCGCAAACTATTTTCTATGACAGAATTTAGCGACGCACGGTTTGACAGCTCTGCTGTGAAACAATTTCATTATTACAACAGGGAGCATTTTATACGAAATATTTCTTGATATTTTGAAATATTATTGGCAAATTCCTATAAACAGTATCTTTTTTATTATCTACAGAACAACGTCTGTCGAGTCAGCTAGTATATATATATAATATAAGAAAAGTCGCGAGGGACGGGCGCGGCCCAACATTCGCATAATTAATCTAAGTTTATGTTAACCCTAAAGACCTCGGAGAGTTTAATCTTTAATTAAACAAGTAAACTCCACTCCACTTGATTTATTTACTTTTTAATTACAAAGAGCGCGGAGGAGCTACACAATGGATTTATATTTGGTGGAACCACTCGGGAACCGGTCTCTGCCGACGGCGACGTGCCGGGACGAGATAACAATACTGTAACTTATACATATATAGGTATATCAAGGAGCAGAAGGCCTACCATAAACTTTTAATTAGAGATTCAATTTCGATGCAGTTCAGTTTATGTACCTAAGCTTTATCGCTAAGATTCGTACCATGAAGTGCCTATAACTGAATGGCGTATGAATCTCTTATGTAAGAATGAAGGAAGGAATTTGTCTGTGGTGTGAGAAAGAGATGACGCTGTACAGTACTTGCATTAGTCTGTCTCTTTTACTGGAACCATATGCATTGCGTTTCGAAACTTATAATGAAATGATTTTAGCGGTTTTTTTACTGCTATTCAAGTTCATTCTGATCATGAATCATCAAACGCTAAAGGGATAAAAAGCATTTATTTTCTTAAAATTGATTCCTTTTTTGATGTTATTTCTACCGCTATAGCACCTCTTCGAAAACAAATGGCGCTATGAGCTATAATGAGTTATTAGCTTGCCGGCCATTTTGCTTACTCCTCATTATATATAATATATATACATACTAGCTGACCCGACAGACGTTGTTAGATAATAAAAAAAATACTGTTTTATAGGCATTTGCCAATAATATTTCAAAACATCAAGAATTATATCGTAAAAAATGCTCCCTGTTGTTATATTGAAATTGTTTTACAGTGGAACTGTCAAACCGTGCGTCACTAAATTCTCTCATAGAAAATATGTCCATACAAAACAAATATTGAAAATAGAAATAATTATGGGTCCCAAATCGAAATAAAAACTATCCTATCTCTCAAGTTAGACTAAACTGCACTCCATGAAGTAATCCCCATTAAAATCCGTTTATTAGTTTAGGAGTCCATCGTGGACAAACAACGTGTCACGTAATTTATATATATATTAAGAAGATATGTAATGAGAATAAAATATATGACATTTCCACTCATTTACACATATCTCTGGAACTATAAGGCGTAGGGACTTGGAATTTGGTAGGAATATCCCTTACGCCGTGTAGCTAAGAACGAAGACTTTTCTTTATTATGAATAGATAATGTCTGTCGGGTCAGCTAATATATATATATATATCGAGAGCGTATAACTAAACCCTACAAGAAGTTGTGAAGTTTATGTAATCTTCGGGTCTGAAATGAGAGAAATGCATATTGCACAACGATACAAATATCAAAGTTATTTACCGAGGACGAGTAAGTACAGCTTGATACCAAATACAACGAACCAACCGCTCATGCAGTATATTATGTTTATTATATAAGGGAAAATAAGGGCTAACTTCTATAGGAAAAGATTGCGTGATTTTTAGCATATTCTATATATTCGGATCTACATGGATGCATGCCGCGTTTAGTGGATAATACTGCAGCACAAATGTAAGTAATTTTAAAATGTTACCCACTTTTCTACCAGTGGGAGGCTCCTTTGCACAGAATGCCGGCTAGAATATGGGTACCACAACGGCGTCCTAAT
This sequence comes from Leptidea sinapis, assembly GCF_905404315.1. NCBI lineage: Eukaryota > Metazoa > Arthropoda > Insecta > Lepidoptera > Pieridae > Leptidea > Leptidea sinapis. Next base: position 3,698,295 of record NC_066297.1, read on the forward strand.
TTCCGCAGTGAAGCTGTAATGTGTAAGCATTATTGTGTTTCGGTCTGAAGGGCGCCTTAGCTAGTGGAATTACTGGGCAAATGAGACTTCACATCTTGTGTCTTAAATAAGGTGACGAGCGCAATTGTAGTGCCGCTCAGAGTTTTTGGGTTTTTCAAGAATCCTCAGCGGCACTGCATTGTAATGGGCAGGGCGTATCAATTACCATTTACCGAACGTCCTACTGGTCTCGTTCCCTACTGTCATTAAAAAAAACCCGTCTGTGAGTCTAACAAGAATTCGTGATGTGCACCAGCCGCGTCAAGAAACGTACGTTCATACTTAAAACTGATTACTGACACAATAGATTTCCGTACAAAGTTGAAGTATGTATATATGTAACAAAATAATCTCAACGAAAATGTTTATTCTGATACAACAAGTACCCGAGAGCTCATAAGCGGTTCATACGTAAATATTTTATGACATGCACAGAGTAACTACACGGCAGAGAAGACATTATAATATCGTCGATTTCAAGATTCAAAATATTAATTTCAATTAGACAGTGACACGCACTTTTGAATGCCACAAATTATAAAAAAAATATATTTAAATCAATCAATTAAATTTAATTAATTTTTCTTAAATCACATTACCTAGTCATTTCCGATAGCGGTCTAAGGAAAAGTCCCGATTATAATTTCGAAGGGTCTCGCTGTTTGACTGAGTTACAGATACAGAAGGTAGTCGTTTAAGAAATGGCACTGTTCATATGTACCTTGGTGTGTCACCTTAACCATCGACAGAATTGACAAGACTTATGTCTGTGGATCATAATTTTTAAGTTTATAATACCATTAGGTTATTAGCATTTATGCATTGAAATGTAAAAAAGATGTACATACAATTTAAACATAAAATATCAAAGAGATAATCAAATCAGTAATGAAAATAAAATTACATCAATCCTATAAATGTCTATACTTAGTTATTTGACCGATGTTCTTAACATATTCTTATTATTTTAGAGCGATACTAAAAGATCCCTAGATAATTCATAAAAACTGTTCAAATTACAGGTAAATTGCTGCCATGGAGTCCATGAATAAATAATATTTTTTAACACCGAAGGATAAATTCACAAAGTATCTCTATGTCCTATTGAAAAAAAAGAGAGTAGATTGAAATAAATTGCAAGTATCTGTGTGTCAGTTAGTCTGCGCATGTGTACCGTTAACTCATTCACACGCGCGTGTAATGTTGACTCTCGTAAATTGTTTACGAGTAATTCCTCGCCTGTATAATATATATCGGGTTCGTGCGCGTCTTTCCACAGATAACCTCTCTAATTACAAGTCAAGATCACGTCAGCTTTCCAAGTGACGCGTGTCCCCTGAGGTTCACTCGATTGTTTGTTTCTTTACTTTGACTTTGAAAACAAAACTTTTACAAAAAATAATAATATATCTACAGAATGAGAAATGAGAAGAAAATTCATTTTTTCATCACATTTCTGTTTTTTATCTATAAGACAGTGCCAAAAAAATTCACCAAAATACCCCTAACTTTTACAGTTGGAGCCCTGCTAATTATTACAATCTAGATAAAAATTGTACGAAAATTTATAAATTGTACACCAACACTATTTAACATGACATAGTTTTGTAAAGAAATCTGTATTATATTTGTAATAAATTAAAAATGCTTCTAATTCTGAATTATAACTATGGCAATCTTGTACGGGAGAGGTAACCTAGCTCCACTCGATTCCTCAAGGCCGTTGGTTCGGTCCCCAGCCTTAATGTGATCGTTGTCTTTTTGTAGAAATTTCACGAAGAATTAGAATAAAAATTTATTTCTGTATAGAGTACTGGAGCCCTAGAATAGTTATCTTAGTTGAATATTGATCAAACGAGCACGTTGCACTCTACTATTTAAAGATACTTCAACTTAAAAAGAGATACAGTACGGAGATAATTCAACATTACCCTCCACAGTGTACACAGATCCAGGGCTACGAGCGGGAAAATGTTCAACCAAACATTTGAATATCAAAGCGTTCGTTTAAATATCAAAGGGGAAAGAAAATAACCGATCCCAATTTCAATAGGAATGATAAGAAGCCCCCGATGTTAGAGACCGGATACAACAATACTAATTCATACGAATGCCAATCTTTTCACCAAACTCTGACAAGCCTTATTCAGCGCGCCAAATATAAACATCTTCGGAGTCGGCCATTATCCGTCATTTCGTTGTTCGTTGTCGCATTCCGAACAGAAACAGATCGTTTGATCTTTTATTGCTCCTTCCAATCAAGCACCAACAACTTAGGTATATTGTATTCGTAATTAACACACATATTCTATTACAATGTGGGACATACAACGTAATATTTAAGACCCCGGACATAACATTTAAATCCAGTTTGTTTTAATATTTCGCATAAATAAATTATGCTCATCGATCACATAATACTTCACTTCAGTTAAATAGTTAACGATAAACAAGATGTTGCCCCTTTACTTAGTCAAATTAAGTTATGTGTTAGTACGTAGTTACATACAAAACATTCTATCGCCGTTATTCCTTCTTCATCCGTACGAATGTCAAATTTAATGAACTTGTAAATGCTTACCCCGCAATTGACACGTTTTTAACTAAACCTAGTGCAATTCGGCATCTGATAACATACTTTCATATGTTCAACTGATAACATACTTTCATATCTTGATATATATAAATTACGTGACACGTTGTTTGTCCGCGATGGACTCCTAAACTAAAAAAAATTTAATGGGGATTACTTCATGGAGTGCAGTTTGGTCCAACTTGAGAGATAGGATAGTTTTTATTCCGATTTGGAACCCATACTTATTTTTATTTTCAATATTTGTTTTGTATGGACATATTTTCTATGAGAGAATTTAGTGACGTTTGACAGTTCCGCTGTGAAACAATTTCATAATAACAACAGGGAGCATATTTTACGAAAAGATTTTTGATGTTTTGAAATATTATTGGCAAATTCCTATACAACAGTATTTTTTTTCTTATCTACAGCACAACGTCTGTTGAGTCAGCTAGTATTTGAGAAATCATAATTTCTCCCCTAAGTATCAATGTATGGTATGAATTAGATTAATGTAAACTTTAATTAATAGTAATATCTACTAGGTAATTATTAACTGTAATTATACTTTATAAATGTAAACTCCTTACTGTATCTTGAACCAACCACGTGGAGATTAATAAAAAAACTAATAAAATAACTAAAAAACTAATGTGCCTAATAGAATATAAAATCTCGTATCTCTTTAGTAATCTTTCTAAACTACCTAATTAGACTTTTAGCTTTTTGTTATACAAATAGATGTATACATAGTCATAAAGAGCTGTTAGTTTTCTTAATAAATAAATAATGTAAAGTACGGTCGAGGAGCACAAATAATTTCGGTCATTGACCTTTCGCTAGAGTACAATTATATTTGTGTTCCACATAAAAAGTTTGTATTTTAATTGGCAAAGGTCAACGTTACCGCAAATAATAGAGAGTAATATTCATACAATTATATTTATAAGGCACTGTCTACAGGGTGCTGTAACATTATTGTGCACAATAAAGCAAGCCAAACCTACTGAGAGAGGAGTATTTATTTGGTAAAGTGATTTAGCGCGAGCACCACAGAGCTGAGTGGCTCCTGTCTCGTTCCCGGCTGAATACCGTACTCCGGGCCCGGAGTGAGCAACAATAGAAGTAAATGGCTCGAAAAATTAGCTCTCCATTGTACACTCTGCCCTCCCCTCCCCCGCCCCGTCCTGCCCCGCGCCCGACACCTCGCCGTCACTCATTAAGCGCTCACACTGTAGCACTCTATGTATCTACGATTCACATTAAGCTGCTCGTAATCTTACAGCTCCATCGGGTAGTATAAGAACGTGCTTGAGTTAAAATTATACAAGCGGGTTAAGACCTCTTGCGAATTTATGTTTCATTTTTATGGAAAAGGAGGACAAACGAGCGTAAGGGTGTCATGTGATCACCGCCACGATAGGAATCACAGAAGCGTTGCCGGCCATTAAGGAAAGTATACGCGCTTTTTTTGAAGGTACCCATGTCGTATTGTCCCGGAAACACCGCACAAGGAAGCTCATTCCACAGCTTTGTAGTACGTGGAAGAAAGCTCCCTGAAAAAAGCACTCTGGCGTACCGCCACAATACCAGACCTAATTGACCATACGTTATTTGAACGTCAGCTTAACAGAAAAATTGACAAAAACATAACAGTAGTTTTAATAGCATAATAGTAGGTTAAGGAAAGAACTGAATTTTAATTAATTTAAAATTTTTAATGGAATTAAAATAAGAGTATCTCGTTTCACTTGCATGAATAATTTGATATTTGCTCATTTCCGGTTGTTTTCCTTTAAGTGTCGACATTAGACGTAGTTTTTCAGTTTTTGAGCAGTTGTTATCGCTAGAACTGAATAGATTCTCTTGAAAGTACAAGTAAATTTAAATAGGAATTCAGATACAAACTCATATATTGTATCGTATTTAAAAAATGAGAGTCAATTTTTGCGACGGTATCTGGCCCTAAAATCTTTAATATATTCTTTTTCGTTTATAATGTAATTTTGCTTAAGTGAAAAATAAAACTGTTTATAAATATTTAATTAAACTTTGCACTTTGCTTTGATATTACTTAAGTTACGTCAATATAATAAGACTAGATAATACTCTTTCTTATTCTTCATACTTAACGTGCCATTGAAAGCCATGCCGGGTATAGCAGAATGGAATAAATGGCGTTATTAATGTGAGTATTGTATTTTCTGACACGAACAATTTAATTATTTAACGAATCTATAAGATGGGCTACAGATACCAAACACCTGAGGTCATACATAATTTTAATATATATAAATTACATGACACGTTGTTTGTCCTCGATGGACTCCTAAACTTATGAACGGATTTAAATGGGGATTACTTCATGGAATGCTGTTAGGTCCAACTTGAGATAGGATACTTTTTATTTCGATTTGGGACCCATAATTATATTTATTTTCAATATTTGTTTTATATGGACATTTTATCTATGATAGAATTTAGTGACGCACGGTTTGACAGTTGTGCTGTGAAACAACTTCATTATAACAACAGGGAGCATTTTTACGAAATAATTCTTGATGTTTTGAAATATTATTGGCAAATTGCTATAAAACAGTATTTTTTTTTATTATCTACAGAAGAACGTCTGTCGGGTCAGCTAGTATATTATTAATAATTTAAGAAGCGCTAATAAAGTTTTTTTATTCGTCAATCGTAACTGAATGTCTGATATTCAGATTCTGAGTGACATAGACAATTGTTACTAAGAATGATTGAATCACAGAAGATACAGTATGAAGAAAAGAATAGAACAGAATTATTATTAATTATCTAATTATATTGACGAATTTGAAATGTTCCGATCTTAGATAATATATACACGTCTAGATAGTCTCTTGCTGTAAGACAACCGCTAAAAAAGCGGTTTATTACTTAAGTGTGCGTGACAAGCTACGTCTTACACTCGCGTATTGTATGATACTTTGTGTTAGTGTGCGTGAATTGCTCAAAATAGAGGTTAGTTCTAAAGTCTTATTTTTTTCGACGTTTTCACAACTGTCACAGTCTATCGAGACGTATAAATGACATAAGGTTCCGATATCATTCGTTATAGCTTTCTGTACTGTTTCTCTTTGTAAACGTTGAGAATGCTAAGTCTCAAACTGTAATTCTCATGAAGAGAATCGATCTGGTCCAGCACCAGTGCTGTCGTGTACCACGTAGCTGCACGTGTCGCCATGTGGTGTCCACCTGATTCCTCAGTCAGAAGTGGACACATCGGATCAGATCTTACAGACACAATGTTATAAACTTGTTTCAGTTTCAGACGAGAGTTACAAGTGAGGGCAAGTATCGAGGACGGAGGGTTAGCGCGCTGTATCTCAGAGGCGAGACGTGACGAAACTCGGGAATGTACAAGTGAAAGGAGGCTCCGTGACCTCCGACCTCACTCTCCGCGCCTCCGTCCGTCCGTCTGATGTAACCTCGCGGATAATGCGGTTATATAAATAGTTGTCGGAACCCACAGCTCTAGCGGTAGAGCGTCCGCGATACGCTATCAAATGCACACCGGCGCAACAGCAAAGCTCTGAGTGACAATGCATAATAGCTTTAAGGGTAAATGTATACACTTTCATAATAAAGTGACAGCCTTTTTAATTATCTATTTATATATATATTTAATTATCTATAAATAAAGTTAAATAGTCTAAATGATATAAATATTAACTGTACGAAACTTAAAGAGAGGGTTATAATGATAGAAACGTACATGTTTTAATAAGAATCATATAATTATATATTATCCCAAGTTGTAAACGTCCAAAAATTGACGCTGATTGAAAGGATTCATGAACAACGACGTGAATTGCTGTGTCTTTGCGAAAAATGCCGTATGTGTGCCCTGAATTGCTTGGAATTGGATCTCAGAGATCGGACTAGTGGATCTGTATTTTCACGGGTACGGATCGGATTCTAAATATCTTTAAATAATTACAACATATGTTATAATAATTTAAATAAAAAGGTGTGTAACCATTAGGCTTGTCTGCCTTTTAGAAATTCGTTAATGGCATCGACCTTTAGGAGCCAATAACACGCCCCGCTTTACGAAATTTTTATTTAACAAATACACACGGTATAGATTAGGCTTTAAAAACATATTATTAAAATAAGTGAATCTTAATAGGTGCATGGATACAAAAAAAGGCCGTACATCTTCCTTAAATGCCGGCAACGCTCCTGTGTTTCCTCTGGCGTTACAAGAGAATGTGGGCGGCGGTGATCACATAACACCACGTGAGCCCTACGCTCGTTTGTCCTATTCCATAAAAAGAAGCTCCCTCTCCTCCTACTTTTTGGGGTCTGTAATACGTTGTTCTGTAAACTACAGTAGGATTTTTCTAGATTCCATGAGGTAAACTATAAGATTTCGTTGCTTTATATTGTTTATATAATATATTGAATATCATTTTTAAGTTTAGTATGAGTAGGCCTACGGAAGGTGCCGCGCATCTTAAACATTATAGATCCCAAGAAACGGGAATGGAAAAAAGGAATCCACACCGAAAAAATGCTGTGCGCAACTCTATTTCACGTTCTTGTGAGACACTAAAATATCTTGAAGAACGTTTGTTAGCTTTGAATGACAGATAGCCTAAGACCCAATTAAATAACACACGTTAATACTTAATAATAATATATAACCAACCTAAATGAAAACTCCTAAAAGAGCCGTACACAAATCATAATTATATCATCCACGTAAACAAAAATATTCATAAAATGAAAAGTACTGGGCCAAATCATGGAACTATTTACATTTCTATGGGATCAAATAGCAAACATTCCGCATCTAATTAGAGATGAATCATGTAAATCGGATCATAAATCTCAGTGTAATCGGTGTACATACCTGAAAAAAATACAGATCGAATTGAGAACCTCCTCCTTTTTGAAATTGGTTAAAAAGTTCGTAATTTTTTTCAATATAAATTATACTGTTTTACAAATTTTGTCTTAAGATCGAATTTAAAAAAAAAAGTAAACGGGCGAGAATTTGGTATTAAGATTAAACGTTAATAGTGTTGCAGAACATAATTAAAATCGATACGGAAATCCCTTTTTCTCCCTAGACTAAGAATGAAATAAAATAATCAGAAAGTAATTTTATAATAAGTTGAGACCCGGGCTCTACTTTAAGTTTTAAATGACAACGGAATGAATGTCTTAACATCTGACTCATAGACGGAGCGCGCCCGCCCGCTAGCAGCGAACAGATTCAAGTACAATTTAAAACTTTCGCAAAATAACACTTAAAAGACAATTTGCTGAGGGAATTGGGGGAAGGAAAATGTTGTTACCCTCGGGAGAGAACACATTATCGAAAAATAAATTGGATGTCTCCACTCCGAGCTCGATGACGCGACATTAGTTCTGCCTTCCGAGAGGTGACACTTGGCCGTCTTTATGTGCTGCACTGGTTACTGTACTCAGCTGCTACAAGTTGTCGCCTGAGTCAAAGATTACACTTCTAATAGTACCCTCAGTGAGTGTTATATTAAACGGAAAGAATTATTTCAATATCTCAAATAAATATTATGAACTAGCTGACCCAAAGACGTTGTTCTGTAAGAATTCATTCGTAAAATATGCTCCTGTTGTTATATTGCAATTGTTTCAAAGCAGAACTGTCAAACTTTGCGTCAATAAATTCACTCATAGAAAATATGTCCATACAAAACAAATATTGGAAATAAAAATAATTATGGCTCCTAAATCGAAATAAAAACTATCCTATCTCTCAAGTTGGACTAAACTGCACTCCATGAAGTAATCCCCATTAAAATCCGTTCATAAGTTTAGGAGTTCAATGGAAACAGACGTCAGGACACTGAATTTATATATATAAGGTCGGCCTTTGGCCTAATAAATTTATTATTCATAAATGTTTAATAGAAAGTGAAAGAATAAGAATATAGAAGTACCACATTAGATTGTTTTATTCAGCAATGATCCCGCGTGTGAGGAAGGACTCACGCGCTACAATAGTTAATCCAAAACTAAAGCTCAGTAAACTATAATACCGAAGCGTTAAGGATCAAGTGATGCTAAGTCGTGTTGAGGGCACAGAATAAGAAGCCGACGGTTGGTTATCGAGGCGTGAATCGAACCCGGAACCGAAGCGGGATTACGAGCCGCTCAGTGCCGAGTGGGGCTCAGATAAGATATCGTGTGGTGGCCGCCAGCTGCCGACCGGTCGCGGCGCCTCGCTGTGTGCTGGTACACGCCGGAACCATATCACTAACAGTATAGATTACTAGTGAAACACTCTGAACAAATCCATAAGCATGTACCAGTGGGGAGGCTACTTTGCACTGGATGCCGGCTAGATTATGGGTTCCACATCGGCGCCTATTTCTGCCGTGAAGCAGTAATATGTAAACATCACTGTGTTTCGGTCTGAAGGGCGTCGTAGCTAGTTAAATTACTGGGCAAATGAGACATCTCATGTCTCAAGGTGACGAGCGCAAATGTAGTGCCCCTCAGAATTTTTGGGTTTTTCAAGAATCCTGAACGGCAGTGCATTGTAATGGATATATCGTATATCGATATATCAATTACCATCAGCTGAACATCGTGCTCGTCTCGTCCCTTATTTCCATTAAAAAAAAAATAAGCAAGAACAATTTAGGAAAAGTGGTTCGGGTGAAACTTTAGTAACTAATTAATAACTAATGTTTATCTGGATTAAGTGAATCAGTTCAGCGGTGAAGGCAAAGCAAATTTAGTAAGTCCAGTCAACAATAGAAACGCAAGATCTGGATATTTTAATAATCGGACTTATATATATATTACGACTGTATCTGACAAAGTTAACTATTTTAGGTCACATCTTACTAATAAACGATAAAATATGTATTTTCCCCTCTCGAAAATAAAATCTAACAAAATATCGGGTTAACTTTAGCGCTGTTTGGAATTGGATATTGAAGCCGGAATATGACGTTTTGTGGAACACTGACAGTTAGATAGAGAATGCAATAAATATTAAAAGTGCATTATTTCCCCGGGCTTTCTAAACAGAGGTCACTGCTGGCCTACAAGTCGATAGGGCTGCCCCAACTAACATATTTTATTAACCAATTTTTTATTTTTTACAATAATTATGCATTGTAACATTATAAAAACAGCAATTCATAATAACTTTTGATAAATAATTACGTTTCACAATCATAATCAGCTATAACTAAAACAAATAAATGTGTCTGCTCGTTATTTTATTGGTATTTATGTGAATAACTTCTTGATTAAACATAAAATTTCAGTGGTATTTAGTCACTTGGCCGCGCGAGACGATCACCATTTTGTTAATCAGTACGGTAGTCTTGTTTCATATCTCGCGAAAATTACCAAATACAAAACGATAACGAAATGTTTAAATTAATTACTGTTAAATATTTAAAATCCGTTCCAAAGTTGCTAACTTCGGAATAACTTCGTTGAACGTAGGTCATTACTCTATTTCTTAGAAACTTCAATCAAGTTAAAGCTAGCATCAAATACTTACTTACAGTCCTCGGAAACTACAAAGAACACAAGTCAAATCATCAAAATTAATCCAAGTATTTGATGCTAACTTCAACTTGGTACCACTACGCATCTATTTATCTTAAAGTCAGCAGCGGGTAATGTAAGAGACAGCCCTAGCGCGTGTCGTCCCGCACCCGCTCAGCGGCGCGGCGCACTATAAATCATTCCGTGTGAGTCCGACCGATAAATTAGATTCACGTACCGCTTCAAAGATTGCCTCCAGATATTGTTCCTCCACATTATAACTATAATACTCCGCGCACCTCATACTAATAACTAAGTCATCCGTGATAACGGAGACAATTGTTGTGTCGCTTCGTGTTTACGTCGTTGGTATTCAACTAGTTATTACTTGCACTTCAACGTCCTCTGCTCACTAACTTCTTGTTAGGGCTAGCACTGACATGTTCCAGCCTTGGACGGGAAAGGGTAACATTGATACGGTCCTCATACAGCAACCTTCTGTGGCGGTATTTTTTTATGGAAAAGGAGGACAAACGAGCATACGGGTCTCCTGGTGTTAATTGATCACCACCGCCCACATTCTCTTGCAACACCAGAGTAATCACAGGTGCGTTGCCGGCCTTTAAGGAACTTGTACGCGCTTTTTTTTAAGGTACCCATGTCGTATTGTCCCGGAAACACCGCACAAGAAAGCTCATTCCACAGCTATGTAGTACTTGGATGAAAACTCCTTGAAGGCCGCACTGTGGAGTACCGCCCCACATCTAGATGGTGAGGATGATATCCTAATTTGTGACGAGTCGTATGAAGGTGGAATTCGGCGGCAGGAATCAGGTTTTCGGGACACTCCCCGTGATAAATGCGACACACAATGAAGAACGCGCAACGCCAAGTAATCCAGCCATTCACAAAGAGACTGCTCAACGGTATTGCAACCGTTGAACTTGGCCAAGGCACCAAATGAAATGATCCAAAGTTTTCTGTTTGATGTATTTTGTTTGCAACGCTGATGTGATTCCTGTGGTGTTTTTTTTCTCTCTGCACCCACCATGTTGGTCATTAAAAGTCTAAAATAACTGTACTAGACTGTATTTATCAATAAAATCTCGCCATTCGGTACACAGCGACCATTGATTTCCAACGGTTAGCTCTGACACTAAAAGGTGCTTATAGAACACACATTAATTTTCCTTTACTGCGGTGATGCATTACCTACTCTTTCTTTTTACCAGTAGGAGGATCCTTTGCAACGATGCCGGCTAGATTGTGGGTGCCACAACGGCGCCTATTTCTGCCGTGAAGCAGTAATGTGTAAGTAAACATTATTGTTTCGGTCTGAAGGGCGCCGTAGCTAGTGAAATTACTGGGCAAATAAGACTTAACATCTTATGTCTCAAGCTGGCGAGCGCAATGTAGTGTCACTCAAAATATTTGAGTTTTTCAAGAATACTGAGCGGCACTGCATTGCAATGGGCAGGGCGTATCAATTACCATAAAAAAAACTCTTCGAGAAGTCATTAATTTAGTGGTACAATAAATAACATCAAGGAGAAGGGTAGGGCGCGCAAGAAACGGCTTCGGACTAAGTTCACTGGGTGGAGATGGGGTTTACTAAGAACAGTAAGTAGGAGCCGAGTGACCCCGGGCAGATATATGAAGTAGGATCCTGTAGGGGTGGCGATAAGTCACTTGACCATACAAGCCTTCATCAGGGATGTCGGTCACGCACCACGAGCGGCCGGCCGGCGCCTGCAGCGTCCATCAGACACGCCGTTATGCAAAACACACGATCTCACACGAATGGCTAATCTGTTCCGCCTGGAACATGTGGGCACCTACATAATGAATCTGATAATAACGACAAGCTCATCAAAGCCGATGGCCGACATAACTTTTCTAATTAAACATGAAACTCGTCAAAGAAAATGAAAGAATTTTCACAAATCATTTTGCCGGCGACGCGGCGCTACGAGTCGCGGTGCGCGGTCGATTAAATTATTCGAATTTAGAATTCTAAACTCAGAATTAGGTTAATTAACTAATTGAATACTCTTCACGTCTTTTATAAAATGTTAGTTGAGACAGGTTGTATATTATGATAAATAAAATCGGCCACGTTCCGTGCGCCATTTCATGAAAACGTTAATGAGATTATCAGCTAAAGTAATTACAGCACACTCAACGAATTTATACCACATATTCTCTTTTGAAGTATTCCATCCCGGCTCCAGAGATATATATTTGCGCTCTCGCACCGAGAGACGAAAACAAAAGACGACGCGAGATGACGTGTTCTGGCTGTCAGTTGGCGGTCGCTTCACATAGTTTTATTGAAATGCAAGTAATTATGATTCCAGTTGGCTCGTAGTGGACATTCTTGATTCGTCATTATTTAGTCAGTAAGAAAATGCCTGCCTATATCAATCAAATATTTGTCATAATAAAACAAAATTTCATGAACGATGCGGGACTCGAACCCACGACCTCTGGCGCCAGAATTTGTGTATTAATCCTAGAAGTGAGAAAAACATAACAAATTGTTTATATTACACTAAAACAAAGCGTTGCTAGGCAACCATTGACAGATGTAATGAACAGACAAGCGAAACTCTCTAAGGTAAAAGCGATTCACTCGATTGTATGAAACGTGCAGTCATTGATAGATTGACAGATGACGGCTATAATCTTATAAAAGGAGATAGCCGAAATCTACTATGATTTAAACAACTGTTCGCTTTCAAACTTAGCCGGATTATACTTCGTCGCCATTCGCCATACTGTAATAACTACTATTTAAAATTTTATGTCAAATGACTGCACGTTTCATAGTAAAATAAATTTCGATTTTTACATAGGCAATCCCGCCTCTTATAATGTAGTATTTACATCCTCTTTGGTAATAATCTATAATACTTAAGCCAAATAACAAAGCGTTTCTAGGCAGATGTAAAGAACATTAATTGATTATATATATAATATTATAAAGCTGCAGTGTTTGTTTGTTTGAAGGCGCTAATCTCTGGTACTACTGGTCCGATTTGAATGATTCTTTCAGTGTTGGGTAGTCCATTTATCGAGGAAGGCTATAGGCTTTTTTTTTCAAAATTAAGGATCCATAATAAAATTGCTATTTTGTTACACAAGGTGTAAAATCGAAAACCTATTTTTGCGTGCGCTGCAAAAACTATTGACAATAGAACAAAATTATGTACAGGCTATAATATAGGCACTATTTTATTACTTACAAAACTATCGCGTGAATTATACTTTATATGGCAAAACAACGTTTGCCGGGTCAGCTAGTTGATTACAAAGCTCATATTAAGCTTGCTTCTGGCCTTGGCTTCACTTATAAATATTGAAATGAATGAAAAAAACACAACTTCTATTGGCGTAGTCAGTATCGAACGTATGCAATTCAGGGACTTGAGAAGGTTATCAACTGTTAAGTAGATCTGGTATGGTATCTACTTATGGAGGATGAAGCCACAACCAGAGGGTTGAATAAGACATATCAAGACCATGTGTCGCTCGAACGGTTTGGTCAAGTGGAAGAGCACTCGGACGAAAACCGAGTGGCGCGGGATCGAGTCCCGCATCGTCCATAGTTTTTGGGTACAAAATTTTGTGGTATTAATTCCAGAAGTAAAAGGATATGACTTTAAAATAGCAAATATATACTGTTGAGTATTTAACATAAGTGGCAGGAATATGCCTACGCGCTCCGTCGTTGCGCACCCGTGACATTTCTACTTTTCAAGTTCCTACTCGTCGTACTAATTATGGCCAGAACAGTGTTCTCACTCGTTGCACAAATGTATATAATAAATCCTTCAAAGATATAGATCCATTCTACGGTTCTAGGTTGACCTTTAAAAACCACACCATAAAAAGTATTGTAGAGAAATCTCATTTGTAGCAAATATCTTTATTTATTTATTAATAGATTAAACTATTAAATGTATGTATTGTACTATTTAATCTGTAAATCTGTGTATCTATCATATTTTTCTCTTATTTATATTCATTTTTCAGACTTATACATATAATCCATTATGCAACCAACGCAGGCACTTTTTTGAATACTTTTTTTTTTAATTTCTCTGATCGTGTGTTATTTATTCATTGTTCATTTTTTTCTTTATTATTGTAAACACTGCTGTTCCTTCCATTAGGTAAACTGTGGTAGACTATAATTGGCTATGTTTTTGTATTTAACTATAAGTGATTATTTTGTATTAAGCTGTTGTCAACCCTAATAAAATAAAATAAAATAAAATAAAATATAAAATCATAAACAATACTAAATGATTATTCGTATGAATATTCTAGAATCTAGACGAATTTGTGTTGATTAACATATATAAAAATTTGAACAGATAAAAATAAATGCTAGACTAAATCAATTAGCATTAATTGTATTGTGAAAATCGACAGCCTTTCAAATCCATTAACAGCAATACGCTCTCTCGATATATCGACGACTCGATACGATCAATTAGCGCACGTCGCGGCCATAACGTGACGTCAATTTGTGACGTCCGGCCTCGGTCTACGCTCTCTGTGCGCTGTAAGTAACGCTCCGTGTACGCTCTGTGCTCGGTTGTTATCATTGAATATTGACTCAGTTGTCGCGTCCACAATCGATGTGTTCAAACACACACACGGACCAACAAACACTCGTTCAGATATTCGTTTATCGCTAAATGTTGATTTAGTGATGCGTTCTATGTTTGCTCTTAAGTGGGCTGGCCCGTTATCGATAGCACCATTTTAAAAGGTTTTTAAAAGGAACAACATACGTATTTATAATATACATGTATGTATTATAAAGAATATAGAATAATAGAGACCCCTACTTAAATGTAGGTAATAGATATAAGCGAGCCTTATAAATATTTATGCTTCGCAAGGCATGGCTTAGTTAACAGTTACCACTGAATGTCAACTTTAAATAAGAGAGATAAAAGAGAAATTAAAGGCAAAACAACACAAGGTAATACGTATGACCAAGCTGTGGAATGAGCTTCCTTGTGCGGTGTTTCTGGGACGATATGACATGGGACGGTACCTTAAAAAAAAGCGCGTTACTATTCTAAAAATTCGGCACCTCTCCTGTGATTCCTCTGGCGTTGCAAGATAATTTGGGCGACAGTGATCAGTTAACATCAGGTGACCCCTTTACTATATCCAAAAAGTTAATAATTATTATACCAGTCCCCCACATAATTGCAATTTGTTGCAACATCCAGTTTTAATTTTGTAGTAATTGTGAACGTTTTCTTTTACGTATTTTGTTTTTAATATTTGATCTATGTAGCATAAATTATTTTTTAAGTTAATTTGAAGGTCGTATTATTGTTTTGTTTAGGTAAAGTGAACAAACATAACGTGTTTTGCTCAATTAAATCTAATCCACATGCTCCATAGAGCAGTTAACAAACAGTCTGAGGGCACACTGACTTTAAGTTTCAATTTCATTGGCAATCCTATAAGACCTATTTAACAGCCTAGCGAAACGACCAAAAAAAAGGAATTCAATTGATTGTATGAAAGGTACGGTGATTGATATCTTGACACATGACACAAAAACGGAGATATCCGAAATCCACTACGTTTTAAGCAACTGCTCGCTTTCAAACTTAGACGGATAATACTTCGTCGCCAATCGCGATACTGTAATTACTACTATTTCAAACTTATGTCAAATGACTGCACGTTTCATACTAAACTAAATTTCAATTTTTACATAGGCAGGCCCGCCACTTATTTATATACATTTTATTACGTAGTATTTACATACTCTTTGCTATTTAATAATTAAGTGTTTTTTGACGTAAAAGCACAAACTGTCAGTAACAATATAGAAATACGCGAATATCAAGACACTATGTACGTTAATACAGGATATTCTCAGGGAAACGACGTAACCGAGAACCAGCGAGCCCCAGCAAATTGGGAAGCTAAAGTTATGGGCAGCAAATAATCCCGGCTTAGCATAGGTATCCTCTCAGGCGGCCTTTTAGTCTTAAAATATTTCAGAATGTATGCTTGAAGCGAATCCCCCTTTAGTGTAAAAGCAACGCTCAAACCTGAGAAACATCCGAAGCGAAAATAAATAAGAAAAGCGATTGAAAGTAGAAGACACAAACGATTCAAATACGAGTACATAAAGCGGGATTCCTCGGGATGCCGTCGTCTCCGGATGTCTCCTTACATTGAATGTGGACTGTATAGGCTGAACGTACTAAACATGTATGAGCCAACGAATTTCAAATGAATACGATTTCTTTCACTGAAAACAAATTACTTTTCCAATTGCAGCAACTGTGTGGATTTATGCGGGGTCGCCGGTCGCGTGCCAAGTTTCGGCAAGTCAGATAAACAAATTGCAAGACGCGAGGTGTAATAAAGCAGTAGGGGGTAGGGTTGCGATGAAAGCTGTAACTAACGTGTTCGAATGGTGGAGCCGCGGTATCGGAGCACAATTAAGATTGTCAGCGGGCGAAACTCCGACTTGAAATGGTTTAAGTTGAGCGCGGGATGGTGAATGTTTCTGATCGGATATAAAGCACAGGCAGCGACGTACGTCTGCCTAATGGCTCACAATGTTGATACTTTGCACTTTGCGAGTTGCACATTGGCTTCTATGACCACATTATTTAATTTAATGATTGCAATTGAATGTAATAATAGTGGAATCCGCTGCAGAGAGATGCAATACAAACTGCCTCATCAACACGTTGTTCTGATTTCAGAAACCTGTTCAGGCTACTGTTTATCACTTATTAATCGTAAGAGATTATAATATAATATTCTATTACTATTATTAAATATCCAAATATCCAATTGTTTACAGAACTTATTTTGCCAAGAATTTCCAGGAGACAATTATTAACTTAAATTGCGATGAAATAATGGAAGCTGCGGACTGGAAGCGAGCGCGTATTACGCTAGTCCGCTCCATCATCACGCTCCACCTGCAGGTGTACGAAGCAACAAAAAAAGACGACAGCTTTTAATAAAGCCCGACATTACGGCGAAGTTTGTCAGCGGCAAGATAAATACTGAGCCAGCTATCCGTCGCTAATGGAGTACTCCCCCCCTCCCCCCGGGGTACCCGCCCGCCCTAGCGAGTCTTTCACACTGTAATAGCTGTTTTGTTTAATGACAAGTTGAAGTTTAGAGAAACGGAAGGAACCCTTTGTCGAGAGGTCACCTCGTCGCGTTGTAAATGGTAGAGAATTTCGTAGAACAATGTCTTTGTACGAACAACAATGACGTGTAGCCGGCGCACCCGACCTCTGTGACGTCACATGACGTGCACTGGGCTCCACAGTTGGACACGACTGAATACGTAGAAACTAGAAGGAATAGACATTCTTGTACCATAGAAAAATAATTTTACGTTCATTGCGAGACAAAGCTTTTCATTGGTCACTTAACAAACTCTATTGGATTTCTTTAAAAAAAGCTTAGTAAATGTTACGTTTAGGAATCAGTATACATTTAAAATTTCACAATACTATTTGTTTTATTTCGTAAAAAATACCCTGTAGATTCTCTGTACTATAAATCTGAACGCTCCATGAATCCGAGCGGAGGGTAAATTTTCGAAATTCGGATTAAAGAGGGTCTGCTGTACTGAAACTGATTGATTCTATTCCAAATTCGAACAAATCCAGTAAAATATAATTTTGAGGGACTGACACCTTGGATTTCACAAATAATTCCAAAATCGTTCGACGCCATTCCGAGAACCATGGATTTTCTTCAGTCCTGTGTTGACTGTTATTCTGTGGTTGTTCATTATAATATGTGGTGCCGACTTAGAATTGGTAATGCGCTCCCTCGGGAAGCTTCCTTACATATTTCGGGTAAAAAATTATCCCATGTTCCCAAAATGTCATTATGATCGGTCGAGTAGTGATAACTTGGTAGAGTAAAAAACTTACATTAATATCCATAACATTAGTAACGATTATAAGTATCAGTTCATGAATCGCTCATGAAACAAGCTTACAAGCAAAATACAGTCCGCAGACCGCTCACCTCGCACTTAATAATCTCGTTACACACAAATCACTTTGGTGCGATAGATCTATTCTAAGGACGAATTACATTCAATTTGTCACCCGATAATAATTCTTAGAATTATTATTAACTTCATTGAGATAATAATAATCAATTGCTTGTACCGAATTGCTTTGTTCTTTACCGTGATCTATTATCATTTCTTAGTTAAATATTGACACACTTCGAGAACAACACGCAACTCATTTTTTTATGGAAGAGGAAAACAAACGAGATTACGGGTCACCTGATGTTAAGTGATCACCAGCGCCCATATTCTCTTGCAATACCACAGAACAGAAGAATCACAGGAGCGTTGTCGCGTTGTTTTTGACGGTACCCATGTCGTGTCGTCCAGGAAACACCGCACAAGGAAACTCAATCCACAGCTTGGTCGTACGTGGAAGAAAGTTTCTTGAAAACCGCATTGTGGAGGACCGCCACACATCCAGATGGTAGGGATGATATCCTTATTTGTGGCGAGTCGTGCGAAGGTGGCATTAGGCGGTAGGAATCAGGTGAAACAGCTCTTCGGAACACTCCCCGCGATAAATGCTGTAGAAGACACACGATGAAGCTCAACGCAACACAAAGTGATCTGGCTGTTTACAGAGCACTAAATCCCCGACAATTCGAATTGATACTGGAGTGCGCCAGATTTGGCAAAAATATCATGTATCAGTGTCAATATTCATGCTTAAAATCGTTCAGCTTGAAAATTTTAAAATCATAAAAAAAGATATAAAATATATTTAAAACACATTTGCTTACTAGACGTGGGTTACTACAAGTAAAGGTGTAAACTTTCTTCACCCAATTTTTCAACCGTACCTACCTACGTACGGGTCACATAATTCTAAGATAACATATGTCCAGGAACAATATTGGAGATATTTACCTTCGCTAAGTGACTCATGAGAAAACGAATCATTAACATAGGTTCGCTATTGGCGGAGAAATTTTAAAACATACTAACTCAAAGAAATTCGGATTGATTGAAATTATTTCGAAATCAATTAAAAATGGATTCCACGGTAATAATAGCGGATGCATGATAACGGTATTAATATCTAAGCATTGTTGATACGGTCGAGGAGTACTTGTAATTTACATCGGGGTCACTCTCAACGCCGCGGAGTTGATTGCCGACTGTAATTTAAGATAAACACACGCTGGCCCTCACCAAACAAACATATTAATCTTTAAAGGACAACAATCCACAAAATACCACTCTGGTATACATTAATAAATTTAAATGGGCTAATAACCGAATTGATATCATTGTAGTTTTAAAGTTAAGAGGGAGCCGGCTTACAGACATAAGCTTCCTTTAATTAAAGTTGAGTCGAAAAGATATAAATAAAAATAATATTGACACACTCTTACACAAATTATCTTGCCCCAAACTAGGCATAGCCTGTACTATGGGTACAAGACAACGATATATTTAATACAATATACATAAATACAAATGAGTATCAATGACTCGGTAACAAACATTCAAATTCATCATATAAATGATTGCACCTACCGGGATTCGAACCCGAAACCTCTAGCTCAGTAGACAGGGTCACAAACCATAGGGATCGTCATCGAATAAATTTTAATGAAATGAAATAAAATATGTATGAATCTAATATCGCCAGGTATCACGTAGTTAAATCTAAGTCAGCTCGTAATAATCTCTAGGCAGTGGATGGCTTCGGATCAATCTGAGAGAGTCGTGACAAGAATAGTGCCCCGTGCGGAGTGCGGACTGCGAGGTGGTTATCGACTGCCCAGGAAATACGATAACGTTAAACATTTTTTTTAGTATATAAGTAATATAAGTACATTTATTGGAGTCTTTGAAAAAGTCAATGCTCTATGGTCTAATAAAGCATTGTTTACTGTACTATCATAGTCGCCATAAAAGCACAGTTTTGGTGCCACAGACAACTAAATCTAGGTTAGGTATGGTAGGTTCATATAAATATTAGGTAATACGTAGTACATACTATATAACACTCATAATATTTTTATGTTTTAATCATTTGACTTAACCTTTTTAATGTCAACTTAAGAAAAAAACTAGTTAAATGTTATAATTTGCACAGATGCTGCTAGTTTGTTTTTGTAATTTTAAATTTTCACGCCTTGGCTGTATGGGTGTACCTTTGCCATTCCTTAAAAGAAAAATGAAACCACTCACCAGAGATAAGTATGTTTCAACAAAACATTTCCCGCCCATTTAAGCGGCAACCCCTAAACTTGTGATATTTATTTGTTTCATTTAAAATTGCCTACTCGTAGAAAAAAAATGTATGCGACACGTTGTATAACTAGTTCAAAAAACGCTCGTGACGTTAAGTTAGTACTTAACTGCAAATTAAATGAGAATATACAGAGCATGTTCAATTTAATCGGGTAATATAATTTTATAACAACAAAGAGGTTTTATGCCGCTGAAAACCATTTAAATTTTTGGAATAAATAAATGTGTCCCTGATTAAGACGAAAAAACATTTATAATTATCAAATTATTTATAATTCACAATTATTTGTTATAAAATATATGCATTTTATCACTTTAATGATAATCACCTTACATTTGGCGCGTGCAAAACTTGTGTGCCATTTCCCATAATTTTCATATTTTGTTTATATTGCATTTTTTTCTGTGTTGTAAATAAATATTTTGTTCCTCGCCAAGTGTCAAATAGGATGTAAATACTATGTAAAAAGACGCGGGACTGCCTGAGTAAAAATTGAAATGTAGTAGAAAAACGTGCAGTCATTTGACATAAGTTTGAAATAGTAGTAATTACAGTATCGCGATTGGCGACGAAGTATAATCCGGTTAAGTTTGAGAGCGAACAGTTGCTTTAAACGTAGTGGATTTCGGCTATCTCCGTTATTTACTAGATTATAGCCGTCATCTGTCAATCTATCATTAATGAGCAACTTCACTCACTTGTATCTTAATATACTATTAAAAGGTAATTCAAAATATTGTAGAGCTGTGCGAACGAGTTTATCAATATTTATTTGATCGTGCTCCAATTCACGCAGTTTCATAACTCCAACTTCGCCAACAAACACATTTACTTATACATTTAAACAGTGTGAACAAGACTGAGCTCATTCAGAAATTGGAGAGTAAGTTTAAATTGAATCAAAGGATCTGTGACAGCATCGCAGTTGCGATGCGACTAAATAAAATGGTAGAAGTGGCTCGATCTGCGACTCTTAGATAACCGGTCAGTCGGTCCATTTCCGTCGATATGTCAGATCTGAGTCGAGTATCAAAGAGCTGCGTCAGTGTTTGACGAATCACGTTCGGAGTGCTCTCGCCTCGCCTCGCCCGCTCCACTTAAACGATTGCGATGTTACTGCAACTCTGATATTCTATATTTGAACAGTTAAGCTGGAAAACAGTCAGGGGAATTATATCTCAGCTCTAGACAATATTTCACATGAATCACCGAACACAATCTTGTATTAAGATGCCATAGACAATTTATGATAATCGACACAGTAATGACGTCGATTGTTTGCGAAGTTGCGAGTACACGGATGATCAGGGTATCTGATGAATGTTATAGGGAACACTTGGGCGATGTCGCTCAACTCTATAATACACAAATCCTAGTAAACGTACAAGAATGCCAAGAAGATGTAGGTAATATCCGCGGGAGATACTCGTCCCAACTACGTTATATAATTAAGTTGTATCATGACAAACCAATGACGGCCAACGTTTATTGATGAATAACACTGGAGTCTTTAATCGCTCTTCAAACTAAAGACCAATAATTTTTCATGGCAAGTGTGTAAAACGGGAAGCTCCGTTACATTTACAGTTTTAGGTACCACGGTGGGTGATCATTAATCAGTAAGACACGGGGTAATTTCATTATTCATTTCAGCCGGAAGACGTCCACTGCTAGACAAAAGCCTCTCCCAAAGATCGCCATTATGATCGGACCTGCGCTGCCCTCATCCAACCTATCCGGCGATCTTGACCAGATCGTCAGTCCATCTTCCTACCAACACTGCGTCTTCCGGTACGTGAGCGCCATTCGAGGACTTTACTACCTCTATAGTCTACGGCCATTAGTCCGTTGAACTATGTGCCCTGCCCATTGCCACTTCAGTCTCGCAACCATCTGAACTATGTCGGTTTGATTCTCCTACGGATCTCTTCATTTCTGAATCGATCTCGCGACAAGACACGGGGTACTAGTATATATATTATGTTTATATGTGTTAGTGGGCACATATCCGTTAGCAGTAACATTATCGTTAGGAGTGGCGAGTGAGCGAACCCACGGGCCACAGTTGTCATAGTAACATAAACACGAAAGGTGTCGAGCGACAGCCGACAGTGCCAGAGCACTTAGCGGGCGCGGGCCAGACACAGGGAGGCTGTATGGAGTCTGGACAGCAACACTCACCGGGCCGACAACTGTTTGTTGCTATAACTACTTGGTATTTATTTCAAAGATCGGATGATCTCAATAACGTAGTGAGTGAGTGATCCTTTACTTATTTTTCGACATCTTTCGAGTAGGCTAATAATCATTTTTCATTTTCATCAAGTTATATTCTTCAAATGATTGGTTGCACTGCCTACGGTACCAGTGATTGAAGGTAGCTGTCGCGGACGCAGGTTCTCACGGCGCATGCGCGGGTCGTGATCGCGGCCGGAAGCGGCGCCGCCCGGGCTGACCGCTGCGTCATTAGCGTTCCTAACCTCTCCCCCCCCCCCCATGTTACATGCACGCTAGTGCTAATGGAGCACCACCGGCCGATGTACAACTAGCTAATCAGCCGCTGCACTACTTACACCTACTCCTTACCGATGCATAGGTACCTATAGAGTATAGATGGACATAACGAGAAACAAAATTCAACGAATAACTTGGAGCAGATGTGGCGAAGTTGATGTCCAGCCAAACTAACAAACAATAACATACAGGATGTCAACTTACAACAATTAAATGATTTATTGTTTATTTTGGAATCATTATGTCGTATTCAAGTTAAGTTTACAATAATATGATATCAAACAGACAGAAAGATCCATTAACAATTAATGTATAAACACACTAGTTGATGACCGCGACTTCGTCCGCGTAGATTAAGTGTTTTTAAGAATAATAAGTAAGTTTGGAATTGAAGATTATCTCATGTCCTATTCCAGTTCCGGTTCCCGTTTTCGCTCCCGTTGCCAAGATATTATATGAATCTTATTTCGAGGAAGATTGCTATGACAAACTAAACCTACTATTGGTATAGTTACAGCATCTCTCTGGTATAGTTATATCATCGAAATGAATTTCAGTTTTTCACAAATCCCGCGGGAATCATCGATTTTTCCGGGACCAATGTTCAGTTCAGTATCTCCGGCGTAAAAGCGTAACAAACAAACTTACATTTACAATTATAATATTAGTAGGGATGTAGGGATTATATGAAATAAAGTTATGACATGGTTTTGAAGTGAATTGATCTTAACCAACGTAATAAGTACAGTTCTAACGGCCGTTCACAATATACTATCTACAGATAGAGATTAATTACTACCGTCTACTGTCAGTAATTAGCAGTCAATAATATGAAGCTGTCCCAATATACCCGATAAGTCATTCTTATCGCCTTATATTGGGACGCGTGAATTGAAATTTCCATACAAACTTCTATCGCTGGTAAGCTATACGTCGTCCCATTGACAGACAGCGTGTACGGATAAGGTGAGTTACCTTCGATAAGTTTATTGGGACAGAAAAGTCAACGATACTTACTATTTTTATCTCAACTTAGAGAGAGATAGAGTGAAGAGTGGGAACCGCCGTAAGATGATTTGTAACAAGTTATACTGGAGGTTTGTATAGTTCTTTTGTATAATAAGAAATTCACGAGAGAATTAAATAAACGTTATTGGACAGTTTATTGTAACTGGTGAGTGTATGAAAGTGTGTTTGACAAGTTGTCGGGACACGTAGTATAACTAATCGCAGGTATATATAAATTAATATTCAAAAGACATGTTTTAGGTTCATTTGAACTTCTGAAATCGCAAAATGCCAATTGTAGCCACGGACTAGTAAAAAATTAAGGACTCCGTGTCACCTTACATGACAGTGTAGCACCAAAACAAGCCGATGAACGTGTAAATACTACAGGCCGATAGGCGGCCATTATGAGAATTGTCATCGTCTGTCTAAATGTCGTCTCAATAAAATATTTTAAAAATAAAAGCTTTGCATATATCGTTAAGAAATGGTTTCAATTCTTGAGATAGCAGCCTTAAGGACGCATTACACTTGAATTAAATTCTCATAGTTATGTCACAGCAGACATATGTCTACTGTGGTTAGGTTGTCATCTTGATCTGGATAGCTCATGAGTTAGGACTCGCATCACGGTCGGCCCTCCGGGGATTTATCAGAAAACGGGTAGGCGTAACAGGTCGTGGCTTAAGGAAGCCGGGTAACTTCAGCTGAAAAAACTATGTGGCGGGTGCACTTCATCTGTTTAGTTACAATTATGAACGATGCGGGACTCGAACCCGCGTTTCGTGCGAGCGCTCTTCCAACTGAGCCAACCGTTCGAGTTACGTATTACATATCGTCGATAAATTTTGTATGTGTTGTTCAACTCTCAGGTTGTGGCTTCATCTACAGGATCTACTTTACAGTTGATCACCTGCTCAACCCCAATATTTGCATATTAGGAAATTTTACTTGAGATGTCGCCCTTAAAAAAACAATTAGAGGTCGCGGGTTCGAGTCCCGCACAGTTCATAATTAGTTATTTTTTATTAGTTAATTTTATTTCCATAATTAATCCCAGATGTGAGGGTTGTCACTTTAAAAACATAACAAATTGTTAAGGTTCTTGCAATAGTGCGAACGAATATTATTTATTTCGCAATAGTTTCGTATTGCAATCCTCCCGGTACGAGCCAGTAAGTGCTAAGCACTCGCTATAAATGTTTTAATAATAGGAAAAATTAAAGCAAAATTCCTCGTAGAAATGCAGCTGTTATGGAACACGAGTTATCATAAGTTTGAGCGCCGCTGACCCACTTCGGTCCCTCACGCTCGACGCCCGCGCGCCAGGATTGATCCCCACGCGAATCGATCGCTCATACAATGCCATTTGTTCTACTTCGTAATACTAGAAGGATTACGATACATTGTTTGTTTAATGAATTCGAGTTGTTGCAACTCACTTCGGTTCTTAATCAACAAATTTACAATAATTAAATCACCTACTACTACTTACCAGTGGGTACATTTGCACAGGATGCCGGCTAGATTATGGGTACCACAACGGTGCCTATTTCTGGCGTGAAGCAGTAGTGTGTAAACATGACTGTTTTTCGGTCTGAAGGGCGCCGTAGCTAGTGAAATTACTGGGCAAATGAGACTTAACATCAAATGTCTCGAGGTGACGGTGACGAGCGCAATGGTAGTGTCGCTGACAATTTTTGAGTTTTTATGAATACTGAGCGGCACTGCATTGTAAGCTAGAACGTATCAAATACCATCAGCTGAACGTCCTGCTTGTCTCGTCTCATATTTTCATTAAAAAACATATTTTTTCTAATACAGAATCAGATTTTTTATTATTTTTAAATTTATTCAAATAGCTTAGACTAAGTGCTTTTCAATCATCATGAATTTTAAACACAAATCAAATTTGAAAAACAAAATTCCATAAACGATGCGGGACTCGAACCCACGACTATGCCGGTGCTCTAACCAACTGAGCAAACCGTTCGAGTACCGCCTCGTTATAAATTTCTGTCTCCGTTGTTCAACTCTCAGGTTGTGGCTTCATTCGGTACTCGAACGGTTCGAGGTCGTGGGTTCGAGTCCCACATCGTTCACGGAATTTTGTTTTTCAAATTTTATTTGTGTATTAATCCTAGAAGTGAGGGTTATCACTTTTAAAAACATAACATATTATCATTATTAATATTTAAATTACTGAATTTACCAAATGTTCTGAAAAAGTAGAGCTCGTGAGAAGTAATTACTTCATACAAGAAACTCAACGGCTCTCTTTTAAATCAATGAGTATTTAACATTCGCTGTAATATATCACAAATTAGTTTATAAGGTGCTGCATCCAATATATGAAACATGTTCAAAGTGAAAAGGCGTTTTAAATATCAAATATTTCATAAAAAGTAAGAAAAAAAAGAGTGTGTTTACTTATGTATGCACGCAAGAAGTTATACTTCTTTGGCCTAACAAAGCAAAATCCTTAAAATTATTTATTCCTCGTGCTATATACGTTTGTAGAAAGAACAATATTGTAAAAATCTCGCAACGATGGCTTTGACAATTTATTATTAAATAACGAATACGGCTGAACGGGCTTGAACCCTTTGCGTATCCTAATAGTGGAGGAAGAAACCAAAAAAAAAAACAACGAATGTCGCAAACATCAGAAAATTTTAGGAACCATCTTCACGCTGTTACTTTTGTGTTACAGTGATGCGCACGCATCTTAAAATTTCACTATCATAATTTTTCCATAACGGCCTCAAGAAGTATATCTTCAGAAATAATATTAGCTAATAGTAATAATTTGGATAATTACAACGTATTTACTAACCCCCTTATTCATAATAGTCTGCTAACTTAAATCATTGCTAATTCTCACTCTGTCTTCTTCTATTGACCAAGTCAGAATGAGAAAAAATACTCCTTAGCGGCTGTTTTAAGTTAGTGTTAGTTAAACCAAATATGGAGAGTTTTCATTATTTTATTGAAATAGATAATAGAAGAATTGTAGAGAAAATCTATCCATATTATGATATCCCATACAGTACCAACAGTTTAGTTATAAGATTGTTATCAAAGCGTGTTTCACAACGGCGAGTGTTGAACCGACAGCGACACTGATACGGTACGGCTTGAACCATAAAAGAGTAGGGCAATAAAGCCGACCGTAAAGTTATATTGGTCGCCCTGTACAAAAAGCATTACTGGTAAATAGTTATACCACTTACCTTGAAATTCATTGAGTCATGTTTTGGTATTAACAACGTCGAGGAGTCAGCCGACGTGACGTCATTATCCACGATATTGGATCCACGAGCACCCGATCATGGGAAAATTACTTTTTCTACTTCGATGACGTGTTCCCTAATATATTTTAAGCCCAATTTGGCCGAATCAATTTAATTCCATCTTGAATTCTACAGCGGCTTGGTTATTTTTATTGTCTCACATTGAAATACATTCCGAAAAAGGTCAAGCCTGATGAAGCCGAGCGTTCTTAATTACCGAGTTGCTCTTCCGACAGTTTACGAATGGAGATTGTGTATGATAACACAAAAACAGTATAACAATGGCACTACTCTCAATTTAATATTTTTTGCGGAATACCGTAGAGGTTTCCAATGATGGGATCGCGTTAATGGCCACTGTTAAGGTGAGCGACGAGCACGCAGGTAATGTTGCAACTCGCGACCGTCACTGGAGTGAATCAATTAATCAAACTCGCGGAAATTTGCCTCCTTCAGGCATAATTAACATCAGCTCGGAGATTTGTAAGGCGACATAAATCCTCCCTTTATCTGGTCACATTAAATGCAAGGTACTGCCCTAAATCGCCGAGACGAGAGCAAAAAATCTCGCTGAGTAATTGGGGGCAATCAGTCCGTCCGGGTTGTGATAAGAGCTCTTGGCTTTTACGATGTTTAGACGATTTCAAACTTATTTCGATTGATTACTTTTGTAGTTTTTCCAATAATATTCATTTGTATAAGGTATCGTTGTAGTTTCGCCGCTTAAGCGAATGACTGTGCAGAAAAAATAACTTCAAACAAAAGATTTTGATTTTCTTGTACCAGATTTAATTAAACTGGTAAGATTTTCTCCTTTGCAAATTATGCCAGATAGATTATGGGTACCACAACGGCACCTACTTCTGCCGTGAAGCAGTAATGTGTAAACATTACTGTGTTACGGTCTGAAGGGCACCGCAGCTAGTGAAATTACTGGGCAAATGAGACTTAACATCTTAAGTCTCAAGGTGACGAGCGCAACTGTAGTGCCGCTCAGAAGTTTTGGGTTTTTCAAGAATCCTGAGCGGCACTGCATTGTAATAGGCAGGGCATATCAATTACCATCAGCTGAACGTCCTGATCGTCGCGCCCCTTATTTTCATAAAAAAAAAACGGTAAGTTCTGTCAGTGCGGTACTCACCTCCGTCGTCGGGGATGTTGAGCAGCTTCTTGGCTCCGGGGCTGGGTCCGCGCACGGCCGACAGCGCTCTCTGCAGCGTCTCACTCATCTGCTTGGCGTCGGCCACCACACCCGCACACACACACACACACGCGCACACTAGTGCGACCCGCGCCCGCGCATTCATCGCGATACCACCGCGCACCAGGCGGCGCTACATCGTAGCGAGGTGCGCCATCTGAAAGTTAATGTGACTCTTATAAAATGAGCAAAAAATGTCTAGATTAAATATCACCAAAAACATCTCATGTTAAGTTGATTCAATTTGTTATGTTTTTAAAGTGATAAACCTCACTTCTAGGATTAATACACAAAGAAAATTTGAAAACAAAATTTTATGAACGATCCGGGGCTCGAACGCAAGACCAAGCCGCAACCTGAGAGTTGAACAAAGCATACAAGATTTTATGACGATACGTCACTCGAACGGTTAGCTCAGTTGGCAGAGCACTCACGCGGAAAGCCAGAGGTCCTGGGTTCGAGTCCCGCATCGTTCATAAAATTTTGTTTTCAAATCTTAAGTTGATTTGAAATCATAAGATACATAAATAGCTTTAAGGGTAAATGTATACACTTTTATTATAAAGTCCCAGCTACTGTTCGGGCATTATCTATAAATAAATTTAAATGTTTTATTAAAAAATGGCTCTGTCGTAAATCCTACTACTCCACAGCTAAATATCTAAGTGATCGGAAAGATAGATCTAGATTATGATTTATTTATTATTATTATTATTTTAATAAAAAGAGCGGAAAAAAAGAATGCTGGGAGAGTTCCTTGCGCCGCTTCTCCTCAGAGCCTACTCTCTCAGAGCGCCATTTGTTTCCGAAGCGATAGTAGTCTAGTATAGTAGAAATGAATTATAAAGGAATCAACTTTGAGAAAATAAATGCCTTTTACATATTATATAGTATGTGTATATTTTAAGAATTTTTTATAATATCCCAAGAACACCATGAACTTTTTGCCGTATATTATTTGCAGGGAAAAATTATTCTCGCAATTACAACGAATATATTTAAGTAATTGTTTTTATAAAACGCCTTATGTGATTGTTTCTTCGCAGCTCGTCGGTTCAGCGAGCAAGGGTGCTCGAGCTCAAATCTGACTAGTGACTGCCCTCTTCACTAAACTACTGTGTTAATCGTTAAGTAACGGCTATTACTTTATTATTTGTGATTTACTTAATGTTAGCTAGTCTAAACGAGAATTAATCTTGTAAAGCTAACAACATCATGTAAGTTGCAAACCCGCGAAGAATTTTTATTGATTTGAATTTGAATTTATTGTAATTCAATAAGTTCATTCCTTAAATATAACATATGGAAAAATACTATTATTGTACAAAGCAGTATTATGGATACCCAGTTTGGGTGTCGCAATTTGGTCTGAGCAGCGAACCGCAGTAGGGAGACCCATATTTGATGATGATGATTTGCGGGCGCAGGCGGTGTCAGAGCTCTATGCCTGAAGTACAGTTCAGACAGAAAACTCATCGGCGTGCTCTGTTTTCCTTGGACGTAAAGAAGTCGAGCGGGCTGGATGGGATTTCTCCCATCGTGCTCAGAACGCGTGCCCCTGAATTGAGGACGGTGCTAACATCTATCTCTAACTCTCATACTCAAAAGGCGTAGTTCCTGACTCATGAAAGTCAGCCCTTCTCCATACGATCCAAAGAAAAGGAGACAGTTCGGGTTCGGCAAACTACAGGCCTATAGCTATTACTTCCCTGCTCTCCAAATCATAGAGAGCATAATTAACCGCCTGCTCTTGGTATACCTAGAGGGTAACCAGTTGATCAACAACCTGGTATTCCTAACACATAGATGGGAGGCGGCTATCGAAAGCAAGGGAGAAGGCCTGGCGGTCAGTTTGGATATAGCGAAGGCCTTTGATCGTGTATGGCACAAGGCGCTTCTCTCAAAACTTCCATCATTTGGGCTTCCCGAGAGTTTATGCAAGTGGACCTCCAGCGTCCTTACTGGGCGCAGCATACAGGTTGCTGTCAACGGTTATTGCTCGAACCCGAAGCCCGTGAACGCTGGAGTGCCCCAAGGTTGTGTGCTATTTCCTATACTGTTTCTTCTGCATATCAATGATATGATCATAGTACTTATGTGTCTCACTTTGTTAATATTTGAAGCGTAAACAAGGAACTGTGATGAACACCTACCATTAAGTTAGCCCTACGATAGTCATTTGATATAATACGCCACGATCCCTTCATCTGGGTACACAATACACATATCGGATCTAGATTCTACTGTATGTATGATACAATTTTAGAATGATATAAAGTTTAGCAATGAATAACATTAGATACCCGGCTCAGGTAGTGTATTACATTATTTATAGACATTAATAATTCATGTCGCGGGTCGCAAACACTATTCCGCTGCCATAAGTACAACCATACAATGATACTGAATATTTTACTACATCATTGTATTGCTTTTTCGCATTTTAAATTAAAGTATTCATCAATTCGTTTATCTAATAATTTGGGTCGTTTATTTGTCAACTGCTATTAGTTAGGAGCAGATGTGACGACACACACTAATCATTTAAGGCCGTTCCCAATATTCAGTCTACCTACGGTTGTAGCCTACTTGAGATAAAAAAATCTATCGTTGACTTTTCTGTCCCAATAAACTTCGAACGACGGTAACTCACCTTATCCGTACACGCTGTCTGTCAATGGGACGACGTATAGCTTACCAGCGATAGAAGTGTGTATGGAAATTGCAATTCACGCGTCCCAATATAAAGCGATAAGAATGACTTATCGGGTATATTGGGACAGCTTCAGATTATTGACAGCTAATTACTGACAGTAGAAGGTAGTAATTTATCTCTATGTGTAGATAGTATATTGGAAACGGCCGTTAAAGTATCCTATCAGGTAAGAGGCCTCTATTTTATCTGACACTAGCAGACACGACAGACGCTGTTCTGTGAATAGAAAAAAATGATGTAGGTGAAACAAAAATTTATTTCTGAAGGATTTTATAATAATATGTAGTAATAAAATGATAAGGATATCGATATCGTATTTGTGTAAAGACATAAGTACTTAGAAGTAACAACGAACAAGAACATTGTGATTCATCAACCGATGAATTCAATTCATGATGAAGAAATGATCTTATCTATACTAATCTATACTAATATTATAAAGCTGCAGTGTTTGTTTGTTTGTTTGTTTGTTTGAACGCGCTAATCTCTGGTACTACTGGTCCGATTTGAATGATTCTTTCAGTGTTGGGTAGTCCATTTATCGAGGAAGGCTATAGGCTATGTTTTTTTTTTCAAAATTAGGGATCCGTTATAAAATTGCTATTTTGTAACACAAGGTGTAAAATCGAAAACCTATTTTTGCGTGCGCTGCAAAAACTATTGACAATAGAACAAAATGATGTACAGGCTATAATATAGGCAATATTTTATTACTTATAAAACTATCGCGTGAATTATACTTTATATGGCAAAACAACGTTTGCCGGGTCAGCAAGATTACTAATCTTAATATATATATTTCTTTTGTGCGTCTGTTGTAATTGAACTCCTCTTAAACGGCTAGACCGATTTTAATAAAACTTTCTGTGTGTCTTCAGGTGGATTCGAGAATGGTTAAGATTCACGATTGAACTACTTCCTAAGCGGCTGGACCGATTTTGATGATTTTTTGTGAGTTTCAGTGAATTTGAGATTGATGTGTGTCTTCAGGTGGATTCGAGAATGGTTTAGATTCACGATTGAACTAGCTCCTAGGCGGCTGGACCGATTTTGATGATTTTTTGTGTGTTCCAGTGAATTTGAGATTGGTGTGTGTCTTCAGGTGGATTCGAGAATGGTTTAGATTCACAATTGTACTACCTCCTAAACGGCTGGACCTATTTTGATGATTTTTTTGTGTGTTCCAGGGAATTTGATATTGGTTTAGATTCTCAATTCCGTCCATAGAATATAATTCGTATGTTAGTGAAGTTCTCCTAACGACTAGACCGATTTTTCAAATTTAAGACGTGTGTACAGGACGTCTGTCGGGTCCACTAGTAAATTATATAATAAGTGATTATAGAAACAAGCCACAGTATGTATACCTACCTAACTTCGAAACGGTTGGACCTAATTAGATGAATTTGTGTTTCCATTTGATAGAATCCAATAGTTTCCGTCACTAGATCATTCTAAGAATGTATCTTAGACATCGTATATCAGAACTTTACAAATCTGCCCGAAAAATTCACTTACGAAAAAAAGTAGATACCTACCTAGATAGTAAAAAATAAATATTCAAATATATAAGTAATATAAAAATATGATGTATTACTGTAAAATAAGAAACATTAAATTAAAATAGGACGCCGCTAAAACAAATCTGAAAATATTTTCCATGAATTCCCACAAGCCCCGAGATCTGCATCTCAAACAGACTTTGGATGTTTTAATGACGCAACTCATTATTTTCGCCAAATGAAGTGGACATTTTGAAAGAGAGTTTTACATCATCTCCACACCGCGATCATATTTACGTATTTCTATAAAGTTTCTCAAGCTGACTTCAAAACTATTAAATCCAAAACTTTTTCGTTCGCGGAAAACGTATGACTGAAATATCTATAAATATATAGAATCGACCAAAAATCTGGGATGGGCAAGTCTTTTAAAGGTAGCTTAAATAATTATTACGAAGACTACACGCCCTAATAAACCATCATTTTTGAATTCGTTATCACCGTCTGCGTTGCCGTCATTAAAAATAATATTCAAATCAAATCAAAATCACTTTATTCATGTAGGTCACGGAAATGACACTTATGAATGTCAAAAAAATATTGGTCTTATTGAATCTACCGCTACTTCGTAAAGGGTTGAGCTAATGAGAAGAAATAGCAAGAAACTCATTGCCACTCTCTTATATCAAGATTTACATTTCAATCGATTTACAAATCATTTCAATTACAATATAATATGTAGGTAGTGATGCAACAAACATACTCAAACGTCCAATAGGGAATGCCTTACACGAGTAAGTCAAAAAAGTAAATGTAAATTTATACCAAAGTTATTGAGTACAGTAGCTACATCATCCACACACACCCTAAATAAATTCAAGTCACCTGATGAAGTTTCTGACGATAGGGAGCCTATATTAGTTCAAATATTTCTTGATTCACAAGCTAAGTCCAAAAAGCAAAGCAAAGTTATAAATCTATGTATCAATAGCCATGGTCACAAGCTAATTATGAGCATGTACGAAGAAGTTAAAAACGTTAGACACGATTACGACTTCACAGGTACGCATTATACACACAAACACCGAATATTCACGCACACATAAATAGTTGTGCTTCGGGCTTCCGTGATAGCAATAGTTCTTCAAATACCAAATCTTCAAACCGCATCCCCTCTTAAAGTGCGCTTTAACTATTAAAAACTAATTGAGGATTCAAGGATCTTATCACCAACGAGAACAGTTTAAATACAGATCAGCAAATGAAAAGAAATTTTTGTTCTTTTAATGAATTTGGTTTGCATATGGCGAGCTTTAACGTTTAAAAGGTAAGGAATGCTCTCTAGAGTTGCTATAAAATAAACTATGTACAAGTGAGGTAAACCGCCTGCATTAACTGATCCCCGGCGCACCAATCGTAACGACCGACTGACGCGGATAGATGCGATTCAAATTGGAGCCGGGAAACGAAAACCGAGTTCCCGTCTTTTATGAGCCGATTGAGACTGATGAGAGGATTTGTGTTTGAGGAGCTTGTGCTGAGGGAGCTAAGGACAATCACACTGAGCTCCGAGATGCTCACATCATGCTGCGACTGTTCCAGTGTACCGTTCATATGATGCTCGGATTAATTAATTTTAATAATAATTATTGAACATTTGATACTAGCTGACCCGACCGACGTTGTTCTGTTCGTAATAGGTATTTAAAAATAAAATACTGTTTTTTTATGAATTTGACAATAGTATTTCATAACTTCAAGATTATTTCGTAAAATATGCTCCGTAAATAAAAATTATTTCAAAGGAGAACTGTCAAACCGTGGGTTAATAAATTCTCTCATAGAAAATATGTACATACAAAACAAATATTGGAAAAAATAAGTGGATCCCAAATCGAAATAAAAACTATACTCTCTCTCAAGTTGGACTAAACTGCACTCCATGAAGTTATCCCCATTAAAATCCA
This sequence comes from Leptidea sinapis, assembly GCF_905404315.1. Classification (NCBI taxonomy): domain Eukaryota; kingdom Metazoa; phylum Arthropoda; class Insecta; order Lepidoptera; family Pieridae; genus Leptidea; species Leptidea sinapis. The sequence continues at coordinate 3,732,977 of NC_066297.1, forward strand.
TTCCATTAGGTTAGGAGTTCACCGGAAACAAACATCAGGACACTGGACTTATATATATAAAAATGTATAGAGGTTCAGGAACAAAAAAAGTCTCAAGTTGTTACAAAAAGACTATATGATGACTTAATATGGCGATTCACTAAAAATTTATTAAATATTAACTAAAAAACTAATAATTTTTAGCGTTATATCGTTATTTAAAACTGAAAAAAAAAAGAATTATCAAAAGCACAATGAACAGTACGGTTGGCCAGGACTACCTTTATTTGAGTGAGTACAGTTAGTTTTATTAATATAATATTGTCTCTTATAAAGAATCATTAATAGAAAAATTTAAAGATATTAAACATTTTGACTGTTATTCTAGATAATGTTCTTTTTATGTTCATAAGCACAATAAGGAAATTGCTAGAAACTGTGACAATCAGAATGTTAACACGAGAAACAAACATAAACTTGTTATGCCTACTACTCGGTTAATGGCCGTTTTCAATAACGTATCTCTAGTTACGGATACCGTGCTGTCACCGTTTAATGACAAGATCTTATCGATCCATATTATGTCCAATATAGTTAGTCGAATGCTTTATGTCGATAGGTTATTGAAATTTAAGTAAGCGTAAAAGGATTGATTTGTCTACGTCTAGTAAGTTAAACTAAGGATAGATAGGTTATTGAAAACGGCCAAAAGTCGAGTTAGTGAGACTTTTATTGAGCGGTGTACTTAAATGCTTTTATCATATGATCCCAGAAAAATGTACAAAGCAAATATGTTACTAAATTTATGATTTTTTTTTTAAAACGTTTGTGGGAAAGGTTATTATAGCATAAATTATTTTATTAATGATACCACAGACTGGGAATGGAGCGAACACCCTCAGGCTTTTTAATTCTAAATATTTATTGTACTATATTATATTGTAATCCATATTTATATAAAAAAGCACGCTCAGTTTCTTGCGCCCGTTCTTCTCAGGTCTGAGGCAGTCTATTTTGAATGGGTCGTAGTTTTTGACTTTCAGTAAGTGATTTTAAATAATATTTTAATTTGATTAAGAAACGTAAGTATTGCGAATACATATACTCTATCTAATAATAAATTAACTCATTAATTATCTAGGCGGTGACTCGTATAGAGATAATAACTGTTTTATATTCACACGAGTTATGAATGTATCGGAAGATAATATAAACAAATACAGTACCGTGACGAGACAATCCTTTTGATAAGAAACTTCTAGAACTGGAGGTACACTCACATCACAATACTGAGTCACTCACACACAACAGATCGAAACAACACTTGAAATATAAACACCCAACTAAATATAAAGGAACATTAAACCACTATTGCTGACACTAAAACAGTAATTAAAACACGCAAACATCGCGTACACGAACCCGTATCAAACGAAACTAACTTAAAAGTTAAACTCGAAACTATCAATTCGGCACCAATGAGCGTTCCCTGTGCCGTTCTTGCTCGGCAATGTTCAGCGCAACAATATTATCGAGGACGAGTTTCGTTCTAAATTAAACTTTATCATAATATAAATAAACACCTAAATCATCAGACAGACCGCAATAAAACATATTGTAAAGGAGCGCAGGCAAACGCATCTTTGTATTGAATTCTCTACCTGAGTCTTGTCCCTTTTTTCTTTACGCACATTCAGATTGTCTGAGAGTATGGACCCGTCTTATTTTCATGGCGATACGAAACAAACTCGTTTAGCAGAACAAAGAACATTAAAATGTATAAGATATTGCGAACCGAGATGTTTTTGTTGAATCTCTACACTCAGCTTATGGATAAGGCGAAAAGTATTTAAAGGTGTCTTAAGAAATAATGAGCGCATTGAGTACCTAAAGCAAGGCGCACTGATACCGCAGTTCTGCACATAATAAATAAAATACTGTTTTTTATGAATTCGTCATCAATATTTCGTAACATCAAGAAGTATTTCGTAAAATATGCTCCCTTTTGTTATAATGAAATTGTTTCTCAGCAGAACTATAAGCCGTGCGTTAGTAAATTCTATGGGTCCCAAATCGAAATAAAAACTGTCCTATCTCTCAAATTGGACTAATCTGATGTAATCTCATTAAGTAATCTCAATAAAATCCGTTCATTAGTTCAGGAGTTCACTGGAAACAAACATCAGGACAATGGATTTATATATTATATTAAGATAATGTCGCAATTATCGTCTCCGAATTGCGAAAATATAATTGAATACATTTACCCACAAAATTTAACAATAACATCACATGATCAGCTGGGCACAGCTACGCATTCCAAGCGTATACGTATGTGTGTTGTGTAAACTTCATATATCAGCGTGTTAGTATTAAAACAACCAAAATGGTTTCAGAATAAGCGAGTACATTCTTCACATTACGTTATTATTGAAGGTTTCAGTTTCTGCTCTTTCTTAAAAAATGCGTTCTGTATAAGAAATACATTTATAGATAGTCAATACATTAAAATATTTTTGTTGTATTACTATACATATTTTTTTTTTATGGAAAAGCCCGCATTCTCTTGCAACACAGGAAGCATAGGAGCATTGCCGGCCTTAAGGGAAGGTTTAAGCGCTTGTTTTTGTATAGTTTATTTATATTGTAATTTAAATGATTTGTAAAACGATGGAAATGTAAATGTTGATTTAAAAGAGTGGCAATGAGTTATTTGCTATTTTCTCATCAGCTCAACCCTTTACGAAGTACCGGTAAATTCAATAAGAAACAATTTTTTATTGAGATTCATAAGTGTCATTTCCTTGACCTACATGAATAAAGTGATTATAAATTGATGTGATTTGGTTAGATCTAAGTGTAGACGTCTTATAAAATTGCAAAAGCATTCAATATGGCTACAACGACGCGGTCGTCGGCACTCCCATATCGAAATGTCAACAACATTCAAAGTGAAACTAGAATCAAATGCACATCTGACATTTGAGTAGCAACAGCGGGCGTCTCCGTGACCGTGACGCCGGGGTCACATCAGTATAAACTAGTGAATCGAGTACTAATGAATGTTGCGCCTCGTATACCCGACTCCTGATCCAATTTGCATAGAACAGCGATATTCAATTAGTGCGTAAGTAATTGTCGAGAGCGCGGGCGGAGCGCTAATGAGCCCCGGGGGCTCACGTGCCTTATGTTAATGTCCTCCGCGCACAGTAACGTTATCAGGGCCTCGTTACTGCAACTATTGTTCGAGTCCCGGCCGATGTGGACGTCTAAAGTTGCACAGATTACGTTCGACATCGACTCGTAGTCGATTTCAATCAATTCGACGAAATTTAGGTCACAAGATCTAAAGCGAGGATAAATACAGATGCAAATAGCCAGCGAAGATTATGCAGGATTATTCAATCCGACTCCAGAACCGTCCGTTTTGCATAATCAAATAATTAGTTAACCTTGCTAGTCGCTAGCATCTAGCCTGAACCGGAGTAGTACATTACTTATTAAAGACGTATTGTTTCTCAACATTTGTAAATACTGTGATAGATCATCTGATACTTCAGCTCGTGTCGGAGCGCTGAGTCCGGTCCGTTTTCTTATAAATATTCAGCAGGGGACAAACAAGTGAACGCTCCAATTGAAATTCTGATTTGGGACTCGAGCGCCGCGACCCCAAAATCACATTCTGACAAAGTTTCAAGTCCCTAATTTTTGACTGTACCACTTTAATTTCGGGTTAATTCTGAAATGTGAATGAACAAAAACAAACTCATAATTAATGCGTAAAGTTTTAAAATATTTTGCGAGGGCCTACATTTATTACGCGGAATTGTAAAACAAAAGTTCTCGTTAAATTAGGCGAATAATGATGAACGGAACCGCACAGCTTCCTCAGCCCGGCGATCCCGACCGTAACCACGAAACCATATCGACCGTATCACCTCGCATTCTTAGCGCGTATTGCGCGGTCGAAACTACCGTTTTCGATCAAGTCATATTTCACGGTAGGTCTTCCTACTTGAACAGGTTTTCATATTTGCCAGCAATATATCAAATAGTAAAATGTTAGGAATCGTAACCTGCATAAACTGCTCGGAAGAGTTATCAAAGTTAAAGTTATAAATCGCAGTTGGTAATTGCATTGTTCGCCTCGCAACTTTTATTCTAACAGAAGCTTGCCTGTAATAAGCAATTACTTCCGAGTAAAAATAAAATTCAACAGTTTTTCTTTCAAATATTTAATAAGCTTACGTATAATTTTAATCTGTTACTCCTAATCTCTCTTACGTCAATACCTATTTGCTGGTACTAATTAACATATCTTAATATATATAAATTACGTGACACGTTGTTTGTCCGGGATAGACTCCTCAACTAATGAACGGATTTCAATGAGGATGACTTCATGGAATGCAGTTAGGTCCAACTTGAGAGATAGGATAGTTTTTATTTCGATTGGGACTCATAATTTTTTTTTTTTCAATATTTGTTTTGTATGGTCATATGAGATATGAGAGAATTTAGTGACGCACGGTTTGACAGTTCCGCTGTGAAACAATTTCATTATAACAACAGGGAGCATTTTTTACGAAATAATTCTTGATGTTTTGAAATATTATTGGCAAATTAACAAAAAACAGTATTTTTTTTATTATCTACAGAACAACGTCTGTCTGAGCAGCTAGTAACATATATATGTTAAATGCGTTCATTAAATATTTTAACCCTCATTTCAGTTTCCTACAGTGATACGTCATTGTTGATTCATTCTATCTCCAAGGAATGTTAGCCACACAGTTGACGTGGTGGACGTCTGCGGCGACACATTTACACATATTGCAACAGGAATGTCTGAATGCTAATCACTACAATCAGAAATCTACCAGTATAACTAATGAACGGATTTTAATGGGGATTACTTCATGGAGTGCAGTTTGGTCCAACTTGAGAGATACGATAGTTTTGATTTTGATTTGGGACCCAAAATAAGTTTTATTTCCAATATTTTTGTTATGTGGACATATTTTCTATGAGACACTTTATTGACGCACAGTTTGACAGTTCTGCTGTGAAACAATTTCATTATAACAACAGGGCGCATATTTTACGAAACAATTCTTGGTGTTATGAAATATTATTGAAAAAATCATCAAAATCAGTATTTTATTTAGTACGCACAGAACAACATCTGTCGGGTCGGATAGTATAATAATACATTTATAAATTCCATAGCTTCTTACTTCCACATGAACTGTCTGACCGCAATTAGCATAGGGACTCATAGTAGCTAACAGATTACTTGGGGAATAAATACTACAGAATACTAAAGAATTTCTTGTCGTTGGGGAGTGTTAAAAAATAATACCTAAATGGTTGTTTTTGGATAAGTGAAAGAGAGTATACCTACTTTTTTATGACAGTAAGGGACGAGACGAGCAGGACGTTAAGCTGATGGCAATTGATACGCCCTGCCCATAACAATGCAATGCCGCTCAGGATTCTTGAAAAACCCACAAATTCTGACCGGCACTACAATTGTACTCGTCACCTTAAGACATAAGATGTTAAGTCTCATTTACCCAGTAATTTCACTAGCTACGGCGCAATTCAGACCGAAACACAATAATGGAACCCATAATCTAGCCGGCATCCTGTGCAAAGAAGCCTCCCACTGGTGAACTTATAGCTACTACTATACTACTTATAGGGAAGTACAAAGTAGGATGATCACAGCAAGGCGATTGAATGCACTGCCAGTGTAAGTAGAAATAAAAGAATAAGTCAGTGGAATCATACAGGTAACACAGGAGGCGAGGTTGCGCGTGTTAACGAAGCACATATTTCACCGAAATTGATTAAAAATTAGCGAGCACGAGTCGCTCTCAGCAGGCGAGCACCGATAGACCATCGCAACACTTGAAATATTACAAACAAGTAACCGATTAGCAATTAGCATATGGCATGTCGGAGTACGCCAAGTGCGTGTGTGCGTGCCGCACTCTGACATCTGACAGTTGACAACCAGTCACTATCAGCTACATACGTTCAAGTTTTTGTTGTTGATTTTAAAGTCACTGTAATAGGTAAGAGATCATAAGGGTTATATTTCACCGGGACACCACTTTGGCGCAACCAGTCGCCGTATGCTACCAAAGTAGACACCATAAATTTTGTTTATAATCCAATTCACTAGAGACAATAACTTCATACCTTTTAGTTTTGTATTACTTGCAATGAGCGATTCTCTCCTAACACAGATTATCTAAATCTACCAGGAGAGTTTCATGTGTGATTGTAAATGATTGTGTACAAGTAAAGAAATTTTGATTTGATTTGTAGCATACACCAGAATCATGACGCCTCCGAGAGCTGGTCTCACCAACAAATTGGTTGCGGCGGACACCAGGTACTCATCTGAACCTCAACTCTCTATAGAGCTGTATATACATTTTATTGGTAGCGGCTACTAATTGCGCCATTATGGTGTCCCGGTGAAAAAAAAGCCCTTACTATAATAACAGACTTATGGCGATACGAACCGAATGGTCTCATTAACGTCATCCCAGGCCTGTATCTAAGGTTAGCTAGTAAAATTACTGGGCAAATTAGACTTAACATCTTATGTCTCAAGGTGACGAGGGCAATTGTAGTACCGCTCAGATTTTTTTGGGTATTTCAAGATTACTAAGCTAAGTGTGATAAAACCCGTACTTTACTTTTGAATTGGACTGTCTTAGCATAAGTTTAGTCTTATTTCAGTTATCAAATGACTATTAAAACGAAACCAACGATTATGCTAGGCTTACACTCTGCTAAGTTTTACGTAAGTAAAGTCTGAGCGAAGTCTAAGTACGCTCTATAGATTTCAGCCTCAGTCTACGTCCTTTATGACGAAGGTTGATACAGTCCACATATTTTTTATTTTATATATTTATTTAAGTACAATAAACAGTTTACAATTAATCGTTATTAAACTAAACAAAATATGGAACATATTATTTGTTAAATTGTAAACCCAATTAGAGATTACCACATCTTGCGAAAGAGATACTAGTTAGAAGGAGAAAAAATGAGAAAGAAGGTGTATAAGATATTATAAGATCCAACAAGCTGTAACAGTCAACTAGCTGGTTCTAGTGCAATGAACAATAACATACATACAAATTAAATTTGAAAAACAAAATTTTATGAACGATGAGGGACTCGAACCCACGACCTCCGTGGCGGTGCTGTTACTAACTGAGCCAACCGTTCGAGTAACGTATCGCTATAAAATCTTGTTTGCTTTGTTCAACTCTTAGGTTGTGGCTTCATCTACAGGATCTACTTTACAGTTGATAACCTGCTCAACCCCAATATTTGTATATTCGGAAATTGACTTGAGATGTCGCTCTTGTAAATCTAAACAATATGTTATGTTTTTAAAGTGATAACCCTCACTTCTAGGATTAAAAACAACATAATATACAATTAAATAACATACATATTCAATACAAAGCCACTCTTGACCCATTATCAACAACTACACCATCGCACCAGTGGGAGGCTCCATTGCACAGGATGCCGGCTAGATTTTGGGTACCAGTGGGAGGCTACGTTGCACAGGATGCCGGCTAGATTATGGGTACCACAACGGCGCCTATTTCTACCGTGAAGCAGTAATGTGGAAGCATTACTGTGTTTCGGTCTGAAGGGCACCGTAACTAGTGAAATTACTGGGCAATTGAGACTTAACATCTTATGTCTCAAGCTGACGAGCGCAGTTGTAGTGCCGCTCAGAATTTTTGGGGTTTTTCAACAATCCTGAGCGGCACTGCATTGTAATGGGCAGGGCGTATCAATTACCATCAGCTGGACGTCCTGCTCGTCTCGTCCCTTATTTTCTTTAAAAAAAAAAAACATCCAATACCATCAGACAACCTTCAGTAATTACCAACGATATTCTTTGATTAGATTAACAAACATGCCACCTGAAAGCATTCGGTGCTAGCATGGCGAAGAATTTAATAAGCGTCATAAAATTTAATTACTGTTACCAGCTTTCGACCTGTCACTACTTTATAAATGCTTTTGTATTTTGCTCTCACAAACAAAGGCTTTACCGGGCTGTGTTCACTGAAGGTTCACACAGGCTCACGAATATTACGAACTACCTAGATTACTTAATGCAATTGTGTGTGTGTGGAGTACGGAGTGCGGACCGGCTCAAACTATGTGCGTCTACTTATCGGATGAACACGGCATAAACAAAACAAAAACATGGCCAATTTTCATTTTGGATATTTTATCATTTATTAATTTCTAGATAAAAAGTTACTTAAAAAACCCTGTGATATCTTAAATATTAAGATAAAAATCTAGAAGAAGTGTGATTTTTTATTTTTATATTAAAACTAGCTGACCCGGCAAACTTTGTTTTGCCATATAAAGTATAATTCACGCGATAGTTTTATAAGTAATAAAATATTGCGTATATTATAGCCTGTACATCATTTTGTTCTATTGTCAATAGTTTTTGCAGCGCACGCAAACATAGGTTTTCGATTTTACACCTTGTGTTACAAAATAGCAATTTTATTACGGATCCCTAATTTTGAAAAAAAAACATAGCCTATAGCCTTCCTCGATAAATGGACTACCCAACACTGAAAGAATCATTCAAATCGGACCAGTAGTACCAGAGATTAGCGCGTTCAAACAAACAAACAAACAAACACTGCAGCTTTATAATATTATAGTATAGATTTAAAGTAAAATTTTAGTGCTATACGATAGCTTTTTCATTTTTAAACAATATTTCCCAAAATACTCACACAATAATAACGGATATCCAGAGTAAAATCAAAACAGCTGACAGCGAGCAAGGCGCGCCAACTTCCCAGTAAAGCATTCAAACCGGTCATCAAATAAAATAAACTGGACGTTAATTATATTTAACAATTATTTCCTCGTACCGATTCCCATAAAAACGACCAATAAACATATAAAAGGTCGCACACCGCTATAACGCTCCTCACACACACAAACATAGACTGACGGGCGCGGTTCGACCACACAAATCACCGTGAAGGAATCTTCTCGATATTTTTTTTATTAACTTATGCACTGAGAATTAAACTAATATAATAAAATAGTTTAAATGTAACTTAAATTATAGGTAGGCACAACATTACTATCTATATTACGATATATTTTATATACATATTGTGATACCAGCTGACCCGGCAAACGTTGTTTTGCCATATAAAGTATAATTCACGCGATAGTTTTATAAATAATAAAATATTGCCTATATTATACCTATGCATCATTTTGTTCTATTGTCAATAGTTTTTCGATTTTACACCTTGTGTTACAAAATAGCAATTTTATTACGGATTCCTAATTTTGAAAAAAAAAAATATAGCCTATAGCCTTCCTCGATAAATGGACTACTCAACACTGAAAGAATCATTCAAATCGGACCAGTAGTACCAGAGATTAGCGCGTTCAAACAAACAAACACTGCAGCTTTATAATATTAGTATAGATTTTAAAATCTAAAATCTACAAATTTTGGAGAGCAATATAAATTTGTTTTTAAAATTAAGAAAATTTGAAAAGAAGATATCAATATTTTCATCTATATAAAAAATACTACTATATAATAATTGTAGCTGTATATTATATTTTTATAAATTCTCAGCTAAAGCTTCACTCAATTAAGTCCCAATCGACAGTAACGAGTGTTTGACGTTAAACCAATGGCCGACTCGGGGAAAATACGAGCGAGTCGCAAATATTTGGGAAAATCTTTTCGTGTTTTTACTTTTTAGTCGAGATGTCTGTGTAACGCCTGGCTGGTTCAAATTGCTAATTAATATTAGAGTGTGCTATTATTTATAGAGGATAACGTGTACACCTTTTTGTTATTATATTTGAAAGTGATATCCCTCACTACTGGGTTAATTAAATTAAATCGGTAAATTTATGAACGATGCGGGACTCGAACCTGCGACCTGTTGGGTTCCGTCCGAGCGCTCGTCCACTGAGCCAACCGTTCGAGGGACGTATGGAGGACGTAAATCTAGGTATGTCTTGTTCAACTCTCAGGTTCTTGCTAGATTAAAAAAATACAAAATGTTTAGATTTTAGAAGGGCGACATCTCAAGTGAATTTCCTAATATGCAATTATTGGGGTTGAGCAGGTTATCAACTGTAAAGTAGATGATGAAAAGGCATAAAAGGCATTTATTTTCTGATAATTGATTCCTTTAGAATTCTTTTTGATGTCATTTCTATTATACTACATACTACTACCGCTTCGGAAACAAATGGCGCTCTGAGAGAGAAGAAGCGGCGCAAAAAACTCTCCCAGCATTCATTTTTTGCGCTCTTTTTTATAAAAATATACAATATGGATGGAAGCCCCAACTGCTGCCACGGGCACATACCTACTTTGATTTGTTATAAAAGTATATACATTATTTCAAACGTTTAATGTTAGTCTGTAATAAGATACGAGCAATGTATCAATGAAGTATATATATAATGAGTTCGTATATGCTATGGCAGGCACATGTTTGATGGCAGACCACACGCAAGACTCGTCAGAATACATTCGCTAATTTTACGATCGCACTGTGGCGTCATCACAGATCCAGTTCAGCTATTTATTTGTACAACTTAAATTAGATCCACGCAATCGAGTAAACAATTTATTTAACCCGACCGAATGATGTAAACTTATTTACAAGCTACTGTTTACGTAAACAGAGTGGAAATTTAAATACTTAAATAACTAAGAGCCTCGCTGTAAGAAGTGAATTCAGAAAGATGAAAGGGAGAATTAATATTTTTTTCACCCTTCTCAAAGTAACTTTATTATTTAATGAACGCTTCACAGAGATACAAGAATTTCTCATAAGAAATGATCGCCATTTCTACATCAAACGTATTAGCCCAATTGAAAGAAAAATATTTCAGAACATTTATAAAAGAATAAAAGATATGATTCTATCATTCGACACGATACTACGTCTCGTAACACATTGTTCCGCCGCTGCCGGCGCGCGTTCAACCGTTATTGATAATTCTGTGCGTGCCGTCTCCGGGTTTAATTCTATTTTTATTTACTCTGAATTACTACCTAATGACAAGAAAGCCGCTTACTTCATTGGTAATTCCTTAGAAATCTGCATTAAACAATTGAGCATTTTAAAGAATAAGTACTTTTTTTTATATAAAAGAGGGCAAACGGGCAAGAGCCTCACGGAATGGGGAGAGGTGAGGCAACCGCCCATGGACATCCGCAGCAGCAGGTGTGTCAAGAAATACATTGCCGGCCTTTAAGGTAGTATGCTTTTTTCTTGAAGGTCCCTAAGTCGTATGATTCCACAAAGTGTCTGAGCGAGGCAAGAAATTTCTAGCAAACCGCGCGGTTGTGTAATGCCTGACGTCAACATGCTGCAGGTTGTACTTTGCACGTAATGTCCGATGGTGGAATTCGGCCGCTGAAATCAACCCGAACACTCTCCTCTGAGCACTCCCCGTGATAAATGCGGTAGAAAATGCACAGAGAACCCACATCTCTCGCCAATTCTGCCAATAAATAATTATTTATATAGTAAGAAGTAATAGAATTTAAAGTACTTGTATGCTATTTAGGTTTTGAAATTAAATATAATAGAATGCGAGTAATAAATAATCATTTGGTTCCGTAGTTCAAAGATATAATTAATGCTTTTTTTTATAAAATTAAGGGACTAGACGAGCAGGATGTTCAGCTGATGGTAATTGAAGCGACCTGCCCATAACAATGAAGTGCCGCTGAGGATTCTTGAAAAACCCAAAAATTCTGAGCGGCACTACAACTGCGCTCATCACCTTGAGACATAAGATGTCAAGTCTCATTTGCCCAGTAATTCCACTAGCTACGGCGTCCTTCAGACCGTAACACAGCAATGCTTACACATTACTTCTTCACGGCAGAAATAGGCGACGTTATGGTACCCATAATATAGCCCGAATCCTGTGCAAAGGAGCCTCCCTCCTTTTAAATAAGAAACTTGTACGACAAAACAAGTTCTTCATAAATACGTATTATCTTCACGGAACATAACATTTGGCACAGCAATCGTATCATAGTTCAGTCTTCGTGAAAGCTGCGCTGGTCGCGCGGCGCCCCATGTGCGAGGTGAGGTCCAAGTGATGGGAGGCGGCGGGCGGCCGTACCTACACTGTACAGTGATCGATACAGATCCTGGTGTAGCGGCCGGATCGCGTCGCATCTAAGCTCATTAAGTATTACTTGGCTGTCGCAACACATGATAGCACGTCACACAGATTAATTAGCCACCGTGTGTTTTACAACACTTACTAATTGCTATACTAATGCTGTCACCGAGCTTTTGTTTGCTTCTTCGAGCTGATAGCTTCAATTATTATTATATTACTAGCTGTGGTTCAGCTAATAAAAAAAATTTTGTGGTATCAAAAATAAATGACGACCGATTCTCAAACCTACCAAATGCATCGTACATAAAATTTATCGTACTACAATAATCATTATATTCGATTGCAATCTTGCAACTCTATTGCGTATCTGCGGATGGAATAGAATAATATTAAAATCGCCATACAAAAATAGGTGTTGATCGTAGATGGGTGAAAATTTGAATTTGTATGTATTTTTAATGCTGAATCGTAATAACATAAAAAAATATTTAGGGGTTGTTGACCCTTATCATTTAGGGGTATAAAAAAAGATGTTTAACGATTCTCGGACCTACCCGACACACAAATTTAAAAACACATCCGTTTAGCCTTTTCGATGGAGTTTGGTAACAAACACCGTGACACGATAATTTTATATATGTATAAGATAAATGTACAGGACTCAAGAACTTTAAGGGTCAAAACACACATTTTTCAACCTGACGCACTAATTTTGATAAAAATATGCGTTCGAAATTTAAAATGGGCCTCAATCTTTAATAAATGACTCATCATTAAGTTGTATGATATACTTACGAGTATTTATTTCATCAACCAACATGGGGCTCATACATGGCGGTTGGTAAGTGATGGGGCGCCAATCAAATTTAGTGATATATGGACCCTGGAGACTGAGGACAACGTGTCCAATCCATCGAGACTATAATGGTGAAATAACAGATTGACCAGCCAGTATCTATGTAGGCAAATTGTAAAGACTACTTTTGTAGTACTGTCGAGACACATATTAAGTATTAAAAATAGTTAAAACTAAAAAAACACGCTTTGGTTGAAATTTAAAATGAACATCAATCATCAACAAAAACCTTATTTTGCAAATTGAAAAATAGAATAATTTTATCAAATCAATGTATTGTCATCGGTCTTCGATAAATCTACGAAGTTTGAACAAAATCTGGCCGTTTCAAGTGGGTCAAAATCTCGTCCAAATGAACCGGTTACAAACATCTAGATACAGGTGAAGCTAATTAATATGATAAGATATTATTAAATTAATAATCCTTCTACACCCCACGCCCTTTTTTTACAATAAAATATATTTCTTACACTATTTTCAATTTAAATTTACTTATAAAAATTTATAAATTATTTATTTTAAAACAACCTTAAAAATACAATCCTCTAATGGGTCACAACATCGTTTCGGGTGTTACATGTGAACTCAATAAAATATGTTTTATTTGAAGTAGTATTAGTTACACTTGTTGGGTCAAATTTTCTTTTCCAAAAATTGCATTTTTAAAATATTTAAGCATTAAAGAGAAAATTACAAATAAGTAGCTGTTTCGGGTGTTACACGAAATTACCTCTACCTTCTGACCATCTGTCTTAATATGCATAATTCAGCGAATTTTCCCAGTAATCTCCATTTTAATATATAACAAGTCAAACTATATTCATTAGCCCATCTAAACACGGAAGAAAAAGTTAGTTATCAATTTTCCATTAATTTTAATTAATAAAATTACCTGTTTCGGGTGTTACGAGTACGAAATGAATATGCATATAAGGAATTTATGGGCTTTATTAATGAAATATTATGCTCTCTTTTAAAATCATAACAAAAATTAATAAATAATAATAGTAGAATTATTATAAAACACTAATAAAGATTAAGATTTAATAATGAAAACATCAATTTTTCAGAGACATCAATTTCTACTGGGTATTTGTAGTTCATATGATCACCTTTAGTTTAAAAATAGGAGTAGGCAACACGCGTACTATATTCTCGTATCGCAAATCATAGATATCTTCATCACGTCTGAATGTGGTTGCTTTATCTCCAAATACTTTCAAAAACGTGAAAATATCTGGCTGAAATCTGACAAGAACAAATGTGCCAGGTTTAATTTTCTGCAGTGATCCCGGTTCATCCTCTTCTGAATTAGTGTAAACATCACTGTACTTAAGCTGTTTTTTACTGTTTGAACAGCCTGCAGGTGTTTACCTGAGGAACTATGTACAGCTCCCAAGTCAGGATCGAAGTCACTTCTAACTTCTGCTTTTTAAAATGTATGTAAGCACATCAAGATACTACGGGGATATACGGGAAGTGAATGAAAAATACCACCCGTATTACGTTGACGTCTGGCAATTTAGCACCGCGCGTTTTTCAAGAAACTTCTTGCCTCCCACAGCCACTTTGTGGAATCAATTACCGGCTGCTGTTTTCCGGAACCGAAACGACATAGGTACCATCGAGAAAAGAGCATACTCCCACCTAAAGGGCCAGCAACGTATCATATGGGATAATAACAAAAAACTTCAATCATTTTTTTCTTTGCTCTATGCGCTCTAACTTTGTACACCCTAAAACGTTGTTCCAATTAACCTTATGGACATTATTCCATCTTTTTCCTTCTAATAACTCCCCTTTCCCTCTCTTTGCGCAAATGTTCAGCATACTTCTCAGGATCTTTCTTCCTGTTTTCTCTCAGCCTAACTATTCGTTCTTTATTTTTTGATGGCATGATAATATACCGAAAGGAAATACCAACACCAATTTAACACACCATGCATTAATAATTAGATGCTGCGGCGAAGAGCAAGTACGTAAAAGCAGTATAAAATTGTCTTTGAAATGTTACACAAAAACACGGTGAAAAAACGATTAAAACACATGCTTGCACATTCATTGTTAGATATTCGATTAGATTAACGACATAACAATACTTTTGCAAAACGTGTTAAATTAAAGATAATTAGGCAAGAAATTAAACAAAAAATTATCTCTTTTTCGTTTCGGGTGTTACACTGCTACCACAGTTTAGAAAACTCTTCTTAAAATAGTCAATACAATATTTTTATTACTTTTTTTGCGCGAATCAATATAAGCTTAAAGAATCGCTTAAAGTAACGCTCACTTATAACGGAAACCAAGATACAGTTGACAGCTTCATTATTTTTTTTAGTGTTTCCAAATATTGACATATAAATAAAATGTCTGACCCGACCTCTCTAACATTACTTTCAAGTAAGTAAAATATGATTAATATTGTGAATTTTGTAAAAAAAATTCTAGACATGAAGGTAAGGAATGTTTTCTATGAAAAAAGGTTATGACTGACTTCTTACGCCGATTTTTTTTTCTGAGGACTTGGTAACGTTTATTATGGAATGACCCTAATATAACTTACTAGATTAAATAAATATAAAAAAATTGTAAGTATAGATCTCCAACAAGTAATATAATCTGAAAAATTTAATGGCTTAGATATTTAAGTGAAATCCTTTCAGTAAAGAATAGCCACCGCTATTAATCGAAACATTCAAACACTATTAAAGAGTACTGAAAATTATCAGCATTCACAGCTGGTGTTTAGCACTCTCAATCTCTCACTATAGAAACGCGGTTCTAAAGCGTTCCATACATTTTGAGAGCTGAATAGTTAGTTATGGCAACAGGCATACAGTGAGCCTTGTCAGAGATCGCGTTTTAATGATCAGACGATGGAAATTGTGGCCGACTGCAAACAGCTTTGAATTGCGCATCTAATGTAGTAAACGTTAGAAATAAATATGTAAGCTGATACTATACTCAGGTTGTCATAACTATGTAAGGCACTCACGTGAGGGACGTGCATACTATGTAGGCAAATAGGCAGTGCCTACCTCGTTAAGTACCTTAATAACTGTAGCACTAGTTGGGTTGGGCGTCATCAATAGAGCACGGCAATACTTCAAGCCAGCCCACATACTAGCGCTCTACAAAGCGCAGGCCCGGCCACACATGGAGTATTGCTGTCATCTCTGGTCTGACGCACCCCAGTATCAGCTCGATCCATTTGACCGCGTGCAACGTAGAGCAGCTCGAATTGTCGGGGACTCAGTGCTCTGTGAACGGCTTGATCTCTTGGCGTTGCGTAGAGACGTCGCTTCATTGTGTGTCTTCTACCGCATTTATCACGGGGAGTGTTCCGAAGAGCTGTCGAACCTGATTCCTGCCGCCGAATTCCACCTTCGCACGACACGGCACAAGTTAGGATTTCATCCCACCATCTGGATGTGCGGCGGTCCTCCACAGTGCGGTTTTCAAGGAGCTTTCTCCCTCGTACTAGAAAGCTGGATGGAATGAGCTTCCTTGTGCGGTGTTTCAGGTACGATACGACATGGGTACCTTCAAAAAAGCGCGTACACCTTCCTTAAAGGCCGGCAACGCTCTTGTGATTCCTCTGGTGTTGCAAGAGAATGTGGGCGGCGGTGATCACATAACACCAGGTGACCCGTACGCTCGTTTGTCCTCCTATTCCATAAAAAAAAATCCATAAAATTGATTTAGTTGAATTAGGTTTTGTTATTCTAGAACCAAAAGTATATTCAGCAACCCACTCATTAAGTTTTGTACCTACCTTGCTAAAGAACCGATGCACGTCCCTGACTCAGGTGTATCTTACCAGTGGGAGGCTCCTTTGCATAGGATGCCGGCTAGATTATGGGTACCACAACGGCGCCTATTTCTGCCGTGAAGCAGTAATGTGTAAGCATTACTGTGTTTCGGCAAATGAGACTTAACGCAGTTGTAGTGCCGCTCAGAATTTTTGGGCTTTTCAACAATCCTGAGCGGAATTGCATTGTAATGGGCAGGGCGTATCAATTACCATCTGCTGAACGTCTCGTCCCTTATTTTCATTAAAAAAAAACATTAGTTACATAGTACTACGTTGTATGCAGCAAATCTTCAGTCGAGTGAGTGAGAGGCGCACAGAAATATAAAATTATAACACGAAACATAAACAGGGCACTCACTCGTGTGTGTAAGTTTTAATTGAGTTGTGGAGAGTTAACAAGAGCTGGAGAGTCGCAAGTTTGACACAAGTTAAAAGTGAACAGAACAGCACCTCAATACAAAGTGGGCCACTCGGCCTGCTCCGAAGGTCCGGCCCGCACTTCGCGATATATCGCTACTGTCGGTCCACATCCCACTACGCGATCATCCTATTAATATTATAAATGTGAAAGTTTGTATGTCTGGATGTATGTTTGAACTTCTTTAACGCAAACTTTACTGAATGGATTTTGATGAAACTTTGCAATAATATAGCTTACACACCAGAATAACATATAGGCTATAATTTATATAAATATTGTGTGAATTATCTATACATTTAAATAAAATTGGAGTGTCTGTTTGTAATATTGAAATAACCGTTTTTTACTAAATGTATATTATGAATATATATACGGTACATACACCAAAATAACATTTTTTACAATTTTTGTCTGTATGTCTGTCTGTCTGTCTGTTTGTTCCGGCTAATCCGGCGACTTTTATTGGCAGGTAGCTGATGTAATAAGGAGTAACTTAGGCTTCGTTTATTTTAGAAAAATAAAGCAATGTCCAAGAAACGGTCAAACTCTAAAAATAATTTATATGGCAAAACAACGTTTGCCGGGTCAGCTAGTATTGTATATATTATATTCTATTATTATAATTATTCAAGAGCTGCTGAGAATGTACAAAGTACTATCCTCGCGCCACAATAGGGCTACTGGAAACCCATGCGCTGGCAGCTATGTCGGCCAACAGATCAGCCTAGCTATCCAACGCGGAAATGCTGACAGTATTCTTGGTACTCTTCAAAGAAATGATAATTTTAATTTTATGTAGTCATAGTATTGTTAATATATTTAAAAGACTTGTTTTTTTTTTGAATAAATACACATACTTATATTCTCATCTGCTGTAGTCCAACGGCACAAATAAATCAGAAAGTGTTAAAATATCGGCAAAGATATCTTTAATAATAAAAGACACATGGCCGAAGTTAATTTGATTGTATTAAGAATAAGGTTATTTATTTTGGTTTTATACAATGGTAGTATGAGTCAACAATCACCGAGAGTGTAGTTAGAGCTGTCTGACCTAATTCCACCACAGTGATGCTGTGACGTCACTAACTAAAATATTATAATCCTCTTGATCTGGTCAGTGTCGTGGCACTACAGCGCGGTATTTCCAGGTACATCAAACAAGTAAATGACGGTACCTACTAAAAAGGGCGACAAAGCTTTTGTCATTCATTCCTATATCGTTGCAATAGAGAGAGGTACAGTCGCCAAATTTCGTCCTCGTCAAATCTACAGTTTTTTATGGCAGTCGGCAATTGCAAAAGTTTGGCGGTGACACGCAGTTCCTGGCTTAAGATATAGAAATAAGATTAAATAATTTAAAATAAGAAAAAAAAGTTAAAGTCAAGGTTAAGGAAATCCACACCTCCCCGTTTATAATTCCAACTAACATACAGTTGTTGAGCCACCTTCAACGACCAATAGACCAGTCAAATTCATTGTAATTACGGCTTCACCTTATAAATAAGAAATAGTATAAAATAGAAAAAAAAACAAATAAAAAGATGACATCAAAAGCAGGAAAAGAAGGGTTTGAAATGTAAAGAAAAATACACCATTCCTGCCGTTGCTTCCGCAACAAAAAGAAAACAAAAAAGCGACGTAAGAATCAATCTACAGACGAAGAGGCGTCTCATGAAGACCCAAATTTAGTTTCTATTAACGAAGAAGATAGTAAAAATGACGAAGCTTAAAGTCCGATACGCCAAAAAAATATTCTCGAGATACAAAGGGAGAGAAATGGCTAAGATGTACAAAATGAGGTCAATAGATGTATGAGGCAGATGAGGGAGACAGTGTTGAAAATCCAGGATTCAATATTGTTTGTGCAAGCTGTTTTGGACATTAATATAACATTTACCATACCATCGATTAATAAAAGTCTGATTTCATAATATTATAATTATGATACAGACACAATTTAAGTTTACGTACTGATTAGTGATCTAAATCGTCGATCCTGAGACGATATTGGGCGCCTAAAAATTTTTTTTGATATTCTCCATTTTTGTTTAAGCTATATAGAGTTTTAGACTGTTCAAAATATTAATGGAATATTTGAACTTGCCTTTGATGTATTATTTATTACTTCAATTATTGTATTTATTCTTTTTTATTTTTATTTTCAATAAGGCGACGTTATTTGGCGACTGTACCCTATAGACGGCGAGAATATACTATCTGTTGTTCTTGTTATATAGAGATCCGATACCCCGTCACTTTTTGCCGGAGCATTTGCTCGTAATCCGTAAACGTTCAATTAGCAGCATGAGAGTTGAACGTCATAACGTCGACGCGACGGAAATATATAAATCCTGCAGGATTTGTCGCTGAGCTGCAATTACATTGATAGCGGGAGCGCAGACACGAGAGTTAATACCTCCGATCAAACGATATCGGGATCCGCGCGCCGGCCGCCAGCCCCTATACTTATTATGTATATTTTCAAGTAGGAGCTAATTAACTGATCAAATTAACTTACTGGGGATACCAAGTCATATTGTAATGGGATGGGCGTATATACCATCAGCTGAACTTACTGCTCATCTCGTTCCTTATTTTCATAAAAAAAAATATAAAAATATTGAAAGAAAAATATTACTGCCAGTATCATACATATACATAAGTACCTAAATAATTGTTGCTTTATACATATTTAAACTGAATTAAGCATTCAACTATTGAGGAAAATTGGCATTACATATTCACAACGAATAAGGCGTATACATCGCATTGTGTACACGTAATATAGAGAATGACGTGTTAGGCCTTGTCCACATATAACGAACAAAGGCGGACGAAAGCCAGCATGTCTACTAATTCACTCGCCTGCGTTTAACCGAACAATAGTGTTTGTAATATTACGTGTAGCCGGAATTAGTCGTGCAAGTCAAAGCGCTCCGGTCAGCGGGACGAGGCCGCCCGAGCTCGGGGGCTGCGAGCCTCCAGCGGAGACCGGGCCGCATAATGCATCGAAGAAGCCTCGCAAGTGTGTAGTCAGGGAGGAGCCTCCCCGCCAGGTGCAGCACACGAGCACACCGACGGCTAATACGACGAAGCCGTAGTAGCGCCACTTCCGATCTACATCTTCCCTGCTTCACTTATTAAATACTTAAGTATAGAGCTTATTTTAATATGATCACGCAGAAAATGTGAGGGAGAAGTGAACGGTCGAGAGCTGATTAGTGTCGAGGAGAATATAATTGAGGTTAATACCGTAATAGACCTGCCGACGTCAAACTGTGTTAAACCTTCCGTCTCTACAATGTACCTTTTGACAAGTGACGTAAGTAAGGTAGGCACTATAGAACTAACTAGTCGTTGAGCTTTGGAATATGCAATCTGGAGATTGCTTACCGTAGATATTTAGTATCTAGCGTAAGGAAAATTTTTATGAGTGGGTAAATAGAAGTTTGGGTATATAATTATGGAACCAAATAAGTTTTAAACTTTTGACACTATTATATTATAATATTTATATACAAGTCCGTTAATATGAATCACGTGACCAGTTTTGTGTTCAACTTCGACGTGATATGTTGTTTGGAACGTTTTTCTGGAATTCCGTCCATTTATTCAAGTTCATAACGACGTAGGCACTGTTTGATTGCCTAATTGATATGCACGCCCCTGCGTAAGAGACTCCAGTCTTCGTAGAAGACACTCTATCTTCTTGTCATTGTGTCAACCACAGTATATAGTTGGTATATAGTATAACACTGACATTTACTTATAAGCAGGGGCGTGCATTGGTTTTCTAGCAAGGTACTGTGGATCTAACAAGTCGTAGTTGAGCTTTGGAATAAGCAATGATTGCTTATCGTTGGTATTTTGTATCGAGCGTAAGGAATTTTTGACTGGGTGTTCAATAGAAGTTTGATAATAAAATAACGAAACCAAATTAACTTTAACACTATACTACCTTTATATAGGTTCATAATGAGGATGGCACTACCTAATAGCCCATAATGATATGCACGCCCCTGCTTATAAGAGTAACTTCTCACCTAAATGTACAAACCATATTGAATTTCATTCGATATAATACCGGCCGAAGGTAAGCTGCAGTCTCCACTCTGCACGTAATCGGAAGCATTAGTGTTTCAATCACTTAATGCATACTTAATCCTCCCCAAGCTCTCCTCCCACATTATTCAATCCATTCCACACGGCCACAACACACACATTCAGGTTCAAGCTAAACCATTCAAATGCTTTGGCCGTCTCAAGTGACTTCATTGGAAATAGTCTCCATTGGACAAATGTTATGATTATTTATCTTATATATATATATATATACTAGCTGCCCCAACAGACGTTGTTCTGTAGATAATAAAAAACACTGTTTTATAGGAATTTGCCAATAATATTTCAAAACATCAAGAATTATTTCGTAAAAAATGCTCCCTGTTGTTACAATAAAACTGTTTCACAGCGGAACTGTCAAATCGTGCGTCACTAAATTCTCTCATAGAAAATATGTCCATACAAAACAAATATTGAAAATAAAAACAATAATGGGTCCCAAATCGAAATAAAAACTATCCTATCTCTCAAGTTGGACCAAACTGCACTCCCTGAAGTACTCCCCATTAAAATTGGTTCATTGGTTTAGGAGTCCATCGCGGACAAACAATGTGTCATTTAATTTATATATATTAAGATATATATAATGTAATTTTCTTTTGTCCCGGTGCTTGTTTCCAAATTCCTCCGAAACCACTAAATCAATTTGTGTGTACATCGGGTAGGTCTGAGAATCACCCAACATCTATTTTTCACACCTCTAAATGATAAGGGTCACTAAAAAATAGATACAACTTCAAATTTTCACATGTCTACGATCAAGACCTATTTTTGTATCGCGATTTTAATATTATTCTCTTCCATCCACAGATACGCAATAGAGTTGCAAGATGGCAATCGAATATAATGATTATTGTAATACGATAAATTTTATGTACGATATATTTGGTAGGTCTGAGAATCGGTCATCTTTTTTTATACCCTTTAATTATTGACTTTTTTTTCTTACTTTAGATGTCAATACAATTGATGCGCCCTGCCCATAACAATGCAGTGCCGCTCAGGATTCTTGCAAAACCCAAAAATTCAGAGCAGCACTACAATCGCGCTCGTCTCCTTGAGACGTTACGACTAGCTTTGCCCAGTAATGAGCTTTGCCTAGCTAACATATTACTGCTTCACGGTAGAAATAGGCGCCGTTGTGGTACCTACCCATAATCTAGCTGGCATCCTGTACAAAGGAGCCTCCTACTGGTAAGTTATGAAGGTCATTTTTAACATATTTATATAACACTAGCTGACCCAGCAAACGTTGTATTGCCGATATTCTAATCGCGATACAAAAGTAACTGTTGATCGTAGATGGGTGAAAATTTGAAGTTGTATTTATTTTTTAATGCTGACTCATAATCAAACAAATTTAAAAAAAACTGTCAAAAAAAATTCGTGTGGAGCACCCTTAACATTTAGGGGGATGAAAAATAGATGTTGTCCGATTCTCAGACCTACCCAATATGCACTCAAAATTTCATGAGAATCCGTCAAGCCGTTTCGGAGGAGTTCGGTCCCGCACACCGTGACACGAGAGATACAAAGACATTTCAAGTTAAGCGAATACAATACAATATAAATGTTAATCAAGGACTCTTCAAATGATTCATACCGGTGAGTAAGAACGGTTTATACAAATGATTTGAGTTTCCTTTAGTGTTAATTCCGCCAATATTTGTATTGTTTAAAGACGCCACACATGGAGTATTGCTGTCATCTCTGGTCTGTCGCACCCCAGTATCAGCTCGATCCATTTGACCGCGTGCAACGCAGAGCAGCTCGAATTGTCGGTGACCCAGTGCTCTGTGAACGGCTGGATCACTTGGTGTTGCGTAGAGACGTCGCTACATTGTGAGTCTTCTACCGCATTTATCACGGGGAATGTTCCGAAGAGCTGTTTAACCTGATTCCTGCCGCCGAATTCCACCTTCGCACGACACGCCACAAGTTAGGATATCATCCTCACCATCTGGATGTGTGGCGGTCATCCACAGTGCGGTTTTCAAGGAGCTTTCTTCCACGTACTACAAAGCTGTGGAATGAGCTCCCTTGTGCGGTGTTTCAGGGACGATACGACATGGGTACCTTCAAAAAAAGCGCGTACACCTTCCTTAAAGGCCGGCAACGTTCCTGTGATTCCTCTGGTGTTGCAAGAGATTGTGGGCGGCGGTGATCACTTAACAACAGGTGACCCGTACGCTCGTCTGTCCTCCTATTCCATAAAAAAAAAGACGTCTCGTGCCAGATTTTAGCGAGACAACACGTCCTGCGGATGCCTCGTGTAGAGGCGAAACACGTGTCGAATTGTTTAAAGACAAATATTGGCGGAATTAACACTAAAGAAAACTCAAATCATTTGCATAATTATGGATTCCGTATATCAATAAATTTTCTTAAGAACGGTTTGTAAATTGTATGTAGTTATTAAGGTACTTATGACAAAATACATTGTCCCAACCAATCAGAGATAAGCATTCAGTTTCTGTTAGAACAACAGTAAAAGCAGTGAACAAAAGAACACCTTGCCTGTCATATCTTCGACCTGCGAGTCCCTTAAAATAAATGTATGTATATAGGTATGTCCTGGTACATCGCGTATATTCGTCTCACGATCCTGGGCGCCCTGTTATTGGGTGTTAAACGACATTCACGTGGAAATGTGTCGCGTAATGAACCACTTAATATGTGCTCTAACTCGACTAACGAAACTTAACTCGAAGCGTGTGACGGCGATCACATAAATCTCTCTCCTCGCTCACGTTCTATATCGTCTTCCAACCCTATTTTTGTGCTACAATTATACAAGTAAGTATATGAATATTTTTTCTTAGTAATTACGAAGTAGGATAAAGTTTACCAGTGGGAGGCTCCTTTGCACAGGATGCCGGCTAGATTATGGGTAGCACATCGGCGCCTATCTCTGCCGTGAAGAAGTAATATGTAAGCATTACTGTGTTTCGGTCTGAAGGGCGCCGTAGCTAGTGAAATTACTGGGAAAATGAGACTTAACATCTGATGTCTCAAGGTGACGAGCGCAATTCTAGTGCCGCTCAGAATTTTTGGGCTTTTCAACAATCGTATCAATTACCATCAGATGTATGTCCTGCTCGTCTCGTCCCGTATTTTCATTAAAAAGAAAGTTTGGCGTTAAAACCTTGTTTTAAACACTTCTATACAAACATGTGTGGAGCGGATAATGTTCACATGTGTCCTAACTAATAGTATTAATTGTGAATAACAAATAACATTGTACTGTTTCGTGTATTTAGCAATAGGTAAAATAAGCAGCCAAGTGCGAGTCGGACTCGCCCATAATAGGTTCCGTAACAGCAAGTAACATAATAGAAAAGTTCTTGTAGTTCGTTGTTTTATGACGTATTTAAAAAAAAGTACTAAGTAGATCTCCTACAAACCATTTAGTTTTATCATTCTCTTATTTTAGAAGTTCCAGGGGGAGAGACACACATTTTACAAATTTGGAAGTGTCTCTCGCAAAAACTAATCAGTTAAGAAAATGATATTAGAAACCTCAATATCATTTTTGAAAACCTATCCGGGTATCTATATACCCCGTCACGTATGGATTTGATGAAAAAAATTTTTGTGGTTCAGTTCTAAGGAACACCCAAAATTTATTGCTATTTTTTTATTTTTGTGTGAAAACCTTTAATGAAGTTCACTCAAAACATCTATTTACCAAGTTTCAACAGTATAATTCTTATAGTTTCGGAAAAAGTGGCTGTGACATACGGACGGACAGACAGACAGACATGACAAATCTATAAGGATTCCGTTTTTTGCCATTTGGCTACGGAACCCTAAACATATAATCATGGATTCAAACGAGAACTGTATTTCAAAAGCATTTAATATCAAAGCTATTGAGCTTTCAGTTTATAAGATAGTGTTGACAACGAAGTAGTTGTTACAGTGTCGATAGTGCGCAAGACAGGCTTGCAGCGAGCACCCGTCTCTCTTGTCCGCCACGAGATCAAACGTTGGCGGATAATTACTTGCGTTGTGTATAGCTGGCTCCTGCCACTAAAAATACGCTCACATAATAGTACGCCTTTACTGTGTGCAAACTAATTATTGCGTCGTGCGGTATAACAGTAGCTGTCACCAAGCAACCATAACTCAATACCTTCACGTGCCACACAACTGTGGAATGAGCTTCCTTGCGCGCTCTCTCAACACATACCACTTTGGTTCCAAATCAACAAATCGTATGCTCTAATTTGAAAGGCTGAGAACGCATAATAGACTTTAGGCTTGTCTGCCTTTTGGAATTTGCCAGAAGCTAAAAGCAAGATGTAGAAGCCGCACAGAATGTTAATAATAAAATTGGTTGTTATTCGGGTGGCGACCAGTACAACAAGTGCTCTGTATTATAGTTTTCGCACGAAAAATAAGAATTTTAAATACAAGAGAAGCGGCAGGTGGAAGAACTCGATACAACCACAAATTAAGCAAACTGTATGGCATATTCAATGCCGTGAAGAGCATACGAGCGAGAGAAGTTGCGTGGGGGGACATGTTCCCGAATCAAACAATATAGAACAGCAGGAACTCTAGGCCTGAAGATACATTTAGCGCTGAAAAAGAACGACTGTAGGTTCTTGCTATTGTTGGAAGCAAAGACTACATGGACTGAACCGCCACGATAGTAGCACATCCGAAGAGCTTTTTGACTCACCTGAATGAGCTTCGTTTCGCGGTCTTTCTAAGACATTACGACATGGGTACCTTCAAACTGAAAGCGCGAAAGTGACCCGTACGCTCCTTTATACTAGTCCTCCTCCAAAAACGAATTGTAGAATTTTATTCAAATAAGACAATGAACTAGAATAGTTGTGTGTATTATTAGGGCTTTAGTATTAAATCATAACAATTTGTTGTTTTAAAGTGACAACCCTCACCTCTGGGATTAATTACACAAATAAAATTTACACTCTTTTAATAAAAAATATGCTCTACCAACTGAGCCAACCGTTCGAGTGACGTATCGTTGATAAATCTTGTATGCTTTGTTCAACTCACAGGTTGTATTTACATCTACAGTCGATTTCCTAATATGCAAATATTGGGGTTGAGCAGGTTATCAACTTCAAAGTAGATCCTGTAGATGAAGCCACAACCTGAGAGTTTAACAAAGCATACAAGATTTTATGAACGATACGTCACTCGACCGGTTGGCTCAGTTGGTACGAGCGCTCGCACGTAACGCGAGAGGTCGCGGGTTCGAGTCCCGCATCGTTCATAAAATTTTGTTTTCAAATTTTATGAAATCATATTAAGAAAATATAACAAACTTCCAAGTTTAAATACGCAAAGAAAACCAACAGCTTCGTAAAATTGTTTGTAAAGTTTAGCTGAGCTGGTGAGCACGAACTGATTAACTTGCGAACTGAATGAGCAAGCTAGCGAGCTGGGCTTGTGTCAATCATTTAATTGATTCGTTAAATACGGGGTTCTCGCCAAGCGAACCACGTCCGACCAATCTCGACCGCTGCAATCGTGAAGAGCTTTTCTAATCGCGAGCAGCGAATACAAACGTAAATACTTACTTCACTGATACAAATTCTATTGTAATTTGTACAATTTGGTCTGAATACCAGTGGGAGGCTCCTTTGCACCGGATTCGGGCTAGATTATGGGTACCATAACGGCGCTTATTTCTCCCGTGAAACAGTAAGGTGTAACCATTACAGTGTTTCGGTCTGAAGGGCGCCGTAGCTAGTGAAATTACTGGGCAAATGAGACTTAACATCGTATGTCTCAAGGTGATGAGCGCAGTTGTAGTGAGGCTCAGAATTGTTGGGTTTTTCAATAATCTTGAGCGGCACCGCATTGTTATGTGCAGGACGTATCAATTACCATCAGCTGAACGTCCTGCCTCGTCTCGTCCCCTATGTTCATAAAAAATTCGCTTGTATAAGTAATTAAATGAAGCAGTTTTTTTATCAAAATGTTTATATTATTAAATTTAAGATCATATTGTGATGGTACAAATAATAGGATAGTTAAATATATAGTGATACCGTCTAATATTCTCACGTACCTAAATATATGAGCACCAATGTCTAATGTCGACCCAGCCTGCTGTTCTCATCGCCGTGTGCTAGTCGGAGGACGAGCACGCGCTATTCGGATCCATCATACAAACGTTACTGTCCATATATTCCGGCTAATCTTTACAATAATTGGACCTGTTTTGACGGAATTATCACTGGATGGTTATTTGCTTCTAATTTCATTTTAGATAACAAATTACTAAAGAATATATAAAAACCGTGAAATTCTTCCTTAAATTAGTCCAATTCGAAGGTAAGACTGGCATATAAATGAAATGGTAATGGGAACAGTCGCGGGTGGTCGCTTGTTATTTTAAATCAGCTGATAGAGAACATATCTATAGATTCTTAACGGATAAGTATTAACTATAAAGTATGTAGAAACTCTTTCCGAAATACGTTGCATCTTATAGTATGAGTATTATTCCGATCGGTTCAGTAGTTTTGGCTCTAAATTTATTAGTGTAGATTGACTATAATTGTAGAACTCGGGGAAAAAGGCATCGCTAGCAAATAATACAAAAATTAAAAAATATAAAGTTCTTCGGACACGTCTCCCGGCGCGAGAGTGAGTCCATAGTGAGAGGGAAGCCGCCCATGCAATGGACCGACCAAATTACGTTTGCTGTGGTCGATCCATTGAACGACTGTACCAGGCTGACGGCCAGCAGGGAAAAGTGGGAGATGCTCGTGAGGCGAATCACATCTGCTCCAAAAGGTGTCAGTTCTTGATGACCACAACCATTCTGCCAAGAGTGTAACGAAGAAGAAGCAAATAATACAAAATTTTTGGTGCAAAGTAGGTTGACCGTTGGAAGTTGGTTTACCGAAACACATCAAGGACCGATAATAGAATTACCACCCGCTAACATTAGAGCTCGCTCTGGCCTCTCCGATACAGTAATCTTCTTCTCCAAGTAGGTATATATAACTTAACATACCTACTTGTCTTTATTTTCACAAAATAATAATTAAATCGGTGAGCACCATCTCACGCCTGCAGACTTCTGTTTCTACGGACTTCGATTGAATTATTATTCATGGCAGCTAATTTATACATTATAAAACGTTATTTTCGTTTATCTCAACATAACTTTAACATAAATTTAAATATTCCGTCCCATTGATATTATAATATCAGACATTCCATATAAGAACAGAGAGGCGTCGGTATCAAATATCAGATAGTGAATAACGTCCGCGGTAATATTATATTTTAAGGAATATTCTGATGATCATCTGTTCAATGTTTTCTTTGGTCCTTCAATATCAAAGAACGTTACAAAAATTCAATAACAATAAAAGTCTACATGAAATCTTAATATATATAAATCCAGTGCCCTGATGTTTGTTCCCAGTGAACTCCTAAACTAATGAACAGATTTAAATGGGGATTAATTCATGGAGTGTGGTTTAGTTTCACTTCAGAGATAGGATAATTATTTTTATGTCCAATATTTGTTTTGTAAGGACATATTTTCTGTGAGAGAATTTACTGTCGCACGGTTTGACACTTCTGCTGTGAAACAATTCATTTTAACAATTTAATTATAACAACAGGGAGCAAGTTTTATATTTGCACGAGTTTGTAATAATAATATTTGATAGTTAGGTCGACACTGTCTCATTTGACAGAGAGCAATCATAAGGCCGGTCAAGTACGAGCCAAACTCGCACACGATAGGTACAACAACATGTACCTACTTTATAAATACTTTTGTTAAACATTTTTATATTTGCATGGTAATCATTTTGGGATTCACTCGTTTGGTTTTCTTGTATTATTACAGCAGCTATCGTAATTCACGCTCTGCCACAACTCCAGCTCTAACTATCGGGGTTTATGAGATAGAGCGCGCTGATAGACGAAGCGTAATGCTTAGTCCCGTTAGCTACCCGGCAGGTATCCTATATGAAACCTACGTACCTGCCGGGAAATTCTATATGAAAAGTGCGTGTAACGACCTCCTAAACAGCCGGCAATGCTCCTGTAAATCCTCAGGTAAGGCGGGAAAATGTGGACGGCGGCGATCACTTGTTGGTCCAAACAAAACCGTCAAGTGATGTATATATTCAATCGTCTCCAATAAGTCCGACAGGGTCACGCCATATTTACCACTGGCCTCAATTAATGTAGCTTCCGTAAGAGGAGCCAAATCTCTGAATCTCTGATTCCCCACAAGAATTTCAATTTTAAGCGTTCTCTCTCAAGTATATTTTTATTAGCTTACAGCTTTCATATACTGTTTATTTATATAATTAGATAAAGACGACATGTCTGTCTGTCAAAGTAAACAATGAATCCGAAAAGGGTCGCAGTACCTAAATAAAGGAAAAACAACATTAAATAAAAGGATGTTTCTGCACCATGGATGCCTGATCTAGTCATCTAACTTCTACTCATTTAGCGAAACACTTCCGTACTGCAGAATCGGCTTAAGAAAACTATGTCTTGAAAATAAAATAAGGTATATGTTAAGACCATCCTGTATTATACTTGTAACAATATTGTCAGACGAAGGGAATGATAGGTGCTCACTTGTTCGTAAATTGTAACCCCGATCCATAACATCAAAGCTGTTTATCGAGGTATGTTCGTGCTAGTTGGGCCTTCGGTCTCGGAGATTGGCAGTGAATTGATCGAGAGTGGACAGTTGACAAGTGGTCGGTGACATTCGCGTGTCGACTCGCGAGCGTGCCGAGATCGGACGAGCGCCGATAACAGCCGGCTCCGCGACCTCGAGCTGTCCGTGTGAGGGACGCGGGCGGGACAGACGTGCCAGATGATGTCGCCGATACTGGGGCTCACGGATAAGCTGTCTCGTACATTGAGTATCAGTTCGATTATCAAGGCGACAAGCTGGGGTTCATTAACATTCAAACTTATTATTGTTTGAAATAGAGCTGTCACAAAATGAACCAATGCCTACACAGCACGAAAAAGTGAAGCAATCGAGAAGTGCAGGTAACATTTTGATCACTGCCACGAGCCATAGGCGACCAAATACCGGGATCCGCGGGCTTTTGCTTCCTGTATGTCTACTCTAATTCAACGAAAAACGAAGTTTCGTCCCGATCGAACATTGTTTGACATTTTTATTTTCTAAACGAAATTTCAAATTCATTTGCGTTGCGAACGAAAGTTTGAATTTGACAGCTGTTTGTTCGGAATTTTAACCCCAATTTTACGAAACCAAAGGTGTGTTAACACACCTATTGATTTTCGTTTGTGTGGATTTTGTTGCAAATTTGCTTCTCCAGGAATGCTTTTAGTCTTTTTTTTTTTGTTTTTATTATGAAAAATAGAATTACAATTTATTATTATATAACAGGCCAAAAACCACAGAGGTTTGTCCGGCAGGTTAGAAGAAATACTATTATCGATTACAATTGCAATAAATATTAATATTAACTTATAAATACACAATTTAATAATATAGGTACAATACAAACGAAAAAATTAATGTAGGTACAACAACAACAGTACTTATTGTAGCACGGGTGAGTCGCATGGCCTGCCACCGCAATGTATTGAATTTTTGAATGACCGTCTGTTTAGATATATTAATTAGTAAACAATACTCAACTTCAACAGTCGAAGCTGCTGTACGTGAGGAACGTAGAAGGAAACGGCAACGACTGCGAGATAAATTTCGAATGTTAGTTTAATTTCCAACTCAGAAGTTTGTAGGAAATTACAGACTAAAATAAATTATAGCCTGCTGTGTTTTACATAAGTTATGTATAAGGGGTGGTATTCATATTCCCGAGTTAACAGAGGATGAACTCTAAGCTGAAAGAAGCAGGCAGGTTCCATCTCAATGAGCCGCTTCTTCAGCTCAAGCTCTACAGGAAGAACAAAGGGTAAGAGCTGCACAACGTTAAAGATAAAACGTGATCTTACCTATTTCTTTCAAACAGTAGTGGTATTCCTATCTTTAGTGACATTTATTATTTTATAGTAAGTTTCAACATATTTTTCCTTGTGTTTGTTATTAATAAAAGAACAAAATTTATAAAATTTATTTTTATTTCATTTTATTCTACCAGGAAAATAAATGAAGTAATAAGGTATAGTTTCATCATCGTATGTGTATTAAGAAGGCGATAATTTGGTGAAAAAAAAAAAACAAATAAGTATATACACTACTGATATTTACTTGAAACTTTCTTATGGAATGTGAATAGCGATTGCGATGTGTGTTAAAAGGCACTTTAAAAGATGATTCATTAAGACCATACTTGAGAAACAATCTCAGAAAACTTTTTAAAGAATTCAAACTAAAAATCGTTAATGCTTAGTTTGACATGTTTACATTACGTGGGTAATATAGATATATTTGGTCGTCAATCAATAGTACCCATCGTTGGCAACTCTTCAAATTAGTCGGGAAACAATGACATTCATTTCTATCGTTCACGAAAATTTTATATGGTTCCGAACTTCGTCAGTGTGTCCGAAAAATTTTTTTTATTTCATTCTTTTACGAAGTTTCGTCTCGAAGAAAGAGAGTAGACCCTCTGATCTAGCACCGCGTGGCTTCTTTTTATTTCCTAAAATAAAAAAATCAACTGAAAGGGATCCAGTTTTCGTTGCCGGAAGATGCTGTTAGCGTATCGTTCGAGAAAGCCAACAAGGTGTCTGCGGCAGACTGGAATAAGTGCTTCTAAAACTGGTTTAGACGCTTGAGACTTTGTATAGAGTTAGTGATTTATTAAAAAACTTTCAGAATGCCCCACGTATTAACAAATCTTAGCAGAATGAACACTTATAATATTTAGACCATAACACGTATATTTATGCATAAAGTACATAAAGTGTACACTCCTACTGGTACCCTAATAATAGTTCCAATACTTTCTAAACATGGTACAATGCTGCATTGTGTTAATTCTTCTAACATTTACTTCAAAAGTAACTGTACTTGTAACAGCGTTACATGTAGAGTTGTATTCATAACCTCAACGAATACATCTTCAATTATTATCAGACGGTAGATAATGTAAAAGCATGCACGAGGCAAGCATTTCCACAAAAATGACCTCATTCACTTTGCCTCAGCAGCGAACCGACTCCATCGTCGAGCTCAGTTCGTAATAAAGCAAAAATCTCTGAATCCCATCTGAGTAATCACGTTGCATGAGTTTTGCTCTTCGCACGAATTAGGGAACTTGCCAAATTGCACACATCACAGTTTGGACGGCTTTATGCAACTATCGAGCTATCAACCACCAAAGTCGATACTTCACCCTTGAGCCGGCATACATTCTGTCCGAATAATACTATTTTTATTATAAACTGTATTAACAATATCCATTTCATAAAAATATTTTTTGACTAAATTCATCTTAAATTTCTACAATTCCTCTGATGTGTTGCAAGAGTGTGGGCGGCGGTGATCACTTAACATCAGGTGACACGTAAGCTCGATTGTGCTCCTCTTACATAAAATAATAATAGCACGAGACAATGAATGTATTGGTGACCACGCCGCCATATTCTCGTTTTCTCTCCAATCCCATTAACAACAAATTAAGCTTAGCTACAAATTCTTATTACTGCTACAGGTCGGTTCCTAAAAATGGATCAAAAAATGTGCCATAAGTCACCGAGCTTCCAATCTACTGGTTATAATAAGATGGATGGATTATATGTAATACATTTTAAATATTTAGACTAATATTAAGTTACAGGAAGTGAATTGCAATGTAATTCAAAATTACTTAACACATCTACATCTTGACCTACGTCAAGAAAATGACACTTATGAATGTTAAGTTTTCTTTTTTTTAAGGTTGAGCTGTAGCAGAAAACTCATTGATGCTTGAAAATGACAAGTAAGTAATCAGATGAAAATTGAGTCAATCTGCCGTCAGATGTAGCTTTCGTTATAGTGCGACCAAATGTTGGAACAACCTGCCTCCACCATTGCGTGACTACAATATCAAACTTACGATTAAAAATACACACATTACCACACAGCTGCTATATATTTTATAAAACAAATTTAACTAAGTTATAATTGATCTGTTTTTTTTTAAATATTTAGTACCTATGCAATGTTTGTGTGTGTGTCAAATAAAATTATTATTATTATTACTGAAATATACAAAACTTGTAGGTTTTTATGCACATTAGTTTTCAAACAAAATTAAACGAAGATTCTACTTTGAAAGCTGCCTCCCCGACTTTCTCTCTTTCTCTTGTATATGTAACCTAATCTTAACTTCAAAAACGTAAAATTATTAATATTGACATCATTAAAAAGCTTCTACATCTGTGAAACATCTCGATTAGTACCCGTAGCTCGTTTTTATATTTTACACGGTACAGGAATACCGCGCAATTAAAATACATTGTTATAATAAAACTAGTCCATTGCGTTGTCACGCCTCTCGTATAAACCCGTCTCATATACATTGATAAGTTTTTTACGGTAGCCTTCACACAAAATGAGTTATTAGAATTGAACCGCAGAACCATAATTATTCGGATTTGTTATTTCCCACAACGCGCGTTCAAATCTAATCTGAACCCATATTGTTTTGCTTTTAATAGCATTCATATTAAATATAGATATGCGTTCAAATAAATTATAATTTCAGACATCGTGATGAGCACGTCCGACTGTCTGTCGCGGTCGGCGGTTGGTCGTCACCGATCGTTTACAATTATTCTCCGATGAAACATCAATAGCCTAAGATCCCACTGCTCAAATCTGCTATCTATCTGTTTTTTTTTTTAAATGAATAATATAAGACTCATCTTAGCGCTAGTTGCGATTAAAAAAATTGCCACATCTTAATTTCCTTTAATTTTAATGTAGTTGCAGTTTATATCCGAAAATTAATTATACTAAAATTAATTACAGATAATTGCGGCTCACTTTTAATAGGCAACCTCTCGCTAATAATTTCCATACTCCCTCAGTATCCATTTAAAATTGATTTTATCAAAAAACAGATAGAGGCAGAAACCAGCAGTGGGCTCTTGTACTAAAATGACAATCACATTTATTATTCCTCTACTAGATGAAAAGCAAATTAAAATGTGAATTATAAATTAATAAAGTATTACCAGATAATTTTAATCTCAATTTAATGGACTTCTCGTTTTATGTAGATCATATCTACCTCGACAATGACGGATCGGGCGATGTGGCCTCGGGCACATTGATCCCTTGCACCTTTTAGGGATCCCTCGTACTACAACGGATGCGCTCCTGGTATGTAAATATAACAACTATGGTTCTGATGCTAATAAAAATTAATCTGTTAACTCTAATATCTATTAACCTTAATTTACTACCACGGCTATATATCTTATTTTTG
Source organism: Leptidea sinapis (assembly GCF_905404315.1). NCBI lineage: Eukaryota > Metazoa > Arthropoda > Insecta > Lepidoptera > Pieridae > Leptidea > Leptidea sinapis. The sequence goes on from NC_066297.1 coordinate 3,767,782, forward strand.
TTTTATGAAAATAAGGGACAAGACGAGCAGGACGTTCAGTTGATAGTATTTGATACGCCCTGCCCATTATAGTGCAGTTAGTTGATAGTATTTAATACGCCCTGCCCATTACAGTGCAGTGCCGCTCAAGATTCTTGAAAAACACAAAAATTCTGAGCGGCAATACAGTTGCGCTCGTCACCTTGATACATAAGATGTTTAGTCTCATTTGCCCATTAATTTCACTAGCTACGGCGCCCTTCAGACCGAAACACAATAATGCTTACACGTTACTGCTTCACGGCAGAAATAGGTGCCGTTGTGGTACCCATAACCTAGCCGGCATCCTGTGCAAAGGAGCCTCACACTGGTAAATATCTTAGCTACGATGTAATGCTGTATCTGTTCCCATCAGACGCTCGTATTTGTTTAGCACTATATAACCTTATGGGATAGTGAGACACTGCTTCTACATTAAACATTTATGACGAATAAAGTACCCACAGTAAACACGTCGGTAAGTACAATATAGTCGCCACCCGCGTCTGTCTCTCCACTGTAATATCAATAAGTTTAAATATAAAAGTGCAACGTCTCGTATGCTAATGTGCTCAAAGCTTTATGCAAATGCTTTATTTTACGAGGCGCGGGCTCTGCACCGACCAGCCTCAGACTGCTTCGCTGGCCGTCTACTCTTTATAAAACAGCAAATTAATATTTGTTTATTTTTATACATTGTCCTTCTATATGCTGTTTGCACATCGGACGCACACGAGGCCGTAATCAAGATACTACATCTAAACACTTCTATGACACTTACGGCCTTACAAATAAAATTGGCATAAAGTTATAACTAAGCATGCACCAAGAATATGTAAAATGTTTACAAACAGACATTTTGCTTACGAATGGTTTGTTCAATACGAATGGTTCATTTATTTGCAAGGCAGCTTGTCATTACGAAAACTTCATAATTATCATTGTATTGACAGTGTTTTCAACGATATTGTAAACATTTTCCATTTTCTTTGTTTATCATCAGTTATAACTTTATACCAAGTTTATTTGTATGGTCGTATAAGTATTATTTCTTAATTTGTGCTTCCATGATATCAGAATCAATGTGTATTTTCAATTTTTTTACCGACTAGTTACTGTGAAGGGTACAATGACGTTATTAAGGCAAATTGGAGGAAGACTCGATCAATCACTACGAGATATATAGGATGATTTGCCAAATACATCTCACACCATTTAGTGATATAGTTTAAAAATAGTTATAAACTGATATAGTTTAAACCAATTGTTAATGCGAAATTCTCAACAGGTGAGTGGGCGTAAATCCACAAATTAACAGCATACAAATGGTAGAGGAAAGAAAGTTTTGAAGATATAGAATTAACGAAAATAGCAAAATAAAAAAGAGGAGACAATACGCCACCTTGAGGCACTCCGAATGTGATGTAGAGTACTTGTCGTCAAGTTTAACACACTGTCAACGTGCAGTCAAGTTAGTTACTTGCCGAAGCCATATAATTACTAATGGAGATACGATTAAAGAACTTAGCACTCCCAACAGAGGGTCGAAGTCAATTGAATTAAAGGCATTAAGTACTAAAATCTAGTAACATCAGAACCATATCATTCTTAATTTCTATTGCAAATCGTATATCATCGGTGATTTTAACAAGCACTGCTGTATTGCTTTGACCCGGTCAAAAGCTAGAATGGAAGGAATCTAGAAGTGAATAGTCTACAACTAAACTATGTATTTATTGCTGCTACAATTTTACAAGGATTTTGGATAAAAATAGCAATATGGATACAATAGGTCGATTGGGGTTATCATTGTTCGACCGATACCATCGCTACCAACTGCATATTAGGATGATATTGAAAGTGCTGTTTTCTTGACATCACATTCGGAGAATAATCGATCAAAGGTGAGTGGAGGATAATTTGGAGTGGGAAGTGAAGTAATATAGTTAAGGGTTTGTATTTTTGACACTAACACACTAGGAGAAAAAGCTGTGAAGTGCTGATTTAACAGACATATATTGTGATATTAATCTTTTGAATGAGTGGGTATTGGAAACATTATAACTCAAATACTTTCCCACTCCAATCTTTTTTAGAAATTTCCACGTTAAATTACAGTGTTGCTATTCTCAACAGATTCATGAATATAGCGTCGAAAGTTGCGTCTCTAAACATTGAATTACATCGATTTCGAACAGTTTTATATTTCGCCCATCTGTAATCGGAATCTGTTTTAATATTTTAAAGTCCTTTCCCTGACAGCAAATGCATCCAGGTGAATGCTTAATTATCATGAGACTAACATGTTTATCATACAACTTAATTATAATTGTATTGAATAATTTTAATTCTCGATGAGCTGTTTCGGCTTGATAGTCAAGTGACCAATTTAAATTGAGAGCGTCGTCCTAGAGTTCATCGATAAATCATACTACAGAAATTTCACTGATACATGACCTTACCGCGACATTTAGGAGGACACATATATAGAGACTAAATGATAGGTAAACGAGATCATGAAGTTCACGAGATCAGTTAGGAGCAGTGTGGGTAGATTGCAAAGGTATTATTATTATTATTATTGTGAGTTGGGGATTGCAATGCATTTAAATTCTAGGATCTATTGTGTCCCCTTCTTGCGCTAGCGCGCCTGCTCTCAAACTAAGCTAAGGAGGAGAAACGAGGCTACTAACTAGGATGCGTGTCACTGTGCCGAGATTTAAATTATATCCACGAGACCTATTACTTTTACAAATCGTAGGATCCTCAGAGGGTCCAGGCAGGGCACGTCCTCTGCTTTGAGTGAAGGTGTTTTAAAACACCCCAGCCTGATTCTGGCAATGGCTTCGCATTCCAGGAATGTGTATGGGGTCTTCAGTGGCTTCGCAGCAGAATCTGCACAGGTTTGATTCATTGCAAGGGTAAGTAAGATATTAAGGTTACATGATGATACAGTAGAGTTGATTTTTTTGCTAAGAGTATTTTTTTAGAGACAAGTATTAAAATCGCCCATTATAATAACATGCACATACAAGGGCCAGTGGGTTTTAAAAGAATTCAAATAATTAAAAGAGATAAAAGGGCTATAGAAGACGCCTAAAAATGCATTCGTATTTGATACCACAATCTTAATTAAGATATATTCGGCCGAGTCCTGAGGTGGAGGTTGTGATGATGTCACCGATTCCAAAAATAACAATAATTGTACTTAACTAGAATTAGTTATATTAATTAATTAGATTTTATAAAAGTACACAATTATTTTTTTACTCTTTATTGCATATTGGTATATCTATTGTTTTGAAATAGTTCTTTTTGAATGGATGCCATTGTCAGAAAGTTTATTCCAGCTAAATTGGTGTGTGGTCCCACACGGGAAGCACCAGCTTTCAAATAAAAAGAGAATTATCAAAATCGGTACACCCAATTAAAAGTTCTGAGGTAACAACCATAAAAAAAATGTACAGACAAATTGAGAGCTTCCTCCTTTTTTGAAGTCGGTTAAAAAAGTACACTACCAGCAGGAATTATATCAGGAAACAGAACAGAAAAGGAGGACGAACAAGCGTAGCGTACGAGCGCACGTAACCTGCTGTTAAGTGGTCAACGCCGCCCACGTTCTCTTACAACACCATAGGAATCACAGGAGCGTTGTCGGCCTTTACGGCGCTTTTTTTGAAGGTACCCATGTCGTATAGTCCTAGAAACAGCGCACAAGGAAATTCATTTCACAGCTTTCTTGTACGTGAAAGAAAGCTCCTCGAAAACCGCACTGTGGAAGACCTTCAGATGGTGGGGATGATAGCCTAACTTGCGGCGTGTCGTGCGAAGATGGAATTCAGCGGCAGGAATCGGGTGAAACAGCTCTTCGGAAACTCCCCATGATAAGTGCAGTAGAAGACACACAATGAAGCGACGACTTTACGAAACGCTAAAGGATCCAGCCGTTAACAGAGCACAACGTCCCCGACAATTCGAGCTGCTCTGCGTTGCAGGCGGTCAAATGGATCAAGCTGATACTGGGGTGCGCCAGACCAGAGATGACAGCAATACTATAAGCACAAATATCATCATAATCATAACATATATATGATGATATGTATTGTAATAGCAGTATTGAATTAACATAAATTCTCAGAATATATATTTTATTCACTCCCATACACTTGCACAAGTGTTTAGTAAAATTAGGATTCTTTGAGTGTCCCTGAGCAAGATATTAGCATTGTGTATTGTAATATCAGTGAATGCAGTCTGCATTTAAATTAAAAAGATTTACAATATAAACCATCTTATCCATCAGATAGAACTGCATATTTAGTTTAACTTACAAATTGTATATGTGAATACAAACTATCTCTAAAAATACCTGCTTAAACACACAATGACACGGCAGTAGTGTGCCAGAGATAAAAAGACGTATTGGTATGACTAAAGATGCTATGACCCGCCTAAACAAAATATGGAAAAAGAGGGGGAATCACTATTAATACCCAGATCCGGTTAGTATTTGCCTTGATATTCCCCATTTTTCTGTATTTTGTGGAGTCATGCACAATACGGGCTCGAGACAGGCAATGTATTGATGCCTTGGAGATGTGGTGATGGGGGCATATGTTGAGGATACCTTAGACGGCCAAGAGAACAAATATGTTGATCCTCTCAAAGCTCAAGATAAAAACCCATCTGTCCATGATATGCCACCAAGGAATTCAATCATATTTTGGTAATGAGAGCCTGGAGAAATTGATCATAGTTGGGAACACGCAAGCAAGCCAGAGACCAATCTTCTATCAGATGGACCGGCCAAAAAAAGATTCCAGGTCCCCGAGGTTTAGCTCCATCATCAGGGTGTTTCCATCGGCTTCCGGCCATCACAGAGGAAACAAATAGTTCACTCCAAGTTTTGACCACTTGTCGATGACTACGATCCTCAGTCATGAGGGAAGGAGTACAGAGAGAAACACACACTAAGAATCTTTTTATATTAAAATATTATTGTCATTGTTTTATAACACATTATATCTGAATTACATTATGTAGCATGAATTTAGTGATTTAAACACCAGACAAGAGAGCTTACTCTTTATTATAAAATTATAATAAATAAAATACTTCATACTGCTTAACTTGCTTGCTAAGCTCCTTAAAGATTCAATATGATCTAAGCTAGGTATATATATATTTCTTAATATATATAAATCTAGTGACTTGATGTTTGAACCCAGTGAACTTCTAAGCTAATGAAAGTATTTTATTGGGATTACTACATGGAGTGCAGTTTAGTGCAACTTGAGAGATAGAATAGTTATTTTCACTGGGACTCACATTAAATGTGAGTGTGTGAAATAAATATTATTACAATATTTGTTTTGTATGATCATATTTTCTATGAGAGAATTTAGTAAAGCATGGTTTAACAGTTCTGCTGTGAAATAATTTCATTAAAACAACAGGGAGCACATTTTCACAAAATAATTCTTGATAAATTTAATTAATGATACCACAGAATGGAAATGGAGTGAACACCCTCAGGCCCAGTAATTATATATTTATATTGTATGATATTATATAAATATAGATTTCATATTTTTATAAAAAAAAAGCTCGTTGAGTTTGAGGCGCCCATTCTCCTCACGTCTGAGGCACACTGTTTTGAAATAGTGGTACTTTTGGATGTTCAACAAGTCATTTGTAATTCTATTTTGAATTTGAATTGTAGTTTATTATTACAATTACATAAAACATTTACTATTGCATTTTATTGTTTGGGTTATATATATTGAGAACCCTAGGATAATATGAACGATTGTGACTTTTGATAAGGCTGGACTTGAATACAAGATATATTTTGGAAACCACAAGTGGAAAAATTTACAACATTGTCTGTGTCTAACTCACTAGACGAAAATTACTAGAAAAAATTGTCAAACAGGAGTTTATTTTTATAACTAGCACAATAGAATCTACATCAAATTATTTAGTCACTCTAAAAATTACATATTAAAGTAGGTAAGTAATTAAGAAAAGACAATTTTGTTTTTGTTGACCACAATTTGAGCTTTGATGACATTGTTGGTGACACCATGAGACTAAACATTTGCATTCACAACATAAATATTGCAATGTAATTGATATGTCCATAACTTTTTATTAATACATTATATTTTAATATTATTTGTAGGGAAACATTTGCTTACTCAACTCATAATATACTATCGAGCCATACTTGTTGAATGAGACTTCCTAATAATATGACGTTAAATAAAAATAGTAGTTTCCTATGATAATTTTTCAACAAAAGTAGTGCACGAGATATACATAAAAGTTCACGCTCAGAGTTTCATGTTGTAATAGAATTCCGATTTCAAGGAGCTTTAACAAAAACTTTATGAACATGCGCTGTTCGGTTCAAGGTAAGTAAACAAACAAATTCCATAAAGTTTGAGAAGTTACTTCTAAAAGTTACAGTTTAAGTATAAAATTTCCATACCTTAAAGACGCAGATAGAATATTGACACAAAAGTCGAAAGCAACACTGTATCCACAATGATTTTATCACAACATTCCACTGTAAAAGCTTCAAACTTGCGTGGTAACTTTGATCACATTAAAAAATACACTTTATGAAAGAAAACTAACAAAAAACACCATAAAATCACTTCACCAAATAAAAAATCTACTACTTCGACTTTTATACTAACTTAAATACAAAATAATGTGTATCAAATTAAAAAACCGAGTAAAATTTAATAAACACAACAAACACGGTCAGCACGCGACGGCCATCTTCCGCCGACCGCCAACACATTGGTTTGAGTTGTTCCCGCTAGGGGGAGTCAAAACTAAGAAATAGATTCATTCATGTTTCATTTCCAAAATAGGATAGGTTTATTGTCCAATTCGATTCGAGGCAAACAGAAGTTCACAATTATATGAGAGTTAAAAAGCTCTCTATTGTAATTACCAATATGTTGTTTTTAGTTACTTACATAAAGATACACTGACAGACTCATTAACTGCATCAATGTTCAAAACGCCGGCCGCGGCCGTTGAAATAAACATTTTTACCAAATATGCAAACTTTTTACACAATTTTAATTGAAAGCTATAGTTGGTTTGTACAACAACAATAAATGTAACAAAAATTGGTTTTAGTCCGTTTAATGATTTTTGGGTATATTGGTAGGTCATATAATAATAGTATGGTAATATGCCTCCATATGCCCGTAATGCAGATACTAATCGGTTCCGCATAGATCTGATTAGGGTTAAATCAAATCAAAAATGTTTTATTTCGTAGGTCAATTACATTACACATGAAATAATATGTCATTTTTCCATACAGCTCATTCGGAAGACAGATTTCCTTAGAGAAGAACGAGCAATGAACTCTAAGGTTGCTCTTTTGAAAACAGAATGGTACTACAAGTTCTTAGTTTCAATTAAATTTACAAATCATTTCAATTACAATACATGCAAAGTAACAAAAATACTCAAATGTCAATTTATACTAAATGCCTTACACGACTAAGTGAAAAAAAATTTAAATTAATAAGTAAAAACACGAGAGTTATTGAGCACATAATATATAGATGTAGTACAATACAGAATACAGTAGATGCATCAATCCACAGATACCGTAAATAAAATAAAGAGCGAGCATTCAGTTAGCTATTGTTAAAAATTATGTAATAACTTTATTTGAAAAAAAAAAAAGAATATAAAATAAATTAAAAAACATGAAGCAGTCTTCCCGGTGACATTGAAACGGTTATTGCTTTGCGGAATATTGCACCATTAAAAGGCATTTATTTTCTCAAAATTGATTCCTTGAGAATTCTTTTTGATCTCATTTCTCATAACACTATATACTACTACCGCTTCGGAAAAAATGGCGCTCTGAGAGAGAAGAAGCTGCACAAGAAACTTTCCCAGCATTCTTTTTTGCACTCTTTTTAATAAAATATACAATATTGTTCTGTCCTTGTTATTGCTATAAAATAAATATAAAAATAAATAAATATATAAATAAATGAATAAATAATAATAAATATATAAATCAATTCCCGGCTGTCCGATCACTTTTCTTTATAAAACATTTATTTACAGATAATGCCTGAACAGTGACTGGGGCTTTATTATAAAATTGTATACATTTAATCCTTAAAGGAAATGAATTTTACAAAGCCTACTAGAATTAGTTACAAGCAATCACTTATTTCTAGTGTTATAATAATGAAAATCACTATTAAGCGCAAAATGGTGGCGATTCTTGTGGTCGTTTATTAAATTCTCATAAATTTACTGGCAATGAACAGGCATAACATTTACCTATTTCTTTCTTTTCTTGAGTGACTGTCTATAACCAAGCTGATATATAGCACGAACAGCTCTCTTTTGCAGAGCAAACACTATATCAATGTCAGCAGCATAACCCCACAGCGAGATACCGCACGTTATGATGCTGTGAAATCTTCTTCTTGTGAAATCGCTGTTCTAAAGTGCTGCCAGTTGCCACAGTTGACGTTAGTGGACATAGGATTTCTCGCAAATACAGGTTTTTTCCAAACATGGTATTAAGATCCGGGATTCGGACTGGCCAATTCATAGCACCTCTTCGCAATATTGTCGAACTTGTGCAGCTGCGTGGAGTCGTGCATTATCATGCATTAGAGTAAAATTTACGCCCATTAATCCCATGTAAGGTACCACGTAAGTTTCTAAAACCTCTGTTATAAACCATTGTACCGTCCAACCACATCTTCTACCGTTTTGACGTACCATGTCGATTAACACAAGTTCCGTTTGACTGATTATCGAAATGCCACCCAAAGCCATATACATAATACGAACTGCCTTCACAAGAACTACGCTCCTTAATGCAACATTAAGCATAATATCATTCCCCACGTCGTTTGATGATTAATTAGCAAATCATTGACAAACTTTGTTTCCATTTTATTCATCAATCGCTAGTCAATACAAAGTTATCGAAATGTAATGAGTTTTCTTGAATGTTAATTGCGCTAAGCATATTACGGGAGAAGCTTAAGAAAACTTATAACGTTTGGGTTATTATGGATTTCCGCAAAATAGCTGCAAATTTAATAAATTTGGAAACACTAATAAAAACGTCTGAGCAGACTTTTATGATCTGTGATTTGTCAGAATAAAACATCAGAAAGGATGATCATACATGGATGGTTCCTTAAAATACTCCAAAAATTAATAGTGCCTCTAAAAGAATATTTGGAAATGAAGAAAAACCAAACAAAATACTATGAGACACACTGCGTTAGACAAAGAATAGCCAATTATATAAATAGCACAGAAAGAAAAGAATAGTGATAATAATAGATGTAGGAAGAGAAGACTTAACTAGCAGAGGAAAAACAATGAATACTAAACATGAAATCTAAGACAAGAAACCATGATACAAAGGCAAATGGAATTAATTTTATTTATTGCGCTGAATAAAGAAAGATTATATTATCGTAGGTTTTAAATTTATAGTAATGTCTTCTATACAGCTAATTTAAGCAAGTATGGATGCTTAAGCTATTGGAAGAACTTTACCATAAAAGTAAAAGTTGTCCAGAAAATAGATTCTGTTATATTTTTTTAAATAAATAATAATAATAACGGTAGAAGATTAAATAATTATATACACATTGCATGGCTACTATTTAAGTATATACAAGCATTTCTAGGAATTTTTTTTTTCATGTAAAATGAGGGCGAACGGGTCACCTGGTGTTAAGTGATCACCGCCGCGCAGATTATTTTGCAACACCAGAGGAATACGTTGTCCGCCTTTAAGGAAGGTGAAGGTGGACCTTTTTGAAGGTACCCATGTCGTATCGTCCCGGAAATACTTTGCTGTACGTGGATGAAAGTTCTTTGACAGCTGCACATCCAGATTCAAATTCAAATTCAAATATTTTTATTCAAAATAGGATGTGACATCACTTATTGAAAGTCAAAAACTACCACCCCTTCCAAAATGAATGCCTCAGACCTGAGAAGAATGGGCGCAACAAACTCCGCGGGCTTTTTTTTTCATCGAATAAATATGTTTACAAAGTAATATTGTACGATTAAACTTATTATTTAATAGCCTGAGGGCGGTCACTCCATTCCCAATCTGTGGTATCATTAAGAAAGTCATTTATGTTATAGTAACCTTTACCACACAAACGTTTTTTAACAATTTTTTTGAATAACGTTATACTTTTGTTTTGAACATTTTCTGGGATCTTGTTGTTAAAGCATGTACATCGCCCCACAAAAGACTTACTAACTCGACTTAGCCGAGTAGTAGGCATCTGCATCAAGCTGTTCCTGGTGTTAACATTATGGTTATGACAGTTTCTGGCAAATTCACTTATGTGCCTATGAACACACATTACATTATCAAGAATATATTGAGAAGCAACAGTCAAGATGTTAATTTCTTTAAATTTTGCTCTCAATGATTCTTTAGGACCTAGGTTATAAATAGCGCGAATAGCCCTCTTCTGCAGCACAAATATTGTATTAATATCGGCAGCGTTGCCCCATAGCAATATACCATAGGACATAATACTATGGAAATAACTAAAGTATACTAGTCGCGCCGTATCTATGTCAGTTAATTGTCTAATGATGACCAAGAAGTCAAAGAAACTTTATTCAATTAGGCTTACTAAACTAAGCGCTTTTGGATCAAATTAGTTTGTTATGTGCTGCATCCAATACATGAATCGTGTTTAAATAATAGAAATTATTTCATAAAAAGGAATAAAGGTACCTATAGACAGTTGTAGGAGGTAGCGCAAACTTTTAAAAATATTTTAGTTGTACTAATTCCTTACCTCATAGAGTTCATAAAGACGCGTTTAACTCCTATTTGCTTCTTGCAGCCTATTTACTGAATTTCGATTGATTGTTTCTTCCTTAAAAATATTCAATAAATTATTATGCACTAAATAAAAAAATGTATAGAATATTTGATTTGGGTCAGATTGTTTTACAATATCATTATTAAATTTAAATTCTATTATTAATTAAATTCAAATTAATTCTTGTGTTAATTGCGCAGTGCGAAATGCGGGAGTCGCATAGTTTTTCCGTATTTTTATTTAAAATATTGCGTTCAATTCTCAATAAATTAATTAAAAAGTGTAAATATAAGCTTTACATATTACCTAAAATTACAGTAAATGAGTGTTACTACAGTGGTTTCTAACTTAACTAAAAAAGTTTCAGCATAATCTTGTGGAACATAAATTGCTGACAAACTCGTTGAAACGCGTAAGTTACGCGTCTTGCAGCTTCGTCAGTTGGCTCTGCCCAATCGACAAATCTCGTGCGAATACTTTGGAGTTTTGAGCCTTTGTTACACAATCTGTGTTATAGTATAATATTGACACACTTTAACACAAATAAGCTTGCTAAATATATTAAATACAACATACTTACTTAAACATACATAAATACATATAAACATCCATGACTCGGAAACAAACATCTATATTCAACATATAAATGATTGTACCAATCGGGATTCGAACCCGGGACTTCTAGCTTAGTAGTCAGGGTCACTATTCGGCTATTTGGTCGTCATAATATTATTATGGCGGCGTCTGTTGTTCTGTCTATTACCTGCTTTTATAAATATCCCAGGATACATCGTCAGGGGACAGAAGGGCCATTTGTCGTCTTACAGCCATCAATTCATTCTATCCACCAAAGAGTCTGCTTTGTTACGTACAACAAACCGGCGTCTTTTAGAGGTACGTTTTACTAAGTTTTCTAAATGGGGATGAAAAATCATTTTTTTATCGAAACTCACACCAATATCCTAAATAACTTCCAAATGCTCTAAAGTATATTCTTTTATATGGTATTTGTACGTAAATTTAAATTTTACTTGATATTTTTTTTCCTTATTTATGTTTACACCATTAATTTCACACTATAAGTCTTTCAAAATCATTCTGAAGAACCCTACAGTCACTCAGGGAATCAATAGTCTTTGCGAATTTTAAATCATCAAAGGGAAAGGTTTAACAATTGCTATTTTCCAAGAAACGGGGAATGAATGTGTTATTATTGATGTATTTATAATGTGAGTTATTATTTTCAGTGTTGAAATTAAAAATATGTTAGGTCAGACCTTGTTACATTGCTGATTCTCGTTAATGACAGAAAATGGTTGTTGTTGTTGATGAAATTGACAATGTCCCTCAACTTCATCATTTCCTGTATAGTATAAATAATCAAAGGATATGATTTTGCTTTCTAATACAATTATTTCAACTGGGCATGGGTATCAAACACTTTCAATATTATACGAGCATGAAATTTTTGTACCACTATATTTACATCGTCATTTTTAATAAAATTCCAATCAATTTAATCATGGTCGTTATTAAACTTTTTCGGTCTATATTTTTAAGTGGTCGATATACTCGTATTGTGGAGGTTTTTTGTGCTTTAAGGTGTAATCAGCATATTAAAAAAGCAAGGCTGGAATCAAATCAGGAATATCATATTCCTCAATTCACATCAGTACGTTTAAAATTAAAGCATAATAAATCAATAAACGCCGTAGGTATTCATAGTCGCATAAGGAATACTTGCTACATAGTTTAAATGTACACTCCTGCTTTTAAGTATTGTCGGACCTATACTTAAATGGTTAAGGAATGATTTTGACGCGTAAATATTAAGATAAACGTGTCTATTTATGTAATTATAAATGCAATATTATATATTCATATAATTTAATTTAAATTATTAATCAGTGATTAGTTACAATAAATACATTTCATTTTTAAAAGTTATTGAAAGTGCACTCATTTCCAATAGAAAATATCAATAAAAATACTTTACAGTACTATTGTATGATGAGGCTGTATGGTAGATACGTCTTCAACTAAAGTGAGAAGGCTTCCATCGCTATCTGTGGAGGTCAGAAGAAGGTCTACCTCCTGTTTTAAACAGGCTGCCATGTTCATTTGCTCGAGCTTTATTAGCGTAACTTATCTTTTTTAATGAATTTCCCGAAATATTCCCAAAACACAAAATCACAATAATCACAGTCGAAGACATTGACTGAATGGACTTTGAATATTGTCACAGTAAAAAATAACCAGTCAGTTTCTTCGGTCAGTTTATTTTATGTGCTAAGAAATAAATTTGTCTTATTATTTTTTATCCTGTCAGCTATATGCTTAGTTAAATGTGTCTAAGGAAATAAAAAGTGACATCTCTGTGATAAAACTCTCCTTAGTAGATTAAATTTTTTATTTTATTTTATTTTATTTTATTCGGGAAACAAACAGTACAACTTAATACACTTAAAAAATTAAAACTTAAAATATAAATCACTGACCAATAAAAGTTTCCACAATTAAATAGTACATAGAAAAATGCGAGCAAATTAATTACAATTTAAAAGTACCTATTTGTATTGAAAATAATAAATATTACTTAATTAAATTTATTGAATTGAAAATAATAAAATAATTACAGAAAATTATTGATGGATGTAGTTATAATAATAATATAATGCATTTTTAAGTTAAAAAAGAGATGCAATATTATTTAATACTAATGAGAATAAATTAAAACTACGACATTTTCTTAATTTGTTCTATCAACTTCTGTAACGACCCTGAAAAGTAATCGATTGAACAGTATTCTTTGTTGTATACTAAACAAGAACGATGAACGAAGGCATTTTGTGCATAGTTAGTGCGTGTAGTATGTAAGTTAAATAAAGATTTAATTCACGAAGATTTTCTTGGACATCGGAAATTAAGGCAATTAAGAAGAAGTGGAGAGTCAACAATATTATGAAGTAATTTCAGCAGAAATGTTTGATACTTTACCTTACGACGTTTTTCTACAGAGATTAAGTTAGGAACACATTGATCGATAGCGAAACACCTAAATTTTAAATGCTTTCAGAATTTTGTTTGAATTTTCTCTATTTTTTGAATATGGACTTTGTAATGAGGATTCCGAAAAACTGAGCCGAATTCAAGTATAGAACAAACAAATGCATTAAATTGAAGAATCAGGGTGGTAATATGCTTAAAATCTTTACTAACTCTAAGAACAAAACCAAGCATGCGATAGGCTTTTGCAGTCACACATCTATAGTGATGAATAAAGGTTAACGAGAAGTCAAGGTGAACGCCCAAATTTTTAATATTAAGTTGTAAGAGATTATCATTGACGTATTTAGACAATTCATTCAAATCATCCTGTAGTAAGCTACCATCAGAAAGTTTACTTATTGTTTTATATATCTTCATATCATCAGCATAAAGAAGAATTGAAGAATGTAATACTGCAATAATGTCATTAATGTAGAGATTAAATAAAAGGGGTCCAAGATGAGATCCTCGAGGAACACCAGAAGTAACAGGCACGAACGTAGAGCAGTAAGCTTTAATTGTAACAGCCTCGCTTCGATCCCTCAGGTATGAAGTAAGCCAACGGAGGAGGTCACCATGTAAACCGAGTTCTCCAATTTTACGAATTAAGATTAGATGACAGATTTTATCAAAAGCTTTTTAATAGTCGACATACACAACATCCACCTTGATCCATTGCGGTAGTTACCTGATGAAGAAATTCACATAAGTTGGACTCCACAGATTTATTGCTAAAGAAACCATGCTGTTGAGGAATAATAATGGGTCGTAGAATAGGAAAAACACATCGAATATATTTTTTTCAAAAAGTTAAGCAAAAGTACATAATTTGGATACAGGTCTGTAATGATATAAAATGATGTGGAGTGATAAAGAGAACCGAATCGCTGTGATTGCATTACACAAAGTACGTATGGAGCCATATGCAATTTTTAAAACTCTCCCTACGCTTGGTATTAGTAAAATGTTTGTGTACCGGGCTATAACTTCGATGAGACCTCCTCTGTATATATACGAGATATTAGTTGCCTGGTTACATTTCATTTGTGTATCAAAATAAAATTTGTATTTTTATGAACAAAACTTCAGTTTTCTTGAAATTATCGTTTTTTCCTATTCTTTTGCGAATATCAGAGTTAGCAAATATAAAATTCTTAGCCTAAAACAATTAAGGGAATCCCAGAGTCTCCAAATTGTAACAAACAAACAATTTACAAAGACAAAACCTTGATTACTAGTAATTTCCAGATTGGCTCTCTTTGGTCCCTTGGGAAAAGATTGCACCATAGACCACACGAACTTTTAGTGAAGACGTTCCCTCTCAATGCATGCCCCGCAAAACAGTTCTCTGTTTACGTGAGAAAGACGCTCATTGACATAAAAGCGACCCATGGGATCTGTAACGTGTTTCTGCGT
This sequence comes from Leptidea sinapis, assembly GCF_905404315.1. Lineage (NCBI taxonomy): Eukaryota > Metazoa > Arthropoda > Insecta > Lepidoptera > Pieridae > Leptidea > Leptidea sinapis. The sequence continues at coordinate 3,783,147 of NC_066297.1, forward strand.
TACCACTATGCCAACTGTAGTCATACGCATAGATGTGGACGCGGTCCTCAAAATCCTCAAGATGCCAGAGAGTAGACTGACCCTACCTTCAAAATTGCCAAGACGGAGACAGCACATATCCTCCCTAACGTACACAAATACCCCAGCATGAGGCAAAAAATTATGCTCAATTTTGTACCGGGGGTACCTTAAATATCTGTCTCTGTTAAGAAAAACAAGGCTGGCTGCGCCGTTTCAAGCTGTTGGTGGACGGCGTACAAATTTGAATGGATTCCTCTGATGTTGCGAAAGACCACATTAAGCGTGGAGCGGGATGTCGTGGTGTGGCTACCTTATTTAACCTTGGACGCGCGGTTCTGTGCCCTCTCCAGAATATGACGGGATTTTCTGACTGTGCTAGAGCCAGTACCCTCCTGGGGTAATATCTCTGGAATGACCGCTGTATACATATTGACACTAGCCATTGCGAAACATAGCAGCACTAGACCGCTACTTTACGCCGGTATTTTGCGCGAGTGTGTTAATAAATACGGACGAGTCTAGCCCGTTTGTGCTGACGTCATAAGACGGCAGCGTGACTCCTACTTCTATAAAGCCCTTACTCGCCTCTTACGACACTGTTGGGGACTCCCCTCCCCTATTATTTTTCGGGGAAGCACAGAGCAATATTAGGTTTGCAGAAGAGGTGTATTTAATTAAATCTTTATTAAGTTATTTTATTTGAAATTGGTTTTTTATAAGTACGTAGTTTTATAAGCTAATTCTATTTTGATATTTATTTCGTTTTAACACTTTAATTTTATAATTTACAGATTTTAATTAGTTAGTTAAGTTATAATTATTGATTAAATTACTTTATCAAGTCCACATGTTGTTCTGTACCATTATTATTAGGTCCAAAGGAATCAAGAATTCAAGATCATTAAATCTAATATTAAAAGTAGGAGATATAGTACGAGGTAGATCTTATGAGGGGGGCTACTGTAAAACGTTTTGTTTGTATTACACAACTTGTGTATTAAATATAACAATTAATACTTAGCGCAACAAAAAAAATTTATACCATTACCCTTTCCGAAAACATCTTTGCGTGCCGCCAGACTCTATTGTGATATTCGGCTCTATATCACCTTAACCAACCCAATTGGCATTGTGCTCTTTAAAGTCTCCGTAGTCGAGTATTGATTTCGAATTGATTCTGCGAGTCATTAAAGTTGTTTTCCTCCTCGTGTATGTCAGCTCAAGGTCGTGTAAGCAGTAAGAGAGTCAGTGGCGCAATGGCGCTATTGTCGTTGCCACTCATCTGAGAGACGCCGCGCCGTTCATTCCTCGCCTCATGCAAGAATTAATATGAATTTGATTTTCCAAATTGATAGTATGTTTTTTTTTTATGGAATAGGAGGACAAACGAGCGTACGGGTCACCTGGTGTTAAGTGATCACCGCCGCCCACATTCTCTTGCAACACCAGAGGAATCACAAGAGCGTTGCCGGCCTTTAAGGAAGGTGTACGCGCTTTTTTTGAAGGTACCCATGTCGTATCGTCCCCGAAACACCGCACAAGGAAGCTCATTCCACAGCTTTGTAGTACGAGGGAGAAAGCTTCTTGAAAACCGCACTGTGGAGGACCGCCACACATCCAGATGGTGGGGATGATATCCTAACTTGTGGCGTGTCGTGCGATGGTGAAATTCGGCGGCAGGAATCAGGTTAAACAGCTCTTCGGAACACTCCCCGTGATAAATGCGGTAGAAGACACACAATGAAGCGACGTCTCTACGCAACGCCAAGTGATCCAGCCGTTCACAGAGCACTGAGTCCCCGACAATTCGAGCTGCTCTACGTTGCACGCGGTCAAATGGATCGAGCAGATACTGGGGTGCACCAGACCAGAGATGACAGCAATACTCCATGTGTGGCCGGACCTGCGCTTTGTAGAGCGCTAGAATGTGGGCCGGCTTGAAGTATTGCCGTGCTCTATTGATGACGCCCAGCTTCTTCGAAGCCAATTTGGCTTTGCCCTCCAGATGGCCACGGAATTGGCAATCGCTCGAGATTTCGAGACCCAGTATTCCGATACTAGGCGCGGCTTTAAGAGAAGTGTTCTCGAAGAGCGGTGATACGACAAATGGGGTTTTTTTAGTGGTAAACGCGCAAACTTGAGTCTTCTGGGGGTTAAATTTGACAAGGTTCAATTTACCCTATTCCGCGACCTTCTCGAGAGAGGACTCGATAGAAGACACAAGTTTCTCCCGGCACTGGTCGACGATTTCCCGAGAGAGACCTGCATGGCCCGTGTATACGGCATCACCAGTGCTGCCGTATACACGGGCTCGGGTATGCCGTATGCTCCAACATGCATAGCAATGCATGTTGGAGGTGTCCAACATATCATTGATATGCAGAAGAAACAGCGTAGGAGATAGCACACAGCCTTGGGGCACTCCAGCATTCACGGGCTTCGGGTTCGAGCAATATCCGTCGACAACGACCTGTATGCTACGCCCAGTGAGGAAGCTGGAGGTCCACTTGCACAAGCTCTCGGGAAGCCCAAATGATGGAAGTTTTGAGAGGAGCGCCTTGTGCCATACACGATCAAAGGCCTTCGCTATATCCAGGCTAACTGCCAGGCCTTCCCCCTTGCTTTCAATAGCCGCCGCCCATCTATGTGTTAGGTATACCAGAAGATCACCTGCCGACCGTCCATGGCGAAACCCGTACTGTCGGTCGTTGATCAACTGGTGACCCTCTAGGTATACTAAAAGCTGGTGGCTAATTATGCTCTCGATGATTTTGGAGAGCAGGGAGGTGATAGCAATAGGCCTGTAGTTCGCCGGATCCGAACTGTCTCCTTTTTTTTGGATCGGATGGACAAGGGCTGACTTCCATGAGTCAGGGACTACGCCTTTGGAATAAGAGTGCCGGAATAAACGCGTTAGCACCGGCGTCAACTCAGGGGCACACGTTCTAAGCACGATTGGAGAAATGCCATCCGGCCCGCTCGACTTCCTGACGTCCAACGAAAACAGAGCTCGCCTAACAGTTTTCTGTCTGAACTGTACTTCAGGCATAGAGCTCTGACACCGCGGGATGGTCGGCGGTGTTTTTCCGTTGTCGTCAAGAGTCGAGTTGGAGGCGAAAAGAGCGCACAGGAGCTCGGCTTTCTCTTTTGCCGTATGGGCCAGGGTGTCATTCCTCATGTGCAACGGCGGCATGGACGGCTGGTTGAAGTTACCAAGAGCAGCTTTCGACAACGACCAGAACTTGCGTGTTCCGGTCGGGTAACTGGAAAGCTGCTCGCCGATTTTGACGACGTGCTTAGACTTCGCACGGGCGATTTGCCGCTTAAAAAATCTGGAGGCACGGTTATATTTCCTCTTAAGAACTTTGCAGTTCGGATCCTTTGTGCCCAGCGCCGCAACTCAAGTTCGATACGCCTGTTTTTTGCAGTCAGATGCTGCTTTAACTGACGCATCGAACCAGGGCTGTGATCTGCCACCGATCGGTACTACAGAGCTTGGTATAAAAATATCCATGCCCTGCAGCATCACATCGCCTACTGCAATGGCGCAGGCACTAGGATCATCCGAAGAGAAACAAACCTTGCCCCAAGGGTAGGATGTAAAAAAGGAACGCATCCTATCCCAATCTGCTGACTTGTAGTGCCAAACGCGGCGGGTCGCTGGTGGTCTGCGACGTTGGCGTCGGATAGGCACTACATTCCTGACCAGGCAATGGCCGGACGTTCCAAGAGGGGCGTCGACAAAGACCTGGTAACCATCGGGATGTGTAGTCAGCAGAAGATCTAATAAGGACGGCATGTGGCTATCCACATCCGGGAGCCGCGTTGGCGACTCAACCAATTGGGACAGACCATACGCCAATGCAAAATTATGCACAGATCGCCCTGCGTAGTCTGTGGTATGTGATCCAAGCCATTCGGCATTGTGCCCGTTGAAATCACCCAAGACCACGATTTCAGCGGAGGGGATCTGTGCAAGCACGACGTCAATTGCAGCTTGAACGCAGCCCATGAGATGATCGGTTTCTGCGTTACCACTATGGGACCTGTAGACACACGCATAGATACGGACGCGGTCGTCTAAATCTACGCGGAGCCAGAGAGTAGACAGGTCCCTACCCTCAAAATTGCCGAGACGGCGACAGCAGATATCCTCCCTAACGTACACACATACCCCGGCATGAGGCAAAAAGTTGTGCTCAATTTTGTACCCGGGGTACGTTAAATATGACGTATCGCTAGGTCGAGATATCTGCGTCTCCGTAAGGAAACACAAGGCCGGCTGCGCCGTCTCAAGGTGGTGGTGGACGGCGATTAAATTGGAGTGAATTCCCCTGATATTGCAAAAGTCCACGTTGAGCGTGGAGCGGGGTGCCGTGGTGTTACTGCCTCGTTTGTCCTTGGTCATGCGCGGTTCTGTGCCCACCCCAGAATACGAAGGGCGGCCCGAGCGAGAGTGCTCGGGGAGGGATTCTCCGGCTCTGGTAGAGCTGGTACCCTCCTGGGGTAATATCTTTTTACGGACCGCTCTCATAATTTGTGTGGGGGGGGGGGGGGGGAAGGGATGGCCTCCGGTCCTCGACACTAACCTATGCGAAACATAGCGGCACTAGGCCGCTATTTCACGCCGGTATTCTGTGCGAGTGTGGTAATTAACCCGGACGAGTCTGGCCCGATTGTGCTGACGTCATAAGACGGCAGCGTGACTCTCCCACTTCTAAAAAGCCCTTAGTCGCCTCTTACGACACCCATGGGCCTGGGACTCCCCTATTCTTTTTACGCCCCGGAGAAAGTACAGGGCAAAGTACATGTACTATGAATAACTGAAAAAAAAGGTTGCCAGCTCTCAGTCAGCCGTAATGTTAGGGTTAACCAGTATATTTTTAATGATTATTTACAGTCACCATTTTTTTCATTTTTATTAAATATTGACGTTTTATATTTACTGTTTACGTTTCAGTGTATGATTTAATTACTCTGATGCAGCAAAAAATAGTAAGAGCACTTCAATTGCCATTCATGACAGTACCTTAAAATGTGAATATGGTAAAAAATAGAAGCAAATTATAGAATGTTTTCGGCTGAAGCATTAGTTATTTTATATAAGAATGTAATAAAGAACATATATCATGTGTTGCCTGTAATTACCTCAGAGAAGTCCTCAAGTTTTTGCAAAGCAACAGAATAAATAGTAAAGTTAATTACAACATACTCGAAATAAAATGTTGTCAATTATATACTTATGACATCATCAGCCGGAACACGTCCACTGCTGGCCAAAGGCGTCCACCACGACCACAGATCTCCACGACGATCGGACATGCGCTCCCCTCATTCAACTTAATGTACGAATACTTACCGAACGAACAAATTCAATAAAAATAAAATTATCAATGAGAATAATATTGACGTTGGCTTTTGGCAGCTCATGATCATTCATTTGTGTGTCACTAATCTAAGTTTGTAAGTAAATAAATTGTTGTCGGCTTTGGCGGCGTTTCGTGTTGCATGGAAGTTGAACGTAGTGTTAAATTCTCTTTGGTGTTGGTATATAATACTCTTTGGGTGTTGACTGTTAAAAGGCATAAAAGGCATTTATTTTCTCAAAATTGATTCCTTTAGAATTCTTTTTAATGTCATTTCTTATACTACTAGATACTACTACCGCTTCGGAAACAAATGGCGCTCTGAGAGAGAAGAAGCGGCGCAAGAAACTCTCCCAGCATTCTTTTTTTTGCGCTCTTTTCAATAAAATATACAATATTGTACTGTCATTTCTATCGCTATAAAATAATCACAATCTAGTCCCAGGCTGTCCGATCATTTAGATATTCAGCAGTGGAGTAATAGGATTTACGACAGAGCCATTTTTTATAAAACATTTAAATTTATTTATAGATTATGCCTGAACAGTGGCTAGGACTTTATTGTAAAAGTGTATACATTTACCCTTAAAGCTATTATGTATCTTATGAAGCCTACTAGAATTAGTTACAAGCAATCCCTTATTTCTAGTGTTATAATAATGAATATCACTATTAAGAGCAAAAAGGTGACGATTTTTGTGAACATATATTAAATTTTCATAAATTTACTGACAATGAACAGTCATAATATTTATTTCTTTAAATTTTTCTTTGAGAGACTGTCTATAACCAAGCTGATATATAGCACGAACAGCTCTCTTTTGCAGTGCAAACACTATATCAATGTCAGCAGCATGACCCCATAGTAATAAATTACTAATTATTTTCACAGCATCATGACCTACGGTAAACCGTAGGTCATGATGCTGTGAAAATAATTAAAGTACACTAATCTAGCGGTCGCAACATTCGTGTACTCTCTAATCTTTCTAACTGCATATGCCGCAGAGCTGAGTCTATCTGCTAGATGGGTAATATGTGGACCCCACTGAAGCTTTTTATCTAACGTGATACCCAAGAAGACCGTAGTGTCCACAAGTTCCAATCTCTGGTCATTTATAAGTACGTTGGTTTGTACCTCCGCTGTGTTTGGTGTAATGAACCGTAAACACTTTGTTTTTTTGCTGTTTAAGTGCAGATTATTCGTCTCAAACCAACGCACTATCTTTGAGAGTGCATTGCTTACCTCGTCATCAATATCCGCACGTCGCTTCACTTTAAAAATAAGTGAAGTATCATCAGCAAACAATACAATCTCATGGCTATCATCTACCACAAATGGTAGATCGTTAATATATATAAAAAACAAGAAAGGACCGAGAATAGAACCCTGTGGAACACCTATTTCCACAGGTTTACCCGAAGACCGTTTGCCACTTACATCGACTATCTGAACTCTTTCGCTTAAATATGATTTTAACAGATTTAGGGCTCTATTTTTCACTCCATAATGCTTTAGTTTTAGGAGTAAAGTTTCATGGTGGACGCAGTCAAATGCTTTTGACAAATCACAAAAAATGCCCAATGCATCCTGTGACTCTTCCCAGGCGTCAAAGATGTGCTCAATGAGTCTAGTACCCGCATTAATTGTTGATAAGCCCCTAGTGAAACCAAACTGATTTTTGTTCATTAATTTACAAAAATGCATTTGTAGCTGTTGAAGCAAAAGTTTTTCAAAAATTTTACTAAAAACAGGCAGCACTGAAATAGGTCTGAAATTAGCAGGGTCAAAAGAACTGCCCGATCTAAACAAAGGTATAACTTTGCTGTATTTCATGAGGTCAGGGAACACACCCTCATCTATGCATTCATTAAATATTTTTGCTAATTCAGGTGCTATAATGTCAAGTATGTATTTTACAATATTAGTCGAATGGCCCCATAGGTTTTTTGTATTTTTTAGCTTAATTAATTTGAAGATTTTTATTATATCGCTACCTGTAACATACTTAAATTTCAAATCAGTGGAAGATACTGGTATGTGTAATTTAAGCATTTCATATGCTGCTTTTGGCGAAGAGTTAAGAAATGAAATGAAATGAAATGAAATGAAATGAAATGAAATGAAATGAAATGAAATGAAATGAAATGAAATGAAATGAAATGAAATGAAATTTATTTGCAGGAAACATTGTACTTAAGGTGTTAACAATATAATGGATAATCCAATATGTTTCGTCAATTGACATGCAAAATATGTTACAAAATTGTCTAAACACTAATCGTACTGTTATATTGAAACATGTCGGATTTCACAATGATATCAATAATATTTATAAAATGAAATTTTAAGATATTATAATATGAGACGTAAATAACTTAATAATTCATTTAGTACCTATGTATAATATTAACAAATTCAATGTCATAAAAGTATATTAATTTACATATATTATTATCAAATAGACTAATTCATTTTGTATTGAAAAATTCATTTAAACTATAGAAGCACTTATTTGTTAACCACTGATGCAGTCTTCTTTTAAAAACTTTGAACGGTAAATCTTTCAATTCATTGGGCAATTTATTATATATTTTCACAGACATGCTGAAACAATTTCTACTAAAAGATGCAGTTCTACAGAAGGGCATTATGAGTTTATTTGGATTCCTTGTATTTAAAACCTTCTGGCTTTTTTTTGTATAGAAATCAAACATATGTTTTTGAACAAATAGGCTTATTTCATAAATGTATAGGCATGGCAGCGATAGAATTTTCAATTTTTTAAATAGCGGTCGACAAGAATCTAGGGGGCCGGCTCCACAAACCGCCCTGATACACTTCTTCTGTCCAATAAATAAATGCCCTATGCTCACCGAGTTGCCCCATATGACCAATCCATATCTTAAAGCTGAAACCACGAATGCATGATATGCCATTAGCGCTGTTTTTTCACCTATTGTTTTTGATACGCGTTTGAGGACAAATACATGTTGGTTAATTTTTTGCTAATTTTGTCAACATGTGACTTGAAGGACAAGTTGCTGTCTAAAGAAATACCAAGAAAATTGACAAGTTGTGCTTCTTTAATATTCTCATTATGATAATTAACATTAATATCTTTTCCTTTCCCATTCTTATTATAATACTGCATATACATTGTTTTTTTTATATTTACAGTCAGGTTATTTTCAGTAAGCCATTCAATTGTGTCCTTTATTGTTTTATTAATTTCTATATCATATGTAAATTCATTGTTACATTTAATTACAATAGAGATGTCATCAGTAGAAGGTCTTTGGTCGTGACAATCGGGATTTCGGAGAAGTATTTATCAAATTCATTTGCAATTTCTATTTCCGAATTTATAACGCGATTATTAATATTTAAACAGATAGAGGTGTTACGGCAATTCGATCTACCAGTTTCATTGTTAATTACACTCCAAGTTGGTTTCGTGTTCTGACTTTTTTGGCGGGAACCTCAATTGGCGCGGTTTACAAAATTTTTTGAATTTTAATTTTATATTAATAATTCAAGTATTTCTCATTGTTTTGCTATTAAAAATAATTAATAATATAGTGAGTGGCTGCTGAGATGGAGGGAAATGAAGGGGGCGGCAAAAACCTGCCCACCTCACTGAAACGTCCTCGGTCCGAGGACAACCATATAAAAATGTTGATGGTGATGGTGGAGGCGGTGAGAAGGACTTTTTACCCTATTATAAACCCAACTATAAAAGACTATACCCCGAAAATACGATAAATACAGAATTTACAGTTTACGTTGAGTCAGTGAGCAATGAAAAACTGGGCAACAAGAGCCCTTCTTACTTAAACCATATTTTCGCCAATGACATCAAAGGCTATACAGCGTGTCAACGCAAGTAAAACAGTGTAATACAGCCAATAATTTTATTAATAACAGTAATTTTTTAACTAAACATGGCATGAGGGCATTTATTCCAGCTGCTCAAATAGAAAAAATTGGAGTCATAAGATTTGTTCCAACCAATATCTCAAACAAAGAACTTTATAGCAGATTAAGCTCCATATACGAAATAATAGCTATAAAAAGATTTACAAAGAAAATTGGTAAAGAGCGTGTCCCACTACAGACTGTCAGCATAACTTTTTTATCTAATTTGTTACCCGATAATGTTCAATATGATCTATTCTCTTATAGGGTATTTGAATATGTTCCACCATTACAGCAATGTTTTAAATGCTTTAAATTCAACCACTCTGCAACCACCTTGCCATATTCAAGTGGCCTTCCTATGGGTGCCATCACATAAAGGTATAACAGGTAACGAAATGGCTGATAAGACTGCATACGAAGGTATTAATTCAGTTGATGTTAAAAATGTTATAGAGATTCCTATGACTGATTGTCTCCAATATATTAGATATGTGGAAGAAAGACCAAGATAATAACGGAAAATGGTATGGCCGCATACAAGTAAACATACCTGTCAGACCCTGGTACAATCAATTGTAGGATGGCAACAGAGATTTTATTACCACGATAAATAGATTGCGTTTTGGACATAATACTGCCTTGCAAGATTGGGTATTGTTGAGAATAAAATTTGCCCACATTGCAATTCAAATGAAGGAACTATGAACCACCTTATTTTCGACTGCCAAACATTTCTGATTGACAGACTTGTGCTGGCTAGTGAAATCAGTGACTCCAAAATTTTATGTGATTCTTCATCCCGCCCGCCTCCACTTGATCAATTATTAAGAGACAAAAATAGTTATAAATATACTAAGAATGCAATTCTAACAATATAAAATAAAGTGAAGCGATAAGTGAACTGTGAAATGAAAAGTATACATATTTAGATATTAAAAAAAAGACTTGTCTTAAAGGTCTTAGTTACCAGGTCATAAACAACCAAAAAAAAAAAGTTTCGTGTTCTGTGCCGGCGCCGCAGCCGGCGTCTATTTGTTTTGTTTATCTGGTAATTTTAAGTATTTTGTAAAGTATAGTGTAATTGCAGCTTTGTACTTTGTGTTACATAAATTACGCTGTATAAATGTTATTATTTTTAAGCTGACAAACTTGGGTAGTTAACGTTAACCTCGGAACTTATTCAATTGTAAGTACCTAATATAATGCTATTTTGTTTATTTCAACGGTCACTTTTTTTTTGGTATTAACTTTTTAAGATGCAAAAATACTATAAACATAATTTTATAGATAATTTAATTTTCATAGCCAAAATAACACCAGATGATAAGTATTGAAGTTATGATAAACAATATGATATTATTATGGTTTATCAGTATGGACATCAGAGGAGTTGTAAAATAGCAAGTTAGGTGTGAATAGACTAAATGCCATGTTCTAATCATCAACATTGACTGTAGGGTGGTTAACCTATGATATCTTCTACATAATTAGACAGAAATTTATATTAAACTACCAGAGTTTTATTGTATGAGTTATGATAATTCATAAATTCATAAACTATGTGACATTTTATGATATATTTAGTTAATATAATATTTTTGTTCTGCAAGACAAACAAAAACAACAAATTAGTTTATAAGGCTGCATCCAATATATGAATCATGTTTAAAGTTTAAAGTGTGTTAAATATTAAATATTTCATAAAAAGTAATAAATAATAAACTGTATAAATATAAATTAGAATTTAGAGTGTGAATTCATTGTTTGTGTTTGGATGCTTCATGAACATGATGGTCATAATTAGTAATTGCATCCAACAAATACAATGATTTATTAACTATAACAGGTCGATCTGGCGACACTACAAGCAGCACCCGTTCACTAGTTGATGTATGGACCAGCCATCATTCCCTTTGCACATATTCGAGGGAAGGAGATGACTGTGCACATTACAGTTATACACTATAACTACAGAATTACAAGGTGAATGCACACTAAACAATTGTATACAGCTATGTGTTGACCAATTATATGGCTTTCTTTAAAGGTTGTGTATGTGTGTGAATGCTTGTGTTTATTTGACTGTGCGTATAGTAAAAACATCGAATGTGTCGACAATGGCTCCCATTCAAATTACGCGTGAAGACCATTCTGATCGCTTTTACCTGTTCCGTGCACTATGGAGGGTATAAATATGAATTAATAATAGAGAGATACACAAAAAATAACAGCAAAAATAAATACATCCTATAGTCTAAATGCCAACGCCCATACAATATGAACCACTAAATCAATGAAATATAAAAAAAGAAACTCGAAACATAAAACAAGTGTTTTCGATGACATTTGTCACCCGCGTGAATCAGAATATTGTAGATGTATCTTTTGACTGAAAGAAGACTTTATTTTAATTTAAAAAACAATTTAAACTGCATTGATAATTTTTTTGAATAAAATTTCCTGATTGAACCTAATCCGTCCTAATTGAAAGCTAATTCGTTCATACATTACATTTTCAAGAGTATATATATATATATATATATATATATATATCTATATCTAGTCTCGAAAAATTTTCTATTGCAAATTACATTTATTACTTTTACAGTGTGTTAGTTTAATACATAAATATAAAACAATTTAAAATATTAAAGTTTATTCGAAGTGGTCTCCATTGGCTGTAAAACAGGCCTTTAAACGTTGACACCAGTTATCAATAGAAGCATGCTCTCTTTCCATGGGAAAATTCTTCACTGCCAATCGTACGGATGGTTTTAGGGACCCCAAATTCTAGGCATTTAGAGCAAGCCATACTCTCTATAACTGTTCATAAATCATAATCCAGCGGACTAAGGTCGTGACTAGACGAGGGCCAGTCTTCAGCTCTGATAATAAATATATAATAAAAAATTTCTCATCCGTAAACAATTTTTTTCTGTGACCTCCCTTTGCGTACTGCTTCAGTAGTTGTTTCGATTTTACTATCCTATTCCTTTTTAAATTATCAGTTAAAGAATGACCAGTCGTCAGACCGTCTCTTATAGGCTGCAAATCCTAAGTCATCTTTTAAAATACGCGACATGGGTCTAGGTGTTATCTTCATCTCCCGAGATAAAAACCTTTGGCAGGATTTCTTCGACTTCTTTCCCTTACTGCTTTGACCACCTTTTTCGTACGAACACAACGTGGACGACCTGCTTTGTGTAATGCAATCACAGCGATTCGGTTCTCTTTATCACCCCACTCCATTTTGATATCGCAAAATATGTACAATATTTATAATGTATTGGCGCCAAAATGAGAAAACTCAATGAACAATCATAAAAAAATGACAGATTACAAACTGAAATGTAATATTTAGTTTATTTTTAATTGTAACTGTATTTATGGTCAGACTAATTGTATTATGTAGTGGAAACAATCAGTAACTAAGTCTTAAATAGCACGAATAGCCCTTTTCTGCAGCACAATGATGGTATTAAAATCGGCTGCATTTCCCCATAATAATACACCATATTACATATTAGATACTATAAAAAGAAATTAAACTAGGCGAGCCGTTTCTATTTGAGTTGTCTTATCTTTTACACCGCGTCTTTTGCAGAGTATTACCGAATGCTTCAATGTGAGGCTTTATGAAGATACTGGCGAAATGATAAACAGGCGACTGCCATATCGTTTGGCCTACTCAGATATCACAATTACTTAAGGGCTAGAAATTTAAAAAAAAAAGGAATCAAACCTTTATTAGGAATACTTTATCCTAAACTGCCCTTACTAACAGTAATGTTACCTCGCCTGACAAGAATTTCTTTAATATTTTTTTCACACATTTATGTTGTCGTAGACCAACAAATTGAGGTCAACAAATTGATCAGGCAGATAGATGGGTTGAGTTGATGTCAGCGCTTGTTCCGGACCACCTAGATCCACAATTGTGTAATGTTGTATTGATTTTCTAAGCAACTAAACGAGACAAAGTATTTTCTAGGGTCACTCATGTGCTGAGCGGTGGGCCTGCTAAAGTCTTAGATGAAGTGTTGGGTACATGCAGACTAGCTTCATCTTTCTATGCATGAGTATTGTATTCTACTTGGGAAACGTGTGCTAGTTCCTATCGCGTAGATTTTTATTATCATTACGTGATAAACTTCTGCGTGCTTTATATAAAAAATACAGCGATCTTTTTCAAATCATAACTACCGCTACCATAAATTTTCAATGGTTAACTAGAACTCGTAACAAAAACTCGACGCAATATGCATTTGTATGCGGATAATCGCATACTATCAAGCAATACCCGCACTCGTTGGGAAAAGCAATATAAAATGTTCTCCGACCTGATTCAGAGCTCTTTCACCGATTCGCTCTTGTCTTGAGTTTTTGTATGATCTAATTAATCACACAAGAGGCCCGACATGAGTAACTAACTAGCGTGTCGTAACTCGTGAGAAAAGAAGCAAAAAGCGTTACCTGCAGATACATCACCGCTGTCACCGTGTCTACCGCTGATTAATTGCCGCAAGCCTTCCGAAATACACGATGTTTTACCTTCTTGGAGAAGCTACTTTTCTAACAATTCTATATTATCCAAATAACATTATTACACATATTTAAATGTCGTGTACTTAAAGTTTTTGTTCGAATGGAAATAAAAGATTAACTTGTTCTCTGAAAATCGGGTTCTTGTTTCTGTCAGTATCGGTGTAATGGTGACTAAATAGTCACCATCCCTATGGATACATTTATGCGACTACAGTAGTTTAGTAGGATGTCCAGACGAAGAGTTGCCCAGCTTCATGAAACGATTGTCAACTGAATTATGGATTTCCAGTCACTAGGGGAACGCCGATACAAGAATTAGTGATTAGGCTGTTGACCACGGCAAAGCGAATGCAAAAAAAATGTTCGTATATTTACATGAAGTAGTCGCGCACTGGATTGAAAACAAACACCAAAACAGGCCCAGCTAGTAAAAACTATTGTACTATTGAAAACCTTCGCCATTGGCTTCGCCGGAAGCAATTTTTTTACAAATTTAGAAAATCTTATTCGTTGCTACAATATTCAGTTACATTTAAGAAGGACATTGACAAATTCACGAAATCATAATAATCTTTTGGAAGGACTAGTGTGTATGGTCAGCGAGCAACGTCTGCAGGGTCGGATTTGCACCCAGAAATTCTGACTATTACCTTTATATTAGACAATATTGTACTATTTTTTAATGGATCTTTTATCATTTGAGCAGACAGATATGTATAATTTAAAACTAAGTATATGTGTTTCTAGATATACTTCTTCTGTGCATTACTTTGTGTGTTTTTTCTTGTTACAGATAATGGATATTAACACAAAAGTAGTTTTAAATTCCCCTGCTGTCGATGACGAAACAGATTTCAGAAAGAAAATAGAAATTGCTGTAGCTGTTAATAATTTTTTAGAGGATAACATTTTGTCAGATCCAAATAATCCGGTTGAAATTCTCCACAAATTGACAGGACAGCCAAGAGCAGTATGTAATGCTATAAATAAAGCGAACGAAACCGCGCTGCCAAAAACGTTTGACGATTGGTTGGACGAGTATAACATGAGATATATGGACGAGTATCAGGCCATTAATCGTGAGAGCTTGATTAGAAATCTGGTTGTGCACCATTATGTTCACCGCCAAACTGTCCCTACTATGAAGTTAATGGTTGATTTTTTGCATACGAATGGTCACAAAGATATCACTCTTGATAAGCTAAGACAACTTTTAAAAGCTAACGGTTTCATATGGCAGCGCCTTCCTCGAACATCGAAGAGTATTCTGGTTGAAGATCCCAAACAAGTGTTTGAGAGACAGAGTTATTTAAGCAGTATTTTAAAGTACAGGGAACAGGGTCGCCATATTGTGTACGTTAATGAAACGGTTATAAGACAAGGCGCCTTAAAAGCGCACGAGACTTCCGGTACTTATCTCTATTGTTATGCAGTGGTTTCTCCCGACCAAGGATTACTTGACATAAAAGTGACAACCGTCAATATACCTTCCTCGAGCCTATTTAATAAGTTTCCGCCCATAACGCCTTGGATAATAGACGAAGTCATCAAGAAAATACCAGAAGGGAGCGTGATCGTTTGGCCGTGTAGATCTTATCATGCTAAAAGTTTTGAACAATTACCAGATCTGTTTAGCACAAAGAATCAAATGAAGGATTGGTTACAATTCAGAAACATACCGTTTGATAATAAAATGCATAGAGCAGAATTGATAAAAATAATTGAAAGTTCGAAGTACACATTCGAAGAGAGTCAACTAGATAAACTGGAAGTAGCCATCGCAGCGTACGGACACGTGGCGTTACGGCTGCCCAGGAAGCTCGGTATGCTGAGCCTATTTGAAATATTTTGGACTAGATTTTTCAAAACTAATGTTATTTGGCACAAAAAATGCAAAACCGTGGCTCTCGTTCGGAAAGCTTTTGAAAAAAGGCCTTTAAGTCATTGGAAAGAATTTAATAATAAATTGATACAAAAAGAAATTACGATATTTAAAGAAGATAGAGCTATGGAGGAAGTGATCGATAAAATATTGACTATGGCAAGGTACGAAGATCTTAAAAGCGATGAGTTCGATAATGAAATTCCTGACAGTTGGCTTTATGATTTCATTGCTGTTTAGATTACTAATATTTACTTATCCAAAAAAAAAAATATATTCTTTTATTTTCCTTTTTAAAATTTAAAAATTATATTATTGATATAATCTATACTACAATATATATATCTGAAGGCTCTATCTGTGCCTACAAGGTCCACGATGTTTGGGTCAATTTCTAAGACGAATCCGTTGCTTTCTCCAAAATTTTCATCAAGATCGGTCATGCGGTTCTTGCGTTATAAAAGGACATCGTACTGACCGACCAATGTAAAAAAGTATCAAGAAGTACCTATAATATTAAATGGGGAACCTTTAAAACTTGTAGATTCTACTTCGTTTCTTGGAACAGTATTAATCAAATCAAATCAAAATATTTTATTGCAAGTCACATTTTACAGTAGGATGGTTGGTACATTAATGGGTAGACAATATGTGACGCCCTGCAAGGGCACAGGAACGTTATACATAAAATAAATAAGTCTTATACGTTTTTTACATTCTTATACTATATTGTAACTAATTCTCACACTTGTAATTAAAAAATTCGGGTAAATCGTAGAAGCATTTTGAAACTAAAAATTTTTTAAGATGTCTTTTAAATAGAGAAGGCTTCTCTTTATTTTTAATTTCGTTTGGGATGCGATTATAAATTTTTATTGCCATGTGGTGAGGGCTCGATGACACTAATGACATACTTGTTTGGGGAATTTTTAATTTGTTTAAATTTCTATTATTTCGCTTGTTATTTGGTAGTGTTCAGTATAAGTCCGAATGTTTTTTAACAAATTTACATGCTTCTAGGATGTAAATTGAAGTAAGAGTTAAAATTTTGTGTTTAATAAAATATGGTCTACATGAATCCATCTGCTGAATATTTTCTAAAATTCTGATACATTTTTTCTGTTGAGTAAATATATCTTTTATTTCACTACAGTTTCCCCATATTAATATTCCATATGATAATCTAGAATGTGCATATGCATAATAAGCAGCAAGGGCAGATTTGAAATCTGTTACGCGTTTTAGTTGGTAAAGAGCATAAGTAAAAGGTGACATTTTGCTTTTTAATTTCTGTAGATATGGCTTCCATGTCAAGTGTGAGTCTAAATCAATTCCCAGTAGTGTAGCTGTGTCAACTGTTTCAAGTTGTGAATTTTTGTAAGAATAAGATATATTTAAGGGGGATTTTTGATAAGGTTTAAAAGGTATAATTTTAGTTTTATTAATATTAAGTTCAAGATTATTATTATTTAGCCAATAAAAGATTTTGTCCATTGTAATATTTAATTTTTCTTCTAGTTGTTTTAAATTAGAGCATGGGATCAAAATAGAAATGTCATCAGCAAAAAGAGTACAATCATCGTCTATTAAGTTAGGAAGATCATTTATGTATATGAGAAACAATATACAACCCAACACACTGCCCTGTGGAATCGATCCTGATAAGTGAGCTTTATTAGATCTTATGTGGTCTATCTTTCCAGTCTCGAAGTTAGTATTTTCTATTTCCACATATTGAAAACGATTATTAAGGTAAGATTTGAACCATTTGTGGGCAATTCCTCGAATTCCTGAGAGAAATAATTTTTCTAGTAAGATATCATAAGAGACTCTATCGTATGCTTTGCTCATTTCAAGCAGTAGGCCAACTGAATATTTTTTATTATTAATTGAATCAAATATTTTTTGTATATATTTGTATATCGCTAAAGTTGTGGAATGGTTTTTCCTGAAACCATGTTGGCTTTCATTTAGGATATTATATTTTTCCAGAAAACTACTTAGGCGTATAGCCATTGCAGTTTCAAATATCTTCGCTGATGTAGGTAGAAGGGCAATAGGTCGGTAATTGTTTACATCAGATGTGTTTCCTTTCTTATATACCGGTTTTATTATGGATATCTTTAGATCGTCCGGAAATAATCCTTCACAGAATGATTGATTAATAAGTTTAGTGTACGGGTAGGTTAAAATATCAGCACATTTTTTTTATTAAAAAAGGGGGGATTTCATCTATTCCGAAAGAGTTTTTATTCTTAAGATTTTTTATTATGTTCAAGATGTCTTTGGGTTCAAACGAATTTAGAAATAACGAATTAATTAATTTATTAGAATTTATAGCTATATTGTCGTTTTTTACTTTAGGGCTTGATGAGATGGATAAATAGAAACTATTAAATGTATTAGCAATAATTTTCGGATCTACTATAATATTATTCTCTGAAGATTTAAGACTTATGTTTTGCTTTATTCTTATAGTACTTTTATTTGTTTCATTTTTTATTATTTTCCACATGGATCGTGTTTTATTATCAGCTGAGCTGAATTTTCGGATATTTATAATTTTCTTAGATTTATTTATACAACTTTTTAAAACTTTGCAATATCTCTTATAAAAAAGCGATTGGGGCTATCTATATTCTGAATTCTAGAGAATCCCTTAGAAATTACTTTAAACAAACGAATTCTTACAATAGCATCCCAATTCATTTATAATATTATTTATATGTATAGTTTATAATAGAAGGAATGAAAAGGTACATTCAAAATAAAGATATACATACCATTAATACAGGAAATAAAATAAAATCACTATTCAAAAAAAGAAACTCGGTAAAAAACAAAATTTGTTTGTCTCAGTGTGCAGTGTGCTTAATAAAATTGAAAATAATATTACATGTCTAACACCTTCTAAATTCAATAAAGTTATAAAGAACCGCCTTATTCAACGATTATAAACGATCAGTGGCTGGTCCCTGCGTCAACTCGTGAACGGTTGCTGCTTGTGGTGCTAGGTCGACCTGTTATAGTTAATAAATCATTCTATTTGCTGGATGAATTACTAATTGTCACAGTGATAACAATCGCCATGTTCACGAAGCATCCTTACACAAACAATGAATTCAAGAACTAAAGCTGATGAATGGTGTATCCCATATACGATAATTTATATTTATACAGTTTATTATTTATTACTTTTATGATATAATTTATATTATTTAAACACGACTCATATATTGTATGCAGCACCTTAAAACTAATTGGTTATGTATATTACAGCCATTGTAAAGTACTCTATTTGATTCAAAAAAGTGGCCGTTGAGTTTCTTGTATGTTCTTCTCACGAGCTCTACTTTTTTTATGACATTAAGGGACGAGACTAGCAGGACGTTCAGCTGAAAGTAATTGATACCCCATTACAATGCAGTGTCGCTCAGGATTTTGGAAAAACCCAAAAATTCTGAGCGCCACTATAATTGCACTCGTCACCTTTTGCGATTGATTTTCCTTATGAGGCAAATAAAAAATGGTGCAATACTTATTTACACGTGGGAGGCACTTTGCACAGGATGCCGGCTAGATTATGGGTACGACAACTGCACCTTATTCTGCCGTGAAGCAGTAATGTGTAAGCGTTATTGTAATTAAATCTGAAGGGCGCCGTAGTTAGTGAAATTAATGGGCGAATGAAACTTAACATCTTATTTATGTTTGTGCCCCAAAAGTGGCCATCTATTCAAAATTCCTTTATTTACATAATTTACATGTTTCGGTCACTTTTTACAAACGTTATAAGCCGTACACAATATATCGGAGTCCGTATAACAGAATGCGTTTCAGGTACTGGTTCATTATTTGCTTACTGTTAAAGTTAGCATGAATTCGTGAGTTCGTCGATGAAGCTACCTGTTTGTTTTTATCGTGCTAGCCCGTGTTTTAGACTAACCTCTAGTCGGATAAAGTTATACAAAGTTACGGTCGGGGCGGGACGCGGATGCAACGAGATTACCATCGCTTCGTTGTTTTTGATCATAATAACTATCATTATAACTAAACTTGAGAATGTTTGCTATGATGTATTTATTTATTAACGTAATCAACAGCGTACACAACAATTATTTTTACAATCTTAACCTAGGTTTTACATAAAGCCACAAAGGATTACATAAATTTTAAATTATAAAAAGAAATCATATATCAACAGAATAGACTTAAAAATGTACTATATATACTAACAAATAAAAGATTACAATAGCGCGCCCTTGTGTTTGTGTATGTGTGTGTGTGTGATTGTGTGTGAGTGTATGTGTGTTGTGTGTGTGTATGTAGTTACACTTGACTTCATAATGCCGATTGCAGTATTCTGGCTATTGTATTGCGAGGGCTTAAGGTTGGGGACCGAGCCAAGGGCCTGGAGACATTGAGCGAAGCTAGGTTACCTATCTCGCACAAAATCGTGATAGTTTAAATTCAGAATTAGAAGCATTTTTATTTTATTACAAACATAATACAATTTTCTTTACAAAAATAACAAAACATGTCATGTTATTTAGAATTGGTTTATTAATTTAGTTATTAATTTTTCATTAAATTTGTTTTTCCTTTGATGTGTCCATACATAATTTCTATGAGAGAATTTATTGACGCACGGTTTGACAGTTCTGATGTGAAACAATTTCATTACGACAGCAGGGTGCATATTTTACGAAGTAATTCTTGATGTTATGATATATTATTGACAAATTCATAAAAAACATTATTTTATTTATTATATACAGAACAACGTCTGTATATTATAAAAATCAGCTTTTATACTACGACGTAAGAAAATTATTATTTCATGAACATTAAGGGTGTCTAGCAAGGGGTTGCCACGATGTTAAGTGTCTGGCAATGAATAACGTGATTTTTAATAATATTCTGAAGGTAATACCGAAAAATTGCACTTTAATCTTTGATGTATTTAGATCGGTATTTTATACACCTTTAGTACCGTTTACCTGCCCAAGCCACTGTAACCCAAACTCCATAATGGACCATCGTTCTTACCCGTGTTGGGAGCATGCTTTTATAAAATGACGTAGGTCTGGGGTCCACGGGCTCTTAGACCATAATGTTTCATTATATCACATGCTATCTTGGACTGTCAAAAAAAGTATGCATTTACTATCCACATGAAGCATTTGGGTATCAATTATGAAAATCTTTTTTCATTTGGTAATGATTTTTCAGCGAATCAGCTGGTAAAAATATATTATCTAAATTGATTTTTTTTAACACGCTAACAATACATATTAGTTAAAACGATAGTTAGCCGTGACAGTGGGGAAATATACCTAAAGACTAGACCTAGAGGCAAATGTTTCTTATGAAAAAATGCGACAAGCCAGAAGTTCATAACTTTGAGACACACGATGCTCTAGTAGCTACATAGTAAGCGGTGTATTTATATGTCGAAAATTAAGTGTCGCTGAGAACCCGTAAAGAATATGTTAACAAGTCTGTATAATTAAAAACGATTATATCTATAAAATTTTTACTTCAGTTAAAATTTTAATAGGTTTCCAACGAAATGTCCAATCAGTCTTCGTTATCAATTTCGAGGTGCTGCGAGCGGGGCGTGTCTTAACATTATGCAAAATTTGCTGCTCAAGTGCAGATAATTGTGAGGACGCAAGATCTAGATACCGTATCGAGAAATTATCAATTAGTTGCGTGTTACCTACACATATTGTGACCGAATAAATGTAAGGTATATTTTTTTCGTACTCAACTATTTTATTAAATGACTAGCCTTGCCCGCGACTTAACCTGCCAGACATCTTACAATTAGTTTGTAAAACTGTAGACAACTTATAATTAGTGCCAGACAACTTACATTGGACAATGGATCAACAAAAAATTTCAATTTTTCTTTTCAAAAGTTTCAAACCCACAAAGTCGTGAGTGAATAACAGCGAGCAACCCATTTTGATAAATGAAGACTTACCTCATTTTAGCGCCAACAATTCTGGAGCTCAAACTGTGTTGGAGGGTATATATAAATACTAGCTGATACCCGCGATTTCGTCCGCGGAGATAAAGTGTTTTAAAAAATAATAAGCAAGTTTGGAATTGAAGATTATCTCATGTCCTATTCCCCGGTTCCCATTTTCGCTCCCGTTCCCAACATATTATATGAATCTTACTTCTAGGTAGATTGCTATGGCAAACTAAACCTACTATTATACACACATCAAAGAGGTCTTAGCAACATGCATGATATTACAAATTTACCATTTATATTAATTAATTTCTAAGTCTTTATTCACTCAAAGTGCATAGGTATATAAACTTTTTTGTTATTGACAACATACTGGCTGGTTGTAAAAAAATCGATTCTGTTTTGTTTTTTAGTTAGCGACAAAATTGAATTGTTAGATGTTCTTTACGTCATGGAGCGACGTCATTTGACGGCAAATGAAATGCAAAGAGCTGTAGGGATGTTGCAAGCGGTAAGTAATCAATATCAGGTATCTGGGCATTTTGGCATTCATAGAAGTGTTATTTGTCGTCTTTGGCAGCGTTACAATAATATAAGGGAACCCGCTGAACATCATTCATGCCGTAAAAGGAGTACAACCACTCGGCAAGACCGGTACATACAACTGCCTGCAAGACGCCAACCGATGTTAAAACCGCTCGAGAGATAAGTTTGAGGCTACAAAATTCAAGTGGTGTTGATGTAAGTCCCCAAACTGTGACAAATCGACTGCATGAGTACGGCCTACGAGCTGGACGCCCAATTAGGTGCCCACCGATACGTCACGGGAATCGCGCTCGTCGAAATGAAATGTAGAGAACGCAGAACATGGACCTAGGAACAATGGGATAAAAAAATTTTTTCCGATGAGTCGCGATTCGGGTTTAGGCCTGATACAAGAAAGGTGCGAGTAAACCGTCGGCCCGAATATACTGAAAACTGATACTCAGGTGCATTCAGGCAACTGCCTGAGCCGCAGTATGGATGAACTCATCCATACTGCGGCTCAACAGTTATGGTATAGGCGGGTATTATGAAGAACAGGCGAACTGAGCTCGTTTTTGTTAATGGAAACATGAACGCTGAAAATTACGTTGAGGATATTCTCAGACCTTATGTCCATCCATTTGCACAAACCTTTGGCTCCGATTTTACGTTAATGCATGACAATGCGCGTTCACATACAGTTCGGCGAACCAGTCAATACTGGTAACAGAGAACGTCCGGATATTGCCCTGGCCTGCACAATCGCCAGACCTCAACCCCATCGAGCACGTATGGGACATGCTCCAGAGACGTGTTTGAAGGATTAGGATGGAGTGACAACAACCCAACAGCTGAAGGATTGGTACAATTCCATTGGGAGCGAATACCGCAAGATGACAAAAACAGTCTCATTCATTCAATGAATAATCGTTGCCGACAAGTTTTGAATGGCAGAGGAGACCATACTTTGTATAAAATTATCCTATTCTTTCACAATAAATTCATTTTGTTTAGAAATTTCACTTTGTTAAAAAAATGTTTAGTTGCTTACGTACCTTAGTTTCTGCAGTGTATTCTAATATTGTTAATTTCTGATATTAAAAGAACTTATAAAGACAACAGCTGTTATTTTTACATCATACGACCCTAAAAATATTATTTTAAAAATAAAATATGTTATAATGTGAAAAACCCATCCTAAAATTTAAATTAGTACACGTTGCTTAGACTTTTTTGATGTGTAGTTAAAGCTCATTGACGTGAATTTCAGTTTTTCACAAATCTCGTGGGAACTATGGATTTTTCTAAGACAAAATGTAGCCTGTCCTTATCCAATCTCTAGTCTATCAATGTACCAAATTTCAGCAAAATCGGTTCAGTAGCTCCGGCGTAAAAGCGTAACAAACAAACTTACATTCAGATTTATAATATATAATAGGGACTCCATTATATTCGCCAGGCAATAAGATGAAAAACAAAATTACAGGACTAAGTGTAAAAAAGACAAAGTAGTAGGGTGAAGGAAGTATGAAAATAAGGCGACGCGTACACTACATGATTAACTAAGCCACAAAATTTCACTATATGGCATAGGCACGACGTTAGCGTACCATTAGGTCTTCATCACTGTGTGATAATAGAAAAACGTTAGCTTGTCCACCACCCTTGAAGAAGGAAGTAAACTTATCAGGAGTCCACTCCCCTCGCCGTGACATCGTAAACTCTACCGCAGCCTGGGTCGCCTTTCCGTACGAGCCTGCCAGCAGTTGCAGCTCGTAGCTGCTGTGGGGAAGCACCTTGACCACACCCAAAGAGCACACTCGGTGAGCAACAGCTTTTCACATGTAGCTAGCTCCACTCAGCACGCCAGTTGGCGGCAAACTGGCTCCTCAATCTTAATAAAAATCTCAAAGTACACGTAGTGACTGGCTAGCAAAAACTATCGGTGACGGCTCACGCAATTCGAGGCCGCAAGCCGCGCCGCACGATGCCACAGTCCACGCCGCGGCCGTAGGATGGCAAATGCAAGCAGTCACTGCCCCTTAGCTGCACGAGCAGATGCCGCCACGCAGCAGCAGTAGCAGACACTGCACAGTAATGCGGCACCGCTTCATAATTTACTCATTGCTGTAAAGCTATTGACCGGGTGCGTCAGAGTGTTTGATCGCCAGATTATCAGCTTATGGTATATCCAACAAATTTTGGGAGGCGTTGGACTGGGATCGTCGGACCACTGCCTGATCCGAAGCACCGTGCCGATCACGCGCCTTACATGGCTGTCGCCGCAAGTGGCACTATAGTTCTGCAGAGTGGGACGAGATGCGGTGTTTTTTTGCATCCTACCTGTGGAGGCAGATCTATTTTTCGCTAGGTGATCCAGATGCCGCTGCTAACACTGTTGCTGATGTGGTACTGCAAGGTATGGAACTCTTCATTCCATCCTCCTCTGTGTCTATCGGTGGCAGGTCCCAACCATGGTTTGACCGCTCCTGCAAAATGGCCTCTCGCCGAAAGCAGGAGTGCTATCAGGCTTGGGTCAATGCGGTGGTATCTAAGGATATGAATCCCAGCGAACTTAAAAAACACTTCAATCATACCTCCAAGTCCTTCAAAAGAGTTATTGCTGACGCGAAGTCGAAGTACATTGGCAGGATTGGCGAGAGACTTGCACGCCTTCCCTCAACTCGTGCGTTCTGGTCGTTCGCCAAGACTGTCCAAGGAAAGTTCTGGCAGCCAGCCATTCCGCCACTGCACAGGGATGATGACTCGCTGGCCAATGACGTGAAAGAGAAAGCTGAGGCTGTCTCCTGGGCTCCCTCTTCGCGTCCAACTCGACTCTGGATGACCAAGGTGCACCACCACCTCATATTTCGCGGTGCGAGTCACACATGCCGGAGGTAAAAATCCGGCATGGCGCCGTGCTAAAGGCCGCCTGTGTTGGCATACTTGGCGTGGATATATCGAGCGACGTTCAGTTCCGTGGTCTCTTGGAAGAGAAGGCCAAACTGGCCTCTAAAATGCTTGGTGTATTCAGTAAGGCGAGACAGTACTTCACTAAAAGCCACCGCCTGCAAATTAATAATGCGCAAATTCGGCCTTACATGGAGTACTGTTCTCACCTATTGGCGGGTACTCCCCAGTACCAGCTTGTTCCATTTGACCGTATACTACAAAGAGCGGTTCGAATCATCGACGATCAAGCCATCTCCGATCGGCTTGATTCTTTGGCATTGCGTAGAGATGTGGGTTCTCTCTGCATCTTCTACCGAATTTATCACGGGGAGTCCTCAGAGGAGCTGTTCGGGTTGATTCCAGCTGCCGAATTCCACAACCGGGCACTACGTGCAAAGTACCACCCGCACCACGTAGACGTCTGGCATCCACGCGTTTTTTTAGAAAGTTCTTGCCTTGCACAGCCACTTTATGGAATCAATTACCGGCTGCGGTTTTCCCGAACAGATACGACTTAGGGACCTTCAAGAAAAAAGCATACTCCCACCTTAAAGGCCGGCAACGCATTTCTTGACACACCTGATGTTGCGGATGTCCATGGGCGGTTGCCTCACCTCTCCCCATCCCGTGAGCCTCTTGCCCAATTGCCCCCTCTTATATATAAAAAAATTTTTGGAATGGTTTAGAATTTAGATAATATTTGCCTAGTCGCTACTTTTTTGCGGTGGTGAATGGCTTCAATTTGTTTCCTCAAATATTTAGTTACATCTGGTGTACCTCCCTCCTAGCAGGGAGGGCTCTCACTTAGGACCCCTTCTTTTAATTTTTTTTAATAACGATACTTATATTTCTTAGTCTTATATAACAATAATTTAATATCAAAATAATTAACCATTAATTCTTAAGTATACCTGTATTTTTCTCCTGTTAATAATTGAATATTTTTTGTTCCTTGCAAAGTAAACTAATATTAACTTTGTGAAAATTGTTGAAGAATGTGGTAGATACTTGTAATTGTATGTTACATTTAGTATATTATAATATGTCTGTATCGTAATATATAATGCATCTATGTAAACAAATGTTTGTATTTCTAAATAAATAAATCATAATATGTAGGTATATTATTATACGTTAGATCGTTTTTTATTGTGTTACGACAAAGTTTTGGGTAGGGTGTGACGCTTGAAATTATTTTGGGATTTATTGGGTCATCTTCTCGCAATGATTTATTGCCATTTAAAAAAACTACCTATATTACTTCGATTAATAAAAAGATTAACTAATAAATTTCGTCGTGACAGCGAACCACCTCTTGTATGCTAACGATAAATTTATGTCGGTAGGAATGTATAAATAATTAATTTAAAAAAAACATATACATTCCATGAGTACCAATAATTGTTACTAATAATAATTAATTGCTTTCTCAGCTCGTGTCTAATTCGTATTCAGAAACTGCGTTTTGTATTATGATCCCATAGGTAAAGCAGTGTCTCCTTTCAAAAATTTATAATGAAGTTCTACCTTGTTGCAGCAGAAGATGGCTGACATTCAGGAAGCAGTCCCCAGCACCAGTACCAGTGTCAAGAACGATCAGAATGAAGAAGTCATCGAATACGGAAAACAGTCCACGAGAATGATGCAATGTATACTACGCAACATCAGTCAACCTAACTTCTTAAATACAAGTAAAGCCAAGAGCAAATGTAAATCTTCCTATCTCACTGGTTTTCTGAGCCAACGCTTAGATTCATCTGCACTCTCTGAAAGCAGCGGGTGGGAGCACCCAATAGATAGGCTCACAATACATTATATGATCATGAACTATTACACAATGGGAAAAGTCGTCCCCACAACGTCGAGCTTGTACTCCGCTCTGGCTTTTAAGTTGCCTCGGTACGTAGACATCGGCGTTTTCAGAAATATTCTCGTACAGATGGGATATATGTGGAAAAAGTGTGGGCCGAAGGTTTGGCTTGTTTTAGAGAAACCTGAAATTACGTTCGGGCGCTACAGATATATGGCGGCCATTAAGAAGAGCCGAAAAGGTGATGTTTGCTTTATTGGCGGAGGAGCATTGCTGCGCAACGGTAGAATAGTTGATATCGATGAGAGTGATCAACTGGGAACGGAGGAGAATCAACACCGCTTCCTTCTCGTCTTGCGGAAGGATACTATTGAGCACTACATACACGTGGAATCATTTAGCGAATGGACTGATTGGCTTCTACATACCGTAATGCCTGAATTGAAAAGTGGAACTACAATTGTTTTCGAAAATTCCCGCTATTTCAAAATCAAACTTTGTGAAACGCCAACCATTAATAGTCTCAAAATAGATATGATAAAATGGCTTGAATACCACAATATTCCATATGCGGATACGATGACGAAGTTGGAACTTTTCACTTTGGTGACTAAAATGACCGATATCAGTGCGAATATGTTCGTTGCGGATACCTTGCTAAAGAGCCGTGGATGTCAGACATTGCACATAGTGAGCTGTATTGATCGAGTGTCCCCCGTAACTATGATAAAACGATTTCTCGAGGACATCAGAGCTCCTGAAGATGGCCTATCTCAAGCTTCTATAGATAGTCTGACGTCCAACATCCAAAACCTATCGTCCGAATTAATTGAAGAATTCCACGATGCCGTCATAAAGGAGGAAGACAAAATAATATCGTACGATAGTCAAGTAGAGGCAATATGGGATGAAATAATGGTATTTATGAAAAAATGCAGGGAAGTGAGTCATAGTTCGATGGAGATCGATAACTTCTTGCCAACCTGCAACCCGTACGAGTGAACAATAAAAACTTATTAAACCTATTTCTTTTACATAGACGTTTCCATTGTATTTTATTTATTTATTTAACACTAATTTTTTTAGTTGCATAATAATATTATTACATTAAATGATAAATTACAAGTGCTGGCTTAATTAACACACAATTCAAAAACATAGACATGCATTATTTCCTATTTATATTATCATTAAAAATTACAAAAATGAGCACATTAATTTATTGTTCAGTGACAAAACAGACTTAAAATTAGCACTGTTTATTTTATTTAATGAAAAAATACTTATAAATAACGAAAGCTTGTCTGAAAAATATCAATATCAACTTATTTTTCTTTTTCTTTCTTAATAGTAGTCGTCATGACACCAATACGTTTCTTATGTGTTCATTTATATTTACAGCATTAATTTACGGAGTATAGTGCCCATGACATGAGTGTGTGCTTATTTCTACGAATGGTATAAAAGACGACGGCCTTATTGCAAATATTTAATGGGGCACGAATATTTAATTGATCAAGATCGAGGAGCTTTGTGACTGAATATTAAAGTAACTTAATTTAGCCTCGTCACCCCTAAGAGTTGTAATTTAATGGTCGTATTTATAACCATTCTCACGCGGTTCGTAAGGACCAATGCGAGTGGGTGCATGTGCGGCAGGGCTTAGGAAGTATAGTGCCAGAGAAAATAATAATAACTAAATATAACCAAACGATCATGATGATTTTGAGTAAATTTTCCTACCTATTTGTCTATTTAAAAACTTATAGGGTTCAAGAAAAAAAGCCTTGATAATATTATAATGATAAATAATTAGAACTCACTGAGAGTGTTATTAAAGTCTCCGTAATTTTGTTAAGGTGTAAAATCCCGCCGAGCACGCTTAGCTTATATAACAATATACTGTGAAGTGAACGAGGCCACCGGTTCTAACTATTCCGCATTGCCAGCGGATTGTATTAAAGTTTATACTTGCAGTGCAATGTATTAACACAATATAACATTCGTCGAATTGTATTATTTTGTTTTTATAAGACTGGACATAAAAGAGCATTCGATAAGAACTAGTAAATTTATACCGCTACCAGTCCAGGGCTTTAGGTCCGGTTTCCACCCAAGTGGAATTTCCACCACAGCGGGCTGCCTGATCGCTCGCCTACACGAAATTCTGCACCGCCGCGTTGCAAAATTTTAAAGACAAATGAAACATCTCCTCTCATCTCCGCTTGATCCATTTCCACTGAAGCTCAGCGGAGAGGAGATGTAATGAAATCTGATTGGTTATCAAAGAAGGCATTATGAGGTAGAAGAGCTGCTGACATTGACCGACTCATACACTGCGATGAAACAACTCGGATTAGCTAATGTCTGAACAATGAACCGTAGCGCGATCGTGTGACGTCACTTGTCTGTGCCCGCGAGCTGTTTGCATCTCATTTTGATCTGGAGACAGTCTCACGAGCATGTGTTTACTCCAACACACACTCGAGACGTCTGACTAACGCACATTGTTGCTGTAAACTTTCTCAAATACGACTTTACGTTTTGTATATTCGGTGGATGGGGCTTACAGTGGAAGGCTCCTTTGCACAGGATGCCGGCTAGATTATGGGTACCACAACGGCGCTTATTCCTGCTGTGAAGCAGTTATCGTTCTGAAGGGCGCCGGAGCTAGTGAAATTGCAAATGAGACTTAATATCTTATGTCCAAAAGTGACGGGTGCTGTGGTAGTGCCGCTCAGATTTTTTTTTTCTTTGGGGCTTTCAAGAATCCTGAGCGGCACTGCATTCTAATGGGCAGAGCGTATAAATTACCATCAGCTGAACGTCCTGCTCGTCTCGTCCCTTATAAAAAAAAGTCCGTCAGCAAAAAATAATAGATAGTTACACACATCAAAAAAGTCGAAGCAACATGTATTAATTTAAATTTTAGAGTAGTTTTTCACATTATACCGTATTTTATTTTTAAAATAATATTTTTAGGGTCCTATGATGTAAAAATAACAGCTGTTGTCTTTATAAGTTCTTTTAATAACAGAAATTAACAATATTAGAATATACTGCAGAAACTAAGGTACATAAGCAACTAAACATTTTTTTTAACAAAATGAAATTTCTAAAGAAAATGAATTTATTGTGAAAGAATAGGATAATTTTATACAAAGTATGGCCTCCTCTGCTATTCAAAACTTGTCGGCAATGATTATTCATTGAATTAATGAGTCTATGTAATCTTGCGGTAATCGCTCCCAATGAAATTTTAGCAAATCCTTCAGCTGTTGGGTTCTTGTCACTCCATCCAAGTCCTTCAAAAGACGTCTCTGGAGCATGTCCCATACGTGCTCGATGGGGTTGAAGTCTGGCGATCCTGCAGGCCAGGGCAATACCCGGACGTTCTCCGTTGCCAAGTATTGACTGGTTCGCCGAACTGTATGTGAACGCGCATTGTCATGCATTAACGGAAAATCGGAGCCAAAGGTTTGTGCGAATGGATGGACATAAGGTCTGATAATATCCTCAACGTAATTTTAGCGTTCATGTTTCTATTTACAAAAAGAGCCCAGTTCGCCTGTTTTTCATAATACCCGCCCATATCATAACCGTTGAGCCGCTGTATGGATGAACTTTCTGAATGCACCTGAGCCTTTCAGTATTTCCGGGCCGACGGTACTCTCACACCCTTTTTGTATCAAGCCTAAACCCGAATCGCGACTCATCGGAAAACATAATGTTATCCCATTGTTCCTGGGTCCATGTTCTGCATTCTCTACACCATTAATTTAGACGAGCGCGATTCCCGTGACGTATCGGTGGGCACCTAATTGGGCGTCGAGCTCGTAGGTCGTACTTCTGTAGCCGAATTCGCACACTTTGGGGACTCACATCAACACCACTTGAATTTTGTAGCCTCAAACTTATCTCTCGAGCGGTTAACATCGGCTGGCGTCTTGCAGTCAGTTGTATGTACCGGTCTTGCCGAGTGGTTGTACTCCTTTTAAGGCCTGAATGCTGTTCAGCGGGTTCCCTTGTACGACGTCGCTCCATGACGCAAAGAATATCTAACAATTCAATTTTGTCGCTAGATTTATTTAAATGGTTGGTAAAATTATAAAATCAAGACTAAACGTGGCAATAAAAACGCACTTAAATTCAAACAAATTAATTCCCTTTCATTTAATTTTATGAAAAAAACAAAATATAATCGAAATTATTTTTAAAAACAGCCAGTCATCAATAACAAAAAAGTTTACATACCTATGCACTTTGAGTGAATAAAGACTTAGAAATTTATTATAAATAAATTAATGATAAATTTGTAATATCATGCATGTTGCTTAGACGTTTTTGATGTGTGTATTTTACACACCCTTAGTACCGTTTACCTGCCAAAGCCACCTGAGGCAAGAGGTTGGAACTATCAAAATTGTATGGCTAGTAAGGAAACATCCTATGACGTAAGTAAAATTATAATTTGATTGAAGGTTGTTGGAAGTATGAACGCATACTTTCAGCTTTTATAAAATAGCGTAGGTCTGGGGCCCACGGGCTGTTGCTCTATTACTGTTACTGTAACATTCTATTTTATTGTCATTTTGTATCAAAGATAATCGCTCGGGTGGCCCAATAATGGAAGGTATCGAACAAATCGTTAAACAAGTTGAAAAACTTATTCTAACAGGTCCCCGTGTCACAGTATGTTTTATTGCCGAAGAAACAAATTTCGACCGGTAGCGTGCATAGCATTTTACATAAACGCTTGAGGATGTCAAAAATTATCGCGTGCTGGGTTCGCAGTAAGCTAACCAATACACAAAAATAAAATAAGAATATATCCCGAGGTTTTTTAGAACTGTAATACCATGTTCCTAAACATGTACGAAACGTGGCTTTACCATTATGATCCAGTAATTTTTACAGTCTACCTGGAAGAGACTATCATCTCCAACCCTTAAGAAATTTAAGGACAGTCGGTCGGCTGGAAATATCCTGGGCTGTCTTTTCTGGGATAATAATGAAGTTAAGAAAATGTTCTGTTCCATCAAGTGATCTTTTGCTATAGCCCGCACTACCTTCTTGAAAAGTGCATATACATCTCAATTAAGTCCTAGTTTATGTTTTTACGCTTTCCAGGTCAAAGATTTGTTTACGACTTATATATGTTTAGCAATTCACACGGCTTTTTTATCGAGGTGGGTTAGGTATATACTCTCTCCTCTCCCCTCGCTGTAATTCACTAAACTGTCCATTTAAAACATTTCCAAACACTTAAAACAGTCCATTTTTTGTTACAGTTGCTTGTGTTGCTCCGAGAGGAAGAAATGGATTTTTAGGCTGAACTAATTTTAGACTCGATACTATTTCGTTAATGTTTTTATCATATTCAACAAACAGCGATGCCCTAGACTTTATTTCGTCGTTGAAGGAAATGGGAATCACACGTGACAATGAATTTTCCTGTTCATTTTTGTACCTGTAACAATGTGTCTGGAAGGGTGTGTACATGGACATAGTCATCTCAGATTAGGTAAGCGCTATGGAAGTGTTAAAACACTGGTTTATGCTCATAATAATATCATGTAGCATGTGTTAGATTATTAAGATTTTACGTTATTATTTAATAATAATAAAGAGGTAAATAACTCTGAATAAATATATATAAAATATGTTTAGACATCTTAAATACTACTATCTTAATAAGCTACTAAGTCTACTAAGGTTTCGTTGGTTCGGTGCTGTCAGGCTCAGACACATTTGGCTCGTGGCTGCTGCACCGAACGGACACATCAGAGTTAAGTACTTATAATTATATTATTCATTATTTTCTGTTATGATATTATCCTAATACCTATTAATAATCTAATAGCGTCACCCCTTGTGAATATTAAATGAGGTTAGTAAGTGCTATTTTAGTATTTTAACTTGTTTGATGTATATTGTACAAAGATTATACTGTATATTTTGTAATATTCAAAAGATGAGCTGGGAGGTTTTTGCTGGTTCTTCTCCCCATGTCAAAGCTCCTTTACGAACCGATGTAGAGTCATGAAGTAATAAAAATATTATATTTCAAAGAATAAGGTGGTTTACTTGAATATAAAGGTAGTTAGATTTTCATAATAGCTTTACTTGTAATTTCTATACATAATACTCTATTTCTCATAGCCATACTAACACGTCGTTGCGTAGCGGAGTAGTAGTTGCGCGAAGGCTCGTTTAGTCTGTTGTTGACGTAGTGATGACGTGAGAGCTGCGGGGCGGGGAAACCAGTCAATTCCTTCTGTGCGCACTCACCTGTTCTAGTACTTAAATTAACTAAGGCTGAGATCTATACAGCGTAAGCAGGCTTTGCTCAGAATTTACTTTCGTAAAACTCAGCTGAGTTCAAGCTTATCGCAATCTTTAAAAGTTTTTATTAATTTTTGCTTACGCCCATCGGGGTCTCCCGTAGGCCGGGGGCCCCTATAATTGATACGGTGAATACAGCGGTGGCTACGCCCCTGAGCAATGTATGAGGTTGCTATTATAGATCTCAGCTTTAGTCCATTAATTTACTGTCATCACATATCAGTTACTGTACTTCGTGACAGAACTTAGTTTGCAATGCAAGTATTATTTTAATTTTAGATTGTAAAGACTTAACACGTCTGCTCACTGTGAGTTTTGGATCGGCGAGGGATATATAATAATAATACATGGGACACACTAAAAGTTTTGCACTTCTAGCTAATCGGAACCACGCCGTTGTCGGTCCCAAGCCCGAATGAGAAAGGAGGAGGGTTGGTGTGGAGGAGACCTACCCGTGCTGTAAAACAGTCAACACCGAGTATCGGGCGGTGGTAACTAACCCGACATCCCTGTGTGGACATTAACGGCGGTAACCAGCGACCGTGAGGATCTAAATACCCTCTAAAAAGACTGACGCGGAAGGATGTGGGAGCCCACCGCGCTTATTTTCCCATGAAAACCACCCTTATGGAATCAGAAACAGAAAAAGTGAGTATGTTTGGCGACCCGACTAACCATCGGCTCCACCCAGTACCCGGGCTGGATGGTGTGAAATTGACGACCGAAGCTTCCCCTAATATCGAGAACACCTCAATTCGAACCCATCGTCGCATTGGCACTTGGAACGTCCGAGGTCTGCTAATGGCGGGCAAACTGGCCATCGTGGAAAAGGAAATGGAATCACTTAACATCTCCATACTGCGCGTTGCTGAAACTCACATGCGTGGTAATGGCTACTACAACACTACGGCGGGGAACACCATGTACTTCTCGGGCTGTGAAGATTCGAGTAGGAACGGGGTCGGAATCATATTACCGCCACACATGAATAAGTATGTCCTTGGTTATAACCCGGTGTCGAATAGAATCCTGACAACGAAGCTGAACACCAAACCGTGTGTGCTGAATATTTTACAAATATACGCGCCGACGGCACAAGCTCAAGATGAGGTAATTGACGACTTTTATGGGAAACTGGAGGAAACGCTGAATTCAATTCGGGTCGGGAAATTAAAATGATCCTTGGTGACTGGAATGCCAAAGTCGGTAGTACACTTGCGGACGACCATATCAGAAGCACAGTTGGAAAATTTTGACTTGTCATTAGAAATGAACGGGGTGAAAAACTGATCGAGTTCTGTACAGCCAGAAGTCTCAGTATTATGAACACGTATTTTCAACATCATCCAAGACGTTTATACACATGGAGATCTCCAGGCGATAGGCACAGTAATCAAATCGACTATATCATTCTAGATACCCGCTGGAGATCCTCAGTTTCGAATGTGAAAACCTATCCCGGCGCAGAGTGCGGCTCTGACCATAACCTACTCGTGACCAATTTCTCGCTCCGCTTAAAGGCGCCTAGACGCCAATCGCCAAAACCCAGAAGCCTGCATCCTTCTGAGCGACCTTTCTTCCGGGTGGCGTTAGAGGCCAATCTAAGGGATGACCCAGCGCATGAACACGCTAACGCTGATACTCAGTGGAAACATTTGAAAGGTCATATCAACGATGAACTGGACCAGATCTCAAAGCGGAAAATGCTGGAGCGGAGGAGAGGATGCTGGATCTCCAATTGTTCATGGGAGCTCATTCAACGCAGGAAACACTTAAAAACCAGGGGGGAACTACAAGATCATGAAGTAATGACAGAATACTCGGGGCTTAGCAGAGCCATCCAAGGCAGTTGTCGCCGCGAGAAGAACAACTTCATTGAGGGCATCTGCAGCGACATTGAGAAACATTCGAACAAGCTACAAACTGCAGACCTTTTCAGGAAGGTTAGAGTCCTTTCCAAGCAGTTCAAAACTAAATTGTGGATTATAGAAGATGCCGACGGCACTGTACTACACAAGCTCGACCACATTGCTGAAAGATGGCGTACCTACTGTCAGTAGTTATACACTTAACGCCCGAAGTTACCCCGGTTTGGAGGGCCCTATCACTCCAGCCCATGATTCTTGGTTCCAAGATATCTAATGCTCTACAGTCTCTCAAGAAAAGGAAGGCACCAGGAAGCGACCAAATAACAGCAGAAGTGGCCTCGTGGACGCAGTCCAACACGATGGTCCGACCAGATCCGCTCCGCCCTCGACTCTACAGTTCACAATGCTTTTCACACCGCCAGAGACAAGAATAGATGGAGAGTGATCATACGAGAGAAAATGATACAGAGGGGTGGTCACGACACTCAGTACTGAGGATGCAGGGAGGAGGAGCTAATCGGAACTATTTGAATTTCAAATGTTATATTTTTTGGAACGTTGCATCCTTCTTAGTAATAAAAAAAACAATTGGCGGGAAATCATTTGTCAATTTTTATCACATAAAAAGTTCTACGTACGCAACGAAAATGAATTAAGTCGAAAGGATTATAGAGCGAGGATTTCTTATGATTCTAAAAGTTCTCTCTCTCTGTAAGACTAGCGGCACAGCCTTGCTTCAAAATGCTTTTGGGAGAGAAGCACCTTGCTTGAACACCGTGAGACGATGGTTTGCTGGATTTGAGAGAGGTCGGGTTTCTTTATATGACGAATTTCGTGAAGGGCGGCCTTTAACTGCCGTCATTGAAAGTAATGTGGCTACTGTTAAGCGGCTCATTGAAGAAAACCCGCGGATTACCTATGAGACAATTCGGGGACTATTGGGATTGGTATGAGCCAAATTCAGAAAATTTTACACGAACAATTGAAAGTTTGGAAACTTTGCTGTCGTTGGATCCCTCATGAACTGACAGCGGAGCAGAAGCGGGCTCGCGTGGAATGGTGTTCACAGATGCTAATGAAGTATGACCACGGATTTTCTAATGCTGTTTATGACATTGTCACAGCAGACGATACGTGGATTTATTGTTTTGAACCCGAAAAAAAAACAGCAATCTTGTGAATAGGTGTTTGAAAATGAGAACAGGCCAACAACAGTGAAGCAGGCGAGAAGCGTTGGTAAAAAAATAATCGAATTTTTTTCTCAGCTATGGGTCCCATCTGCACAATTCCACTTGAAAAGAGTGTAAATGTCGAGACCAAAAAGCCGTGTTCTCCTACATCATGTCATCTTCTCCTACGCTTCTTCACACACGGCCAACAAAACTAGCAGCAAACAATCAGCACATAGAAAACATGCCTTCAGGTCTGTGGTCCTCCTGTTTTAAAAAATGCTTCCATTGCCTAAAAAATATTTAAAATGTAAAATAGAGTATTTTGAAAATCAATAAACATAATATTTTGGTTATAACATGTTGTTTTTGTAAGTTACACAAAACTTTTAGTGTGACCTACGTATCTATGTATCCTGATATTTCTTAGTATCTTGTAAATAATACGAAAAAATAAGCACTACTCAATCTTTTCAAAAATTTGTTAAGCATATTTTAGCCAGCATCCTTTGCACAGGATGCTGGCTAGATTATGGGTACCACAACGGCACCTTTTTGTGCCGTGAAGCAGTAATTTGTAAACATTACTGTGTTTTGGTCTACTGAAATTACTGGGCAAATGAGACTTAACTCTCTCTCTCAGTTTAAGGTGACAAGCGCAATCGTAGTGCCGCTCAGAGTTTTTGGGATTTTCAAGAATCACGTATAGATTACCATCAGCTGAACGTCCTGCTCGTCTCATCCTTTATTGTCATATTTTTTTTTATTTCGATTCAAGTTGAAGGACTTCCCTTTTAAGTCCGCAGAGCCTGTGCTAGGAAAGACCGTTAAACCGGAAGGGGTTTACCTTCCTCAAAGTAAACATAAACAGGCTTGCGATGTCCTTACTGTGTATTTTCAAAGGTATAATGAACCGGCGGACTAGGATGGATATTTAGCAGGAAAAAGCAAGTTTGCAATATATTTATTTTCACTCTTTGTATTTTTAAATGTAACCTTACACACATGATCCGTTTATAACTCTTAACGATAAAATTTCGTGACAATGCAAAATGGGGAAAAAGCAATTTATTTTTCGATAATGTGTAATCTCTCTTGTACCCAACAAATTTTCCAGCAACGTAATAACATTTGCGTTCGATTTTGAATAACTGTATAAAATATTTCCTAACCTTTTAAAGATGATCTATAATTATTATTATTTGTAGATACTAATAATGTTACCAAATCTTACTTCTAATGAGTGTGTACTCATTTGTTTTTTCGTTTTTTTTTATTACAATTTATTAAACACAAGTGCTGACCCGGCAAACGTTGTTTTGAATTTGTTTTGAACCATATAAATTAAGTACCCTGAGCCCGTTCTGTATTTCTA
This sequence comes from Leptidea sinapis, assembly GCF_905404315.1. Lineage (NCBI taxonomy): Eukaryota > Metazoa > Arthropoda > Insecta > Lepidoptera > Pieridae > Leptidea > Leptidea sinapis. The sequence goes on from NC_066297.1 coordinate 3,820,910, forward strand.
AGTTAAAAAAAATTGGTTCCGAATTTGTACTCACCATAAATCATATACTAAAACCGTCTCCAAAATATGCTGCAGCTTATGGTTTGATTATAACGATCGGTTTAGTAGTTTTCGCAGTCCAACCGAAGGAGAAAAAGGCTCTTCATTAATTAATAAAGATAATATCCACCAAACACATTTATTATGGACAGCGGCATAAAAAGGCATAACAGGCATTTATTTTCTCAAAATTGAATTCTTTAGAATTCTTTTTGATGCCATTTTTAATATACTAGATACAACTACCGCTTCGAAAACAAATGGCACTCTGAGAGAGAAGAAGTGCGGTATATAATATACGCCGTGTATAATCATAATCTAGTTAGTCCCAGGCTGTCGGATCACTCTGATATTCAGCTGTGGAGTAGTAGGATTTACGGACGGAGCCATTTTTGTAATAAAACATTTAAATTTATTTAAAGATAATGCCATTTACCCTTAAAGTTATTATGTATGATATGAAACCAACTAGAATAAGTTACAAGCAATCCCTTATTTCTCTATTAATCTCTTTTTGCTTTATTATTTTGTCATATGTATAATAGAAAAGCACATACAGGTACATATTAATTTTATTTCCAATATTTGTTTTGTATGGACAGAATTTCTATGAGAGAATTTATTGACTCACTATGACTCACAGACTGACAGTTCTGCTGTGAAACAATTTCATTATCATTATCATTAATAATTCTTGATGTTATGAGTGGTTGCGTTCATCAGTGCGCATCCTACCTGCACAGGTAAAATATCGATTTTTTAAATCATTTTAAGAAGTTTTTTTTTATTATTTTTATTGAAATTTCCACAACGTAAATCCAGATATCATAATAAAACTTAAAATTAACTTGTCACATAGTCCATATGACGTCCGGAAGAGTGAGAGAGATAGGATATCTGGCCTACCTGAAATGCTTATTTTCCTGACGTTGCTAGCTCTCGTACTATTAGGTGAAAAGAATATTCCTACCAAATTTCAAGTCTTTAGCTCTAAATATCTTATATATATATATATAGATTTACAGAACAACGTCAGTCGGGTCAGCCAGTTACTTTATATGATTCACTCACCACGTATTCAGTATCAGTCTATTAAGATTATTCAGAGTAATTTTAATTACTAAAGAAAATATTCTTACAAACCTTGTAGGCACTTTCTATCAAGGGCACGTCTATCTTACTTACCATACTGACATGACAGTAATGAATACTACAAATAGCGTTCATAATCTATTGCCATTCGTAATCGGAGTAGGGAACAATAATAATGAACCGCAAGCATCCACAATAATGGCTCACATTATATAAACTTAGCAGAGTTGACGGTTGTTACAACTTTGTTTTATTTCACAATTATCTTTGTCTCGAAGTATTTTGTGGTAATTCAACAACTCTTGTCATTATGCTTCCGGCGGAGTTGCTTCAAATTACATTTATATTTGCAGTTAAAGATAATTAGTTCATGTTTTCGTCATAGTTTTGTTTTGTTTTCAGATTCCATCTTGAAACATTTAAATTGCTTTGATTTTTTTTTATTTGCAATCAAATATGGTATTAGAATAAATTTGCAATCTTAGCAACACGAGAGTAATAAGAACAACTTAACAATAAAACAAATGAGAATTAGAATACCAACGCTGAGGGACATGAACAACATATTTGCGACGCTTGTTGTCTTCGGTAGTCGAAGCAGCAGCCCCAGCACCAAATGACGTAACTTGGACATGGGAAGGAGCCAGAGTGTCGACGCAAGTCGCGTCCCACACCAGCGCCCTTCCCCGTGCCCAAGCCAGCAGCGTCATTCCATCAGGACGTAAAACAGCTGGTATATTAAGAGCGGCAAATGCCCTGCGTATGACTTCAATAATGCTGGCGTGACGACTGATACAGCCTGCCGATTTTAAGCAGGAAAGCCCATGATGCCCAAGAGCCCATCTACCTGAATGCCACATCTACATTGACGTGGTTCATTCAGTTTTATACCTCGCCGGAGTGATACGCATATTGACAATACCATATTGTCTAGTAGCGTTCCAATCGGCGCAGAAGGCATGGCTTGTAACCAAAGTCCGACTAATTTTGTGTCACGGCCAAAAGACGAGCACGCTCTGTTATGTCAGTAGATGAGACCAAAAGATCATCAAAGGCTGACTTACAAAGAAGTGCGTCCCATGCTTTTTGACACTTTATCTGGAACACTAATCGTCTGGAAATAGTCTGAGATAAGGATAGCCCCAATCCAAACACAGATATTGAAGTTGACGTCCCAAGATAGATAGATATTGAAGTCCCAAGTTGTCTGTTGACAGCAGCCGTAGACAACACGGTTCCTTTTGTTATATAGGTCTTAAGAGGATAAATATGGTCAGTTTTAAAAATAAACACAAATTGAATTTTAATAAGACTTTTAAAATATTTTTTTATTAAAAAGACCATTATTTTTTTATCAATGTAACCTTCGAAGATGTTTAATAAATTTCATCCGCCATACAGAGAGGTGGTCTGGAAGTACAGTTTCACCTTTGCCATGTATGATGTCTACCAGAGAATGAGCGGGTTGTGGCTATTTGAATTAACGTAGGTGATGTATGTGGGTGAGCGATGTATCTGACGTGATCGTCTGAATGACTAAGTTAGTTGCTCGAATATCCAATGAGGTCGTTAGGCTAGACAACATCAGTCATGAGCGCCATAACCCTATTTGATATCAGTTTCCGTTTAGTTTACGAACTAAGCGCTGCAGTTTGTGATTTATTCCACGCTCAACTCCACAGTCCATTCGAGAGCACTCACACTATCATGATATATACGATGTCCAATGTTCGCCGGCTTACAAACCAGCCAGATATTTATACAAAGTCATCATTCTTCATTGTTTCCAGTTGTTAGCCAATACAACTTGAAATGAATTACTAATTAATTAACAACCAAAATATTATTGATTTTGCAAAGATTTGTAAGATCAACCTGCTTGACATAATATTGGCAGCGGCCTAGCAGCGATAGTTTTCGTACAACCCCTCCTGTCTTAGGTTCTCTACCTAACTTTTAGTTACGGCGTAGTAAAAAGACAAACTAAAAACTTTTAATTTTCTGCATTCTTGCTGTAAAGATATTTAAATATATATAAATCCTGTGTCCTGATATTTATTTCTAGTGAAGTCCTAAACAAAAGAACGGATTTTAATGGTGATAACTTCATGGAGTGCTGTTTAGTCCAACTTGAGAGATAAGATAGTGTTTATTTCGATTTGGGACCCATCATTATTTTCATTTCCAATAATTTTTTTGTATGGACAATGGACATATTTTCTATGAGAGAATTTATTGAAGGTTTGACAGATCTGCTGTGAAACAATTTCATTATAACAACAGTGAGCATATTTTACGAAATAATTCTTGACGTTATGGAATATTATTGACAAATTCATAAGAAACAGTATTTTAGCTTATGCATTATCATTAGCTTATGCGCCTATGTACACGAACAAAGTTCGTTCGAACAAAGTTGAGAGGCAACAGTTATTATGTTAATTTATTTTAATTTTTCACCTAAGATCCCCTAAGAATCCTCTAATAACCGGTCGAAATCTTTACCTTTTTGTTCCATCTCTGATCCTGCAGTCATACGTGCTACGTGCCCTACTTGTTATTTTTCCGAGTAAACAAAAATATTGCGTGAGCTCCGCGTATTTCAGTTAAATATCTGTTTCACGTAAATTCGTTTAAGAATCACTTTTGTTTAGAATTAAGTTACATCACGTTGATGGAAAATACGTCGCAAAAACAAGATTACATATTATCGAGAAACAAATTGCTTGTTCTGTATTTAATTGTGTCGATAAACTTGTGCCAGATTCAGATGTACTTTGTAATTTAATACGTTGAGATGTGTTCTCATATGTTCAATTCAAAATAGTGTATTGCAAACATTTACTTGTGTAAATAAGCATACTTCACCACCGGACATATAGTCAAAAGGCGAAATTTCAGTAATTATTTCTTTAACAAACATTATAAAAATAAAGCTTATCTTTGTTAGATGCGAGTTGTACTCTATCGCACTATCCTTTATGTACAATTATTGATAGGGGTTGAAATCTACCTATATATATAGATATATTTCGTATCAGGAATAAATTATTACTAACCGACTTCAAAAAGGAGGTTCTCAATTCATCGGTATATTTTTTTTATGTTTGTTACCTCTGAACTTTCGACTAGGTGATCCGATTTTGATAATTCTGCTACTGGTGCTTCCCGTGTGGTGCCATTGATTCCAAAAATAACAATCATTGTTATTAGATTAATTAGATTGTATTAAAATACACAATATAATATATTACAATAAACAATATATAAGGACAAAAACGGTCCATCCCTCCAGAGATCCATTGTATAAGGGCTTCAGTACAGTACGGTTCACACTGGTACCCTGAGGTGCAACGTTAGCGATATAACTAAATTCAATAATCTTCGCACACGAAAATAAAAATATGATATATAATATCACTTATTGAAAGTAAAAACTTGCCAGCCATTCAAAAATTTATGAATGAATTATGAATATGGATACACCTGAGAAGAACTGGCCCAAAAAACTCAGCGGGCTTTTTTTATGAAAATATGGATTACAATGTAATATCGTACACTAAATATTTATAATTAAAGAGCCTCGTCGCTTCATTCCCAGTCTGTGGTTACTTTAAGAAAGTAATTTATGTTATAGTAGCCTTCACCATACAAACATTTTTTAATACCTTAAATACTGAATTCCTATGGCTTTCCAGCTCCATCATCAGACTTTGGTTACCATCATCATATCCAGCACTCAAGTACTGGTTATCTCTCATGTTTTTAGCACTCTAGAGAGTGAGTGTACTGATTGAGAACATTAACATCTATCGCATGCTGGACAGTGCTACTTTCTATCCTTCCTTTTGAAGTAACGTAGACTTTTACCTCATTTCATACTTTACTTTGTAAGCGTCACAAATTAAACTTAGATGTATCCACATTTGACAAACAACACAATATGACTAATAAAATGTCAAATTGCAATTATTATACAATATAGATAAAAATATAAAAATATTTTTCTGACTTCTCGAGTTACATGTATATAATATGATGACGAGTTACATGAATATCTTAATATATATAGATCCAGTGTCCTGACGTTTGTTTCCAGTGAAATCCGAAACTAATTAAAGGATTTTAATGGGGATAACTTCATGGGGTGCAGTTTGGTCCAAATTGAGAGATAGTTTTTATTTCGATTTGAGACCCATTATTTCTATTTCCAATACTTGTTTTGTATGGAAATTATTTTGTGTAGAATTTATTAACGCACACTGTTTTTGACAGATCTGCTGTGAAACCATTGCATAATAGCAACAGGGAGCTTATCGTACGAAATAATTCTTGATGTTATGAAACATTATTGACAAATTGAAAATAATGTATTTTTTTATTATTTACAGAGCAACGTCTGTCGGGTCAGCTAGTAAAAATGATGTGGTGTCGTGGGACACCAGGTAGGAACGAAGTTCCTTCGGCTAATGTAGAATCGACACAAATTACAAAAAAAATCGTGCTCAATTAGGTATTATACACTACTCGCTTGTGTATGCGACTGTCGCGCCTGCGCACGTCTCATTTAACGGTTTTATTCCACGCACTTTTCCACGCACTTTTTTCCACGGATTTTTTCTTACGGTTTTACTATCACATTTTTTCAGTTTGATCCCTATCCCCTCCAAGCCTGCCGTAAGGAGCTGTTCCAATAAAATAGGATATAACCGCTATTTGATAACTGTCTATGCCATTTAGCCTACCTTTGTAGTACAACATAATAATTGATCATTTAAAAAGTTTTATTTCACTAAATATTAATGATTCAAACACAACAGCCAGTGGAAGGCTCCTTTGCACAGGATGCCGGCTAGATTGTGGGTACCACAACGGCGCCTATTTCTGCCTTAAAGCAGTAATGTGTAAGCATTACTGCTTACGGTCTGAAGGGCGCTGTAGCTAGTGAAATTACTGGGCTAATTAAACTTAACATCTCATGTCTCCAGGTAACGAGCGGTATTGTATCGCCGCTCAGAGTTTTGGGTTTTTCAAGAATCCTGAGCGGCACTGCGATGTAATGGACAGGGCGTATCAATTACCATCAGCTGAACGTCCTGCTCGTCTCGTCCCTTATTTTCACAAACAAAAAAACTACATATAGTAATATGGAAGTATCGTAGATTGTTATGTAAAACATGCAACAATGTTGAAACCTCACAATTTGGTACAAATTAAAGTGGAGGTGCACTTCAATAATGAAAAGGCTGTTGCGCTCAGAGAGTGACATCGCAGTGATACACACTCGGGTGACGTGACTTACTTTACAAATTGCTTGTTATTTATTACTGAAAAACATTTGCGAAGCAATCAGTGCTGTGTATAGTGCAGTTTGTAATTATATTAATCTTTTTTAAGCGGCTCTCACAGATTTATTGGGCTAAGGTTACAGTTATTTTTATGTTTATGCTAGCTGATGCCCGCGATTTCGTCCGGGTAGACACAGGGTTCTTAAAAATTATAAGAAAGTTTGTAATTGAAGATTATCTCATGTATTATTCCAGTTCCGGTTCCCGTTTTCGCTCCCGTTGCCAACATACTATAAGAGTCTTACTTCAAGGAAGATTACTATACCAAAACTAAATCTTCTTTTAGAATAGTTATATCTCACCGACGCCAATTTCAGTTTTTCACAAATCCCCGGGGAATTATGGATTTTTTCGACGTAAAATAAAATGTCTAATCTATCGCTGTACTAAATTTCATCAAAATTTGTTCAATAGCTCCGGTGTAAAAGCGAAGAAACCAAACTTACATTTTTTTAATTATTTGAGATTTTTAGAACGGTAAGAGTAAGTCGTTCATGTGATGGTTAGCGTTACGACCTATTTATTACTATGCAATACCACTCAGGATTCTGAATAATTCCAAAATTGTCACATAGTCAAAGTCAAAGTCAAATAAACTTTCTTCAATTAGGCTTAAACTAAGCGCGTTAATCTACCATATGTCCAACAAAAATTGAGCTCGTGAGAAGAACATACAAGAAAGTCAACGGTCACTCTTTTCAATCAATAGAGTAGTATTTTACAATGGCTGCATCACACATAACAAATTATTTTATAAGGTGATGCATCCAATATATGAATTTTGTTCAAAGTTAAAAGCGTTATAAATATCAAATATTTAATAAAAAGTAATAAAGAATAAACTATACATAAATACATTATCGTATATTGGATGCAATTTTAGAGCTTGAAATAATTGTTTGTTTAAGGATGCTTCTTGAACATGATGGTCATGGTTACTGTCATAATTAGTAATTATCATTAATCATCCAACGAAGCCAATGATTTATTAACTATATCAGGTCGAACTGGCACCACAAGCAGCACCCGTTCACGAGTTGACGCATGTACCAATCATTGTTCCATTCACATATATTTGAGGGAAGGAGACGACCCGGCACACGACGCCACCGAAAGCAGTACTCCGGCCTATAGCCGGCCCTCATTCTAGCCCTCTACTAAGCGCAGGTCTGGCAACATAGGCTGATCTTACGCACCCCAGTATCAGCTCGATCCATTTGACCGCGTGCAACGCAGAGCAGCTTGAATTATCGGGAACCCAGTGCTCTGTGAACGGCAAGATCACTTGGTGTTGCGTAGAGACGTAGTTTCATTGTGTCTTCTACCGCAATTATCACGGGGAGTGTTCCGAATAGCTGTTTCATCTGATTCCTGCCGCCGAATTCCATCTTCGCACGACACGTCGATGTTTCCGGGACGATACGACATGGGTACCTTCAAAAAAAGCGGTACATCTTCCTTAAAGGCCGGCAACGCTCCTGTGATTCCTCTTGTGTTGCAAGAGAATCACTTTAGTGATCACCGCCTGGTGTTTACACCAGGTGACTCGTACGCTCATTTGTCCTCCATTTCCATAAAAAAAGGAAGCAATCCTAATAAGTTGTTTAGTCTTTAGCCCAGTAATTACTAAGTATTACTAGGTACGACGCACTTCACACGGCAGTAAAAGAACCTGGTGTGGTACCAATCTGGCTGGATTAAATTTATTATTCTGCAGTTTTAAAGTGTTGTTAAATAATTAAGAGACTATATATTTAAAAGTTAAAAGCTATAAGTATAAAATCTGTAATACAATGATTTGTGATGGAATACTGTTTATATTTTCCCTGACTGCTTTACAAAAATGTGAAATAAGTTCAATAATTATTATAACCGTAGCAATTACAATGCGATATTATAATATTATGTTAGAGCCATGAGTGATGTATCGTAGTAATAATGTATTCACTTTGTGCCGACATAATAGATGAGTGGAATATATTACAATTAGTAAGTAGGATGTGCCCGACTGGGTCATAGTACAGTGCTCCGGACAATTATTGTTGTGGTCGATACTAATAACAGTTGTGATAAGTTCGATTTACAAAATCTTATCTTTTATCAGAGTTTTTCCTGATACTTTTTGATGATACAAAAGATATATAAGAGAACGTACACGATGCCAAAAAGTGATTAAACATGATGCTGTTATGAAAAGTAAATAAAATAAAATAAAAATCCTGAGATGAAATGCGAAGAAAGTTATTCCTCAGCCCGTTATGTTTATTAAGTATGCTTGAGAAAACAGAATAAATTACTAAGTACCTGGTCGTCTTAACAATTAGAAGGTACATAAGTAAAGTCAAATCTGTTTTTTTTTTTTTTTTGTTAGATTAGACGACTTCGTAGTAAATATTGTAAACGATCTATATCGAACTACGCATACCTAGGTGTATACTTTGCAGGTGAAAAGAGGCTCACAGAGGTCATTACACCAAACCGGGGGTGTGACGTCACTTGTCTGTGTCCGCGAGCTGTTTGCATCTCATTTTGATCTGGAGACAGTCTCACCGACCGGGACAACACTATACCTACCGTACATATCACACGGAATGTAGTATTTTCTTTGATGTGTGAAACAATTACTTTTTTAATGAAACGCGTGTAATTGTAGCTGCATTACGTTAGGTTTATGCGTAAAAGTTGCATTTTTATTATTATTTGTTTCAGGCTGGTGACAAACCCAATGGCCTTGAGAAATTGAGAGGAGCCAGGTTACCTCTCCCGTACAAGATCGCCATAGTTTTAATTCGTAATTAGAAGCATTTTATTGTATAACAAACATAATACAATTTTCTTTACAAAACTAACAAAACTATGTCATGTTAAATAGCGTTCATTATCATGGCTTTAACTGTAAAAGTTATCGGTATTTTGGTGAATTTTTCGCACTGTCTATAAAAAATAGAAATGTAATAAAAATTGAATTTTCTTCTCATATACTGTAGATATATAATTATTTTATGTAAAAATATAAGCTTTACATAAACCGTCAAGAAATGGTTTCAACTTTGCGCTATTTTGGCAATTTCTTGGGACAGTCTTCATTACACGCATTTGAATCGTTTAAAAAGTATTTTATTTAAATACAGATGGATTGTCTCACACGCACAAGAATGTTGCTTCCCAGCTGCTGGTTGTCATATATTTGATGAAGCATTTCGTTCGTGAACATACAATAGTCAGTAATTGAGATTGTTATTATTTTAATATTATATTTTATTAAATCATATTAATTACCAACAAAGTCAACAACTCGTCCCGCACCGTGTAACATCCACGACATAAAACACTGTATTAACTCAATTGCTCACAGTGAGCTGCCACTTGCGAGAACTCAGCCTGGATGGACACGTGCCGCCCCAAACCTACATCACAGGGATCCCCTGAGAGAATACAATTATAAACTCACCTCGTACTTCATTACCGAGCTCTGCATGCGTTCTGTTCCGATTTGTGATTTTATTCAAATTCAAATATTTTTATTCAAAATAGGATGTGACATCACTTATTGAAAGTCAAAAAACTACCACCCATTCCAAAATGAATGCCTCAGACCTGAGAAGAATGGGCGCAACAAACTCAGCGGGCTTTTTTTTTTTCATCGAATAAATATGTTTACAAAGTAATATTGTACAATTGAACTTATTATTTAATTGCCTGAGGGCGGTCACTCCATTCCCAATGTGTGGTATCATTAAGAAAGTCATTTATGTTATAGTAACCTTTACCACACAAACATTTTTTAACAATTTTTTTGAATAACGTTATACTTTTGTTTTGAACATTTTCTGGGATCTTGTTGTAAAAGCATATACATCGCCCCACAAAAACTTACTAACTCGACTTAGCCGAGTAGTAGGCATCATAAGTTTATGTCTGTTCCTGGTGTTAACATTATGGTTATGACAGTTTCTGGCAAATTCACTTATGTGCCTATGAACATACATTACATTATCAAGAATATATTGAGAAGCAACAGTCAAGATGTTAATTTCTTTGAATTTTGCTCTCAATGATTCTTTAGGACGTAGGTTAACAAAACATTTGCATTTACATTTTTGACATTTGGTACGGTAAATTTAATGTATTTAGTTTTCTTGCTATTTAACAATAGGTTATTAGCGCTAAACCAGTACACGGGATATTCACAACTAGCTGGTGAATGTTTATTATTATATGCTAATAAAATATCATTGACTACTCTATGGCTACACTCACTCCCGGTATAACGTAGTTTTTTCATACCTACTCTTGGACTCATCGGCACTGACCTGTATCGGGACAGGCTGTTCCATATGTCTGACAGCAAACTGTTTGTGCCTATTTGAAGCGCCACTCGCGAGCGTCCAGAGAACTCATTTTGACGTAGATATAATACAAATGGGTGCAAAGGAACGTATTTCCTTGTTATTTATACTTCAAGTTTCCTACCACCTATCGATTTTTGTTGTCATCACTAGTTTTAGTACCGCAGACTCTCACTACATGGCCAACAGCGCCAAAATGGCGAATATTGACAAAAGCGCTTTGACAGCCGCCAGTCCAGTGGTATATTATAGTGGTCAGTGTGCCTCGGCCATATCTGTAAATAGTCATGTTATACAGTGGTCCTCCAAACCTAATTTGCTTTATAGTATATTAACCAATAAACTTACTGAAAAACTATTTGGTAAATAACAAACAGCGTATTATCACACCAAACAAATATATTCTGGCTTCTAACTCTGTATTGAACAAATAGAAGCCAGTTATTGAATTAATATTGCCGTTATCATGCTATTGGCAGTATCGAATCAACTAATCTAAATTGCTTTGAGAATAATTCTCTCAGTGATCAGTTTAATAAATGAAATTGTTGTTTTACCAGTGGGAGGCTCCTTTGCATAGGATGGCGGCTAGATTATGGGTACCACAACGGCGCCTATTTCTGCCGTGAAGCAGTAAGCATTACTGTTTCGGTCTGAAGGGCGCCGTAGCTAGTGAAATTACTGGGCAAATGAGACTTAACCTTATGTCTCAAGGCGACGAACGCAATTGTAGTGCCGCTCGGAATTTTTGGGTTTTTCAAGAATGCTGGGCGGCACTGCATTTTAATGGGCATTGCGTATCAATTACAAGAGTTCCAAGTGGATATGTTGCTTCTGGCCTTCTGGTGCACCTGTTCTGCAGACTGCGACATATACGAATACGTTTTATGATCATAAACAACCACACTTATATTGCAAAGGGGAATCTTTTGCATTTTTGTATTTTGTTATGAATAAATTCATAATAGCTTTCACCAATAAAAAATTGTGATTCCAACTAAAACATAAAATATATTTATTTGCATGCGCTACAGAAACTATTGAAGTTAGGCTAAAAAAATCTATGAAGTGATTTAAAAAACATTAAATTTTCTTTGACAAAAACGGAAACAGCCTGGAACGGATAACTATTATCAACACTGAACCAAAACGAAAACGTAAATGCCGCCAATATCATAGTGTATATTGTATTCTTGCTCTAAACTCTCAAATTATGGGATAACGAAGGATTGATACTCTTACAGATAGAATTTTTAATAGATACAAGCTTTTAGAATTTAATGATATTAACTTAAAAAGCTCCAGTATTCTGCTGCTGGATATTAGAACATTTATATAAAAAACCACTCGACATTTCATATCCTCATGATATTTTGTTAATTTGTATGCCAATATAGAATTGGGAACGAAATCGTTCCCTGTCATTGCATGGCTGATTGTAGTACGTGGAAGAAAGAAAACCGCACTGTGGAGGACCGCCACACATCCAGATTCCAGATCCATTCATATTCACCTGCTAGGTGTTAGGTGTAAACAACTACTACTAGTCTACAACAACTCTACGTCTTCCTGTGAATGAAATGAAATATAGGCAATATTGCGTGATGGTTTGACGGAGTCCTGCTATCCCATGTAGCCGATATAATATCTCCCCTATGGATTATGCTTCGCCTATATGTTATCCTTCACACAATCTATATAGATATAAACAATATGTTATGTTTTTAAAGTGATAACCCTCACTTCTAGGATTAATACAGAAATAAAATTTTAAAAACAATATTTTATGAACGATGCGGGATTCGAACCCACGAAGCCCGGCGTTCCGTGCCGGTGCTCTAACAAACTGAGCTAACCGTTCGAGTACCGCCTTGTTATAAAATTCTGTTTGATTTGTTCAACTCTCAGGATGTGGCTTCATCTCTGTATATAGATATTATAACGTTTTGTTATTTAACAGTATACTATCTTGTGTATAAAAAAAATTATAATGATATAAAACTTTTTAAGTACAGTCGTTGTGAGCGAAGTGATATATTTGCACCACGCATAAACCTAAACAGGTTTCTGTGGCGCATCTTACTCTTAACTTTTCATTGTACTATCGTTTAACTTATTATCTTATTGTATCGTGAATAAGATAACACGTTTCCATCAATAATACCTCTCAATGAGTTCCCAACGAGTTTTTGCAAGTTATCTTCTCCTCCTTATCTTATCCTCCCTGGAAGGACCATACAAGTCTTACTTAGTTTACCAGTGGGAGGCTCCTTTGCACAGGATGCCGGCTAGATTATGGGTACCACAACGGCGCCTATTTCTGCCGTGATGCAGTAATGTATAAACATTACTGTGTTTCGGTCTGAAGGGTGCCGTAGCTGTAGTAGTGAAATTACTGGGCAAATGAGACTTAACATCTTATGTCTCAATGTGACGAGCGTAATTGTAGTACCGCTCAGAATTTTGGGCTGTTCAAGAATCATGAGCGGCACTGCATCGTAATGGGCAGGGCGTATCAATTACCATCATCTGAACGTCCTGCTCGTCTAGTCCCGTATTTTTATAAAAAAAGTGACTGAGCGATATCTTTCATAGGCTGTCAGCGCCGCAGTGAACGTGACAGACACGTTACTCAACTATGAAACGAAAGTGCTGTTCTGTGTTGGGAAACAAAAAAACAAAACTCAGTCGTTTGTCACCATCAAAGCGAAACGAAACTAAACCCGATTATAGTTTTTGTGCCGCTCGTGCAGAATCCTCGACGATATAATGTACTGTTTTGTTTGTTAGTATTTTATATAAGTTACCTAGAAACAAATAATCTCTAGAAAATATTGAGTCAGCTTATTTGAGCATAATATTAAATTTAATTTGATAAGAGAAATTGGACCGTATTATCCCGTAGCACGAATTACTAGGTTAAAAATATTATAGTGAAACTTTTATTCGTTATTTTCTTGAAAACGTTGCATTACCTTGTAATAAAAGTGGCACCATTATAATCGTGGACTAAAGCTCTATCAACTACAATATTTTGTACCTCATAATTCGTGCAACGGTATACTAAGTTTAAGCCGAGAAATTTAACTAAAATAAGTTAACAGAACCATTATAACGGGGTTTACCTGTGAAGTAATTTTCTTTGATATTCGATGGTTTAAATATCAATAAATTAATGAATGAATGACGATTTTATTCACTACAGGAATACATCTTTCATTTTCAACAACAATGTTTTATAATAAAGTGTTAAATAAGTAATAATAAAGAAAATGGGAAAACCTCACGTCTGGAACACAATGTAACAATCCCAGGACTACTTCATCAAACTTTCCACATTAAAATGAGTCATGGCTCACAAATTTATTAAAGTAAACAAAACTCAAGATTTGCCTCTTGCAGGTTGCAGTCGCTGTAACCAACAATGACTATTATTTTCTTGACAGTGGCGATTTTATTATACTTTAATATATCTAGTTCCATAACATTTTAAATTAGATTTACTACAACATAACATTCATTCCTATAGAGTTTAGTTATCTTAGAAACATCTTATAACATTTTGCTATGGTAGATAGAACATGGAGAGTTCTGAGTTGATCATTATGTCAGCTGTGAAACCTGCAACGAGTACAGTGTGTGTCTTCTACCGCATTTATCACGAAGAGTGTTCCGAACAGCTGTTTTACCTGATTCCTGCTGCCGAATCCGCCTTCGCATGACACGCGACAAATTGGGATATCATCCCCACCATCTTGATGTATGGCAGTCCTACACAGTGTGGTTTTCAAGGAGCTTTCTTCCACGTACTACAAAGCTGTGGAATGAGCTTCCTTGTTCGGTGTTTCCCGGACGATACGACATGGGTACCTTCAAAAAAAGTGTGTACACCTTCCTCGCTCATTCCTCTGGTGATGCATGAGAATTTAGGCGGCGGATATCACCTAACACCAGGTAACCCGTACGCTTTTTTGTCCTCCTATTCCATAAAAAAAAAATTACAGTATAAATGTAATTTTAAACCGATTCAAAACAGCAGAAGGTCATACAATTTTGCGTCTGTGACATAAACAGCTACGTTCGTTGGATCATATTGATAACATTATTTTATGATTTCAGGAAATGCTTCGTTAACAAACTTGTTAATTTTTCGCACATCCAGCTGCTATTGTATCATCCATTTTCACTGCCTTTGTATGAAGTGCACTTGAATTTGCTTCCCCCACTTGGAATCGTCAATATAATAGTCATTATTGTATTATGACAGTGTATTCATTGTAATTTTATTCGTTTTCTAGCCGCTCAAGATCGACAATGCCTCTTTTGTGCTGATTGTAAAACAACATTCGATAAATTAATGAAGTGTTAACCCTTCATAAAATGATTTTACAAGCAGAGGCGTGCATTGGTCATCTAGGAATGTAGCCATTGTGGATCTAACTAGTTGTAGGTGAGCTTTGGAATATGAAAAGATTGCTTATTGTAGGTATTTAGTATATATAATACTAGGTGACCCGACAGACGTTGTTCTGTTCATAATAAAAAAAACTTGGAATTTCGTAAAATCCGTTCTTAGCTGACCTCTACTCGGTGAAAAGATCTTCCTACCAAAATTCAAGTCTTTAGCTCTAATGGTTCCAGAGATATCGTGATGAGTGACTATATACGTGGAAATCTCTTTTATATGTATAGATTGAAAAAAAAATATGAGTGGGTGTTAAAAAGAAGTTTGGTTGTAAAAGAACGAAACTAAATTAAACTCAATTTGCTATTTTTATTTACGTTCATAACAAGGTAGGCACTGCCTAATTGCCTATATGAATGCACGCCCCCGTCTACAAGCATCATATGTACCACCCAGAATATGACATATTTAACTCTAATTTGTTTATGACATTGCACATATGTTGTAATATCTTACATACCTTTATTTATATTTGGGAAACAAACAGTATTTAAAAACACTTACAAAAATACTTAAAATATTGTAAACACACCAATAAAGTTTCCTTCTTCTTCTTAACGTGCCGTCTCCTTGCGAAGATTGGCAATCATTAGGGCAATTTCAACTTTCGACACAGCTGCTCTAACTAAAGATCTTGTGCTCTTCCCAAACCATTGGCGCAAGTTTTTAAGCCACGATATCCTTCTGCGGCCAGGCCTCCTCCTGCCTGCCACTTTTCCTTGCATGATTAGTTGAAGGAGGTCATATTTCTTGGCATTACGCAAGTTTCCACTAATATTTATATCATGTGAGAAGTCAAAAAAGAGGACAAACAAAAAAAATATATAGAACTTTCAACACAACACACGGGTTTGCTAGCTTAAATCAAATTAAATTGAATAATAAAATATTTTTTAAACATACATGTTAATTTATACACATATAAAGTTGTTGCGTTTCAAAGACTAGAACATCGACAAAGATCCAACTACAAATATTTCTCTTCTTCGACACCCCCACTTTATCACGTGTCCCGGGCAGGATTTTAACATCCTGCTTGAGCGCCCATCACAATCTACTCCAGATATATTATGAAATAGGTCCCACAGTTGAATCTGAGGGAATTTTTCGATCAGGCCTTCTTGGTAAACTGAATATTATATTTTATTTCCCCTTCATCCCTCACCAGAAGGACGCTGTCGATAAGTCTGCCCAATTGACTTCCAAAGAACACCGTCTCTAGACCTAGGCTCCACCGATAGTTATCTTCTTTATATTTAGCAAGAAATACGAAATATCTAACCTACAAACAAACATCTTGCTAAGACAAATAAACACCCTTAACAGAATTTAAGTCAAGACTCTCAAACCGTGCAAGGTGACGTCACTCTCTGAGTGGAGCACAATTATTTTGTGTGGCTTGTACCGTGGAACAATCATAATTTCTGTAATAAAATTGCAATTTATATATAGTCTCTCTGAAACTCAGAAATGATTTGAATGATTAATTATAAGAATACAATATTTATTTTTCGTTTAGTTTACCTTACTACGGGGGTTGTTTAAAAAAACGGAAAACTAGAAAAAAATCAATAAAGAACTTTTAGTATTTTGTGTTCAGTTGAATAAAATTACTGCGTTTCTAAAATAACTACTATAATCAACCCATGTCGTATCGCCTCGGAAACACCGCACAAGGAAGCTCATTCCACAGCTTACTACAGCTTCGTACTACACGAGGAAGAAAGCTCCTTGAAAACCGCACTGTGGAGGAATCGACCGATATTTTACGAAAATAAATTTAATCGAAAGCGAAACTTCAGTTGGCCAGGCATTCATAGTCGTATAAGTTAGTCAAAGTCAAAGTTCTTTAATTGCTAGAAAAATTCAGAAGTAAAGTTGTTACCAAATTTAAGAGTAGGCACATGTTTCGTCGTGACAGACATGCAAATACTGTAGTGGTTTCGTTTTATAATATTATAACCGGACACAACTCAATAATAACTGCTACATTTAATTTGACGAACGTAAAGCCATACCTAAAAGACCATAAAATATACAATTACAATAATTATTAAAATATTTAGAGATAATTTAGTAAAAATAATCAGAAAAAATAATAATATTAAGTATTGGAGCCTTGCCATCGTGGTGTGTTCCAACTCATACATTCAGTAGACTCCATAAAACAAACAATAGTCCTGAGGGGCAATAAAGACTTTAATAATGAAGTCGTTATCCCTAAATACATTTAAAAGTTTTAATAAAAATGTCTCTGCTGTAACTTATCACTCAACTTTAGATTACCTTTCTCCTGGGTCACCCTGGGAGTACTTTATGAATGTATTAAGTAGTATATACGTACATCACATAGTAAAGGTTAAGTTATGATTAAAGGTGTACAAAAAATAATATTGTTTTATATTTATTGTCCACTTACTTCTCTCTCAGCGAGCCATTTGTTCTCGAAGCCGTGGTGATAGGAATGACATCAAAATAATTAGCAAAGAATTAATTTTAAAAATAGGAAATATACAAATAAAAGTTGAAAATCAAAATTTTATGAACGATGCGGGTTTCGAACGGTTAGCTCAGTTGGTTAGAGCACCGGCACGGAACGCCGGAGGCCGTGGGTTTATTTGTGTATTAATCCTAGAAGTGAGGGTTATCACTTTAAAAACATAACATATTGAATAAGAAATATTTTAAAAACTAAGAAAGATAAACACGTTTTAATAGAAAAGTAAACCAGAAATATTTTTTTTGTTAATGAAAATTATTGGAATAATTATAAATCACCTAACAAAACTTGTATTTTCATCAACATAAATATTAAATCACGAATTAATAAACATCTCTACATGTTGAAACTACAGCTACCAATGTCATTATCAACATTTTCTTAAATACTTTTACTAAC
The DNA here is from genome assembly GCF_905404315.1 of Leptidea sinapis. NCBI lineage: Eukaryota > Metazoa > Arthropoda > Insecta > Lepidoptera > Pieridae > Leptidea > Leptidea sinapis. Next base: position 3,839,102 of record NC_066297.1, read on the forward strand.
TCGGTATACTCTATAATTGCGCTCGCCACCTTGAGACAAAAGATCTTAAGTCTCATTTGAACAGTAATTTCACTCGCTAGTGTTTACACTAATTTTTACACATTACTGCTTCACGACAAAAATAGGCGCCGGCCGTTGTGGTACCCATAATCTAGACGTCATCCTGTACTAGGGAGCCTCCCACTGGTAAATTATTTTGAAACTTTGCAAACTTATCATACTTCAATAATTTATCTGTCTCAGTATATATAAGTCTGTCTCAGTTTTCTGACCAGGATCTTCAAGGTTGGCGATATCTTTATATTCGATACTTGTGTACTAAATAGTATCTCAGTGTCAAAGACCAAAACGCGTCCAAAAAATTGGAATATTCATTTCTACGAAATAATCATCGTTTAAGACTATAAAAGCAAAAATAAAGTAAAAATAGTATATAATAATATTTTGGCGTATTTTGGCAACCGTCACCACTAACTCTTTCTCTTGTCATAAATGGGATGGATTGTGCAACTTTCTTTTGATGACATTGAAAAACAGGAGGACAGGAGTTGCTTCATTGAACATTGCTTATATCTTATCTACTAGAAAAAGACTGCTTTTATCGAGTTCAATAAGTAATAATGTATTGTATAAATAAAGCATCAATGTTTGTAAATTTATTCCCTATGCGATCCGAAACCACTGATTAGATTTTTATAAAATTTTGATAGTGTTCTGGGGACGCCCTCGACGGCCTAAAAGTTTTTCCTATTTAATGATTTTTTTCTTCATACTCTATATAGCATTGAAACGCATGGATTAGCATTGGAACTTGTGGACACTTCGGTCTTCTTGGGTATCATGGTATATAAAAGCTCCAGTGAAGGCCACATATTGCCCAACTAGCAGATAGACTCAGCTAAGCGGCATACACCGTTAGAAAGATTAGAGAGTACACGAATGTTGCTACCTCTAGATTAGTGTACTTCAGTTATTTTTACAGCATCATGACGTATGGTATTTTGCTGTGGGGTCATGCTGCTGACATTGATATAGTGTTTGCTCTGCAAAAGAGAGCTGTTCGTGCTATGTTAAAGACGCTCAAAGAAATAAATATTATGACTGTTCATTGTCAGTTTATCATTTTATCATTTTAGTCATTTATGAAAATTTAATATACGTTCACAAAAATCATCATCTATTTGCTCTAAAAAGTGATATTCATTATTACAATACTAGAAATAATTATGAAGACTAGAATATGTAGCAGTTCGTCGAAAACACTCTGGCACTACTTATTTTCACTGCGTAGCCTCCAAGTCGTAGCAGGTCTACGATCCGGTGTAGCATATGCGACATAGCAGTGCTTGTAGATCGTCTTGGTGAGTGCACTCATATAGTAGAATTTTAAATCATAAGCTATCGAAAGAATGAATAATCATTTATTCACTTAGGTCGAAATGACACTTATGAATGTCAAAGAAGTGGAAAAAAACTTATCCCCACTCTTTTAAATGTATGCTTACAGTTTCAGCATTTTATGTTATACTAGCTGACCCAGCAAACGTTGTATTGGATATGAAATAATTAAAAAAAAATTGGGGTATAAAAAATAGATGCAACCGATTCTCAGACCTACGAAATATATCGTACTACAATTATTGTATTCAATAACCATCTTGTAACCCTATAGCGGATTAGTGGATGGAACAGAATAATATAAAAATCGCGATAAAAATATAGTTGTAGATCGTAGAAGGGCGAGGATTTGAAGTTGTATGTATTCTGCAATGCTGAATCATAATAAATACCTAGTAATACATAGTGACCCTTATCATTTAGGTGTATGAAAAATAGATGTTGGCCGATTCTCAGACCTACTCGATATACAAACAAAATTCTTGGTTAAGCCGGTTCGGAGGAGTTTGGTAACAAATACCGCGACATGAGAATTTTATGTATTAGATTTTATATAATGTATGTAAATTTCAATTTCAGATTCAAAAACCATTTTAATGCTGCTTTTTTTTAAATGAAAATAAGGGATGAGGTGATTAGGACTTTAAGCTGATAGTAATTGATACGCCCTGCCCATTACATTGGAGTTCTGCTCAGGATTCTTGAAAAACCCAAAAACTCTGAACGGCATTACAAGTGCGCTCGTCACCTTGAGACATAAGATGTTAAGTCTCATTTGCCTGGTAATTTTACTAGCTACGGCGCCCTTCTGACTGTAATACAATAATGCTTACACATTACTTCTCCACGGCAGAAATAGGCGCAGTTGCTGTACCCATAATCTAGTCGGTATCCTGTGCAAAGGAGCCTTCCCACTGGTAAAAATGCTAAAATAAGCTTCGTTAACAATATAAGTTTCCTTGTTCTAAAATACAGTTGATAAGAAGATTTAAATTATTAGAATTATAAAAATATAATCAATCATTTGTACAAAAAAAAATGCATAAGCTTTGAATTCTATAACATTCAATTGAAAATTCAGTTTAGTTTTAGTTTAATCCTCTGTAAATAGTCTAGAGAAAAATAGCACCAATAATAATTTAAATTTGTTTCACAATAAATTTTTTATGGAATAGGAGGACAAACGAGCGTACTTGTCACCTTGTGTTAAGTGATCACCGCAGCCCACATTCTCTTGCAATACCAGAGGAATCAGAAGAGCGTTGCCGGCCTCTAAGGATGGTGTACGCTCTTTTTTGAAGGTACCCATGTCGTATTGTCCCGGAAACACCGCACGAGGAAGCTCATTCCACAGCTTTGTAGTATGAGGAAGAAAGTTCTTTGAAAACCGCACTGTGGAGGACCGCCACACTACAGATGGTTGGGATGATATCCTAACTTGTGGTGTTACGTGCGAAGGTGGAATTCGGCGGCAGGAATCAGGTTAAACAGCTCTACGGAACACTCCCCGTGATAAATGCGGCAGAAGACACACAATGAAGCGACATGTCTACGCAACGCCAAGTGATGCAGCCGTTCACAGAGCACTGGACCACCTTGAGGAATTATTAATAAATTAGAAAGTTCTTATCCATTATTCAATTAAACTTAATTGAAGTAATTTAACTTAAGCAGTGAAGAAGCCGGCAGGTAACAAGCACTTCACTTAACTTATACAATGCACTCGTGAACCGCACTCCGCAAGTTAAGTTGGTAAACTCGCAAGTTTCGTTCACCAACAAACACGGCTTAAGTTTTGTCGTTTTATGTTCCTCTGAACTTTACAGAGCCACGTGGTGTCTGAGATCCTCTGCCTAGTCTTGTTTTTGGATTCAGAAGGTGATTCAATGTCGTATCATATCTTATATATAAAATTCTCGTGTCCCGGTGTGTGTTACCAAACTCCTCCGATAAGTGTCAACCACCCCTTATTATTTTTATTTTTTATTTTGATTCAGCATTAAAAAATACATACAACTTCAAATTTTCACCCATCTACGATCAACACCTATTTTTGTATGGCGATTTTAATATTATTCTATTCCATCCGCAGATACGCAATAGAGTTGCAATATAGCAATCGAATATAATGAATATTGTAGTACGATAAATTTTATGTGCGATATACTTGGTAGGTCTGAGAATCGGTGGTCATCTATTTTTTATGCCCCAAAAATTTTAAATATTCAATATTTTTCATTACTTTATATGGCAATACAACCTTTGCTGGGTCAGCTAGTATATGTATATAAATTATAAAATAAAATAAAAAGCCTTTATTGCTGTACTTATTCTACATAATACTAATGAATTAAAGTAAAAAGTGCCTTTAATTAAATATCGGCAAACGGTCGTTACTTTGGTACAGCTTGTCTTTCGACAAAGACCTCCTCCAAAGATTTCCATTCTGTCCATTCTTTTGCTGTACGAGTCCATACTTGCTCCGTTATTTTCTTGATTCCGACTTCCCATCTCATAGACTATAGTCATACATATCTAAATCAAATCATTAATATTTTATTTCATAGTTCAATCACATTACATTTGAAATATGTCATTTTTTTCATACAACTCATTCGGAAAGCAGATTTCCTTAGAGCGGCGCGAGCGCTTTTTCAAGTGAGCCAACCGTTCGTGATAAATCTTGTACGCCTTGTTCAACTCTCTACATCATCGGCATCTACAGGATCTACTTGACAGTTGATAACCTGTAGCTCAACCCCAATATTTGCAGTTGGGAGAGCGCTCGCACCCAACGCGAGAGGTCGCGGGTTCGAGTCCCGCATCGTTCATAAATTTTGTTTTAAAATTTTATCTGTGTAATTAATCCCAGAAGTGTGGGTTATCACTTTAAAACAATTAAATTGTTTAGATCATAATGTCGTAATCGATCGTTTGTAACACCTACGAAAGTTACGTTCTGAATTAACAAATCACTCTCCCACAAGTCGTAACATTACCCTCCACTCGACTCGACACAGCGACCCTCAGCACTCCAACCTCACTCTCAGGTACTCACTAGGCCCCCCGAGGGTCCTCACGACCCTCACAAGTATCACTCTGATATAGACTTATGTTCGTATTGAAACAGATCAACTCGTTAAGTCGTAGTAAACCTTACCAGTTTTGTAAGTGACATTTTAATCACACACTTAGATTTTTTTATTTTAAATTTTCATATATTTTTTACTTTAGTAACTTATACTATGAAATTGCGATTTTGAGAAATCTAAAAGAACCTTTTTACCAGTGGGAGGCTGCTTTGCACAGGATGCCGGCTAGATTAAGGGTACCACAACGGCGCCTATTTCTGTCGTGAAGCAGTAATGTGTAAGCATTATTGTGTTTCGGTCTGAAGGGCGCCGTAGCTAGTGAAATTACTGTGCAAATGAGACTTAACATCTTATGTCTCAAGGTGACGAGCGCAATTGTAGTGCTGCTCAGAATTGTAATGTACTGTAATGGGCAGGACGTATCAATTACCATCAGCTGAACGTCCTGCTCATCTCGTCCCTTATTAAGCTATTGCATAGCTTTTATCGCCGGCCTTGAGCGTAGACCGAATCGAAAAATTCCGTAACGAAAATAACCTAACACTTACGTACTAGATGTATATAGATATTTCGGCACGGTCATTACAGTTGCCGTGGAACAGCGGTTATCACGTATGCTTTTTGTGCAGAAGATCCCAGGTTCGAGCCTGGGGTATATCTTGATTTTTTTTTAAATTTCTTTATTTCTTTTATCACGTTTTTTTAATTTTTATTATTATGCCAAGCATTTTTATTTAGTTTCACCTGTCCCGTTGTCTGTCTGTAATCATATTTTGCAAGTTAAATTTTACTCACTTCCCGTTTGCTTTTTTTAAAATTAATTTTATCAAAAAAATACTGCATAAATAAAATAAATAAATAAATATAATTGCATAAGTTGATAAAAAATGCTATGCAATACCTTTACCGCGGCAGTCCCCGAGTGCCACACGTCTTTTTTTCATTAAAAAAAAACTAAACTTAAAAACAATAAGCGATTTTAAAACAATTCTCCTAAAGTCAAAGTAAACACAGTAATATCTCATATTTAATCAAGATTATAATAATCCTCGTTTAATTTCCGCGTTCTCCGAAAACCTTATTTATTAAATTTTAATTTTGATGTCCACGTGGCTTAATCTTCAGATAAGAATATTAAATATTCTTATCTGTAGATTGTGCTATCTATGGATATGGAATGCAGTATTGAATATCCGCTGACATAGCTGCCTCCACAAGCTGGTGTTTTATTCAGCAAGACTAGTTTCGGGTCTTCTTTTTTTTAAGTTATGGTGTTAAGAGATCAGACCCACATTCTCTTTCAACACCAGAGGAGTATTGCCGGCCTTTTAGGTAAGTGTACGCGCTTCTTTTAAAGGTGTGTCGTATCGGAAACACCGCAGAAGGAAGATAATTCCATAGCTTTGTAGGGAGAAAGCTCTTTAAAAACTGTAACTGAAAGCTATTTCCCTTCTCTAAAGTATGATGGGGGAAGCGACTACTGATCCTCAGAAATGTTGATGTCTGGCTGACTACAGGAATGCTGCAACAACCTCCCCGTTCTAAACAATCACTGAGAGCATTATGAACCTCCAGCTCGTGGTATACCTATATTTTTAATGACAATAAGGGACGAGACGAGCAGGACGTTCAGCTGATGATAATTGATACACCCTGCCCATTTCAATGCAGTGCCGTTTAGGATTCTTGAAACACCCTAAAATTCTGAGCGGCACTACAATTACGCTTCCTTCCTAAAGACATAAGATGTTAAGTCTCGTTTGCCCAGTAATTTCACTTGCTATGGCGCCCTTCAGACCGAAACACAATAACGCTTACACATTGCACGAAACACTGCACGATGTTTGTTATTCCATACTTAGTTTGTTCGTGACTGACACACCTGAATAAGGGTTTTTGTTAAGTAATTTTAAATTATTGAAGTTATACCTCTTTAGGCGCGTTATGAAAAATTGATGAGAGTGAAATTTTAAGATGCGCGCACATCACTGTAATACAAAAGTAACAGGGTGAAGTTGGTTCCTAAAACTTACTGACGTTTGTGTCATTCGTTATTGTTTTTTGGTTACTTCATCCATTATTAGGATAGGCAAAGGCTTCAAGCCCGTACAGCCGTATTCATTATTTAATAATTAACTGTCAAAGCCACCGTTGCAAGATTTTTACAATATTCTTCTTTCTACAAACGTAGAATAGCACGAGGAATAAATAATTTTAAGTATTTTTGCTTTATTAGGCCAAGGAAGTATAACTTCTTGCGTGCATACATAAGTACCTACACGCACACTTTATTTTTATTAGAATCTACTTATTTATAATATTTAATCGTTATTTAACCATCACTTTCGCACGACACGCCACAAATTAGGATATCATCCCCACCATCTAGATGTGTGGCGGTCCTCCATAGTGCGGTTCTCAAGGAGCTTTCTTCCACGTACTACAACGCTGTGGAATGAGTTTCCTTGTGCAGTCTTTTCGGGGTTATACGATATGGCTACCTTCATTAAAAGCGCGGATACCTTCCTTAAAGGCCAGCAACGCTCCTGTGATTCCTCTGGTGCTGCAACAGAATGTGGGCGGCGGTGATCACTTAACACAGGTAAGCTTCTCGCGACGCGTTCTCCTTTTCCATAAAAAAAATTAAGGTTATTTTTAATGCCTAAATAATTTTAATCTCTTTAACAATCCCGTTCCATCGTTATGAGTATCTCACTTCTTCTGTGCATGACGGAACACAATATTTTTTCTGCAACAAAAGTATTAAAGTTGCTGAAAAGCGCTACTTAAGTGATGTGAAGGAACACATAAGTTTTATAAAGTTCAATATATTCTCATCGAATATAACAATATTTGTTTTCAAGTCGCTTCAAGAAATTCATAAGCTTTCCTGTTACGTCGAGAATAATAAGTTTATTGAAAACTAACAGATATACACTAATATTGTTATAAAAATAAGATTCGTTAATGAAACTGTTTACTAATTTTAATAATAATAATAATTGATAATTTACCAGTGGGAGGCTCCTTTGCACAGGATGCTGGCTAGAGTATGGGTACCACAACGGCGCCTGTTTCTGCCGTGAAACAGTTTAAACACTACTGTATATTGGTCTGAAGGGCGCCGTAGCTAGTGAAATTACGTGGCAAAAAAAAACTTAACATCTTATGTCTCAAGGTGACGAGCGTAATTGTAGTGCCGCTCATAATTTTTGGGTTTTTCAATAATCCTAAGCGGCACTGCATTTAAATGGGCAGGAGTATCAATTACCATCAGCTGAGCGTCCTGCTCGTCTCTTTCCTTATTTTCATAAAAAAAAAGTTAAGTGCAACACAACATGTAAAATTTATGGATGAACTGAACCTACAGTCAACAGGATTTCTTCCAACACAAAAAATAATCGATAGCCAGCTTTACTATGCGTTACACAACGTTATAATCAAGCAGTCCTTACATTTTACATATCATTCAAATGATTTGAGTTTTCTTTAGTGCTAATAGTCTTTAAACAATTCGACACGTGTTTCGCCTCTACACGAGGCATCCTTGGGACGTGTTGACTCGCCAAAATCTGGCACGAGACTGCAGTGCAGCCGAATTGTTTAAAGACAATTATTGGCGGAATTAACACTAAAGAAAACTCAAATCATTTATATAATTATGGAGTTCCGCAAAGTAACGCCTACTTCAATAAATTTTTCATATCATTCAAAATTATAACAATATACAAATAAATCTATTCATATATAAATATATAATTGAGTGCCACAAATGTATCACAATATAACCTCACGTTATTAATATCGGCTTCTAATTTCATTTCGTAGTTGAGGACGATAGGGGAGAGTTACTCTCGACCTTCGCAAGTGGGTTGCGATACTAAATTAGTTTTTTATCAGCAGAAGTATTTATTATCAGATGACCCCTATGCTTGTTTGTTCTCCTTTTCCACAAAAAATAGCTGAATTTTACTATAATTAGGTCCTAAATAATCATTGAGAGCAAAATATAAAGATATTAACATCTTGACTAACATTTAATAATAGTTTTATAAAATCGTATGAAACAAACATCGATTGTGTAATAGTTGGGGATTGTGTGAAGTTATGCCAACTCGTACAGCTGCTCACTTTTAGAATGCATCGCATTGTAGTATCAACTTATTATGTACTTTAGTTATATACTTATCTATCGTAAGAGAATGGTGCTATATTATAATATCTATACCCATGCTTTAAATCCTCTATTAAAGATTCTGAAACAGTTAGCTTATTACCAACATTAAACACCCAATGTCGTAATAACCCATACTTCATCCAGTGTTGTAATGTTGTACTGAATTTCATAACAACACTCCTTGGTTTTTTTTTTCGATCCCTTCGTGCGCAAAGGGTTTCAACAAACAGCCACATTCTTATTGCTCGATGCGTGGTATCTGTATGAATTTCAAAAAAAGAACATTTTCGTTTACGCGCGATCCACACTACCAGAACGTGTCGCGCCGTAAAAAAAAAGTAGTTTATTCGAGCCCCGCCATTTTTCTTGAAAAAATGAGCGATTCAAGTTTTGACAGCACACTGCCGGATATTTTAAACGCTGCAAAAGAACATAATATTCAAGTGAATTTTAATGATTGCACTATACAAAATGAAAATTATTACAAAAATAAATAATTCTCGAGTTTATTTGTATATAATCAGTTATGGATGATATTAGGTTACTACTAGGACTGGCTGTTTTGATGTTAACAGTAAGCTAACTGTTTCAGAATCTTTTAAAGGATTCGTATTCTGGGTGTAGATAAAGTCTGGTATGCAACTGTTGGTAATTAGGTATTAAAACACTCATGTGATACTATTATCAACCCACAAACCCACATTCATGTTTTAATACCCCTTATTACACAACAGTTGCATAAATAATTATTATCTCTCTCGTACTTGTGTATTCAAATCAATAACTAGTTAGATTACTTTTATGATATCAATGTTGTCAGCAAATGAACATAATAATATATTAATAACTTCATTTCTTATTTTTCATCTGTTGATTGACCCGATCCGAGATCGAATCAGAAATGAGGAGATGCGTAGGAGAACCACAGTTCCCGACTTAGCCCGGATGGTTGCGAGAATAAAGTGGCAGTAGGCAGGGCACATAGCTCGATGGACAGATGCCCGTTGGGGCAGTAAAGTCCCCGAATGGCGACCTCGTACAGGAAGACGTAGTGTTGGAAGGCCCCCCACAAGATGGACCGACGATTTGGTCAGAATCGCCGGAATGTGTTGGATTAGGGCAGTGTGGAACCGATCGACATTTGGGGGAGGCCTTTCAACAGCAGTGGACGTCTTCCACCTGAAATGATGATGAATTGATCCATCAACATGTGCTAATGTGGGAAACGCTTACAAAAGAATGAAAGATATTAGCTTAGTTTATTTAATATATTAAATGTCTCTACAGAGCCAAGTCAGTTTACGATATCTTAATGTATTTGGAAAAAAAATGTAAGAGGAGGGCAAAGGAGCGTAAGTGTCACCTCATGTGTAAGTGATCACCGCCGTCCGTTTCTCGCTCGGACTCTGTTTATAGTTAACGTTTTGCTCACATAAACATTAAACCCTACTTGGAAACCCGAATTGCTAAACGCATCTCAGAATAAGATTAATTACATAGTGGACATTGTGAGTACATTTTGTGCACACTAATAGTGATATATTGTCAGTGATATTGCGCTCGTCATCACCACCGGAGCCCCCCGCGCCCCTCGCCCGGTCCAGCCGTCCTAAATAAATAAAATTTAACCCCCCTTATTGAGGGTGAACTTTGGAGTAAATTTGAAAGAACATCTAGGAGAAAGAATACAGTCAATATTCTCGATAGTGTAATTAATTAAAGGCACATTAGCGACGTTAGCTATCACGAGGAACAAATGAAAACTTGTTATGCCTACACTCAGTTTAAGTAGAGCAAGTAAGTCTTTCGTTGGCCTACGTATATGATTCTAAAAAAATTAAAGTCCTTGTAAGATATGTCCCAGAAAATTTTATGAAATTCAAAGGAAATATTAAAAACGTTTGTGTGGTAAAGGTTTCTATAACATAACATAAATGACTTGAAATCAATAAATTTGTAAAGAAGAATTATCTCTAAAATTATTAGACCGCTGAGGTACTTGCCCCCGTTCTTCTCAAGTCTAAGGCATAAAGTCACGAATTGATTCCTTTAGAATTCTTTTTGATGTCATTTCTAATATACTAGATACTACTAGTATATTTGAAGAAGAATAAAGTATAAATATATATAAAGAAGAGAGAAGTAGAATGGGTTTTGATTTTCAATAAGTCGTGTTAACTCCTATTACAAATAAAAATATATGTTAAATTAGAATTCGAATAAGTCCTCATTCGAATAAGTAATCATAAAAATAAATGAAAAAAAAAAACATGTGTAAAAACAATTCACACGTGGTAAGAGTGAAACCTTCAAAAATGTTGGCTTTAAGATAAAGAGGATAATTGTAGGTTTTTGTAATGATCATAATGATACAATGTTTGATAATTATTTTACATTTTATTCGAATATATTACATAGATTTATTCAGACTCAGAGCTTACATTTTCGATAAATGATACAAGAGGCTCATTTATGGTAACTAAAGTATGAAATAAATACTTGGGTCTTAATATGGTCAATATAAAAGTATCTTTGGAATACTGCGTCAATTACTGTTTTTGATATTGTTGTGGATACAGTGCGACTGCTGCATATTAAAAAAAACTCAATCAACGGAATCGCTGTTTCCGATGCAAATTTTAGATTGAACCTTTAAACTGCATATGAGATCATGGTACATGTTGCTAGGATGACACAGGATTTCAACCGCTATGAAAGTCATTACTATCACCGCTACCATATTTATGTTCTCCTGGTGTCTATGAGGTGCGCATGTTGTCAGAATATATTAAGGTATATTATACTCGCGTCATACACATCCAATCGACAATCTCTTCTTCAAATATGATCGCCTGGTACCAAAACACTTTTTATTATTAATTTTGATTTAATGTGTAATATATTCTTTCTCATTCTCGATCGAGTTTTAAATCTCAACGATTCCAAAGAAGTTTCAATTCAAAACTTAACAAAGGTTCCAGTGCTGAATCTTCTTTTTTAAACTCAGTTAATACTTTGGCATTCGTAAGAATACATAATAATAACGTTCTAGTATGGCTCTAAATTAAATTAAATTATTATGATAGTAGTTACATTGTTGCCACAATTCTTTATTTTATCATTTGATAAAGTACATTACTTAATATAATATGGTGAACACAGTACGTGGAGGAATGTATGATGTTCATTAGATTGACAACGAGCCTCCATCAGGCGGCAGTAAAATGTGCGAGGCGGTATTGTTCCAGCGAGCCTTAATGTGTTGTGATGTACAGGTATCAGGTTTACTTGGAGACTGATGCTCATCTATGTTATTGTATTTCTACCAAAATTACGATATTACATTCAATTTGTTGTTTTTTAAAGTGATAACCCTTACTTCTAGGATTAATTACACACATTTGGAAACAAAATTTATGAACGATGAGGACTCGAACCCGAGACCTCTCGCGTTACGTGCTCTTCCAACTGAGCCAACCATTCGAGTGACGGTATCGTTGATAAATCTTGTATGTCTTGTTCACCTCTCAGGTTATGTAATACGTACACACTAAAAGTTTTGCGTAACTTAAAAAAAACATGTTATAACCAAAATATAATGTTTATTGCTTTTCCAAATACTCTCCTTTACATTTTAAACATTTTTTCATGCGATCGAACAATTTTTTAAAACAGGAGGACCACGGATCTGAAAGCATGTTTTCTATATGCTGATTGAACGCTATCACTGCCTCTTCGGAACTGGTAAAAGTGAAACCTTTCATCAAATTTTTGATTTTGGGGAAGATACAGAGATATCAGGGTGCTAGGTCGAGGCTATGTGCAAGATGGGTGACGAGTTGTACTTTTTGGAAGTTAAAAATGACTTAGTGTTGTTGGCCGTGTGTGAAGAAGCGTTGTTATAATGTAGGAGAACGCGGCTGTTTGGTCGTTTGTGTCTTTTGCAATCTTTTTTAACACCCTGGGTAAACAAATGGTAGAATACTACTCGGCATTAACACTCTTTTGATCTTCAATTGGAATTGTGCAGATGAGACCCGTAGCTGAGAAAAAAATGCGATAATTTTTCACAAAAACCACCACCATTTTCAAACACCCATTCACCAGATTGCGGTTTTTTTTCGGGTTCAAAACAATAAATTCACGTTTCGTCTCCTGTGACAATTTCATAAACAGCATTAGAATGTCCGTGTACGTACTTCATTAGCATCTGTGAATCCACAACACGCGAGCCACTAGAAGTGGGCTCGCGTGGAAAAGGTTCCCTTTAATGGCAAAAAAGAAATGGAAGGGTTGAAATAAAGGATGGAAGTTTGTGTGGGAGAGTTCGACATTTTTGGAGATAAAACTATGAAAGTTAGTATTTAGGCACTTGATAAGCAGTATACGAATGGAGGCATAGGATATTAAAGTTCGTAGAGAAATACTATTAAAGAGACTGTCCACAATGACGGGATATCCGCTGTATGCATAGAAGAGCGCCTCCAGCAGAGGAAAGAGCAGTATGTATGTGCATTATTGGAAAAGTAACCTACAAAATGAAAATGCTGCCCAAAGTTACTATTCCACGCGGACGAAGTCGCGAGTAAAAGTTAGTTATGTATAAGTTGTAATGGGCTACTACGACTAATACTAAATAATAAATAGTTAACCATTACTAATACTAAATGGTAAATCGTTTACTATAATTAACTAATAAACTTGTTGGTCTGCTGTCCCGGTAGATAAATATAATGTAAAAGATTTTATGATTAACTTCCGATTTTCTATGTTTAACGCGAGTTACTTTTTTTTCATTTATGCCTCAGTTCCTGTCTTTATAAGTCAGCCGTGATCACGCTTGCAATAGTAAAATAATAACAATTTTCGAGACTAATTACAATTATATTCCAATATGCTCAATGGACGAAGTTAATTAAGTGAAATCAGCGAATAAATTCAGTGAAGTACCAGAGGTCAAGGTCCCACAGGAACGTAGCCAAAGTCAAATAAACTTTATTCAATTAGGCTTTAACTTTTGAATAGTCACTATAAATATTTCTTTTAAATTACTGAATTTACCATAATATGTTCGTAAAAAGTTGAGCTCGTGAGAAGAACATATTATAAGAAACACAACGGGCACTCTTTTCAATCAAATAAGGTATTTTACAATGACTGTAATTTGCATAGCAAATTAGTATGTAAGGCGATGCATCCAATATATGAATCGTGTTTAATTAATATAAATTATTTCATAAAAAGTAATAAAGATAATAAAGTAATACAGGTAATGGTTTAACTACATAATCATATCTTATCTCGCATCTCTTTCAACTACTTCTTTGCAATGTGAAAAACTTTAATAAATCAAGATTATTATAAAATTGCAAGAATATTTACATTTGGCTTCCTTGAATCTGACTCATACAAATAATCATTATATAAATTAAATTCATAAACAAAATTTATGAACGATACCGGACACGAACCCGCGACCTCTCGCGTTCCGTGTGAGTGGACTTCCATCAAACCGCTCGAGTGATGTATTGGGTATAAATCTTGTATGCTTTGTTCAACTCTCAGGTTGTGGCTTTATTTGTATATTAGGAAATTGACCTGAGATGTCGCTCTTGTAAATCTATACAATTTGTTATTTTTTAAAGTGATAACACTCATTCCGGGATTAATTACATAAATGAAACAAAATTTATGAACGATGCGGAACACGAACCTGTCGCGCGTTCCGTGCGAGTGCTCTTCCACTCAGTGGAAGTGAGACTTGTCATTTTTATAAAATAACAAATTATTAATACTTATTATCTTTACAAAATTTCTTTAAGACATGAAGTAAAGCAGTGGTAGGCTGGAAGCTATGTTGAAAGCTTGTAATGTGTTTGAATCGTAAATCCGCGGTATCGGAGCTCAATTAAAGGACAAGTCAACTTAAATCAAGGAGGCAGCGACGGCGCACTTTGCCAACTCCGACTTGAAATGGTTTAAGTTAGCGGGTGCTGCAACATTCCCGAGAACTTTGTAAGTAAACCAAAGAATGTTTGCAAAACTCTGATGAATTTTCTGTAATAATAAGAAAAAGTTTATTTCCCAAAGGCTTATACGTGCAGTTGTTATTGTTGTGTGCCTCATGTGTGACTCTCTGTTATCCTCCTATTCTCAATTCAAGTCTCGGCAAAATGTGTGTTAGTTTTCACACTCTCATCTTCTGTTACTAGACCTAATTGCTTGCTGTAATCGCTGTGATGTGCATTTATATTTACAATCATTCAGTGATTCTTGTTGGCTGAAAAATATTGGTAATTCATAGTAATTTGGACTATCCAGTGAACTAAAATTAAGAATATTTTAAATGAAACACTTTTAAAGGATTAAAACGCGTGTAATTTGTGGGACTGGCAACCTGACAAAGAGATCTGGAAAGGTGTTGCAACGTCGGGTTAACTAAAATAATAATAAAAATGTAACTTTGACGCAAAAATCTAATGTAAATATAGAATTACAATAAGACGCGTTTTAATAATTTTTAACGTGTTTTATCTAAATGTGTAACATTCGCGTTACTTAAAGAAAATAATAAAAAACAATAATAAATATATTATACTTGTTATAAACCGTAAGTAAGAAATAACATGTCCAGACGAACAAACAATAGTAAAGTAAAAAGAAAACAGGTTAGCCAGAAACCAATGAGAAAAAAGCTTTTTAAAAACAAAAATAGTATATTATGGAGTGAATTAATACGAGATTTCATGTTCATTATCTAAGTGAAAGTACCACTTTTTAGTGTCAACGTTTTATAAGTAGATTTTACTTTAGCGCTTCCTTCAGCTTTTAAGAGACGAAATGGATTTTGATGGTAAAGGAAGATAAAAAATCATACACAGGGGTCATCTGATGGTGAGTGAACATTGCAGCCCATACTCTTTTGTTACTATTTCAGCCGTGAAGCAGTAACATGTCAACATTACAGTGTTTCGGTTTGAAAGGTGCCGTAGCTAGTGAAATTACTGTGCAAATGAGACTTAACATCTTATGCCTCAAGGTGACGAGCGCTTTTTTTTTCGCGAGCCAAGGGTTTTTCAAGAATCCTGAGCGGGCATCATAATGGGCATGGCATATCAATTACCATCAGCTGAACGACCAGCGCGTCTTGTCCCTTATTGTCATAATAAAAACACCAGTGGAATCACAAGAGCCTTATAAAGAGTCGAATAAACGTACAATATATGAATCTGAAATGTGAAATCACATTGGTAGAAATTGAAGTTGGTGCCAAGTTATACATAAAAATTATGACGCTCAATATTTGTATCATATACCCAATGTAACGTGAATACGAAACGTATTGGTCTCAATTCATCTTTAAATTTATTTTAACTTTTAATTGATAATTTTGAGTGTTTTTATTATTATTGTTTAAAAGTTATTTCATTATCAGCCGGAAAACGTCCACTGCTGGACAAAGGCCTCCCCTCAAAATTTCCACGACGATCGGTCGAACGTATTCGGGCGATCTTGACCAGATCGTCGGTCCATCTTGTGGGGGGCTTGCCAACACTGCGTTGCGTACACACACTGGTTGAAAATCTTCGTCTTCAGACACTGCGGTATTTGGGACGAGAAGATTTTACGGAGCTTGCCGAACGCTGCCCATCCGAGTTGGATTCGACGAGTGACCTCCTTCTCAATTTGACAATTTGACCTGCCTAACTGGATTGTTTGTCCGAGGTAGACGTACTCGTCAACAATTTCGAGAGAACAGTTCCCAATTGTTATGGGAGTAGGTGCGACATGGACATTGGGCATGATCTTCGTCTTGTCCATGCTCATTTTGAGACCTACTCCTTGGGAAGCTGTATTGAGGCCATCGAGCATATGGCTTAAGTCTTCTATTGTAGTTATTTATCATCCAAATATTCAATCTCATAATGCTTGGACAGTAACAGTTGTATCTAATCGAGTTGGTGATCACCAATACTATCGTGTGCATAGCAATGTATGTCTGAGGCGTCCAACATATCATTGATATGCAGATAAAACAGTGTGGGAGATAGCACACAGTCTTGGGGAATACCAGCGTACGCGGGCTTCGGGTTCGAGCAATAATAACCATCGACAACAACAGTATGTTGCGCTCACTGAGGAAACTGGAGATCCACTTGCATATACTCTCGGGTAGCCCATATGATGGAAGGTTTGAGAGAAGCGCCTTGTGCCATACACGATCGAAAGCCTTCGTTATGGCTAGAGCCATCGTCCAGACTAGGATTTTATTTCTTTATGAACAAGTATAAACCATAATGGTTTGAAACGGGATGTCTCTATTCGATCGATGTCAAAAGTAGTATATTAGAAAATTTTATCTTGTGTAATAATACAAATTAAATTTATAAACAGAATTTATGAACGATGCGGAACTCGAAACCGCGAACTCTCGCGTTCCGCGCGAGTGCTCTTCCACTGAGCCAACCGTTCGAGTGAAGTATCGTTGATACATCTTGTATATGTCTTGTGTTGTGGTTTCATCTACAGGATCTACTTTACAGTTGATAGCCTTCTCAACACCATAATTCAGCATAAAACTTACTAACTCTCTCAGCCGAGTAGTAGGCATAACAAGTTTACTTTTGTACGTGGTTTTAAAATTATGATTGTAACAGTTTCTAGCAGATTCCTCAATGTGCAAAATATAGAACATTCTCTATAACAATCAAAATGTTTATTGATTTCTTTAGGACCTAGGTTACATACAGCGCGAACAACACTATTCTGCAGCACAAAGATGGTATTAACATTAGACATTTGATGAGGCCCAGTGGCCACCCCGCTCTTGATACCGACTTGAGGACGCGCGGTGTTTGTAAGAGTAAGGGTATACGGTGCCGAATATCGTTCACGAGGTTGTGACTGCACCCAATTAGCCCTAGACATAAACTTATAATGCCTACTACTCGGCTAAGTCGAGTTAATAAGTCTTTTGTGGGGCGATGTATATGCTATTACAACAAGATCCCAGAAAATGTTCAAAACAAAAGTATTACGATATTTATAAGAATTGTTAAAAAACGTGTGTGTGGTAAATAAAAAAAGCCCGCTGAGTTTGTTGCGCCCGTTCTTCTGCATGGGTCGTAGTTTTTGACTTGCAATAAGTGATGTCACATCCTATTTTGAATAAAAATATTTGAATTTGAACACTCTCACGTTATCGCTTTGCGTTACGTTGTCGTAGTAACTGGTATAGAAAATTTTATTTACTTCGAGTATTGAACCCTTAACAGCAAGAAGTTTTTATTAGTAACTGTATTTTTGGCCAGAATAGTTACAATACCTAATGACGTTCTACGTCAATTACAATACCACATTGAAATTATGTTACGGTTCATGTCACTCACTCTAAACAGACTTTGAGCAAACTCCGCGTACCTACTCCCGTAATCGAGCCGGCATCCTGTGCAAAGGAGCCTCCCACTGGTAGTGAATAACAATATTCATTAACAATAAATTTAGAAACATTAATCCTAACTATCTTTATTATTCAAATAATCTTTCACATTTTAATGGGCCTTAAATATATTTTTTTTTTTTACAATACATTAATTTTTTTAATTGGTACTATTTCATTATCATTTTTGAGTTAGAAAATATAACACATTCCACTTAAAAAGATTAAGCAATTTTACGGAGCCTACTACTAGATGGAATTGCGAGCTTATGTTTGTTTCGAGTATTGACATTATGTACATCACTATTTTTAAATTTCTCTCCTGCTCTTGCCAGCTCGATGACGCTTACCATGTCCAAGTCGAACACGCTGCACGTATGTGTAGTGTAGCCAAACTCAGTTCCATCAGAACCCAACCGGGTCTACTCTCCCTATTCCACAGTTATATCAAACAATACGACTTGCAAAATAAATACAAAATAGTTTCTCAACTAGCGCTGCACTTCAAAAGGTCTTGTCTTGGCGAAGCTTTTAATAAAGCACGATATTAAAGTGAAGTTTGTCAGCGACAAGATAAATAGTAAGGTAGCTATCTGCCGCTAATACAGTGCTCGCCTCAGCACCCTATGGGGGTGGCCCCCCCTCTAACCCCCCAGGGTCGGACACTAATGGCTGCATTGTTTGAACACAATTTGGAAGGGAACACCAAGGGCAGTTTTTGTAAATCTATAGTAATAATAATCTAAGTCAATATTGATACGGATCTCACAATATTTGTCTTTGTTATATTGTTAGATTTCGATTTCATAATATTACTAACTGACTCGGCAAACGTTGTTTTCCATATAAATCTTAAGATATATATATCGTGATGTTTGTTTCCAGTGAACTCCTAAAATAATAAACGGATTTTAATAGGGATTACTTCATAGAGTAAAGTTTAGTCCAACTTGAGAGATAGGATAGCTTTTATTTCGATTTGGGACCCCTAATTCTTTTTGTTTCCCATATGACAGCTCTGCTGTGAAACCATTTCATGTTAACAAAAGGGGCCATATCTTACAAAATAATTCTTGATGTTTTGAAATATTATTGACAAATTCATAAAAATCGTTTTTTTTTCAATCAACCCGAACAGGTCCTCTGAGCACTACGCTATCTATTAGATTATTTTATATTTCACAAAATACAGGGTGGACCAAAAGTCCGTTTACATTTGAATCGGTTGCCACGTCTAGCAACGGCAGCGGAGGGGGGTGGAAGGGTTACGCATTGCAAGAACGGCCAATGGGAATTTAGTACCATGGCGTCGTTTAGCGGTAGTCAACGTGCATTTTGTGTACGCGAGTACTATCGAAACAACGATTCTGCGACCTTAGCTCAACGAAAGTTTTGCAATCATTACAAGATACGACACAAAAATCAAGCTCCATCAGGTGTGTTAATTAAAAAATGGTTGCTCAAGTTTGAGAAGACGGGTTCTACAATGGATTTACGTCGATCTGGCCGGCCTAGAACGTCGAGGGACCCCGAAAACGTGGAGCGAGTATAATCGTCTGTTCGTGACCAACCTGGACTATCAACTCGAAAGCGGTCTGCTGTCCTTAACGTGCCAAGATAATGATGTATTAAACCGCATTTTCAAGAAAGATTTAAGTCTACATTCCTATAAAATCCAAATGGTGCAGGAATTAAGGCCTCAGGACCATGCCACTAGGTTGCAGTTTGCGAACGAAATGGTAGAGCGATTCACCAGTTCTACAAACATTTTTTTCTCAAGAAGTCACACTTCCACCTAAATGGGCATGTTAATAGACAAAATTGTCGTTATTGGAGTGACACTATGTCATGGTGATCAAAAACCCCTGCATTCCAGCCAACCAACCCAGTAACTCTTGACGAATTAAAGGATCGTATTCGCACAGTCATCCAAAACATCTCAACAGAAACATGTAAAGCTGTCATCGAAAATTTCCGCTCTAGATTGCAGCAATGCCAGAATAATGAAGGATTGCATATGGATGATGTGATTTTTAAGAAATAAATTCCCCTTTTGTTTAATATAGAAAACAATAAACAATTTTGATCTACTGTAATTAGTTTTTTTAATCATCATTCCAATTATAAACGGACTTTTGGTCCACCCTGTACGTCTTATAAATATTACTTGTTCTATTATTTTACTTGTTTAATAAATCGATGCCTGTTCACACTAGTGATTACTTTTTGAGAGTATGTTGTATAAATTAACTATTTTAATGGCGATAATAATTTGTAATAAACTCCATTAACAATTAAGTAAGCTTGTACTTTTTAATTAACATTATTGCAGTGCAAAATTAAACAAATATATTTATAAATAGGAAAATTATAAATATATTTTTTTATTTGTGCATTAGCCTTTGTTGTAGAATTATTGTCTCTTTGAAATATATTCCCCTGGCACATTCCCTATTTGGGGTCGGCCCTCCTGATACAAGATCGCCACTGTCCGCGAGCTTGGGTCATTTCTGGCGTTAGGCCTAGCATCGTCATGTCTTTGTTAACAGTTCTAGCCAGGTAGTTGGTGGGTGGCCTCTGCCTCTCTTTGCCTCATCCATATCCATGACTCGTCTCGTCATATGGTTTTCGTCCCTACGCATTACATGACCATACCAGCGTAATCGGCCTTCCTGCATTTTATGATGTATAGGTGTAATTTTAAAGGTGCCTCGGATATACTCATTACGAATTTAGTCTGACCGTGTAACACTCCCAGACCAACGCAACATTTTCATTTCAGTGACATGCATTTTTTGTTCGTCACACTTTCTCATTCCCCAGCATTCGGATCCATAGAGCAAAGTTGGTCTCACTGCTCGTTTGTACACGGTGCCCTTAGTTTTAATTGGCATTTTTGCGTCACATAGAACACCGGTAAGAGATCTCCACTTCAGCCATCCTGTTTTGATTCTATTTTGAATATCACTTTCGATATTGGCTTTAGTGTTAATAGTGGACCCGAGATATTTGAATTCGTCTACCTTATTGAAGGGGTTGCCCTCGATTGTGGGTGGTGGCTGGGTATATGTGTCGCTTTCAGAGAAATTGCAGTGCATATATTCAGTTTTCTGTCGGCTCACTCTTAGACTTTTTCCCTCCAATGCTACCAGCCATGCTTCGAGGCTTCTTTAAAGTTCCGGCAGTGATTCCTCTACTAGGACTACATCATCCGCATATAAAAGTGTCCACGGGGCCGGTTTTTGAAGATCTTTGGTGATGTAGTCCATGACGATGTTAAATAGCAGGGGACTCAGTGTAGATCCTTGATGAATGCCGACTTTCACTTCGAAACTGTTACTCGTGCCAGCAGGTGAAACAACTCGGGTGGTCACGTTTTTATACATGTCTTGAATGATACTTATGTACTGTTCCGGTACTTTTTGAGCCCTGAGTGCTTGCCAAATGAGCTGACGAGGTATTCGGTCAAAAGCTTTTTCCAGATCTATAAAGACCATATGCAGATCCTTTTTAAGGGCTTTGAACTTGTCCATTAGTATCCTCAAGGTATGTATTGCATCAATAGTGCCCACTCCCGCAGTAAAGCCGCACTGATTTGGTGAAATTGTTGTGAGTTTATACAGTCTCTTGACCATAACTCTTTCCCAGATCTTAAGGGTATGTGAGGTCAACTTATCGCTCTGTAATTTCCACACTCTGCTATGTTTCCCTTCTTCTTGTAGAATGGTATCATGTTGCTCAGTCTCCACATGTCTGGCATAGTTCCTTTAGATAAAATTAGGTTGAATAGTTTTGTTAGCCATTTTACACTATAGGCTTTTTTCCATAGCTCTGCAGGTATTTCATCAGTGCCTGTGGCTTTGCCATTTTTCATTGAAATAATAGCGGCTGTAACTTCGGTAGGTGCAATGGCTTCTATAGGGCTAGAAATTGGAGAAAGAAGTGATATTTGATAATGTGGAAATTCTTCAGTTAGTAGTTTTTGAAAATATTCCTGCCACCTGTTATTTATGTCTTTGTCTGTAGTTAATAATTTTCCTGAAGTGTCATTAATGTATATGTTTCGTTTTAAAATCTTGTGATTCTTTAAAACGTTGTTTGGCTATTTTGAAAATTTATTCATCGGTTTCAGCATTTAGCAGTCGAGATATCAGCGCGTTCTCTGATGATGCTTTTGCAATGGCTACAGCTCGTTTTGCAGCTCTTTTTGCAATCATATACTGGGTTTTATCCAAATCCGCTTTTGATTCTTGCCACTTTTTAAAACTGGATTTCTTTTCAGCGAGCGCTTGCTTAACTTCACTAGACCACCAACTAGCATCCTTATCGGTTTTTAGCTTACTACCTTTCGATATCCCTAGTGTCTTCTTGGCAATTGATAAAATGCGGGCGTGTAAATCATTCCATGGTGAGTTGGCGTCTTTTGTGTCACAGTAATCTATAGAGTCTGCGAGATACTCTTCTACTTGTTTCATGGCTATGGCCTCTTCTGCTTTATTAAAATTATACCATTTGATTCTTGGGAGTGATTTAATTTTGCGGTTTTTATTCCAATTCGGTAATGCTAGACAGGCTACAAGAAAACGATGCTGAGTGGTTAAAGGCTCCCCTGGGATAACTTTGCAGTCTCGAAAGAGACTACGCATAGCCGCATGGCAAAGGAAAAAGTCAATCTGTGAGGAGTCCCTTCCGCTTTTGTACGTGATTAGGTGTTCATTCTTTTTCTGAAAAAAAGTATTGACTATGGACATATCAAAGTTTGATGCTAGTTTCAAGATGTCTTTTCCTTGATTGTTGAGAATGCCATATCCGAAGTTTCCATGGGCATTGCAGTCCCTTGCAGCTTTCTTGCCTATATGTCCATTTAGATCTCCTGCAATGATTTTCCTCTCCGTATTTGGTATAATTTGGAGTCCCTCTTGTAGTTCTTCCCAAAAAGCTTCTTTTTCTTCCTTACGGCAGCCTGTCTGCGGTTCATAAGTAGAAATAATGTTAAGGCAGGGCTGATTGTCGAGTTTGACGTACATGATCCTATCACTTATTCAGTCTACCTTAATAACTCTTTGTTTTAGATTTTAGTCCAATATTCCTAGATTTCGAGCCTTTCCATTTTAGTTCTTGAATACAGAATATGTTTATATTGCGTCTATGTAAGGTCTGTGCCAATTCTTGGCTACGCCCAGTCAGTGAACCGATGTTCCAAATCGCTATGCGCATGTTGGTAGCGCTGTGTCCGAAGTCGTCGCTTAGGGGGAACGCCCTAGTATGTATAGCATTCTTCGTATGGAAACTCTGACCGTCGCTTCGGGGGGACGCCCTAGTATGTATCTCTTTCCTTTTATGTTGTACTTTCATTTTTGTATCAGGAGATTGTGTTTTGGCTATGTGTTTTACGGCCGGTTGCCACCTGACGCCAAGACTGTCACCTATACTCCAGGTGCGAGTGCCGCCGTTGACCCGCTAGTTGTTCATCCGTCGCCAACTCTTCTGCATGCCCCAGTCTAGACATCCAGCACTGCCCACGACCTCTACTCCGAATACGTCGGAAAAGCCCGGGGCAGGGGTTTGTTGACAGAGTGTCCTTCTCCGGCCTTGTGGTCTGCGGGAGGTATTTTATTTCCCTCCTACCCTATGAAGGTCTGACCCTCCATCGAGCATTCACCTATCCGCCACCTGGGGACGCGTCCTCTAGGGAATTAGGCTACCCCGAGGTGACTTGATGAATGCTTTTTGTAAATAGCTGCTGTATCATATTAATCAACTGTTGATTATCTAAACGACAGGGCTGCCAGACTCTAATCATGATTGTCTTTCGCGATTTCTCACAGGTTCTGGAGTTACCTAGTAAATAGGCAACATTGCATAAAAAATTATGGTTTTTCTAGCTCTACATCCCCTGCCCTGCCCATCCCCAGACTCCTGCTTTTCCTAATTTATGTAAATGACATGCTAGACTTATTTAGCGATGACGTTGACATAATTGGCTATGCTGATGATACAGCTCTGATCCTTCAAGACTCAAAAACTTAATCAACTGCTGATTATCTAAACGATAAGGCAGCCAGACTGTTATCATGAGTTTCTTTCGCAATTTCTCGCAGGTTCTCGAGTTACCTAGTAAATAGGCAACATTGTATTAACATTGATGGTTTCTCAGCTCTACATCTATTGTTATATTCGTTGTACCCCAAGGAAGCGTTTTTGGACCCCTGCTCTTCCTTATTTATGTAAATGACATGCTAGACTTATTTAGCGATGATGTTGACATAATTGGCTATGCTTATGATACAGCTCTGATCCTTCAAGACTCAACAACTCAATCAACTGTTGATTATATAAACGATAAGGCAGACAGACTGTTACCATGAGTGTCTTCCGCAATTTCTCGCAGGCTCTCGAGTTACCTAGTAAATAGGCAAAATTGTATAAAATTTAATGGTGTCTCTTGTAAAATTCGGTGTACCCAAAGGAAGCGTTCTTGGACCCCTGCGCTTTCTAATTTATGTAAATGACATGCTATACTTATTTAGGGCCAGCGACGACGTTGACATAATTGGCTATGCCGCTGATACAGCTCTCATTTCAGAATATTTATTAACTCAAAAAGAATACAAATTGACTTACTGAGATACTTAAACTAACATGATACAGAGATAGTGTATAGGTACTATACATATTTTTAAATGTCCAAATATTGAAAGTTACAATAACAACCTATTTGCAATAAATATTAATTACGTACTTACATTAATAACAAAATAGGTGGGTAACGTACAAAATAAATGAGTTCATTTGTTTACCTAAAGTAATGAATGAAATACCTACATTATCTTATTATTTGTTATAATGACAGCTATGAGGGTGTTTGTTTATTAAGGTCTCTTATATTCATAGATAATGGTTACTTATCCTTACAAATATTATAAAAGTAAGTGTAAGTTTGCTTGTTACGCTTTCACGCCACTAAAGCGATTTTCATGAAATTTAGTACAGAGATAGACAAGAGCTTGGGAAAGGAAATGGACTACCTTTATTGGCTTGGCGGGGTTGAAATAGGAAGTGGAAATTTGTATGAAAGTTCGTCATTATTGGAGATAACACTATGAAACTTTGTATTTATTCACTTGATAAGAAATAAATAAATATTTGTTCTAGCATTTTTTTAATTTAGACCTGTGTAGGGCGAAAAATGGGGATGAAAGTTCTATGGTTGGTACCATATAAAAATGTATTAACCGCAGCAGCTTGTAGTGTATTATTTATAAAGTGAGTATATAAAAAATACTGCCAAAGTAAGCATTGCACGCCCACAAAGTTGCGGGTAAAAACAAGTATTATAAATATTTATGAAAGGAGTACTTTCCTTCTATGAAATATTTTCAGGACTCGTTAAAACTTTGATTTGAAGCTCACTCATGAACTTGTGTTGTAACTTAATAACTTAATTGTATTTGTATGTTCACTTGGTTTCCGCGATACAGGCATTCCTAGTGAAGAAAGCGCTGCTCATTTGTTTATCTATGTATTCATTTTGTCAGTAAATTTCATTTCAATTACTTATATGCAACATTAAACATTTGGTTGGTTGAGGGCAGCACGGGACCGATCGTCATGGTGACCTTTTTCCAGCAGTGGACGTCTTCCGGCTGAAATGATGATGAGATGCAACATTATATCAACGATATTATTTATAAAAAAAAGAGTGGATAAAAAAATATTTGGAGAGTTTCTTGCTTTCATTTTTCCTTCTCCGAGTGCCAGTGCGGTTATTGAATCGGGGATAGTCATTGAATTGATAAAAATAACTTATCGTTAATACTTTGAAAGTAAATAATTGCTTAAATCATATTGAATGGCATGAAAAGGCATAAAAGGCATTTATTTTCTCAAAATCGATTTCTTTAGAATTATTTTTGATGTCATTTCTAATATACTAGATACTACCACCGATTTGGAAACAAATGGCGCTCTGAGAGACAAGAAGCGGCGCAAGAAACTCTCCCAGCATTCTTTTTTTTGCGCTATTTTCAATAAAAATATACAATACTGTACAGTCATTTCTATCGCTATAAAATAATCATAATCTAGTCCCTGGCTGTCCGGTCACTTAGATATTCAGCTGTGAAGTATTGGGACTTACGACACTTTTTAATAAAACATTTAAATTTATTTATAGATAATGCCTGAACAGTGGCTGGGACTTTATTATAAAAGTGTATACCTTTAACCCTAAAGCTATTATGTATAATATTAAGCCTACTAGAATAAGTTATAAGCAATCCCTTATTTCTAGTGTTATAATAATGAAAATCACTATTAAGAGCAAAAAGGTGACGATTTTTGTGAACGTATATTAAATTTTCGTAAATGTACTGACAATGAACAGTCATAATATTTATTTCTTTAAATTTTTCTTTGAGAGACTGTCTATAACCAAGCTGATATCACGAACAGCTCTCTTTTGCAGAGCAAATATTATATCAATGTCAGCAGCATGACCCCACACTAAAATACCGTACGTCATGATGCTGTGAAAATAACTGAAGTACACTAATCTAGCGGTCGCAACATTCGGGTACTCTCTAATCGAAATTCTTGCAGCTTCTTCTCAGCTGAGTCGCGACAGTGAAGCCGTAGTTAATTAAGCTTTTAAGCCTGACGACTCAAATGATTAATTTGATTTAATTGAATATATAAATTTTGAATGCGGATTCTAATTATTAACTATCCAATCAAATAAATCACACGATAAGTTATTCAATAAAGTTATTTTAGTCGGACAAGTAAATCTGTATCAATAATAATGGGCTGCACGTAATTGAAGGTTCCTCAACATACTCCATCTATATAAAGGGTCGGATTCACTCACATCCCCGTGCAGGCACACTGACTGGGTATCCTGAAAGAGTGACCCGGAATCCGGATGAATGACATTCAGCGATTAGAAACGCTTCGACGCGCGCTACGTTAAGGTTCTGCCACATTATACTCAGCCTTCATATAACTTCGATAGTATTAATATGGTATAATATGCGAATATGTGCAAATGTAAAGTGGTAATATATTTGTCACCTTATATATAAAATTCTCGTGTCGCCGTATTTGTTACCAAACTCCTCCGAAACGGCTAAACCGATTTGTACGAAATGAGGTTTGAGAATCTGTCAACATTTATTTTTCATACACCTAAATGATAGCCCTAAATGATAGAAGCCCTAAATATATTTGTCATTTTTATTTTATTATGACTAAGCATTAAATAATAAATATGACTTCAAATTTTCACCCGCAGTTTTTATATTATTTTGTTCCGTCCACAGATACGCAATATGGTTGCAAGATGGCAATCGAAATCTAATATAGTAATTATTATAGTACGATAAATTTTATGTACGATATATTTGGTAGGTCTGAGAAACGGCCGTCATCTATTTTTTATACCCCAAAAATTTTAACTATTGATTTTTTTTATTACTTTAATTGGCAATACAAAGTCTGCCGGGTCAGCTAGTATTTCATATTTACTGTTGTATATCTATGCAGCAGTATGTGTCACCACCTTATAATCTAATTCACAACATAGAACAAGTAGAGAAATAGTAATGGGTTATCGAATTCAGTAGCGCAGTGCTGTTCGATATCTTAATTAAATATCCAATCTATATTAGGCTTTATCAATCTCTCCGAGTATTGAACTAGGAATAAGATTCACATCTCCAGTCATTAAGTAAACTACTTAATATGAAGTTTATTTCTCTCTGAGCTTGTTTTTGTATATATCATTAGTTTTTTTATACAATAAAGTCTGTTAGTTTACAATAAGTTCTTCCAACATTATTTATAATTTCAAGAATATCGTGTATAAGTCACTTGCGATATTAAACTTTCGTGCTGTTTCCGACTTTGATGTGATTCGACTTTGTTAGAAAGGAATAAGTGAGATAAAGTTCTACCTTTATCCTTTTTTACAGTTGTAGGTACTAATGCAGCCCTTCGAGCATGAGGTGAAGAAGCAGCTGATTGAGAAGGAACCAGGCAGGCGTTGCTTCTTTCAGATTAGAATTCATCCTCTGTCAACTCGGGAATATTATTATACCACCTCTTATATAACTAGGTAACACTGAAAATGAAAAACGTTTTAATGTAAAAAGTTGCCAACACTTTTATTGTTTTTCGAAGTAATCTCCGTTCCTCTCTACACATCGTCGCATTCGATGGAACCACTGAGAAAAGCAGTGGGCCCATTCTTCCTTAGCGGTCTCTTCCATGGTATTTTCGTACGCTTTCACCGCATCTTCAGGGCGCGTAAAGCGAATACCTCGAATTTTATCTTTAGTTCTTGGGAATAAATAAAAGTCGCGGGGTGCCAGGTCAGGACTGCATGGCGGATGACTCATTATCTCGACACCTGCCATAGTCAAATATTCAACAGTCAGTGAAGGAGGATCCTGCTTCGAGGGCGCTGCTGTCGATTTTTTCCAAGACAACAGGTACACAACGATTGACATTCCAGTCTGCAGTAACTGTCCTTCCATCTTCTAACACAACTGTCGCGAAATGACCTTTCCGACCAAAGAATGAGGCAATCAGTTGGCCGATCCTCGAAAGGAAACACCAAAGGGGCTGATTGTCTTTTGGATTCGGGTTCGCAATATAGTTAGCAATATATCATGCTTTCATCACCTGTGATGATGTCAAATTACAGCATTTGAGTCACCGCCGTTGAACTTATCAAACATTTGGCGACACCAGTCCATGCGAAGGTGTTTCTGGTCGTCGGTTAAAGTATGGGGAATCCATCTGGTACAAAGCTTCCTGACGCCTAAATGTTCATGTAATATTTTTTTAACTTAATTCATACCAATGCCCAGGCTGGCCCGTATCTGCTGATAGGTCTCTTGGTCTCTTTCTTATCTTCCTCTATCATGCGTCGGACAGCACTGATGCTATCTTCAGTAGTCGCTGTTAAAGGACGTACGTACCTCACACGGATCATCATTGAGATTGCTATGTCCACGCTTATACTCGTTTATTTTCACGTGTAACAAGAGTTTTAGATTTGCCACCAATTCACAAAAACAAATGACAAATGAATGCACTATACTACGTTAGGTTACCAAAGAGTTCTAAAATTTAAATTCAAAAAAAGTTTTCATGACCAATGTTTCTAACTGGCCAGTTCGTACACGTAAAACACAGCAGGCTATAATTTATCCCAGTTTCCTCCAAATCTAAGTCGGGAATTTCGCTAATATTAAATAGATTGGGCAGGCGGTGCCGGTTTCTTCTGCGTTCTAAACGTTCTTCACGTACAGCAGCCTCGATTATAAGAATTCTCAAAAATATTTCAAGCAAATTTGCAAAAAAATCCCCGCGAATGAAAATCAAAAAAACATCTTTGGTTTCGTCAAATTGAGGAAAAATTTGGAACAATCAGCTGTCATATTCAAACTTTTGTTCGCAACGTAAATGAATTAGAGTAGGTTTAGAAAATTGAAATGTGAAACAATGTTCGCTCAGGACGCAACTTCGGAATAAATGGAGAGTTCGCGAGCATGAAGCTTGAACCAGACATCGCTGCCCTGCTCTGCCCCAAGACTACACTATACAATAGATAAAACAGTGAAACTCATTCGAATAACAAAAAGCCGATGTGTATATTATGACGAATATGTTGAACATGTTTAAACAATACTTATTTAATATTCTTACTATGTGTAAGTCTTGAAATATTTAAAAAAAATTTAGGATGTATTTAAGTTCTTTAAACAATATATTATACATATAACATATGTAAGCTTTGTACAGTGTATGTTGTGTACATAGCCTAATGTACGAGTATGTGTACGCCGCCTAACAAGTATGACGTTACACATGAAGAATGACATTGACAGGAGCACACTGGAGAGAGAGAATTTAAGCCTGCATGTGGAGCGGTATTTTTACATTGCATTGTGGTATTTTTATTTTTAGTGATTTGTCTACCGTATACTTTAAAGAACGTAGGAGAACCAAAGTAACCGACATAGTCCAAACGATTGCGAAACTGAAGTGGCAGTGGGCAGGGCACATATTTCGACGGACAGATGGCCGTTGGGACAGTAAAGTCCTCGAATGGTCACCACGTACCGGAAGACGCAGTGTTGGCAGGTAGACAAAGATGGACCGACGATCTGGTCAAGATCGCCGGAATACGTTTACAGCACTCGGTTACAGTTTCACCAGTGAACGACACTTAAAGGTTCAGATGATTAATATCACGCCATTTACCTAGAAAGTAAGGTAGATATACTTCTGGAGGTCTACTCGCAAAATCGACAACGATACATTCGGAACGATACGATAATATATCGCAACTACCCTACTCTAACAAATGTTCGAATTCCTTATCGTTTATCGTTACCATAGACTAATATTTTGATTTTTTTACGATGTTAGTGTGAATGAAATATGTGCAAACCTAAACATTATCTGTGCTACGTCGCTGTTAAGTGTCAAAAGTCAAAACATAGTTTACGCGCTAAGGACCATGCCAGACTCTGCACCGCCAATTTGGTATCATTAACACATAACGTAAATGTTAAAAAAAAATGTAAAGAATATAATACAACCATTTAAAATTGAATAAATAATACAAAACTCGTGGATAATAAAATGTAAAAAAAGTAACTCAACCCTTCTCGTCGACTTCCTATTTCTCAGGCGGCCATTTGCATTATTTCTACGCATAAACGATCAACAAAATGACTTACATGACTTAGTAGTAAAAAAATCCCGTTGAATAGTAAATCACATATAATTATTTCAATAATATTTGTTAAGTATGTATATTGTATGGCAAATATATCTATACAACTTGAAACGATATTAGCATCGACAGCTTAGAAGGTGTCGTTGAGATTATCGTAAAAGTGACGTTTGATTATTTGTGAAATTCGAATATTCGTCTCTGACATTTTCAACTAAGAGTAGGGTTAGGACCGATAATATCGAATAATGTTTCGTTCGTTCAATCATCGTTTCGACATTGAATACGATGTAACTAAGAGTAGGATTCGACACGACTAATGCCACGATTTATCGAATATCGATTTTAGGAGTAGGCCCCCTGGTAAATATCGAAGATACAAATAAAGTTGACTCTCTTTTATTTCTCATTTTTGGCAGTCTGTTAAATCATAGAAAGATTTGCTGACACAGTTAATGTCAGCCATCTCTTTCCGTTCCGGGAAAATTTGATCGCGCCTGGAATGCCTTAGATCGGAGTCATTTTGGCGCTCGCGCAGCGTTCTGCCAATGCGTATTATTTTACGTGTATTAATAGATTGCTTATAATTAGAATGATTTGAGTGAATGTATCTGAAAGCTATTGAACAAGCTATAAGACCATGCAAAATAAACCATCTCATAAACAAAATAAGGATCAGAAATTCGGTTTGGTGTATCTGAAAATTCTAGTGCTCTGGGCACTGCCGATTTCGGAAGCTTAAGGCGAAGGGTAATCAGAAAACACGCAAACATGGTGTTTTTAGACAAGTTTTGTGGTGAAAGTATAGCATTTCGAGCTATGAACACTACTTAATCCTGTTACACATATCCTTAAGTCTTATTTGTAGGTTGCTAATGCTTGCTGTGGGTTATAGTTAACACTGCCGAGCCTTTTTGAACTACTACTTTTCTTTGAAGTTAAACAAGTTTTTTGGCATGGCGTGACGCATTTTTTTGGTACTTTTCTCAGAAAAGTTATTCTTATAGCTTGTACTTTTTTGTGTAGATTAATTTATTCAGATTAGTAGTGAGTAACGAGGATTGTAAGCATGTAAACTGTTGTCCACGCAAGAATTTTGAAAATATTGGCTTTGTTACATAGAGGGCTGGCCGCCAGCCGTGAACACAATCGCTCAAGGTCACTGGCGTTTAGTGTCGCCTTAAGCCGCACGATAAGAAAAAATATTTTTTTAAAAGGGACATAAATAAGATTATTGTAAAAGGCAAGATTGGACAACGTGTCAAAACAACAACAATTATAATAAGTACGTTAGGAAAATTGCGGAGAAGATAATCCGACGACAAGCTGTGCGTTAACAGTGAACTCGGTCGCGTCTCAGTAATTATTATGTCTTGTGTTTACTGAATCATGTACCGACAATTATGGTGACATTTCAACTGTATTACAAATATTATTGTATTTTGTGTTGTTTACAAAATGAGGTTTATACATTTAGCGAAGAGAATTTATGGTAAGACAAATTTGTCTAAGGGAAAAAGCTTTCTAAGCAGTAAATAACTTATACTTAAAAGGCTGCATTTATTTTTATATTATACTAGCTGACCTGACAGACGCTGCTCTCTCAATAGAAAAAAAATTGAATCGAATGTAAGTATTCGGGAATAATGTCGTCTAAAGCCATCAGAAATGTGTAATAACGTATTTCTGAATGATTTTACAATATGTAGTAAAAAAGGTTTTATATCGTATTTGTATAAACAGCCTATTACGCCTTTATAACTGCCAATTTTTTAACGTTTTAAAATGGATATAGTATGTTATCCTTAAAAGATAGACATATGCCATTATGTGGACTTTTCTATAGACCTATATAAGATACAATTCCACCATACATTATTTTATTTTATTTCAAAGGGTATAAATATAGACAGCGCTGTCGTTGAAAGATCCCAGACGGTTTATTTCCGACAACTCCAAGAAATATCGTTTATGTATAGGAAAATGTAAAACAATAATTAAATTATATACTTAAACCTTCTTCGAGAACCACGCTATCCATTGGTGGAAACATCATGAAAATCGGTGCAGTAGTTTTTGAGTTTATCGCGAACAAACAGACGGACAGACGCGGCGGAGGACTTTGTTTTATGATTAGTAGTGATGTATTCTATAACATTGTTTAAATATTCTTGGTGGTTCTTCAAAATAATGTATGTACAGACAGAGTCTACCGTAGATTTATATCCTGTATATAAATAAAAAAAAAAGTATATATGTTCGTTAGTCTCACAAACTCGAGAACGGCGTAACGATTTGGTTTATTTTGGTCCTGAATTATTTGTGGAAGTCCAGGGAAGGTTTAAAAGGTGAATAAATATGAAAATTCAATTCGGAAAAAAATAAATATAAACAAAAATTCTGTTTTTCCTTTGATGAGTCCCCCGTCGTTCAGAAATCAGATTGAAAGAATAATTTAAAAAAAAATAACTAATTAGATTTTATGTATCTTTCTTTCTAAATGATACTAAGCACTTTTTGGCCATCATTCAGAAATATAACAGCTGTTTCCAGATGATATCTACTTTGCATACCCGTAAATGATTAACCTAGATAATTATAAAATAGCTATATAACCTAAATATAGTCTGAGAATCGGTCGTTATACCCCAAAAATTTTAATAATTAATTCTCTTATTACTTTATATGGCAATACAACGTTTGCTGGGTCAACTAGTAGTAAATATAAATGATAACTGCCTGGTAAGACGTCATCACATTATGTCATTAGTGTTGTTATTGAAGCGAGTTTCTGAAAATGTAATGCTAATGAAAATATATTTCAATAACTAGTTGACCCAGCAAACGTTGTATTGCCGATATTAAAATCGCGATACAAAAGTAACTGTTCATCGTAGATGGGTGAAAATTTGAAGTTGTATGTATTTCATCAATCATTCAATTAAACAAAATAAAAAAAAAAAACAAAAAAAAAATCGTGTGGACCACCCTTAACATTTAGGGGAATGAAAAACAGATGTTGTCCGATTCTCAGACCTATCCAATATGCACTCAAAGTTTCATGAGAATCGGTCAAGCCGTTTCGAAGGAGTTTAACTACAAACATCGCGACATGAGAATTTTATATATTAGATATATAAAAAAATGTATTAAGAAACACAAACTAAGTGTATTTGTAAGTTTCGGGTCATAGAAGTATTTATCTGAAAGTTAATTAAATAATCGAAAAATATTTGCAATAAAACTATCAATATAGGTACATATACTTCTTATAATTATATTCTTACTTATATAATATTTACAACACATATCTGTCATGTTGCACTAAACAGTTATTGCACAAGTAATGTTACAATATTGCCCGAATTTATTTAAAATTTTAATCGTTTACCTCTACATACGAGGGGAGGTCAAAAAGTTCGCGGAATGACTGGGAAAAAAGATGAAATGATACATTATGTTATTTTTCCTTTTCAATATATTCCCCCTTAACACGAATACATTTTTGGGATCTGGCATATAACTTATTAATACCGTCGAAAAAATAGGTTTTGTCTTGGGCGTCAAAATACGCCGAAATCGCCGACTTGACTTCATCATCGTCTCTAAATTTTTTTCCACGCAGCTCTTTCTTCATCTTTGGGAATAAATAAAAATCGCTAGGGGCCAGGTCTGGACTGTAGGGTGGATGGCGTAGTTGTTCAAAACCGCATCGATGAATGGCAGCCGTCGCAACATGACTCGTGTGAACGGGCGCGTTGTCGTGCAAAAGGAGTACACCTTTTGTCAGTTTTCCTCTTCTTTTTTCTTTAATAGCTTCTTTTAATCGGTCCAATAGGGAAGCGTAGTACTCTCCCGTTATAGAAACACCACGTTCTTTATAATCGATCAAAAGAATACCTTCAGTATCCCAAAAAATAGTCGCCATGATCTTTCCGGCCGATTGCGACACTTTAAATTTTTTTGGGGGTGGTGTGCCTTTTTTGTGCCACTGCATCGACTCCTGCTTTGACTCAGGCTCATAGTGGTGAACCCAAGTTTCATCACCGGTTACAATTCGGGCCATAATTTCTTCCCTAACTTCTCCACAGCGGTCCAAATACTCGCGGGAACAGTTGACGCGCTCACGTTTTTGCAGCGGCGTGAGCATTCTCGGGACCCACCTTGAACACACTTTACTCATGCCAAGATGTTGATGAAGAATATTTAAAATTGTGGTTTCTGATACTCCAACTGATGCTGCAAGTTGTTTCTTCTTCAACCTTCCGTCTTCCAATACAAGTTTTTCAACTTTTTCAATGATTTCCGGCGTAGTGGCCTCAATGGGCCGTCCAGGTCGAGGATCATCTTCAATTGACTCCCTTCCTTGCTTGAAAAGGCCGTGCCATTTGTAAATCATGGTTTTACCAGGAGCAGAGTCTCCGTAAACAGCTAACATCTCTTGCAAAATAGTTTGAGGCGTTTTTCCTTGTTTGGTGAGGAACTTTACGACGGCGCGATGTTCAATTTTCTCCATAGTGGCTAGTTTGTTCCCGATTTACTTGTTCACTCGTTTGTAACTCGAAAGCTAATGACCCAATTAGGCTAGAAATTGGCATATATAGTAATTATGAGTTACTCAAGTAGCGGCTACCTGGAGGAGCGACCTCACCCCCGCCAACCCCGCCATTCCGCGAACTTTTTGACCGCCCCTCGTACATTATATTGCCAGCAATAAAAATTATTATACTTGTACATTTCAAGATTATTCACGGATCTATGATTGACACAATATATTAACGTAAACTAAATTTGAACGCATTTCTACTTATTCATAGCTTAGATAATTTATACGTCTAGATAGCATGTGATAGCTATGAACCCATCGAATAAAATAGCGGCGAACTGTTAACCTCTATTTGTAATATATCACTCACACAAAAACAAAGTGACGTAAAAATGTAATACGTATCAAGTTACGCACACTAAAGTTATAAACCTGACCTGTTGTCATGCGTTGCCTAACAGCAAGATGCTCTATCTAGACGTATAAATAATCTAAGTTAAATAGATCTGAAAATAGAAATGAAATTTCCGAAATTTAAATTTAGATGAAGCCTAGACCAACGTCTAGATAGACTATGACAGCTTTAACTGTCAAATTAAGTTTAAGTCCTTTAACTTTAGTTAAGTTGAAAAAAAATGAGCAATGCATAAACTAACACAAAGAGTCATACAAATCGCGAGTGTAAGACGTAGCTTGTCACACACACTAAAGTATTAAGCCTGGCCTGTTTTCATCGGTTGTCTAAACCCACGAGAGAGTCTATCTAGACGTATAAGATTTGAAAGTCAATTATTGCAAAATAAAAGAAAATCTATCATGGAATATGTGACCAAATCATTCGGTTTACTCGTAATAATGATTTTAAGTATCAATGTCATTATTTATATAAATTCTAGCTGACCCGACAGACTTTGTTCTGTACATAATAAATAAAACACTGTTTTTTTATGAATTTGTCAATAATATTTCATAGTATCAAGAATTATTTCGTTAAATATACTCCCTGTTGTTATAATGAAATTGTTTCACAGCGGAACTGTCAAACCGTGCGTCAATAAATTATTCTCTCATGGAAAATATGTCCATACAAAACAATTATTGGAAATAAAAATAATTATGGGTACCAAATTGAAATAAAAACAGTCCTATCTCTCAAGTTGGACTAAACTGCACTCCATGAAGTAATCCCCGTTAAAATCCGTTCATTAGTTTAAGAGTTCACTGGAAACAAACATCAGGACACTGGATTTATATATATTAAGATTATAAGTGAATCCATGTTTCGTGGTATGATCGCATCAGTCATGGTATTGATATATTGTTATTGCGGAGAGTCACGCACATCCGCCAGGGCTGGAGAGGGAGACGGGTATACACGTACATACGGACATCTGGTGCGAAAGATATCTATGCAACCCGATATTATATACCAGAGGCAAACTAGCGACAACGGATATCCTAAGCATCGTAGATAATGCCACGTGATGACAGCTGTGAAAACAACGAAAAAAACTGACTTTAGAGTTAACCTCTACTTTAGTCAATTCACGCACACTAACACAAAGTGTCATACAAATCGCGAGTGTAAGACGTATGGCACGCCACTAAACTAATATTCCGGGCCTGTTTTTATCGGTTGTCTAACCGCAAGAGACTATATCTAGACGTATAAATTATCTAAGGCAGTAAACTTGCACTGTTCGAAATCATGAAATCTCTCTTGTGAAGGCAAAAAACGAGTACTATTCAAAACCACAAAATTCGAAACCTTGAAATTTGGCATTTTAAGGTCGTGAAATGAGGTAAAACGAATCTTCCTCAGTTTAACCCCCAAAAGACTAATTAGCGCATACATCATCATCATCAGCCGGAAGACGTCCACTGCTGGACAAAGGCCTCCCCCAAAGATCTCCACGAAGATCGGTCCTGCGCTGCCCTCATCCAATGTATTCCGGCGATCTTACCCCACAAAAAGGCCTTCAACACTACGTCTTCTGGTACACTAATCACTAATAATCCATTATTTTATCGTATACCAATCTTCGATAACGCTGCTCCCAGTGCGTCGCCAAGTATCGGAACCAACAGACACACTCTCCAGCAACTTCAAAAGAATTACGAAAGCGTTACCGGCATTTTGGGCAAAAATATGAGATTTTTTGAAAGAATCCATGTCGCATCGTCCTGATAGCTCTGCGCAAAGAAGCTCGTTCCATAACGCCATTCATCCAGATGCTAAGGGTGGAATTCAACGGCAGGAATCAGGGGAGTTAGCTCTTCAGAACAATTTCCTGATAAATACGTTAGAAGACACACAATAAACCGGCGTTTTACAACTTGTTTTTTCAACGTCACATACTTAGATTATGGTTGGTCTCCGGTGCGCTCCAACCGATACCGCAGGCGTAGTTACAAAGTGCGGCAACTAACACTTCGCCCAAGTGGGGCCAGTTTCGAACATTGTGTGACTTTGACGTGCCACATGTTCTGTTAAACTTTGCTTATAATTGAAACTAAAATTTTGGGTTGCGTATTAAAACTTTGTAAAAATAATACTCCAAGAAATAAGAATCAAATACTATCAGTAAGTATTTAATTAATTTCAATGTAAAATAACACGAAGCGTATGTTACAAAATTTGAAAGATGCCATTGAGTGTTAAAATGCCACGCACATAAGCATCTAATAGTTACCGTAATAAAAAACTATTATTCTTAGGTAGTGTTGTAGCGCAAACTAGATAGTTGGAGCGCAGCGGAGACCAATCCTTAATCTAAGATCACATATTATCTACCGTGAAAAATCTAAACAGACCAGATATAAATGTAGTAAAATATAAATGATTGCTAGATAACATATATTATATATCCTCTCAGCGGATTTTCAATGTCTATCATTAAATTCGGCGCTCTTAAATATTTCTGGATTCACATCAAAACTTTTATTGAATAAGAAGATAGTACTGCACCATTTTATAAATTAGTTTTGCATAATAAAAGTGAACGGGCTCAATTTTATCCATTTGTACATTTTATCGCAAGTTTTCATTTCCGTAGAGAATATTTAAATATTACAAAAAGTATAAATGGTATCGTAATTATAGACCGAGGTACCGCAGATTCCTCCCCCCCCCACCTAACACGGAACACAAAAGTTTAAATGTATTAAGGGTGCGATTGTATTTAAAATATGGTCCATCTCACTTTATCATATTTTACTGTTGTTTGGTTAAAAAACGACTTCAATCCATACGAGAACAAACAAAAATAACTGATGTGAAATATTTTATTAAAAACGTCAAATGGAAATGGACAGGCCACATGATCAGAAACAAAGACAAACAGGTCAAAAATGTTTGATCTATATACAATACCCTTAATTTTAATGTATTGTATATTATTTGCAAGTACATTATTATTGTGACTATAGCCGTCTACTTGATTTTTATAGTGGGCTTTTTACTAAAAACGTGGGGCTATCCAGGTTGACACTTAGTGTCACATGACACTTAGTATCGTATAGTTCACATAATCCATTATTGATCACTTTACATATCATTGAAATTTCCAACCATAGCATGAACTGAGAACTCGTGTATACTCTAGTAAATGTATACAGAAATATGACGTATACCGAGTATCACGAGGGTCGACAACAAACTTTTAATTGAACGTTCTGGCCCCAGTATTAATTCAGTCACAAACATTTCAACCTCTCACTTTTCATGAAATTTTCCTGTTGACTGACATGGCTGATATTTATATATTGAAATACTTCGCCATATTATATATATATATTTTTATGGAATAGGAGAACAAACGGGCGTACGGGTCACCTGTTGTTAAGTGATCCCCGCCTCCCACAATCTCTTGCAACACCAGAGGAATCGCAGGAGCGTTGCCAGCCTTTAAGGAAGGTGTACGCGCTTTTTTTGAAGGTACCCATGTCGTATCGTCCCGGAAACACCACACAAGGAAGTTCATTCCACAGCTTTGTAGTACGTGGAAGAAAGTTCCTTGTAAACCGCACTGTGGAGGACCGCCACACATCCAGATGGTGGGGATGATATCCTAACTTGTGGCGTGTCGTGCGAAGGTGGATACTTTGATATAAATTTATTCACGACAAATCTTTCGACGATGACTTTAATATGAATCCTTCGTAAGGTACTTTAAAATTAACTGTTGGTTGTTCTTGGTTCTGTTACTACAGGTTGGTGACTCTCTATCTCGCTATGGGTCGATCCCTCATGTCCGAGGATCGTGATTAGCATTAGGGTTACATCTGGAGAGGATGATCTGCACCACCCTGTTTCTGTCCAGGGCGTCTCTTACAACCGCGAAGAATTTGGATAACGAGTCTTGTTCGGTCCATCTTGTTGGTTAAAAAGAATAAATTTATTTTAATCGATATTTATACATATGAATTTTCAATGAATTAAGGGATCAAAAGATTTTCAGTTTTTTCGTAATCTACTCGTAATTCTTCTAGGTAGATATTTACTGATTTTATTTTCATTTCCTTTGCATCTAGATCTAATATACGTACTATATTTATCTATAAATTTATTTAAATATTTTGATACATAAGTCGTTCCGAAAATTTGGTATTAATTCTTGGACGAGATATAATAAATGTGCGTTTCAATTTATTGTCCTCGTTTTTGTGCTCATTCATTATACTAGCTAATTTAAATAAATATCCAACTCTTAAGTAAGCCGTTTTCCTTATACAAATTGTCCGTAAGGTGTGGCCGTGGCATCCTGCACATGACTTTATGATTACGTGATTGACGTATCCTATTAATTTTATTTTCAACAGAAGTTTAACTAGTGGTACATTTCCAGCAAGATGGAAGATAGCAAACACTACTCCTGTCCTTAAAGATCAGGCTAGGGACAACATTGAACACCATCGGCTCATATCAATACTATCAACATTAGCGAAGATTTTGGAAAGGCTGGTATATAATCGAGTTTACCTATTAATAGAACCAGAGGTTTTATAAGAGACTGTCAACTGTCAGCAACCTGGCGGTATTCACGGGTTAACCTTTTAGTTTGTGCTTGTAAGGTTAAATATATTTGAATTGTTGCAGAAACGCTTTTTCAAATATATGTCCCAGCACCAGCGTACCAACAACAAGTTAATTGAATTGTATCCACTGTGTTAGCCTTCGTGCAAGAGTAACCAATAAAGTAATATACATAGTTATAGGTCTGTATAATTATATCAATACAAACTTACATGAATTGAATTTTAAATATAATTTATAAGACGACGGGACAGACATCGAATTTTCTAAATCAAAATATTTTATAACGACTCTATGAAATTGCCATAGTACATAATATTATTATTAGTAATAATAATAGCTAATTCATGCTCAAACAACTTCATCAATGAGTGGACTATATGTCTTATCATTTTTAATCTATATATAAATCCAATGTCCTGATGTTAACAGTTAACTCCTAAACTAATTAGCGGATTTTAATGGGAATTACTTCGTGGAGTGCAGTTTAGTCCAACTCATTATTTTTATTTCCAATATTTGTTTTGTATGTATATCTATGAGAGAATTTATTGACGGTTTGACAGTTCTGCTGTAAAAAAAATTCATTATAATAACTACAATAATTCTTGATGTTATGAAATATTTTTGACAAATTCCTAAAAAACAGTATTTTATTTATTACTAGCTGACCCGACAGACGTTGTTCTGTATATAATAAATAAAATAGTGTTTTTATATGAATTTGTCAATAATATATCATAACATCTAGAATTACTTCGTAAAATATGCACCATGCTGTCGTAATGAAATTGTTTCACAGCAGAACTGTCAAAACGTGCGTCAATAAATTCTCTCAT
Organism: Leptidea sinapis; assembly: GCF_905404315.1. Classification (NCBI taxonomy): domain Eukaryota; kingdom Metazoa; phylum Arthropoda; class Insecta; order Lepidoptera; family Pieridae; genus Leptidea; species Leptidea sinapis. The sequence goes on from NC_066297.1 coordinate 3,880,376, forward strand.
AGAAATTATGTATGGACACATGAAAGGAAAAACAAATTTGTTGTTTTTATTTAATTTAGCAGCATTTTCCTATTTATTCACCTTTCAAACCTTCTATGGACTTCCACAAATAATTCAAGACCAAAATTAGCCAAATCGGTCCAGCCGTTCTCGAGTTTTAGCGAGACTAACGAACAGCAATTCATTTTTATATATATATAGATGTACAGAGCACCCTCTGCCGGATCAGCTAGTAATCTTAAACAAATGTAAGGTTCATCATGAAATCATCAAACGTGAGTTTTATCCATTGGTTACTTATTGATTGGTACTTAGTTAATATAGGAAACACGAGGTGACTGTAGAACTGTTAAAGCTCGAATATGAACCCATCTCCAAACAAAATTACAGTATTTAATTTTATTTAATTTTTCACCTGGTTTTTTGGGTTTATTACAATTTTTCGTTTTTAAGTCTATACCGTAATGAAGGAAACCTAATAACAAAATAAACATTCAAATCGGTCAAGCCGTTGCTGTCTTAGACTACATAACGAACGTCAATAGCGTCTTAACATAGGAATTAATTTTAATAATTAATGCGAGTTTTACACATTTATTTAAATAAAACACTTTACCTTTCGATATCGGCAGTGCTCCAGGGCACTAAGTTATTCAGACACACCAAAACCGAAAGTGCCGTACGGCACCCTATTCCCTCATCAAGTTCTGACACTTATTTTGCTTATAAGATGGTCTATTTTGCTTCGTCTTATAGTTTGTTTCAATAGCTTTTAGATACATTAACTCAAATCATTCAAATTTTAAGCAATACTAATACACGTAAAATAATACGCATTAACAGAACGCTACGTGTGCGCCAAAATCACCCCGATCTGAGGCGTACCGCGTGATCAGAGTTTCCCAGAACAGAAAGTTTAAGGAATTTTAATGAGTGTAATTGTAACTGTACGTGTATGCGTACTAGTAACCGGTTTATTATTACTAATTTTCAAAAGTCTAATATAAAAATAAAGTTACAAAAACAAGCGTTACCACTAAAAAGTATTTTATTTAAACAACTTGCGTAGTGAGGTATTCCGGACTTGATCACTTAACTCGTACGGTCCCAGTAGCGTAACTACTTAAATCAATGGGGATCCGCTGAGAGAATGCAATTAGAAACTCGTCTCTAATTCAGTTACGAGTATCCCTCGTCAAGCGATCCCTTGTGATACTGACGGTGTTGTGATCTCGTTGCGTGTTGATTGACATCATAGAGTTATAAATTATGATGTCTAGTTAGACCACTATGTCATACTGTGAGTATAGTGTCGTGATAATTAATACTGATATTACAACGAACTTGTTAGATTTTCATGTTAGTTATATAAATTCTAGTTAAATGTATACATTTTTGTAGTTATGGAATAGCTCAGGAATCCGAAAATAGTGTACCTATTTTATTTACAAAGAAAAACATTTTTTTTATTGCAAATAACATTTATTACTTTTAGTGTGTGAGTTTAATACATAAATATAAAACAATTTCAAATATAAAAAGCTTATTTGAAGGAATTGGAACCCAAGAGGTCGCAGGCTCGAGTACCGCATCGTTCATAAATTTCGGTTACAAATTTAATTTATATATAGCATATTTAACCCCAGAAGTGAGGGTAATGATAATAATTAATTTGTAATATTAACAAAATATAATTTATTGATTTTAATATAGCGAACTACCTTTGACCTATAATTCCATTGTGATTATTTTATGGTAGTATGTTAATACGTTTTTTAAATAATGTATTAAGAGGTACTTCATTTGATTATACCATTTTTTTTTTATGGAATAGGAGGATAAACGAGCGTACGGGTCACCTGTTGTTAAGTGATCACCGCCGCCCACAATCTCTTGCAACACCAGAGGAATCACAGGAGCGTTGCCGGCCTTTAAGGAAGGTGTACGCGCTTTTTTTGAAGGTACCCATGTCGTATCGTCCCGGAAACTTTATTTGTAAGCTTCATAATAATTGCTGTATCTGCCTTAAAAGAGAATGCATTTAAAATGAACTTATGATTAAATATTGTGTTCATGCTTGTATTCATGTAATTATCACTGGTGGATTGAATATATAAATACACATTACAGACGAACCTGCTGTTTGTACTTGAAATACAAACTGCAACAAGCTACACTTCACACACCTCTAATTGCTTCGCAAATCATTTCAGTAATAAGCAACGAGTGAATATGAAACGAGTGAGTGTAATTTGTGGAGTAAGTCAAGCTACGAGCGTGCGAGATGACGTCACGTGACTTCACTGGAGTGTCAGAGCGCAACAGTCTTTTCATTAGTGAAGTGCCCTCGCGACACGCTCTTAGCCACGCTCTACGCGGCTTATATTGTGTTACCTGCTCATTGTACATTTTATAATATAAATTATATTTTACTTAACATTATTTGTATAAATGTATGGAGGGTAGAGTAAAATAACTGTTAAAAAGCTTCCACAATGGCGCTGGTGTAGGCACAGGGTATGGTATGAAATATGTTGAATGAAGCAATTGTAAACGAATTGTAGAATGCTGAGTTAAAAAAATTAATATTATTGTAGACTAAAAAGAAAGAAAATTTTAACAACTTACGTTGTAAGTAGTAAATTTAAGCATATAGAGGTATTATCAGAAAACGTGAATCTAGAGTGATTAGTATTATTTTATATTTAGTGCTTCTTTTAAGATCTACCCTGATGCTACTGTAGAGCCACCCTAATTTATTGCATTTTGACGGACACTTTCATATACACAGATGATTCTTCTCTACCCTCCATATATAAATGTAATTGGCATTCCTCGATCATTTTGTAAAGTATTTCAAGTCATAAATATCTTTTATTTCCTCAAAATTGATTCTTTTAGAAATATTTCGACATAAAATGAGGTGACCTCACACTGGTAAGATTTAACATTATATTCCAGTCATTTAAGCTTAAATTAGGTAAAAATCTCGGAATTCGAGATACCCAGCTGCAACTCTGTAAATACTTGTATATTGACACCCCAAAAGTTGTCTCAAAACCTACATATGGTAGGGTGTATGCAACTATTAAATTTCACAACTTATAATATTAAAGGTAATAAAAATCGGTTTTTTGCGCTTTTTTTGTAAATATCTCATTTCCTATGGGTTTTTTGCTATTTGTATTTATTATCAAAATTGTAGAACAAAATTCTCTACAAATTTTGTATGAAAAATTGTTTTATACGGTGAACCGTTTTCGAGGAAGAGGGCGGAGAGATCATCACTTCAGGTCAACCGGTGCCTCCGGTCGTAAACGCGCCATATATAGTTGATGAACTATTGATAAATCAATGTTTATAATTATATTTAACAATTTTTATTAACTATTATATTATATTTTATAATTTTTTTCCTAACCTATCCACTTTTTATTTATTATTAATTTATTTAACAACACTTACCTGCCCATGTAATTGCAGAATTTTTAATGAAAATATAGGAATTCTATTTGAATTTTAACCTAACTAATATTAGTAACTTCTTACATGATGAAAAATAAACAAATAAATTATGAATTAATCTTTTTACTAAAAAATATCATTCAATAAAGTTATTTTTATTAAAAGAAAAAAAAAATTGAATAAAGGGTACAAAAACTACAATTTATAATTTTAATCATCTTCTTCCTCTTCATCGTCGTCTTCCGGCTGCTGGTAAATTTCAAACTGGTCTTCATTATCGTCTTCAACGACATTTGTCTCAAGTTCTTCCATGATTTTGGGTAAAAAAATTGGTTAGGTTAGGTTATGTTATGTAAGAACAGTTAAAACAACGCACGAGCCGAGCGCAGCGGGCCGCGGCATCGGCTGGTCAATCCCAGAGACTAATTCTAGGCGTTTCACTTTCTTTCCTCTCCATAAAAATGTCCCAACCCTTAAAAATTTCATAATTTGGGTTAAGGATATAGTGCTTTTTTCTCTGAAAATTACCTTGTAATAAGAGTGGTAGCATTACTTGGACTAAAGATCTAGCAATTACAATATTTTTTACCTTATAATTCGTGCTACGGGATACTAAGTTTTACCCATCTGCCTTCTTGGCTTTATAAAATTGTTATAAATATTTTTGACGTTAACCTTTTAGTTTGTGCCGGTTGCAGTGAATTTAATTAGCTTTGCCGAAAGGTTAAATATATTTGAATTGTTGCAGAAACGCTTTTTCAAATATATGTCCCGGAACCAGCGTACCAACAACAAGTTAATTGAATTGTATCCACTGTGTTAGCCTTCGTGCAAGAGTAACCAATAAGTAATATACATTTTTTTTTTATGGAATAGGAGGACAAACGAGCGCACGGGTCACCTGGTGTTAAGTGATTACCGCCGCCCACATTCTCTTGCAACACCAGAGGAATCACAAGAGCGTTGCCGGCCTTTAAGGAAGGTGTACGCGCTTTTTTTGAAGGTACCCATGTCGTATCGTCCCGGAAACACCGCACAAGGAAGCTCATTCCACAGCTTTGTAGTACGAGGGAGAAAGCTTCTTGAAAACCGCACTGTGGAGGACCGCCACACATCCAGATGGTGGGGATGATATCCTAACTTGTGGCGTGTCGTGCGATGGTGAAATTCAGCGAAAGGAATCAGGTTAAACAGCTCTTCGGAACACTCCCCGTGATAAATGCGGTAGAAGACACACAATGAAGCGACGTCTCTACGCAACGCCAAGTGATCCAGCCGTTCACAGAGCACTGAGTCCCCGACAATTCAAGCTGCTCTACGTTGCACGCGGTCAAATGGATCGAGCAGATACTGGGGTGCACCAGACCAGAGATGACAGCAATACTCCATGTGTGGCCGGACCTGCGCTTTGTAGAGCGCTAGAATGTGGGCCGGCTTGAAGTATTGCCGTGCTCTATTGATGACGCCCAGCTTCTTCGAAGCCAATTTGGCTTTGCCCTCCAGATGGCCACGGAATTGGCAATCGCTCGAGATTTCGAGACCCAGTATTCCGATACTAGGCGCGGCTTTAAGAGAAGTGTTCTCTAAGAGCGGTGATACGACAAATGGGGTTTTTTTAGTGGTAAACGCGCAAACTTGAGTCTTCTGGGGGTTAAATTGGACAAGGTTCAATTTACCCCATTCCGCGACCTTCTCGAGAGAGGACTCGATAGAAGACACAAGTTTCTCCCGGCACTGGTCGACGATTTCCCGAGAGAGACCTGCATGGCCCGTGTATACGGCATCACCAGTGCTGTCATCTGCATAGCAATGCATGTTGGAGAAGAAACAGCGTAGGAGATAGCACACAGCCTTGGGGCACTCCAGCATTCACGGGCTTCGGGTTCGAGCAATATCCGTCGACAACGACCTGTATGCTACGCCCAGTGAGGAAGCTGGAGGTCCACTTGCACAAGCTCTCGGGAAGCCCAAATGATGGAAGTTTTGAGAGGAGCGCCTTGTGCCATACACGATCAAAGGCCTTCGCTATATCCAGGCTAACTGCCAGGCCTTCCCCCTTGCTTTCAATAGCCGCCGCCCATCTATGTGTTAGGTATACCAGAAGATCACCTGCCGACCGTCCATGGCGAAAGCCGTACTGTCGGTCGTTGATCAACTGGTGACCCTCTAGGTATACTAAAAGCTGGTGGCTAATTATGCTCTCCATGATTTTGGAGAGCAGGGAGGTGATAGCAATAGGCCTGTAGTTCGCCGGATCCGAACTGTCTCCTTTTTTTTGGATCGGATGGACAAGGGCTGACTTCCATGAGTCAGGGACTACGCCTTTGGAATAAGAGTGCCGGAATAAACGCGTTAGCACCGGCGTCAACTCAGGGGCACACGTTCTAAGCACGATTGGAGAAATGCCATCCGGCCCGTTCGACTTCCTGACGTCCAACGAAAACAGAGCTCGCCTAACAGTTTTCTGTCTGAACTGTACTTCAGGCATAGAGCTCTGACACCGCGGGATGGTCGGCAGTGTTTTTCCGTTGTCGTCAAGAGTCGAGTTGGAGGCGAAAAGAGCGCACTGGAGCTCGGCTTTCTCTTTTGCCGTATGGGCCAGGGTATCATTCCTCATGTGCAACGGCGGCATGGACGGCTGGTTGAAGTTACCAAGAGCAGCTTTCGACAACGACCAGAACTTGCGTGTTCCGGTCGGGTAACTGGAAAGCTGCTCGCCGATTTTGACGACGTGCTTAGAATTCGCACGGGCGATTTGCCGCTTAAAAAATCTGGAGGCACGGTTATATTTCCTCTTAAGAACTTTGCAGATCGGATCCGTTGTGCCCAGCGCCGCAACCCAAGTTCGATACGCCTGTTTTTTGAAGTCAGATGCTGCTTTAACTGACGCATCGAACCAGGGCTGTGATCTGCCACCGATCGGTACTGCAGAGCTTGGTATAAAAATATCCATGCCCTGCAGTATCACATCGCCTACTGCAATGGCGCAGGCACTAGGATCATCCGAAGGGAAACAAACCTTACCCCAAGGGTAGGATGCAAAAAAGGAACGCATCCTATCCCAATCTGCTGACTTATAGTGCCAAACGCGGCGGGTCGCTGGTGGTCTGCGACGTTGGCGTCGGATAGGCACTACACTCCTGACCAGGCAATGGTCGGACGTTCCGAGAGGGGCGTCGACAAAGACCTGGTAACCATCGGGATGTGTAGTCAGCAGAAGATCTAATAAGGACGGCATGTGGCTATCCACATCCGGGAGCCGCGTTGGCGACTAAACCAATTGGGACAGACCGTACGCCAATGCAAAATTATGCACAGATCGCCCTGCGTAGTCTGTGATACGTGATCCAAGCCATTCGGCATTGTGCCCGTTGAAATCACCCAAGACTACGATTTCAGCGGAGGGGATCTGTGCAAGCACGACGTCAATTGCCGCTTGAACGCAGCCCATGAGATGATCGGTTTCTGCGTTACCACTATGGGACCTGTAGACACACGCATAGATACGGACGCGGTCGTCTAAATCTACGCGGAGCCAGAGAGTAGACAGGTCCCTACCCTCAAAATTGCCGAGACGGCGACAGCAGATATCCTCCCTAACGTACACACATACCCCGGCATGAGGCAAAAAGTTGTGCTCAATTTTGTACCCGGGGTACGTTAAATATGACGTATCGCTAGGTCGAGATATCTGCGTCCCCGTAAGGAAACACAAGGCCGGCTGCGCCGTCTCAAGGTGGTGGTGGACGGCGATTAAATTGGAGTGAATTCCCCTGATATTGCAAAAATCCACGTTGAGCGTGGAGCGGGGGCCGTGGTGTTACTGCCTCGTTTGTCCTCGGTCATGCGCGGTTCTGTGCCCACCCCAGAATACGAAGGGCGGCCCGAGCGAGAGTGCTCGGGGAGGGATTCTCCGGCTCTGGTAGAGCCGGTACCCTCCTGGGGTAATATCTTTTTACGGAACGCTCTCATAATTTGTGGGGGGGGGGGGGGGAAGGGATGGCCTCCGGTCCTCGACACTAACCTATGCGAAACATAGCGGCACTAGGCCGCTACTTCACGCCGGTATTCTGTGCGAGTGTGGTAATTAACCCGGACGAGTCTGGCCCGATTGTGCTTACGTCATAAGATGGCAGCGTGACTCTCCCACTTTTTAAAAGCCCTTAGTCGCCTCTTACGACACCCATGGGCCTGGGACTCCCCTATTCTTTTTACGCCCCGGGGAAAGTACAAGGCGTAGTTATAGGTCTGTATAATTATATAAATACAAACTTACATGAATTGAATTTTAAATATAAGTTATAAGACGACGGGCCAGGGTATCATTCCTCATGTGCAACGGCGGCATGGACGGCTGGTTGAAGTTACCAAGAGCAGCTTTCGACAACGACCAGAACTTGCGTGTTCCGGTCGGGTAACTGGAAAGCTGCTCGCCGATTTTGACGACGTGCTTAGAATTCGCACGGGCGATTTGCCGCTTAAAAAATCTGGAGGCACGGTTATATTTCCTCTTAAGAACTTTGCAGTTCGGATCCGTTGTGCCCAGCGCCGCAACCCAAGTTCGATACGCCTGTTTTTTGCAGTCAGATGCTGCTTTAACTGACGCATCGAACCAGGGCTGTGATCTGCCACCGATCGGTACTGCAGAGCTTGGTATAAAAATATCCATGCCCTGCAGTATCACATCGCCTACTGCAGTGGCGCAGGCACTAGGATCATCCGAAGGGAAACAAACCTTACCCCAAGGGTAGGATGCAAAAAAGGAACGCATCCTATCCCAATCTGCTGACTTATAGTGCCAAACGCGGCGGGTCGCTGGTGGTCTGCGACGTTGGTGTCGGATAGGCACTACACTCCTGACCAGGCAATGGTCAGACGTTCCGAGAGGGGCGTCGACAAAGACCTGGTAACCATCGGGATGTGTAGTCAGCAGAAGATCTAATAAGGACGGCATGTGGCTATCCACATCCGGGAGCCGCGTTGGCGACTCAACCAATTGGGACAGACCGTACGCCAATGCAAAATTATGCACAGATCGCCCTGCGTAGTCTGTGATACGTGATCCAAGCCATTCGGCATTGTGCCCGTTGAAATCACCCAAGACTACGATTTCAGCGGAGGGGATCTGTGCAAGCACGACGTCAATTGCCGCTTGAACGCAGCCCATGAGATGATCGGTTTCTGCGTTACCACTATGGGACCTGTAGACACACGCATAGATACGGACGCGGTCGTCTAAATCTACGCGGAGCCAGAGAGTAGACAGGTCCCTACCCTCAAAATTGCCGAGACGGCGACAGCAGATATCCTCCCTAACGTACACACATACCCCGGCATGAGGCAAAAAGTTGTGCTCAATTTTGTACCCGGGGTACGTTAAATATGACGTATCGCTAGGTCGAGATATCTGCGTCCCCGTAAGGAAACACAAGGCCGGCTGCGCCGTCTCAAGGTGGTGGTGGACGGCGATTAAATTGGAGTGAATTCCCCTGATATTGCAAAAATCCACGTTGAGCGTGGAGCGGGGGCCGTGGTGTTACTGCCTCGTTTGTCCTCGGTCATGCGCGGTTCTGTGCCCACCCCAGAATACGAAGGGCGGCCCGAGCGAGAGTGCTCGGGGAGGGATTCTCCGGCTCTGGTAGAGCCGGTACCCTCCTGGGGTAATATCTTTTTACGGAACGCTCTCATAATTTGTGGGGGGGGGGGGAAGGGATGGCCTCCGGTCCTCGACACTAACCTATGCGAAACATAGCGGCACTAGGCCGCTACTTCACGCCGGTATTCTGTGCGAGTGTGGTAATTAACCCGGACGAGTCTGGCCCGATTGTGCTTACGTCATAAGATGGCAGCGTGACTCTCCCACTTTTTAAAAGCCCTTAGTCGCCTCTTACGACACCCATGGGCCTGGGACTCCCCTATTCTTTTTACGCCCCGGGGAAAGTACAAGGCGTAGTTATAGGTCTGTATAATTATATAAATACAAACTTACATGAATTGAATTTTAAATATAAGTTATAAGACGACGGGACAGACATCGAATTTTCTAAATCAAAATATTTTATAACGACTCTATGAAATTGTCATAGTACATAATATTATTATTAGTAATAATAATAGGGAATTCATGCTCAAACAACTTCATCAATGAGTGGACTATATGTCTTATCATTTTTAATCTATATATAAATCCAATGTTCTGATGTTAACAGTGAAATCCTAAACTAATTAGCGGATTTTAATGAGAATTACTTCGTGGAGTGCAGTTTAGTCCAACTCATTATTTTTATTTCCAATATTTGTTTTTATGTATATCTATGAGAGAATTTATTGACGGTTTGACAGTTCTGCTGTAAAAAAATTTCATTATAATAACTACAATAATTCTTGATGTTATGAAATATTTTTGACAAATTCCTAAACAACAGTATTTTATTTATTACTAGCTGACTCGACAGACGTTGTTCTGTATGTAATAAATAAAATAGTGTTTTTATATGAATTTGTCAATAATATATCATAACATCTAGAATTACTTCGTAAAATATGCACCCTGCTGTCGTAATGAAATTGTTTCACAGCAGAACGGTCAAAACGTGCGTCAATAAATTCTCTCATAGAAATTATGTATGGACACATCAAAGGAAAAACAAATTTGTTGTTTTTATTTAATTTAGCAGCATTTTCCTATTTATTCACCTTTTAAACCTTCTATGGACTTCCACAAATAATTCAAGACTAAAATTAGCCAAATCGGTCCAGCCGTTCTCGAGTTTTAGCGAGACTAACGAACAGCAATTCATTTTTATATATATATATATATAGATGTACAGAGCAACCTCTGCCGGATCAGCTAGTAATCTTAAACAAATGTAAGGTTCATCATGAAATCATCAAACGTGAGTTTTATCCATTGGTTACTTATTGATTGGTACTTAGTTAATATAGGAAACACGAGGTGACTGTAGAACTGTTAAAGCTCGAATATGAACCCATATCCAAACAAAATTACAGTATTTAATTTTATTTAATTTTTCACCTGGTTTTTTGGGTTTATTACAATTTTTCGTTTTTAAGTCTATACCGTAATGAAGGAAACCTAATAACAAAATAAACATTCAAATCGGTCAAGCCGTTGCTGTCTTAGACTACATAACGAACGTCAATAGCGTCTTAATATAGGAATTAATTTTAATAATTAATGCGAGTTTTACAAATTTATTTAAATAAAACACTTTACCTTCCGATATCGGCAGTGCTCCAGGGCACTAAGTTTTTCAGACACACCAAAACCGAAAGTGCCGTACGGCACACTATTCCCTCACCAAGTTCTGCCCCGTTTTTTGTTTATATGATGGTTTATTTTGCATGGTCTTATAGCTTGTTTCAATAGCTTTCAGATACATTAACTCAAATCATTCTAATTATAAGCAATCTATTAATACACGTAAAATAATACGCATTGACAGAACGCTACGTGTGCGCCAAAATCACCCCGATCTGAGGCGTACCGCGTGATCAGAGTTTCCCAGAACGGAAAGTTTAAGGAATTTTAATGAGTGTAATTGTAACTGTACGTATATGCGTACTAGTAACCGGTTTATTATTACAAATTTTCAAAAATCTAATATAAAAATAAAGATACAAAAACAAGCGTTACCACTAAAAAGTATTTTATTTAAACAACTTGCGTAGTGAGGTATTCCGGACTTGATCACGTAACTCGTACGGTCCCAGTAGCGTAACTACTTAAGTCAAAGGGGATCCCCTGAGAGAATGCAATTAGAAACTCGTCTCTAATTCAGTTACGAGTATCCCTCGTCAAGCGATCCCTTGTGATACTGACGGTGTTGTGATCTCGTTGCGTGTTGATTGACATCATAGAGTTATATCACTATGTCATACTGTGAGTATATTAGTGTCGTGATAATTAATACTGATATTACAACGAACTTGTTAGATTTTCATGTTAGTTATATAAATTCTAGTTAAATGTATACATTTTTGTAGTTATGGAATAGCTCAGGAATCCGAAAATAGTGTACCTATTTTATTTACAAAGAAAAACATTTTTTTTATTGCAAATAATATTTATTACTTTTAGTGTCTGAGTTTAATACATAAATATAAAACAATTTCAAATATAAAAAGCTTATTTGAAGGAATTGGAACCCAAGAGGTCGCGGGCTGGAGTACCGCATCGTTCATAAATTTCGGTTACAAATTTAATTTATATATAGCATATTTAATCCCAGAAGTGAGGGTAATAATAAAAATTAATTTGTAATATTAACAAAATATAATTAATTGGTTTTAATATAGCGAACTACGTTTGACCTATAATTCCATTGTGATTATTTTATGGTAGTAAGTTAATACGTTTTTTAAATAATGTAATAAGAGGTACTTCATTTGATTATACCATTTATTTATTAATTTTTTTTTTAATGGAATAGGAGGACAAACGAGCGTACGGGTCACCTGTTGTTAAGTGATCACCGCCGCCCACAATCTCTTGCAACACCAGAGGAATCACAGGAGCGTTGCCGGCCTTTAAGGAAGGTGTACGCGCTTTTTTTGAAGGTACCCATGTCGTATCGTCCCGGAAACTTTATTTGTAAGCTTCATAATAATTGCTGTATCTGCCTTAAAAGAGAATGCATTTAGAATGAACTTATGATTAAATATTGTGTTCATGCTTGTATTCATGTAATTATCACTGGTGTATTGAATATATAAATACACATTACAGACGAACCTGCTGTTTGTACTTGAAATACAAACTGCAACAAACTACACTTCACACACCTCTAATTGCTTCGCAAATCATTTCAGTAATAAGCAACGAGTGAATATGAAACGAGTGAGTGTAATTTGTGGAGTAAGTCAAGCTACGAGCGTGCGAGATGACGTCACGTGACGTCACTGGAGTGTCAGAGCGCAACAGTCTTTTCATTAGTGAAGTGCCCTCGCGACACGCTCTTAGCCACGCTCTACGCGGCTTATGTTGTGTTACCTGCTCATTGTACATTTTATAATATAAATTATATTTTACTTAACATTATTTGTATAAATGTATGGAGGGTAGAGTAAAATAACTGTTAAAAAGCTTCCACAATGGCGCTGGTGTAGGCACAGGGTATGGTATGAAATATGGTGAATGAAGCAATTGTAAACGAATTGTAGAATGCTGAGTTAAAAAAATTAATATTATTGTAGACTAAAAAGAAAGAAAATTTTAACAACTTACGTTGTAAGTAGTAAATTTAACCATATAGAGGTATTATCAGAAAACGTGAATCTAGAGTGATTAGTATTATTTTATATTTAGTGCTTCTTTTAAGATCTACCCTGATGCTACTGTAGAGCCACCCTAATTTATTGCATTTTGACGGACACTTTCATATACACAGATGATTCTCCTCTACCCTCCATATATAAATGTAATTGGCATTCCTCGATCATGTTGTAAAGTATTTCAAGTCATAAATGTCTTTTATTTCCTCAAAATTGATTCTTTTAGAAATATTTCGACATAAAATGAGGTGACCTCACACTGGTAAGATTTAACATTATATTCCAGTCATTTAAGCTTAAATTAGGTAAGAATCTCGGAATTCGAGATACCCAGCTGCAACTCTGTAAATACTTGTATATTGACACCCCAAAAGTTGTCTCAAAACCTACATATGGTAGGGTGTATGCAACTATTAAATTTCACAACTTATAATATTAAAGGTAATAAAAATCGGTTTTTTGCGCTTTTTTTGTAAATATCTCATTTCCTATGGGTTTTTTGCTATTTGTATTTATTATCAAAATTGTAGAACAAAATTCTCTACAAATTTTGTATGAAAAATTTTTTTATACGGTGAACCGTTTTCGAGGAAGAGGGCGGAGAGATCATCACTTCAGGTCAACCGGTGCCTCCGGTCGTAAACGCGCCATATATAGTTGATGAACTATTGATAAATCAATGTTTATAATAATATTTAACAATTTTTATTAACTATTATATTATATTTTATAATTTTTTTCCTAACCTATCCACTTTTTATTCAGTATTAATTTTTTTAAAAAATTGAATAAAGTGTACAAAAACTACAATTTATAATTTGAATCATCTTCTTCCTCTTCATCGTCGTCTTCCGGCTGCTGGTAAATTTCAAACTGGTCTTCATTATCGTCTTCAACGACATTTGTCTCAAGTTCTTCCATGATTTTGGGTTCAAAGGTTCCATCTTCGTTAATGTCGCTCTGATATGGTAGAGCATTGAGACAAGCTTGCCAATCACATTTTATTTTACCCCCAGAAGACTCAAGTTTGCGTGTTTACCACTAAAAAAACCTCATTTGTCGTATCACCGCTCTTCGAAAACACAAAAGTTTAGACAAACATTAAAGCCTCGCCTAGTATCGGAATACTAGGTCTCGAAATCTCGAGCGACAGCCAATTCCGTGGTCATCTGGAGGGAAAAGCTAAATTGGCTTCCAAGAAGCTCGGCGTCATTAATAGAGCACGGCAATACTTCAAGCCGGCCCACGTTCTAGCGCTCTACAAAGCGCAGGTCCGGCCATAGATGGAGTGTTGCTGTTATCTCTGGTCTGGCGTACCCCAGTATCAGCTCGATCCATTTGACCGCATGCAACGTAGAGCAGCTCGAATTGTTGGGGAACCAGCGCTCTGTGAACAGCTGGATCACTTGGCGTTCCGTAGAGATGTCGCTTCATTGTGTGTCTTCTACCGCATTTATCACGGTGAGTGTTCCGAAGTGCTGTTTAATGTGATTCCTGCCGCCGACTTCCACCTTCGCACGACACGCCACAACTTAGGATATCATCCCCACAATCTGGATGTGTGGCGGTCCTCTATAGTGCATTTTTCAAGGAGCTTTCTTCCACGTACTACAAAGCTGTGGAATGAGCTTCCTTGTGCGTTGTTTCCGGGACCATACGACATGGTTACCTTCAAAAAAAGCGCGTACACCTTTCTTAAAGGCCAGCAACGCTCCTGTGATTCCTCTGGTATTGCAAGAAATTGTTGACGGCGGTGATCACTTAACACCGGGTGACCCGTACGTTCGTTTGTCCTCCTATTTCATAAAAAACAAAAGTGCGACTAGGATGGAGACAAGAGATAGATCTTTGTGGAGAACACTTGGGGTGGTCTATGCTGAAAAGCAAAATAATCTAGAAACCGGTGTCTAATAATAGTAAATTATTACATAAATACTTTTATATAAATTAATTGGAACAGAAGATTTAAGATTAGTAATGTAACTGCACTTATTTATAGATTGTTAATAAAGGCTTTTATTATTTATTATTATTATGTAATAATTGCATAACCAACCTGTAAATGCTGATGGTAATTGATACGCCCTACCCATTACAATGCAGTGCCGCTCAGGATTCTTGAAAAACCCAAAAAATCTGAGCGGCACTACAATTGCGCTCGTCATCTTGAGACATAAGATGTTAAGTCTCGTTTGCCCAGTAACTCGTGTTTACAGATTACTGCTTCACCGCAGAAAGCGCCGTTGTGGTACCCATAATCTAGCCGGCTTCCTGTGCAAAGGAGCCTCCCACTTAGATTTAGATTTATTAAGAATAATATTTAATGTTATTAGTTAGTGATTTTTATGTTGGTGATGTTAATAAATAAACAAACTTAGCCAAAAAATTATTAAGTACGCGTATAAGCACGATTTGAGCCAAGGATGTATTCTAAGTGTGAATATTGTTTCATCTGAAACATTTTCCGGCTAACTCTAAAACTTTCACCGTGATCCTCGCAGGTTGTCTCGTGTATTCTTGGAAAGTCACTAAAAGTGTGTCAAACATGTGTCGCCGCGTGGGGACGTCCGCGTCGCTCGATTAGTTGGTCAACTTGTCAAGTAGTTGGTTCACGTCGAACTTGGATCACTTCTGCTACAATATCATACTTTACTTTTACTTTTCTTTTGTAATACTGAGGCAAGTTTTAGTTGGACGTGCGCTGCATCACTGTATCGAGACAATATTTCAATTACATAATATTTCAGTTACAATGTTCAAAACAAAAGTATTAATTAAGTATATTCAAAACAAATCTTATAACTATTCTACAATACTACGACTACATACAATTAAAACTATCATTACGTGGAAGCGTACCAAGAATACTGACAGCATTACCGCATTGGATAGCTAGGCTGATCCGTTGACCGAAATAGCTGCCAGCGCTTGGGTTTCCAGTAGCCTTATTGAGGCGCGAAGATAGTATTTTGAACATTCTCCGCGCCTCTGGGCCCCACGGGCCAAGTGTCTCGACACCAAACGGCACAAAGATGTATGACTCACTGAGACCAACAAAGTATTAATTTATTCAAAACAATTGTTAAAAAACGTTTGTGTAGTAAACGTTACATATAATTACATAACATAAATGACTTTTTTAATGATAACACTGATTGGGAATGGAGCGACCGCCGTCAGGCTATTTAATAATATGTTTAATTGTACGATATTACTTTGTAAACAAATTTTTTTGATGAAAAAAAAGCTCACTGAGTTTGTTCCGCACATTCTTCTCAGGTCTGAAGGCATTCGTTTTGGAATGGGTGTTAGCTTTTGATTTTCAATAATTGGTGTTACATCCTATTTTGAATAAAAACATTTGAATTTAATTTCATTCTCAGACCTACCCAATATGCACTCAAAATTTCATGAGAATTTTATATATAAGTTTTAATATTTAAAACGCTTTTAACTTTGAACACGTTTTATGTGTTGGATGCCTTACAAACTAATTTCTTTTGTATATTACAGTATAGTACAGTAATAGTATTATTGTAAAATACTCTATTTGATTGAAAACAGTGACCGTTGAGTTTTCTGTATGTTCTACTCACGTACTCTAATTTTTCCGAACATATAAAAGAAATATTTATAGTCATGATTCAAAAGCGCTTATTTTAAGCCTAAATTGAATAAAGATTATTAGACTTTGACTTTAATTCAATATCAATTAAAAAGTGAACTTCTGTGGTCTCACAGTTACGGTAAATTTATAGTTCTCATT
Source organism: Leptidea sinapis (assembly GCF_905404315.1). NCBI lineage: Eukaryota > Metazoa > Arthropoda > Insecta > Lepidoptera > Pieridae > Leptidea > Leptidea sinapis. The sequence goes on from NC_066297.1 coordinate 3,896,901, forward strand.
ACGAGATAGGAGAGAGGTATACATATACCATATCAAACGAAAAAAGAACTCATGAATTTGAGACATTGTAAATAAAATCAATCTGATGACGAAATGCTGGTACTCCTAAAATATATAAACAAACACGTGGAGTTTTTTCAACAAAAAAAAAACAAGCATTAATTGTATACAATAAGTATCATCTGGCAAAATTGAACTCATGATGAAGATCACGGGAACTTTTTATTGCTAGATATATCTAGGTAAGGTCACGAGATAGTTGACATAATGCAATCAATCGAATTCAAAGGGCATGAAAATAAATAGTACTACCAAACCCTTTTTGATGATGAAGCCGGAAGGTGGGCATTGGACTTTTTACCCGTGGGAGGCTCCTTTACACAAGACATTCACACCACAACGGTGCCTATTTCTGCCATGATGCAGTAATGTGTTAACAGTACTGTGTTTCGGTCTGAATAGCTAGTGAAATTGTTGGGCAAATGAGACTTAACATGATCATAACTCAAGGTGACGAACGCAATTGTAGTGCCGCTCAGAATTATTGGGTTTTTCAAGAATACTGAGCGGCACTGCATTGTAATGGGTGTTTCCCCATTGTTGTATCAATTACCATCAGCTGAACGTCCTACGCGTCACGTCCTTCACTGTAATAAAACAATTTGAATTCCTCAATAGAACCACATATTCGACTTCATTATTGTGGTTCAATAGTATATTATGATACAATTCAGCTAATTTGCTACTATACACGAGGCTGTGGGTTGCAGTTATCGTAAATAAGCCGAGTGTCTAGTAAGTTCTTCACGAGTTTCATACGAACTTTTTAACACACTTGCGAGAAAAAAACAAACATGTATTGCATACATTTACAACTATCGTAAACAGCTAAGTACTTTTCTCTAGATTTTGCAAGTTTTCGATTGGCGGGGTTAAATCTATCAATAGTTCATCTTATGTACTAAAACTTGACATTTTTACAATTATTTACCACACAGAAACAAACGCGATACAAACCAGATATGAAAATGAATGAAAATGGCGCGCACGATTTTTTTCATGCGCTAAATGTAAGGTGATGGATTACATAAAGCTATACATTTGATAGGGTACTCTGCAAACGAGTATGTAACGCCAGCAGTCAGTAACTGGCTATTTTCATGGATAGAGTGTCAGTCATAGAACTGCATATTGATGCATGTGTTGCACCTCACTTGGAATGTATATCACTTGGCCGGCTGGCATTACTACATTACATTACGTTTACTGAACATCGGCCGCTCCGCTCTATGACGTCACAAAGCTGGAATGCACCACAGAAACACTCACGAGCTGTCTTTGAGATGATTTTCGTGTTAAATATCTGGCAGCAAACCCTTATCATCTTAACAGAAGCGAAATGAATTCGTTATTTTATATTAGGTATGTAGGTCTCCATTGGCTGCAATACAGTCCTTTAAACGTTGAGGACAGTTATCAATAGAAGCACGCACTCTTTCCATGGGAAAATTCTTCACTGCCAATCGTACGGATTGTTTTGACTTTAAATTATTGCGTTTAGAGCAAGCCTGACTGACCATGAATCGTAATCCAGCGGATTAAGATCGAGACTAGATTACGACCAGTCTTCAGCTCTGATGAAGTCCGAAACTTTCGTTTCCAACCAAGACCGAGGCAGGCAGAAAGGACTACTCCCTGCCAAGCTCCTTCAGACCCATAAGCCTAACCTCCTTTCTCCTGAAGGTTATTGAGAAAGTCTTGGACAGACACATAAGAGAGCATGCTCTAAGCCTAAAGCCCATTCATAGTTCTCAACACGCCTACTGTAGAGGCAGGTCTACAGAAACGGCCCTTCTACAACTTGTGGATAGAGTCGAGAAGGCGTTACAAGACAAACAGATTGCACTCTGTGCGTTTCTAGACATTGAGGGCGCCTTTGACAATACCCCGACAGACACGCTAGTGAAGGGACTAATTAACAAAAATGTAGACTCCACCACTGTCAAATGGGTAAGGTCAATGCTCTCAAATCGCAAAGCTCTAATCTCCCTCCATGGGACATCACTGGAGCTATACACTACGCGAGGTTGCCCACAAGGTGGCGTTCTTTCGCCACTTCTATGGACACTAGCAGTAGACGAACTACTTAGTAAGCTGGCAGAACTCAGAATTGATGCACTAGGGTACGCAGACGACCTAGTTATTATCGTCAGAGGTTTCTGCCAAAGCTTACTAAGCTCTATATTGCAAAAGGCGCTAAACACCATCTCACAGTGGTGTACAGCCAACAAACTGTCAGTCAACGCAGGAAAGATTGTTATTGTGCCATTCACGAGGAAACGGACACTTAACAAACTGAAGTCTCCCACCTTGAACGGCTCTACTTTGGAATTCTCAGCTGAGGTTAAGTATCTGGGAGTCACATTCGACCAGAAACTCACATGGAATTCTCACATCGACAAAGCCATGAAAAAGGCTAAAACAACCTTGGGTGTATGTCGACGTCTGGTAGGGAGACATTGGGGAATGCGCCCCAAGATCCTCCTATGGCTATTCAAAGCAATTGTGAGACCAACAATCACATACGCCTCCATTGTGTGGTGGAACAAAGCCAACCAGAAAACAACTGCAGACAGACTAAATAGCCTGCAGAGACTTGCCTGTATGTTGGTAACCGGAGCCATGACGTCTTCTCCTGGTGCGGCCATTGAAGCAATGCTAAACCTACCGCCTCTTCCACTGCACACATTTGATACCTTTTTCACAAAAGTATGGCTCAGTCACTCCAATAACTCTAATACCCCACCAAACCATCACTGAATTCGGATGGTGGCCACTTTGCACTCTGTCGACTAATTGGGAAGCTTCCTTAGAGCTTTGGGCATAAATACGGTCATTTTGTTTGTTAAAATGTTGCTCAATTGTAAAAATAAAAACAAAAAATTTCTGTGACCTCCCTTTGCGTACCGCTTCAGTAGTTGTTTCGATTTTACCACCCTATTCTTTTTAAAATTATCAGTTAAGAAATGACCATTTCGTCTTATAGGCTGCAAGTCTTAAGTCATCTTTTATAATACCGAACATGGTTCTAGGTGCTATCTTCACCTCCCGAAAGAAAATATTTTGCTTTCGGACAGGATTTTTTCGAATTCTTTCCCTTACTGCTTTGACCACTTTTTACGTATGTACACACTTTTTCTGTCACAAACAGAGGAGGTCTCATTGTAGGTTTTAATAGCCCGGTACACAAACATTTTATCAAGCCTATGGAGAGTTTTATAAATTGCATATACTAATTTCATACCTATTTTGTGTAATGCAATCACAGCGGTTCAGTTCTCTTTATCACCCAACTCCATTTTAATATCGCAAAATATTGTACAATGTATTGGCGCCAAAATGAGAAAACTCAATGAACAATCAAATTCAAATCAAGATTCCTAATTCAAATGTAATAGTTTGTTTATTTTTAGTTAATTGTAACTGTATTTATGGCCAGAGTAACTAAGTATATTTAAAATAGATCCATCATCACATAAATCTGTGTAAATAAGTCTAAGCTATGCAGATGACATGTTGTTGTTGGGTCCCACGGCCGGCTCGATCAGAGTTGCTCCAAGTTGTACACTGCTAGACCGCTCGTAAGCAAGTGCAATATGAGCCTAGTATTACTAGTCATTATGTTGTGGAGGCCCTATGGGACCAGGTGGACATAGAACGAGAACGAAGAGCCTTAGCCGTATGGTGTAATATGTTGGCCCGAAGGTTTGCCCGATGTAGTAAGGAAGCAAAAATTACCCTGTTTAAATCCCATTGTCATCAAACCTTCTACACGCGGGGGCTGTGGACCAACTACACTCAAAAGACACTCAATACGCTGAGGGTGCAGTATAACAATAGTTTAAGGATGCTGCTGGGCTTGCTGCGGTTTTGTTCGGCATCAGGCATGTTTGCTGAAGCACGGATGGATGATTTCTATGCCATCATAAGGAAAAAAAGGAGGTCATCCGTCCTGGCAAGGCTGCGTTCGAGCTCAAACAGTATTCTGAATATGGTAGCGGGAAATCTGGAATCGCCAATGAGATTGTAACCAAAGGTATTTTATGTATTATGAATTAATTATATTAAGCAAATCGTAGAAATTGTAACATACAAACATAGTTTTTAAGCCTGTAACTAACAAAATACGGGGCTCTGTTGCCCCAATAAAGAAAATTATTTAAATGAATAGGAATATAGTATGAGCGAACAAAATAACTGTTTATATTTTACAAATTCGGACAAAAATTCTATTTCACTGGAATTCTTATTTCCTTACTTCAACAGGAAAACAATAACTATTAGAGAAAATATGAATTAACTGGACCGTTTAAAACTCGTTTTTTAAACAATCAGATAGCATTTACACGAGGAGAAGGATAAAACTTGAATTTTCTCGAGTCCTTATTTCATTGATAGCTCTCTTACCTGAGGCATAAAGTTATCTCCTTGGCTATTCGACTGAATATTTCACGTTAAGATGAAGATATAATATGATAGTTTTAGTTGCTTGGTATTTATAGCGTAGTATTTATTTATATTATATACTAGCTGACCCGATAGACGTTGTTCTGTGTATAATAAATAAAGTAATGTTTTTTATATGAATTTATCAATAATATATTATCATAACATCAAAAATTACTTCGTAAAATATGCACCCTGCTGTCGTAATGAAATTGTTTCACAGCAGAACTGTCAAACAGTGCGTCAATAAATTCCGTCATAGAAATTATGTATGGACACATCAAAGGAAAAACAAATTTGTTGTTTTTATTTAATTTAGCAGCATTTTCCTATTTATTCACCTTTTAAACCTTCCCTGGACTTCCACAAATAATTCAAGACCTAAATTGGCCAAATCGGTCCAGCCGTTCTCGAGTTTTAGCGAGACTAACGAACAGCAATTCATTTTTATATATATAGATTTTGATAGTTTAAGAATATTTGAATATAGAAGCAAAAACAAATATTAGACCAACTTTGGGTGATCACTTAAACACTAGTAGTTTTTGACGTTCAATAAGTGATTTTAAATCCTATTTTGAATAAAAATATTTGAATTTGAACTTACGGCCTGACAAATAAAATTAGCATTAAGTTATACCGTGGAATAAACGTAGTATAAGCAAAATGTTTACAAATAGACATTTTGCTTGCGATTGCTTTATTCGAACGTATAACGTTTCCCGAGTTTATAAGCAAATTTGCTTGACATTCGGAAAACTTTAGAATTATCATTGTATTGACAGTGTTGTCAGCGATATAGTCAACATTTATGCCAAGTTTATTTGTAAGGCCATTAAATAATGAGATTTAACATTGTTTATTTATGCTTTCTGCTATTATTTGATTTAAAAATATTGTCTTTAACTTGTTCAAATAGAACCGCCGCTCCATTTTGCTAATATCTTTAAGTATTTAACTGTTTGCTTTGAAGCCAGTAATAATTAAATGCTGCTTCTATGAGGTCGTTAAGAAAGTGATAAAGTAGAAAATTCACAAACTACGTGCAAAAACAACTAAAATGTACTTGATATCTGTTTTCAGTACCATCGCAACTCGACTCGACTGAAACTCGAGTATGGATTGTTCGTTAGATTCATTTATCACTGATATTAGTGATATGCATGTGCATAGTAATTACTAGCAACTTTTTTGTATGGAAGAGGAGGACATACAAGCGTATGGGTCATTAGATGTTAAGTGATTACCGCCGCCCACATTCTGTTGCAACACCAGATAAATCACAGGAGTGCTGACGGTCCAGAAGAAAGGTATACCATTTTTTTGATGGTACCATGTCTTATCATCCTGGAAATATTGCACAAGGAAGCTCATTCCACAGCTTTGTTGTACGTGGAGGAAAGTTCCTTGAAAGCCTCACAATGGAGGAACACCACACGTCCAGATGGTGTGGATATTCTAATTTGTGGCGTGTCATGCGAACAATATGCGAAAACACACAATGAAGCTACGTCTCTTCGCAGCGCTCGGTGATCGAGCTGTTCACAGAGCAAAAGATCCTCGACAATTCGAGCAGCTCCACATTGCACGCGATCTAATTATGGTCTGAAACTTTATGGTTATTTATTTCTGTTGAATACCAGTAAGTATTCTTTAAACACTGTTTCTATTTATTTTGCATTGTATACCTCAAAGTTTTACAAAGTATGTTGTGGATAGCGTGTCTGATAACAATTTTATAAGTCGTATATGTAAATTCTTTATATTGTACTCTGTAAGTTGTACTTGCTTTTATTAGGAAAACCTCATAAAGAATAAAAAAAGAAACCACAGCAACACCTAAGGTACTATACGAGTTTTGCCAGCCTTAAGGAAGGTGTACGCGCTTTTCATGAAGACACTCCTGTCGTATAGTCCGCGCAAGGAAGCTCATTCCATAGTCTAGTCATACGTGGAAGAAAGTGCCTTGAAGTAGAGGAAGTTGCAGATCCAGATAGTGAGGATGATTTCCAAGTGTGTGGCGTGTTGTGTGAAGGTGGAATCCATTGATAACCGCTGTTAACTCTCCTGTGATTCCTCTGGTGTTGCAGGAGAATGTGGGCGGCGGTGATATTTCTCTTCCAGAAAAAAAATGTAATACCTCAGACAAAATAGACACGTGGTAGGGGGGACCTCCAATAAAAGAACCACAAAGCGGTTTGAGCTCCGTCTCACATTGAGTCAGACAAACGGTGCACTTTTTCACGTTTTGTTTCAAATGTAAAATAGAGCCGGCATTCTTATCTCTATAAAGATCTCGCAATTTTATACATTGTTATTAAAACTCATGATTATTAACAAATATAAACTACTAACGAAAGTGTTTTAGGTGCGAATGTAGGAGTCTGGCCATAAATACTGTTACAAAATATTACATTTGAATTTGGAATGTATCATTTTATATTATTGTTCATTGAGTTTCCTCAAAATACAATATTTTGCGATATTAAAATGGAGTGAGGTGATAAAGAGAACTGAATCGCTGTGATTGCATTACACAAAGTAGGTATGGTGCCAAATGCAATTTTTAAAACTTCACATACGCTTGGTATTAGTAAAATGTTTGTGTACAATGAGACCTCCTCTGTTTGTGACAGAAAAAGATCTGGCCGTCCACTTAGTGTTCGTATGGAAAAGGTGGAGTAAGAGAAAGAATTCGAAGAAATCCTGTCCGCAAGCCAAAGCTATTATTTCGGGAGATGAAGATAGCACCTAGAACCATGTCGCGGATTTTAAAAGATGACTTAAGACTTGCAGCCTATAAGAGACGTAATGGTCATCTCTTAACTGATAATTTAACAAAGAATAGGGTGGTAAAATCGAAACAACTACTGAAGCGGTACTACAAATCAAATACTACAGTTTATTTGTGTCCTCGGATAAATGAAGCGGTGCGTTGAAACCGGTAATCTGTCTAAATGGTAGGGCTGCGGTGGCGAAGATCAATTAAAATTGTCAGCGAGCGTGGGTTTGGCCGAGATCCCGAGACAAAGTTTGTGAACTTCAGCTGAAAATGGTTTAAGTTATTGTGAGCGCGTGACATTCCAGTCAACTTTGTCTAAGACGAAGAATGTTTGCGAATCTCTCATGAATTTTAAGTGTTGATAAAATAAAACAGAAAAGAATTACTTGCAAATTTGCGGGTTAAAATAAATAGTTTTTGCGGCATTCGTATTATTGTAATTATATAAAAGTAAATCTGTAGAAGTCCTTGGGAATCCAAATATAAAATTCAGAAAGACACACACCTTTAAAAATATACAAAGGACGTAATAATACAAAAATGTAAACTAAACTGTTCTCATGCCAGAAAGCAATGGAAAGGAGCGTACTAAAAATAAAAGAATACATAAAATAAAATGTGAAAGGATGCGACGAAAAACAAAGGTTGTAGATGCCTTACATTACGCTCTGAAACAGAAGTGGAAGTGGGCTGGACATATAGCAAGATGTAGAGACAATAGCTAGACCTCAGAGCCAACTATGTGGGAAGGGCCAATAGGAATAAGAAGAATAGGACGTCCTAGGAAAAGGTGGATAGAAAACATTCAAGCGACAGCAGGATACTTATGGGAAAAGATAGTAATGGACAGAGAGGCATGGAACAAGCTGGAGGTGGCCTATACCCAAGAGAGGGTTCCAATTAATAATGAAGCCACTACATAACAACAGTCATTAATACAAATAAAAATTATAAATATATTTTCTTATCCATGTAAATAATGGTAACATTAAGTAATATTTATTATAATAGATATAATTGTAATATAACTGTAAGCCGTTTGGTGTCGAGACACTTGGCCCGTGGGGCCCAGAGGCGCGGAGAATGTTCAAAATACTATCTTCGCGCCTCAATAAGGCTACTGGAAACCCAAGCGCTGGCAGCTATTTCGGTCAACGGATCAGCCTTGCTATCCAACGGGGTAATGCTGCCAGTATTCTTGGTACGCTTCCACGTAATGATAGTTTTAATTTTATGTAGTCGTAGTATTGTAAATATAGTTATAAGATTTGTTTTGATTAAATAAACATTTACTTGCAATGTCAATAAAGTCAGATATATTCTGCGTGTCTTCTTGGCTAAGGCTTGTGAGAAAACTGTAAGAATGTAATTTAATAGTAGATTGGAAATAAATAGGTTTTATTATTATTATTATTGTTATTATATAAATACACACTTGAAAAAGTACATTTTTCAGTTAATTTGAAAATATAAAATAATTTCTTTTTGAGTCTGCAACTCATCATTCCTTTGAAGATGCACAGTAAGGACAACGCAAACCTGCTTAAATTCACTTTCGTGTTTATATTTCCGTACTCGACCACAAAATAGTGCTATCATTAAATAAATATAAGAAAATTCTCTCTGAAAACTACAATGGGATTGTACAAGAATTGTATCAGACCATATTGTATACACCAGTATTCCTTTGCACCGAATGCCGGCCAGATTATGGGTACCACAACCTATTTCTGCATTGTAGCAGTAATGTGTGAGCATTATCGTGTTTCGGTGTGAGGGGCGCCGTAGCTAGTGAAATTACTGGGTAAATGAGACTTGACAACTTATGTATCGAGGCGACCAGCGCAGTTGTAGTGCCGCTCAGAATTTTTTGGGTTTTTCAATAATCGTAAGCGTCACTGCATCGCAATGGGCAGGGCGTATCGATTCCCATCTGCTGAACGTCCTGCTCGTCTCGTCCCTTATTTTCATATAAAAAATCCGTCTCACGAGCACAAGCCATATTGGCTAATAATAGTTATGTTTAAAAAGTATAATTTCCTTTCACCCGCACACAGTCGGTCCGAGGTTCATAAGTCGTCAGAAGACCTCTCGCGGTCACATGAGAGACGTCAGGATTAATTATCTCTGATATACCAGCACGTCCCGCGCGGCCGCAGAAGCCCACTGCTCTGCTGTTTTGGAGGCAAAGCCGGCGCCGGCCGCTTGAGATGCTATATCCACTTGTGTTTACAATAGTAAAGGTATCATTATGCGGTATATGTTATGGGTTGCTTAATAAACAAGCTTGGTTATTGTAAGCAAAAAACGTGGTTTCTGATAGATTCGTGCTGTGATATCGCCGTTTCAGAGTTGTACGAGAAATGAAAGGAACGCGTCATAATAAAACTATTGCAATTGATTTCTTTGTATTAATTTTACTATAGAGGACACGTGTTTTAAAATTCCTGGTTTAATTTGCCTCAAATCAAAGATGAATTACAGTTGTTATATATTCATTACCATAGTCGAAAAATGAGGTTTTAACCTGAATCATGCATTTGTTCAAATTTTACTGTCGATACTTACATTTAAATACTGTATCATATTACATCCATAGGTGCGAATTCTGGGAACTACTACGAAGCTATCTATGAAGGTTGGTGCTGTAAGAGACTGGGCGAAGCTACAATAAACGGCATAAAATTAGAAAAGGTTCAAACAAGTACAGAAACCGTTGAGCTGACATGATTCTGTGCTCGCTGGAGCGTGATATTGGCGCCAATATAGATAAAATGGCCGCTCGCACGGTACAGCTTAACGCTGACCTTGGACTTTCTGATTTTATTCAAAACAAAATGTATAATTTACACGATACAATATTATACGTATAAAAAATAAATTATTTTGGGCACAACACAATACTTATATATTATTATTTATGTATTTATTTCAACAAAGTCTACTGAGTTCATTGCAAACGAAAATTCAGTTTAAAGAAAATACTATATACCTACGCAGAATCTCTTATAGTAATTGGAGGTATATCTATATTAATTAATCCTTAAAGGGTCAAGAGAAACTTCGTTTAAGTTAATTTATAAGATAAACCCGATCTAATTATTTGATAAGTGAACAAAAAATATATTTTTCACTTTCAATGTACTTTAATTCTACTAAGAAATTACACTATATTATAACAGCTTAATTTATTATTATATTTTTAGACCGTTAGAGCTTAATGGCCATTAAATAACTCAAGTTGAAAATAAATGGATAGTTAACAATAATCTATATTTTAACTGTTTTAATGTAAAACTCAAACTAAGCGCTTTTGTATCGTTATTATAAATATATAATTTATATTACTGAATCTACTATATTATCTTAGATAATTTCTACGTCTAGGTCTATAGTCTATTCATGTTAGACAACCGATAAAAACAGGTCAGGAGTTTAGTGTGTGTCACAAGGTACGTCTTACCCCTCGTTTACACCAAGAAAAATGTCAAAAACTTGTTTTATACAAAACTTGTAAAAAACATAGTTACTTGTTTTAAACATGTATTGCAATTGTCTGAAATATACTTTCTGTAATGTTCATCGTTTGCTCACGAGTGAAACAGCTAACCTTTTCTATGTAGCACTACACCCGGACACGTCCACACGCAACCAATAGCCAATTAGACCCGGCCTTCCGCTGTACTGTGCATTACTTATATAGCACTCAACGTCACACGGTTAACGTCACTGTCGATGTCGTGACAGTGACAATGATAGTTAACACATACTCTGTTATGACTAGATGTCAGTACACTACACTTTCGTTCACGCAATATTGCAAACAAGTCGGGTTGCATCTATTTTTTATACCCCTATTTTTTTTAAATTACATTATATGGCAATAATGTAATTTAAAAAAAAATAGGGTAAACAAACGTTTGCTGGGTCAGCTACTACAATTAATAAATTCAATTCAATGCTCAAGTACTTTTACGTAATTTAATGCTAAAGTGCTTATTTATATGCAATTACTCACATACCGCAATCTAAAGCTCTTGTCTTTTATAGCAGTTCCATAATAAATTACTTTTAGTTACTAAAATATTATTATGTCACAAGCATAGGAAAGCGATTATGAAATATAATAAAATCTTTATTTCATTAAATTTCATTCAACATTTTTTTATTTACTTAACGAAATACATTACATTATAAGCATTCTGATATTTATTTCAACTATTATCACTTAAGTGCTGGTATGTAGATTCTAGATATTTATCTACCCTCAAAATCACGAGTACTCCGTACTACACGCACGAAAATAATTTAATAGGATTCATTCCGACAGAATAACATATTAACGAGTTTATTATATTATTGTAATACATATCCATATTCCTAGACTATAATGAAGAACTATTCGCATAATACGAGTTGAACAATAGTAGAAGTTATAAAACCTTTATCCGTAATATGTTACTACATATAATTATGTTAATTAAATTATGTTACTACTTTAAACTTGCAGGTAGAGTCTTACCATTATTCCTCCTTTTGTTTTAATTGAAATAAGGAAAAACTAACAGTATATCCTCGTCGCCATTTGCAATGTTCATCGTTTGCCCACGAGTGAAACAACTAACCTTTACTATGTAGCACTACACCCGGACAAGTCCACACGCAACCAATAGCCGATTAGAACTGGCCTTCCGCTTTTTTTTTTTTTTTTTGCGCCCAAGCAAGGGAATGGGCTACCCTCCGGGATAACGACGGGAGGGAGGTGGTGAATGCTCATGCATACCAACGCAGCCTAAGTCTGCGTTGGTTATGTGGGACTCACGTGAAAACCTAGGTGCCTACCCACTAAACACCACCTGCAGTTGGCTTTGGGCAGGTGCCCTCTAAGCCTACATCGAAGGCGACCTTCTCATGGGGAGAGAGAGGCGCAAGCGGCACTCCCTATAGAGTTTCCGCTGGGATGGGCCTTCCGCTGTACTGTGCATTCCTTATATAGCAGCACTCAACGTCACACGGTTAATGTCACTGTCGATGTCGTGACAGTGACAATGATAGTTAACACATACTCTGTTAAGACTGTCAGTACACTACACTTTCGTTCACGCAATATTGCAAACAAGTCTACATACAAGTATAAAATACATTTGCGTTCACATATAGGTTTGCGACATCTTTGATCCAGTCTGATACATTGACAGCGTTCACACCAACATAAAGCATACATGTTTTCAACAAATATTGTATATTTTTTTGAAATTTATGTATGTTTGATACTTGTGTTAGTGTGCGTGTATTGCTCAAAAAAGAAGTCTAAAATCCTTAAGTCCAAAAGTTCTAAAGCCTATTTTTTCGACATTTTCACAGCGATCTAAGTATATTATTATGTTCCAAAAAGGAGAGCTCGTGGGAAGAGCAGAACTTGATACCAAAGTTAGACTTTTGAGTATTATACTTTTTCATATTGCATAAGATAATTTATCAGACAGCCACATACATTGTTTGGTCTTAACTTACATTAACAAAGTTTACGGAGCTAAGAAGAATACCGCAAGCTCACACAAACTTAAACCATTTTCAGTTGGAGTTTTCAAGCCTCGTGATACCGCAGCTTAACGTATTGATTCGTGGGAACACATTACACCTTTTCTCAAGCGACCCTTTTTTTTGTTATGATAGCAAACTTTTTGCCAATATATTTTATTTGTTATGAACACTAGCACTTTTTTCTTTTTGTGGAATTAGGAGGGAATGCACAACGAATTCACGTGTCACGTGTAAATATAATCACTGCTTGTTCTATAGATTCCTAAAGAGATTCGATGTTTCTCAACACAATCTAAGACAGTCCCTTGATACACTTTCTGTAAAAAAAAAGGATTGTGTGATTTTATGAAACCACGGTAAAAGTGAATTTTTTTTCACATTATAGACATTTAAAAAAAAAAATTGGAATAATATTCCATTAAGGGTATAAAAATCGCTTTATCAATTTTAATATTATACTTGGAAAATTGGAATGTTAATGGGAAATAATAAAAGTAGACTAAGTCTCCAACTAATATTTTTATTGAACTCTGTGTGTTAGCCCTGACAAGATAAAAACAAACCAAATAGCGTGGAGCACTGGCACAAATGAGTAATATACACTACACGGTTAGCTGCTGCGAACTATAGGCGCCGCCCGACCGTCACGCGACATGCAACACACAGACGAAAAAGTTTGAGACGATGTAATAAAAAATTCACTTTAATATCACAACTTCTTCCTGTCGGTAAATGTTTTTTTCAGAGAGCCCATCGCCGATGTGATGCTGAAAGTGTATGATGCCGAATGCCTAAATCCGACATTGTTGAATCGTTTCACTTATGTATTCATGCGGCACTTTTGATTCATTTTGTGTTCAGTTCAATTTGAGAAAAAGGTGCCGAATGATAGGCAAAATGGAACGGAAAATGAACTGTCTGATATTACTTTTAATATGTGCAAAGTGCAATTTAACCTATCCAATACTCTACCAACCTACTTTACTCAGAACGCCAAGTTTTAACGGTCCGGCAACTATATATTCTTCGGAGTGTATTAAGAAAACATGCAACCCTACCCTCAACATGAATGTTCTTGAACGACGCCGCACCCAAATATGTCCCATAATAAAATGTAAGACGGCCTTCGCGAAACGTCAATATGATGCTTTCTCCGATGAGAAGACTTTTATCTACACACTAATCAATTTTGAGGTAAAAAAGAAAACCACCGCCTATCTTAAACAATTATCATATTCAGAAATCTTGTTTCGTTTTTCATTGTCATTTGTCGAGAAGTCACTGACACCGAAGATACAGTTTAACTAGTTTCGGGGTCAGAGGTCAACCTCTTTTAATATCACTGAAAACCGTTTTTCAATTATTACAATTAGCAATAAAAAGATGTAAATAATTAGTATTATATATTAAGAGAAAATGAAATAAAGTATTATTATTATTATTATTAATTACCCGCGCGGTGCCACCTCTTTTGTTAATAAATATTACTTCTTCTCTCTCAGAGCGCCATTTGTTTCCGAAGCGGTAGTAGTATCTAGTATATTAGAAATCACATCAAAAAGAATTCTAAAGGAATCAATTTTGAGAAAATAAATGCCTTTTATGCCTTTTTACTAGCTTTTACCCTCAACTTCGTTCGCGTGGCATAGTGACTTTGGGCATTTTTTATTTTTAAGGAGACATTGAAAATAATAAAAATAAAAACTGCTCTTCTTGTCATTGAGGGCAGTCTCTTTAATAGTATTTCTCTAACTTTTATCTCTTATTTCATCCCCACCTAGGTCAATATTCCAAAAATGCTCGAAGTACTGTTTATAAATTACTTCTTATAGTACCGAAATATAAAGTTTCATGAATTTATCTCCGAAAATGACGAAATTGCCATGAAAACTTTCATCCTTCATTTCAACCCGTTCAAGCCCTGTTTTTGTACAAAAAATGGTAGCTTATGTCGTTTCTCAAGGTCCTGTCCATTTTGGTACCAAATATAATCAAAATTTTATTCGGAGTTAGGGGTGAAACCGTGACGTTATTTGGACTTGAATACGAATTTGGATCTCGTTTTTCATCCCTACACAGATTGAAATTTTAAAAACGTAATATCAAGTATCTATATAGTATCTATATACAAAGTTTTATGGTATTATCTTCGATGTTGACGAACATTCATAAAAACTTCCCCTATTTCAACCCTTCCATATATTATTTCGCAATGAAAGGTTAGTCTATGTCCTTTTCCAAGCTCTAGTCTAGCTGTATATTAAATCTCATCAAAATCGTAATAAACAAAGTTACATTCACATTTATAAGAATATTATTAATAGGGATAATTATGGAAAAAATGTCTTGTTAATTATATTATTAGTAGAATAGCCACTGCACCATTAAGTTTTTTTATTTATTTTGAGAAGGGTAATATTAACATTGTGTTGTGTTGTTTTTATTTAACTTATAAGAGAAATAACAATCGTATGTGTTCAGAACGCTACCAGCTGCGGCTTACGAGTTGGCGGAACTTCAAACAATCTCCAACCAGGACGCTGTCGACGCCATTTTTACTGTTTATTTATTATAATATATATTCTTCACACTGGTTAATAACTTTATATTAGATTTAAATATAGGAATATTTAGTAAGGAAAATATGTTCTACACAATAAATATATTTATGTAATAAATGATGCAGCTGTCGAGTTTCAATTGTAGTATTTACAAGGCTCCTTTGCACAGGATGCTAGCTAGATTATGGGTACCACAACGGCACCTATTTCTGCAGTGAAGCGGTAATGTGTAAGCATTATTGTGTTTCGGTCTGAAGGGCGTGGCCAGTGAAATTACTGAGCAAAGGAGATCTAATGTCTTATGTCTCAAGGCGACGAGCGCAATTGTAGTGTGCTCAGAGTTATTGGGTTTTTTAAGAATCCTCAGCGATACTGTATTGGAATAGGCAGGGCGTATCAATTACCATCAGCTGAATGTGCTACCTTCTCGTCCTTTATTGTCATAAAAAAACGCAGTTAGTAGTGATTTGAACCCGGTTTGACTTAAGTTTCTTAACGGTTAAATCATGCTAAACTATCATTAACAGAGAGGCATGCGATTCGAATGCCTGAACAGACTTTCAATACAAAACGCCATGTTACTGTGATACAAGGTGTTTCAGAAAGGAGTACGAACTTCAAGTCAAACACACACAAACACACACACACACTTACAAACACTTGCAAAGGTAATAACAACACTTTTTTTTTTAATTATTACATTTTATATAAAAGAAGATACTTTAAGTACGTAATCGGGGAGCCATAATACATCCACTCCCACTCAACACTTTAGGGAGGAGGGGATTGCTGAAACAAAGCGCTTCATGGAAACATGAATCCATGATACCATGTCAGGTGAAGCTGAGCCTTTTCCTCTTGCCTATTGTTTCATCGCGTAGCGTAATTATTGATTTTATTTTTGTAATGTTTTCTTTAGCAATAAAAGAATTTATTTATTTATTAATAACTAGCTGACCCGGCAAACGTTGTTTTGCCATATAAATTATTTTTAGAGTTTCTTTGACATTGAAACATTACTTTATTGTTTTAAAATAAAAGATTTATTTTAATATAAACGTAGCCTAAGTTACTCCTTATTACATCAGCTACCTCCCAATAAAAGTCCCATCAAAGTCGGTCCTGCCATTTCAGAGATTAGACGGAACAAAAAGACAGACAAGAAGAACCGCATATACAAGGTGGGCCAAAAGAAATCACCCTATTGGAAGATGCTCTCATTTTTGCAAATGGCCGCCAATGTCAAATCTGTTTTGACATTTATGGACTAGACAGATGCAGAATAAAAGTGAACAGGCCATGGATCAGTACACTCCCCAAGAACGTGGAATAATTGTGTCAATTTTTTTGCGTAACAATTCGTCTGTGGTGTTGGCGCAGCGCGAATTCCGTCGCCTATTCCCCGGCCGTCCGACACCGACTGCGCAAACACTGCGCCGTTTGGCCACCAACCTTGAAGAGTATGGGACCACACGGGACGTTGCCAAGAGTGGGCAGCCCCGGTGCGCCTGTTCTGCCGAGAATATCGCTGCTGTTGCCGAGGATGTCGTGCAGTCGCCGGAAAAATCGACCAGACGCCGTGCCACGCAATTAGCCATCAGCCGGACGTCCTTAAGGCGAATTTTGGTCAAAGACCTGCGCATGTTCCCGTACAAAGTCCAGTCCGTGCATCAGCTGCTGCCTGCCCGTGTTTACGTGAATAAGACCGATACTCTGGAAACCCTCAAGGACAACATTTGACACGAGTGCTAGAATCTGTCACCCGAAGTTCTCGCTGAAATGATGAAAAAATGCCATAAAACGAGCCCGTATGGCAATCAAATGTGACGGCACCCATTTGGCCGATATCATCTTCTCGACTTGACCACTACAATTCTAAAGGTTCAAATAAACATAATCAAAAAACAGAATCGAAGATTTTCATTTAGAAAAAAAAAGAGAGTCAAACAACATCGGATGACTTCTTTTGGCCCACCCTGTATATTCATATACATGTAGTAAAAGACGGTTATTTCAATACTACAAAGAGACACTCCAATTTTATTTATATGTATAGATTTAGTGATATTTATCAATCGAAATCGAAGCTTGCTTGGGAGCTTGAATGGGAGCTTTAAAGCGAGAGGTTTGACAGTGAATGCAAGAAAGACGAAAGTGCTGGTATTTGAGAAGAATGAAAGTTTGACTAAGTGTAATATTACGATTGAAGATGAAAGGGTAGAACAAGTTACAGGATTTGTATATTTGGGTAGCATGTTTACAAGAGACGGAAGATATGAAGGTAATATTGAAAGGAGAGTGACCGCGGGAAACTGTGTGAATGGTATGCCTTGTGCCAAAAGAGGCGCGAATGGCGATCTATAATGGAGTGCTTGTCGCGACGTTAATGTACGGAAGTGAGAGTTGGGTATGGGAGAATATAAAAAGAAATAATATAATATGGTATAAAAAAAATCCTATTTATTGGATGTAGAGAATAACTGAACCCATGGCCACAGTTTCAAAAAGTATACAGTTTCAAGTAGAGCCCCTCCAAGCATAATATTAAATAAAGTTCACGGCAAATAAAATCAGAGGACTCTAGGAATATTTGCTGGTAAATGAAGCTTGCGAGTTCCTGAACTAATACGAGCTTGAGATTCGCAAGTGCATTGTTAAAGTTGGGAAAGTTAAGTGAAGTGGTTATTACCTGCATCTTGCCTGACTTCTTACCTTTCTACAATACTAAGGTAACAATTTTATTTATAATATTTGGAAAAGTTATTATTTTACTGACAATTTTAAATGTTAATTAATAACGATGTCGTTACGACATTCTGTCCATTTAAAAACAAGCGCTCTTAATTATTCGGGTCATAAGTGATGACCAGCCTATCGAAACTCTCTAAGAAAAAAGCGATTCACTCGATTGTATGAATCGTGAAGTCATTGATAGTTTAACAGATGACGGCTATAATCTTATAAAAAACGGAGATAGCCGAAATCCACTACGTTTTAAGCAACTGTTCACTTTCACACTTAGCCGGATTATACTTCGTCGCCAATCCCCATACTGTAATTACTACTATTCCAAACTTATGTCAAATGACTGCACGTTTCATAGTAGACTAAATTTTTACTTAGGCATTCCCGCCTCTTATTACGTAGCAGTACATAAAAAAGGGCGATTAGGGCCATCTATAATTTGAATTCTAGAGATTCCCTTAGAAATCACTTTAAACATATTAAGGAATTCTAACAACAGCTTCCCATTTCATTTATAATAATATATGTATAGTTTGTAATAGAAAGAATGAATACATTCAAAATAAAGATATAAATACCATCAATACGAGAAATTAAAATAAAATCGCTATTCCAAATACGAGACTTACTAAAATACAAAATTCGTTTGTTTATCTCAGTGTGCAGTTCTTTCATAAAATTCCAAATAGACGGTAAAGATGTATGGAAAATAGATACTCTTGGTCCACCTAACAATAATTCTTCGTATTATTTAGTTTGTATAATAACATGAATACTATAATATTATATCATTTTGGTGTATATAGAATCCACTCTAGTTGCATTATATAGAATCGCTTGCTTTGTGAGCATTATTTTAATAAATGTTTAGTTATCATGTGTTTAAAATGACATTGTTTGCGGCGGCGACGAGTGCCGAATCGTCTCCTTCGTTCAAATATATGCGGGACCGATGGGTCGTTCATGCATTAACTTGTGAACGAGTGCTGCTTGTGGTGCCAGGTTGACCAGTTATAGTTAATAAATCATTATATTTGTTGGATGTGATTACTAATTATGACATTAATCACGATCAACATGTTCCCAAAGCATCCTTACACGAACAATAAATTCATGCTCTAAAGGTTGATGTATCCAAGGATAATTTATATTTATACAATTTGCAATTTGTTATTCATTACTTACTAGTTGACCCGACAGACGTTGTTGTGTATAATATAAATAAAATATTTTTTTTTTATTAATTTGTCAATAATATATCATAACATCAAGAATTATTTCGTAAAATATGCTCCCTGTTGTTATAATGAAATTGTTTCATAGCAGAACTGTCAAACCGTGCGTCAATAAATTCTCTCATAGAATTTATGTCCATACAAAACAAATGTCGGACGACGGGGGACACATCAAAGGAAAAACAAAATTGTTGTTTTTATTTAATTCTGAACACTTTCATATTTATTCACCTTTTAAACCTTCCCTGGACACCCACAAATAATTCAAGACCAAAATTAGCCAAATCGGTCCAGCCGTTCTCGAGTTTTAGCGAGACTAACGAACAGCAATTCATTTTTATATATATAGATTATGATATATGTAATATTTAAAACATTTTTAACTTTGAACACAATTCATATATTGGATGCACCACCTCACAAACTAATTTGTTTTGTATATTAAAGCTGTTATAAAATACTCTATTGATTGAAAAGTGGCCGTTGACTTTCTTGTTTTTTCTTTTCATGAGCTCAATTTTTTCCGAATATATGGTAGATTCAGTAATTTAAAAGAAATATTTATAGTGACGATTCAATAGTGACGTTTAAGCCTAATTTAATAAAGTTTATTTGACTTTGATTTTAATAATCAAGTTTGCTCGGTACCAGATGAGACAAGTTGTCAAAACAACAATAATTATTATAAACTTTCTAAGCCAAATTTAGACGAAGGTAATCTTGCCACAAGCTGCGTGTCTACATCGAATTTGGTCGCGTCTCGGTGTTCAATTGTAAGGCCTGGTATCCACTATAGAGGAGAGGAGATGTATTTTGATAACCAATCAGATATCCTTATTTCCACATCTCTGCTCCGAATAACCAAATAAACTGGCCATTAATTTTAAATTATTAAATAAAAGACTTTAAAAAAAAATTTAAACGCTGATTAAGCGAGCGATTATTTTATAAGACTAATGAATTTCTGAATGAGAGTAATGTTATGACATGAAATATGAAACTTTTTATTAACAATTAACAAAACAATGTTTATTAATAATTTTATTATAATGAGAGTCAGTTTTTTTTGCCATATTTAGACATATTTCATCAGATAATTTTGTTGTTTTTCATCACTTACTGTATTGCTTATCTAGTTAAACCTGGCGAAATATGTGTAGCTGTAAGATTGTACCATCGTAACATACCATGCTTATACGAAAATATAGAATTTGATTGATTGATAACTTCGGTGGATTTCCACCGGATCAAGCGGAAAGAAGAGGAAATGTCTCACATGTCTATAGAATTATTTGCCGCATCGAGCGATCAAGCGGCTTGGCGGAGTGGAGATGCATGAAGGCCGGGTAGCCCGCGCCTCGCACACACATTATTTAAAGCGATGCTATAAACACAGCTCACATCTCCTCTCCGCTTTGGTGGAAATAACCGGACAGCTTCGCGGCTTATCTCCTCTCGTCTCCTCTTCTCTCGGGCCTAGTTCAATAATGAACGTCAGTCCACTTTGATATTTGGCATATTTTATCATTTGCGATTTTACAAATGTAATGTCTTGTTAACGATTGTGTAGGATATAATACCTAATAGGCAGTAAAAATGTACGAAAACTTATTCATGTAGATAAAATACTATCATTGTATTCTAACTACGAACTAATTGAACAAATTATATTAATTTTCTATGTAAACTAAATAAATTGGCTAGAAGTGGGAAAAAGGAAACAAAACATAAGATACACGAAATATGTGGGCTTATTTGATCGGTAATAATACAGCTCAGGGCTGTATGCGAGTGACGGAAGCAGGCCCTTTTAGCAAATAAGTTGCTAGAAACATTAACGAGTAAAGTTGTTATAAATTTAAGACTAGGCACATGTTTGAAGACGAAACAGACATGCAAATATTCCAAGTGGTTTCGTTTTATAAATTAATAATTACTGCTACATTTCAGTTGGTCAACGTAAAGCCATACCTAAAAGACCGTACAATATACAATTACGATTATTAAGAAAATGTTAAGAGATAATGTATAATATTAAGAATTTTCAATTATATTGGTGCGAGTTACCACTTCGTTTGATAATATTCGTATATTGAGTAAAAACAATATTTTTTTCATAGTGTTAATAATTTAAATTTAAATCTATTTAACACTGTCTCCTCTCTTCTTTCTTCTGGTAATTTATTTAATATTTTTATACACATAGCATGACAGTTTTTTTGGTACAAAGTGGTTCTAATGTAGGGTACTCGAATTTTAGTAGGATCTCACGATGGAAACAAAGAACTTTCGCCTAAATGTGCGAATAAATTGAAAATTTTCTTAACAAATAAACTAGCCACTAGTACATAAATTTCGTAGTGTGCTAATAGTATACACGCTGTATATATTTTTAAATTGTAAGATCTATGCTGAACCAAATATCATTGAGAAGGCCCTCGAACGTATATTGAATAAATACTGTCGCGTAGCTACGCTTCGACGTCCATGACGAAAGTTGTCAAACTTCAAGGCATTGATAACTTCGACACCTCCGTCAGCAATACTCGTAGCTCAGTGGAAAAGTGTTAACTACAGACGCTGGAAACCCGAAATTTTCTGGGTTTTGTAAAATTAAAGGAAAATTCTAGTAGGTTCAGGATCAAATCGAACAGAGGAAAAAGGATGGAAAATGTGCAGCAGGATATAAATAGGTCAGACTCGAAAGCGAAAAGGAACAGAAAAAGAAGTAGTCAAAAGTAGAAAGTAATTCAGGAGCAGAAGAAAAAGAAGATAGAAGAATACTAGTGTTTGGTGCGGTGTGATCTGCTGAAGGCACCGCCATCGAGAAGTGGAACAGCGGCAGACCAGCGAAGTGCAAGTTCGAGGAATTGAACGCATTTTATTGAATAAATCCTTTTAGCTGAGTTTTAGTTTTCAATCCCTGACTCACTCTCGTGTCAATACTCTTTTTATGAGGACCCTTGCGGGTACATTTCTCAATTGTTTGCCAAATCCGTCATCCTGTCAAAAGTAATATATCATCGAGTGTAATTTAACAAAATTTTGAGGCTCCTTTCAAAAAATTACAATAATATAACCTTCAAATTGTGATTAATTTACCCAAAACTATAGCCGTTATCTGTCAATCTATCAATGACTGCACGTTTCATACAATCGAGTGAATCGCTTTTTTCTTAGAGAGTTCCGCTAGGCTGGTCATCACTTATGACCCGAATAATTAAGAGCGCTTGTTGTTAAATGGACAGAATGACGTAACAACATCGTTATTAAAAAAAAACTATTTAATAAAAAAATGAGAAAAACCATCTGCATGTGAAAGTTCCATCAAATTCTGTCCAACTGTTTGAGAGATAAGCCAACCTACATTGAAAATCGCAACTGACATTGATGCCAAGTTAAATATTAATCAATACAATCAATATTTCTATATATTTAAGTGCTCTGTAAAAAATCGCGATACAATTTTGTAATTTAAAACGATTTTTAACTTTGGCCACGATTCATATATTGAATGCAGCACTTTACAAAGTGATTTGTGATTACATCTCTTTTAAAAACTCATTGATGGTAAGGAGTGGCAGTTGAGTTTCTTGTATGTTATTATATACTAACCGCCCGGCTTACTGTTTGCTACGCAACACAGGCTGCGTAGCAACACTACGAGTGCGACGTTACTACGATTACGTAACAAATATTTCAACCGTTAATTTAAATGGTAAAGCGCTTTTACCACCGTTTGATTTGTAACAAAATGTATGGACGATGCGGGACTCGAATCCACGCCTCTCGGGTTCCGTTCGAGACCACTTACCACCATTTAATTTGTAACAAAATGCATGGCTAATGCAGGACTCGAATCAACGCCTCTCGGGTTCCGTTCAAGCTCTTAACACCATTTAATTTGTAACAAAATTTATGGACCATTATTTGAACCAATACTGAACCAGCGCCTCTCGTGTTTCTTTCGAGCGCTCCCACTATCTGAGCCAACCGTCCGAGTGACGCATCGACCGTAAATCTTGATATGTATTGTTCAACTCTAAGTTAAGTCATCACTATTTTAATTTGATCTAAGGTATAAATAAAAATTGATTGCTTAGGAAATATTTTAAATCAATTTACTGCTTTCTATCCTTTGTATACCCACTACTGTGCTGAATGGCAGTACTAGATCACCTACAGCTGGATTAGATTGTTGGTGTAATCGGTATGTGATGACGTCATTCAGACAATGATACAAATGACAACTATATCTACAGATAGAGATAAATTACTACCTTCTACTGGCAGTAATTAGCTGTCAATAATCTGAAGCTGTCCCAATATACCCGATAAGTCATTCTTATCGCCTTTATATTGGGACGCGTGAATTAAAATATCCATACAAACTTCTATCGCTGGTAAGCTATACGTCGTCCCGTTGACAGACAGCGTGTACGGATAGTTTCGATTTTTATGTCAAGTAGGCCACAACCGGAGATAGACTGAATATTGGGAATGGTTGTTAGATGGTAACCTCTGTAACCATTAAGTCATTAATTAACAGTCATTGTCTGGATTTAAATACTACGTATTAAGAGGCACAAGCTGCCTGCCTAAGAGGCTTAAGCTGCCTGCTTAAGAGGCCTAAGCTGCCTGCCGAAGAGGCCTGCCTAAGTAAATATTTAAATTTAGTTTAGTATGAAACGTGCAGTCATTTGACATAAGTTTGGAATAGCATCAAATACAGTGTGGCAATTGGCTACGAAGTATAATCCGACTAAGTTTGAAAGCTAACAGTTGCGTAAAACGAAGTGGATTTCGGCTATCCGTTTTTACAAGATTATAGCCGTCAGTTGTTAATCTGTGAATGACGGCACCTTTCATACAATCGATTGAATCACTTTTTTCTAAAAGAGTTTCGCTAAGCTGGCCATTGTAGTTCATTTCAAGAGTTATTACACAGACCAAAAAAAAAACGTGTTAATGTTACTTATTATTAAGTGGTCAATGGTGGCTCCAAGTGGTTGGTGTTTGTCACCATGTGGCCGCAGTGTCTTCCATGAGTGCACACACTAATATATACTTGGTATACTTTAGATAATTAAAATTAAATTTTAAATAACTCAACACTAATACACACATCCATGGGTTTCGAACTATTTCCTTTTAATATCATTACAATTTATTATAATATCATACACTACTTGACTAATAACACGCAACAAGATAACACCGTCAGTATCACAAGGGATCGCTTGACGAGGGATACACGTAACTGAATTAGAGACGAGTTTCTAATTGCATCCTCTCAGGGGATCCCCTTTGATTTACGCTGCCGGGAGCACACGCGTTACGTGATCGAGCCTGAACTTCCTAGTAAGTAACTTCACTGGTTGTATAATATTATAAATCAGGGTTGATTGTTCGTATTTCGTACGCATTCATATAATTAATTAAATAGCAATAAAAATTTGCCAACTTATTTTTTTAAAGTGGGATTAATACACAAATAAAATATGAAAACAAATTTTTTTGAACGATGCGGGACTTAAAACATAACAAGTTGTTTAGATTTGCAAGAGCGACATCTCAAGTCAATTTCCTAATATGTAAATATAGGGGTTAAGCAGGTTATCAACTGTAAAGTAGATCCTGTAGATGAAGCCACAACCTGAGAGTTGAACAAAGCATACAAGAGTTTATGACGATACGTCACTGGAAAGGTTAGCTCAGTTGTAAGAGCACTCGCACGGAACGCGACGGGCTAGGGTTCGATTCCCGCATCTTTCATAAAATTTTGTTTTCAAATTTTATTTATGTTATTTTTTTAGTCTGAGAATTCATTTTAATTTAAGCGCCATGCAAGCAGATATCTCGGACGAGGTATACACCATGTTTAACATACCCCGAGTACAAAATTGAGCATAATTTATTGCCTCATGCCGGTGTATATGTGTATCGGCAATTTTGAGGGTAGGGACCTGTCTGCTCTCTGGCGCATAGATTTTGGACCGCGTCTGTAGCTTGCCATTGCAGTGGCCGACGTGATACTACAGGGATCTTGGATTTATTCATACTAAGGTCTGTAGTACCAATCAGGGCAGATCACTCATCACGCGGCGTTGTGCATAAATGATCCGAACTGAAAAAAAAGAAACAATAATATTTATCTAGCACTTGGGTATTAAAATACACTTGCACTTGTCAAAAGTTATAAACAAGTTTAAATCTAAATTAAATGTCTTATTATATGATTCTGTTTGTGCTTTATTTAAATTTGACTATAATAAAGAAATATATTATTTATTCATTCATTATAATCAAACTGCCTTTAGAAGCAAAGTTCTCTATCATACTTCAAATAGAGTAATTATAAAATAAAAGTTCCCCGCAAAATTTTAACATTTTGGAATGTTTGTTGATAAGAAATTTGCTATTTACTGAATTTGCTGAAACTTACTGTTCAAAGGTGCTGTTGTTGAAGTGAGGAAAGTTGAGCAAAGTGTTTATTACCTGTTAGCATAATGCTCGGTTCCTTACCTCTCTACAATCTCTACTCTACAGCGTAAATACAACAATGAAATATTTTGTGATAAGAAATAAATTATTGTGAACAATAAAATTAGAGCAAATAATAAAACTTAGATCATTTATACATCTAGATCATAGGTTCTCAACGTGGGCGATAACGCCCCCTTGTGGGCGTTTGAGACTTTCGGGGGGGCAGTAGAAGACCCAGAGAAAATTAGGGGGCATTGAGATGGCGCAGATGGGGCATGGGTAGATTAAAAAATTTAGTCTAAAAAGTCATAAATTCATGTCTTTTGAATGTCAAAAAAAATATTCCTCAATATAACTAAGCATACGTTTTAATTGCTCCCATTGAAACATTCTTCTTTCATTCTTCATTTTAAACTTAGAAACAGGATAGGGTAGTCATATTCCTATCTTACGACTATAATATAATATCTTACGTTTAAATATAATCGTGGCAATAGCTGTTTTAAATTGGCGACAGATGGTAAGTAAAATTAAGATTGGGGCCTCTAGAAAAAACATATTCTAAAAGTGGGCGGTGAGTAAAATAAGGTTGAGAAACTATGATGTAGAAAGACTATGACAGCTGTGAAACCGTCGAAAAAAATAGACTTTAGAACTACCTAGCCTCTATTTTGAGCAATTCACGCACACTAACACAAAGTGTCATACAAGTCGCGAGTGTAAGACGTTGCTGGTAACACTTAACTAATAGTCCTGGCCTGTTTTTATCGGTTGTCTAACAGCAAGAGACTATCCAGACATATAAATCTAATATATAAAATTCTCATGTCGCGGTGTTTGTAGTTAAACTCCTTCGAAACGGCTTCACCGATTCTCATGAAATTTTTAGTGCATATTAGCTAGGTCTGAGAATCGGACATCATCTATTTTTCATCCCCCTAAATGTTAAGGGTGGTCCACGCCAATTTTTTTTTAATTTTTTTTTATTTTTTTTTACATTTGTTTGATTATGAGTCAGCATTAAAAATACATACAACTTCAAATTTTCACCCATCTACGATCAAAAGTTACTTTTGTATCGCGATTTTAATATCGGCAATACATCGTTTGCTGGGTCAGCTAGTTATCTAATAATAATAATTTATTTCAGTAGTTGTATGAAGGGGCAGTGTGTTAGGTTATACGGTAACGCCTTCATAATTGATTTCAATGATTCATTCAGCGGTTCATGAGCTTGAGAAGAGCGTTCAACAAAATACAATATAAAAAAAACTACATTTGATAATAATAATAATAATATATTTATTTGCAAAAAACATAGTATACAATGGTGTTTAAATTTAAATAAATAATAAGAGCTTACATGTTTTGCCAGCACTATTCCTAGCATGCAAATATTTAACCACAATGAATATCAGAATTTTATTTCCATAAATTCCTTTACACTATAAAAATTATAACCATTTAGCCAACTATATAGCTTAATCTTAAATAATCTAGAATTTAATTTTTTTATGCTACTCGGTAACTTATTATAAACACGAACAAAATTACATACACAACTTTTATTATATTTAGTAATTTTTGGAACATCACGAGTCTTTGTGGATCAAAAAAACCGACTTCGAAAACTCAAAAGTATAAAATAACTTAATAGAGATTTAATTACTAATTAATAATCTAATACCTTTAATATTAATAAAATACTATTATTTGTATGTACTACCTATTCACAGGGTTTAAATCGGTGCTTGCCCACTCGGTTTGTTTAGTTCTAGACGATGCGAATGTGCGACCTGCTATTACATTTGGCTTGGGACCGACTTCAGACGATTAAAATTGAATTGAGAACCTCCTCCTTTTCAAAATAGGTTAATAAAATTTATTCACAAAAAGGTATACAATGGGCCCCGCACTAGGTCAACTATTGATTACTTTACTACGCATATCCTAAGACAGGATGGAACGTATTCAGAAACAATGTCTATGGCATGTGGCTTTTAGTGACGGAAAAGCCAAGAAAATACCTTCTTACAAAGAAAGGCTGCCCATCTTTAAAATGACCACTTTGGATGAACTTCTGGATCTTGTTCACTCATCAACTACTAAACGGCTTTATCGACTGCCCCAAATTGCTATAAATTTAGCTAAAGGCGACACTAAATGCCAGCGACCTTGAGCGATATGAGTTCACGGCTGCCGGCCCGCCATCTATGTAACAAAGCCAATATTTTCAAAGTTCTTACGTGGAAAACAGTTTATATGCTTACAATCCTCGTTATTCACTACTAATCTGAATAAATGAACCTACACAAAAAAGTACAAGCTATAAGAATAACTTTTCAGGGAGAAGTACCAAAAAAATGCGTCACGCCATGCCAAAACACTTGTTTAACTTCAAAGAAAAGTGGTAGTTCAAAAAGGGTCGGCAGCGTTAACTATTACCAACAGCAATCATTAGCAACCTACAAATAAGACTTAAGGATATGTGTAACAGGATTAAGTAGTGTTCATAGCTCGAAATGCTAAACTTTCACCACAAAACTTGTCTAAAAACACCATGTTTGCGGGTTTTCTGCTTACTCTTCGCCTTAAGAATTCTACGTAAGCCTATAACTCCACTTTGTCCTCTATTTCGTCGAACGATCCTAGGAACCACTTCCTTAGTCCCACGGCTATGTAAAGTTACGGTACTTTTCTATATAAAACATAAATTTAATTATTTCTGTGCAAACTGTGTTTATTTGTAAGTAATCACTACAGTTTCCTAGTTCTCAGTTTTACTTTTTATACATGTGTGTATTATTTATATAGGCATAAAAGGCATTTATTTTCTCAAAATTTATTCCTTTAGAATTCTTTTTGGTTGGGTGTTTACTTTAAATAGTATTGATGAGATAGGATAGATTCGGTATCAATATTAAGTAAACATTCATCAAATATTGTAGAAATAAGTCATTTTAACAGTAATGTATATACATTATCATATCAGTAAGGGATACATTATGTAGGCTTAAGTGAAAAATCTGAAACAAAAAGATGTTTGAAAGACTTATCTGCAGTTGAGAATCTCAAACAGGAAAGAACTGTTCATCACTTCCGGTGCTCGGTTTCCAAGTCTTGCGTTCCGACTTTACTTTGACTTCGGCAGGAAATACTTACCGCTCACAAACAAAAACAAAACGGAACCGAGATATTTGCATTCCACTTCTAAATACAGTAATAATGTAAAGTGCATCAATATCTTAAAGTTATATTGTACGTACTCGTATCAGATACATAACTGTTTCTAGATATGGAACTATTTGAATTATGAATGTTATATTTTTTGAAACGTTGCAATCTTCTTAGTAATAAAAAACCAATTGTCGGGAAATCATTTGTCAATTTTTTTTTTATCACACATCAAAGTTCTACCATCTCTACACGTTCTACACTTGTCTTCTATGACATTGTCACAGGAGACGAAACGTGGATTTATTGTTTTGAACCCGAAAAAAAAAACAGCAATCCTGTGAATGGGTGTTCGAAAATGAGAACAGGCCAATAAAAGTGAGGCAGGCGAGAAACGTAAGTAAAAAATAATCGCATTTTTTTTCCCAGCTACGGGTCCCATCTGCACAATTTCAGATCAAAATTGTGTTAATGCCGAGTGGTATTGAACCGTTTGTTTACCCAGGGTGTTAATAAAAATTGCGAAAGGCGACCAAAAAGCCGCGTTCTCCAACATCATGACATCGCTTCTTCACACACGGCCGACATAACTAAGTCATTTTTAGCTTCCGGAAAAGTACAACTCGTCACCCATCCTGCACATAGCCTCGACTTAGCACCCTGTGATTTCTGTATTTTCCCCAAAATCAAAGATTTGATGAGAAGTTTCACTTTTACCAATTCCGAAGAGGCTGTGATAGCATTCAATCAGCACGTAAAAACCATGTCTTCAGATCTGTGGTCCTCCTGTTTTAAAAAATGGTTCGATCCCACGAAAAAATTTTTAAAATGTAAAGGAGAGTATTTTGAAAAGCAACAAACATAATATTGGGGTTATAACATGTTGTTTTTTTAAGTTATGCAAAACTTTTGGTGTGACGTATACTAAGAATAAAGCAATATTATCATTAAATTATAAAAAAAAAATCTTTTATTATTTCTTGTAAGAAAATTTATTGTGTATTAATGAATACTCATATAATATTTTTAATATAAATATACCAACTGTTAGTTTAGCTAAATAAGTATAATCACTCTACAAGAACCCCATAATGGGAGACAGCCTCTTCCAAGGATGTGCAGTTGTCTGTCCTGTACAGGGGCGCAGCTACCGCCGTATCTGCCCGCACGGAGGCCCCCGACGTGCGTAAGAAATATTAATAAAAACTTCCCTTTTTTTTAGAATTTCAAATTAGTTTGCCGAAAAAAAAAGGCAAGGAGAGTGTATATTTAATTTGAATTACTTTTAAAATGTTGTCTAAGACAGATAGATGATTATGATGAATAAATATTTCTTTTAATTTTATGCAAACATATTTTATTCTTTCGTGAGAAATTTTTACCCGTCAAAAAATTAAATTTCGTATTCTTGCAACACAAATTGACGGTACAGGGGTTCTACTCTCTTTCTCCGAAACTATACTTCGTAAAAGAACGAAATTTAAAAGAAACTTCTTTAGTGACCCTACTCTATTTTGTTTTCGGATATACCAACGAAGTTCGGAACAATAGACAATATTCGTGAACGAATGGTGAACGATTGAAATGAACCTTTTTGCTCTTAATAGTGATTTTCATTATTATAACACTAGAAATAAGGGATTGCTTGTAACTATTTCTAGTAGGCTTCATAAGATACATAATAGCTTTAAGGGTAAATGTATACACTTCTACAATAAAGTCCCAGCCACTGTTCAGGTATTATCTATAAATAAATTTAAATGTTTTATAAAAAAATGGCTCTGTCGTAAATCCTATTACTCCACTGCTGAATATCTAAATGATCGGACAGCCTGGGACTAGATTGTGATTATTTTATACCGACTGTACAATATTGTATATTTTTATTGAAAAGAGCGCAAAAAAAAGAATGCTGGGAGAGTTTCTTGCGCCGCTTCTTCTCTCTCAGAGCGCCATTTGTTTCCGAAGCGGTAGTAGTATCAAAAAGAAAGGCCCTGTAAACGGTCAAATTATTTGTCAAATATTTGTTTGACAAACGTGTTTGTCAAATTTTTTGAAAGTGTGCGAGCTTGTTTGATGTTTAAAGGAATCAATTTTGAGAAAATAAATGCCTTTTATGCCTTTTTATTATTTTAATTCGACTAATTTGAAGAGTTCTATTTCATGCTGGCAACGTTGGGTAGTAACTAATGACCACCAAAAATATTTCTATTACAGACGCAATGTAAACATGTCAAATTAGTACTTATGGTTTTATATTTGAATTCTTTAAAATGTTTTCTAAAAAGACTTCTCAATTATGGTGCTAGTAAATGAAATGATTTTAAAGTGCTTTTGGGTTGGACTTAGTATCCCTTAGCACGAATTTGGATGTAAAAAATATTGTAGTTGATAGAGCTTTAGTCCACGATTATAATGATACCACTCTTATTACAAGGTAATGCAAGGTTTTCAAGAAAATCACAAAAAAAAATCTTACCTAAATAAGGTAAATCACGTAAATAAATATCTCATAGCACGAATTTGGTTGTAAAAAATATTGTAGTTGATAGAGCTTTGTCCACGATTATAATGATACCACTTTTATTACAAGGTAATGCACCGTTTCCAAAATAACGAAAAAAATACTAACCTAAAACTTTCTATTAGCAGAAGTCTTCTAAGACACAGTGGCATTATTTTGGTTTCAACTTCCATAGCTCGTATGGGAGTTGAACACATAGCCCCAGAAATAATTCGCAGAGCTTTGTTTTGAATTATGTCTAGTTTTTTTACACAACTACTATTTGAATAGGCTAAACAACTGTAGTCGAAGTGGCTTCTGACTATAGATTTATATAGCATACTTAAAACTTTGGGGTCTGCACCCCAAGTCACACCAGCTAAACATCTTATAATATTTAAGCCCTTAAGAGAATTAGTTATAATGTGATTGATGTGTAAATCAAAACAAAGTTTGTTATCAATGACAACACCCAGGAATTTATGATTAGGTACAACTGAAATTGAATGATTATTGTAGAGTATGCCATTAGAGGGAAAGTCTTTACTAAAAATCATGGCCTTGCTTTTGTTGGGGTTAATCTGTAGAGCCAACCTGTCATTATAATATATGTACAATTGATCTAAAGCATTATTTATACTATTTACAGCTCTATCAACATTATGGTCTGTACAATATAGTACAAGATCATCTGCAAATTGTAAAATATTTACACCTTCTATATTTACAAAATTAAGAATTTGACTTGTATATACATTGTACAGCAATGGAGATAATGTAGCCCCCTGCATTGTACCTTTGGAGACCCTTCTTGGACCATGGAGAATATTATTATGCCTTACATACAAAATTCTATCTGTTAAAAAATTAAATAACCAATGGCAAAGTATGCCTGGTATACCAATGTCAGAAAGAACTTGAACCAAAATGCCAGGGTCTACATTATCAAACGCACCTTGAACATCCAGAAAAACACAAACACTGGACTTATTATTTTTTTTGGCATATTTCAGATCTGACAAGAGAGAGATGAAGCTGTCAGCACAACTTCGGCCTCTCCGGATGCCATATTGTACATGTGGAATGATGTTGTTCACCTCTACATAATACTCAAGACGCATCTTTATCATGTTTTCATTAAGCTTCCCAACACAAGATGACAATGATATGGGACGATATGAGTTAGGATCTTCAGGTGGCTTGTCAAGCTTAAGTAGAGGGATTACACACTGTGTTTTCCAAGATTTAGGAATTTTCTTTAAGTGCCAAAGAGCATTAAGATTAGCTAATAGTTTCTTTTGAACGGACTCATTTAGGTTTTTGATCAAAATGTATGGACAATCATCTAAACCAGGGGTTGTGTTTCGTCTGGATTGTAAACTTGTACAAAACTCACTCCAAGTAAAGGGTTCTATGAGGAAACTGGACTTCTGAAGGCTATTATTAATTTGAAAATAACTTTCTAGATTATCAATAACCCTACATCCATTTTGGGATAATTTTT
The DNA here is from genome assembly GCF_905404315.1 of Leptidea sinapis. Taxonomy (NCBI): domain Eukaryota; kingdom Metazoa; phylum Arthropoda; class Insecta; order Lepidoptera; family Pieridae; genus Leptidea; species Leptidea sinapis. Next base: position 3,929,941 of record NC_066297.1, read on the forward strand.
CTAAGAGAGGGACAACAAATTCGTCATTATATGTTCTGTTATTGCATTTTATTCGTTTAAATAACTTGATGTATTTCCAAATAATACAAACAGGTGTAGTTCTGTTAAAATTATTACAGATGTTCGCCCAACCATTGCGCTTATGTTCTGAAATAGTCTTTTTCTTAACAGCATCAATTCTTTTGTAATTAATGTAATTATCAATGGTTGGGTCCCTTCTGTACAGTTTTAAAGCTTCATAAGTTTTAATAACACTCTGTTCACATGTGTTACTCCAACAAGGTGCTGGAGGTTTACAACGATAGTTATTTGCTTTGACAAACTTTGGCACAGTATCCCTCTTAAGTGTAACAAGCCTTTTGATAAATTCGTCATATGACTGTAATGGATTCTCATTATTAACTTCAAAATTATAAAAAGCAGTTATCGACAGCTCATTGTATTTCGTCCAGTCTGTCTTGTTGTATAAGAATTTTTCAATGGGAGGATTAATTTGGTATCTATCAACGGACAATAAAACACGAGTAAGCGTAGGAAAATGATAGCTCCCCATACAATCATCATGCACCCACCATTCGCATAGTGGAGTGATTGGAGCACTACAAAAGCTGACATCAATAGCGGATGGATTTCGGTTAGGATAATTCATAGTAGTGAAGCTACCATTGTTAAGGACACATAGATCAAATTCATCAATTAAATCGTATAACTGATGACCCCGACTTTTCGTGGTCATACACCCAAATGCCACATGGTGAGCGTTGAAATCTCCAGCCACATATATTGGTTTAGGCAAATCTCTAATTATATCACGCAGTTTACTTATTCTGAAGTTACCATTCGAGGGAGGGCAGTATACACATAAAATCGTTAATTGGTTACCACTTACATATAATGATAATGCCACAGTCTGAATGTCTTGGTAAAATCTGGTTTGAATAATATTATATTTAAAATATGGTTTAATCAAAATTGCTACTCCACCATGCTCATTTCGGGCGTTATGATAGTGGGAATTATATCCTGAAATTTTAAAATGTTGATTGTCTTTCAGCCAGGTTTCATTGAGTAAACAGATATCAACATTTTGTTCAGCTAAAAATTTAGACAATAAGGGTTTTTTCCTATGTATACTTTGAATATTGTACTGAGCTATACATAACTGCTGTATGTTCTGTACTGTACTGTCCATTAATGTGACAAATTTTTTAAAAGTAAGTCTTTAATGAACAGTGTAGTCACAGGTTCATTATCTGTTTTATTACCCAATTCAACTAAAGTTTGGACCATTGCCATCAGAATATTCTTATTGTTTGCAATTTGAGCCTTAAGTTGAGTTTGGTTCAAGTTAGGTTCAGGTACTGTTTTTTTTACATTATTTACATTTTTATTTAATTTATATACATTTTGGCTTGATGGTAGAGTTTTAACAATGTTGCTCGAATGTGCAGGTAAAGACGGAAAATCAGATGACTTAATTGTATTAGCCACAGAGGCATAAGTAATGTTACCCTTTTTTTCAAGTATTTTCTTCATTTTAATTGGGCAAGATTTGGAAATGGCCAGGTGAGGGCCACTACAATTGACACAACACAAGTTCTCTTTTTTATCGCAGTCTCTGAAATTATGCTCCCCAGCACATATTGAGCAACGCTGTTTACCATTGCAAATTTTCGCAGGATGGTTGAACTTGAAGCACCGGAAGCATTGCTGCAACGGCGGGACATATTCAAACACCCGGAACGAAAATAGGTCATATTGGATGTTGTCGGGCAGAACATTTGATAAGAAAGTTATACTGACAGTCTCAAGACCTACAGTACTTTGACCGACTTTTTTCATGAATCTTCTCACTGAAATAATTTCATAGATCGAAGACAGTTTCGTATATAAATCTTTGTTCGAAATGTTGGTAGGCACATATCGGATAATTCCAGTTTTTTCTATCTGCGCTGCAGGAATATGCGCCTTCAAGTTGTGCTTTGTTAAAAAGTCAGTATTTGTTATGAAATTATTTGCAGTGTTGTATTGTTTGAAAACAACCGCAATTTTGTTGGCATTGACTCTATGTAAAGCTACCACACCTTTCACCTCTGAAGTAAAAATATGATTTAAGTAAACTGGGCTTTTATTTCCAAGTTTAACTTGTTGGTCCTGGCTTTCAACAAAAACCTTGAAGTCTGTATTTGTACAGTGTTCAGGATAAAGTCTCAGATAACCTGGCTTAAAAAACGGAGTAAAGTCATCCTCACCGCCGCCTTCTTCAGGTCCACATTCCTTCGCACCTCTTTTTCGAACAATTTTGGTTCGTTTCGGCGTTCCACCTGGGTCCTCCGGTTCATTCATTTTAATAATTAACAAAATGTACAATTATTTACACTGACTAAAATAAGTTTTGGTAATATTAACACAATATATTTTAACGAATAACAGTAAAACTAATTAAATCGACCGCCACGTTTGGAGTTCCCGCCAAGCCTCAATTTTGGTTTCTTAGTAAAATATAAGTACAGGTAAAGGGTTAAATTTCATACAGCCATAAATTGTATGAAAAACAGTGAAATGAAATGTAAAAAAAAGTCTGTAACAGATAAAACGTATTACGTTGTAATAAGAGTGGTATCACTATAATCGTGGACCAAAGCTCTATCATATACAATTCATTAAAATTGGTAAGTTTAAGTTATGTTAGAACAGTTAAAACAACGCACTAGCCGAGCGTAGCGTGCCGCAGCAGCGGCCGGCGAGTGCCAGAACCAAATTGTAGGCGTTTCCCCCCATTAACAAATTAGGGAGGGGGGAGGGTAGACTTTTATTTTGTTTTTTCTTGAAAACTGTGTATTACGTTGCAATAAGAGTGGTAGCACTATAATCGTGCAATAAGAGTGGTAGCACTATAATCGTGCACAAAGCTCTATCAAATACAATTCATTAAAATTGGTTAGGTAAGGTTATGTTAGAACGGTTAAAACAACGCCAGAACCAAATATTAGGCGTTTCCCCCCATTAACAAATTAGGGAGGGGGGAAATTAGACTTTTATTTTGGTTTTTCTTGAAAACTGTGTATTGTGTCGCGGCAGCGGCGATAGATGTTTGGGGATTGATGAACATGAACAGTAAACCCTTTTATAAATGTTTTACTTTTATCTAAAAATAATTATTGATGAAGTCGTCTAATCTGTCATAGACTATTTTTTACATTTCATTTCACTGTTTTTCATACAATTTATGGCTGTATGGGCTTAAACCCTTTGCCTGTCCAAATATTTTACGAAGAAACCAAAATCATTTCATGACAGTTTCTAGCCTCCTGTTGTCCTTGTATAAATTTGTATGTAGTACTGTAAATACATTGTAATTTGTAGATACATACGTTGTAAATTTGTTTATAATTATGTAAATACGTTATAACTTGTACATATACAACTAGTATAGCATAGCGCAATTCGCGAACTGAACAGATAATGTAAATAGGTAGGTATTATTCTAAAAAGTTATGCAAATTACACTGGATTTGACTTTAAGAAAAGGGGGAAATTATTAGAGACTATATTACTGGATTTGGACTTACTAAAAGGAAAATATGGAAAATATTCTTTAGAGAATTATACATTAACGGAAATGGTAAAATAACTGATGACTTTAAGACTGGATTGGATTTGATGAAAGAAACTACTATAAATATTCGCTTCGAATATACATAATTGGAAAAGGAAAATGGAAATGATGTAAGATGAAATGAGAAAACTGGATTGGACTTTTTGTAAAACAAAATAGTGAAAATAATAAATACCAAAGAAATGAAAATACTAACGACAAGGCAGTAAGGCCCCTGGCTATAGCCTGTTCGAAAGAACGAATTAATATAAAAAAAAAAATCTAGCCTCCTGCCGCTATGCCAGTAGTGTTTATTTACGAGATTTATCTGTTTTAGGTTAGAATTTTTTTCGTTATTTTCTTGATAACGGTGCATTACCTTGTAATAAGAGTGGTATCATTATAATCGCGGACTAAAGCTCTATCAACTACAATAATTTTTACATCCAAATTCGTGCTAAGGGATACTAAGTTTTAACCGTTACTCTACTCATTCTATGAGAAAGTTTCAAGTTAGTATCAGTTTTATACTTATTTGTTTTTTTCACGAAACGTTTTTTTTTCTTTTATAAGTACTTCTTTTGAAATGGCTGCACATACGATAAAGAACGCCTTTTAATTTATATGTCTGAGTACTCTTTGTTCGCTGTAAGTTCTTTTGTTAAAAAAAATGAAACTTATAAATGTCACTAAAGATAGGAATACCACTACTGTCATAGAATAATAACGCTTAGAACGTGAGTAGGCCTATGCCAGCTATGAATGTACTATATACCCCGAGTTCCTCCGCTGGGATAGTTTTTTGGGTTTATTGGTAGATATTGATAGGAGACTATAATGTACGACGCCACATGATGTTATAATCTTAATTCAATTAGGCTTAAACTAAGCGCTTTGAATAGTTACTATAAATATTTCTTTTAAATTACTGAATTTACCATATTATGTTCGGAAAAAATTGAGCTCGTGAGAACATTAACGGCCTTCTTTTTAACCGACTTCAAAAAAGGAGGAGGTTTTCAATACGCCAGTATGTTTTTGAAGAGTTACTTCTTTATCTATCTATCTATCTGTATGAGAGAAATTTTATAGAAATTCGTGACGGTTTTCGGTTACGCGCCTTATTTTATTTAAAATCCAAGATGGCCGCGCGCCAAACTATAATTTCAACAATATGGATATCGTATCCAAAGTTCTCGAGGATGCAGAGAAGGAATTTGGGATCATTTTTGAAACCAAGATGGCCGCCGCGCAAATGTTGATTTCAACGATTTATTTCCATGTGGCGCAACAATTTCTGAAAGATGCCTATAAGTTGTTTGGCATTAGGGTTATCATTATAACCACCACGCATATGTATAGCCCCAAAAGAATTTTTCACCGCAGCCATCTTCGATTTAAAAAATGATCCCAAATTTGTTCTTTGCACCCTCGTGAACCTCGGATACGATGTCCATATTGTTCAAATCATTATTTTGCACGGCGGCCATCATAGATTTCAAAAATGATTCCAAATTCGTTATCTGCAGCCTCGAGAACCTCGGATACGATATCCATATTGTTGAAATCATAATTTTGCATGGCGGCCATCTTGGATTTCAAAAATTATCCCAAATTCGATTTCTGCACCCTCAAGAACCTCGGATACGATATCCATATTGCTGAAATCATAATTTTGCGTGGCAGCCATTTTGGATTACAAAAATGATCCCAAAATCGTTCTCTGCACCCATGTGAGCGTGTTGGCGAATTTTAGTACGTGACGCTCACGCACACATTAATCATAATGTTACTTCTTTAATGACAGGAACTATGAATGAAACTATCGTTCTGAGCTTTATTATTTCATGACTACTGTTAGAAAGGAATAAGTATGATAAAGTTCAGTAAATACACAGCATGCTATAATTCATTTTATTCTGTAACTTACTACAAACTCTAAGACGGGAATTTCGCTAATATTAAATTGATTGCATAAGCGGAAAGGAACCGATGCCTTCTACGTTCTAAATGTTCTTCACGTAGAACAGCCATGATTAATAGCATTCTTGAAACCATTCCAAGCTAATTTGCAACAAAATACACACAAACGAAAATCAAAAGGTAACATCTTTGGTTTCGTCAAACTGAGGTTAAAATTCCTAACAAACAGCTGTCATATTAAAATTTTCGTTCGCAGCGTAAATGAATTAGAGGAGGTTTAGAAATTCGAAATGTCAAACAATGACGTTCGGGACGAAACTTCTCAACGAATGGAGCCGTAGTAGGAAACACTCGAATTCAATCAAAACTTCGTTTTTCGTTGAATAAGAGTAGACCTACAGTTACGATTGTGATGAGGTTACGTTCCGATTTAGGTAAATTGCATGATGCGTATTCCCGTAACAAGATAGAACGTCAATTATTAGGAGATGCTTATTTTGCTAAAAATTGCTTTTCGTTGAGTTAACACCTTAATTGAATTACACCAAAATGAATAAATTTTGAGAAAATAAATGCCTTTAATGCCCTTAAAGCTTGCCTCACTTACCTGCCAGTTTCCATAAAGAAATATCTAAACTGGTCTACGTCGTGGCTGACTGAAATTTATTATTTGTTCTAAAGAGTAATTTTGAGCTTATAATGTAAATGTTGTTTCTAAGAGGTCATTAAGAAAGTGGTAATGTAGGAAGCCGGACAAAAACAAGTAAATTGAACTTTATATCTGCTTCCACTACGATTGTATCTCGATCCAATTGTAACTCGAATATATAATTGTTGGATGTAGGCTAATTATGGGACACCTTGTACTGGCATGCTCAGTTTTTTGATGTACAGCATCTTTCCTCACGATTGATGGAGACATTTTGTGGGAGTGATTTCCCGAAAAGGGTCGGAAATATATTACAGGAAACCGGGGAAATACGCGCTATTTGACTCGACAAATGAGTGCACGCGGTGTCAGAGAGGTGGCTGTGCGTACTGTTGGCCAACATAGAGTATGCCTGTGTATGTGATGAGAAAGAGATAGGGAAATAGAGCTAGTAGAATAGAGACTAATTCTCGCGCGTCTTAATCATTACATTGCGGAGCTTAACCTGATACCCGACATACAGTTCGGCGTCAATTCCACGCTACCACGGCAGCCGTGTTCTTCGATGGCGCAAAGGCCTTCGACAAGGTATGGCACAACGGCTTAGTATTCAAGCAATACCAACTGGGAGAGCCAGACAGGCTGGTGTACACCATACAAGCCTACCTTACTGATCGCGCCTTCCGGAAAGGAGTAGAGGGCACCCTTTCCTCACCCTGACCCATCAGGCGCGGCGTGCCACAGGGTTCAGTCCTCTATCCCACTCTATTCTCGCTCTTCACTTGCACCGTTTGCAAGTAGTTCAGAATAAATTCACGCGCACGGCAACTGGAGCCCCGTGGTTCATCCGAAACGTAGACCTTCACCGCGATCTTGAACTTCTGACGATAGCTCAACACTTTACAGAGATATCGCGACGCTTCTTTGACAAGGTGCCTAACCATCCCAACATCTTGGTTAGGAAGGCATGTGGGTACACCCTGCTTCACATAGTCTTAACCTATTAAGACGTCCCCGGCACGTCACGGCAGACCGTGGTGACGATATCACCATCGCGAACGCGACACCAACACAAACACCGACACAGACGCACACACACCGCCTTCGCAGGCGTAGGCGCGGTCAACCATAGCAAACCGCTGGCAGTCGTCACTCTGACGACTGCCAGCGGCCCGCGAATTAGACAAAACCAAGCACACACATTGATTTGATACCCGACGAGACGTCAGTCCTCGTCCTGTAATCGTTTCACTCCAATCACACTCGCACAAGGACTGACTGACGAACTGACATACACCACATACACAAACACAAACATACATGCACGCAATCATTTACCATACATACATACAAACATACAACAACCATACATTCATACACACATACATTACACAATACATCACTTTCTTTCTCGTGTTCTTCATCTTTCATCTTCATTCACTCTCCTTCCCACAAGCACACAGCGTGTCCGAGGTTCGAGTCTCCTTAGGAAACGCTCTGCGACTGTTGTTGCGTAGTCTTTGCGGCCTCCACGGCCCACGTCCTATGTCGCTATAAAAGCCTAAAAGCCTTCAGAGCTGACAGCATGCAAGAGGTTTTTAGTTGGTAGGGGGTGTTCGCTTACGCGGTCAACAGAGTCCGACATATGGGCCCCGTTTCGGGGTCTTCAAAACGTAAATGTATTTTCCTCCTTTCCAAAAAAAAAAGGTAAATAGAGAAGAAGAACGCATCAGCTGTGAACTTGTCTAGTGACAGGGCTGCGTATAAAATCTGAGCTTATATTTATTTGTATACATAAATAATTATTTTTACTATGCATCTGACAAAGTTCGTCATTCTTATAAAATACGAGTAAATATTATATAATATGTAATTATTATTCGAGTAAATATTTTAGTGCGTATCATTTTCATACTTTAATGTTTATTCCAGTCGCTCGTTAACTAAGAGGGGACCCGGGTCAAGCGTAATTTGAAAAATAGGTATTTGAAGACACTATCGCAGTCGCGCTGCGCCCGAAACACATCTATCTCTGTGTGCGTGAATAGCCCGTGTTTTGTGTGAGTAATGCGTATGATGGTGTGCGCGCTCGCCACAAATCCCGTTTCATTTACCAACTTACTCCGTACTCGCTCATAATTAGTTTTCGACCCTGGCCTGACCCTGTATCAATAGATACACGGATTTGAAACGTTGCTATTCTTTGACTCTGCTCGCTCTCGCCTTCTGAATCGGTCTTTGAGTAGGTAATTATTTTCACTACCTACTGAAAAATTTATGTATCAATATATATTTTAAATCTTTAATATCTTCGAAAATATTCACTTAAATTAACTGCTGGACAAAGGCCTAATGTTTTATCATTTTATTTATCATGTTTACACAGTCAAAATTCTATTATATTATTTTATGGAGCCCTAAGGAAATAAACTTTATAAAACAATTGAAAAAGATGACGGATCTATGCGAAACGTGGATGCAAAACTAAAAAAAAACATTTTTACGAATCCCTGCTACCCGAATTGATTGACGGTCGTAATCCAAGAAATTTACCTGTACGGAGAAGAGTAGAAATAATGATATAATAAATTACTTAATTATTTGAAAAATAACTATACTCCCTATGTTTTGTGTTTAATAATAAGCACCCCTTTTACATATTTTATTTTAGTATGTTTATAGTACCTATATATATCAAAATAAATATATACATTATCGGTTCATGAGTTGAACAATCACAGTCTACCTACTCAAAATTACTACTCCATGTCGCTGATGGAAGCAGCTGTGATTGATCAATTCAAGTTCAGATTCGCCCAGCTCCGTGTCAGTGAAAACGCGCCCTTATACTTGTGGTTGCGTGTATAATTTATACATGTATCTGTTGATAGCTGATATTGATTTATTTTGTATAAATTCATATAATCATCAGTCATACACTACATACAATACATCTCACATTCACAAAATCCATTATCCATAAATAAATTCTACTAAATCGATAAGCAAACCCATGGGTGATTGATTCACTATAAATAATATATTATGTGCATCACTCATAAGTTATACTCCGGAGTCCAGACTGGCCAACTAACGTCCCTCACCTCCAGCCTTCCCCCGAAAAGTGCGATAGGGACAAATGCAGCTCAGACAGATTTTACCTACAAAATTTTGACGAAATATAGATTTCGTATTCCCCTGTTTTCCCCTAGAATATTTAACCTACCATACAAAATTTTTAATACAATAATTTTAAAATTGTTACGTATTCGTCTGAACAGGGCGGTATTAAAATGGCATTTTCTAATTTCAGAAAAAAACAAAACGTAGAGACAAAAATCTCCTCTCTAGAAGCATTATCCAGGGAGAAAAAAGGGGAATACGTTTGTATGGAATAACGCTGCTAGCGTCCCCTCTTAATGTGTTGCATTATAATTTATAATGTTTCAAGTTTTTTCTGATTCTCTTTCTAACTTCACGATTTTATGAAACAAGTATAAGACTCAACAACTACATCAGTCAAATGATTCGCTGATGAAGGTAGTTAGGCGTATAATACAAAAAAATCTTTAAAATAAACTAAAGTAACCAAAAACCTTAAACTTAAGCAAAAAGGTAGAACAAAATCTAACAATAAGTTGTCTATGTTCATAAACTTCAATACTGAAGGTAAGAAAATAGGTAATAGTACATTTGATAAAAATAGTATATTAATAGAAAAAGATAAACAGAAAATCATTAGTGATTTTCAATTGTTACATCAAAACATAGCAAGTGTTTTAGCCAAGAAGGAGGAAAAGAAAATGCAATACATAAACTATCAGACATGGGCATCAGTCCAGATGCCATTTGCCTTACTGAGACTTTTGTTATAAAACACGACGAAAAAAGTATTAAAGTCCACAACTACGAAGTTGCTGCCATTTGTTCTAGAAAGAATATTAAAAGAGGAGGTTCATGTATACTCTTAAAAAAGGAAATACCGTTCAAGCAAATAAATATTTAGAAAATAATATTTTTGAGATCTGTGCTGTTGAGGTTACTTGGTGTAACTTAATCATAATTTGTATATACAATAGTAATAAAAAAAATCGCATTTAAATTTGTATATAAATTGGAGTGCTTACTGCATGATCTTATTTTTAAAAACAAAAGGAAAAAAATTGTGATTACAGGCAATTTTAACATAAATACGCTAGTGGAAACGCCTGAGTCAAAATAAGAGTACCTTCAAAGTGTTTTGGATACCTATAATTTAACTTCAGACATAAATACAACGACAAGAGGGTCCTCATGTCGCTGTTTTATGTTTGTATTACTTATTATAAAAGTAATGTATTTTATAATAAGTAATGTAAAAGACATAAAAAGAAGAGTTGAACATTTACACCTGTCAGACCATAAAACTGCAAAAATTGTGCGTTTTCCCATAAAAAGAAAGTCAGAAATTCTGAGGCATTGGTATGTGATAAAAAAAGATTTTTCATTAGAAAATCAAAACAAGTTTGTGTCATATTTGCAAAGTTTAAGTTTTTCTGATATTTTAACTGAAAAATATACAAACAAAGCATTAAATAGTTTTCATGAACTTTTTTGTCTTCGGTACAACCAATGCTTCCCTAAGATTCGTATTAGAGTATCCAATAAATTGTCAGGACCTAAGTGGATAACTAGAGGGCTTAGAAATAGTAGGAAAGTCAAGCAAAAGCTGCGTTCTTAATATTACAGGCATAGAAGCTCAAAAAATAAGAAAAAAATTTTTAGCCTACTCTAAACTATTGAGGAATTGCATATGCAAGTCTGAACGTAATAGTGTAGGTAATCTTCTCAAATCAAGTAAAAATGTAGCTAGAACATCTTGGTCTAATATAAAAGAAAAAGCACTTATGCACCTCCTGTAATCGATGTTTCAGTCTTGAAAACCTCAAATGTTGAGACTTCTGATCCATCTAACATGGTAACCGAATTTAATAACTATTTTTGTAATTTACCAATCAAACCTCAATCCAAAAGTTCCCCAGGTGATGCTGCTAGGCTGTAGACTTAGTGCCTAACTCTTTCTTTGTTATGCCATTCAGTGAGCTAGAAATTGCAGAAGTAGTAAAGCAACTAAAGAATACCAATGCTTGTGGGCTAGATGAAATTTATGCTCTTTGCATAAATATTAAAAAAGTCTGGAATTGCGATCCTAAGTGTTTTGACTTATCTGGTCAATTTATCCTTCGGAACAGGTACTTACCCGGATATGTTGAAAGAGTCACGTACAATACCACTTTTTAAAAAGAGAAATTAAACAGATATATCTAATTACCGTCCAACAACTCTTCTCTATGTCTATCTTTGCTAAGATTTTCGAGAAATGTATGTACTTAAGACTAATGAATTATTGTCTAAAATTTAATATTATTTTACCAAATCAATATGGATTTCAAAAGGGTAAGTCTACTTCCCTTGCCATTTTTAACCTATTGAAGTCAGTTACTGAGAATCTTGATTGAAAAAAACAGGCAACTGTTCTATATCTTGACATGTCCAAAGCTTTGGATTTCGTAAGTCACGATATTTTATTAGGAAAAATGGAAAGGTATGGCATTAGAATCCCTGCTTTATCTTGGTTTAAATCATATTTAAATGGACTCAGGCAATATACGCAAATAAACGTGGTAAACGTAAAGCAAGAAGTAATAACTCATCAGTCATCCTATTTCAACTGTAAAACTGGAGTTCCTCAGGGAACTGTTTTAGGTCCTTTGTTGTTTATAATTTAAATTTTTTGACTTTGAAAAAATAATTCAACACCGTTTTTTTATATATGCTAATGATATATCGATTCTTATGTCCTCTAATACTGATAATCTAATTGAATATTAATCGAACATTAACTGAACTGAAAATTATTAATTGGCTTGATAATAATGATTTAGTTGTGAATTTATTGAAAACAAGGTATTTGCGATTTTGTGTAAAAGGACGTAGACAAACTGATCTTAATATTGAATAATAGAATAAATATTGAAAAAGTTGACAGTACTATATTTTTAGGTGTAATCTTAGATAAGGATATTAATTTCTCTGATCACATTGACAAATCAAAAAATCAAAACAAGTTTGTGTCATATTTGCAAAGTTTAAGTTTTTCTGATATTTTAACTGAAAAATATACAAACAAAGCATTAAATAGTTTTCATGAACTTTTTTGTCTTCGGTACAACCAATGCTTCCCTAAGATTCGTATTAGAGTATCCAATAAATTGTCAGGACCTAAGTGGATAACTAGAGGGCTTAGAAATAGTAGTAAAGTCAAGCGAAAGCTGCGTTCTGAATATTACAGGCATAGAAGCTCAAAAAATAAGAAAAAAATATTTAGCCTACTCTAAACTATTGAGGAATTGCATATGCAAGTCTGAACGTAATAGTGTAGGTAATCTTCTCAAATCAAGTAAAAATGTAGCTAGAACATCTTGGTCTAATATAAAAGAAAAAGCACTTATGCACCTCCTGTAATCGATGTTTCAGTCTTGAAAACCTCAAATGTTGAGACTTCTGATCCATCTATCATGGTAACCGAATTTAATAACTATTTTTGTAATTTACCAATCAAACCTCAATCCAAAAGTTCCCCAGGTGATGCTGCTAGGCTGTAGACTTAGTGCCTAACTCTTTCTTTGTTATGCCATTCAGTGAGCTAGAAATTGCAGAAGTAGTAAAGCAACTAAAGAATACCAATGCTTGTGGGCTAGATGAAATTTATGCTCTTTGCATAAATATTAAAAAAGTCTGGAATTGCGATCCTAAGTGTTTTGACTTATCTGGTCAATTTATCCTTCGGAACAGGTACTTACCCGGATATGTTGAAAGAGTCACGTACAATACCACTTTTTAAAAAGAGAAATTAAACAGATATATCTAATTACCGTCCAACAACTCTTCTCTATGTCTATCTTTGCTAAGATTTTCGAGAAATGTATGTACTTAAGACTAATGAATTATTGTCTAAAATTTAATATTATTTTACCAAATCAATATGGATTTCAAAAGGGTAAGTCTACTTCCCTTGCCATTTTTAACCTATTGAAGTTACTGAGAATCTTGATTGAAAAAAACAGGCAACTGTTCTATATCTTGACATGTCCAAAGCTTTCGATTTCGTAAGTCACGATATTTTATTAGGAAAAATGGAACGGTATGGCATTAGAATCCCTGCTTTATCTTGGTTTAAATCATATTTAAATGGACGCAGGCAATATACGCAAATAAACGTGGTAAACGTAAAGCAAGAAGTAATAACTCATCAGTCATCCTATTTCAACTGTAAAACTGGAGTTCCTCAGGGAACTGTTTTAGGTCCTTTGTTGTTTATAATTTAAATTTTTTGACTTTGAAAAAATAATTCAACACCGTTTTTTTATATATGCTAATGATATATCGATTATTATGTCCTCTAATACTGATAATCTAATTGAATATTAATCGAACATTAACTGAACTGAAAATTATTAATTGGCTTGATAATAATGATTTAGTTGTGAATTTATTGAAAACAAGGTATTTGCGATTTTGTGTAAAAGGACGTAGACAAACTGATCTTAATATTGAATAATAGAATAAATATTGAAAAAGTTGACAGTACTATATTTTTAGGTGTAATCTTAGATAAGGATATTAATTTCTCTGATCACATTGACAAATCAAAAAATCAAAACAAGTTTGTGTCATATTTGCAAAGTTTAAGTTTTTCTGATATTTTAACTGAAAAATATACAAACAAAGCATTAAATAGTTTTCATGAACTTTTTTGTCTTCGGTACAACCAATGCTTCCCTAAGATTCGTATTAGAGTATCCAATAAATTGTCAGGACCTAAGTGGATAACTAGAGGGCTTAGAAATAGTAGTAAAGTCAAGCGAAAGCTGCGTTCTGAATATTACAGGCATAGAAGCTCAAAAAATAAGAAAAAAATATTTACCCTACTCTAAACTATTGAGGAATTGCATATGCAAGTCTGAACGTAATAGTGTAGGTAATCTTCTCAAATCAAGTAAAAATGTAGCTAGAACATCTTGGTCTAATATAAAAGAAGAAAGCACTTATGCACCTCCTGTGATCGATGTTTCAGTCTTGAAAACCTCAAATGTTGAGACTTCTGATCCATCTATCATGGTAACCGAATTTAATAACTATTTTTGTAATTTACCAATCAAACCTCAATCCAAAAGTTCCCCAGGTGATGCTGCTAGGCTGTAGACTTAGTGCCTAACTCTTTCTTTGTTATGCCATTCAGTGAGCTAGAAATTGCAGAAGTAGTAAAGCAACTAAAGAATACCAATGCTTGTGGGCTAGATGAAATTTATGCTCTTTGCATAAATATTAAAAAAGTCTGGAATTGCGATCCTAAGTGTTTTGACTTATCTGGTCAATTTATCCTTCGGAACAGGTACTTACCCGGATATGTTGAAAGAGTCACGTACAATACCACTTTTTAAAAAGAGAAATTAAACAGATATATCTAATTACCGTCCAACAACTCTTCTCTATGTCTATCTTTGCTAAGATTTTCGAGAAATGTATGTACTTAAGACTAATGAATTATTGTCTAAAATTTAATATTATTTTACCAAATCAATATGGATTTCAAAAGGGTAAGTCTACTTCCCTTGCCATTTTTAACCTATTGAAGTTACTGAGAATCTTGATTGAAAAAAACAGGCAACTGTTCTATATCTTGACATGTCCAAAGCTTTCGATTTCGTAAGTCACGATATTTTATTAGGAAAAATGGAACGGTATGGCATTAGAATCCCTGCTTTATCTTGGTTTAAATCATATTTAAATGGACGCAGGCAATATACGCAAATAAACGTGGTAAACGTAAAGCAAGAAGTAATAACTCATCAGTCATCCTATTTCAACTGTAAAACTGGAGTTCCTCAGGGAACTGTTTTAGGTCCTTTGTTGTTTATAATTTAAATTTTTTGACTTTGAAAAAATAATTCAACACCGTTTTTTTATATATGCTAATGATATATCGATTCTCATGTCCTCTAATACTGATAATCTAATTGAATATTAATCGAACATTAACTGAACTGAAAATTATTAGTAGGCTTGATATTAATGATTTAGTTGTGAATTTTTTGAAAACAAGGTATATGCAATTTTGTGTAAAAGGACGTAGACAAACTGATCTTAATATTAATTATAATAGAATAAATATTGAAAAAGTTGACAGTACTATATTTTTAGGTGTAATCTTACATAAGGATATTAATTTCTCTGATCACATTGACTAAGTATGCTCTAAAATTTATAGTTTTGTGTATGTCCTCATAAGACTCAGGAGAATGACTTCTAATATGTTATCATTAATGGCGTACCATGGATATGTCGCTTCAGTACTCAGATACGGTCTTCTCATCTGAGGAAATGGTACAGGAGTACATCAAGCATTTGTTGCTCAAAAAAAATTTATTCGTTGTATATGAAGAGATGGTCCGACCTATTCATGTAAAGACTTATTTAAAAAGTTAAACATTTTGCCATTGCCCAATACGTTTATATTTGAAGCGTGTAAATTTGAAAAACAAAGTAATCATTTATTTAAAAGAGCCATTCAATTGAATCCTCGTTCCACCAGATTAGCGGATAGACTGGTTTATGGCCACTGTCCCAGAACAACATTATATCTCAAAAGTAGCAACGCCATTGCGTTGCTACTATTAAGGTATAAAATTATTTAACCATCTACCTCTAGAAACAAGAAACTTACAACAGAAACAAAAAAATTTTTATAGTGTTAAGGATTTTTTAATTTTAAGTAAACGTTTTGCATGCTAATTTAAATTAGCCGAATAGAAGACACTACAATAAATTTAATATCTATAATGTATACTGTACTAGCTGACCCGACAGACGTTGTTCTGTTCATAATAAAATAAAAACTGTTGCGGGTGAAATTTCCGAAAATCCGTTCTTAGTTGACCTCTACTCGGTGAAAAGAATATTTCTACCAAATTTGAAGTCTTTAGCTCTAATGGTTCCAGAGATATCGTGATGAGTGACTATATACGTGGAAATCTCTTATATATATATATTAGACGCCATAAATAAATTTCATTTCTGATAATTTTTTTTTTTGGTTTCCAAGCCTTGACTTGAAGGATTTTGTTTGAATCCCAGATTTGATTCCGTAAGCGCAGAGATGTAAAAATGTCTTGGTATTAAATCGTTTTGTTGAGTACTGAAAGCAAAGACATAGAAGCACTAACTTAACGCGGAAGCTGATCAATAAATAGTATCGACTATCACAGGTATCACTTGCTAGAGTGAAAGCCAGACCTCTTGAAGTTGCAGGCAAGGTGCGTACTTTGGTACTGGCGCGTGATATTATTGTCGCATAGCAACGCTTCGACGTACATGACGAGAGTTGGCAAACTTCAAGGCATTGATAATTTCGACAGTTTCGCTAACAATACTCATAGCTCAGCGGAAAAATGTTTACTAATATCTCTAGTACAATTTAAATTTAAAGATGGAAGAGGATCGTTTTGAACATAGAACAGATCCGAGGGTATAAAAGCCGTTAGTAAGCGTGGCCTACGGTTATCCCAGCGGGGATACTCTCTCTACCTAAGAAAGGTCTAGAGGGGACTTGCCCAAAACCAACCTCAGATGGTGTTTAGTGGGTAAGCACTTAGGTTTTACTTTAGTCCCACATAACCAACGCAGACTAAGGCTGTGTGGGTATGCACGAGCATTCCCCACTTCCCTCCCGTTGTTATCGCGGAGGGGTAGTTCTTTCCCTTTGGCTGAGCGCAAAAAAAAAACAAAGTTCAGGCAGTTCTAGTTCTGACTCGAAAGTGAAAAGGAAAATATACAAATGATTTAAGTTTTCTTTAGTGTTAATTCCGCCAATATTTGTTTTTAAAACAATTCGACACGTGTTTCGCCTCTACACGAGGCATCCTCAGGACGTGTTGTCTCGCCAAAATCTGGCAAAAGACTGCTAAACTCGAGGCGAAACACGTGTCGAATTGTTTTAAAAACAAATATTGGCGGAATTAACACTAAAGAAAACTTAAATCATTTGTATAATTATGGATTTCCGCAAAGTAACGCCTAATTCAATAAATTTTCTGAAAAGGAAAAGTAGGAAGAGAAGAAGAAGTAGCGAAAAGTATGAAAAGTGATTCAGTGAGAAGAAGATAGAAGAGAACGAGTGTTCGGTGCAGTGTGATTTGCTGAAGGCACCACCATCTGCAAGTGGAACAGCGGCAGAACGGCGAAGTGCAAGTTCGTGGAAGTGAACACAAATAAAGGATCGTTCCTTTAAGCTGTGTATTACTTTATAATCCCTGACCCACTCTTGAGACAACATATTGACATCAAATTTGTTGTAAAAATTTCTTAGTAAAGATAATATTTCTTTTCAATCTCATAGTAGGGGTTGCAATAAAAGAACCACCAAGCGGTTTAAGCTCCGTCTTTAGCACACATTCAGATTACTTGATGGTAAGTGATCACCGCAGATGATTATAATATCTGTTGTAGTTCATCTTACTCGGCAATCTGGAGGAAGGGCAGTACCCCACCAAGTCGAGCAAGCAGTACAGCCGTACCATCCTTTTCTCGAAAGGGTTCAGGCCATTTTCGATCCCCTATAACTTCGCTGTGGATAAAACTAGAAGCCTGAATTTTCAGTAACAAGCAAGTATTGTTTAAGCACGATATATTTTAAATTTCATTAAATTTGAACCAGTAGCTTAAAACACGTTGACTACAACGTTTCATAATTTTGTCATTCACTGACTGACTGGACTTCCGAAAGACTAAGAAGAATCCATTGACCTTCATCGACCTTGGTTGTGAGATCGGTTGTGTATGATATAAAATGTAAATATGCTATATTTGGAAAAAATTACTTTCAACATGTTCCAAAATAAATAAACAATAAAAACAAACAATGGAAACGACGCTTCAAAGACCTTATTAAATATGTATGGACGCCATTTTAAGTAGAATTTACATCAACAAAAACTATATGTCAGACTATTATAATATCCTTAAATATAGTCTAAATATAAATAGCTTCTTACCAAATATTGGGTAAAACTTCTAAAAAAAAACAAAAATTCTGCACACTTCATGAAAGGATCTTTCGGTCTTAATATAATAATAATTAATAATAGGGTAATTAGCTAACCTAATAACATCTTATAGTGACCATATAAATATTGAAAATATTTTATGATTAAAATAAATAGATTGACTTGGCCATTACACTAAGCAATCTATTTTAATAGAATGTTGAAGACTGTATAACTTGCTTTTCCTTTTATCAACTTTTTTTAGTTTGTTAAGTTAAAATTTTTGTTTTTCTTTTTAGTTTTTGTTTCGTTTTAGTGTTCATGTACTTAGATTATAATGGAGCTGAGATGTACATACATATAAAAGCCCCTAAATAAATAAATAAAAAAATTAATAGAATATGATACTGAGAGATACATTGTGTTTTAATAAAAAAAAGATACTCTATGTTTTCATGCGATGGTTAAGTTTATCTATTTATTTAGAACAAAATATTTTTAATATTGATATGGTCACTGGATGTTGCTCAGTTAGCTAATTAATAATGACGTAATAACTTAAGACAGAAGGACCCTTAAGTAGGGACTGAATTAATTGACCAACTCGGTATAACATGGATCTTACAACTTTTCACGGCAGAAGAACTGAGTTGCGAGACTTGGTTTTTTGCAAATTATGACTTTTCTTTTCTGAAAGGTTCGTAATAAAATGAAGATCATTTCTCCATATCATCTACCATTTCCCCATATCAACTATTGCATTTCCTCTGTCCATGGATTTTATTTTCAAGTACACGTTAAGACACGTTAAGAGTATACTTCTTAGTACCTATATCCTATTTTAATAAGTAATCGTTAGGCTATTTATTACAGCTCTTAGCACCTGAAATGCTTTCTTTATTCTAATTAGAATGATCCCTTCATTCATTCTTATTCTAGAAATAATTTTTTCTCAAGAATACATTCTTATCCATTTACTCAAAAGAATATCAAGTCAGAACTGCGCTTTCCACCTTCCATGTTCCTTTGTATAAAATGTTATCAAATTTTAACAATTTCACATCCTAAAAATCATAGCTAAGTTTGAAAACGTGCGTTTATAAAAATAATGCATAGCAGTGTCTTTATATCCTACTAATATTATAAATGTGAAAGTTTGTATGTCTGGATGTATGTTTGAACTTCTTTAACGCAAAATCTACTGAATAGATTATGATGAAACTTTACAATAATATAGCTTACACACCAGAATAACATATAGGCTATAATTTATAAAAGTATAGTGTGAATTATACAAAATAAAAAAGAAGTGTGATTGTTACTAATGAATACAACTAGCGCCATCTCTTATCAACTAGCAAGGAAAAGTACAATACAATTTATATGGCAAAACAACGTTTGCCGGGTCAGCATATATATTTTAATTCCTGGTTGTGAATACAAGCGGGACGCCGCCGACGACGTTTTGCGTGATGCCGGACGCTGGGTGGGACAGCGGAGTGCGCGGGGCGCGGGGAGCCGGCGATACCGAACACTGCGCCAGCACCGCCGCAAGACCCGCCACGGACTGCATTAGTCCCAGCCGCTCGCCTGCAAGTAACACGCACACTGACTCATGGACATTTCATTAAGGCGAAGGGTAAGCAAAAAACACGCAAACAAGGCATTTTTAGACAAGTTTATTAGTGAAAATACACCATTTGGTGCTATGAACACTATTTTATCATATAACACATACCCTTAAGGCTTATTTGTAGGTTTCTAATGTTTGTTGTTGGTTATAGTTAACACTTTAGAACTATTTTGAACTACCACTTTTCATTGCAGTTAAACAAGTTTTTTCTCACCATGACGCACTTGTTTAGTACTATTCTCAGAAAAGGTATTTATATAGCTTGTACTTTTTTTGTGTAGGTACATTTATTCAGATTAGTAATCAATAATGAGAATTGTAAGCTTATAAACTGTTTGCGCCTGTTAAAATATTACGATTTCCACGCAAGAATATTGAAAATGTTGGATTTGTTACATAGATCGCGGGCCGGCAGCCGTGAACCCATATCGCTCAAGGTTGCTAGCATTTAGTGTCGCCTTAAGGTTGGGGACTGAGCCAACGGCCTTGAGGAATCGAGAGAGGAGCTAGGTTACCTCTCCCGTACAAGATCGCCATAGTTTCAATTCCGAATTAGAAGCATTTTTAATTTATTACAAGCATTATACAATTTTCTTTACAAAAATAACAAAAATATGTCACGTTTAAGAGTATTGTTGTACAATTAATAGATTTTCGTACAATTTTTATCTAGATTGAATGATTAGCATGGCTCCAACTGTAAAGTTAAGGGTATTTGGGTGATTTTTTTCGCACTCTCTATAAAACATAGAAATGTAACGAAAAAATGAATTTTGTTCCCATATTCTGTAGATATACAATTCTTATTTGTAAAATATAAGCTTTATATAAACCGTCGTGAAACGGTTTCAACTATGCGCTATTTTGGTGATTTCTTGGGATTTAGCAGCCTTAATAACACTATGCGGGGGATCACTCCCGCTCCGTGACTTTTATGACTTGATAGTATAGTTTCTGGATTTTAATAGGAGCGTACGTATTTCGCGCGCTTATATTATTTCTTTCGTTCTTTTACTAATATAATATGATGACTTAGATTTGACCTAATATTGACTTCATGAGTAATCTAACATCCTCCAAACCAAAATTGGCTCGTACAAGAATCCATTCTATTTGATACATAAACTGTCCCCGAATGTAAAGAAAAATTACGTAAATTTACATAAATTCATGACTTGGGATCTTGATCGCTACTCTTGGTATAATCGTTAAGGGTGACCAAGCGATTATTCCGTAACTATTACAGATATCAAATAACTTTAAACTGATATCGAAAAAACGTTACTTAATTAGTAAAATGATATCATTAACTTTTTTTAACTTTTAATCAAACGAGAACAATCCAAATTTTTGATATTAAACACTCCCATATAAATTTAGTATGAGCTGATTTTAGCTTCGGAAACCAGATCGACTTTGCCTTCTAAATGACTGCGGAATTGGCAAACGCTTGAGATTTCGGCACCCAGAATTCCGATACTAGGCGAGGCTTTACGGGAAGTGTTATCAAGAAGCGGAGATACGAGAAATGGGCTTTTTTAGTGGTGTTTACCACTTGCAAACTTGAGTCTTCAGGGGGCTAAATTGGACAAGGACAAAAAAATCATTTTACCCCATTCAGCGACCTTCTCAAGAGAGGACTCGATAAAAGACACAAGTTTCTCCCGGCACTGGTCGACAATTTTCCGAGAGAGACCTGCACAGCTCGTATATACAGCATCACCAGTACTGTCGTCTGCATAGCAATATTGGACGCCTCCAACATATCATTGAAATGCAGAAGAAACAGTGTAGGAGATAGCACATAGCCATGGGGTTTTGCCATAATCGACACGCTTGGCAAGCAGATTGGTCGTTCTCACCCCACGGGAAAAGCACAAGAAGAGTACAAACTAGATAGCTTTTCAATGCGCGTAGATCATTAACTAAACAAAATTCGGATACCATCATTATCAAGCAAAATTATTTTGAATACAGAATAAGTAAAATTAAGCCCCCATACCTTTATTTACCCACCAAGGTTTAGTCTGATAGACTGATTATGTGGCGCATTGGGATACGCTAGTAATAGGTTATCACCAGTCACCACCATCTATAGAAATATGTGTATATGATGTTATAATGTTCACGGTATCGTAGAGTGACCGCTCGTCGTTGGCTATGGAATCTTCGGAGAGTGCCCCAAATTTGGCAGATCTGTCAACTTGGGAAATCTTGCCTCCGTTTTCCAGTCGGATGTATACGCTATAATAGTATGAGGGGAAACCATCCTGAATAAACGAATGTAACATTTAAACGACGTTTGCGCCTGTTAAAATGTTACATTTTCGACGCAAGGATTTTTAAAATATTGGCTTTGTTACATAGGAGCCGTGGACTCATATCGCTCAAGGTCGCCGGCATTTAGTGTCGCATTAAGAATACGTAGACGTACGAGTATGGTGTATGCTTCAATGTTGATATATAGATTACAGATTCAATGTCGATTGATGGGTTAAAAAAATTATGTGTCCTAATCGATATCTATCTAGATGTTATTTGATATTGATAGAGGCGATTAGCCGTCGTCTATCATTTTTTTTATGAAAATAACGACTAGCAGTATGTTCAGCTGATGGTAATTGATACGCCCTGCCTATAACAATGAAGTGTCGCTCAGGATTCTTGAAATACCCAAAAATTCTGAGCGGCACTACGATTGCACTCGAGAGACATAAGTGTCATTTGTCCAGTAATTTCAATAATGTCGGCGCTCTTCAGTGTGAAACACAATCATGTTTACACGTTACGGCTTCATGGTAGAAATAGGCACCGTTGTGGTAGCCATAATCTAGCCGGCATTCTGTGCAAAGAGCCTCCCACTAGTATATCTGTTATTAATATCTGGGTTGTGTAGATTTCGAACAGTACCTAGTATGCTGATTCTAGTATTCTACGAAGCATACTCACACACTTAAACTTTCCTGTAATTTCATACTACCTTAGCAATAATAACACAGCGAATACGTCTGCAGGTGTATTTATATCCTGAATATATATGGGATGGCTATAGATAGTCAGGCGGCTCTGTCCGCTAAAGACTCAAACTGAACAGTTTCAAAACTTGTGAACAACTGCCAGACTATACTGAATACTGTGCGAGAAATAAGCAGAGTTACCTGAGAGTTGAACTTTTGTTCAACTTTTTCGTTACCATGATTTACGATCCATGCGTCACTCGAACGTTTGGCTCAGTTCTGAGAAGCGCGGATTGGAGTCCCGCAACGTTCAAAAAACGATTACAATAATCAATCCCAGAAGTGAGGGACATCACTTTAAGAAAACAAATTGTTTAGACCTAGCGCTTAGATTCATTCGCTCTGTCAAATTAAAAAAAAATTATAAGGTTCCTTGGCATAATTATTTATAGCTTAGAACTGCATCAGAATAGATTTTTGAGTCGGGACTAAAAACATCAGAGATTTTTATCACATTCAAATTCAAATATTTTCATTCAATATAGGATATGAAATCACTTACGACCGTTTCCAATAACGTATCTCCAGTTATGGATACATTGCTATCACCGTTTAATGACAAGATTTTATCTATTCATAGTTATGTCCAACATAGTTATAATATTAGTTAAAGTCCAATGCTATCTGTCGATACGTTATTGAAACGTAAAAAAGCGTAAAAGGATAGATTTGTCTACCTCTAATAAGTAAAACTAAGGATAGATAGGTTATTGAAAACTACCGTTAATGAAAGGCAAAAACTTCTAACCATTCGGAAATGAATGCCTCAGACCCGAGAAGAACGGGCGCAAGAAGCAATAGCGCAAGGCGCCCTTTTTATTATAAAATTATATCTAAAATATACAGATACAATCATATATATAATTTAAATAGTCTGACGGAACCGCTCTATTCCCAATCTGTGGTATCAATCAGTTGGAGTTACTCTAGACTAACCCTAAATCACCGACAAGATCCATAAAATTTGAACTCGACTCATAACAATATTAAGCATGTGAAACTATTTAGAGTATTAGTCAAGTATTTGAAATGTATTTTAAAAAAATACCTCCACTACACTATTTCCTAATATAATAAACTGGCAGTAATCATTAACCTCTCAGACAACATGACCTGTATCGTAGATTATGTTTGTAAACTTACCTATACATGCTCTGGGGCCTGCGCCAAATGGAAGGTAAACATATTTATTTTTTTCACTAAACGAATCTGGACCAAATCGCTCCGGTCGAAATTCTGCTGGTTCATCAAAATACTGCGGGTCGTTATGGAGTGCTTGCACAGGAATTATAATTCTCACGCCTTCATCCACAGAGAAACCCAATTCTTTAAAGGTATATTTCCGGGCACATTCACGTATTAAGAACCCTAAAGAAGGGAACACGCGCATACCCTCCTTGAGGGTCCACTCCAGATACGTCATCTCTTTGACGGCATCGTAGGTGAGCTTGTTATCGTACTTGGCCAGTACTCGATCCACCTCCTCCTGGGCCCGGGCCTGCACTCGCGGGTTGTGAGCCAGCTCGTTGAGAGTGAAGCTGGTGGCTGATGAGGAGGTCTCGAAACCGGCCGCAAAGAACACGAACATCTGAGCGGCCATCAGCTCAACATCCATTTCAAGTCGCGCAGTCTCCGGGGTTCCGTCATCTTTAAACTTTTCTATCGAATCATCCACAATCGTTCCCTGCTCTTGACATTTTATAAGAAGGTCTATAAAATCATTTCTTCCGGAAGGCTTATAATTACGTTGTCGCAAAACCAAATTCAAAAGATGAATAACATGTCTCTCTATTCCTGCCAGGAGTTTAATATTTTTCAACAGATTTGGGAAACATTACTTGAGCACATCAAGGAAAAAACGCTTAATATCAAAAGCGAAGATTTTTTTTCCCAGATTTCTAAATTCAGAGTTATCGTCTTGCAGCGCGTCAGTATCGAGTCCGAAGCCACAAGCGCCGATGAAATCCGTGGTGTACCGAGCCATGAGGTCTCTAGCGTCCACCACGCCGCCACCCCCCGAGGCGTGGCCGAGGACGCGCGTCTGTAGCAGCTCGGCTCGCTCCGCGATGAGAGGGAACATCGCCCGCAGCTTGCCGCTCGAGAACGCTGGCGTCAGCCGCTGCCGCAGCAGGCGCCATATGTCACCATCCGCGAAGAACAGGTTTCGCAACATGGGCTCTATCACGCTCTTGTGAGAGTTGAGGCCGCGCGGATAGAAGTAATTGAAGTCGGTCACCAGGATTCTCTTTATAATCTCGGGATCTCTGACGATGAGCACAGGCCTGCTTCCTCGGTATGAGCCAACAACTCTCTCGTTTGGGAACTTGAAATATAGATCGGCTGAGATATCCGTGATGTTGCGCAACATAAGTATCTGCTTTAAGTCATTGCCAACAAACGGTAATGGGTTTTCATATACGACGCCTCTCTTTTTCCAATAGGAATGGTTTCTGGTTCCATACAGGTAAAGCGTTATGAGAGCGCACAGTGCGAGCACTATGAAGATCATCGTACCGACGGTGCCGTCTGCCTTCCTCTTGGTCCAACTTTCTGGTACTTCCGACCACGCACTGGTGTCAGGTTAAAGTTGTTTGCTTTAAGAGCTCCACACTTCGTCCGTTTACGATTGGCGTGATTGAGTAATAGTACTGCGATGCGACTGTTCCATGTGTTTGTACACATGTTTATTATCTTTATTTAGATAGTTTAGCGTTTAAACATACAGATAACATTATCGTGTTATTTATAATTATGATATCAGACTTTTATCTCATAATCAACAACCGAGTTATTAAACATTAGTTTAAGTATTTTAGCACATATTCATATATTTTTTTACAAAAAATATTTAACATTATTGTTGTAAAGGTCACGTCAAACGTCGAATCACAGTAATATTATAAATGCGAAAGTTTGTGAGTGAGTCTGGGTTCACGACATTGTCCCCGCCAATTCGAGCAAAAACAAGCGGCACGGCTGTACTATCCTTTTATCAAACATTTTTACCTATCATAAAACAAAGTTCTCCGCCGCGTCTGTCTGTCGGTCTGTACGTGAAAACTTTCTAAACTCAAAAACTACTGCAACGATTTTCCTGCTGTTCAATGGATAGCGTGGTGCTCGAGGAAGGTTTTAGTAAATTACTTGTTAATTTATTCTATACATTTTTGTATATATTAACGACATTTGTTGGAGATGTCGGAAAAAATAAGCTGACTGGGAGCTTTCAATGAAAACGCTCTTAAGGATAATATACTACATCCACTGTAATATTTAAAAAAATGGCAATTATAATGAGGTAATGTAAAATCTGTTTGCACAAAAAATACGATATTAATTATTAATCATTATCATTTTTTATTGACAGAATAGCGTCTGTCGGTTCATCTAGTATATATATGTGTGTGTATAACGAAGTCTGACACTTTGGTGTAACGCTAAGATGTAACGCTTGGGACGATATACAGAGCCAGCAGATTCTACAAAAATCCAAAAATTCTGAGTGGTACTACAACTGCGCTAGTGTCCATGCGCAACTTTTACTAGCAACGCCGAAACACAATAATATTTACTACGCAGACTAAGAAAAATGTCAATACGCAAACACGTGTGCTGTGATAACATTTTGAGTAATTTGGTATATTAATGTGGGTTTGGTGATAGTTTTATTCGCAAAACAGTGCTATAGTCCAAAACGCGACGTATTTTGTACGATTCGCCTGCCTGGAGTCTTAACTGCTGTCGTAAAAGCTGAGCAGAACCTAACATCAAGTAAGTGCCTCCATTCTTCTTTGGTGAAGGGTTGATTTCCGGGCTGTGCTGGTATTGACGAAACGGCCGATACTGGAAAGGAAACACAACTCGTAATTGTATAAAATACGGACTTCCTCAACTCGTGATACCCGCCCGCTTAAGAGCCTAGAATTCATCTAGAGTCTTAGTATGCCCACCGTAAGTGGCGCGTACACCATGTGATGGTGACACCGTTGTGGTACCCATAATCTAGCCGGCATCCTGTGCAAAACAGCATCCCACTGGTTCAACATTTAATTGTACAATATAACTTAATATAGCTTAAATATAATTATGGTACCCACGAGTAGTATTTCATATTCCATCAGGATTATAATAATCTTATTTTAATTGCCGCGCGGTCCTAACAACGGGGTGTATTAATAACGTTATTATTTTATACAGCTCACTTCACTCGTAGATTAAATCTCCTTGAATAATATATTATGTGGTTCGAAATGTAAATCATTAAAATGTATTTGGAATCCTTTGTTAACCTACTTCAAAAAAGAAGGAAGCTCTCAATTCATCGGTACGATGTTTGTTACCTCAGAACTTTCGACTTTATATAATATAGATTATATTATTAAAATGAGTTATTAATAAGAGTGTCAGAGAACGAGTTTCCTTCGCGGGTCACGTGAGATTTATTTAACCCACAAGATGGCGCTTCATTATGACATGCCAATTTTTTTTTAAATATATCGTAAATAAACCTTGTCCTTATGTGGATTATGTTGTAAGATGACGCTAGTTGCCACTATGTTCCGCTAATAGACTTAGCTAAGTAATTTAACACGTTTAGTATTCCGTTTCTAGTGTCTACATCATCAATATCAGAATTTCTATTTCAATTATCACAATTTGGCGAATTAATTGAGCTTCACAGAAGGTCAAGGAACCTGCGACTCTTGATAAAATGTATACACTCTTATAATACAGTCCTAGCCTCTGTTCAGGAATTATCTATGAATAAATTTAAATGTTTTATTAATAAATGGCTCTGTCGTAAATCCTACTACTCCACAGCTGAATATCTAAGTGATCCGACAGCCTGGGACTAGATTATGATTATTTTATAGCAATAGCAATGACAGAACAATATGTTTCATTAAAAAGAGCGCAAAAAAAAGAATGCTGGGAGAGTTTCTTGCGCCGCTTCTTCTCTCTCAGAGCGCCGTTTGTTCCCGAAGCGGTGGTAGTATCTAGTATATTAGAAATGACATCAAGGAGAATTCCAAAGGAACCAATATTGAGAGAATAAATGCCTTTTATGCCATAGGTTTTTCGAGTGAAGTTTGATCAGAATTGACATCTATAAAAATGTTGACAGCATGATATGAATAATATCTTTATTACTTCTTTATATACTTATTTATGTTTTGACATAATTGGTTCTATATGAGTGATTTCTATGAGCTTTTATATAAACAAAACCACACGTTAAATATTTTTAATACAACATTGAGACGTTTTAATTAAGCAATTTTTGTAAGATCAATTATAAGTTGATAATCTACTATGTAGCAGAAAATGTATATATTATTATTGGCATAAATTACTTATTATATACTAATCTTAATTCTATTCAGAGGGAAGTGGTCGCGGTATATACAATATATATAAACAGATATACATATTGATACGAAGTATATCCTCTCATCCTTATGTCTTCTTGCGATCTCATCAGCTAGGGTCTGGTCACCACCACCTGGAGAATGCCACAACACCACATGTCACACTAGGGACCTTGACTCGTAATTATTAATGGAACTCATCCACGAGAGCATTGGTCCTTCCCTCTTTACTAATTTACTGAGTATTATTGTAATAATGAGGTAAGCCGTGGTTGTGACGAGAGAAGTTCGCAAGTAGATAAGTACTGTGGGGGTTTCGGCGCTATGCTGCGGTATCAGAGAGTTGAGAGTCTGGATAAGAAAGAAATGGCCAATAATACTCAAGGATATGATTCCCACTCGGAGGCTGTCAGTGATATCCAGGAGGAGGGAGCTAATAGTGAGAATAGTGAGTACGAAGCACGGTCCAAGGAGGATTGCTGCGATATCTTCTGCTTGTCTCTCTACTGTTAACTCAAAGTAAAACTGGACAGATGTGTTCCTATTATTTCCTTGCTTGATGTCGACTATCATCCAACCGGTACAAAACTCTGCCCCCCATGAGTTTATCCCACGGTCTGGCAACGTAAATGTAACATTATCCTCAAATTTTCCATAATTATTTCCTAGAGAGCCAAATTCCAAGCGGCACTTTTGTTGATCGTAAGGCCAACTCCCAAGCCTAGAAATACACGTGACCTCATGAAACACTCCAGGAGTACATTGCACGAGACCCGAACTGCTCACGGAACACTTAATGGCGAAGAAGTCACTATCCTCTGTCTTAGCATTTAATCTCAGATATAAAACAAATATAATATAAATAAATTTAATTCATAAAGAACAGGTAAGTACTTTACATTATTAACTTAAAAATGATAAATTTATGTATCTAATAAGTACACACTCACACATAGTATGTGTTACTGTGTGTGAATGTGAGTGTTGGGTACACACATGTGTATATGTTATGTGCGTGTGGAATATTATTTGTCTGATCTATGTAACATTTTAGTTTAGCTATTGGTTAAATTTTAATATTATGTACAATATTTAAGTTGTTGGAGGAATATACAATCGTTATATTGTTTTGAGTGAATTTGTTAGTTCTTATTTATTTTACTGTAAATTTGAGCAAACTTCAGAGTCGTGTAATAATTGAGAGTAAATATTATTTTTATTGTATTTGCGCCAGCAAACTTTGTTTTGGTTCGAGGCACTATTTGAACTTGTCCACTTTATTCATTAGGGGACAGTTACAGTTATTATGTTTGCTATATATACAGTCATGGACTTTCAGAGTAAAGTTGCCATCAGGCTGATTGTTATTATAAAAACTGAATATTATTTGTTGTAGGAGTATTCAGTGAAAGTAAGTTAGACTTCAAACAAGCAGATATTTGAGCCATTCCTTTTTCACATCTGCCCAGGTACTTCCAGAAAAGACAACGGCTGTATCATCAGCGTACGAGAAAATTTGAGCATTATCGATTTCAAGATTACATAATTCGTTTATATAAAGGTATTAGGAATAAAGTAGGGCCTAATATGCTACCCTGAGGTACACCATACCTCTGTAGCTTCGCTAGAATACTGTTCCAATTTAACTTTTTGCTTCCTTTGGGAAAGATAATCTTTAAAAAACAGTTAATGGCATACCTTTAATTCTAATATTTTCCAGCTTGCTCACAAGAATAGGGACAGAAACCGTGTCAAAGGCTTTTTTAAGCCTAGAAATATAGTTATACATTTTGAATTTTGATCAAGACATTCATTTACTAGTGAAGATAGCGCAGTTACAGTTTCTTCAGTGGATATACCTTTTCTGAATCTAAATTGCGAAGGAGATATTATATTAAATCTGTTACGAAAGTTAAGAAGGCCAGAATTTATTAGCTTTCCTAAAATTTTAGAAATGCAAGGCAAGATAAATATAGGTCTGTAATTATTAACGTCATTTTATCGCCATTTTGTCCCCATTCTGTATACTGGGGTAATAATTGACTGTTTTAATGAGGCAGGGAAGATTCCTTTACTAAAGCAAAGATTTGCAAGATGCGTTATAATTGGGACAATATCATTCTTTACAAAATTTAAATACTTAGTTGGGATCCATCCCACCCAGGAGCACTGTTCGTTTTAAGACTCTTTAACACAATATCTACTTCGTTAACATCTGTTTTGATAAGTACGAAGGAGTTTAGCTGTGTGACTGTCTTATAAATTGGATTACTGAAAGTGTGCAATGGCGAAGAACTTGTTAACGAAATTTGCTGATTCATAAGGTGAAGATTTGGTGTTTAGTAACTCTGTGTTATTAGATTTAGTTTGACTTGAGTATGTGATGTTTTTTATATTTCTCCAGAGTAATTTATTGTTAGCGACTGATTTTGCAATGATGTCTCTTTTTTTACTAAGTTATTTACATAATTTTTGTATCTACTATGTTATTTTCATACTTCGTTATGATGATAATTTTTTGATAACATTTGTAATTTATTTCTTTTATACATCTATGAATACAGTTAGTATTCCACGGTTTAATAATACGTTTGCTCGTTGGTATTTTTACTGATATAATATTATTTTTTATATATCTCAGTCAACACATTTGAATCACTGCAGTTTCATAATTCAAGTAATCATAAGTCTTGTAAATTATTTCGAGCCTTTTCATAGTCTTTTGTAGTTTTTATCTTATTCGATCTCACAAAATGTTTAATTTTCAGTTTAGACTTTTAAAAGTACCCTCCACTTGAGTTTTTGTACACAAAACTGAGAAAGTATTTAACAGTAACGTATTATACACTATAACAATTAGTTTCGCGTTATGGTAAATAACTTCCAAGTGTTAATGGGTGAAGTAAAGACGCAGTTTCAAGTCTTCTTCTTTAATCACATAACATACTTGTAGACTTGATAGTGAGGTATTATTTTGATAGTGCTTTGTGCTAGATCCACTGAAAACTCTGGGTCAACACCAACGAATGTTCAAGCAAGGACGCCAATCAACATTTTGAAAACTGAGCTAACATAAATTTAACAATAGTTTTAATTTCTCGTCAATAATGGTGGTGGTAACCCAAGCGAAGTTAGGGTCATAGAAATAAGTTTTCTGATACCTGATACATATAAGGCCTAAATTGTTAATTGTTTCTATAATTAGATAGTAAGCATGTAAGTAAAGTATTTTTTTTTGGATGTGCTTGTGTTGCATGCGCAACGTGACTAGGCGAGAGGTGAAGGTGAGGGGGGGGGGGCATCGGGAGGACATCACTTCCAAAAACAACAATAGTTGTAACTAGTATCAGATAAATATTAGTTTCATCCTTACATACACAATGAGTTCAAGCTCTAAATGTTGATGCATCCAATTTACGATAATTTATATTTAAACAGTTTTTTCTTTATTGCATTTTATGAAATAATTTACATTTTTTAAACACGACTCAAATATTAGCTGCAGCACCTTACAAACTTATTTGTTATGTATATTAAAACCATTGTAAAATACTCTATTTGATTGAGAAGAGTGGCCGTTGAGTTTCTTATAATATGTTCTTCTGACGAGCTCAACTTTTTACGAACAAACTATCGTAAATTTAGTAAGTTAAAAGAGATATTTGTGGTGACAATTTAAAAGCGCTTATTTTAAGCCTAATTGAATAAAGTTTATTTGATTTTGACTTTGACAACATCGTATGTAACGAGTATAATTGTAGTAAACTAACTAAGATAATCTGAGCA
This sequence comes from Leptidea sinapis, assembly GCF_905404315.1. NCBI lineage: Eukaryota > Metazoa > Arthropoda > Insecta > Lepidoptera > Pieridae > Leptidea > Leptidea sinapis. The sequence goes on from NC_066297.1 coordinate 3,961,999, forward strand.
GAAAATATATTATGATAATAAAATCACGTTATCGGCAGTATGATTCATAGGTGAGGGGCGTTAACGTGTTATATTACATGAATATGGTATTCCATCCAGTCCAGAACCGCTGATAGACGCAATATGTGGTCAAACCGGTGTATTATATTCACGCTACTGTCCGCATTTACCCAGCTCGATGGAACCATTGCCGAATGTGATCCCGATAGCCGCAGCCCAGAGCTCACGTGGGAGTCTAGACTTACGGTGGCGCTAAACGAGCGCTGCCCTTCCAAAAAAATTACACCTCCTAATCCCCGAGATACTAACGACATCACAGTAAAATTCCTACTAAAGAATTTTTTCTTTAACGACCGTGAGGAGGTTTTTACAATTTACAGTTGGATTTTGCTCTCCTGGCATGACGACAGACTAGCGTGGAAGGCTACAGATTATGGAGCAATTACGGAGACGATCGTCCACGCCAACAGTATATGGACCCCGACACTGAAGCTTCTAAATGCTAAGACAGAGGACAGCGACGACTTCATCGGCATTAAGTGTTCCGTGAGAAGTTCTGGTGATGTGCAATGTGTACCGCGAGTGTTTCATGAAGTTGCGTGTATCTCTAGACTTGGCAATTGGCCTTACGATCAACAAAAGTGCCGCTTGGAATTTGGCTCTCTAGGAAATAATTTTGGAAAATTTAAGGATAATGTTACATTTATTTTGCCAAGCCGTGGGATGCGCTTATGGGAGGCAGAGTATGGTACTGGCTGGATGATAGTCGACTTCAAGCAGGAAATTAATGTGAGCACATCTGTTCAGTTTTACTTTGAGTTAACAGTAGAGAGACAAGCAGAAGATATCGCAGCAATCCTCCTTGGACCGTGCATCGCGCTCACTATTCTCACTATTAGCTCCCTCTTCCTGGATATCACTGACAGCCTCCGAGTGGGAATCATATCCTTGAGTATCATTGGCCATTTCTCACTTATCCAGACTCTCAACTCTCTGATACCGCAGCACAGCGCCGAATCCCCCACAGTGCTTATATACTTGCGAGCTTCTCTCATCACAACCACGACTTGCCTTATTGTCACAGTAATACTAAGTAAATTAGTAAAGAGGCAAGGACCAACACACTCATGGATGAGTTCTATTAACATTTACGTGTCAAGGTCGCTAATGCGACACTTGGTGTTGTGGCATTCTCTGGGTGGTGACCAGATCCTAGCTGATGAGATTACAAGAAGACACGAGGACGAGAGGAGCTACTTCGCATCAATATGTAACAGTGTAGGCATTGTAGTAAGCCTCGTTATGTATATCTGTTCATATATATTGTATATACCGCGACCACTTCCCTCTGAATAGAATATAGATTCTGTAGTGTACAGAACGTCTAATTTATAGTTATAATACATACATTTTCTGCTACATAGTCAATTATTAAGTTATAGTTGATCTTACAAAAGTTGCTTAATTAAAACGTCTCAATGCTAAAAGCATCTCAATTAAGGGTATCGTTGGACAACCTCAAAAATAAGGAAAAGGACCAAAGGTGAGCGATGTGTTAGAAAAAATAAGAAAACTCAAATGGAAATGGACTGGACATATAATGGGGTCGGACAAAGGAAAATGGACAAAGGACGTTATTAGAGTGGTACCCTAGAAACGGTAAAAGACGTAAAGAACGTCAAGTTTAAAGATGGGAAGACGATTTACCAACTGGATGAAGAAGGTTAGCTCGAGATAGAGATAAGTGGAAGAAAATGGGGAGGCCTATGTCGAAAGACAAACACAGTGGTTCCTGAAAATTGTATACTACAATTGTATATCATTTTACTTATATAATTAAGAAAATATGTTTTATATATAGTATGGTCAGTGATTAAAGGCTTTTATTATTATTATTGTGTCTTTCGAATAAACATATAATAATATTGCACTATTGTTTGTTTTTATGTAGACTATGATAGTTTAGCATAGCTTATGCCATGCTACCAGTGATTGAACTGCATAGCATGTTGTTTTTAAAAATAATGGCTTTATTCATGATTATGGTTACAAAGACACAAAATATTGCGGTTCATGTTTATCATATAGCCAGAGCTTAAATATTTTTAAATTAAAATCTCTCGAAAATCGTCGTACTATTCAAGACTTGCTATTTTTAACCGACTTCGAAAAGGAGGAGGTTCTAAATTCGATTGGTATTTTTTTATGTATATGCACCGATTACTCTGAGGTATATGATCCAATTTCATTGATGCAAAATGATTGCCATTTGCTCCCATAAAAATTTCATATAGTTTGGCCCAGTTGTTTTAATTTAATGAACGTTTTTGATGAATATTTTTGTTTACGTGGATGATGTTATTATATCATGTGTACTGCTTTTTTAAGAGTTTTCATTTATTTTGTTTATATGTTATTACTAGCTGACCCGACAGACGTTGTTCTGTATATAATAAATAAAATAATGTTTTTATATGAATTGGTCAATAATATATCATAACATCAAAAATTACTTCGTAAAATATGCACCCTGATGTCGTAATGAAATTGTTTTACAGCAGAACTAAAAAACCGTGCGTCAATAAATTCTCTCATAGAAATAATGTATGGACACTTCAAAGGAAAAACAAATTTGTTGTTTTTATTTAATTTAGCAGCATTTTCCTATTTATTCACCATTTAAAATATTTTTTTTTATTAATTTGTCAATAATATATCATAACATCAAGAATTATTTCGTAAAATATGCTCCCTGTTGTTTTTATGATTGTTTCATAGCAGGACTGTCAAACCGTGCGTCAATAAATTCTCTCATAGAATTAATGTCCATACAAAACAAATATCGGACGACGGGGGACACATCAAAGGAAAAACAAAATTGTTGTTTTTATTTAATTCTGAACACTTTCATATTTATTCACCTTTTAAACCTTCCCTGGACATCCACAAATAATTCAAGACCTAAATTTGCCAAATCGGTCCAGCCGTTCTCGAGTTTTAGCGAGACTAACGAACAGCAATTCATTTTTATATATATAGATTATCAACCCGTTTATCAATAAGTCGGTCTTAGGCTACCTGTCATTCATAGCTAACAAACGTTCTTCACGATATTTCAGTGTCTCAGAAAAACGTGAAATATGGGATCTATATTGTTTAACGGCCGTTTTCAATAAACTATCTATCCTTAGTTTAAGTTACTAGAGGTAAACAAATCTATCCTTTTACGCTTACTTACATTTCAATAACCTATCGACATAAAGCATATAACTATATTAGACATAACTATGGATATATAAGATAGATAATAGATAAGATTGGCAACAGCCGCAACAGCCGTATATAAGAGAGAAGTCATTCTTATAGCCTTATATTGGGACGAGTGAATTGAAATTTCGAAAAAGCTACCGTCCATTGACAGACTGCGTGTACGGATAAGGTGAGTTACCGTCGATAAGTTTATTGGAACAGAAAAGTTAACGATAGTTACGATTTTTATCTCAAGTAAGAAATAGACTGAATATTGGGAACGGCCGTAAACAGTGACAGCAATGTATCTGTAACTAGAGATACGTTATTGAAAACGGCCGTAAGACACGTGGAACCTTTCGTAGGCCTACCTAGCTACTTTAAAAAATGCTATTTAATACAATAAAAATCAACGAAATCTTATAGTTTATATATGGTAAATTCAGTAAATGAAAAGAAATATTTGCAGTGACGATTCAAAAGCGGTTAGTTTAAGCCTAATTGAATAAAGTTTATTTTACTTTGACTTTAAATATTAAAACAAATAAATTTTTAACATACCCCGCCCTGGAGCAAATCGTGAATTCTTTCATCTTGCTTTTCCGAGAACTAATATTGGTCTTCACTCTCCAGTGCAGCGCTCTATCAGATTATTTAATGAGCTGCTTAATAATAATTTTGACTTTATGTATATTCAAATTGATATATATTTTATATGAAGTTTAGGAACAGTATCTTAGGAGTATGAATGCTTGCAGATTCCAGATTTTTTTTTACTTACTGACACTTATCGTATTATTTTGGATAATTCACACTATATCTTTATAAATTAAAGCCTATGTGTTATTCTGATGTATAAGCTATATAATTGTAAAGTTTCATTAAAATCCATTCAGTACTTTTTACGTGAAAGAGTTACAAACAGCCATCCATAAATATTCATTTCTATTCTTACAAACGTTAAATATTAGTAGGATTGAAAAATTTACGAAATATCATATAGGCAATTAGACAGTGCCTACTTCATTATAAATTGAAATAACTATAGCACTAGTGTTAAAGTTGATTTAGTTTAATTTGGTTCCGTTATTTTATAACCATTCTTCTACTAAATACGCAGTCATAGTGTTTTCCTTACGCTAGATACTAAATACCTACGGCAAGCAATCTTTGCATTTTTCAAAGCTCAACTAAGACTAGTTAGATGCACAGTGCCCACCTTGCTAGAAAACCAATGCACGCCCCTGCGTAATAGTGTGAATATTCTAAGTTCTAGACGTATCTAAGTAATCTAAGATTCAACGTCAGTAACTCTTAGCTCACGTCTCATTGCTATTAGAACTCCATCCATAGTATCATCCCTGACTGTATAGTTACTATCGCTTCTGTATACATTATACCGTGCTAGTTCCAAGTCTCGTCTAGTATAGTCTACTATCCGAATGCAACCAAGTTTCAGTGAAGCATCATCATATTCATGACATAAGATCTTTCTAAAAAACAAGCCAGTCGTAGTGTTATAGAATTTTTATTCATTTTCAGCCGGAAGACATCCACTGCTGGACAAAGGCCTCCCCAAAAGATAGCCATGACGATCAGTCCTGCGCTGCCTTCATCCAACGTGGAATACGATGGACGTCGATCTTGACTAGATCGTCGGTCCATCTTGTGGGGGCCTACCAACACTACGTCTTCCGGTAGGTAGTCGCCATTCGAGGACTTTACCGCCCTGAAGACCATCTGTCCGTTGAGCTATGTGCCCCGCCCACTGCCATTTCAGTTTCGCAACAATCTGGGATATGTCGGTGAATTTGGATTATGGATCTCCAAAACAAATATATGAATGTTACCCCTTGTGACCTTGGCCATCATGAAGTGGGTGCAACAATCCATAGATTATAAATATTGTATGGGTAAGTAGCAGTAGCAGGTACCTAACAGGGTTTTAAAATAAGAAATAGAGCACCAGTAAACATTAATTTATTAATTAAAATGGCAACTATACACTTTAATAATAGTATCTTAAATATAACTGAGCAACTATTGGTACATAATATCACAATGTTATATCAAATTGTTAGTAGCTTGTATGTTATAATATGACAGAATTTGAAGAATGACATCGTGTGACGTGTCTGTCACACGTGCTGCGTGACAGAGCCAAAGAGGATGTAAGTACTACGTAATAAGAGGCGGCACTGCCTAAGTAAAAATTGAAATTTAGTTTAATATGAAACGTGCAGTAATTTGACGTAAGTTTGCAATAGTAGTAATTACAGTATCGCGATTGGCGACGAAGTATAATCCGGCTATGTTTGAAAGCGAACAGTTGCTTAAAACGTAGTAGATGTCGGCTATCTCCTTTTTTCACAACATTATTGCCACCATCAATCAATCTGTCAATGACTGCACGTTTCATACAATCGAGTGAATCGCTTTTTTATGTTTTTTTTTGTTATTGTTACAATATCTACTCTGATCAACACATCTTCAACCAGTTTTAAACGTAACAAAATAAAATCTCTAATAATTTAAATGTTTCCTTTGTGGTTTACGTTCTTATTTTCGCCAATGATTTCATAATAGGTAAGTACCTAATATTACAATTATTCACAAAACGTCAAAAAATTTAGGTATTCAGCGGCCCATTACCACTTTAAATTGATGTAGAACACAAACAATTAGCGGGGTTTAAACAATAATGCAAAAGGAGACAGTTAATTAGTGTAGGCAAATGTTAGTAACTGTCAAAATGTGTCCCAATTAGGACACTTTTGAGTCACACGATGCGCTCATTTCAATAACTATTCTGCTCCTTTTTATATATGAAACAACATTCATTTTCTTCGCAAGGAGTGACATTATTTTAAATTAGGGCAGACTTTATATTCTTTATCAAATATTAAGCAATTTAGCGCTTACGTTATCAGTTGAACTCTGCAAGTTTTTGAATTTGTACTATGAATAACAATAATACCTGCTTATATAATAATTATCAGCTAAGGAGTCTACAAGTAACATTGAGTGAACTTGTTGTCCGAACCAAACTTGTCTTATAAACCAGATTTCATGTTTCAATACCAATCCCTTTCATATAACTATTCTTATGTCTATCATTTGAATGTATGTCGATCATTTGAAACGAGGAGTATTTTTTTAATTCCTAATCCTTTGACTAATGATTTAAGTTACAGTCAATCTTGGTTATTTCACGAATAATCGTTAATCAACGCTAACAATAGAAAAAATAATTTATACGTAGGAATCCATAGCATGCACCTACCTTGGGAGTTGCGAGAGAATGAGATAGAAAACAGAGTTATCATACTGTGTTGTGTAAAGCCGGGTCTGCTGCGCCAAAATTTTTAACAAAACACTGTATCAAAACATGTCAAAAAAACATGTTAGCAAAACAGTCTGTCCGCTGCATCTGTTTTTGGTTTAATTCAAAAATGAGTTCCGACGAAGTGTATCCAGCTTTTTGTATTTATTTTTATGATCTAACAATGTAACATGCCAAAGTACCGGTCTTTCTGTTATCAGTTATATAAAAAGCAAAGTATTTTCTTTATTCCACTCCATCACAAACAAACCAAATAGAATTATCGCTAGCTACGAATTACGTTATCTATTTCTCCACGTTATCCAGAGATGGAATAAAACATCTGTTTTATTTAAGAAAACTTAAGCCACGCCCCTCATCTGTTTATAAAACATGTTTTTGTTTTAACAAACTCAAAAAACGGCGCAGCGGACGCGGCTATAGGTAAGTAAGTAATAAATCACTCGATACTAATAATAAGTTGAATAAATTTTTAACTTGTTTCCTATATTATTCAATTCTTATCCTAGTACTAAGTTAGTCTCATTATTTTGCAGTTCTCATTACTGAAGGCTTGTTTTCTAAATCGAACAATAAAAATATGATATCAAGTATTAAATATCTCATTTCTCAAGGAACTCTCACAGAAATTAGTAATGATGTTCAAACAATAAATAAACGATAATCCTAAAAGGAAAATAACACTGTAAGTGTACAAGTATTAAATATTAAAACGAAAATGGTCTAATAAGGCACAGATATAATATTAAGTAATCTCATATAGATATATATATGTCTATAGTTTTCAGTCTCGTCGGAAAGAAGACCAGTCTTGAAGTAAAAGATTCAAATACAATGGAAATTAGCTCCCCATGTCGTGGGTCAGTACATAGAATTATTTTTATATAATCCGCAGTAGAATGCATGTCGCACAATACTCTAAATGCCTTATCGTCAAATAAATAATATATTTTGTACAATAATAAAATAAAATATTCCTTTATAAATGTGAGTCTAACTGTGATATTAATCTGTTGTACAGACAACATCAGAATGTATTTCCTGTAACATTATTCACTACTCCATGCTCAACTAAACGAGCCATCTTACAAACCAGACAAGCAGCCTCAACATAACAAAACCAAGAACTGCCATCAGCAGTACTGAGAGGAGCCTCAGTTTAAGTTGTTTCCTCAGCCCCTGAGGCACCGTGTCCAAGGGATCCTTCAGTAGGTACACTCGGATTCCCCTCACGTGGTTGTAGAAGTAATGACTCCAGTCGAAGCCGGCCATCGAACACTTAAAAATGGTTTTGTCTGCGACGCCCATCTCTTTATATAACGATTGCATGTTGTTGTTGTAAAACTTCCACTGGCGTAAGGCGAAGTAGCCGATAACTCCCGAGAACTTTTGTATTTTCTTGTACGCCTGTTTCAACCTGATGGTAAAAATACACATTAATAAACATCAGCTCACAATTTTTATTGTAGAACAAATTGATTGAAATTTTGATCTAACATTCTTTGAAGAAAGAAAGAAAAACATTTATTTCAACACACACACAAATAACAAAATGAAGCAACTTAAAAATATTCAAATATAAACACGTGTGGTGTTTAAAAAAGGAGCCACTCAGCATGTGTTTCAACACAATTATTGTCATAAAAAAACTTGGATACATACATGGGCTTCTTTCCAATGATAACTAATACTGCGTCAATGATGTATGCTGGTATCCAGTGGAGGATGAAGCTGTAAATCGTGTAGAGGAAGGCGGAAGGAGTCAGGATCAGGAGGTAGCCCCAGATCGCCTGGATTGGAGGAACCTTCAGCCCGTACCCCTCGTTGAGTTTCATGTATTGTTCTGTGAATCAGATAATATATGTTTATGTTGATTAAGAAATAATAATTATATATTATAATTATTTTTATTTTATATGGAATAGGAGGACAAACGAGCGTACGGGTCACCTGGTGTTAAGTGATCACCGCCGCCCACATTCTCTTGCAACACCAGAGGAATCACAAGAGCATTGCCGGCCTTTAAGGTACGCGCTTTTTTTGAAGGTACCCATCTCGTTTATATTATTCTACTTATATTATTATTCGCTATAATTGAGATATTTTATATTATATTTGACTTTGTACAGGAGGATTTTGAAATTCCTTATAAATTGTTTCTGTTCGTAAATCCTCGACTGTTCGTAAATCATCATCAGCCGGCAGACGTCCACTGCTGGAAAAAGGCCTCCCCAAAGATTTCTACGACGATCGGTCCTGCGCTGCCCTCATTCAACGTACTCCGGCGATCTTGACCAGATCGTCGGTCCATCTTGTGGGGGGCCAACTATCTCTGCGTCTTCTTCGTATTCGAGGGCTTAACTGCCGCAACTGCCAACTTTCCGTCGAGCTATGTGCCCTGCCCACTGTCACTTCAGTTTCGCAGATCGTATATAGAATGATGTAAAAATGACATATGTTACCCCAGGTGACTGGAGACTCCACAGAGGACACACAGTTGTAGACGACGGGCACGGTGTCTTGCGGCGGTGCTTCGTGGTTGTCTCGATGGTCTCGCGCTGTCTTCCAGGCTACCGCGATGCAGGCGTTCACCACAACGTCTCCCGGCACCAGGTCGGCGATGTTCTTTTGGTTGCAGTTCAGCACGTGAAGCAGACCGACAGCAGAGCCCACCACCACCTGAAGATCAATAGATATATTCAACTTATCTTTATCACGAAGCTATTGTAGTAGTAGAAATTAATGTGAAGTGTTTCTCCAGGCAGTAATGCCACTACACCTATTTCTGTAGTAACATTATAACTAACTGTATGTGCAGTGTTAGTCCGGGACAGTACAGCCGCTGCACGTATTTCTGTAGTAGCATTATAACTAACTGAATGTGCAGTGTTAGTCCGGGACAGTACAGGCACTGCACGTATTTCTGCAGTAGCATTACAACTAACTGCATGTGTAGTGTTCGTACAAGGCAATACTGCCACTGCACCTATTTCTGTAATAGCATTATAACTAACTGAATGTGCAGTGTTAGTTCGGGGCAGTGCTGCCACTGCACCTATTGTTATTTTAAGTAACATTACAGGACACACAAGTCAAATTAGTCACTCACCCCGGTTGGTCCGTACACGTTGTCGATCCATCCAACAATGGGGTCATCCGCTGTCGCTATCACTGTAAGAAGAAAAACTCGGTATCAATGATCTGTGTATCTGTATAACTCGTGGTTCACTTAGACTCGGCACTCGCAAAGGTTATCACGGACATGTCTCACACATCGAGGTTACATCGAGGTACAAGGTACAGCAACAAGCAACACTTTAAATAAAATTATGTAATATGATATCTTTATATATATATTTCTTGTGTGCGTGTGTATCTCACTGAACTCCTCCTAGACGGCTGGACCGATTTTGATGAAATTTTTTGTGTGAGTTCAAGGGGATTTGAGGATGGCTTAGATTCACAATTGAACTACCTCCTAAGCGGCTGGACCGATTTTGATGAAGTTTTCGGTTGTTCCACTGAATTTGAGATTGGTGTCACCTACTTCACACATCCGACCGATATTTTAAAAACGGAGAGACATAAATAAAGCAATACATATTGCGATCGAATTTTTTTTTAAGCTTCCTCTTTGAGAAGCGTCTTTACGGTGAAACAATGATAGCTTTGAATGATATTCATGATAGCTACCTATTTATTTCCTATATACAAAGTAGGTTTGACTATGTCGTGGTCTTCCAGCGCATATATATCTGCATCTAGGTAAAGAAGTCAACCCTAATTTCGCTAGAAGAGGTAAGAGTCACGCGATAGAAAGAGAGGCAACTTCTACGTGAATAAAAATGTAGGTTAGTGGCGCTGTGCGATCTGAATTACACCTTATTGTATGACTGCAAGAGTCCTTAATTCTTTAATTGATTTTGCGGAGCAAGACTTCCGTACTTGTACTTTTATATATTCTTTGCTAGCCATATTGTATGTATGTATGTATTATATTCGATATTGAGTTGAGTCTACTGAACCTCCAAAATGACACGTCCTATAGGATGTATACCAGCTAAGTATAGTTAGAAAAACAGTCACTTAAATACAGTTAAAATAAATGTTAAATAAAGCTGGTTACCTATGGAGGGCCGGAACAGGGCCACAGGTAGTCCTCTGGAATATTTGAGGACCACGTCCTCCGCAGCAGCCTTCGTGAACGCGTACGTGTTGGGATAGTCCCCCAGGAGCCTGCATCATACACCATGTTGTACATCATTATTATACTCTGTTATGCTGTCCTGCAGCAGGTGTCGCTCCATTATAATGTAAAACAATATTTTCAACCCATTATCAATAACATTATTTACGCATTATAATTAAAAATATTCTTTTTCATAATATTAAATTACGTCGTCGATGCTTTGATCTCAAATTAATAAACATTATTCTTTGATATAAGTTTATGATTTTATTGTAATTATAAATATTACTTATGTTAATTGTTATGTGATGGACTAGCAATAATGAAGTTAATAATTTATTAGATACTTAATTTAGTCAATTCAGTTCATTATTTAAATCATAATGTTACATATTATAAAGTACAACACAAGTATAAGACAACTAATAAAAATGTCAAATCCGTTATACATTCCAACACTCATACTCAAAAGACGCAGTCCCTGACTCATGGAAGTTAGCCCTTGTCCATCTGATCCAAGAAAGGAGACAGTTCGGAGCCGGCGAACTACAGCCTTTAGCTATTACTTCCCTGCTCTCCAAAATCATGGAGAGCATAATTAACCGCCAACTCTTGGTATACCTATAGAGTCATTAGTTGATCAACAACCGACAGTACGGCTTTCGCAATGGTATACCTAACATAAAGATGGGCAGCAGCTATCGAAAGCAAGTTAGAAGTACTGACAGTTAGCCTAGATACAGCGAAAGCCTTTGATGTTTTCCCCTAGCTTCACTGGGCGCAGTATACAGGTCGTTGTCGACGGTTATAGCTCAAACCCGAAGCCCGTGAAAGCCGGAGTGCCCCAAGGCTGTGTGCTATGTCCTACGCTGTTTCTTCTGCATATCAATAATATGTTGAACACATGCAATATACATTGCTATACAGACGACAGCACTGGTGATGCTGTCTACACGGGCAATGCTGGTCTGCTCAGAAAAACTTCGACCAGTGCCGGAAGAAACTTGTGTCTTCTATCGAGTCCAAATTGGCTTCGAAGAAACTGGGCGCTATAAATAGAGCACGGCAATACTTCAAGCCGTCCCACATTCTAACGACTCACAAAACGCAGGTCCGGCCACATATGGAGTATTGCATCTCTGGAATGGCGCAGCTCAGTATCAGCTCGAGTCATTTGATCGCGTGCAATGCAAAACAGCGAACGAATTGTGAACGGCTAGATCTCGTGGCATTGCGTAGAGACGTCGATCATTGTGTGTCTTCTTCATTTATCACGGCGAGCGTTCCGAGTTTCCAGACCTCGATGACCTTTATCTCAGCTCAATGGTACTTCTTTCAACAACTTCTGGTTTGGGAATACAGCACAAGTGACTATCAACCTGACTGGCGCGTCCTGTATGACCTGTAGCCCAGTTTTCTTACTTACTAGTAAAAATATATGGCTTATAGAGTGTATCTGTATATGTATTGTGTATTATACCTATAATAAAGTACTGACCCCGGTGTAATATCGGCAATAACTTTGTCATCCATATTCTCCACCAGGTCGATCAACTTGTCTCCGTCCAGGGTGGTGTCGTAGAACACCTCGTCTATCTCACTTCTGGTGCAGTGACTGAAAGTTTATTTATATATTATTAAAATATGTTTATTCAAACAAAACAACAACTTGTAACTTTATTTACACTACTATGATTACATAAAATTAAAACTATAACTACGAGGAAGAGCGTACCAAGAATACTGGCAGCATTTCCACGTTGGATAGCTAGGCTGATCCGTTGACCAAAATAGCTGCCAGCGCTTGGGTTGCCGCTTTCTTTTTCCTCGCGTCTTTCATTCTCCGCGCGTCCGGGATAATTTTATTGAAATATAATGTAACATTACAGATGAAATCTAAGGCATTACAAAGATACTATACGTAAGAAAGAAAACAATCAAAATTATTATAAACCTAGGTATCTTATTTTATAGAGCTTACAGGCATCATAATCTCAAATCTTTTCTTACATTCTTCGACCAAAAATCCCATCGAGCTGGCAAATTAATCAGACTGTGAAGCTACCTCAAGTACAGAGTTTAGAAGACAGATGGCTCTTTTTACAGGCGTGCTTATGCGCTTGAGTGCGTGCAGGCGGCTGCGCTAATAGTGCGTGTCGCCGCGAGCGTACGTAAGAGGTCGGTACAAAAAAAATACAGGTTGCACTCCGGGAGTGTGGGCAGGAGTAAAAACTTGAACATTAACGTTGTGCATATTTGAATATTTTGGTATGGTTATGGAATAGTTTCACATGAATTGCTTTATTTACCTGTAACTAGCCGAGTAAGTCAAGATGCATTATGCAAACTAAATCTCGTTACCTGTATGCAGTGGAGACATGGACGTAGGCCTTCAGCTTGGTGCAGGCCCTCGCCAGCATCAGCATCCCTTTGGAGGCTCTCACGTTGATGTTGACGGCAGACTTCAAGTTTTCATCGAATCTCACAGTCGCTGCACCGTGGAAGATGAATTCCACCTAGACCCACAAAATATTTATGTAATGATGATGCACAAGATAAGAGAGTGCCGATTAGAATTTTTGGGTTTATCAAAAATCCTGAGCGGCACTACATTTATATGGACAAGGCATATCAATGACCATCAGCTGAACGTCCTGCTCGTCTCATCCCTTAATGTAATAAAAAATACAAAACAACACATTGTACATATTTATGTAACCGATGCAAAGATCAATGAAAAATCTTCTGTATGTCTGTTTGTTAGTATACACTAATGTAAGAAACGGCTATGTCGTTGAATGCTGCTCTCACTAATGTATGATGTATACGCACCATGGTATATCGCCAACCACAGATTCCATGATGACCTTAACATGAAAACAGTTAAGCAAAAATAACGGAAAAAATGAAAGCCACCTCCTGAGTGTCACCATAATAAGAAGGCTAAAACGGAAAATCCCACAGGATCTTCTACTGAGACCGATTGTAATGAAGCGGACTTGTCAATGGACGAGTATCGCACAAGTCTGACATAAATTCATGACCTATTGATGAATGTCGTCTTAGACAGGTATTGCAAAAAATCATTAATTAAGAAAAAAACATATGGAGCTATAGAGTCTCAATATATTCCTAACATTATCGGAAGTAAAATGGCAAAACGCGTTCCTCTCGAAATTTCCAACTCTTCCCGAGAGTTGATGAAAGTGGAACAGCAGCTCAATCACGAGGTGCATACAGGTCGTCGACGACGAATGTTGATACCCGTGCTCGAACCTGAAGCCCGTGAACGCTAGAGATCCCCAAGACTGTATGCTATCTCCTACACATCATTTTATTTGATTTGTTGGACACCTCATGTTGAAGGTTCTTTCCGGTGATAGTACTGGAAATACCGTATGCACGGGCTATGCAGATCTTTAGGGAAATCGCCGACCAGTGCTTGTACCGGTAGGAACTTGTATTTATCAAGTGGGAAAGGGGTAAAATATTACCCCAGAAGACTCAAGTCTGCGCGTTAATCACTATAGAACTCTCATTTTGTCGTATCACCGCTCTTCGACAATATGCGATGCCAATGCTGCTGCAGCTATCTGGAAGGCACAGCCAAATTGGCTACGACGAAGCTGGGTGTCATAAAAAGAACACAGCAATACTTTAAACTGGCCCACATTCTAGCGCTCTATGGTCCGGCCACATATGGAGTATCGCTGTCGTCTCTGATGTGGAACACCGCAGTTTCCGCACCCTAGTATCAGTAATTTGAACGCGTGCAACACGGGGCTGCTCGAATTGTCGAAGAAATGGTGCTCTGTAAAGGGCTAGATCACTTGGCGTTGCGTAGAGTGTGTCGCTTCATTGTGTGTCTTTTACTGCATCTAAAATGGGGAGTGTTTCCAAAAGCTGTTGCACTTTCCATCGAACATCACCGGTGCACGACACGACACAATAATTCATATCATCCCCACCATCTGGATGTTTTGCGTGCCCCTACAATGCAGTTTTCAAGGAACTTTCTGCTACTTTGTACGGTGCTTCCGTGACGATACAAAAGCGCGTACATGCACTGCAGGTTACCAAGATCTGCGGTGATCACCTATGGTCGAGAGACGCTGGCTTGTCTCGTTTGTTAACTCTTGTCCGTGACTTGTTGGGAGCCCAAATTACACGTTGTATGAGGCGGTGCTTATGACGCGAAACGAATATCGAATTAATTGATTTGTTGTAGTTTAAAATACATACCTACACATTTATTTAGTTGGATGTAAAACATAATAACATTATTTATTTAAATTTGAATTTGACAACTGACCTCATTAATGATCTTCTGTCGATCCACATCAGAAATTCCAAGATCCAACAAACTTATCTCGCCTTCTATGACTTGTATCTTCTCTGTGAAGTCAGGATTCACTTTCTTCAGTTTGTGGTAGAGCTGGAAAAAACATGATATGAATTAATTACAAGTCGAATCAGTAGCTACGTACTATATTTAGATGATTTTGTAACGATAAATAACCATAAATACTGCTACAGTTAAAAATAAAAAAAATATGACATTTGAATTTGGAATCTGTAATTTTTATATTATTGTTCATTGAGTTTTCTCTTTTTGGCGCCAATACATTGTACAATATTTTGCGATATTAAAATGGGGTGGGGTGATAAAGAGAACCGAATCGCTGTGATTGAAATACACAAATGGAGCCAAATGGAATTTTTTAAACTTATACATACGCTTGGTATTAGTAAAATATTCGTGTACCAGGCTATTAATAGATACAATGACAGAAAAGATCTGGCCGTCCACGAAGAGTTCGTACGAAATAGGTGGTCATAGCAGTTAAGGGAAAGAATTCGAAGAAATCCTGTCCGAAAGCAAAACAATTTATCTCTAGAACTATTATTGTAACTAGAACCATATCGCGTATTTTAAAAGATGACTTAGGACTTGCAGCCTCAAAGAGACGTAGTGGTCATTCTTTTACTAATAATTTAAAAAAGAATAGAGTTGTAAAATCGAAACAACTACTGAAGCGGTATGCAAAGGTAGGTCACAGAAAAATTATGTTTACGGATGAGAATTTTTTTACAACTGAGCAACATTTTAACAAACAAAATGACCGTATTTACGCTCAAAGCTCTAAGGAAGTTTCCCAATAAGTCCACGAATTAATTCATAACTTTACAACTAATAATGGACGGCTAACAGAGTGCCCAGTGAGATCAGTGAATGTCGTCCGCACACATTAGGTCCGGCCACATATGGAGTATTGCTGTCATCTCTGGTCTGGTGCACCCCAGTATCATCTCAGTGCTCTGTGAACGGCTGGATCACTTGGCGTTGCGTAGAGACGTCGCTTCATTGTGTTTCTTCTACCGCATTTATCACGGGGAGTGTTCCGAAAAGCTGTTGTTAAGTGTCTCGTAGTGAGCGTGCTTGTTACCTTCTATGGAGGGTAGATAGAGGCAAGGAGTATCGTCTCTTAACGTAGAAAAGTTGAAAAAATGCCCAGCGTATGTAGTAAATAAAAGTTCAAAAAGCTATAGCAATGGCCTTGGTGTAGGCACAGGGTATGGTATGAAGTATGGTGAATGTAGCAATTGTAAACGAATTGAAGTATAATATATGCTGAGTTATAAATTTAATATTATTGTCGACTAAAGTAGTTAAAAACTGAAAATTTCAACAACGTACGTTGTACAAAATAATGTAGTATATATAACCTAAAAGAGTTATTATGAGAAAAATAATTATTGTGTAGCTAGAGTGATTACTTTATTTTATATTTGGCGCTTCTTTCAAGATCTACACTGATGCTACTGTAGCGCCCCCCTAATTTTATGCATTTTGACGTAAACTTTTTCATATACACAGATGATTCTCCTTGCCTCTACCCTCTATACTTACCTTCTACAATCCCCAACGCTCACCAACGGTGTATGAGTGTGTCAAGTACCTACACAGTTTTTTTTTATGGAATAGGAGGACAAACGAGCGTACGGGTCACCTGGTGTTAAGTGATCACCGCCGCCCACATTCTCTTGCAACACCAGAGGAATCACAAGAGCGTTGCCGGCCTTTAAGGAAGGTTTACGCGCTTTTTTTGAAGGTACCCATGTCGTATCGCCCCGGAAACACCGCACAAGGAAGCTCCACAGATACGTCTCTCCTCAACTCCTCAACAACGTGACTAATGAAGACACTCACCATATCATCAAATTGTTCCTGAAATCTCTTAGCAGTATCTTTGTTCTTCTTAGGTCTGGCCAGCAGGTACAGCTTCTTGATATCCGGACATGACCTGAAAGTTTATTTGAGTTTTAACAATTATTTATAACATTTTCTAAATTACATAACATCACTACATATTATAAAACAAAGACTCGCCGCGTCTGTCTGTCTGTCTGTTCGCATATAAAATTACTGTGAAGTACAGTTTTATTTCATTTTCATTCATTAATTTTATTCTCGAATACGTATATTCGTTTTTTTTCTGTTGACAGGACAGCGTTCGTCGGGTCAGCTAGTTCTTCAATGTACATAATATTAGAGGGATCAAGCGGACAAGAGGTTCACCTGTTCACCTGTTAGAAGGTATACACCAGCCTCACGTGGTCGTCAGCAATACCACTAGTCAAGAGATGCGTTGCCGGCCATTAAGGTCACGCTAGACGATCATTCTTACATACAAAAGTAGTATGGCGCCTACTACCCTGATTGACGGTGTACATTAAAATGAAAGATATATTTACTTGTCTCAATATTATCTAGCTGTATATGGAAACAAAAAAGTAAAAAAAGAATATGTTTTAAAAGTGAAAGGCGTCGAGACTTCCATATTTCAACAGTAATCTTAACTTATCTTTGGGCGTAATTAAATACTTATGGAGTTTGAAAATGGCAAGCTGTCACCATACTTGGATAGATTAATTACATAAAAAATTTAAAAAATTAAATAATGTTATTTTGTTTACATAATTCAACTCGCTTGTAATACAATAACTAGCTTTGACTCGCGACTTCGTCCGCGTAGAATAGTTCCTTTGGGCAGCATTTTCATTTTATAGGATACTTTGCAAATAATACACATATAAACTGCTCCTTCCACTGCTGGTGGCGCTCTTCTGTGATACAGCGGATATCCCTTGTCATTGTGGATAGTCTTCAGAACTTTAATATCCTATTTCATCCCCATGTAGGGCAAAGTTTAAAAAATGCTCGAACAAAAGTTTATAAAATCACTACATTGATATGTACCTAAATATAAAGCTTAAATCAAAGTCAAAATAACAAATTTAGAGTTTTATCACCGAAAATGACGAATTCCCATACAAACTTCCATCCCCTATTTCAACCCCTTTATTTATTTTTCACAATTAAAGGCTGTGTCCTTTTCCAAACTCTAGTCTATCTCTGTATTAAATTTCATCAAAATCGGTTTAGTGGTTTAGGTGTGAAAGCGTAACAAACAAACTTACGTTCACATTTATAATATTAGTAGGGATTAATAATACCGGAGTGTGTATGCCATAGTGCACTAGCTTCTTACTGCTCTTTTCAGCGTGTATCACTTTCGCACATGAAGTTGTATGAGATAGCACACATGCTATATCATATGCATGCTATCTCATACAACATGCTAATTGCTATCTCTTATATGCATAAATGTATTTAAACAGCGGCCAACAACGCGTTCGAGCTGTCCGCGTCGTGTAATGAACCCTTAAGCTAGGGAGCAAGCTAAATAAATTCTTCAGAAACTTATCCTTACATGTTAAAGTCAAGATTTGATCATCCTTCCTGATGTTAATATTTTAAGATAACGGGTCGCTCCAGTCCGGTCTATCAGAGCAGCGCACTTGCTGTCGGACTGATCACTGTTTATGTCAGACGTGACAAGTGCGAGATAAACATGAAGACATCAATCGTGCATTGCGCTGATTCACTGACCTCTACTATATACCACTGGACTGGCGGCTGTCAAATTGCTTTTGTGCCTGATTGATATTCGCCATTTTGGCGCTGTTGGCCATGTAGCGAGAGTCTGCGGTACTAAAACTAGCGATGACAACCTATTTATTGTCATAACAAAATTACGTTACAGCAGTTTTTAGATGTTTTTATAAATTATTTGTGTTAAAAGACATAACATTTATATTTGTAAAAATACACACATTGCATACAACGTAACGGCCAAGAGGGAACGGATCAGAACAAAGATTGTGAGTAATCTGCCGATTCAGAACAATCAAGATAGCCTAGTTGAGTTATTGGCAAGCAGGTAGGAGAACAATCCAGCGATAATTTTGAATCCGAGATCAGACTGAATCTGAGATTGCAGATACAATATTAATTTCGGGCGCTAGTGGACAACATAGATGGTGGGAAACTATTATCAAAAAAAATTGTGTATTTTCTTACGTTGATTCTTGAAGTATAAATAATACGGAAAACGAACGAAATTGAATTACAAAATGTAAAAATGCTTCGGAGTATTGTACGTTCATTCGAAGCCATTTGTATTACGTACGTCAAAATTAGTTCTCTGTACGCTCGCGAGTGGCGCTTCAAATAGACACAAAAACTTGCTGTCAAACATAATATGGAACAGCCTGTCCAGTGGTATTTATACAGGTGATTACAGTCAGCTCGATAATCTTTTTTGTCTTAGAGCCATATTTAAGTTCCGATTCCGAAATGGAAGATACAGTTGGAGCATGAATAGCTATAGTTGACAATGTATTGATTTACATCATACTTTACAATAATTACAAAAAGTTAGTGTTAATTAATCATCGTGAATGAAACTACCCCACCGAGAAAAAATAGGATTACAAAGAAACTTAGTTAGAGATCCGGAAACTACGGAGATAACAAAAATCTATTAATCTATATCTAATCAAAAGCAGGACACGATAAGAAGTATATTTTTCCAAAATTAAAAAAGAAGTAACTACAACAACTTACGTATCAGAGCCATCTAGCGGTAAATGGTGGAACTCCTTAATTATTGCTGAACTGAGGTTGCATAAAAGCAACTCATAATAATAGTTGATAGATTCGAGTTCCCCAACAGACGTTTAAATAATGAATGACTGTTTAAGGTTTAAGCGGCCGTTAAATATTTTAGTGTTCATCATGCACTAACCATTGATTACGTACTTTAACCGATTGATTAACGATTGTTTAACGAAGTAGCAAACGTAGGTTTACCATTGTTTTGCTTCACGAGGTGGTAGATTGTATGACATGTCTGATTCAAAATAAACTTGCAAGACGCTTTGAGTTATATTTTTAAAGAAGATGTATTACTTAGATGATTTTAGTGTTCGAGTTTTTCTTCCATTTTCACTTTCTAAAACGAAAAAATTATCATGCAATGTTTATTTACTTGGTTCTTCGGCAACAATAACAATGTCAATAAAATTGACATAAGGAATGTTGCTAAATGGTTGCTAAATTAAAAAGTTCACGCTATGGACATAGCTTTGATGAAACGAGCATTACATTTTGCATCATTATTATGTCCATTTTTGTATGTCATTCTGCTATATATCAGCTTGGTTATAGACAGTCTCTCAAAGAAAAAAATAAAGAAATAAATATTATGACTGTTCATTGTCAGTATATTTATGAAAAACTTATATACATATTTTCACAAAAATCGTCACATTTTGCTCTTAATAGTGATTTTCATTACTATTACACTAGAAATAAGGGATTGCTTGTAAGTAATTATATATGCTTCATTAGATACTAGCTTTAAGGGTAAATGTATATACTTTTATAATAAAGTCCCACACACTGTTCAGGCATTCTCTATAAATAAATTTAAATTTCTTATTAAAAAATGTCTGTGTCGTAAATCCTACTCCACAGCTGAATATCTAATCCGAGAGCCCAATAATCATAATCTAGTCCTACTAGTCCTACTAGATTATGATTATATTTGAGCAATAGCAATGATAGTACAATATTGTATATTTCATTAAAAAGAGCGCAAAAAAGAATTCTGGGAGAGTTTCTTGCGCCGTTTCTTCTCTCTCAGAGCACCATTTGTTTTTTAACTTTATGCCTTTCCGCCAAAAGCCTTTTATGTCCTTTCATTTGGTTAAAAGCAATTACTATAACTGAATACATATAGTGTCACTGTACACAGTAAGGTTCACACCATTCGGTCATTAGTAGATAATTCATTCATTTAAAAACGCTGGGTGAGCAAGCCGTTGGATAAAAATTCATGATGAACACGAAAAAAACTTGGCTTGAAACGAAAGAGCGCCATCTAGTGATAGTAGAGCGAAACATCATACACGCCATACAAATCGTAGTTAACATTTACGCGATCGAATAGGTAAATAATATCAGACTGGTTACGTAATGAACGATTTATATTATAATTTGTGAACTCAAGCCTGCATTTAATAATTAAGTACAATATTCAAGAGTTGTAATGATTCTTTACTTTATTGAAGTTGTACTTGTTTAGGCGCGTTATGAAAAAATGATGACTGTGAAATTTTAAGATGCGCCCGTCATCACTGTAACACAAAAGTAACAGGGTAAAGTTGGTTCCTAAAATTTTCTGACGTTTGCGACAACAGTTTTTTTTTTGTTTTTTTTTTTGGTTTCTTCGTCCATTCTAAATAGGCAAAGGGTTCAAGCCCATACAGCCGTATTCGTTATTTAATAATTAATTCTCAAAGCCATCGTTGCACGAGGAATAAATAATTTTAAGGATTTTTGCTTTGTTAGGCCAAAAAATTATAACTTCTTGCGTGCACACACACTTTTTTTAACTACAATGATTTTATCGCCCAAGTTGCCTTTTTTAATTTTAGATATCAGATAATTAATTCAGCGTTCCTGGTCTCTATGGTAAGTTATGTGATACCCGGCGTGACGGCTGTCTCCAAGTACGTTCACCAGCATTCACTCAATAGTTTATAGCAAACAGTTTTCCTTCTCACACGATCACGTGACAGCCAGCGAGGCACCACACGGCATCAGAACGAGGACGGAATCTAAACAGCTTCATTACAATTCATTCTTTGTTTGCGATTTTTTTTATTTAGACGCGACTACTGCCTAACGCTTGTGAATACTTAATAAAACAAATATAGAACTGGGAAACTAACAGGATATACTATAATATATATATATTACTAGCTGACCCAACAGGCGCTGTTCTGTCAATTGAAAAAAAAAAATATTTATGTATTCGGTAATAATGTACTCTAAAGCCATCGGAAATGTGTAATTAAAGTTAATGAGTTAAAAATAAAACGAAAACGTATTTCTGATTGATATAAATGAATTAAAAAAAATTAATATCGAATTTGTGTAAACAGCTTTGACATTACCACTTTATAATTGCCTATTTTTAAAGTATTAAAATGGATATAGTAAGTTATTCTTAAGAGATAGACATATGCCATCGCGGACTTTTCTGTAGATCTAAGAATCTTCATATATATAAAATTCTCATGTTGCGGTGTTTCTAGTTAAACTCCTTCGAAATGGCTTGACCGATTCTCATGAAATTTTGAGTGCATATTGGGTAGGTCTAAATGTTAAGGGTGGTCCACGCCAAATTATTTTTCTTTAATTTGTTTGATTATGAGTCAACATTAAAAAAATACATACAAATTCAAATTTTCACCCATCTACGATCAACAGTTGCTTTTGTATCGCGATTTTAATATCGGCAATACAACGTTTGCTGGGTCAGCTAGTATTTCTATAAGATACACAATTTGACCATACAGAATTTTGTTATACCTCAAAGACAGCGTTTTCGTTGAAAAAACCCTTAACAAATTATATACTAAAACCTTCATCGAGAACCACGCTATCCATTGGTGAAGGCGGCATGAAAATAGGTGTAGTTGAAAGAAAAAGGATGACAGAAGCCGGACCTAGTGCGTAAACTACGATAGAAATAGTTCTACGAGTACTCTGGACCGTATTGTCACGTGTACGGATCGGGCTCTGATCGGACGTAGTGTGCTTTCGCTCTTATTGTTAGATAGCGACAGGATCGGAGAAATAGTTACACATAACGCTTTTTTAGACCAAGGACGAGTAATAAAATAAGGACTCCGTGTCACCTAACATAACAGTGACGCATCAAAACATGCAAGTTAACGTGTAAATACAAAGTCCACGCACACATTTACGCTTATATAAGCCGATCAGCCGCCATTATGACATCTGCCATCATCTGTGACGGATCAGTTTACGTCGCAATAAATTATTTTAAAATGCTGCCGTGTATTGAGAAATTGTGTAATATTAAAAAATCGGAGTTAAAAGTAAAGTAGCTATACAATACTATGACTAATAACGGATCATAATTAGTGTTAGCTGGTATACCCCGTAACTGCACACACACTAGCATAAAGGTGCTTCACTTGTTAATATCACGGCGCGGAGTCCTTATTTTTTTCACCATAGGTCGTTTTATAATGTGTTGCCAGTTAGATCTCGTCACTGTCGCAAGCTGGTGTTTGCCCAGTCTCTCATACACAACAGTCGTACAAACAAAAGATTGTTTACAATGTTTGCTTGTGTTCACGTGTTAGGTGTAGCGCACAAGGCAGTGACGGGCGAAGGTAACATTAACATGGGGTTCCTGTCGACGGCCACACTTGATATTTCTCACAGGCACACAACATGTTTATCGTCCGCTAATTATATTCGCAACTCGCGAGCTGATGTCACTCAGTACACGTTACGTCACAACGTATTTCTAACACACACACTGTGTTACAAACAAACAAATGAACATACATATTACTAGGTAAGTATAAACATAATATTGCGAAACCGAAGTGGCAGTGGGCAGGACCTTTTCGAATGAGTGGTAGTTTTTGACATCCAATAAGTGATATCCTATTTTGAATAAAATATTTGAATTTGAATACTTACTACTTGAAGAAGATTATACTTAATAATATTATGTATATCATCATCATCGTCATCAGCCGGAAGACGTCCACAGCTCGACAAAGGCCTCCCCCAAAAAATTCCACGATGATCGGTCTTGCGCTGCCCTTATCCAACATACTCCAGATCTTGAACAAATCCTTGGTCCATCTTGTGGGGGACCAACACCACGTCTTCCGGTACGTACGGTCACCATTCGAGGACTTTACTGCCCCAAAGGCCATCAGTCCGTCGGAATATGTGGCGTGCCTACTGCCACTTCAGTTTCGCAATAATTTCGACTACATCGGTGACTTTGGTTCTCCAACGGATCTCCATACTTCTAATTCGATCGCAGGGAGATTCGACTATGAGCAAAGCTCTCTCCGTTGCCCTCTGAGCGACCATGAGTCTTCAGACAGTGCGGTATTTGGGACGAGAAGATTTTATGGAATTACAATTTCACGCGTTTTAATCAATTAAAAAGTATTTTATTTAAATGTGTAACACGCGCGTTAATATCATAGACAAAACATTAAAACAATAGGTTGAATTGTTCCGTAGCTCGAAAAACTCAAGCTATTTGATGCGTGTAGCAGGAACCGGAAAATTAACCCAACCACACACAGAATGTACACATGTAGAGGCGTTATGTGAATGTTCAAATAATCATTGAGTGAACAAACAGCTTAATACTGGAAGTAAAATATGTTAATAATAAGTCAATAACGACATGTTTGACGTGTTCTACGAATTGATTATTGAAGCTAAAACTTCTTTAGCATCGTTGTGATTTGAAAGTCGATGAAACGAAAAAGCGAGACAAATGAGACAGACACATATATTATAAGACTTAACATGAGAGAAAATGAGATAGGAAGATTTTGGTACCAGGCGAACAAAGTTGAAGGAGAGATTGTCTTATGTAAATTCTATCATCATGCGCACGGCGTATGTCTACATAGACACCAGAAGAACATAAATATGGTAGCAGTGATAGTAATGTCTTTCACAGCGGTTGAAATCATATGTGATCCAAGCAAATAATTATATATTATCTACAGAATATGAGAAGAAAATTAATTTTTTGTTTACAATTTTCTATCTTTAATAGACATTAAAAAAAAAATCAAAGAACCGCTTACTTTTACAGTTGGATCCATGCGAATCATTCAATCTAGATATAAATAGTATGATTAATTATTTACTTTCTACCAATACTATTTAACATCACATAGTTTTGTTATTTTTGTAAAAAAATGTTAGTATTAAATTAAAAATGCTTCTAATTTTGAATTAAAACTCGTAATAAAGCTGTCAAAATTGTTGGAGAGACGAGTGAACATTAACTTCTTTCTAGGGAGAGACTTCCACGACGTCTTTCTAGGGAGAGACTTCCACGACAACGTGGTCACTCAGCTGTGTCAGGACCGTCCAAGAACCAAGCCGATTCTGAACCAGCTAAGTCAGAAGAAGCGGCCCTTTAACACTCATGTCTTATTTCTACCTACTTATAATATTGAAATTCGGCACCTAAACGATTTTTTTAGGGTTACGTTAGGCAAAAAACGGAACCCTTATAAACTTGGTAAGTAGATGTATTCTGTGAACCGCATTAAGATTTTCGGGGTTATTTTGGGGGTTGCCTATACTTAGAACTGAAACTACCAGTGGGAGGCTCCTTTGCACAGGATGCCGGCTAGATTATGGGTACCACAACGGCGCTTATTTCTGCCGTGAAGCAGTAATGTGTAAACATTACTATGTTTCGGTTTGAATGGCGCTGTAGCCTGTGAAATTACTGGGCAAATGAGACTTAACATCTTATGTCTCAAGGTGACGAGTGCGGTTGAAGCGCCGCTCAAAATTTTGGGCTTTTAAATAATCCTGAGCGGCACTGCATTGTAATGGGCAGGGCGTATTAATTTACAGCAGTTAAATGTCTTGCTCGTGTCGTCCCTTATTTTCATTTAAAAAAAAAAGAGAAATCTCTATTTACCTATAATATTGAAATTGGGCACATATGAAGCTTTCACAATACAAAAACAAAAAAATCCAAAAATAGTTTCTTTTAAATCATTATTTCAGAAACAAAATCACATAGCGATACATACATACTATTCTGGCTAACTGCGCAGTAGTTTGTCGACAGTAATTTTCGTGTTTTGCATATATTTTAAATATTTGTCTCCTAACCAATAACATGTTTTGGGCTGTGACATTCAATAGATCCTACCAATATTTCGTATGTCTATCTATTATAGACATTGTGCTTGGTAATTGATTATGTTATGATGACCGCTATCAGTATTGGAGGTGGATTGTAATGTGAGTTATTATTGATGAGTCATTAGGGTTTAGCAACTAGATACATAGTGTAATATTGTACGAATAAGATATCAATTAGAAGAGTTATTCAAACAAAACAAAACTAATAACTATATTTACAATACTATGACTACATAAAATTAAAACTTAGTTTACGTGGAAGATTGGATAGATAGGCTGATCCGTTGATTGAAATAGCTGCCAGCGCTTGGCTTTCCAGTAGCCTTATTGAGCGAAGATAGTACTTCGAACTTTCTCCGCGCCTCTGGGCCCCTTGGGCCAAGTGTCACGACACCAAACGGCACAAAGATGCATGACTCACTGAGACCGACATATCTGCTACGCTTGCTGTCTTCGGCAGTCGAAGCAGCAGCCTCAGCACCAACAGACGGAACTTGGACATGAGAAGGAGCCAGAGTGTCGACGCAAGTCGCGTCCCAGACCAGCGCCGTTCCCGTACCCAAGCCACCAGCGTCAATTCATCAGGACGCTTTCCATAGCGGCTGGTATTTATATATACCATTTGGCTCTAAAGCACCTGGTATATTAAGAGCGGCAAATTTCCTGCGGATGACTTCATTAATGCTGGCGTGAAGACTGATACGGCCTGCCGATTTTAGGCAGGATAACAATAATAAATTATATAACTCTTACTATTTATATTTCAAAAATAAAACGATACACATTACTATCCTAATCAATGCGAATGTTTAAAAACAATCTAGGAAAATAAAATAATTAATTTAGTAATAATTACTCATTTACTAATCTATATTTAGGTATTATTTTAATGATACTTGTTACGGAAACCTGCTGATCTAATTTAAAGATTTTAACACACATGAGTTGAATGTAGGGTTGCGAACTTTTATTAGAAGAACTAGAGTACTTCTTAATTCAAAAAAGGTCAATAAAGAGTACGCACTTCCAAAAAATTATTCTCAAAACGATATGTAACTTGACATTGACATTAATGACATTAGTGGGTGCGTTCAGAAACGTCCAAATGTTGCTTGGTGAATTGGTGATACCAACATACGTGGGTATACACTGAAAATGTTTAGAACTGGCCAGTTAGAAACAGTGCTAATGAAAACTTTTTTTGAATTTCAATTTTAGAAATCTTTGGTAACCTTATGTAGTATATAGCATTCATTTGTCGACGACCAGAAACACCTTCGCATGGACTGGTGTCGCCAAATGTTAGATAAGTTCAACGACGGTGACTCAACACATCTTGACATCGTCACAGGTGATGAAAGCTGGATATATTGCTACGAATCCAAAAGACAATCAGCTCAGTGGGTGTTTCCTTTCGAGAATCGGCCAACTAAGGTAAAGAAAGGAAGAAGTCAAGGAAAAAAGATGATTGCCTCATTCTTTGGCCGGAAAGGTCATTTCGCGACAGTTGTTTTAGAAGATGGTTACAAAACTGGTGTGTCAATCACTGTTTGCCTGTTGTCTTGGAAAAAATTTGACAGCAGCGCCCTCGAAGCAGGATCCTCCTTCACCACGACAACACGTCAGCGCACTCCGTAAAACAGACTGTTGAATTATAGACTATGGTAGGTGTCGAGATAATGAGTCATCCGCCATACAGTCCTGACCTGCACCCTGCGACTTTTATTTATTCCCAAGAACTAAAGATAAAATTCGAGGTATTCGCTTAACGAGCCCTGAAGATGAGGTGAAAACGTACGAAAATGAGACCCCTAAGGAATAATGGGCCCACTGCTTTTATCAGTGGTTCCATCGAATGCGACAATGTATAGAGAGGAACGAAGATTACTTCGAAAAACAATAAAAGCATTGGCAACTTTCTACATTAAGCCGTTTCTCATTTTCTAAAAATATTTAGTGTTACCTAGGTATTATTATTAAGTAAATAGTTGACTTTTTACTATAACAATATATTAAAAGTAAATAGGCGAGATCGGATCAGAAATGAGGAGGAGGATCCGCAGGAGAACCAAAGTCACCGACATAGCCCAAATGATTACAAAACTGAAGTGGCAGTGGGCAGTGCACGTAGGGCAGAAAAGTCTTCGAATGGTGACCATGTACCGGAAGACGCGGTGTTGGTAGGCTCCCCAACTTGTAGAGATATTTGGGGGAGGTCTTTGTCCAGCAGTGGACGTCTTCCGGCATTCTTATCTTCATTTTAGTTATAGATTAAAGAGTACGACTGCATGATATAAAGTACAATACCCTAGTTGAATGGGAGAGCTTAAGCCGTATTTATTTCTTTAAAATTTAATAAATATTGGGAAATTAGTTCCTACCTATCCGACAATTATGCCAATATTTTGAAGAACATGTGGTCAGTCTGTAAGGTTGTTAATGAGTATGTAAAATAATGACAATCATAATGTTAACACGAGCAGCAAACATAATATACTTGTTATGCCTACTACTCGGTTAAGTTATGAAGCCTTTAATTGGGCGATGTATATGCTTTTACATTATGATCCCAGAAAATGTACAAAAAAATGTGTTACGAAATTTAAAAGAATTGTTAAAATACGTTTGTGTGGTTACTATAACATAAATGAATTTCTTAATCATACCACAGACTGGGGATGAAGCGAACACCCTCAGGCTCTTGATTATTGTACGATATTACATTGAAGTCTATATTTTTATAAATAAAAAAAGCCCGCTGAGTTTATTGCGCCCGTTCTTCTCAGGACTGGGGCAGTCTTTTTTCAATGGGTAGTAATGGGTAGTTTTTGACGTTCAGTAAGTGATTTTTGATCCTATTTTGATTCTGAATCCTCATTTCAGTATATTCAATTTTTTATAAACATATTAAGTAAAGTCTTAGGTCAAGGATTGGTCTCCGCTGCGCTCCAACCAGATACTGCAGGTGTAGTCGCAAAGTGCGGCAACTTATAGGTACTACGCCCTCGTACTCGAGCCAGTCTCGAACAATGTGTGACGTTGAAGTGCCACATGTTATGCTTAACTTTGCTACTAATTGAAACTAAAATCCCGGGTTGCATAATAAAACTTTGTAACAATAATACTACAAGAAATAAGAAAGACACTGGTGTTACAAAATTTGAATGATGCCACGCACACAACTATGTAATAGTTGCCGTAATAAAAAAAGCTATTGTTCTTAGGTAGTGCGGTATCTAGTTGGAGCGCAGCAGAGACCAATCCTTATTCTAAGAGTAAAGTTTTTTAAAAACGGATTGCATTTTATTAATGTTAGTCTGTTCCCTGTGGAACGTCCACGTCGGGTTAAACAATAAAATGTTAAATTTGTTATTAATAAACGCGTTTAACTAACTACGTAATGTTTATTCATTAATCTGTGTATTTTTATAAGATATATGATTTGATCTGTGTACTTGTTTATAAAATCAGAGTTATAATAATTAATAAAAGGCATTTATTGTCCCAAAATTAATTCCTTTAGAATTGTTTTTAATGCCATTTCTAACACTACCACCGTTTCGGAAACAAATGGCGCTCTGAGAGAGAAGAATCGGTGCAAGAAACTCTTCCAGTATTCGTTTTTTGCGCTCTTTTAATAGTATAATCATAATCTAGTTCCAGCCTGTATATATAATATATATATCTAGTAAGTGTTGATTAAATAACCCAATACCAATGAATGAGAATGAAGGAAGTGAGATTTGGGTAGATCAGAAGGTCGGCAATTCCGTTTATAACTTAATAAGTTATTAGAGTAGTTCACCTCGACCTTAACTTCACTTAAATGGCAAAGAGTGTGACGAACAAAGTAAGCTTTAAATAACTTTAAACATAATATAGTGCGCCATCTGACGAAATAACATGCAATTTAATAAAACGATGTTTTTATTTTATGAAACATTAAACTGGAAGAATTTTTTACCGACTTCAAAAAAGGAGGAGGTTCTCAATTCGTTGGTATGTTTGTTACCTCAGAAATTTCCAATGGGTGAACCGATTCTGATAATAATATTTTTATTTGAAATCTAGTGCTTCCCGTGTGATCCAGATCTGGCAGTGGCATCCATGAGAACACCATAAAATTCTTAAATTTTCTATAATATGCGCGACAAATTTACGTCATATAGACATCATCAAATAGACATAAGTCAATACCGCGCCAAACGATTTCTTTGATTTTTTTTTTGTTATTGAAAAGGATATACTTCAAAGATAGTTTGGTGAGAGTTTGGTTAGGTTTTGATTATGGTATATATTATATCCATGACAAAGTAACGGAAATTTCTGTTCATTGTGTTCATGCGTACACCTTGAAATACATCACTAACTTACTCGTAATGTATTGAACAGTTACGAGTACCTACATTTATGGAGTACATTATTTTGTACTTGAAATATAATTATTATGATGAAATATAAATATATTAGTGATTGAATGACCCTATTGGCTTGGGCACGGGGAATATATACTTAGTCTGGCCATAAAAACTGTTACAATAAAAAATAAACAAAATATTACATTTGAATTTGGAATCTGTCATTTTTATATGATTGTTCATTGGGTTTTCTCATTTTGGCGCCAATACATTGTACAATATATTTCGATTTTAAAATGGAGTGGGGTGCATTTCATTACACAAAGTAGGTACGGAGCCAAATGCAATTTTTAAAACTCTCCATATTGTATTAGTAAAATGTTTGTGTACCAGGCTATTAATAGGTACAATAACACCTCCTCTGTTTGTGACAGAAAGAGATCTGGCCGTCCACGCCATCGTTCGTACCAAAAAGGTGGCGAAAGCAGTTAGGGGAAAGAATTCGAAGAAAACCTGTCGGAAAGCAAAACACAGCAAGACACCATGATAATTTGAAGTCCTTAAAACAATCCATACGATTGGCAGTGAAGAATTTTCCCATGGAAATTGATAACTGGCCTCAACCTTTAAAGGACTGTATTGCAGCCAATTCCACTTCGAATAAGGTTTTTATATTTTAAATTGTTTAATATTTATGTATTAAACTAACACACTGTAAAAGTAATAAAAGTTATTTGCAATAGTATTTTATTTTCTTTGTTTCAGTATTTATGGCAAGACTAGGTATATGAAAACCTGGATGACCGGGATCACCTGGACCACTCATCACCAACAGGTACACCTGTATAGTTTTCATTTAAAATAACGAAAATAAATTATATTTTAAATGTGACACGTTCATATCACGGCCATGGTATGGTGCGGTGCAATATATTGTGAAGTGGTTAGTTTCCGTGCTGTCAAACACCGTGAAAACTAAAAACAGAACAGCATATTAAAATATAAGTTACATTTTAATAATTATCAAAACATAACAATCATCACTTAATAATTAAGTGGTTTACCTTAACAACACACAACCTGATTAATTTGCAATATCGAACCAGTTAATAACCTTGCGGTGAAGTTAAGGTTAGGAAGAGGTCGGTATGTTATGCAATTAGAATGATCTTTACTTGAATGTGTTTCATACTTTCGAATGTGAGTCACTGTGACCCATTAAGTAATAATATGTTCCCTCGGGAGGTGGACACAGATTGCAGAGAGCCTAAGGCTCTTCACACACGGCAGTTATATTCAAATTTAAATATTTTTATTCAAAATAGGATTCAAAATCTCTTATTGAACATCAAAAACTAACCCATTAAAAATATACTGCCTCAGACCTGAGAAGAACGGGCGCAAGAAACTCAGTGGGATTTTTTTTATAAAAATATGGATTACAATGTAATATCGTACAATAAACATTAATAATTAAAGAGCCTGAGGGTGTTCGCTTTATTCCCAGTCTGTGGTATCATTAAGAAAATCGTTTATGCTATAGTAACCTTTCCCACACAAACATTTGTTAACAATTCTTTTAAATTTCTTAACACATTTGTTTTGTACATTTTCTGGGATCATATGGACAAAAACCCCAAAAATTCTGAATGGCACTACAACTGCGCTCGTCACCTTGAGAAATAAGTATCATTTGCCCAGTAATTTCACTAGCTACGGCACCCTTCAGACCGAAACACAGTAATGCTTACACATTTCTGCTTCACGGCAGAAATAGGCGCCGTTGCGGAACCCGTAATCTAGCCGACAACCTGTGCAAAGGAATCTCCCACTGGTAAGTATTTTAGAGTACGGTTGGTAACCCCACCTGAAACTAAGATCAATTCGAAAAAGCTATCTAGATTAAAAAAACAAAACAAGGTAGTTTTGCTTTAAATATGAAACTATAACAATCATGGTACCATTATGAACGTGATTTAAGATCATTTAAAAATCTAGATAGACTATGACAGCTGTCAAAACGTCGAAAAAACTAGAGTTTAGACATAATCTCTATTTAGAGCAATTCACGCACACTAACACAAAGAGTCATACAACTCGCGAGTGCAAGACGTAGCTTGTCACGCACACTAAACTAATATTCCTGGCCTGTTTTTATCGGTTGTCTTACAGCAAGAGACTCTATCAAGACATATAAACTATTTATTTACATTTACATTTTCATTAGTTTATTGTACGATATTACATTGTAATCCATATTTTATATAAAAAAATGCCCGCTGAGTTTCTTGCGCCTATTCTTCTCAGGTCTGAGGCAGTCTCTTTTGAATGGGTGGTAGATTTTGACGTTCAATAAGTGATTATAAATCCTACTTTGAATAAAAATATTTGAATTTGAATTTAAGAACGCGATAGTGTTATTGAACGACCGTATGATTGTCAAACAAAATGAAACGCTGACCGGAGTAGTTGTCTGTCCGTCTGTCCGTCCGTCTGTCCGTCCGTCTGTCTGTCTGTCTGTCTGGGAAAAACGCCTTCTTATAGAAGATTTAATTTACAATTACATCGATGATTGTGGTCCGATAGTGATAATATGTAATAGTTACGATTTATAAGTAGATCATAAGACGACCTCTATAGCCGAGTGGTTAGCGATCCTACCTACTAAGCTAGAGGTCCCGGGTTCGAATCTCGGTAGGTGCAAGCATTTATATGATGAATATGGATGTTTTTTTCCGAGTCATGGATGTTTATATGTATTTATGTATGTTTAAGTAAGTATATTGTATTAAATATATCGTTGTCTTGCAACCCATAACACCGGTTATATATTCCTAATTTGGGGCAAAATAATTTGTGTAAAAAGTGTGTAGATAATATAAATATAACTAGCTGCCCCCACAGACGTTGTTCTGTAGATAGTAGAAAAACAACTGTTTTATATTTCAAAACATCAAAAATTATTTCGTAAATATGCTCCCTGTTGTTAGAATGAAATTGTTTCACAGCGGAACTGTCAAACCGTGCGTCACTAAATTCTCTCATAGAAAATATGTCCATACAAAACAAATATTGAAAATAAAAATATTTATGGGTCCCAAATCGAAATAAAAACTACCCTATCTCTCAAGTTGGACCAAACTGCACTCCATGAAGTAATCACCATTAAAATCCGTTCATTAGTTTAGGAGTCCATTGAGGACAAACATTGTGACACGAGATTTATACAGGTGTCCCAAAACTCAACGATAACCTGGTACCGGGCGAGAGGCCAAGGTATACCAGTTATGAAAAAAATAAGAAAAAAAATCTATGTCACGTAGTCAAGCGATGATAGACATTTTTCGAAAATGTAAAAAATTTGACACCCTTTGTCGCATTTTTAGGTACTGTGATCGCAATTTTTACAATTTTACAGTGATTTTTTTAATAATGTTATCTCAAATAACAGTGCTATTAATGGTAACCACAAATGAAAGTAATAATCATTGTTAACTAAGTAAAATAAATAAAATTTTGGTTGCCCAGCACATTATGCCCGGCCTGTAAGAGAATATTTAAACGAATTATATCCTGGTAAATGGATCGGACGCCTTGGACCAATTTCATGGCCCCCTCGGTCCCCAGACCTGAATCCAGTAGATTTTTTTTACTGGGGATGCATAAAAAAAAAGGTCTACTCAAAACCAATTCAAAATGTAACAGAATTGCGCTTAAAAATTGATGCAGCATCAGAAGAAATCAATGCGAGGAGATTTGCAAGACTGGTGAACAGGTCATTTCTGAGGCGATGCAGAGCTTGTATTCGTGCTGGAGGGAAACAATTTGAGCATCTGCTTTAATTTTAAGAGGATAATAAAGTGTTACGATAATTGACCATTTTATTTTGATTAAATTTTCCATGAGTTCCTTTCGCAAAAAATACGAAATAGCAGTTTTATTGGCAAGAAAAGTGGCAAGTGTTGTACTATTTTGAAACCTAGACTAAATGGACCATCTTTTAAAAAAACTTGCCATAGGTAGTGTTGTACATTTTTTTTCCAACGTAGAGTGTCAAAATTGACTGACATAAATTTTATAAACCCATAACTCGTCAAAATTTAATTTATTTTACTTAGTTAACAATGATTATTACTTTTATTTGTGGTTACCATTAATAGCACTGTTAATTGAGATAACATTATTAAAAAAATCATTTTAAAATTGTGAAAATTGCGATCACAGTACCTAAAAATGCGACAAAGGGTGTCAAATTTTTAACATTTTCGAAAAATGTCTATCATCGCTTGACTAAGTGACATAGATTTTTTTTCTTATTTTTTTCATAACTGGTATACCTTGGCCTCTCGCCCGGTACCAGGTTATCGTTGAGTTTTGGGACACCCTGTATATAACACTTTTATAATAAAGTCTCCACAGCTGAGTAGAAGTGATCGGATAGCCTGGGACTAGATTACGATTATATTATAGCAATAGCAATGACAGTACAATATTATATATATTTGATTAAAAAGAGCGCAAAAAAAAGAACGCTGCGAAAGTCTCTTGTGCGGCTTCTTCTTTCTAAGACCGCCGTTTGTTTTCGAAGCGGTAGTAGTTTTATACATATATCTATTGTATTCCTTATTGATGTAATGTCATCAAAAATAAATCTAAACGAATCAAATTTGAGAAAATTAATGACTTTTTTGCCTTATCTTTATTTATATACTTCTTGTGTGCGTGTGTATGTCACTGAACTACCTCCTAAACGGCTGAACCGATTTTGATGATATTTTTGTGTGTTCCAGTGAATTTGAGATTGGTATGTGTCTTCAGGTGGATTTGAGAATGGTTCACAATTAAACTACCTCCTTAACGGCTGGACCGATTTTGATGATTTTTTTGTTTGTTTCAGTGAATTTTAGATTGGTTTAGATTCTCAATTCCGTCCTTATAATATAATTCTCCTGCTCATGTGTATGTTAGTGAACTCCTGCCAACGGCTGGACCGATTTTTCAAATTTAAGACGTGTGTACAGGACAACGTCTGTTGGGTCCACTAGTATCTAATAATATTATTATTAGTGTTTGAAATTGTTTAAACTTTTAATATTATTTGTTATGTTTTGTAAAACTACAACTTAATAATATTAAATATATATTGGTGCGTTTCTCACCGATAATTCCGAATTCGCATTAATTACAAAAACCTTGATCAAGTATTATTACCTATTAATATTATCAAATATATTATAAATATAATATTATATACAAATAAATTTATCTCTTCAAGTCTAACATTTTGCAAACCAATTAGTATTAAGAAGTTTGAAATATTGCTATACGATTGTAAAAAGTATAAAATTAAATGTATTTTTATTGTCAAATACAATTTTTTACAACACTCCTAATATTAGCAGGAAACGAACAGTAATTTATAAAGTTTGTGCGTACGCGCATACAATTATTTTTACTTTAATATACACGGAATGACAAAAAAAAACTGCTTATTAGTCTGTGGTTAATTATGTGTAGTTTCATAATAGCATTTGTTGTCTGGTTTAAGATTATTATCATACCCAAAACACGGATTGACTAATTCAACACACACTACTTCGTCAGCTCCGCCTGTTAAGCCCGGTTTCCACCAAAGCGGAGAGGAGATATGTAGCGAGGAGGAGATATATTTTATATGATAACTAGCTGACCCAAAAGACGTTGTTCTGTCAATAGAAAAAAAATATGTACGTATTTTGGAATTATCTAGTCTGAAGCCATCGGAAATCATTTATTTTATTATATTATAAGGATGAAAAGGATAATTAATATCGTATACTGGTATGTAAATAGCTTTTACATTAGCGCTTTATAATTGTCAATTTTTAAAGTATTAAAATATATATAGTATGTTATCCATAACAGATAGACATATTATGCCATTGCGGACTTCTCCGTATAACTATATAAGATACACAATCCCACCATACATTATTTTGTTATATCTCTAACGGCCGTTCCCACTTCTCCGTATAACTATATAAGATACACAATCCCACCATACATTATTTTGTTATATCTCTAACGGCCGTTCCCACTTCTCCGTATAACTATATAAGATACACAATCCCACCATACATTATTTTGTTATATCTCTAACGGCCGTTCCCACTTCTCCGTATAACTATATAAGATACACAATCCCACCATACATTATTTTGTTATATCTCTAACGGCCGTTCCCACTTCTCTGTAGAACTATATAAGATACACAATCCCACCATACATTATTTTGTTATATCTCTAACGGCCGTTCCCAAAATTCAGTCTATCTCCGGAAATACTTGAGATAAAAATCGTAACTATCGTTGACTTTTCTGTCCC
This sequence comes from Leptidea sinapis, assembly GCF_905404315.1. Taxonomy (NCBI): domain Eukaryota; kingdom Metazoa; phylum Arthropoda; class Insecta; order Lepidoptera; family Pieridae; genus Leptidea; species Leptidea sinapis. The sequence goes on from NC_066297.1 coordinate 3,998,661, forward strand.
AATAAACTTATCGCCGGTAACTCACCTTATCCGTTCACGCTGTCTGTCAACGGGACGACGTATAGCTTACCAGCGATAGAAGTTTGTATGGAACGGGTATATTGGGACAGCTTCAGATTATTGACAGCTAATTACTGACAGTAGAAGGTAGTAATTTATCTCTATCTGTAGATAGTATATTGAGAACGGCCGTTAGTGATACCATAGGAAAACCTAATGTCTTAACATTAATTTACAACTACACTCCTTATAATGACGAGATAACCGGTCCTCGATACACGTAGTGACGTGCAGGATACAGTTATAGGTACGGGACGTGTTCAACGTGCTAAAGAATACCGTAAAACGACTCCGTTCCACAGATGGATACAGTCAAGCGAATGTAAATGTATATTATGTTGAAGTTGGTCTGTTTTGTTTGTATGTTTTGATCCAATTTTAAGATATATTATTAATATTTTATTGTGACGGGCGAGGCCACGGCCGCCTTCCCTCGCTCACGGCCGCGACCAAATTATAAAATACCTTTACTATAATATAGAGTCAATGATATTTTTATATTATATAATATTGGTCTCCTTAAATTTATCTCTCAGTGAATGTCTGTGGATAGATTTATAGATTGCTCAAACAGTTCTCCAGCACAAAAATGTATAATACATTACCTTATATATATATACTAGCTGACTCGACAGACGTTGTTCTGTACATAATAAAAAAAAAATACTGTTTTATAGGAATTTGCTATAAATTTTTCATAACATCAAGAATTATTTCGTAACATGTGCTCCTTGTTGTTATAATGAAATTGTGTCACAGCAGAACTGTCACACCGTGCGTCAAGAAATTCTCTCACAGAAAATATGTCCATACAAAACAAATATTGAAAATAAAAATATTTATGGGTCCCAAATCGAAATAAAAACTACCCTATCTCTCAAGTTGGACCAAACTGCACTCCATGAAGTAATCACCATTAAAATCCGTTCATTAGTTTAGGAGTCCATTGAGGACAAACATTGTGACACGAGATTTATATATATTAAGATATTGTCATTGGTCTTCGATAAATCTACAAAGTTTGAACGAAATCTGGCCGTTTAAGACCAAAATCGCACCCAAATGAGTCGGTTACAAACAAACAACATATAGCTGAAGCTAATTAAAATCGTGTAGTAAATGGTTATTGATTTAAATTATTGAAATCCAATACTTAATATCATAATAAAAAACCTTAATGCATTTGAAATCGAAAAATTAGTCTATTTTACAAAAAAAAAGAAAAAACGCTCCTCAGACGCTATTAAGGCCTGCTTTTACTTTAGGCGTGCACGTGTACTATCACGTCATACAACAAGACAAAGACAACTAGGGGAGTTACTAGGAGTAATTTCTTAGCAAAATAAAATTTTGATCAAAAGTTTGTTATGATCAAAAAACGTTAAGAATGGTAGCCAAGCCAGCCTGGGTTCAATCACCATATTATTATTTTTGCAAAAATTCAAGAGCATTTGGTCTAACGACATTGCTCTAACCAAAAATATATTCTGTTGATTATGAATATTCATGACGAGGTTCCTTGATACAGCTCGTTATAACCTTAACATTATTAAAATTACTGTCCTAGGTTACAGAATTTATTCGTTCATTACGGAATTGTTAAATATATTTTATCTGTGTGTTAAACAAGGAAACTTAAAAGTGAAAATTGAATATTTACTTACATTACAATGTTTAGAAAATGAAAAACGGCTTAATGTAGAAAGTTTCCAATACTTTTATTGTTTTTCGAAGTAATCTCCGTTCCTCTCTACATATTCGATGGAACCACTGAGAAAAGCAGTGGGCCCATTCTTCGTCAGAGGTCTCTTCTATAGCATTTTCGTACGCTTTCACCGCATCTTCGGGGCTCGTAAAGCGAATACCTCGAATTTTATCTTTAGTTCTTGGGATTAATAAAAGTCGCAGGGCGCCAGGTCAGTTCTGTACGGCGGATGACTCATTATCTCGACACCTGCCTTAGTCAAATATTCAACAGTCCCTATTGTGGAGCGCGCTGATGCATTATCGTGGTGAAGGAGGATCCTGCTTCGAGGGCGCTGCTGACGAATTTTTTCCAAGACAAACAGCGATTGACATACCAGTCTGCAGTAACTGTCCTTCCATCTTCTAGCACAACTGTCGATGACCTTGGTCGGAACCAAAGAATGAGGCAATCATCTTTTTTCCTTGACTTCTTCCTTTCTTTACCTTAGTTAGCTGATCCTCGAAAAGAAACACCCATTGAGCTGATTGTCTTTTGGTTTCGGGTTGGTAGCAATATTTCCAGCTTTCATCACCTGTGACGATGTCAAATACAGCATTTGAGTCACCGCCGTTGAACTTATCTAACATTTGGCGACACCAGTCCATGCGAAGGTGTTTCTGGTCGTCGGTTAAAGTATGGGGAATCCATCTGGTACAAAGCTTCCTGACGACTAAATGTTCGTGTAATATTTCTTCTACTTGAATCATACGAATGCCTCGGCTTGCCCGCATCTGCTGATAGGTCACTCTCTTATCTTTCTCTATCATGCGTCGCACAGCACTTATGTTATCTTCAATAGTCGCAGTTAAAGGACGTCCCTCACGCGGATCATCTTGGCTATGTACAAGCGTGGAGTTTTAGATTAGCCGCCAATTCACAAAAACAAATGCAAAATGAATGCAAATTAAAAAAAAAAAATTCATTAGCACTGTTTCTAAATAGCCAGTTCTAAACATTTTCAGTTTTACCCACGTACAATATTTTGAAGATGATGCCAATTTAAAAATAATAATTACATTCCTGACACAAACACTTCTATAATTTGCCTCAAATTATATTTTATATCTAGTTGGAGCTTTGAACTAATTTGAAAATGTTGAAGAGGATTGTTTCCACAAGGAACATGTCAATATTAAAAAAAATAGTAAAAGTTTATGCTTGAAAGAGGTATTTATTGGTCTTGTTAAGAAATAATGAACAAAACAACCAAAGTAATATTGTAATAATAATAATAATAATAATAATAATAATACGTGATTTCAAACGCTATAAAAGACATTACTATCACCGCTACCATACTTATGTTCTTCTAGTGTCTATGTAGTAAGACAGAATATATTTAGACGATCTCTTCTTCAACTATGATCGCCTGGTACCAAAACAGTGTATAATGGCTTCCTATCTCGTGTCTCCACCGAAATCTTATAAATTTATGTGTCTGTCTCTATTTACTGTCTCACTTTTTCGTTTCATCGACTTTCAAATCACGACGATGCTAAGGAAGTTTTCACTTCAATAAATAACATCAGATTGAATATAAAGTAACTGAAATGGAATTGGGCCGGAAATACGGTGAGTCGAAATAATGAGGAGAGCAAACGACGACAACGAGAGAAGGATATAACGAGGACGACACTTGACAAGATGGAAGACAAATAGCTTTAAATGACAGAAAATGGAGAAGAATTGCTCAGGGCAAAAGAAAAGGAGACCATGGTATCAGCTCAAACATCAATTAAATTAATAATTAGGCAATTATTGTACATTTTAGAAATCTTATAACTATATGTACAATACTATCACAACACAAAATTAAAACTATCACTACGGGGAAGCGTACCAAGAATACTGGCTGCATTACCGCGTTGGATAGCTAGGCTGATTCTTTGACCGAAAAGCTGCCAGCGCTTGGGTTTCCGGTAGCCTTATTGAGGCCCGAAGATAGTACTTCGTACATTCACCGAGCCTCTTGGCCCCACGGGCCAGGTGTCTCGACACCAAACGGCACAAAGATGTATGACTCACTGAGACCGACATATTTGCGACGATTGCTGTCTTCGGCAGTCGAAGCAGCAGCCCCAACACCATCTGACGTAACTTGGACATGAGCAGGAGCCAGAGGGTCGCAAGAGAGACGCAAGTCGCGTCCCACACCAGTGCCCTTCCCCGTGTCCAAGCCACCAGCGTCATTCCAACAGGACGCTTGCCATCGCGGCGGGTAATACCATTTGTCTCTAAAACAGCTGGTATATTAAGAGCGGCAAATGCCCTGCGGATGAATTCACAAATTTTAGAAATAATTACTCTTATTATTGTATCGTTAGATCCATGTTCTAATATAAGCTACTGTTTACAACATTTTTACAAGTCAAACAAAATATTGCACAAGCATCACATTGTAGATATATTATGATGAATGTTAAATGTTGCTAATTAACTTCAAACTGTTGCAGGTAATTAAATATTTACTTAATTTTTACTCGTTTAGTTCTTTCACTTAGTTATTTTTCTGTCTACAACAGCTACCAGTGGGAGGCTCCTTTGCACAGGAAGCCGGCTAGATTATAAGTACCACAACGGCGCCTATTTCTGCCGTGGAGTAGTTATGTGTAAGCATTACTGTGTTTCGGTCTGAAGGGTGTTGTAGCTGCTGAAATTACTGGGAAAATGAGACTTAAAATCTTATGTCTTAAGGTGACGAGCGCAGTTGTAGTGCCATTTAGAATTTTTGGGGTTTTTCAAGAATCCTGAGCGGCACTGCATGGGTAGGGCGTATGAATTACCATCAGCTGAACGTCCTGCACGTCTTGTCCCTTATTTTCATAAAAAACACTTGCTGCTAACATGAAACTTGTAAACAGTACATGCACCGAACTCAACATTTAAGTATTTTACAAATGAGTACCAGTCACGTGTCTATCGAATTATCTATAGCTAAACGGGTTGCCATGTTATCATAAATTATTCATCATAAAGCTATACAAATTACCTACATATTAAATAAACTTTTGTGTAGATCGTCAGTTTGCTCTTAATATTGCGTAAATTTGCCAACAAAAAAATTCCACATAATTTTGTTAAAGTCACTAATTTGAGAAGCGGATTCGGTAATTTTTTTTATGAAAATAAGAATCGAGACGAGCAGGACGTTCAGCTGATGGTAATTGATACGCCCTAGCCATACAATACAGTGCCGATCAGGATTCTTGAAGAACCCAAAAATTCTGAGTGGCACTACAATTGCGCTCGTCACCTTGAGCCTTAAGATGTTAAGTCTCATTTGCCCAGTAAGTTGTTCTAGCTACTGCGCCCTTCAGACCGAAACTACTAACTACTATTTTACACATTACTGCTTCACGGCAGAAAAAGGTGCCGTTATGGTACCCATAATCTAGCCGAAAACCTGTGCAAAGGAGTCTCCCACTGGTAAGTATTTTAGAGTACGGTTGGCAACCCCACCTTAAACTAAGGTCAATTTGAAAAAGCTATCTAGAATAAAAAAAAAGTGTGAAAAGGAGCCTCCTACTGGTAATTTAATACACGACCAATTATTATTTCAAATCAAATCTTTAAAAAGCCTAACTATTTCAATAAATTGTGAATTTAGATAGAGCTTACAGCACTGGAAGAAGAAAAGGAAGAAAAGGAAGGACAGCTCTCTATAAACAGAGATCTGATGAGAGGAATAACAGAACAAAAGTGAACGCTGCAGACCAAACAGACACCCACATAGCATAGGCCTCCATGAGCCCACCAGATGTAGATTTCAGTTGGCCTGAAGAGATGAGACTGTTTCTTTAATAGACTCTATGGCTGGCAGGTTAAATATATTTTACAGCGTAACCAAGTGAAGCCGCCAAAGTCTTTCACGTGAAGCATCTATTGAAATATTTCCAATATTAATATGATCACAATAGAATGTTGTTAGGTTACTTAATTATGTGATAAATTAAGGCAGGTGGATTTAAGGGTCCTTCTGCCTTAAGGCTAGGGACTGAATACATTGACCGACTTGTTATGGTAGAAAAACTGAGTTGCGAAACTTGGATTTTTTAACCGACTTCAAAAAAAGGAGGTATTTTTTATGTTTGTTACCTCAGAAATTTCGACTGGGTGAACCCTGGTGATTTTTATAATTCATTTTTAAGTTTTATTTTTGATATTAATAATCTGTGCATCACAGTTCACTCTCACACATGCACAATTTACTTTTACCCTAATGTTTTCCAAAGTTGTAGAAATCGATTCAGCGTTAACATTAATTAATTCACGTGTGTTTAAGTTAAATGTATAAATGATATTGCGTTTTACTTTTAAATGATTTTGGAGGATTCTAATTAAAAACATAACGTACCTTAATTAACCAAGCAATTCAAGTTGATAATATAGCGCCTTTATCTCATAATGTTAACTTATCAGCACTTTACTTTGACCCTGGTGAAGGCTTTGCATATTATGATATTAGCTTACATTTGATCACAGATCTCCGTAACCTTTTACAACGGCCATGTTCATATAATATGCGGTTTTTTTAGTAACCGCTTACAATAATTAGTGAAATTAGTCAAACACAACATAACGTTGTTATAACTACATAATATTATAAAACAAAGTCCTCAGCCTCGACTGTCTGTCAGTCTGTTCGCGATAAACTTAAAAACTACTGAACCGATTTATTTTCACCAGTAGATAGCGTGGATCTCGAGGAAGGTTGTAGTATATAATTTGTTAAGTTTTTATCTACATTTTTCTATACATTAACTATAATACTTGTTGGAGATAAAAAAAAAAGCAGTCTGGGAGATTTCAACGGACACGTTGTCTAAACCCTTTTAGATATAACAAAATAATGTGTTGTGGAATTGTGTATCTTATATAGGTCTACAGAAAAGTCCGCGAGTGTATATGTCTATCTCTCAAGGGTAAACTACTATATTCATATTAATACTTTAAAAAATTGGCAATTATAAAATGGTAATGTAAAACCTGTTGACATAGTATAATATATTATTCTTTATCATTTTATTACTACATATTTTATCATTCAGAGATACGTTTTCGATTCATTTTTTCTGTTGACAGACCAGTGTCTGTTAGGCCAGCGTGTAAATAATAACTTTGCATGATTAACTTTTATGACATCTCCTTAGAGTTTGATTTAAACACTTATTCACGTAAATGAGCAAATAATTCGCATTATATAAATGTTAATATAATTATGTAACAATAGAAGTGTTGCGGATCAAAGGTCATGCATAAGTGTTTGTAGCGGGCCGGTTGCACCGAATGCCATTTATAATTCATGTTCACTGATCATTTAATTATTATTAAAGAAATACGGACTCTTACGGTCTTACAATAAGGTGCTATTCAGATCGCACAGCGCTATTAACCTAAATTTTTTCATCTAGAAGTTGCCTCTCTTTCTATCGCGCAACTCTTACCTCTTCTGACGACATTAGGGTTGACTTGTTTACCTAAAACTGTACCTACCGAGTCATCATATAAAAATAGTACAGTTTTTCTATAATATAAATAGGTATATAATCGTAGTTTTAAACCAATATCGGATGTGTGAATTAGGTGACTAATAAAGCTCGCGAGTGAGTCCCTACTGGCTGGCCTACTCTGTAGAGGCCGCCGCACGTACCTATGATTTCTATACCTACACGGGGAGTGAGACAGGCCTTTAACATAGAGTAAAATGTGTGTTCCCGTTAATAATATTGCGATTGTAAACCCAATGAAATGTGTAATACGTTATATAAATGAATTTAAGCCTAGTTTCTTCTATATTTACACCTAAGATAGTCAACTCATGTCATTTACGGCCGTTCCCAATATTCAGTCTATCTCTTACTTGAGATAAAAATCGTAACTGTCGTTGACTTTTCTGTCCCAATAAACTTATCAACGGTAACTTACGTTATCCGTTCACGCTTTCTGTCAATGGGACAACGTAAAACTTACGAGCGATAGAAGTTTGGAAATTGCAATTCACGCGTCCCAATATATGGCGATAATAATGACTTATCGGGTATACTGGGACAGCTTCAGATTATTGACAGCTAATTACTAACAGTAGATGGTAGTAATTTAGCTGTATCTGTAGATAGTATATTGGGAATGGCCGTTAATGATTGGACAACAGCTGGAGTTGAAAAGAAGAGAGATAAGGGATATAGAACTTTATCAAGACATAATCATCTTTCTATATCTTGGTGTATTCATTCTCGCTTCTGTCAAGGCATATTCAAAAATATTTAGAACTCCACATCTTATCAAATCAAATCAAATCAAAATCAGTTTATTCGCGTAAGTCACGGAAATGAAACTTATGAATGTCAAAAAAAAATTAATATATTTCTTATTGAATCCACCGCTACTTCGTAAAGGGTTGAGCTAATGAGAAGAAGTAGCAAGAAACTCATTGCCACTCTTTTATACCAAGATTTACAGATCATTTCAATTACAATATAATATTATGTAAAATGTAAAATGATGCAACAAACACACTCAAACGTCAAATAGTCAATGTCTTGCACGCGTAAGTCAAAAAAGTAAATGTAAATTAATACAAAAGTTATTGAGTACAGTAGTTGCATCATCCACATACACCATAAATCAATGAAGGTATTCTGTGAGCATTTTATAAGCGATTATAAATAAAATTAGATTGGATTATTCTCCGCTGCGCTCCAAGTAAAAACCGCACTACCGAAAAACAATAGCTTTTTTATTACGGCAACTATATGCTTGTGTGCGTGGCATCTTGACACTCAATGGCATCTTTCAAATTTTGTAACATACGCTTCGTGTTATTTTACATTGAAATTAATAAAATACAAAATACTTACTGGAGATATGTGATCCCAGTGTCTTTCTTATTTCTTGTAGTATTATTTTTACCAGGTTTTACTACGCAACCCGGCATTTTAGTTTCCTTTATTAGCAAAGTGTAACAAAACATGTGGCACGTCAACGTCATACATTGCTCGAGACTGGCTCGAGTACGCCCACTTGGGCGCAGTATTAGCTGCCGCACTTTGGAGTATCTAGTTAGAGCGCAGCGGAGACCAATCCTTAATCAAATTGAAATTCAAATATATTTATTCAAAATAGGATGTGACATCACTTATTGAAAGTCAAAAAAACTACCAACCATTCCAAAATGAATGCCTCAGGTCTGAGAAGAATGGGCGCAACAAACTCAGCGGGCTTTTTTTTCATCAAAAAATATGATTACAAAGTAATATTGTACAATTAAAGTTATTATTTAATAGCCTGAGGGCGGTCGCTCCATTCCCAATCTGTGGTATCATTAAGAAAGTCATTTATGTTATAGTAACCTTTACCACAACAAACGTTTTATAACAATTCTTTTGAATAACGTAAAACTTTTGTTTTGAACATTTTCTGGGATCTTGTTTTAAAAGCATATACATCGCCCCACAAAAGACTTACCTACTAACCCGACCTGTTAAGTTCCAGAGCAAAAGCAAATAATTAAAAATGCATCAAATAAATGAAAGATGACGTCATGGAATATTACAAACAGGATAATCTATCAGAGTCAACAACGACGGGTTTTGCATACGATCTTATTTTTAACAAATAATAAAATTACTCTGAAAAAGAAGTGGTTCTGTTTGTGTCAATTAATTTGTGACATTCCTTTAAGAAACAGACGGCTTGGCTGAGTCATGAGTCTCGACTCTTATGCGTGCTCCACATTCACGCGAGATCTCAGCAATAAATCAAGATCAGATCAGAAATAAAATTTGAAAAACAAAATCTTATGAACGATGCGGGACTCGAACCCACGACCTCTGGCGTTCCGTGCCGGTGCTCTAACCAACTGAGCTAACCGTTCGAGTGACGTCTAGTAGAGTAACGTAGTTGGTTAGAGCACTTGCACGGAACGCCAGCGGTCGTGGGTTCGAATCCCGCATCGTACATAAAATTTTGTATTTCAAATTTTATTTGTGTATTAATCCTAGAAGTGAGGGATATCACTTTAAAAACATATCAAATTGCTTAGATTTAGAAGAGCTACATCTCAAGTCAGTTTCCTAATATGCAAATATTGGGGATGAGCAGGTTATCAACTGTAAAGTAGATCCTGTAGATGATGCCACAACCTGAGAGTTGAACAAAGCATACAATATTTTATGACGATACGTCACCCGAACGGTTAGCTCAGTTGGTTACAGCACTGGCACGGAACGGCAGAGGACGTGGGTTCGAGTACCGTATCGGTCATAAGATTTTGTTTCTCAAATATTCTTTTAAACTTATTTTCCAAATAATCGCTTGAAAATATTCATAGGAATATTAAAATATACTAATTCTAGTTCGGTCATTCAAATTCGGCTCATGTTGATCAGAAAAAAATACCACGCAAAACTGTTAATAATGGACGATTCTCCCACTACCGAAACACGACACGAGTATGGAGTCAATAGTTCTCGTCTATTCTCGCGTTCTCAGCACTTTTGTCTCGCCCCAAAATACCGACAAAAGGCGCGAACCTGCGAAGAATACGTTAATCGGTTCCACATTCGCATTTCTCGTGTTTTTCTCGCTTTCTCGCGAGATTCTCGCGTGAGTGTGGAGCGGGCTTTAGAGAATGTTCACTAATTGTACAGAAATATTGTGCGTGTGTCATGTTTTGTTTCGATCAAAACAATAAGTTCGATAGTTGCTATCGTTGCACCATGTTAATATCTTTAAAAGGCATAAAAGGCATTTATTTTCACGAAATTGATTCCTTTTGAATTATTTTCGATGTCATTTCTAATATACTAGACACTACTTCCGCTTCGGAAACAAATGGCGCTCTGAGACAGAAAAAGTGGCGCAAGAAACTCTCCCAGCATTCTTTTTTTTGCGCTCTTTTTAATGAAACATATTGTTCTGTCATTGCTATTGCTATAAAATAATCATAATCTAGTCCCAGGCTGTCGGATCACTTAGATATTCAGCTGTGGAGTAGTAGGATTTACGACAGAGCCATTTATTGGGCAGGGATCAGGTGAAGCAGCTCTTCGGAACACTCCCGTGATAAATGCGGTAGAAGACACACAATGAAGCGATGTCTCTACGCAATATTTTTATAATTTTTATTACGGCTGACCTTAACATTACAATAATTTACATAATATCGCCTTTTGTTTTTTGATAATTCGTCACGTAATAAAACATCGAACATCGCAGCACAAAGCACGTGTCCCACGCTGGCCACGTGCTAGTTCATGACGTCACACTTAGTTGACATAATCTTTAACAACATCCGTGGGGTTTTAAGCTTAAGTCCACGTCTAGGGTTTGTAAGAAGTGGGATTGCTACGGATGACGTCAGTATCCACGATGCTGACGTGGATCCAGTTGGGTTTTTCGACTTGCGATATAACGTGGGGCGTAGACCGTGTCGGACGAACTCCGTTGTTGTTTTATATTTCGCGCCGTAATTACCGAACAAGACACGGACCGTTGGTTGGTGTTTGACCAGATGGTGGAAATAGGACGGGATTTCAAAAAGTAGGAAATACCTTCCCACGAAAACATCTCTACTAATATTATAAATGTGAATGTAAGTTTGCTTGTTACGCTTACACGCCGGAGCCACTGAACCGATTTTAATGAAATTTGGTACAGCGATAGACTAGAGCTTAGGAGAGGACATGGACATGTGAAAAACAGAAATTCACGTCGATGAGCTATAACTATACCAATAGTAGGTATAGTTTGCCATAGGAATCTTCCTCGACATAAGATTCATATAATATATTGGAAACGAGAGCTAAAACAGGAACCGGAACAGGATTAGGACCTGAGATAATCCAAACTTGTCTATTATTTTTAAAAACCCTTTTTCTATGCGGACGAAGTCGCGGACATCAGTTAGTATAATATATAATGGTAGCATAAGGTAGGATTGCTTACTCCAGACATACTACCGATAAGAATGGCATAATCCGAAATCCGGGTTTCAGACATCCCTGGAAGAAATATAAACTTCACTTGAAGGAGCTTCATAGAAGCAGCGTTGAACTTACCTCAGTAGTTTCTCAATGAGTAGTTTTCCTAGGAAGCCGGTACCACCACTCAGCAGCACGGTGGCTCCGGAGAATGCCTGCTGGATCTGGGAGTTCTCCAGACACACCTCCTCGACCATGTCGTTGTACGTGATGTCGTTCCCTTCGATGACCTCCGTCACCCCCTTCGCTGGTGCCGTGTACACTGGAGATAAAGACGTGCTCTTGAGTGAAAGATTCAATTTCTTTTTGGATAATAATAATACATGACGGAAGAGTAAAAAAATAAGGACTCCGTGTCACCTTACATAACAGTGAGGCACCATAACAAGCCGGTAAACGTGTATATACATAGCCCCACGCATACACTTACACTAATACAAGCCGATCGGCCGCCATTATGAGATTTGCCATCGTCTGTGACAAATCAGTTTGCGTCGCAATAAAATATCTTAAAAATGCCGTTGTGCGTTGTGAAAAAGTCTAAAAACAAACATATATTATATATTTGTGGATATCTGATTATCTAAGGGAGAAAAAATTGTGTAACTGGTATATACCCCGTAACCTCTCACACACTAGAATAAAGGTGCTTCACTTGCTAATATCACGGCGCGGAGTCCTTCTTTATTTACTAGTCCGTGTAATACATATATCTATATTTCTCACCTACAACCAAAACATACAATGAAAATAATACAGTGGTTTTGGTTGGGTATCGCTGGTGCCTGTGGTAGGTAAAATAAAATGCCTATGTAACTGTTAATAAAAGATCTGTGTTAAAAAATAAATTATGAGGAAAACGCTTTTGTTAAAATAAGTATGTAGGTACTTTATATCATAAAGAATAAAGAGGGTAGATATAATATATTGTGTGAGTGTGTGTGTATGTGTGAGAGAGAGTTTCTGCTACTTGTTGTGTACTACATCATCCTCATCAACTGGTTGTGTTCCTCCACTGTGACGACGCTTTAAGGGATTCGCGGCCGTTTTCAGATCAATACGATATGTGTTTCTACTTTCAACAAAGGCCAGCAACGCTCCCGTAATTCCTCTGGTATTGTAGAAGAGTGTGGGCGAGGTGATCACTAATGATAACGTGATCCGTACATCGCTTGATTTCCTAATCCAAAAGAACAGTGGAAAATATTAAATCATCAAATTTATAAAAGTATTTGAATAATTAACAATAATTATTGGTGGCTCTACTCCTCAGAGATCCTCCTCACATCCTAACAGTTCCATCACCTAGACTTAAATATTGATGACGTTTATATAAATCTGAGTTTAAAATACTTCTGATACTCAACTTTATTCAATAATAAGTTGTTATAGGTAGATGGAATCGCACGCCAGAACCAATTTATAATAACTCCGTGACTAGCTCGCTACGCGTCTTAATTACGTCGGCAAATTTTCCGTCGTTAGTGAGGGAATACCCTGCTGCTTTGTATAAATTGGTTAAAGGTGATGTCGGTTAAGTTTCATATACGAGTATATATCAACAAGTGGTGTGCCGTATGACACTTGGATTATCAATGTTTATATGAAGAATGCGAGTATAAATATAAACTGCAAATGTCACTAGCTATTCGTCCTGACTGCTCACGCGAGTGAGTATCATAAAAAAAATAAAATTATAAAATAGGAAATGTCATGTATATCCAGGTTCTTGTTACATAATATTAACAAACGGTAAAAGAATCATATTAAGCCGAATAATATTTTAGTACTTATTTATAATATTTTTTTTTTGCACAAAAGTAAACTACCTTTTTGCAAAAAAAAAATGTCAATCCCAAACGTCTGAGGAAAAGTGCTTATTACCCCTATTCCTAAAAGTACAGATAAACATGATAAACGCCAATACCGGCCAATCTCAAAAATTTGCGACACTGGCAAAATTTTTGAAAAAAATATTACTAACAATCTAAGCTGATTGTATCTCGCCATATTTCACTCCAACAACACGGATTCTTTAGAGACCGCAGTGTTGACACTAATTTGCTCTATTGAACCGATTATCTTCTTAGTACTCTGGATGCTGGTTATCAGATGGACACTGTATGGTATAGACTTCTCAAAAGCATTCGATAAAAAAATCATGAGACGCTTATTAACAAGCTATCAGAATTCGGTATACACGGCGATCTACTTCGATGGTTGAGTTCTTACGTGGCCAACCGTAGTCAAGCCGTGACTCTAAAAGGTTACACCTCCAAATTTCTTAAAGTGTCTTCCGGGATTCCTCAAGGGTCACACCTTGGTGCTTTTTTTTTTCAATATTAACGCTGCAAATACTTAATGATTACAGATTTTTTATAGTCATTGCGAAAGCAAGCCGCACTGGAAATTGCAGTCATTATCATTGGGATGCGGGGTACCATAATTTCTTCTCCCTTATATTTTCATTTTATAATTTTTGCTTCGATTACATTTTTAATAAACTTTTCACTGATAACCGTGTGCCGTTACAAAGACGCGGTGGGTTAATATAACGTTACGTTATCACTACCCATCCTACTTTTAATTGAAGATTATTGGGTGGCAATCCTGGTAATTTCAATTAATTTAAAATTCTGTTGGATAGTTGACGATATCATCTTAATTATTTGCGTAATCAACTGACTTATATGTATGCACCGGCAATTTAATTTTTAATTTTGAAATTTATTTCATTTACATCCGTATTTTGACAGCTCATATAGCACTCTGTTACAATAATCTTTGTAATTTTGAGCGACGTTTGGGAGCACCTTCTGAATAAGATCGGTTGATGTTTCAGTAAACTGACAAAAATCGACAGGAAAATATAATTGAGCCAGACGAATCATCACGGCAATTACTTGTTTGTCGGAAGTCTTCTACTAAAAAAATCATCGCTCCAAATACATTTTATGTGCCATTATGTATTCAACCCACACTATCAACTTACATTGCTGCAAAAATCTTTGCCATTACTGAGATCTTCGAAATGTTACTGATTAGAGTTTCATAGCGTTGAATATTCAATGCTGATTTTTATTTATATATTAAAGACAATATAGTGTAATATGTGTAAAGAGCAAAATTGTTTTGACTATTTTCCATACATTATTATTAGGGGGAAAAGGACCGAATATGTAATACTTAAGCAAATTCTTAAAAACATCAGTATAAGAGTGTTATTTTTATCAGTCTCGTGGGTTATAATTATATGCATGTTTACTATTTTCCTTGGTTTTTTTATTATTATTCTATTTTTTTATTAAAACCTTCCAAGTACCTTGGTACTTTAAAAAATAAAAATTGCCGAATTTTGCTCTAGCAAACATTCATTTTTAATGATTTAGATATTGGTCACCGTAAGTACCTATCTGTTAGGTGTTATTGATGCGAATGTCAGTTTGATTATAAAACTGTCACGATCGAACCGCTCCCTAGATTGTCATGTTGTCACACAGATTGTCAGGGACATAGGTAGGTACTTTAATGTACACAAAGTCGCAGGCAAAACTTAGTTTCGAGTAAATATCAGCGCTTTGTACTTCTCCTTGTTCCTTGTTGTAAACTTCAGTTATAACGAGTCACCGTGCACGCCAGCCTAGCAAAACTCTATGAAAATAGCGATTCACTCGATTGTATGAAACGTGTAGTCATTGATAGATTGACACATGACGGCTTTAATCTTATAAAAAACGGAGATAGCCGAAATCCACTGCGTTTTAAGCAACTGCCCGCTTTCAAACTTAGCCGGATTACTCTTCGTCGCCAATCGCCATACTGTAATTACTACTATTTCAAACTTATGTTAAATACTATATTAAATTTCAATTTTTACTAAATCAGTCCCGCCTCTTTCTACGTAGTATTTACATCCTCTTTGGTACACGAGTGCACTATATTATATTCTGTTATGAAAGGTGATATTGTAATCCGTGTGTGTCGCAAGTGGGTCACCTGCGGGCGGCAGGTGGGCACCGCTCTCCAAGTCATTATCTATTGCTTCAACTCACTAGCAATCGTGCACTGCATTTAATTATGCATCTAGCTCGTGCACCTACTTTTTTTATGAAAATAAGGCACAAGACGAGCAGGACGTTCAGCTGATGGTAATTGATACGCCCTGCCAATTACAATGCAGTGCCACTCAGGATTCTTGAAAGACCCCAAAAATTCTAAATGGCACTACAACTGCGCTCGTCACCTTGAGACATAAGATGTTAAATCTCAATCCCAGTAATTTCAAAGTGGGCCAAGTTTCTCGATGGCACAAAGATGTAGGACTCATTGAGACCGACATATTTACGACGCTTGCTGTCTTCGGCAGTCGAAGCAGCAGCCCAAGCACCAACTGACGTAACTTGGACATGAGAAGGAGCCAGAGTGTTGACGCAAGCGACGCGTCCCACACCAACGCCCTTCCCTGTGCCCAAGCCACCAGTGTCATTCCATCAGGACGCTTGCCATCGCGGCGGGTTGGTTTGTTGTGGTGGCGTGTGATGTAAACTGTACATAAAAAAACCACCATGGTGACAGGTAAACCGGCAACACCAGTTTATCTTGACTCGTAGCGAAATAGACATAATTTGGCCGACCCGTGTTTATTTATTTCTACTCTCCGGTGAAATGTCATCCCATTTGTTTTACAGTAAGATGCTCCACAGTCTTAACTACATCAAACGATACCACTGTAAATCTGATATATATGTATACTTAGTCCGTATTGTGTGAATCATTCAGAATATCACATAGACCTGAGACGTACACAAGGTTTGGTGCAGAACTTTTTATTAAATAATCGTATTAACGAGACTTATCTTAATCAGTCGCCAGACCGCCAATTTTTTTGCACTATTTGACCTCTGGCCGACGAGTGACGTCAATTCAAATTATTTCTAATTATTCCACGTTATGAATTACCGTGCGATTTATGGAATCACATTAAAATCATTATTAATCAACTATAATGACAGATAACGACGTTAATTGTTTGATACACGAGACTTTGTGCAACAAAACAATATGCAAAAGTGTATTAAATGTATAAGATCTATTAATAAAACATTGTTCAACACAATGTTGTATTAATTATTATACTAGAGTCGCTTACATGTACAGACTTTGTAGGGCCAGTGCTGAAGTCACACCTATTTTTCTACTGCTAGTAGATAGTCGAGATAGTAGACCTAAGGTCTAACATAAATCACACAGAATCATTCGAAAAAGAGATAAGGAGACGTATAGGGATGATCGAAAATAAAATACAATAATAGGTGACTTCGCTAGTTTTCTTCATATTCAGTTATGGAGCGGAGACCTGGATACTGAAAAGGGCGACTGAGACTGAACTTTCGCACAAACGTGCTTATATTCTGAGAGAGCTTGATGTCAAAACTAGACTTTACATTGTTTGTCTTCGTAGGGTGCTGGAGTTCTTCGGATATATTGCTCGCAAAGAGGGTCACAATCTTAAACAGCTGATGGTGATAGGCAAGATAGATGACAAACGTCCCAGAGAACGCAGTCCCATGATATGGTCAGACCAAAGACGATCTTCTCTGAACATCACCTTCCACAATGCCCTTCATGAAGCTAAGGATCGCAGCAGATGGAGGGAAATCGTACGGAAGAAACTGATGCAGCGGGGAGTCATGACCCTCAGTAATGAGGAAAATTACGCGAGGACAAGGAGGAGGGGGAGATAGTATGCCTTACTACCCGAATTATAAAGTTTTCAGAATTGCACTCGAAATATTATGTTTCTCATTCGATATTTTTTGAGTACGGAACCCGAAAAACATAACAGTATTAAACAGCTGGACAGGTTAGTTGTTAATACCTGCAAGGACTCGGGACTCCGGTGATCGTTCCATGGAACAACGTTGACATCAGTTTGTGTAATGCCTCCTCTCCACTATCGGCGATGAACGTTACTCGTATGATCGTCTGTCATCGGCAAGTTAATCCAGTTAATTAAAAGGCCCGTGCCTCAGAACCATCAACGGATTGAGTCAAATATAGTTTCCAATTGTGTGTTACCAGTGTGTTTACACGTGGGAGGGTTTTTTGCACAGGATACCAGCTAGATTATGAGTACCACAACGGTGCCTATTTCTGCCGTGAAGCAGTAATGTATAAGCATTACTGTGTTTCGGTCTGAAGGGTGCCGTAGCTAGTGAAATTACTGCGCAAATGAGACTTAACATGTTATGTCTCAAGGTGACGAGCGCAGTTGTAGTGCTGCTCAGAACTTTTGGGGTATTTCAAGAAGCCTGAGCGGCACTGCATTGTAATGGGCACGGCCCATCAATCATCATCAGCTGGACGTCCTGCTCCACTCGTCCCTTATTGTCATAAAAACAAAGAGTCAGAAAGGAAGACTCCGAATTTTTCTCTAACATTCAGTGATCTCGAGAAATGTCTTAGAAGTTGTTGATGTTAGTATGTATTTTTTTATTTCGTATATATGATTATTTATTCAAACAAAACAAATCTTATAACTATATTTACAATACTATGATTACATAAAATTAAAACTATCATTACGTGGAAGGGTACCAAGAATACTGGCAGCATTTCCGCGTTGGATAGCTAGGCTGATCCGTTGACCGAGATAGCTGCCAGCGTTTGGGTTTCCAGTAGCCTTATTGAGGCGCGAAGATAGTTTATTATGTTTAAATTTATCTTCGTTGTTGTATATGTTATATAATATGTGCCAACTTCAGCGTGGCGAGGTGAACTGCATTATATTTTTGGCTCCCGTATGATACAGAGCCTTCAATAAAGTCAACTTATGAGTGGAAATACACATCAAGAGCGAGGTTATCATATTGTTAGACCGGATCTTATACATAATGTTCACGATGTTTTGCAGTTCTACTGACATGACGTCACTCAAACAATTTATATCAGGGCATCGTGGATGAGAAACAGAACTCATTCTTCTCAAGAGCATCTCACTCCATAAATAATCTTAAAGGCTTTCCTGAGTTTGACATGTTTAATTCATCCATACATTCTATCAGTTTATAAATTACTAAAAACTGGTTTAATATGTCTCCCCAACTGTCAAGATAAAACAAAATCTAATAATAAAAGTCGCGGTGTTTGTATTCAAACTCCTTCGAAACGGCTTGACCGATTCTCACGACATTTTGAGTGCATATTGGGTAGGTCTGAGAATCGGACAACATCTATTTTTCATCCCCCTAAATGTTAAGTCCACGCCATTTTTTTTTTAATTTATTTGATTATGAGTCAGCATTAAAAAATACATATAACTTAAAATTTTTACCCATCTACGATCAACAGTTACTTTTGTATCGCGATTTTAATATCGGCAATACAACGTTTGCTGGGTCAGCAAGTAATCAATTTAAATATATATCACAGCATTGCGTAGAGATGTGGTACTAGATCGCCATAATTTTGATTCCGAATTAGAACCATTTTAAATTTATTACAGACATAATACAATTTTAATCAAAACAATGTCACGTGAAATAGTTTTGGTGTACAATTAATCATTTTTCATACAACTTTTATCTAGATTGAAAGATTAACATGGTTCCAACTGTAAAAGTTAGGGGCATTTTGGTGATTTTTATCGTCATATCTAGTAAAGATAGAAATGTAAAGAAAAAATGAATTTTCATGTCATATTCTGTAGACATATAATTATTTTTTTGTAAAAATAAAGTTTTTATAAGAACTGTTAAGATATGGTTTCATCTATGAGCTATTTTCGTGATTTCATGGGATAGCGGCTTTAAGAATACTGGGTCCACTGCTTCTGACCAAGAAATGGAGAATGACTCAATAAACATAGACCACGTGACGTACTTCCGTTTTTCTATTTCTAGCACTTTCAGTGTGAACCAAGTAGTAAGCAAATTGTTTAATATTTCACAACCTGCTAATAAACAATGCACGAATATTAGTTTTGTAAACAAACACCTTGTAAATAGGCCGTCGATTTGATGCTTTGACTAATTATTGTATTGACGTTTCATGTTAGGTCGTACGTACAAACAAAAAGGCCAGTTGTAACCTAATGTAACACATAGTATGACGTCAGTGTTGTGAAACAATCACAAATATTACTGACAAAGTCAGTTAAAACATCTGCAGCATTTATGGAGTTAACTTATTAAAATGTTCGAATCTAAAACAATAATAAACCTTATCAGATATTTATTTAAATAGTTGCCTATATTATAATTCAGCTAAAATGTATGTTAATATATGTAACTCCAGTTTCCTGATGTTTGTATCCAGTGAACTTCTAAACTAATGAACGGATTTTAATGGGGATTACTTCATTACTTGAGAGATAGGAGATTATTTTTATTTCCAATATTTGTTTTGTATGGACATATTTGAGGGGAGGACATATTTGGACTATGAGAGAATTTATTGACGCACCGTTTGACAGTTCTGGTAAAAGAATTTCATTTTAACAACAGGTAGCGTATTTTACGAAATAATTCTTGATGTTATGGAATTCATAAAAAACAGTATTTTATTTTTTATGTACAGAACAACGTCTGTCGGGTCAGCTAGTAGTTTACAATGAATAGTTGTGCCAAAATTTGGAATTTACTTTTGCGAAAATGCCTACAAATAAGATAACAATAAAAATTTATATAATTTGAATTCTTTGTGTCTATGATGCAAAAATGTAATAATTTAGCAAGCAAAATAATTAATTGTGATGATGACTGGTGATAACAGACACGTATAAACGAATATAACTTAACTCAATTAACTCTTATGTAAGATTACACTCTCGTTATCAGTAGAACGGTATAGAAAAGCATACTACTTATCAATATACTCGTATATGTAATGAAAATGGTCTTTGTTTGAGGCTCTTTGAAGCCTAAATCACTGATAGTATCGAGATGAAACTACCACCATTCGATGCGAAATTTATCCTAGATCAATTTTTATTACTTATTTTTTTATTGTATTTATAATAAGATGAATAAATTTTATTTTATTTCTATTTAAAATTCGCCCTAAAAGGGAAGCGGGCGGAAACGGCTAGTAATTATATATAGTATTTGTTCATATAAATTCAACTTAACATAGTGTCCATTCAAATTTAATAAGGGCTTTGACACTAAAAATCTTATTATATAATATTATATGTATTACTTGTGAGACATATTGTGTTTTTAATAGAAAATACATATACATACTGTTTTCATGCGATGGCCAAGTTAATCTATTTAATTAAATCATTAATTATTTTCAATATTGATATGGTCACTATAAGATGTTGTTAAGTTAGCTAAAAATGTAATTAACTTAATTTAAAAGGACCCCTGAGTAGGGACTGAATAAATTGACCGGCTTAGAATATATATGGATCTCACAACTTTTTCGATAGAAGAAATGTTTTCAATGGCATCTCAAATCTAATATATAAAATTCTCGTGTGTATGCGCGGTGTTTATTACGAAACTCCTCCGCAACGGCTAAACAGATTTATATGAAATTTTGTGTGCACATCGGGTGGGTCTGAACTATTTTTCATACCCCTAAATACTTATTATATTTTATTTTTGTTGACAATTTGTTTAACTTTATTATGATTCAGCATTAAAAATACACACAACTTCAAATTTTCACTCTTCTACGATCAACCCCTGTTTTTTAATCACGATTTTAATTATTCTGCTCCATCCACAGATCCGCAATAGGGTTGCAAGATGGCAATCGAACACAATAATTTTAGTACGATATATTTGGTAGACCTGAGTATCAGTCGTCATCTATTTTTATACCCCCAACATTTTTATGATTGATTTTTTATTATTACCTTAATTGACTTAATACAACGTTTGCTGGGACAGCTGGTGATAACTATATTACGATGAAAGCAAGTATATTTTAAAAGGCATAAAAGGCGTTTATTTTCTCAAAATTGATTCCTTTAGAATTCTTTTTGATATCATTTCTAATAACTACTATCTGAGAGAGAAGAAGCGGCGCAAGAAACTCTCCCAGCATTCTTTTTTTGCGCTCTTTTCAATAAAAGTATACAATATTGTACAGTCATTTCGATCGCTATAAAATAATCACAATCTAGTCCCAGGCTGTCCGATGATTTAGATATTCAGCAGTGGAGTAATAGGATTTACGACAGAGCCATTTTTTTATAAAACATTTAAATTTATTTATAGATAGAAGTGTATACATTTACCCTTAAAGCTATTATGTATCTTATGAAGCCTACTAGAATTAGTTACAAGCAATTTTGGTTTTGTTTTAGATATATACCTTTATAGTTTCATTGAAATTTTATGGAGCAGCTGTCACGATCTTGTTTCATAATTGATTGAGTGGATGATCATAAAGCAGTTTATGTTCAAGTAATGAGTATGTAATGAAGTAACTTCAACAGCAGAATCACAGAAGCTCGGCTGATGTATGCCGAGTGCGTGTTTGTCGGTCACTGGATAACTCAGTTCAAATGACGTGAATTTGATGTGGACGAGCTCTGTTTGTTGGTTGATGGACGAGTAAAGGGTCGCGCAAATAACCAAACAATCTTCTTAATAATGTTATATTAAATATAGGTAAACATATATTTATTCAAAAATAACAAAACTTATAACTATATTTACAATAGTATGATGAATAAAATTAAAACTATCACTACGGGGAAGCGTATCAAGAATACTGGCAGCATTTCCACCATGGAAGCCTAGGCTGATCCGTTGACCGAACTAGCTGCCAGCGCTTGAGTTTCCAGTAGCCCTATTGAGCCGAGAAGATAATACTTTGTATGTACATTCTCCGCTCCTCTGGGCCCCACGGGCCAAATGTCTCGACACCAATCGGCACAAAGATTTAAGACTCATTGAGACCGACATATTTGCGATACTTGCTGTCTTCGGCAGTCCAAGCAGCAGCCCCAGCACCAACTTGAACATGAGAACTAGCCAGAGTGTCGACGCAAATCGCGTCCCACACCAGCGCCCTTCCCCGTGTCCAAGCCACCAGAGTCATTCCGTCAGGACGCTTACCATTGCGGCGGGTAATACCACTTTACGGGTACTCTAATTCAACTAGTATATTAAGAGCGGCAAATGCCCTGCGGATGACTTCATTAATGCTGTCATTTTAGGCAGGATATTCCGTGATGCCGAAGAGCATCTACCTGCAGGCCATATTATATTAATATATTAGGTATGATGTGGATGCAACGGGATAGCAGAGACTCGCGATATACAAGGAACCTCACGCAATACTTCTTCATCTTCTATATACTCATTAGTATAATAATAACCCCCTTGCCATTAGAACAGTTCATATGATGTCGTGAATGTTTTGTCGGCAATTTTGTTATGGTAATGGGGAGTTTATCTTTATTCTAAGACAACTTCCCAAAATGACTTATTCATCTTATTTCTAAAACTGGGTATGACAGTTTTCTGTTTATGTCTAGGTTCACGATTAGATGAACAAAATCCGTGTTAAAGGCGACACTAAATGCCAGCGACCTTGAGCGATATTAGTTCACCGCTGCCGGCCCGCCATCTATGTAACAAAGCCAATATTTTCAAAATTCTTGCGTGGAAAACAGTTTATATGCTTACAATCCTTGTTATTCACTACTAATCTGAATAAATAAACTACACAAAAAAGTACAAGCTATAAGAATAACTTTTATGAGAGAAGTACCAAAAAAATGGGTCACGCCATGCCAAAAATCTTGTTTAACTTCAAAGAAAAGTAGTAGTTCAAAAAGGCTCGGCAGTGTTAACTATAACCAACAGCAATAGTAAATTAACAATAATCAAATTGCGAATCCGTAAAAAATATAGATATGTAATCAAAATAAAATAAGCGATGAAAATTCAATTTTGAAAATAAAATGTGGTACACGTGATAGAAGTGAAACTTTAAAAAAAATTGGCTTCAAGATAATGAGACGAATGTAAAATATGGGAAAGAGAATATTTGTAATTTTTAGAAATGATCATAGTGATACAAAGTTTTCTTTCTTCTTTACTTTTCTTCAACTATGATCACCTGGTACTAAAACTGTATTTTTTGACTTACTCGTGTAAGACATTGACTATTTGACGTTTGAGTGTGTTTGTTTCATCATTTTACATTTTACATATTATATTGTAATTGAAATGATTTGTAAATCGATGTAAATGTAAATCTTGATATAAAAGAGTGGCAATGAGTTTCTTGCTATTTCTTCTCATTAGCTCAACCCTTTACGAAGTAGCGGTAGATTCAATATGATTTTTTTTTGACATTCATAAGTGTCATTTCCGTGACCTACGTGAATAAAATGATTTTGATTTGATTTGATTTTGATTTGCATAATGTTTCCTATCTCAGTCTCTCGCCGGCTGACTCCTATACGATATTATATACTGAAACCTTCCTCGAGAACCACGCTATCCATTGGTGAAATCAGCATGAAAGTCGGTGCAATTGTTTGTTGGTTTATCGCGAACAGACGACAGACGCGGCGGAGGACTTTATTTTATAATATGTAATGCTTAAGTTGGAGATACTTGGCGACTCAGAAGAGAGGTCGTCTACTATACGATGCTCTATTGGCTCAATTGATCTGAAGTTGTCTGGGCTTGTAACATAAGTTAGGATTAAGTAATATCTATTGTAATGGTCATCATGATCATCAAACCACAACAGACAAAGGCCACCCCAAAGATCTCCATGACAATCGGTCCTGCGCTGCCCTCGTCCAACGTATTCGGGCGATCTTGACCAGACGGTCGGTCCATCTTGTGGGGGGACTACCCACTGCGTCTTCGGGTACGTGGTCGCCATTCGAGTCGAAATATGTGCCCTGCTACGTCAGTTTCGCTATCATTTCGGCTATATCGCTGACTTTGGTTCTCCTACGGATCTCCTCATTTCTGATTCCATCTCGTAGGGAAAGTCCGAGCAAAGCCTATCATTATTTATTTTTATTATTTACAATAAAATTAAAGTGTTTTGAAAGAGCAACAGAGCTAAATAAATGTAGTTTAAATAAAGAAAATTCGAGACTGTGATAACTATGTGTTTGTGTAGAACAACTAATTTTGATTGTAATTAAGTTAAATTAAAAGACCATTAATAACAAGTCCGCAGTGTATGACACACACACACACACACACGTTATGTGACATCGGAATTATTACATAACTAATGTGTACAACAAAGTTTTTTTTTATATTATATCAGCGCAATGAACTGTGATTTGTTTTATAAAACAAAATAATAAGAAGGTTCGAAATGAGAGTTTAGAGCAAGCCGTACTCTCTAAAACTGACCATAAATCATTATCCAGCAGATTAAGATCGGGACTAACCGACGGCCAGTCTTTAGGTCTGATGAAGTCCGAAATGTTCGTTTCGAACCAAGACTGCGTAGACCGAGTTTTATGACTTGATTCCAAATTCAAATGCAATATTTTGTTTATTTTTAATTGCAACAGTATTTATGGCCAGTAGGTCTACTTTTATTCAACGAAAAACGAAGTTTCGATTGATGTTTCGGGTGTTTCCTACTACGGATCCATTCATTTCGAAGTTTCAAGTGTCATTGTTTGAAATGTCCAATTTCTAAATCTACTCTAATTCATTTACGTTGCGAACGAAAATTTGAATATGGCAGCTGTTTGTTTGGAATTTTAACGTCAACTCGACGAAACCAAAGGTTATCTTTTGATTTTCGTTGTGTTGATTTTGTTGCAAATTTACTAGAAATGGCTTCAAGAATTTTTAAAATAGAGTGAAATGTTTTAATAGAGGTGCTTGTGAATGCTTTACGTGAAGAACACTTAAGATGTTTAAGGAACCGGCACCGCTTGCGCAAACAATTTAATATTAGTGAAATACCCCACTTAGAGTGTACATAGGAAACTGAGATAAATTATAGCCTGATATGTTTTACATAAGTTTTATAAGACATTTTTACATTGCGATTATAATACAATGAAATAGTACTCTTTATATTAGTCGGATACAAATAACATTCAGTTCAATCGTTCACGAATATTGTCTATAGTTCCGAAGTACGTTGATGTGTCCGAAAAAAAAATAGAGTAGGGTCACTATCGAAGCTACGTTTAAATTTCGTTTGTTTACGAAGTTTCGATTCGGACAAAGAGAGTAGACCCCCAGGGCCAGACTAAGTATATTACTATTAACCCTGGGTCTTAAGCTATCTGTCATTCCTAGCTATCAAACGTTCTTCAGAAATATCGTGAGTGTCTCACAAGAACGTGAAATAGAGTTTCGAACAGTATTTTTATGGAGTCTATTCCTTTTTTAATTTATAAAGTCAATATTAGCATGATATGACGTATATGATGTACAATAGAACTGTGGACCCCGTACACAAGAGGTGTCGACATGGCCTAGTTAAGTGAACTGTAGTGATCTATTACTAATACTTACAATGTTAAGCTTCATTACTTAACACATTATATTAATAGCAACTTATTTACGTAATACGGAAAGTTAATTAAGTTAATTTAATAATAATTTAATAATAGATTAGGAGGTTTACAAAATATTATAATGTAATACTATTACTTAATCGTCTGTTTGAGTTTTTATTTCATTATTTTGTGAGATTTTTAGAAAAAAAGTTTTTTTTTTATTCAGAAATCATAAGATCATGTTATAATGTGTATACTATAGTAAAAATAATAGTAACCGTTCAATTGCATATGTTTATTCAGATGCGAAAGAGCGGCGTCATTCACAGCACGAATCTATCATAAATCACGTTTTTTGTTTACAATAACCAAACCTGGTTATCTAGCAACCCGTAGCATAAACCGCATTTTTAATCACAATCACTACATATTATAAAACAAAGTCCTCCGCTGCGTCTGTCTGTCTGTTCGCGATAAACTCAATAACAAGAGCACCGTTTTTCATGCTGTTGTCACCAGTGGATAGCGTGGTTCTCTAGGAAGGTTTTAGTATATAATATGTTAAATTATGTGTTGGAGGTGTCGGAAAAAATAAGGCGTCTGGGAGCTTTCAACGAAAACACTGTCTAAACCCTTTGAGATATAACAAAATAATGTATTATGGAATTGTGTATCTTATATAGGTCTACACAAAAGTCCGCGATGACATTATGTCTATTTTATCCTTAATCTATTTCTTTTTTCTATTGACAGAACAGCCTCTGTCAGGTTAGCTAGTGGATAGCCAGTGACGTATTTATTAGGGGTTCGTGAAACCAACGGGAATTACTAAAACTGATAGCAGATATGAGTCTGTCCATCTGGCTGTATGTCAGAGGGCCGTGTCTCATAGGCTGCAATAATTGGACAACTGACATATGACAGAGCGTGTGTAATTCCTGCCGGCTGCCGTTGTCAGGTTAGTGAAACTCTCTTAGAAAAAAGCGATTCACTCGTTTGTATGAAACGTGCAGTCATTGATAGATTGAAAGAAGAAAACTATAATCTTTTAAAAACGGACACAGCCGAAATCCACTACGATTTAAGCAACCGTTCGCTTTCAATCTAAGCCGGACTATACTTGGGCGCCCAATTGTAATTGATATTTCAAACCTCACTACACGTTTCATACTTAACTAATTTTCAATTTTTACATCCTCTTTGGCCGTTGTAACTACAGCTGATAATAACACAAATATGATGAATTATAAAATGGCCGCGGTATCCATTTAAAAACAATTTATTTTACCAAATAACTTCAGATATACACAGTGTTATAGTACTTACGGTGGTACGGAGCCAACCAGCTTTTTAACTTACAGCCAGCGAACTATAGAATGTCATTTATATTTAATACAAGTGATTACAGCTATCTTTAACAAATTGTTCATCCATTCGTCATGTTTGATCCGACTACCAGTTCGTTACGTGCCTTACCTGTAAATTAATAGTATAAACATTGCCCGCAATTAGGGTTGTCAATTTTTATTATAAAAAGTAAGCGTATATCTCTTTTTTATTTTTTTTATGAAAATAAGGGACGAGACGAGCAGGACGTTCAGTTGATGCTAACTGATACGCCTTTCTCATTACAATACAGTGTCGCTCAGGGTTTATGAAAAAGCTAACACTGAGCGTCACTACCGCGATCGTCAACTTGAGATATAAGATGTTAAGTCTTATTTGCCCTGTAATTTCACAAGCTATGGCGCCCTTCAGTCCGAAACACAATGATGCTTACACAATTACTGCTTCACGGCACAAATAGGCGCCGATGTGGTACCCGTAATCTAGCCGGCATCCTGTGTAAAGGAACCTCCCGCTGGTATATTTGAGAGAATGGACTTCAAAAAAAGAGTACCATTTATTTCACAATTTTTAAAAAAGTACACCACACTTCTCAAAACAACTTGTGACATGACAGTGACATTAATGACATAAGTAGGTGCGTTCAGAAACTTCCAAATGTGGCTTGGGGAATTGGTGATACCAACATATTAAAAGTAGATAGGTGAGATCGAATCAGAAATGAGGAGATCCGCAGGAGAACCAAAGTCACTCACATAGCCCAAATGAATGCGAAACTGAAGTGGGCAGGGCACATAGTTCGACGCACAGATGGCAGGTGGGGCATAAGAGTCCTCGAATGGCGACCATGTACCGGAAGCAGTATTGGTAGGCCCTCCACAAGATGGACCGACGATCTGGTCAAGTTCGCCCAAATACGTTGGACAAGGAGATCTTTGGGGGAGGTCTTTGTCCAGCAGTGGATGTCTTCCGGATGATGATGATGAGTCGACTTTTTTGGTTATGATAATGGGTTTGCATAATAGTACACGACTGGCACTAGTATAAACATTTTCTAAAAAAGTGTATTTTAGCATACTCCGTTAGTGTTACAGATTATAGATAGATTACGAATACATGATATAATCTCTATTATAAAATACTCTATTTAAGAGTACGGTTGGCAACCCTACCCGCAATATATTGATATGTGTTGATGTTGTTGCGATCGGCGAGCGTTCAGTACAGATCTCAACCTTCATTACGTCATTCATGTCAATGTATTACACAATGTGGGACAAGCGAGTGTACCCACCGGTCACCTGATGATAGGTGATCACCGTCCAAAATACTCCCCTGGAACACCGGAAGAATAACAGGAGCGTTGCTCTTTCAAATAGTTGTGCGCGCTTTTACCTGTGTCGCAAGACAGCTCATGCGACAGTTTGGATTTTCTTTATGACAATAAGAGACGATCAGGACGTTCAGCTGATGGTTATTGATACGCCCTGCACATTACAATGCAGTGCCGCTCAGGTATCTTGAAAAACCCAAAACTTCTGACCGGTCCTAAAATTGCGCTTGTCACCTTGAGACATTAGATCTTAAGTCTTATTTCCCATTAATTTCACTAGCTATGGGGCCCTTCAAACCAAAACACTTGGTTTATTTTAATGATAATAAGGGACGAGACGAGCAGGACGTTCAGCTGAAGGAAATTCATACGTCCTGCCCATTTCGATGCAGTACCGCTCATGTTTCTTAAAAAGCCTAAAACTTCTGAGCGGTCCTACAATTGCGCTCGTCACCTTGAGACATAATATGTTAAGTCTCATTTGCCCAGTAATTTCACTAGCTACGGCGCTCTGCAGACCGCAACACAAATAATCTTTACATAATACTGTGCAAAGGTGCCTACCACATGAGATAATCTTAAATTCCTAACTTCCTCATTATTTTTAAAAACCCTTTATCTACGCGGACGAGGGCGCAGGCATCAGCTAGTGTATTATAAGTATGCGGCCGTTACAAGGACGCCACAGAGCGCGCACTGAAGCCACACTTTTCCTCAAAGGCTGGTTCCTGGCAATACTCACGTCATCTCTACGGTGTTGCAACATGGCGCGACACACCTTACACGTTCACTTGCGTTCTATTACTGTTACTACTGACTGACTCAGTCACATGGATATGAGATAGACTCTCAAAGGAGTAGCTGAAGGCTTATAACAGTAAGGTCCATAAAATAGGCAATCGATTTTAAAGATCACAAATAAAGTTTGAAAACAAAATTTTATGAAGGATGCGGGACTTGAACCCACGATCTCTCGCGTTCCGTGCGTCCCAACTGAGCTAACTAAAAACGACTAGAAAATTTATTGAAGTAGGCGTTACTTTGCGGAAATCCATAATAATACAAATGATTTGAGTTTTTTTTAGTGTTAATTCCGCCAATATTTGTCTTTAAACAATTCCACGTGTTTCGGCTCTACACGAGGCATCCTCAGGACGTGTTGTCTCGCCAAAATCGGGCACGAGACTGAAGTCTGAAGACTTGAATTAACACTAAAGAAAACTCAAATCATTTGTAAAAACGACAAACTTAACGAAAAATCTTTTATACTTTGTTCAACTCTCATTTCGGGGGTTCGAGTCCCGCTTCGTTCATAAAATTTTATTTTTAAATTTTGGTTTAGATTTAAAGATTAGCCTCACGAAACTCTCTCAGAAAAAAGCGATTCTGTATGAAACGTGCAGTCATTGATAGATTGACAGTCCCATTCCCAACATATTATATGAATCTTATTTTGAGGAAGATTGCTACGGCAAATTAAACCTACTATTGGTATAGTTATAGCTCTATTATATATATTTCAATTATTCACAAATCCCACGAGAACCATGAATATTTCCAGGATAAAATATAGCCTATGTTTTATCCCAAGCTTCAATCTAACGCTGTATCAAATTACATCAAAATCGGTTCAGTAGCTCCGGCGTTTTACGCGTAACAAATAAACGTACATTCACATTTCGCGCGACTTCTACTCTCATGCCACAATTCTAGCAGATTGGGATCTTTATTAAATTAAGACAATATTATTACAAATTTGTTAAAAAATTAAAAAGATAACTTTGTAGCTTCACACCTCTTCTACACCCAGTTATGAAGACATTGACAAAATACATACGTACACTGATTAAGTATTCAAACTTAAATATTTTTTAAGCGAAGTTGTATTACGTACGGAATACCGGTCTCGCGGGCTGTCTATCCATTCTAAGCGTCACATTTTAAGTCGTTTTAAGACCGTTACACGATATCTTAATATATATAAATCCAGTGTCCTGTTTGTTCCAAGTGAACTCCTTAACTAATGAAGTTCATGATGTAGGAATTACTTCATGGAGTGCAGTTTAGTCCAACTTGAGAGATAGTACAGTTTATATTTCGATTTGGGAACCATAATTACTTGTATTTCTAATATTATTTTGTATGGACCAAATTTTCTATGAGAGAATATTTTATTGACGCACGGTTTGACAGTTCTGCTGTGAAACAATTTCATTATAACCATATTTTTTCGAAATAATTCTTGATGTTACGAAATATTATTGACGAGTTCATATAAAAACAGTATTTTATTTATTATGAACAGACCAACGTCTGTCGGGTCAGCTAGAATATTATATAACATAGATATAGTTTATATAGATTGTGATTATTTTATAGCAATAGCAATGACAGTACAATATATTTTTATTAAAAATAGCGCAAAAAAAGAATGCTGGGAGAGTTTCTTGCGCCGCTTCTTCTCTCTCAGAGCGCCATTTGTTTCCTAGAAATGACATCAAAAAGAATTCTAAAGGAATACATTTTGAGAAAATAAATGCCTTTTATGCCTTTAAAGAGTGATAGCAGAAATACAAAAACGTTAACAAGTTTCGATACTATGGAATTAGTATAAGTATGGAAGTATTATTGAATATCCAAAGTATTTAATACTATAGTGTTATTCTTATTTCTTCACATAGTTGTGAAAGTAACTCATTAATATTACTCGTAAGTGAAATAGGTACTCGTGAAAATTATATTTTGTTGCCATATCAAAATGTATAATTCACACATTCCTTTAAATAGAACGTGCTTTGAAAAGGTTACGACATCGATTTAAATAAAATAATAATAAAAATTTAACTTTTACTCAAAACTAATGTAAAAACAAAGTAACAATTACACGCGTTTTAATCCATTATAAAGTGTTTTATTTTAATGTGTAACACTCGCGTTTATTATAGAAAATACTATTACACTTTCCTAGAAATATATATAGTATGCGAACGGTGGTTTATTGCCGCTATGGGGTTGATTAGTTAAACATTTCTATCGCCCGAAATAATATTGGTGAGTTTCTTTTTTATGGTTATAATTGAGGTTGCAAGACACATTGATGACGTCAAAGTAAAATTTGTAAATTTTTCAAAGCCAACAATCTAACATTTTTTTTTTTTTTTTTATGGAATAGGAGGACAAACGAGCGTACGGGTCACCTGGTGCTAAGTGATCACCGCCGCCCACACTCTCCTGCAACACCAGAGGAATCACAAGAGCGTTGCCGGCCTTTAAGGAAGGTGTACGCGCTTTTCTTGAAGGTACCCATGTCGTATCGTCCCGGAAACACCGCACAAGGAAGCTCATTCCACAGCTTCGTGGTACGAGGAAGAAAGCTCCTTGAAAACCGCACTGTGGAGGACCGCAACACATCCAGATGGTGGGGATGATATCGTAACTTGTGGCGTGTCGTGCGAAGGTGAAATTCGGCGGCAGGAATCAGGTTGAACAGCTCTTCGGAACACTCCCCGTGATAAATGCGGTAGAAGACACACAATGAAGCGACGTCTCTACGCAACGCCAAGTGATCCAGCCGTTCACAGAGTACTGGGTCCCCGACAATTCGAGCTGCTCTGCGTTGCACGCGGTCAAATGGATCGAGCTGATACTGGGGTGCGCCAGACCAGAGATGACAGCAATACTCCATGTGAGGCCGGACCTGCGCTTTGTAGAGCGCTAGAATGTGGGCCGGTTTGAAGTATTGCCGTGCTCTATTTATGACGCCCAGTTTCTTTGAAGCCAGTTTGGCTTTGCCCTCCAGATGGCAATGAACATAACATAACATCAATGAACTATAATGTCGAATGCTTTAGAGAGATCTAGCAAAACACAGAGATGTTTGGTTAGATTCCATTGATACCACTTTATGCAAATGATATTTTTTTGTTTCTTCGCAATATTGTGTCGCTCTAAAATGAAAGTGATTAAGTAAGTATATCTTTATCTTTATTTGGAACAAACGCTACAAATACAGGTAAACATTTACAAAATATAATAACAAATTATACGAACAAAATTTGAAATATTATCCAAATTATTACGAATATAATATCTATACATGCCTAATCTAATTAAAACCAATATACATCAGGAACTAAAGAAAAAAGTAAATTAAGACTTATTCTAGATCAACATAAAAATTAAAATGATATTGATCCCATGCTTTAAGTCTATAATCGCGGATCATAGACATTTAAATATAAGTCACTTTGATACATATTACTGTTACTGATTAAATTGATGGTCACGACCTTCGACTGAACAGCGGTGGCGGGGATCTGTACGAATCAGCATCTGAGACTGAGTAGAGCGCAGTGGAATAATTCTGTATAATCCGATACACGTTCAGTGTATTTGAATACCAGTAATAAACAGTTCGTGGCATAATAAATCTTATGTAGTGCACACCAAAGAGCATATACATAAAAATAAAACTACGTTATAAGAGGCAGGACTGCCTAAGTAAAAATTTAAATTTAGTTTTGTATGAAACGTGTAGTCATTGATAGATTGACAGATGACGGCTATAATCTTGTAAAAAACGGAGGTAGCCGAAATCCACTACGTTTTAAGCAACTGTTTTAACAACAGCTTTCAAACTTAGCGGGATTATACTTCATCGCCAATCGCGATACTGTAATTACTACTATCTCAAACTTATGTGAAATCACTGCACGTTTCATACTAAACTAAATTTCAATTTTATTTTAGACAATCCCGCCTCTTATCTTAGAATTTACATCCTCTTTGGTCTACCAACATATTATTCCGTTCAGTAAATAGATTCTTTATTTGTTTTATTGACATGGCTATAATTTGCCACATAAGTCAGATTTTGAATAAAGAGCACTTAGAATACGTAATGAGTGTTATAGATTATTATAAAGCACTAAATATAATATCTGTAATTAGGTACAATACTTGATTTAACAGCACAGTTGGCAATCCTACTTGCTAATTCAATGTTTGTTTTTTCAGAAACATTTCGAAAATATTTACCTAGAGTTTCTTGCCACTTGTTCTTTTAAAAGCCACCTATCACAACCTTCACCGAAGTGATGGTAAAGATAATAATAAAATGTACCTATCTAACGTATTATTTTTGACTCGTGAAAGAATTTTGAGTTTAAGTTTTGAGTTTTACTTAATTGTAACATTTAGGAAAAAATACATAGCCCTTACGTAGTTACTGACTGACGCTTGTGTGCACCTTCTATAAGGTCTCCATTACTTCGAGGTGATCAACAAGTAGCTCGTCATCAAGCCACGGTGTCAATTAATCAGAACTGCTAGTGTTTCAGAATTATTTCTTGCGATTTGTTTATTATTATGGTTGGTGTTGTGTGCCAAATTTGGTCTCTCACAAATAAAAAATTAAGAAAATTAAACATGGGATTGAGCGCAGCATGTTGAAAATAAGAAAGCAAGCTAAATAAATATCAGAAAGAAAACAGAAATGGAAAATGTGGAAACAACAATTAAGCAGATAAAATGGCGTTGGACAGGACATGTGATAAGAAGCAAACAAGATAAATGGACAAAAGACATTATAGAGTGGTATCCAAGATATGGAAAAAGAAATAGAGGGAGACAAACGATACGATGGGAAGATGATTTCAAACAGATTTCTGGACCAACATGGAGAAGAACAAGCGAGCAATGATGAACATAAGCTATAGTACCTATATATTAGGTGGAATATTATTATAATCATTTAGTATATTAAGTTGTAGCATAACATAAAAATGTACCTTTTTAGTTGGCTTGCAATAAAGACTTCATTCATTCATTCATTCATGGTTGGTGTTAGTTAAAATTCAAATATTTTTATTCAAAATCACTTAATGAACGTCAAAAACTACCACCCATTCAAAAAAGACTGCCTCAGACCATAGAAGAACGGGAGCAATAAGCTCAGTGATGGTTCATATTGGCTCGTAAGGTCTTAGTTGTTAATTTTGCAGCTTATAGTTTAAAGGTAAGGTTATATTTTATTTTCTAATTTAAGTTGCTAACAGTTATATAGTTTATTATTTTACAACGATTTCTTTACAGCAAAACAATGGTATTTACAATACTTTTCATAATTACATGAAGGAAAACTATCACTATATCTATCAGGGAAGCGTACCAAGAAAACTGGCAGCATTTCCGCGTTGTATTGCTAGGCTGATCCGTTGACTGACATACCTGCCAGCGCTTGGGTTTCCAGTAGCTCTACTGAGGCGCATAGATCGTAAGTACTTTGTACATTCTTTGCGAATAAATCAAAACAAATCAAAAATCACTTTATTCATGTTTACTTCTACTACTTACTACTTCACCATCAACAAACTACTAGTTATTGATAAACTAATGAGACAAATGAGACGCGAAAGAGGAAACAAAAGGTCATTTCCTCTTTATTAATAATTAATTACACGCACAAGGGCCATGTGACACTCAATTAAATATATAAACAGAGGTAGCAACTGATATTAGTACCTTCATACACGGAACAAAAAAATGTTGACAAAAAATATTGTTTACTTTTTAGTTACCGCCTCAGTATGTATATCATTTGGTGAGGCACGTACTTGTCATTCCGGTCTGTACGCAGCATCAACCTATAACAACTATTCACCATATCATCCCGTACCGCAGTCTGTACGCAGCATCAACCTAAAACAATTCTCCACCATATTATCCCGTACCGCGGTCTGTACGCAACATGAACCTATAATAATTCTCCACCATATCCCGTACCGCGGTCTGTATGCATCATCAACCTATAAAAATTCTCCACCATTTCCCGTACCGCAGTCTGTACGCAGCATCAACCTATAACAATTCTCCACCATATTATCCCGTACCGCAGTCAGTACGCAGCATCAAACTATAACAATTCTTCACCATATCCCGTACGGCGGTCTATACGCAGCATCAACCTATAACAATTCTCCACCATATTATCCCGTACCGCGGTCTGTACGCAACATGAACATATAAAAATTCTTCACCAGATCCCGTACCGCAGTCTGTACGCAGCATCAACCTATAATAATTCTCCACCATATCCCGTCTGTCCAAATCATGCAACGCCATTTGTGAGACAGTGAAAATATTTGTTGACAAATTACCAGAATTCAAAAGAGCTGTTTTGAGATTGTTGAGAGATATGTAATAGGTGCAATCACGATCTTTAAATTCTATATAATTCGTTTGCACTAAGTGATATGTATAATATATTTTATTCCTTTTATATAATACGGATTACATGAATGGCATTTTTTACATTAATATATCTCGGAAACAAATAAGTATCGGTTACAAAATTTTATATGGGTCAGTTTCGGGTTGAAAGACTGTAAAAACTGGAGCCATATTGCATGCCTGGTTCTGCCATTACGTCGCAAAATATAAGTGAATCTGAAGTAAACCTATAATATTTAGAAGCCAGTTATTTAAATTATAGATAAACATTGTAAGCTATGACGTCCGTAGGTTACTCTAAGTGAAGAATTGTTTTAACAAATTGGACGAGCCAAAAATGTTTTAATAGTTTTTTAATAGATCCTGACTTGTTTTTCTGTATAACGAACATACTATATCGATTCCGTTGTACAGGTTTGTGATAACCTTGATAGAAAACTTAACATTCACGATTTTTAAATTTAATAATATGATTATAATGTTTTACAAGAATATTTAAATAATAAGAATTATTTGACATTATATCATTCACCTTGAATAATGATAAAGCATTAATGGCATTATACAACACAAGCTGTTTCCTATTTGCCAATGAGAAATGTACTCCGACACTCCAACTTCAAGTTGAATGAATGATTCATTGAGATCCAATCATGTAATTTTTGACTACAGACAATTAAATCAGATTTTATTACAATTTTAAGATTTCTATTTTATAGCACGAAACCTTAATTCATTTAAATCTAAAATATTTCTTAAGTTTTACAGAATCAATAAAATAAAAAAAAATTAACAAAAAAGCAACCGACTTCAAAATCAATATTCCAAAACAATTGTTATACTATGCACTAAAAAGTATAAAAATACGCAAGTATTTTTATACTTTTTAGTGCATAGTAGTTTACTGCATACTACTAGAATAAGATTAAGTAATTACATTGTATAAAAATACGCAATTATTTTTATACTTTTTAGAGCAAATTATATTCTTTTTTTTTTGGAAATGATAGTGTTGTTAAAGTCGATTGATTTTTGTTAATTTATTTTTATTTTTAGTGAATTTGAAGTACACTAACTAACAATTTGTCTAAATATGTGTAGATATACAAAATTTTTCAATGCAGCAATGAACGAAAGCGCTTTGCGATTTAATTATAGACAGAAATTCTGCCACAGATCGCACCCTTACTGTTAGTCATTAAGGAGTTCCAATGATTATCAAATTCGACTACGACAGTTACGTGACCATAACTACGTTACGGTAGATGACTTAAATATCCTAATAGCATAAAAAAGATTCGGCTGAGTATCGTTAATTTGTTCCTAAGAATTGAAGAGTTCCGTTACTTTGTCATGGATTCCATAATCGGAACCCAACCAAACTCTCACCATACTACCTTTGAAGTAACTATATCCTTTCTAATAAAAACAGAATCATCGAAATCGTAATAATACGTATAGAAAATTTAAGACTTTTATGGTTTTCTCATAGATGCATTGTCAGATCTGGACCAAATTAATGAGACCACACGGGAAGCACCAGCTTTCTATTAATAAATGAACTATCAAAATCGGTTCGTTCAGTCGAAAGTTTTGAGGTAACAAACATAAAAACATACTGACGAATTGAGAACCTCTTCCTTGTTTGAAGTCGGTTAAAAATATTGTTTTATTCAAAGTAATGAGATATCTTATCGATATTCATAAATCTAGTATATAGAATAAAACGTAAGAAATAACATTATATAATACCGACCACGTTATTGTATCATTAACGAAAACTTGTAAATTTATAGATTATGACTTCGAACTTAGCATATCTTTAATCACTTTTCTAAGTTTTTTGTTTAGCAAGACAAGTGACCTGTTCTCGTGTTCGCTGAGTGAACTCACTAGAGCTAATTATAGTACCGTTTGTATTCAATTAGAATTATAGTTATTCAAGTTGTTCTTTTACCAAATATGTTTTATATGATAACTAGTGGACCCAACAGACGGTGTCCTGTACACACTGTCTTAAATTTGAAAAAACGGGCCAGCCGTTAGGAGGAGTTCACTGACATACACATGAGCAGGAGAATTGTATTATATGGACGGAATTGAGAATCTAAACCAATCTCAAATTCACTGAAACAAACAAAAAAATCATCAAAATCGGTCCAGCCGTTTAGGATGTAGTTTAATTGTGAGAATCTAAACCAATCTCAAATTCACTGAAACAAACAAAAAAATCATCAAAATCGGTCCAGCCGTTAAGGAGGTAGTTTAATTGTGAACCATTCTCAAATCCACCTGAAGACACATACCAATCTCAAATTCACTGGAACACACAAAAATATCATCAAAATCGGTCCAGCCGTTTAGGAGGTAGTTCAATTGTGAATCTAAACCATCCTCGAATCCCCTTGAACTCACACAAAAAATTTCATCAAAATCGGTCCAGCCGTCTAGGAGGAGTTCAGTGACATACACACGCACACAAGAAATATATATGTAAAGATTAGCTAACCCAACAGACGCTGTTCTGTCATTAAAAAAAAAGTGTGTGTGTACTTAAGTATGCATGCAAGAATTTATACTTCTTTGGCCTAACGAAGCAAAAATCATTAAAATTATTTATTCCTCGTGCTATCCTACGATTTTAGAAAGAACAATTTTGTTAAAATCTTACTTTGCTTTGACTATTAATTATTAAATAATGAATACGGCTGTATGGGCTTGAACCCTTTGCCTGTCCTAATAATGGACGAAAAAACCCAAAAAAAAACGAATTACACAAACGTCAGAAAATTTTAGGAACCAACTTCAACCTGTTACTTTTGTGATACAGTGATGCACGCGTATCTTAAAATTTCATTCTCATCGTAAGCCTAAAGAAGTATAACTTCAAAAATGATTTACCTAAGTATTCGGGAATAATGTTGTCTAAAGCCATCGGAAATTAATGATTTTATAATAGTTAATAATAAACTGATAAAGATTAATATCATATGTCTGAAAACTGCTGTGACATTACCGCTTTATAAATGCCAATTTTTTAAGTATTAAAATGGATATATTATGTTATACTTAAGAGACAGACATATGCCGTGTCGGACTTTTCTGTAGAATTATATAAGATACACAATTCCACCATACAATATTTTATTGTATCTCACAGGGCTTAGACAGCGTTTTCGTTGAAAGGTCCCAGATGGCTTATTTTTTTCCGACACCTCCAACAAACATAATTTTATGTTAATGTATACAAAAATGAATTATATACTAAAACCTTCCTCGAGAATCACGCTATCCATTAGTGAAAACAGCATGATAATCGATGCAGTAGTTTTTGAGTTTATTGCGATCAGACAGACAGACGCGGCGGAGGACTTTGTTTTATAATATGTACTGTTATGTCATGTTATAGTTCCGTACTCTGTCGCATTAGGTTAAGTCAAACTTTTAATGGTAGATGTACCGCCGTTTTCAATAACGTATCTCTAGTTACGGATACATTGCTGCCACGACAAGATCTTACCTATCCATAGTTATGTCCACTATAGTTATAGTCCAATGCTTTATGTCGATAGGTTATTCAAATGTAAGTAAGCGTAAAAGGATAGATTTTTCTAACTCTCGTAAGTTAAACTAAGGATAGAAAAGTTATTGAAAACGGCCGGTAGTGCTGTTAAATAAATAGATAGATAAAATAAATAAATAAAAGTACATATTCGGGGATATATTGGGGAATTATATAAAGCAAACATGATCCTCAAGAAGTAATTTTCGAAATTTACTCAGCTTGGTAAATGTAATAGTAAAAATTTGGGATCTGATATTATTATTATTACTTATTAACTGACATTTTTGAGCGTTTGAGAAACTGTGTAAAATTAACAGATATATTTCGTTTTAGAGACTATATGCCGTTAAATGCTAACTGCATTAAGCTTTTCTTATAAGGAGTTACGAGAGGTTAAACAATAAATAAAGAGTTAGGCCTCTTTTGTAAAATAAATATAGTTTGATTCTCGGTCAGATGTTGCATTAGTCGGAACAACCAGGTAACATAATCTTTTCTATGTCTTGTATGGTAAACGCACAATAAAAAATAATTTTCGTTTAGTAAAAAGTAGTTATTTTATGATGACAAGATTTGAATGAAACATTTTTAAGGGATTAAACCGCGCGTACTATTTATAAGTAATAATAGTACAATTATTGTATTTTAACTTAATTTATTTAACTTAAAATTATTTTTATCCCCACTTGATTACTATATTATACTGTGTAATAATAATGAAACCATTTATTTCAGGCATAGTAGGTCATATAGGAAATAAATTTTAGAAAAAATCACGACCACGGCAGATAATAAGTTTTTTATTAGATTTTTAACTTATTAATTTATACTTTTATTTTTGTAATTTCACTCTTGTCACATTATAATTATTTACATTGTATAGTTTCTAGAATGAAGATTAAAGTAACTTAATTTTTTCTTATTTAAAACGTTGAATGTACCAACTTAGATAACCAAGAATTAGTACGTAAGTGCAAATCAATTGTTAATGTTGAGTTGTTGGTACATCTAAAAAAAAATAATAAAAAAAAAAAACAGATAAGCTGACAGCAATATTAACAACAAAAATCATATTATTTTTTGGAAATTCTATAAATTTGTCTATATTTTGTGTAAAATCGTTTTTGAATCATCATATTTTATGAAAAAGTAATGGTTCTGAGAAAAAATATTTTATCTATATATATTGAATGTTGAACTCACTATAATCTGTCATGTTGTTTTCTGTCTGTCCGACGTGCCCGCGCTGTGGTTCACTGAACACGTCCGCTCCGCACTCGTATCGCGTCACTTGGCACGTTTTAGCCTGATAACGACTCGGACCTGACTGAGCTAAGGCTTAGAAGTCGAAGCCTTATGGCCGGAGGTCAGTGTTGCCCCGCTGTCGGCAAAATCTGAATCTAAGTACCACTTAGGGGAGATTGATATACTACCATGCCAAATAAACAATTTATAAATTAAAAGCCGATCACCATATTCGATCTTCCGTTCCATTGATTTTTACAACTTTAACCGAAAGCCTTAAATTT
Source organism: Leptidea sinapis (assembly GCF_905404315.1). NCBI lineage: Eukaryota > Metazoa > Arthropoda > Insecta > Lepidoptera > Pieridae > Leptidea > Leptidea sinapis. The sequence continues at coordinate 4,039,916 of NC_066297.1, forward strand.
TTTATGTAATATAAATTGTCATTTTTGTGTACAACAGCGCAATAAATGACTATTGTATTTAACCACATAAATGCTAGCACCTTTACACTAATAAATAAAGCAATTCGTGTGAGATTATTCCCTTACCATTACAAAATTTCCATAAATGCACAACGTTAATGTTCAAGTTTTAACTTCTGCCGCTGAAACCCGTATTTTTTTAATCTGATATATATAATATTCTCGTGTCACAATGTTAGTTACCATACTCCTCCGAAACGGCTTTACTGATTTTTACCAAATTTTATATGCATATTCAGTAGGTCTGAGAATCGGCTACTATATATTTTCATCCCCCTAAATGTTACCCCATTTTTTTTTTTTTTTGACAATTTGTTTTATTTTTATTTTATTATGATTCAGCATTGACAAAAACATACAAATTTAAATTTTCGCCCTTATACGATCTACAACTATTTTTGTATCACGATTTTTATACGATACGATATATTTGGTAGGTCTGAGAATCGGTTGCATAAAAATTTTAATAATTGATATTTTTCAATATGTTTTATGGCAATACGACGTTTGCTGGGTCAGTTAGTTTAATATAATAGTTCAATCAAATTAATCCTGCTTTTAATTAAGTTTAGTTACAATGCAATGTTTCAAAGTCATGTTCAAAGTTTTTTTTTTAATTCCTATAGTTTAAAGTTAATTAATAATTTTTAAGTTACTATTTAGAGTCAACTTTTCTGTCGAACAAAATATTTTTAAGAATGTTTCTGCATAAGATAGTTACTAGATCGAAACCTGAAGTTTAATACATTTATTTCAACGTGATTGATATAAAAAAAAATGACACTTACTGGCATACGTACGAGACGAGCAGAACGTTCAGCTGATGGTATTTGATACGCCCTGCCCATTACAATGCAGTACCGCTCAGGATTCTTGAGTAACACAAAAATTCTGAGCGGCACTACAATTATTGCGCTCGTCACCTTGATACATACGATGTTGAGTCTTATTTGCCCGTTAGTTTCACTAGCTACGGCGCCCTTCAGACCGAAATACAATAATTCTTAGACATTACTGCTTCACGTCAGAAATAGGCGCCGTTGTACCCATAATTTACCCGGTATCCTGTGAAAAGGAGCCCAATGGTAAATTATCGAATATTCGACACAGCTTGTTATTCACCTGTGTTATTTTCATTTTTTTAATTTTTCACCTGGTCTTCCACGTGGTTCGTTCTTCAAATCAATGTTTCCATCACGAAAGCGTTTCAACCAAAATCGCACGGTGCGTTCATTAGCAGTTCCCTCTACAAACGCAACATTGATATTACGAGCTGTTTCTGCCGCGTTTGTTCCGCGTAAAATCTTTCTTGTCAAAGCTGAATAAAAAAAAACAACTGAAAGTCGATAATCGATCACATTTTTTTAGAGAAGAACTACATAGGTACCATGTGAAAACAGTTTGACTTAAAAATCTCAAATCATGAAGGTTCTATGTCAATTCGAAGTACCTATTACAAACGGCAATTTCATTTTACCCCTATTATTAACTATTACTTTTTTAATTACCTTGATAAAAGTAAAGAATGTTATCTGAGCTTAAACTAAGACAGCCCAATGTAGAAGTTAAGTGTGCATTTCATTACACTCACTAGATTCTTGATTATTTAGATTTTAGGTCATGTTCGTTTATTTAGTTATAATTTGTATGCACTGAAGTTATTCGAAATACATGCTTTAATATATTTGGTAACTTATTTTATAGAAATCTGAGCTCTATTTGAATAACATCCTACCTCTGTGATAGAATGCAGAGAGTTGATATCAATGATAAATTATCATATGTTTCACTTGTAACAATGGGGATGCCACAGGGCTCAATTTAAGGGCCATTTCTGTTTCTTATCTATATTAACAATTTACCTTATCTTGTAAGGACTAATCACTAAAAAATACTGTTTTCAGATGACACGCGTGTTAACAGATGAATTGTGTTACGTGCTCTCTAATTGTTGAAAATCGCCAATTTACCGCGCGATTCAAACGCGCGCGCTGCTCGTATCTATGCATATTATTATTTACGTGTAGCAAAAGAATGCTTATAGTAACGGTAGTGTCAGTTTATTGATCTGAAAGCTAGTGAAATAATGTATTATAATAAGTTCAAATTATATAGTTTTATTTTTCTTTCTTTCGACAAAAGTTGAAAAACAGTTATATTTTTGAATAAACGAGGATTTTCAAGGAAAACAATTGGTTTTGTTTATAAGTGTTTATGGCTTTATAATCAACTTTATTTGTTCTTTCTCTTCACTAAACTGAAATTTACATGCTTCATAGTAATAATTTGAGATATTCCTGCAGAACGAAACCCACGAAATCATAGATTGCACGCGTTAGTGACCGTACATTCATTACCCTTTTGCGAATAGGTTTTTAGTGTCTAGACTTTACATTTATATACTGAACGATAGGAAATTTAATTAACTTTTTATTGAATATTATAACTTTGGTTAATTTATCAAACCGAATACCATATGAAGCTAAAAATTGAGTAAGGTAGGAATATCACCAAATTAATTCAAAGATTTTTATTTTTTATATTATGTCAAGATTATCTAAGTTTTCTGTTCAAAAAAAACCTACAATAAAACAGAACTGAAATAAGCTTCTCAGTATGTATAATACATGTACATCATAGAACAAAATGTTCTAAAAAAAATTGTTGAAAACTACTTGCGCTGACAGAATCCGTGCGAGCGAAGAAGTGCGTAAGTGCGAGATTGGGGGGCGACCATAAATTACGTGAGATGTTTAAGGGGGGGAGGGGGTCGAGTCAAATCTCATCTAATCTTACGTTGAGGAGAGGGGGGTCTCGGCAAGTATCACGCAATTTTTTTTCTGGTTGAAACAATAAAAATATACTATTTTGGTCCATTCAGATTGTACATGCTTAAGTTTTAATCTTAAGCATCACTAATTCGTTCGAAAGAAAATAATTTCATTCATACTTCGACGTTATACATCTACCTACTGACTGTCAAACCACCATATTTGTTTTATACTAAATAGCGAAAATTACATTACATATTTTTTTTCTTTTTACAATAACAATCCAACGCAACGTAAGAAACCCACATTTTGAAAAATCTCACGTGAGATTGGGGGATGGGGAAGGGGTTGATAAAAATCTCACGACATCTAACTAGGGGGGGAGGGAGGGACAGCAAATTCAAAAAAACACCTCACGTAATTTATGGACGCCCCCTTGCTTCTGTATTATATACAATATAATTTTAAAAAATCACTACTGAACTACCTTGTACGATAATATTCCAAGTAAAGTAAACATATTTCAACATATTCCAAACTAAATGAACAGAAAAAAAACAGACAAAAGAAACGACGCTTCAAAGTCGTTATTCGATTTGAATGGAACCCTATTTCAAGTGTAATTTATGTCAACAAATAATATGTATCCATAATAACTATTATAATTATATAATATGATGTCTTATATAATAAAATTGTGTTATAACAATAGCAATTTACCAAATATTGGGTATAAATACAAAAACAATCAAAAACTCAACGCACGCACGGAAATTTAATTAAACGTAAACAGGTATTTTGACGATGCAAATCGTACTCTTTCTAAGCTGTCCATTGGTTTAGTGCAAACAATTTAGTATTGCAATGCAAAAAAACTAAACATTAGTAAAATTAAAGATGAGAATAAAGTGAAAACCGCACGACTCGTTTACTTTAGTGACTTTCACAGCAACTTGTCATATGGCCTATTATTGTGGGGTAATGCCGCAGATATTGACAGCATCTTTGTACTGAAGAAGAGTGCTGTCCGCGTCACGTTTGAAATAGGTCCACGTGAGTCACTAAAAGATAGATTTAGGAGATATGAAATAGGCGCATGAGAGTCACTAAAAGATAATTCAAGGAGAAAAAAATAATCCCTGTTTACTCTCAATATATATGAAAATATTTTGTTTGTACGAAATACATATACACAAAGATCGAAAATTTTCAGAAAATAGCGACGGTCACAATTTAAATTTAAGAAATAAGTTTAAGTATATAAATATGAAGTAAGTATATACTCGTAGAGTCGAAAACTAGGCTCATAAAATAAGTAATTCATTTGTAGTTAAATTTTGTAATGTTAATTTTATTGTAAATGTCACATCCGCCATCTTGGGTTTCGAAATGGATGTCATATTTTTAATTGACTCTTTTTTATTGATTTTTAATTGATTTCAATATGAGTATGATTTTCGATAAAATTATTGAAGAAGTCACATCCGCCATCTTGGATCTCGAAATGGATTATATGGATGTAATTGACACTCCTGAAAACCTGATTTTATTGAAAAAGTCGCATCAGCCATCTTGGGTCTCGAAATGGATTATCGATCGATATTCGAAATTGACACTCACGAAATCTTCTAAAATTAAAATAACATAGTGACATCTGTAGTGCAATAATTTATTATTAAAACTGTGGTAGAAGTGAAACTTCAACGGACAAAGATTAAAATAAAATATTTCAAAGAAAAAATGAATACATACATTTCCAAAAAAAAGGCATTCAATAAAATGTTGAAATGTTGCTTAAAAATATTTCCCCAAAAATTATTACAAAATAAATATTTAAGAAAGAAACATAAGTATTTCAAATTAAATTATATTAACAAAACACAGCACAGGTCATATGAACCATTTCAATTGCATTAGCCCTTAATCTCGTGTCCCGAGCTGCTAAGTAATTCGAGCGTCCGCAGTGTATACAGCTCGGGCTCGCCTATTCGCGTCTCACACCGCACGATTTCCCTGTCTAGATGGCTTCGTCGGACAACTGTTGAAATATTTTACACTGTGGTCCAACTATGTCCTAAATTTGAATTTTGAATAAACTTTTTTTGCACCACTACACTTCATAAATGTGGCACTGATATTCTCAATTGATTCAAACCTCTTTTGGTATTGTATTTTCTAAAGTAGTGGTTCCCAAACTTTTCTTAGCCATGGACCACTTCGATTATTTTATAGTTAGCAGGGACCATGATGTACAAGAAAAATAAACTGAATCAATCCGAAAATAAACTTTAATCAAAAAGTATTGTATCAAAAAAAACTGTTCTAAAGGGGCGGAAAAATTTAGAACCGCCCGTTTTTTTTGCAAATGAGTTTATACATTACAATTTCTACAATGTTTTGACTAGAAACCACCTAGAATCGAAAGCGGTCATAAAGACTTATAAGTTAAATATAGCTTCCTGTTGGAGCATATTGCTCAAAACAAATTTAATAGATTTATATTACGTCGGCGTCGGCCTCCTAGCCTATAATTATGCAAATCGATCTATTTTCATTATCTGTGAATTAATATTATATACACACATTAAGATCCATTATTGTGTTTGGTACCTATAAGTGTTGTTTAAATATAAATAAATTATTTGTGCTGATTACAATATTTATTAACTTGATGAGTTTCATGTCCCAAATAATGAGGATCATCAAACAAGGAAGCTTTTTATGAAAAGAAAACTACGTTTAAAAAAACTGACTTGAAAAACTATAATGTATAAAATAACTTAATAAAGATTTAGTTTAATACACCTCTTATGCAAACCACCTTAATATTAATAAAATACAATTAATTGTATGTGCTACAGACTGATAGGTAATAAATAAAATATATTATATTCTGACGTCATGCGCTCGACGTATTACTACATAGACACCAGGAGAACATAAATATGGTAACGGTGATAGTAATACCATTCTCAGCGGTTGAAATCATGTGTCATCCAAGCAACATGTACCAGGACCTCATATGCAGTTTAGAGGTTCAATTCATCATTCATCTTAAAATTATTATACAAGGTTGGTGTTCGTGGTTCTCTTTGTGCTCTACTTTTCACCCCCTCCATCGTGTTTATCAAGGCAAACTCCCACAGTTTGCTTGGGCCTCAGCGGGTGTTAATACGTGTTTGAGCGCGCATGCGTGGTAAAAAGGCATTACAACAACCGTGGTGTTTCGTATACCGAATTGTACATTTGTAAAAATCTTTCATAATTTTTACAGTAAAGTAGGTACTTCATCGTAACAGTAAGTGTGTTTATATTTAATTGTAGTCTGCGGCTATCAAAAGGCCCTATACCGACCACAGCTCTTATGATTTTTTGAGTTAGTAATAAGTACTGTCTATATTTGTTCAGTTACCCCATAGCAAGATACCATATCTAATGATAGATTCTGTTTATATAATATATAAATATATATAAATATATATATATAATGATAGATATAACCGTGATAGGCTCTAATTCTTTTGATATTGTCTTTCTGGTTCGCCTAAGAGCAAAGACAAATTTATGAAAACATATAAATATATTTTGAAACCATAAAAATAATAGTAGGATGAAACCCATTGAAAATGGAAGAGAATATAACAAAAATGAAAGGAAACATAAATTACGGTCCATCTGAAGTAGGGAATTGGAAAAGGGGGGTGTGTTTAAGGTTAAAAAAAAGGTTTATCTCAATTTCCGGCAAAACTACAAGTGTATGGATGGATGTACAATTCGAAACGATTCCGACCGGTAGATTTTCAGAAATCTCAAAAAAACTACGTGTGTTTTTTTTTGGAATAACTTTTAAACTGCTTTACCGAACGATTCCAAAAACGAATCAGATCTTATATTCAAATAACCGCGTCGATCGCCACCAATCTGGTCAAAATCGGTTGATTCGTTCGTGAGTTATCGTTAACAAAAGGAAATCACTAAAACTTTTGTTCTTTTGAATTACTTCGAAATTCCAAGTTAGATCAATTGAAAATCAGATCGAAAAAGACTATTTATGAGGCTCAAAAACCTGCGCCGAATGCCGCCAACCACGTGAAAATTGATTCGTTCTTTCAAAAGTTATTGCCCTTTGAAAATTTCAAAAAATATGACTTTTGAGCTCTTTGAGTCATAAGTCAGCGTTTAATTATGGAATTAGCAGGAAGTTTCAGGGATGGCCTTTAGGGTCAACCGTCTTCCTAATTTTTTAAATGAAATGTGCGTTTCTCTTCACACCTATTCGAAACTTTGCAACTTTTATTGCCCTATTCGATAGACCTTTATTAGATCCGAATAGTTCCATAAAATAATCGTTTTTCTTTATATAATATATAAATTACGTGACACGTTGTTTGTCCGCGATGGACTCCTAGACATAATTGGCCTGAAATAAAAGAATTATTATTATTATTAAACTAATGAACGGATTTTAATGGGGATGACTTCATGGAGTGCAGTTTAGTCCAACTTGAAAGATAGGATAGTTTTTATTTCGATTTGGACCCCATAATTAATTATATTATCAATGTTTGTTTTGTATGGACATATTTTCTATGAGTGAATTTAGTGACACACGGTTGGACAGTTCCACTGTGAAACAATTTCATTATAACAACAGGGAGCATTTTTTACGAAATAATTCTTGATGTTTTGAAATATTATTGGCAAATTCCTATAAAACAGTATTTTTTTTATTATTTACAGAACAACGTCTGTCGGGTCAGCTAGTTATGTATATATGTTTCTTTATTATTAAATAAAAATTAAAAAAAAAATCTGCGTGCGTCAAAACTACAAAACCCACATTAATAGATTATTTAAATCTTGTGTATTTGCTCGCCCAAAACAAACGGCTAATTTAACAAATAAGCTAATTACTGGACACAAATACCGAACTGCGTAGGCTCAATACTTGAACGGTACCGTGTTGAAGGTTAAGTTATAAGAGTAAAGCGTCGATTAATTAATTGTGTACACCCGGGATTCACTGTACAAAGCTTGTCACAAAACAATGCTCTATCTGACATCGCGTACTGGTTTAGCGCCAATAACTTATTGTTAAATAATCACAAAACAAAATATACTATAGGAGGATGGCGAGAATGCATGTATTTTGGGCACCAAAGAAAGAAGCAGCGTAAATCATGGAAACTTATTAATAATTGTAGAACGTAACAAAAAAAAGAAAAAAACAAATCGTTAATAAGTCTAAAAAAGTGGGAGATAAAATATATAGCTATAAGTAAAATATAACTTAAAATTATTAATCAATATCAATTGTTCAATCAATAAATTCTATCTTATGTCTATGCCTAATTACTCTCTGGTAAAAGATAATATAATATATATGTGGAAGGTTGGTCAGCAGCTAATAATTGAGCATTCACAATTTATTCTTTTTTCAAGAAGGTATCGAATCTTTTATAGATACTTACATATTGATTTAAGTATCAATAAACAATAATAATCTTATTGAATGTTATTGTAAATTACTAATGATTTGAATATGAAAAGATAGTTCGATGGTGTCGGAACATCCATATGCAAGGGCTGTCATGTCAAAATAATGTTTATGTCAATTGCGCAAAACGTTCCATTTGTGCAAGATGACTTATTTTTTAATAAATTACTAGCTGACCCGACAGACGTTGTTCTGTGAATAATAAATAAAATACTGTTTTTTATGAATTTGTCAATAATATTTCATAACACCAAGAATTATTTTGTAAAATAAGCTCCCTGCCAATGACATTTTATATCATGTACAGAACGCCATTGCTGCTTCACAACAGAACTGTCAAACCGTGCGTCAATAAATTCTCTCATAGAAAATATGTCCATACAAAATAAATATTGGAAATTAAAATAATTATGGGTCCCAAATCGAAATAAAAACTATCCTATCACTCAAGTTGTACTAAACTGCACTCCATGAAGTAATCCCCATTAAAATCCGTTCATTAGTTTAGGAGTCCATTGAGGACAAACATTGTGACACGAGATTTATATATATTATTAAGATAAGATAATAATTTATTTCGTTTGACTCCCATATCTTACCGCTTCAATAATTTTTATATAAACATCGTATAAGTTTATAATTAATATAAACTTGTACATGTATTATGCTTCATTAATTTTTAAATTATGTGGGCCCATTCTCGCCATCCTCCTTTACCGCACCAAATGTCAAAAATATAGATGCGAATATTTTATTAAGCCGAGAGTTGGTAAAACCGGTGGAATCTGCTATATTTCTTGGCATTACCCTTGATTCCAAATTGCAATGGGGCCCCCGTATTGAAGGATTGGCCAAAAGGCTTCTTAGTTCAGCAGCAAACGCGGTTAAAAAATTAGTCTGTTAACTGACATAGATACGGGCGACTAGTTTACTTTAGTTATTTTCATAGTATTATGTCCTATGGTATATTGTTATGGGGCAGTGCAGCCGATATTAATACCATCTTTGTGCTGCAGAGGACGGCAATTCGCGCTATTTATAACTGAGGACCTAAAGAATCATTAAGAGAAAAATTTAAAGAAATAAACATTTTGACTGTTGCTTCTCAATACATTTTTGATAATGTTTTGTATGTTCATAAGCACATTGAGGAATTTTCTAGAAACTGTGACATTCATAATGTTAACACGAGGAACAAACATAAACTTGTTATGCCTACTACTCGGTTGGGTCGAGTTAGTAAGTCTGGGCGATGTATATGCTTCTACAATATGATCCCAGAAAATGTACAAAACAAATGTGTTACGAAATTTAAAAGAATTGTTAAAAAACGTTTGTGTGGGAAAGGTTATTATAGCATAAACGATTTTCTTAATGACACCACGGACTGGGCTAAAAGCGAACACCCTCAGGCTCTTTAATTATTAATGTTTATTGTACGATATTACATTGTAATCCATATTTTATATAAAAAAAAGCCCGCTGAGTTTCTTGCGCCCATTCTTCTCAGGTCTGAGGCAGTCTCTTTTGAATGGGTGGTAGATTTTGACATTCAATAAGTGATTTTAAATCCTATTTTGAATAAAAATATTTGAATTTGAATTTGAATCCGAGGTTCTTGAGGGTGCAGAGAACGATTCTGTGATCATTTTTGAAATCCAAGATGGCCGACGCTCAAAATTATGATGACAACATTATGGGTATCGTATCCGAGGTTCTGGAGGGTGCAGAGAACGATTTTGTGATCATTTTTGAAATCCAAGATGACCGCCGCTCAAAATTTTGATTATAACATTATGGGTATCGTATCCGAGGTTCTCGAGGGTGCAGAGAAGGATTTTGTGATCATTTTTGAAATCCAAGTTGGCCGCCGCTCATAATTAAGATTTCAGCAATATGGATATCGTGTCCGAGGTTCTCGAGGGTGCAGAGAACGATTCTGTGATGATTTTTGAAATCCAAGATGGCCGCCGCTCATAATTATGATTTCAGCAATATGGATATCGTGTCCGAGGTTCTCGAGGGTGCAGAGAACGATTCTGTGATCATTTTTGAAATCCAAGATGGCCGCCGCTCATAATTATGATTTCAGCAATATGGATATCGTGTCCGAGGTTCTCGAGGGTGCAGAGAACGATTCTAGGATCATTTTTGAAATCCAAGTTGGCCGCCGCTCATAATTATGATTTCAGCAATATAGATATCGTGTCCGAAGTCCTCGAAGATGCAGAAAACGATTTTGGGATCATTGTTTAAATCCAAGATGGCCGCCGCGCAAAAGTATGATTTCAGCAATATGGATATCGTGTCCGAGGTACTCGAGGGTGCAGAGAACGATTTTGTGATCAGTTTTGAAATCCAAGATGGCCGCCGCTCATAATTATGATTTCAGCAATATGGATATCGTGTCCGAGGTTCTCGAGGGTGCAGAGAACGATTCTGTGATGATTTTTGAAATCCAAGATGGCCGCCGCTCATAATTATGATTTCAGCAATATGGATATCGTGTCCGAGGTTCTCGAGGGTGCAGAGAACGATTCTGTGATCATTTTTGAAATCCAAGATGGCCGCCGCTCATAATTATGATTTCAGCAATATGGATATCGTGTCCGAGGTTCTCGAGGGTGCAGAGAACGATTCTGGGATCATTTTTGAAATCCAAGTTGGCCGCGAGCTTCCCTACTAGCCTTGTATCGTGCAGGTTTAGCGCGCGGCCGCTAGTAAGTAGAACATCTTCCCTACTAGCCGTGAATCGTGCAGGTTTCGTTTCTAATTCCAAGATCGCTGCCGCGCAAAATTATAATTACAACATTATGGGGATCGTATCCGAGGTTCTGGAGGGTGCAGAGAACGATTTTGGGATAATTTTTCAAATCAAAGATGGCCGACGCTCAAAATTATGATGACAACATTATGGGTATCGTATCCGAGGTTCTGGAGGGTGCAGAGAACGATTTTGTGATCATTTTTGAAATCCAAGATGACCGCCGCTCAAAATTTTGATTATAACATTATGGGTATCGTATCCGAGGTTCTCGAGGGTGCAGAGAAGGATTTTGTGATCATTTTTGAAATCCAAGTTGGCCGCCGCTCATAATTAAGATTTCAGCAATATGGATATCGTGTCCGAGGTTCTCGAGGGTGCAGAGAACGATTCTGTGATGATTTTTGAAATCCAAGATGGCCGCCGCTCATAATTATGATTTCAGCAATATGGATATCGTGTCCGAGGTTCTCGAGGGTGCAGAGAACGATTCTGTGATCATTTTTGAAATCCAAGATGGCCGCCGCTCATAATTATGATTTCAGCAATATGGATATCGTGTCCGAGGTTCTCGAGGGTGCAGAGAACGATTCTGGGATCATTTTTGAAATCCAAGTTGGCCGCCGCTCATAATTATGATTTCAGCAATATAGATATCGTGTCCGAAGTCCTCGAGGATGCAGAAAACGATTTTGGGATCATTGTTTAAATCCAAGATGACCGCCGCGCAAAATTATGATTTCAGCAATATGGATATCGTGTCCGAGGTACTCGAGGGTGCAGAGAACGATTTTGTGATCAGTTTTGAAATCCAAGATGGCCGCCGCTCATAATTATGATTTCAGCAATATCGATATCGTGTCACAGGTTCTCGAGGGTGCAGAGAACGAATTTGGGATCATTTTTGGAATCCAAGATTCGCTCAAAATTCGTCCTCGACACCCCCGAGAACCTCGAGAACCTTGGATTCGATACCCATAAGGCTGTAATCATAATTATGCGCGAGGGTGTCGAGGATGAATTTTGAGAATCGTTCTCTGCACCTTCGAGAACCTCGGATACGATACCCATAATGTTGTAATCATAATTTTGCGCGGCGGCCATCTTCGATTCCAAAAATTATCCCAAATTCGTTCTCTGCACCCTCGAGAACCTCGGACACGATATCCATATTGCTGAAATCATAATTATGAGCGGCGGCCATCTCGGATTTCAAAACTGATCACAAAATCGTTCTCTGCACCCTCGAGTACCTCGGACACGATATCCATATTGCTGAAATCATAATTTTGCGCGGCGGCCATCTTGAATTTAAACTATGATCCCAAAATCGTTTTCTGCATCCTCGAGGACCTCAGACACGATATCTATATTGCTGAAATCTTAATTATGAGCGGCGGCCAACTTGGATTTCAAAAATGATCACAAAATCCTTCTCTGCACCCTCGAGAACCTCGGATACGATACCCATAATGTTATAATCAAAATTTTGAGCGGCGGTCATCTTGGATTTCAAAAATGATCACAAAATCGTTCTCTGCACCCTCCAGAACCTCGGATACGATACCCATAATGTTGTCATCATAATTTTGAGCGTCGGCCATCTTTGATTTGAAAAATTATCCCAAAATCGTTCTCTGCACCCTCCAGAACCTCGGATACGATCCCCATAATGTTGTAATTATAATTTTGCGCGGCAGCGATCTTGGAATTAGAAACGAAACCTGCACGATTCACGGCTAGTAGGGAAGATGTTCTACTTACTAGCGGCCGCGCGCTAAACCTGCACGATACAAGGCTAGTAGGGAAGCTCGAGAGTAAGAAATACTCTTCCTCAATCGGTGTCAATCGCTCTCTCCCTTGAACAAAAACGTCTCATATTTCTGTAACGTTCTTTTCCGTTTCATTTGTAAAAAAAATTACCCTCATGCGCCTAAAGAAGTTTCACTTCAAAATGCATAAAAATATCACAACATTTCGTACTCTTGCGCAACCATTTTTATAAAATATTACGCGGTCCTTCAAGGGTGGGGTCGTTGACCCGCTTCGCTCGGCTAGTGTCTCAGCCATGCCCGTGTCGAACGTATATATCTAGAGCTATAGATAAATACGTTCGAGTGTTTTGTGCCTAAAGTGTTGGGAAAACCTCGCCTTAAGCAATTCGACACGTGTTTCGCTTCTACACGAGCCAGAAACCGCTCTTTTATACCCTCGCCCCATGAAATGACGCGCTGTGATTGGTCGGCTGTTGTGACGTATTGCCCCCGGAAGAGATTCGTAACAATGGTGAAGGGACCAAATTTGTTTGTTCATTCAACAATGTTAACATGTCAGTTTTGTGTTTTATTATTTCTAATATAATATAATATTTTATAAATAAATTTTTAAATTCTCTTTCATACCCGTTTATGGAAATAATTTTACTCGAGGTCAAAGTTCAAAAAAAAATTTTACCATGTACTAGATAAAAATTGTAAATCATAAAATTATCTATATAAAAGTATTTTTACTTTTTTTTCCTACGAGCCACTTTTTCTGAGATATAATGATACAAAAAGTTGTAAAAACACGCTAAGCATACTACCTCACGTAACGTGGAAACGTGTGCACATTATGACTATAACAACTTTAGTTGTGTCTGTCGAATGTCTAAATTGACCGGACTAACACTAGAAATAAGGGATTGCGTGTAACTTATTCTAGTAGGCTTCATAAGATACATGTACAAAATCATGGAGAGCATAATTAGCCGCCAGCTCTTGGTATACCTAGAGGGTCACCAGTTGATCAACGACCGACAGTACGGCTTTCGCCATGGACGGTTGGCAGGTGATCTTCTGGTGTACCTAACACATAGATGGGCGGCGGCTATTGAAAGCAAGGGGGATGGCCTGGCAGTTAGTCTGGATATAGCGAAGGCCTTTGATTGTGTATGGCACAAGGCGCTCCTCTCAAAACTTCCATCGTTTGGGCTTCCAGAGAGCTTATGCAAGTGGACCTCCAGCTCCTCATTGGGCGCAGCATACAGGTCGCGGCATGGTCAATTGCGCTCTAAAGAGCGCAATTGACCATGAAAAGGTGTGACCAAGACACCGCAAAAGTGACCCTTGAGGTATAAGTCACCGAAACAATAATGTTTACACATTACTGCTTTACGGCAGAAATAAGCACCGTTATTATACCCATAATCTAGCCGGCATCGGGTGCAAAGGAGCCTCCCACTAGTCATTACAATAAGCGCAATTACTGCGCACAGTTCTTTTTCTAACCAACAGATGTCATAGAGTACAGACGCAACTGACAACGCGCGACAGCGGAACACAAACATAATTATTATGTACCCATAATCTAGCCGGCATCTTGTGCAAAGGAGCCTCCCACTAGTCATTACAATAAGCGCAATTACTGCGCACAGTTCTTTTTCTTACCAACAGATGTCATAGAGTACAGACAGAGATTGGTATGGTTGGGTAAAGGAAATAAAGTAAAGTAAGGATCAGAAATTATACGCCAATTATGAAAAGGGGCTTGTTAAACGATGTCTGACACTTTAGGGTGCCCATCATGATTCGGATATCGTGTCTGTTTAGGCTGATAAGTCGACGTGCCAGTTTGGGAGATAGTGCAGGAATCGCTTCTATCGACTGTCTACAGCTTAAGACATTTATCCATCAGCTTTGAGGACATGTATAGACGAGTGGTTAGCGATCCTACCTACTAAGCTAGAGGTCCCGGGTTCGAATCCCGGTAGGTGCAAGCATTTATATGATGAATATGGATGTTTGTTTTCGAGTCATGGATGTTTAAATGTATTTATGTATGTTTGTATGTATGTTATATGAATTTATGTATGTTTAAGTAAGTATATTGTATTAAATATATCATTGTCTTATAACCCATAACTCAGGCTATATATGCTTAACTTGGGGCAAGATAATTTGTTTAAAAAGTGTGTCAATATTATTATTATCAGCTGTTGTGTAGGTTGTTGGTGAGAGAACGTATCCATGAACGCATTTGGCTGAAGGGCAGCGGCAGGAGTGGCAAAAGGCCGGCCACATGGGTAACTGATCCCCGCCTTGCAATTGCAGAGTTATCCAGTTGTTAGAGGCAACTCGTTCCAAGGGCAGATGACTTCTTCTTCATTACACTCTTGGCACTGCGGTCGTGGTCATCGTGAAGTGACATCTTTTGGGGCAGGTGTGATTCACCCCACGAGCATTCGCCACTTCGTTCAATGGACCGCCCACAGCAGACTTAATTTGGTCGGTCCACATTCGGACACGGACAGGTGACACTGGTATATTAACGCTGAGTTGTAGGTATTGCAACTTAGCGCAGTCACCACCGCCATACTATCGGATAGAATTCGGATTTTGTGTCTGTGTACTTCCCTTCTTAGTATAGCGTTTGCAGCTTCCTTAATGGCTTAGCTGGAAGATGGAGCTAATGTATTGGAGCTATTGGATGTGTGCGTAAGGGTATTGATGTGTGTATGTTCAGTTCCTGTGATAATATGCCCGCTCCAGTTCAGGCTGCCATTTTCGTGCCGTCTGTGTTAATTCTTAGTTCATTTACTCCTGGCTGGTGTGTTTCCTCTTCAAACAGTTGAATGGAAGATTGAACTTTTAACAGATTTTTGTTTTAGGTATTCTATCGCAAAGTTCCTCACAGACATACAGTGCCAGTCCACAGACCCGGGAAAATCCCATCCAGGCATCCTGTTTTAAAAGGAATTACTTTGTCTTTATCAACCACCCTGTAGTCCAATCCGTCGGGTCCGGTGTATTGTAACTTATCCAGCTAAGTCTTTCACAAATCAAAATCAAACAAGCAAGTAATTAAATAGATTAACTATTCTAAGCATTGTGCTTTATATCAGCTTGTTTATAGACAGTCTCTCAAAGAAAAATTTAAAGAAATAAATATTATGACTGTTTATTGTCATTGTCAGTAAATCGTGACCTTTTTTGCTCTTAATAGTGATTTTCATTATTATAACACTAGAAGAAATGGATTGCTTGTTACTAATTCTAGTAGGCTTCATAAGATACATAATAGCTTTAAGGGTAAATGTATACACACTCATAATAAAGTCCCAGTCATTGTTCAGGCATTATCTATAAATAAATATTAATATTTTATTAAAAAATGGCTTTGTAGTAAATCCTACTACTCGACAGCTGAATATCTAAGTGATCCGACAGCCTTGGACTAGATTATGATTATTTTATAGCAATAGGAATGACAGTACAGTTTTATATATTTCATTAAAAATACCGCAAAAAAAAAAGAATGCTGGGAGAGTTTCTTGCGCCGCGTCTTTTCTATTAGAACGTCATTTGATTCTGAAGCGTTAGTAGTATCTAGTTTATTAGAAATGACATAAATAAGAATTCTAAAGGAATCAATTTGGAGAAAATATATGCCTTTTATGCGTTTTGTACTTGTATTGAAAATCACTATAATATTTTTGATACAACAAGCAAACTCTTAACGTTGTATTTATATAATATTTTTTTGTACTACGAGTTATTGTTTGAGAACCGTGTGGTAATGAAGGTGCATTCATTTTCGCGTGCGTCGTTAGTGTTATGTTAACAAACGGAATATATTTTTTGTAATAATTAAATCAGCATTACTTGAACAAAACATTAAAGGAATGTCTGTTTGTTGAACTCAACCTTTTTAACTCAAAGTAACATACAACTTTGATAGGTTTATGTTTATCACTGTTATTTGTTGATATAAAAAGGCAAGACATAAAAGGCATTTATTTTCTCAAAATTTATTCCTTAAGAATACTTTTTGATGTCATTTCTAATAACTACTAGATACTACTACCACTTCGGAAACAAATGGCGCTCTGAGAGAGAAGAAGCGGTAGAAGAAACTCTCCCAGCATTCTTTTTTTGCGCTCTTTTCAATTAAAATATACAATATTGTACAATCATTTCTATCGCTATAAAATAATCAAAATCTAGTCCCAGGCTGTCGAATCATATAGATATTCAGCAGTTGAGTAATAGCATTTACGACAGAGCCATTTTTTTATAAAACATTTAATTTTTTTAAAAGATAATGTCTAAACAGTGGATGGCCTAAACTTTATTATAGAAGTGTATACATTTACACTAAAAGCTATTATGTAGGATCTTATAAAGCCTACTAGAATTAGTTACAAGTAATCCCTTATTTCTAGTGTTATAATAATGAAAATCACGATTAAGAGCAAAAAGGTCACGATTGTCAGTAAACAATGACAATGAACAGTCATAATATTTATTTCTTTAAATTTTTCTTGGACAGACTGTTTATAACCAAGCTGATATATAGCACTAACAGCTCTCTTTTGCAGAGCAAACACTATATCAATGTCAGCAGCATGACCCCATAGTAAAATACCGTACGTCATGATGCTGTGAAAATAACTGAAGTACACTTATCTAACGGTCGCAACATTCGTGTACTCTCTAATCTTTCTAACTGCATAGAAAACTCTTATAATAAATACCAATCAAATTTAGTTTATGAAATCATGTTAATATAAGATGGGCTTATTGCTGATATAAACCTGGGAACCTGTTGTAACTAGGACAGGTTTTTAGATATCTATTTTTATTAGACGAACGATTTTTGCATATTTTGAAAGGTCAATTATTTGAGTATTCACCCAATGATATTATAGTATTAGACTATCGCCTCATATTATCGCCTCATACTATCGCCTCATTTTATCGCCTTATGAGGCCTTATGAGGTGATAGTATGCTATCACCGCATACAATCATCAGATACTATCACCGCATACTATCGTCAGATACTATCACCGCATACTATCGTCAGATACTATCGCCGCATACTATCGCCGCTGGCTTATACTCGCTGTCCTCATGATGACATGCGGATCACCGCGTGAAAGTCGTCCGTGAGCGAGGCAGCTGCACCAGCGAGCACTTACTGCATCGAGGCAGCACCAGCACCCTGCACCCTGGAAATGTCATTATCTCGGACACGCAGGATGCTGGCAGCCCCAACAGCATCATTATCATCATCATCCGGAAGACTTTTACTGCTGGACAAAGGTCTCCCCCAAAGATTTCCACGACGGTCGGTATCCTGCGGTGCCCTCATCCAACGTATTCCGGCGATCTTGACCAGGTCGTCGTTCCATCTTGTGGGGGCCTGCCAACACTGCGTCTTCCGGTACGTGGTCGCCATTCCAGGACTTTACTACCCCAACGGCCATTTGTCCGTCGAACTATGTGATCTGCCCTCTACCACTTCAGTTTCGTAATAATTTGGGCTATGTCATTGACTTTGGTTCTCCTATATCCTACCGAAGAGCATCACTGAACCACAAAGATGCTCGAGTACCAGGACGCCTTTAAAATATCGCGCAATCGTAATTACGTGAAACTGCCAGGCGCACCACTGTAAACATCACCGGCGGAACATTTCCTACCATAGCAAGCTCATATTTACACTTTTACATTTTGGAGATGAGTACTTCATCTTGTCAGTGTCATACTTCCACGCTATGTTCCGCCACATATATCTCACACATTGGGGTTAATGTACGAACAGCTACCACCACAAAATAAGAAACTTTAACTTTTCCTTTGTCCTAAGTGCTTGAAATTCACCATATATAAAGTTTGATCGCTACCGTTTATTTGTACTCCTATTTCTGTTGTCTTTTTTAAGATCGTGTTATGATTCATGGGGCACACCAAAAGCACAGTATACATATGTACAAAGGGATTGCACTTTTAGCAAATCGGAACTTTTTGAAGTTCCAATGTTATATTTCTTGAAACGTTGCAACTTTCTTAGTAATAAAAAAACAATTGGCGGGGAATCATTTGTGAATTGTTTTTTATCACACATCAAAGTTCTACGTACGCAACGAAAATGGAATTAAGTCGAAAAGATTTAAGAGCGATGATTTTTTATGATTTTAAAAGTTCTCTCTCTCCGCAAGACTGTGCCGCTCGTCTTCAAAATGCTTTTGGGAGAGAAGTACCTTGCTTGAGCACCGTGAGGCGATGGTTTGCCGAATTTGAGAGAGGTCAGGTTTCTTTAAATGACGAATTTCGGCCTTCAACCGCCGTCAACGAAAATAATGTGGCTACTGTTAAGCGGCTAATTGAAGAAAACCCGACACATAGCCCCGTCCTAGCACTCTGTTATTTCTGATGAGAGGTTTCACTTTTACCATTTCCGAACAGGCAGTGATAGCGTCCAATCAGCACGTAGAAAACATGCCTTCAGATCTGTGGTCCTCCTCTTTTAAAAAATGGTTCGATCGCATGAAAAAATGTTTAAAATGTAAAGGAGAGTATTTTGAAAAGCAATAAACATAATATTTTGGTTATAACATGTTGTTTTTTTAAGTTACGCAAAACTTTTAGTGTGACGTTCTTATCAGCACATAGATACATTACTATTTACTACTAATACTATAAATGTGAATGTAAGTTTGTTTGTTACGCTTTTACGCCGGAGCTACTGAACCGATTTTGATGAAATTTGGTACAGCGATAGATTAGAGATAAGATTCATATAATATTTTGGGAACGGGAGCTGAACTGGAATAGGGCATGTCTTCAATTCCAAACTTGCTTATTATTTTTTAAAACCCTTTACTTTCACGGTTGAAGTCGCGGGCTTCAATATAGTAAACGGTAAATGTAATTTAACTATCTCAATGAATTAATTAATTTAGTAATCTAGTATAGCCTTTAAAATATAATTTAAATTATGAATAACTTTATCAACTTTGACTCTTGTATCCTTTTACTTAATTTGTTAATCCTGGATATAAAGAAATTTTGTGTGTATTTCTACCAACTTAAAAGTAAGAGGGGAACTCCTTAACATCTGTTTTTAAGGTATAACATAGGGAATTAAGTCAAACAGCCATTCATTCATTCTTTCCTTTCTTTTCTTTTCTTTTCTTTTTTTTTTTTTTTTTTGAAGGTGTAAAAAGTAAATTTATTGAAGTAGGCGTTACTTTGCGGAAATCCATAATTATATAAATTATTTGAGTTTTCTTTAGTGTTAATTCCGCCAATATTTGTCTTTAAAAAATTCGACACGTGTTTCGCCTCTACACGAGGCATCCTCAGGAACGAACGAATTGTTTAAAGACAAATATTGGCGGAATTAACACTAAAGAAAACTCAAATCATTTATATATGGTGTAAAAAGTTTCAGTAATCATCAATCACACTTAATTTAATACTTACGTCACTTACGTTAAATAAAAGAGTTATTTTAAGATTTCCACACGTTTTCCTTATATATCTATTTGTAGGAATGCAAATTAACTTAATCTGTTAATAGAGACAAATTGATATTTGTGTTACAAAAACTAATGAAAATATACATTTTATTGAAGTAGGCGTTACTTTGCGGATATCCATAGTTATCCTCAATTAGACTCAAATGTCTCGTGCCAGATTTTGGTGACTCAACATATCCTGAGGAAGCCTCGTGTGGAGGCGAAACACGTGTCGAATTGTTTAAAGACATGTATAGGCGGAATTAACACTAAAGAAAACTCAAATCATTTGGAGAATATACATGTCGAACTCTTGATCGAAGGGTCTGTACAAATTATCAAAGTTTTAGTTTGTTTTCATCTATCAATATCCTTAATTTCCTCTATCAATAGAGGCTATTATCCTCCGGGTGGATGCTAGATTGTTGCTTTTGATCTTAGATAATTTTATAATATCTCTAGATAGAGTCTCTTGCTGCTAGACAGCCGATGAAAACAGGTCAAGTTTTACCAGTGGGAGACTCCTTTGCACAGGATGCCGGCTAGATTATGGGTACCACAACGGCGCCTATTTCTGCCATGAAGCAGTAATGTGTACATATTACTGTGTCTCGGTCTGAAGTAGCTAAAGTGGGGTGAAAAAGGGGATGAAAGTTCTATAGGTATAGCTATAGGTGGTTGCTTATAAAGTAATTATTTGCAAAGTGAGTACATTAAAAAATAAAATTCTGCCCAAAGTAACTATTCCACGCGTACAAAGTCGTGGGTAAGAGCTAGTCTACCATATTTTTTATATTTTATTAAAAAAGGCAAGTAAATTTTTATCACATAGAAAAGGACAAACGAGCATACACGTCACCTGATGTTAAGTGATCACCGCAGTATCCTATTGTAACACCAGAGGAATCAAGTAGCGTTGCCGACCTTATAAAAAATAAAAAAAACACAACCGACTTCAAAAACACTTCCAAAACAATAGATATAATATTCACTAAAAGTATAAAAATAATTGCGTATTTTTATACATTCTCATTACGTTCAGTACGCATAGGGACTGCGAAAGCACGGCCTATCGATCCTTTAGTATAAAGAGTTTTTAGCAAGAGGTGCCAGAAAAGTTACCACAGGGATAACTGGCTTGTGGCGGCCAAGCGTTCATAGCGACGTTGCTTTTTGATCTTTCGATGTCGGCTCTTCCTATCATTGCGAAGCAAAATTCGCCAAGCGTTGGATTGTTCACCCATCAAAAGGGAACGTGAGCTGGGTTTAGGCCGTCGTGAGACAGGTTAGTTTTACCCTCCTGATGGCGTGTCGTTGCGATAGTAATACTGCTCAGTACGAGAGGAACCGCAGTTTCGGACATTTGGTTCATGCACTCGGCCGAGCGGCCGGTGGTGCGAAGCTACCATCCGCGGGATTATGCCTGAACGCCTCTAAGGCCGAAGCCAGCCTAGCCGAATCCGGCAAGGATATACTCACTGTGGAGCCCCGAGTGTCGGGAGGCTCTAAACAATGTGACTTTACTAGTCGCGTTTTATTCGTAAGACGCGACGTCGAAGCCCATTTGGAACGCGACGAACGGTGCGAGCGGTATTAACACGTGCACCATTAATCTAATTCTAGTTACGATTATTGTTATTTTTGGAATCAAGCACATCTCACCTATAACTATGTATGTAGTTACAAACCTACCTTGGCTGATACCAACTCCAAACATAACAATATACGTAATTGCAATAGGACAACACGGGAAGCAACAGCTTTCAAATAAAAAAAGAATTATCAAAATCCGTTCACCCAGTCGAAAGAACAGCGGTAGCAAACATAAAAAAAATATACCGACGAATTGAAAGGCAAAAAAGGCATTCATTTTCTCAAAATTGACCTTTAGAATTCTTTTTGATGTCATTTCTAATATACTACATACTACTACCGCTTCGGAAACAAATGGCGCTCTGAGACAGAAGAAGTGGCGCAAGTAACTCTCCTTGTGAACCTCCTTCTTTTTTGAAGTCGGTTAAAAACAAGGAAAACTATAAAAATTAAATCAATAAAAAATATAAGTTGTATCTATCAAAATAACAATCATTTAATTACGAACGTGGTCACAATATGCCTGTGACACTTTGTGTTAGTGTGCATGCATTACGCAAAATAGAGGTTAACTGTCAACCTCAATTTTAATCGATGTTTTCACTGCACAACTGCCACAGCTGCCACAATCTATCTAGACGTATAAATAATCTAAGCCTATGATTATATATATGGTATTTTCTGGACTTTTAGTAGGGATACGAAATTTTTTGAAAATGTAATATAGGCTATAACAGCTTCCAAACAGTGAAAGAATTATTCAAATCGGTTCAAAAGTTGCGGAGCCTATTCAATAAACAATCAAATCTTTCCTCTGTATATATATCCTTATATAAAACAAAGTTCTCCGCCGCGTCTGTCTGTTTTCATGCTGATTTCACCGATTAATAGCGTGGTTCGCGAGGAAGGTATATAATTTGTTAAGTTTCTGTATACATTTACGATAGTTGTTGGTGATGTCGGAAAAAAATAAGGCGTCTGGGAGCTTTCAAAGAAAACGCTGTCTAAGCCCTTTGATATATAACAATATAATGTAGGGCGGAATTGTGTATCTTATATAGATCTACACAAAAGTCCGCTATGGTATATATCTATCTCTTAAGGATAACATACTATATCCATTTTGATACTTGCTCTCTACACAAATACGATATTAATCCGTATCATTTTAAATAAGTAAGATATTTTACAATATCTTGAAGCGATTCGACCCGCTCTCTTCCCCCTCATCATCACACATGATTAATGACATCAATTAAATTAAATAATGCATAAGTTGTTGACGTCATAACACACAATTTAATGACAAAATATGATAATCGAATAATTTAAAATATCCAATAAGTTTGTAAAGTAGGTTCAGTATACCTTACAGTACTTATCAGGCTCCTTTGCACAGGATGCCAGCTAGTTTATGGGTACCACAACGGCCGTATACTGAGCGGCACTGCATTGCAATGGGCAGGGCGTATCAATTAACATCACCTTAACGTCCTTTTCGTCTCGTCCCTTATTGTCATAAAAAAAATGTTACCTCCGTTAGCGACTATTAAGTAACCTTGCCTACTGAACAAAAACGAAACTTACTTACTTTTTGAATAGTTACTTTGGGCATTTATTTTATCTTTTTAGGAGATATCTGTTATGATACAGCGCATATCCCTTCTCATTGTGGTCTCTTTAATAGTAATTCCCTGTGAAAAGTTCACAATCTCCTATTTTATCACCTAAGTTTCAAAATTGCTCGAACAAATGTTACGAAATTCTTTCTCATCTAGTGCCTATATACAAAGTATTATGGTTTTATCTTCGATAATGACGAATTTCCATAGAAACTGCCATCCCCTCCATTTATTTTTTTGCTATAAAAGGTAGCCTATGTCCTTTTTCGAGCTCTAGTCTATCTCTGTACTAAATTTTATAAAAATCGGTTCGGTGGATCAGGCGTGAAAGCGTAGCAATCAAACTTGCATTCTTATTTATAATACTAGTAAGGATATTGTTGTTATGTACACATATAAACAAGTTATAAGTATTGAAGTTAACCTTTTAAATTAAGTTAAAAAGAGATAAGTGAAGTAAACACTACCTCATTCGGGGGTTTACCCACCCGCCGATGAAATAAAGTAAAATGATCTGTGGATTCAGATGCAAAATTGTTATATACAATTGGTAACTCCGCTTGTTATAGGCACTTCGACCAGAGATTGATCCATCGCGATAGCCCTCTCAATATCATTATTAAGTGCCGTTGCTTCTAGAAAGTTCCAGATTTGCATCTGTTCTTACTGGGTGAACTGGTGCCGCCTTAAGTGGAAGCTTCGTTTGCGCATTATCGATCCAAACATTTATATGATTCATTTCATTATTAAACTTCAATAAACCTGCAAAATAGCTGCATGAAAATGGCTGCCATTAAATTTCAAATATTTAAATAATTTAACAGAATACGATTATTTTGCAGTGTGCGTGCAGTTGTAGTGTATTTTTATTAGTGGAATTGCATTTCATGCACCACAACGGGCCTGCTTACGTCGTTAAATTCCTGTATCTACTAGCTGGGTCAGAGGGCATCCACAGTGCATCTCAATCGCGATCGGTCTTGAGCATCTCTCTTAATTTCACTCCAGGTTTTCCGATGTCCTTCGCTTCGTCAATGATAGTCCACCGCCAGATTTGTTTTGGACGGCCATCTTCCTTGAGGGTTCCAATCTAGGGCTTGACGCGGTATATGGTTGGGATCCCTCCGGAGTGTGTGGCCTATCCAGCTCCATTTGCGGCGTTTTATTTGTTGGTCTATTGGGATTTCATGACAGCGTTGTCAAAGATGATCGATGGCCTTTTTGTCGGGCCAGTGAATACCGAGGATATTTCGAAGGCATCGGTTAACGAAACGATCTGACACGCAGCTCCCGAGATAAGAAAATTTGTTTTTTGATTTTTTTGATAATTTGACGCGTTCCACTACCTCAGTGCCTAAATGTTAAGCTTAAGTCTCGCCTTCGCTGCTTCCTCGCACAGGTCGCTCAATTTGGGCTGCATATCTGCGCGTGTGTGGCTTAAGAGGTATATATCATCGGCATAATCCAAATCCTCTACAGTATTTGTTATTCTATACCGCGGCGCTTGTTGTGCGTTACTTTTTTTACAATTCCATCAAGAGCGACAAGCAAAAGAAGAGGTGATAGAAGGCACCCTTGTCGTAGACCCGCATGTACTACTATTTCATCCGAGATGAGCCCATTATGTGTCACTACACATAATGGGCTCATCTCTGTAAAGTGTTACAAGCATAGTTCTTGTATAGAGCTTTAGTGATATTTATTATTTTCTCGGGGACGCCAATTTCTCGTAGTCGTAGACCATACAACGGTCCACTTCAATGTGTCAAAGGCTTTTTCAAAATCCACGAATGTAAGGTGCATTTCTCTATGCCATTCTGATGCCTGTTCTAGTATGATACGTAAAGTGCTTATGTGGTCCGTACACGATCGATTGGGGCGGGAACCTGCTTGCTCACTACGGATGAGGGGGTGGATGACCGTCGAAAGCCTATCCATGATAACTATACATAGCACCTTGGAGGGTATTGATAGTAAAGTGATGCCTCTCCAGTTGTTGCATTGGCTGAGGTCTCCCTTGTTTGCAACGGTGATAAGAATACCTTTACTCCAATCATCTGGTATTTCTTCGTGTCGCCAGATGCGCTGGAGCAGGGGCGTCAGCGCGTTTGCGTTTGATACCATGTCCACCTTAAGCATTTAGGCGGTGATGAGATCAGCTCCTGGCGATTTGCCATTTTTAAGTGTGCGGGTGGCGTGCAATACTTCATCACCAGTCGGAGGTGAACAGTCAATGTTAATAGTGCTTGAGGTCAAAGTATATGTTGGCGTGATGTTGTTAGCGGTGTCAACGGGGATGGGGAAGAGTTCCTCAAAGTGCCCATGCCAGCGTTGTAGCGGCCACGGCCTTTCACAACCAACATTGTCTGCACCCACCTTTGCGTTTAAATCTCCCATTACGATGACTATGTCTTGTCGCTATAGAAATCGTCCTTGAGCACCTCACTAGCACTATTGGTGGGTGCGTAGCATTGCACAATGCTGACATTTCGGGCTTTGCTGTAAAAACGGGCTGTGATTATTCGATCAGAGATTGGTATCCAGTCTAAGAGGCCTCTTTTCGCCACATCTGAAAGTGAGAAACCCACCCCATGTTCTAGGTTGTCATCTTCGTCCTCCAGAGTAGAGTAGCGTGAGTCCTCGAAACGTTCTCAGTTCACCGAATCCATTTCTGCGAACTTCACTAAGGCCGAGAATTTGCAGTTTGTATCTTAGCATTTCTGCTTCTGCTTGGGCTAGTCGACTATCGTCACTTAGCGTTCGCACAATCCAGCAAGCAATTCGTGTCCCTGTTTTCATGCCAAAGATCGTCGGCTTAAAATCGGTCCGGTTTTGCATTTCTGTTGCGAAAATCCTTTTAATTTCGAATAAGCGAGTGATTAGCCCACTATACCCTAACCGAGTGGTGGGGATGCCACCTCGGAGCTAACGGGCAGGCTTGGTTTTGTTCGGGTATCGTCCCTAGTGAGTGGTTTCTGTTTTGAGGTGCAGAATATTAGCCTTTTGCCCTGTATCCTCTGCTCAGCTGCATCACAAAGTTGGTGATTACGCAACGGCGCGGTTGCAGAAGTCTCCAGGGGGACGATCGGGGACGTGGATTACTCGGACTGGTTAGGGCTCTACTTTGTTAGTGTTTCGCTACTAACGTGGTAGATGGCTTCTTGGCATTTTGTAGGTAATGCTATACTCACTTTGAGCGATCTCCACCAAGACCATACCCTAACTTCCCCTCCAATATACTATCTACAGTTACAGATAGATTACTACCTTCATCTGTCAGTAATAAGCTATCTTTCTTCTGAAGCTGAATATTCCCGATAAGTGATCCTTATCGCCAGTTCACTGTAGATAAGCTTTCTGTCTGAGTCCTCCGATGCTGTGATGACAACGGAACGTCTCTACTAAACGTCTTACTCTCGTAAAATTATATCATATCTTACCGTTTAGAGGTTCTTTTTATGCATGGATTGGTTGTCAGTAGATTTGTTCAATCGGAATCTATATATGATCTCGTAATCGTCATATTTTTATATGTAGGTAATTTACACGCTCCTCGTAATTTTTACAGTCTCAATTTTCATTGTCTTCATTAGATTCCCAAAAGTTCACTATCCCTTGAACTTCAACTTGAACTTGAGTCCGACGATGCAAAGAACAAACCATTAACTAAGTTTTGAATACTTAGGCATAAACAAAAAGGATTTTGCATATTTTTAAACACTATTATACAATATATTAATATTTTACTAGGCAAAGAATAATGATCCGTCTAATGATCCCCCGAAAACGTGGGTTTGACAAATAGATCACTAGATTTAGATATCTAGTTAAACCTGGCGTAACATAATGTATACGCGCGCTGTTAGTCTAAGCCGGCTGCACATGCCTCGGGCAGCCAATGCGTTCGGTGAAAGAACAACAGCTTACATAGTACCTAGACTGATTAATAAACTGCCACGTGACTCGTTGACTGAGACAAATTTAAAACAGAATTTAAAAAAATACTTTTTAAGACTTGACTGACCACCGATCAACTTATCGTGCTTAACTATTAATTGTATCAAGTACTTTTACTTTTATTTGTAAAATTATAATGTATAGCTAAGATTCTAAAGATTGTGAACTATTTTTTCTTTTATTAATTTAACTCTGTTGGTGTAGACCTAATTTAGCAATTGTACAAACCTCAGTGGTTTTTATTGCTTTGAAACAGCAAAATAAAATTTCTTTTTTATTAATAAATATATAAAAAAAACAAAAAAAAATGTGAAACTGTAATGTATGATTGTACAAATAAAGAATTTGAATGATTGATTGCACTTGCCATACAATCTTCTATCCCTGGTAAGCTTCCGTCCTTCCATTGACAGACAGCGTGTACGAATAAGATTATTGGGACAGAAAAGAAAACATAAGATTTTTTATCTCAAGTAGGCTACAACTTTAGATAACTTTAGATAATGGGAACGGCCGTAAGTGAAATACCGATATGTCAAGATTTGATGTTTTTGACGGGCGCAGCATTGCAGATTTATTGGAATAGCTCTCTCTGCTGATATTTGATGGTCAAGGCCCACAGGTCACCTCAGGGACAAAATACTATTAAAATGAATTCAAAACTCATTTGAGGAAAACCACAATACACCATTTTTTGCCAATAATGGTTTTATTGTATTTAATTTACTCAAATTATAAATAATTGCAAGAACCTTTTTGTTATTTTGTTGGAATTCCTATTATATTTCCTGTTCACTGGTTATCGTTGCTGGGCCTGGCATCATCACCAAGCTGAGCTGCTTCTGAGTAAGCAGTGACTCCTACCAATCCTTACAGGTTTCCTGGCTGCTCATTGCAAGCAGAATGGGCACCGCGATCAGCCGTGAGTAGTTAGTTACTTAGTTCCTGAGCACATCAGTGTGTAATAATTACAAATTACTTTAATATAATTACTGTCACATTAACAATTATAAATTATAAGTAATTTAATTTAGATTTAAATAATTTTTTTACAATTTTTGACAAGTCCAAGTGTATTTGTTTTTTCAACGAAAATAAGGGACGAGACAATCAGGACGTTCAGCTGATGGTAATTCATACGCTTGCCAATTACAATGCAGTGCAATTGGGGATTCTTGAAAAACCCAAAAATTCTGAGCGGCACTACAATAAATTGCGCTCGTCACCTTGAGACATAAGATGTTAAGTCACATTTGCCCAGTAATTTTAACTTGCTATGGCGCCCTTCAGACTGGAACACAGTAATGTTTACATATTACTGCTTCGCGGCAGAAAAAGACGCCGTTGTGGTACCCATAATCTAGCTGGCATCCTTTGCAAAGAAGCCACTACCCTAGTTACCCAAGTGCTGAATAAATACTATTGTTTCATTTGTTTGGGTGAAATATGAATGAATAGTAACGATTCGTCGTATGAACTATTTATAGAAGCCCATGTGAATAATGCATAGATTAAAAGTTAATTAACTGTTTAAAATAATGCCTCCAAAACTAGTCAGCAAAGTTTGCGAGCCCTACTAAATCAACGTTTTTTTACTGCTAGTTAATATTGGCTATGATTTAAAGTAGCAGTTTCATATAATAGTAATTTTGGTATGATAAAAATTACAAAATGTATGTTTATTAACCAGTTTGGCAGTTAAAACCTAGTAGTAAAAGAAATTAAACAAAAAATAACTGACTTCAAAAACACTATTCCAAAATAAATAACAAATAGATGTAGTATGTACTAAAAAGTATAAAAATAATTTGGTATTTTTTATATCTAATTCTAGATACGATTATTTTTATTTTAGGAGTTGATGTCGGCCCCGCTCTAGCCTCTCGCCACCTCACGTCGCGCGTGCTACTCAACTTTGAGATACCAACGAATTGAGAACCTCCTCTTTTTTGAAGTAGGTTATTAAACAAAAAATAAGACATAAATTATTTTTCTCATAATGTAATATTGTACAGTATATTATGATCAAACAAATCTTATAATTATATTAACAATACTACTATATAATTCAAGCTATCTTTACGTGGAAGCGTACCAAGAATTCTGGCAGCATTTCCGCGTTGGATAGCTAGGCTGATCCGTTGGCCGAAATAGCTGCCAGCGCTTGGGTTTCCAATAGCCTTATTGAGACGCGATAGTATTTTGAACATTCTCCGCGCCTCTGGGCCCCACGGGACAAGTGTCTCGACACCAAACGACACAAAGATGTATGACTAACTGAGTCATAAATAATAATGAAATGGGTCATGGAATAAATATAGAGCAGTAAAATAACTAATTGGGTAGTTATGCGTGGGCAGTTAACAAATCGGAATTAGTTCTTGGCAGATCTATAAGAAATGTTGTGGTAAAATATATTCCTCGTATATTCAGCTTGAAACTTGAAAATGAAAATTATTTAAGTATGTCTTATGATTTACCTGGGTATGCTACCGCGGCACGCTACACCCGGCTTGAACGTTGTGATTAACAGTCTAAATTTGTTTTTGGGACCTACTAGCACACAACTAGTGAACAAGGGCCGAATAGGCGATTCTGGCACTCGGCGGTTGCTGCCGCGGCTCGCTACGAATTCAAGATGTTAACACAGCCGCCAAACCCTGTGATTGGTCGCTTTCGTAAGGAATCACAGGAGCGTTGCCGGCCTTTAAGTAAGGTGTATGCGCTTTTTTTGAAGGTACTCATGCCGTATTGTACCGTAAACACTGCAGAAGGAAGCTCATTCAACGGCTTTAGAAATGGCAATAATACGTGGAAGAAAGTTCCTTGAGAACGGCTCTGTGGACGATCGCCATACATCCGATATATCCGATGATATCCTAGTGTGTGGCGTGTCGTGCGAAGGTGGAATTCGTCCGCAGAAATCAGGTGTAACAGCTCTCCAGAACACTCCCCGTGATAAATGCGGTAGAAGACACACAATGACGCAACGCCAAGTGATCATGCCGTTCACAGAGCACTGGGTCCCCGACAATTCACGCGATCATAATGATACTGTGTTGCGCCAGACTAGAGATGACAGCAATTCTTCATATGTGGCCGGAACTGCACTTTGAAGAGCGCCAGAATGTGGGCCGGCTTGAAGTATGAAGTAAGTTCTTCGATGCCAATTTGGCTTTGCCCTCCAGGTGACTTGGCAATCACTCGAGATTTCGAAACCCAGTATTCCGATACTAGGCGAGGCTTAAGAGAGGTGTTATCGAAGAGCGGTGACAAATTGGGTTTTTTATTGGTAAACACGCAAACGTGAGTCTTCTGGGGGTTACTTCGGACAAGGTTCAATTTACCCCATTCTGCGACTTCTACTTCTTCTTCTTCACACGGGCGGTTTTAGGCATTTCGACGTCATATGCGCCTATTTTGCGTCCCATTCTGCGACCTTGTAAAGAGTAACTGTCAATGTTTTACTAACGCACTAATTCACCAACCGCCGATAAATAAAATATGTGTAAATAATATTATATTGTATAATATAGTAATAGCCTTAATAACAGTTTAAAAAAATATGTTTCCGTTAATATTGCTTATATCCTGTGGAGGAGTGCGTTGCGCCAGAAGGGATGAAGACAACCTGGCGAGACTGATGGTAACAGGGAAGGTGGAGGGAAGAAGACCAAGAGGAAGGAGCCCCATGCGATGGACCGATCAGATTAGCACTGCCCTTGAAACCACTGTCGACGACGCTTTACACTCTGCTTCCGACAGGGGCAGATGGCGGCAAATAATACGCAAAAAGTACTCTGTCGAGATGATCACGACCCTCAGCATTGAGGAAACCGACGCGAGGAGGAGGAGGTCAATATTGCTTATGTCCTGTGGAGGCGTGCGTTATTTACACTTATTGACTTTTGTCTTACAATATTATATCCTTCATAAAGCGAAGAAGCAATGAATTTCACATAACTTGTGTTACATAATCATTTAATTATAGAATTCGCAAGTCCTAGCTCAAGTTGGTCCGTTGGTAGGTACCATATCGTATCTCCCATGATACGGCGGGGGTGATGGCTCCACGACATGCGGAGAACGCTCGTACTATTCGAGCACTACGTCTGATCGGCGACTTGCTTACTCAGTGTGACATTGATTTATTTGCTGACAAATTTCAAGGGTACTTGAATTATTTATTAATGTTAAGGCGCGGTCATACCTCAATATCCACAAAAATTGGTTTCTTAGGGAGTCGATTACAACATAACGCAATGAAAATAATCCGACGCAAAAGATACAGTGCACAAAGAAGGATCTAAAGAAAATGTTGAACCGAATAGAATATTTTATATAATTTGAAATATCCAATAAAAAATTTGGAAGTTGCTTCCCAAATATAAATTTTGGAGTCAAAAATCTCCAAATTTTCAGCGATAACAACATTCTTTTTTTAAAGAATTGAATAGAATTAGTACTTTTCTAAAACTTAAACCGAACAATTTTTCAATTTTATATGTAAATTTTGAATAAACAAAAGAAAATCAGTAAAATAAATGCCCATTTGCAGCTTAGCCACATGATCAACACAAATATTGTAGGGTTGGTTGTAGCGTTTACAATCCTAGTCAGTCCGCGCCTTAATAACGTTTTATTTATTTTTCATTCTTGACTTAAAACTTTGGGCTTATTTTATTTGATTATTTGGCGCCATGGACATTATTTGATTTTAAATAACTTGATTTTTTTTGTATTTTCATTACTTTTTATCTTTAATTTAAAATCTAATTTTGTTATTTTAATTGTATTTCTGGGACTAGCTTGTAAGTGAAACTGCAAGTTTACAACTTTATGTAATAAATTAATACCAAGAATAAATATCCATTTGTTATGACTGATACTCGGCTAAGATGAGTTAGTAAGTCTTGATTTAGGAATATCCCAGAAAATTTACATAATACAAAAAACGTAAATGATAATTTAAATGAGCTTAGTACAAAACACACCGTGGGAGTGAAGTGATTGTCCCCTTGCCGTAACTTATAACAGACAATACATGATATTTTGGTTGTACCTCCCTCCTATTACAACTACAATTAGAATGTTAAAAATAAAAAATGTTGTGTACAGATGCAACCTGGCTTGTTCCGTTAGACGCTCTTTTGAGCTTACCAGAGCTTTTCACAGGATGCCGGCTAAATTATGGGTACCACAACGGCGCCTATTTCTGCCAAACATTTCTTTTAACTGCCTGTAAACTGTGTTTCGGTCTGAAGGGCGCCGTAGCTAGTGAAATTACTGGGCAAATGAAACTTCACATATTATATCACAAGGTGACGAGCGCAATTGTTGTTGAGCTCAGAATTTTTGGGCTTTTCAAGAATCCTGAGCGACACTGCATTGTAATGGGCAGTGCGTATTAATTACCATCAGCTGAACGCCTTCCTCGTCTCGTTCCGTATTTTCATAAAAAAAGCTAAAATATGCTTAACATTACAGCATG
Source organism: Leptidea sinapis (assembly GCF_905404315.1). Lineage (NCBI taxonomy): Eukaryota > Metazoa > Arthropoda > Insecta > Lepidoptera > Pieridae > Leptidea > Leptidea sinapis. The sequence continues at coordinate 4,072,956 of NC_066297.1, forward strand.
TCCAGTACTAACTCCATTTAACCTTTTTTCAAACTCTTCTTTAGCCTTTAGAGACGACGGTAAATCAACTTTCCAATCCCAAACATGGCTGTATAAAATGCTCGTTTTATTCCATCTCTGCTTATCAATAATTTAATGAATCGCAAATCTTCTGATTATTACTTGCAGGAGGAGTACCTTCAAAAAAAGAGCGCACCTTCCTTAAAAGCCGGCAACTCACCTGTGATTCCTCTGGTGTTGGAAGAGAATGTGGGTGGCGGTGATCACTTAACACCATGTGAACCGTACGCTCGCTTGGCCTCCTTTTCCATTAAAAAAAATTATAAGATTATTTGAAGAGTCCCTTGAATTTGGTTTCAAGTTTTGAGTTACAGCTTGCGAGGGGATTTAAAAATCCATGACAGCTTTAATGCGATTCAATACTGTTAGGGTCTGCTATTTCATATACGTATAAACAGAATGAACTTTGTAGATATTCTTTACATTATCCTCATCGTAACAATTAACTCAGATCTTATACTCATCTTAACTCTTAACTCAGATCTTATCCTCATCGTAACTTTTAACTCAGATCTTATCCCCATCGCGACAATTAACTCAGATCTTATCCTCATCTTAACTTGTAACTCAGATCTTATCCTCATTGTAACAATTAAGGTAGCTATTGTGTAGAATAACGGACAATAAAGATTACAGGTGACATATAAAAGAAAGAGCGCCTACGTCTGTGTGTTTCTTAAGGCTGGTGACCAAGCCAACGGCCTTGAGGAATCGAGCGGAGCTAGGTTACCTCTCTTATATAAGATCGCCATATTGTTAATTCAGAATTAGAAGCATTTTTAATTTATTACAAACATAATACAATTCTATTCATAAATAATATATAATACATTATTTATAAAACTAACAAAACTACGTTAAATTGTATTGGTGTACAATATAGAAATTTTCTTTCAATTTTTATCTAGACTGAATGATAAGCATTTAACTGTTTTTTTTCGCACTATCTATAAAAAATAGAAATGTAATGAAAAACCGTGTGGTGCCGTAGGACACCAGATAGGAACGAAGTTCCTTATTATAAAAGTATTAATTTTAAGCTCTATTCGAGGAATAGAGAAAATACACAAATAAAATTTGAAAAACCAAATTTTATGAACGATGCGGCATTCGAACCCACGACCTCCGGCTTTCCGTGCCGTTGCTCTAACCAACTGAGCTAACCGTTCGAGTACCGCCTCGTTATAAAATTCTGTTTGCTTTGTTCAACTCTCAGGTTGTGGCTTCATCTACAGGATCTACTTTACAGTTGATAACCTGCTCAACCCCGTGTCGTGGGTTCGAATCCCGCATCGTTCATAAAATTTTGTTTTTCAAATTTTATTTGTGTATTAATCCTAGAAGTGAGAGTTATCACTTTAAAAACATAACAAATTGTATTAAAGAAAATATTTAATCGGGTACGCATTTTTATTACGTTTTTTTTTTATTGATAAAAGTAATAAAAGCTACTTTACAAAGTTATCAACTTTCTTTGATTTACAATGATTTTATAAAAGTATATAATAATATACAAAGAATATACAAAGAAACAGCTATTTATATGAATATGCTTACTCTGTACAGCATACATACATATACACACACACACTAACGTTTCATGATCTAAGCGTGGCTTGTGTTCGTGTTGAGTTATTTTGTGAATTAATTTCATATAAATTGAATACAGTATTAGAAAGTGATGCAGTGACAGAATTGGTGATTGATAAATGTATAAAGTCACCAAATACTATGTAAGTGAAAAAATAAAAATTTATTTAAAACATTTCACAATATATAAGCAACACGTGTTTTTTGTTTGGTTATTTTATTTTTGTGGTTATATGTGTATACACAAAATAAAATTTGAAAAACAAAATTTTATGAACCATGCGGGATTCGAACCCACGACCTCCGGCGTTCCGTGCCGGTGCTCTAACCAACTGAGCTAACCGTTCTATTAGTTTCATTCTATTAGTTGGTTAGTTGGTTAGAGCACCGGCACGGAACGCCGGAGGTCGTGGGTTCGAATCCCGCATGGTTCATAAAATTTTGTTTTTCAAATTTTATTTTGTGTATTAATCCTAGAAGTGAGGGTTATCACTTTAAAAACATAACATATTGTATGTGTATAATTCTTTTAAGATTTTTTTTTTTTTTTTTTTAAATAACATGTATTATTTTATATTTTGTTATGTTATTCATGTTGCATTAAGTAATCAACAAGACATTGTCGCGTTGCAACGCTTCGACGTATATGAAGAGAGTTGTCAAACTTCATGGGTTATGTGGTTACGTTCCGGACGTTTTTTCCCGGCTAGAGTAACCCTCCGCATCGTCCCTTATGGACCAAAAATGAATTCTCATTTCATATTCTGTAAATAGATAAATTATTTTGGTACGAATAAAGGCTTTATATAAACCGTCGAGAAATGGATTCAACTATGCGCTATTTTGGCGATTTCTTGGAATAACAGCCTTAATAATTATGTTTTTTAAAGTGAGTGTCTTAATGACGAAAATTATGTATTTAGAATTGTCACTTACTAATCTAACCTTGCCTTAATTACGTTATCGTTACAAGGAAACCATATTTTTACTACTCGGAACTTATAACTGCAGTGTGTATATTATATATCATATATAATATCATTTTAAACATATAGCGCTTTTTTTAATACTTTTTTAATAGTATTTTATGCAACAATAGTATAAGAATGGTGAAAAACGTGAGTAGTGTGGGTTGGATCGCAATAAATGACGTCACGTGCGGTTTTTGGCCCAGTAATACAACGTGTCGCATACAATATGTTTTACTAGGTAATTTAAACAAAAAACAACCACTAGTTGACATTGAAATGGGCGGGTTGTATACATACATAAGTCTGGTGACTGTTTTTTTTTAATTTAAGGAATGGCAAAAGTCTACTCATACCGCCAACGCAAGTAATGTAAAAATTACAGAATATACCTGCCAGCATTTGGCAGATTATATTAAAAAGTTTTTCTAAGTTGACATTAAAATGTTTTCTCTAATGATTTTAACATGGAAATATTACCTAATATTTCTATGAGCCTACCATACTTAAACAAGATTTCGATGTGTGTGGAAATAAGAAAACTGTTTTTGGCGACAGTAGGGTACAATAAACAGTGCTTTTTTAGGCCATAGAGTATTAGACTTTTTTAAAGACTCAATAAAGTATATGTACTTATACACTGTGTAAACCTTCCTATACCCACGTACGGTCTCACAGACCGCAAGTTTGAAACCCCGTTTACATAAGTTTACCTTAAAAGTAAAGAATATATTGATTAAGTACTAAAAAAACAGCACTCTAAAAAACAAAAATAAACTTTTACATTTTAAATAACACTCATTTTACTAATAATAAAAATCATAGGTTGACTTAGTTATCAGTCTCACCATAACAATCAAGACATACCTTAACAGCACTTGGAACATCCAAGCGAAAGTATTTCTGCAAGTGACACAGCGTGTTTTTGGTTGAACAATATCCACAACGACCAATTTTATTATTATTAGATGTCGCTGGACGACCATCTAATTAACAAATTTCAACGAGCCTTAGTCTTATGATTTAAGGCAAGGATGTATACGTCGATGAAAATGTGAATCTATCAGTTGGTATGAGGATTGTTATCAGGATTGTTTTGCACATAAATATCGTATTTATACCTGTTACGTTGATCAGACTATAAAAAGAAATCCGCCACCTATTTGTGCCTCGAGCTATGTTATAAGTCTCACACATTTTGTCTACAGTATCAACTCCTCCTTTGGTAAAAATCTCTAGAACCTTAACGGTCTTCCACCTCAGCCGAAACTTCGGTCTCGTCTTCTTCATCATCTTCTTGCTCAGTGTGATAAGTTTTTTCTTGTGTCTCAACTGCGTCTTGCACCTCGTTGTCATTTCCATCTTCGTAATCAGTGTCAGAACTGTCTTCTTCCAACAGTGACCGGTTTCGCTCTTCATACATTCTGGCGCAGAATATAATCTGTAAAATAATAAAATTGGTCAAAATATACATACACAATTACATACACAATAAATAAGTAAAAAACACCTAAATAAACAATATAAATAATAATTTAATACTTACCCAAGAAGTATATCTTAATATATATATTTCTTTTGTGCGTCTGTTGCAACTGAACTCCTCCTAAGCAGCTGGTGTTTTTTGTGTGTTCCAGTGAAGTACATATATATTTATATATATTTTTCTTTTGTGCGTCTGATATAACTGAACTCCTCCTAAACGGCTCAAACGATTTAATTGAAACTATCTGTGTGTCTTCAGTTGGATTCGAGAATGGTTTAGATTCACAATTGAACTACCTACTAAATGGCTGGACCGATTTTAATGATTTTTTTATGTTCCATAGAATTTGAGATTGGTTTAGATTCTTCTGTCCATATATCTTAATATATTTTTATTTTGTGCGTCTGTTGTAACTGAACTCCTCCTTGAACGATTTTAATGAAACTTTCTGTGTGTCTTCAGGTGGATTCGAGAATGGTTTAGATTCTCAATTCCGTTCATATACACCCAGTAAAGTAAGATGTGGATGTTAATCCACATCTCATAGTGACTGATAATTTTAAGCATATTAATTTTAATTAAATGAAATTAATTTTGGTTTAATTAAATAAATATTAAATGTAGAACTGCTAATGTTTCGCCAAATTAAAAAAAAACTGATTTTTTGCTCAAAAAGACTAAATCTAATTTAAAATTTTATGAAAATAAATAACAAGTTGATTAACAACAATTAACACAATTTTTAACCGACTTCAAAAAAGAAGGAGGCTCTCAATTCATCGGTATTTTTTTTTATGTATGTTACCTCAAAACTTTCGACTGGGTGAAGCGATTCTGATATATTTTTTTTTTATTTGAAAGCTGGTGCTTCTTTAAGCTGTAATTTGGTCCAGATCTGACAGTGGAATCCATGATAAAATAATAGCAAAGTGGATGATAAATTTACGAATAACTCAATAACGCGCCAACCGATTTCGATGATTCTTTTTTTATTGGAAAGGATATACTTCAAAGATAGTTTGGTTTGGTTCTGATCACGGAATCCATGACAAAGTAACGGAACACTGTCTGTAATCAAATTGCAAAGTACTTACGTTCATAACTGCGTTGAAAAAGTTAGTATATTTACACATATTTAGATAAATTGTTAGTTAGTACTTCAAATTCACTAAAAATCATAAAATAAAAAAAAATAACAAAAAAACAACCGCCTTCAAAAACACTATTCCAAAACAATAGATATAATGTCCACAAAAATGTATAAAAATAATTGCGTATTTTTATACAATCTAATTAATTAATCTTATTCTAGTTACGATTATTGTAATTTTTGGAGTCATCCAAAATAGGTTTGTTACTACATACATAGTTATAGGTGATATGTGCTTGAGTCGTGAGGAGGCGATAGGCGAGAGCGGGTTGCAGCGGAAGGACACATTTGACATGTCCGGGTCCGGGTTCCGGAGCTTAAAGCTCCAATATCCGGGGTTTTCCTTGTTGCCAGATTTCAGAGATAGCAATCCTAGATCATATATCTAATAATATTAAACTTGTGCACACAATTACTGAACAGATACTTAATAATTCAAATAGACATATGAATAAGGTTTTTAACTTTTTTTCGAAAAGTTCCAACAGTCTTCGAGCTGCGAAATTAAATCAAATTAATTCATGTGATACCTATTTCTGTATACCTGAACTATCGGTCCAGTAACTCTTAAATTCTCATATTTATCATAACAAACACTGAGGACAATCAAATGGCTAGACTGGTTTTCTAAGCGTGTATTGCCTATGTAACAGTCGGGTCACTTGATTCCAGATGCCATGGCGGACTGCACTGTAAACTTGAATTTCTAGTTTCAAGATCGTCTCTATTAGCTTCGAAGAAACTGGATACTGGTGCCGCAATAATTATGACATCATTTTCTTCGGTCATAATGATGTGGTTACGTCGCCGGAGCTATTACTTACTTCGGCATCACTTAGTTACTGCCATAAATCGTGGCTACTTCTAAGTTATGCTTTGATTTTGCTATATTACATGGTAAGAGGAAATAAAAAGCAAAATCTAGTTTAGAACTGCCATTAATTTTAGCAAGAGTCAAAAATGAAAATGGATAGGACACATACTTACGGCCGTTCCCAATATACTATCTCCAGATAGAGAAAAATTACTACCTTCTATTGTCAGTGATTAGCTGTCAATAATCTGAAGCTGTCCCAATATACCCGATAAGTCATTCTTATCGCCTTATATTGGGACGCGTGAATTGCAATTTCCATACAAACTTTATATCGCTGGTAAGCTAAACGTCATCCCATTGACAGACAGCGTGCACGGATAAGGTGAGTTACCGTCGATAAGTTTATTGGGAGAGAAAAGTCAACGATAGGTACGATTTTTATCTCAAGTAAGAGATAGACTGAATATTGGGAACGGCCGTTAGAGATTAAGGGGGACAAAGAAAGTTTCAGAGAGGATACAACTTAAAAAATAAGAAGAGGAAGACAGTTTAAAAGATGGGAGGATGATATGTGTAGTATAGCTGGCCCCTTGTGGCTACGTATGGCTTGAGATAGACAAGGAGGGGAGGATGCTAGAGGAGGCATATGTCCAAGGACAAGCTGTATAGTAAACAAACTGGTTGCCAAATTATATTGTAATAATTTGAAACATTGTAATACAGCAATATATATATTATAATAATTCTTTAATTTCGACATTAGTAAAAATATGTTTCTAAATATTTGCAATATTTTACTTAATACTCATGATACACGTGTTTATATTTAATAATTTATTAATATTATTATATATTTTTAATTAATTTATCTAAAATCTCCGAATAACCCACTGTTTCATTAAGGCACATTCCATAATCTAATCGTAGAATAATTGCAACCAACTTCTCTGGCGTTTAAATCAAATCAAAGCAAAATCACTTTATTCATATATGTCAAGGAAAAACAGGCATAATTTTAAAATCTTTAAATTTAGACGTTTGATTTAGGAGTGAGTAGTGACGAAACAATTTCGTGTTCGGTTTGTAGTTTTTTTCAATTTTCGAATTTGAATTTGATTTCTGCTGCTTACTGTGAATAGACTCCAACATGTCATTTATATACACCGTAAGTGTAATTATCCTAGTAACATATACGGTAGGCAGCTTTTACTTATGTGTCATAGTTTTTTATAAAAATGTACTAAAGGACAGCTTGGCATGGGATGGGAGACATTACCCTGCCGTCGGGAGGAGACTTGACCCGGTTAACTCTCCCCTTCTCCCGCAATAATATTTATTTTTATAATATAGTTCTTGGACTTTCAACAACTGCGCATGGAATGATTGGTTCAGAGGATTTTAGACAAGAAACTTTGAACTAAGTTTAAGAACCAGTTTTAATAGAAAAAAATGTTTCTTATTTCTTCGAAAACTCAGAGAAGTTCAAGTTGTCAAATACGCAAATTTAAATGGAGTAACTTTGCTGCAGCCAACCCCCTGCAGAATTAATTTAAAGCCAGTAGATGTTGCCATTTATTCACCTAGCAAGGCTAGATATAATTCAGCCATTAGTAATTGGATGGTTAAAAACCCAGTACGAACTGTTAAGATCTACAATATAGCCATTTGTAAGAACAATTATCTCGCAGGCTTTAAGCTGACATCTTTACAGATGAAGGTTTTTATGCTCCATTACTATCAATTTCGACTAAGGAGGATTTGGAGCAAGCAATTGTAATATTCAGACAATCAGCAGAGGTAGCTTCTAAAATCTGTAGATTTGGATATCCAGAATAGTCAAATGACAAAGGTAGATTCTGAGTCACGACATATATTTGCAGTTTTACCACAAATGATTCATCCATTTCCAAAAGCTGCAACTAGAAAAATCTTCGTCCTGGTAGACCTCTCGAGGAAACTAAAACTAGAACTAAAATTAATATACTTAACTAAAAAAAACAGAAAGGTAAACAAAGAAAAAGATAATTTTTGCAATCAAGTGATAGACCCAAGGATGATAATTGCTTTGATACTAAATTGGATGAAGAGCCAGATGTAATTGAATTTGATTCATGTGTTCGGAGTAGAGAAAGTTATGGACATGAGAATTTGTGCTTTTTGTGGCAAATATGTCTATGAAATTTGCGGTGGAGTTTCCAAAGATAAGGAACAGTTTATTTGTCCTAATTGCTCCAATTAAGAAAAGGAGGTGATGTAGATTAAATTTAAGTTTTATTATTTTACCTATTTATAAACCGGGGTAAAGGGGGTACTTTGGGGGGTAAAGTCTCCCACCCAGGCGGGAGATATTAGCCGAAAGTCACTTTGGTATAAATCGTTAATTACTCTTAAAATATTAATGATATGTCAAACTTTATTAAGATAAAATGTAGCTAAATAATGCAGCTTAAGATAAAACTTATGGAAAATAGCGATTTGTAAGTAAAGAAAGAATTATGAGTGTTTTAGTCGAAGGCGGGTGTACTCTCCCGGACTCCCCCTAGGTACCATAATATGACTTCTTAATGCTGTGAAAGTAACTAAAATAAACCAATCTTGCAGTTTCAACGTTCGGGAGGGAACGAATCTTTTTTACTGCGTATGCAGTCTACCTATATGAGGGCCAGCGGTATCAACTATATCTAATTTCTCGGTTTTAAGCTGTACACCTATTGGCACTTGACTAACATTAGGTATACCTACCTACCGGTGTGAATTGAATGCACAACAATGTACAACTTTAGTTAAGCATTGTTAACATCATCAAAATTTGGTAAGCAACGGTATATTTTAAACATGAGTATCATCAGCAAACTGCACAATTCGATTGATTTAGCCTTAGCGATTAAAAGGGAGATCATTAATATAAATCTCGAATAGAAAAGTTCCTAATATTATCATGTCCGATCGGCTTGATTCTTTGTTTCGTAGAGATGCGGGTTCGCTCTGCATCTTTTGCCGCATTGATTCTTAACCCTTATGTTTCTAATTTATTGAACAGTATTATTAAATGGCGAACATAGTCTCTTGTCATGTCCAAATATATTTCTGTCAATCATTTTTTTTTAAATAGTCTTTACTCTCTCGAAAAAATTATAAATTGTTTCATTAATAGACTTATTTTACATAAAGCCTACTTGCATAATATATTAATACTAGCTGGCCCAGCAAACGTTGTATTGCCATATAAAGGGGTATAAAAAGTAGATGCAACCGATTCTCAGACCAACCAAATTAATCGTAATACAATTATTGTAAGTATTGATCCATTGCCATCTTGCAACCCTATAGCGGATTTGTGGATGGAACAGAATAATATAAAAATCGCGATACAAAAATAGGGGTTAATCGTAGAGGGTTGAAAATTTAGGGTTACATGTATTTTTTATTTATGGTGTATCATAAAAAAATAAAAACAAAAATTACGACCAAAAATTGAAAAAAAATTTTTGGGATGGACATTTAGAGGCATAAAAATAGATAGATGCCGATTCTCAGACCTACTGAATATGCATATAAAATTTGGTAAAAATCAGTAAAGTAACTAACATTGTGACACGAGAATTTTATATAAAAGATATAATTAATATGTACCTCTATGTAGCCGAAATTTAGACAGAGCGGTAAAAACTATTGTCATTATAATTATTAAAATGCGAATTCCAAAATGGCCGCCATGCAAATTAAAAAATTATTTCCTTTACAAAAGTATTTATAAAGTACTTCCATACATACATAGTTACTAGTGTAATATAGTGTACGACGGTGCCGTGCCGGTAGGAGGTAGGTGTACCACACTTGAACGTTTGTTTGTATTTGTACGGAGATCAGCCGGCTTCTAGGTCAAAACATGTGGAAAATTTACATGTTTATCAAACACAGGCCTACTAAGTGACGTAACAGCATAATTCGTTTATCGTCATGCGGTTCTACCGCGTGACCTCATAAGACGTAATCGTAAAAGTTCACAAAGAAAAATATTTTAATAAACATTTTAATATGTTTTGATTCCACAAGGTGACTGTGCAAAGCAAAATGTTTCTCGTAAAAGACGTAATTGTAGAATGCCAGATGCTAATATCTTAGATCATTTATACATCTCTATCTATCCTTAGTAGAGGTAGACAAATCTATCCTTTTACGCTTACTAACATTTCAATAACCCATCGACAGATAGCATTAGACTATAACTAATTATGTAACTAGAGTCGCGAGAAAAATTTGGAATCACTTACTTGAAATTGGTTCCGTGGGATTTTGCTTACTAAATAAATTTTTAACTATCATAAAAATGACATCATTTTAAAGGTTGAACTGTCAACTTTAAATTGATACCAAATTCATTTAAATCGAGCCATTAGTTAAGGAGCTATCCCGGATTAAGTGACGGAGGTAGGAAAACAAGGAAATATGGAAAAATAATGAATGAATAAAACAACAAAAATTAATAAATAAAATTTTTATTTAGCCTTAAAAGTAAGTGTCGATACATTGTGTTCCCTCCCCTCGCCTTAATAACTGCTCGAAGACGATTCTGCATAGACCTGATCAGCTTCTGAATTGATTCTTGTGGGATACCTTCCCACTCCTCAATCACCGCCGATTTTAGCTCATTCAGACATGAAGGAGCAGGAGTTCTGAAACGAACCTTCCTCTTCAGTTCATCCCACACGTGCTTAATGGGATTCAAGTCTGGGCTGAGCGCTGGCCAGTCCAATGTAGCGATACCGACTTCTTCGAGGTATTCAGTTGTTACACGGGTAGTGTGATAACGAGCGTTATAGTGCATAAGAAGGAAGTCATCACCGATATATCCCGCATAGGGAACGAAATGTTCCAGCAGAATATCGGAAATGTACCGGTCTGAAGTTAGACCGCCTCCTCGTCCCCCGTCAGGCACGAAAAAAAGCTCGGTTTTACCGTCCAAGGAAATGCCAGCCCACATCATATAAGAGCCGCCCATACATAAGCCACTGTTTCAGCGAAACAGCAGATATGTACCGCTCAACGTGTGAAAGTTGACTGATAACGAAAATCCGATAACAGGTACTTTTAAAGGGGGTCAATAGGTCGCAATTCGCAACGTATCAAACAATTGAAACACGTCTTTTTCGTTATTCCTTCACTTAATCCGGGATAGTTTCTTAAATACTGGTTTGATTTTAATGAATTTGGTATCTGTTTAAAGTTGAGAGTTTAACCTTTAAGATGATGTCATTTTTATGATAGTTAAAAATTTATTTAGTAAGCAAGATCGCGCGGGACCAAATTTATCGTTACTTTATATTGGATATAACTATGGATAGATAAGATCTTGTCATTAAACGGTGATAGTAATATATCCGTAACTAGAGATACGTTATTGAAATCGGCCGTAAATAGACTATGACACCTGTGAAACTAGAAGTTAGTTTAGAACTAACCTCTATTATGAGCTATGCACGCACACAAACACAATGTATCATACAAATCGCGAGTGTAAGACGTATCTTGTCACTCACTCTAAACTTATATTAAACTAAACGTATAAATTATCTAAGACTAACATGATGCGGGTGAATTTTCAAATTTGACGTGATGTCCGGTGGTGGAATTCGGCTGCTGGTAACAACATGAGAAACTCTTCCGAACAATCTCGTTATATACTTAATTAAATTAAATCTGGTAGACCACGATTAACAGAAATAACCAAAATAAATCTTATTAAAACATAAAATGAAATAATAATTATCAGACGCCCGGAGAACAACATTTGACGTGCCCAAAGGCAGTACTCTAGAACCACTGCTTTTTCTTATTTACATAAACGACCTTCCTCAAACTAAGGATCCAATAGTCCTATAGTTGAAGACGATAGTACTGCCACATTTATTGACTGCAATCCATTAACATTTGAAAATTACATTAAATTTTTGCTGAACGAATCTAAATAAAATATGCATGATGAAATTTGCTTACAGAAACATACAATTTTATGAATTCAATATAAACTATGAAGGTCAGGCGATTTATTAACAAAAGTCTACAAAATTCTGGGGCATTCATCTTGACCAAAATCTGTCGTGGAGAACACACAGAGATTATGTCGTTCAAAACTTAATAGATTCTCATTTGCTCTTGCTGAAGAAAGTAGTTGATTTGACTGAGGTTCTAGCAGCATATCATGCGTATGTAGGTAGACAGCACCCTGAGATATAGGATACTATTCTAGGGTAATACTGGACGTGCCAGTGTGACGTGGTGGGTACGTGGTAGTAGTGAAACCCACAGGTCAGCACGAGGAATTTATTTATCAGTGGTAGAAGGCGAGTTAGAGGGGCCAGTCACTATTGTAACTAAGATATAAGTAGTAGAGGGTGCTTCCCTACTGCGCCGTGCCGTGACGTCCCAGATGGCAGTGGAACGCGACGAGATGGTGATGGCTGCTGGTGGTGTACAGCCTGATTGATGGTACCGTAGGCTGGCGCCGTCCAGGCGTTTGAGATGCCACGTGTAAGCGAGCCCCTTTTGTGACACCAGTAGAGAGTGCCATGTGTGCTTACACATGACTCCATGGACTTACGAAGTATTCAAAGCTCAAAGGAAACGTGTCAGATCTGTCTGTTCACTGCAAGCAACCGAATCATGTCAACCTCAATTTATGAAATAGCAGTAATGGTAAATAGTAATATTAATAAAGAGCGGCCAAGTGCGAGTCAGTTCGCCTTTGAAAAAGCATAATAATCCTTAAATGATTTTATTGAGGATAAAATTAATTATTTCTGTGCATGATGTGTTTATTTTGTAAGTAATCACTATATTTAATTCCTAGTTCTTATTTCTACTTTTTATATTTGTGTGTTTTATTGTAAGTGATTGTAAATAAACGTAATAAATAAAATATTTAGAGGATTTATAATAATTATTATGTTGTAAGTATTATTGTATTTTAATGGCATTATGAGTTTATTTGTTAATATTCCACGGCTGTACCGGTGTGCTATAGCAGTATTGCTGAACCGATTTTATGAAAGATGGATTTTAGATGGTTATACACAAAAAACTAGCCTAAACTTAACTAATTATATACTGAACCCTTTCTCGAGACCCATGCTGTCCATTGATGGAAACAGTTTGAAATACAGTCTAGTAGTTTTTGAGTTTATCGCGAACAGACAGACAGATGCGTCGAAGGGCTTTGTTTTATAATATAGTGATGTAGTATAATAAAAGAAACTAGTCAAGTGCGAGTCGGACTTGTACACGTACTAGGTCGTCTCCTCCTTTTCTCTCATAAAAAAGTGTATGTATGTATGCACGCAAGTAGTTAAACTTCTTTGGCGTACCAAAACAAATTTCTTAAATTATTTATTCGTCGTGCTCTTCAATATTGAAACAAAAGAAAGAACAATATTGTAAAAATCGTGAATTAATTATTGAATATTAACGAATACGGCTGTAGTGGCTTGAACCCTTTGCCTGTCCTCAAAATGAACGAAGAAACCAAAGAAACAAACAATCAATGTAATTTGTCAGAAATGTGTCAAAAGTCAATAATTGTTAATTGTCAATGTTTAAAAGACATATTTTAACAACCAACTTCAATCTGTTACTTTTGTCTTACAGTGATGCGCGCGCATTTTAAAATTTCACTCTCATCATATTTTCATAACGCGCCTAAATAATTATAACCTCAAAATAGTAATTCCACTTGACAGTCAAAACACATTAGAACACGATGTGTGTACCCTCATTCTAAATCAATATATTTGTTAGTGACATGGAGGTGTTGAAATTAGAAGCGGATATCAATTAACAATAATAAGTCATTGAATTATTTATCGCATCCATATTTATAAGTCACTCTGGTGTGAACCGCGTCACTAAAATAACATTACCGCCAACTTGAAATACAAAACAAAATATTATTTATCTATAAATATAATTGTGTTTCCTGTTTGTAATATCAAAACAACTGATGTAAAACGCGTCGGTGGCTTTCACCACGCTGCCTTCGGTTCAATCCTTACCCGCCACGTACCAATGTATTTTCCAATTTATAATAATTATTTGTTTATTAAACGTTTTATAAGATCTGCAACGGTCTTTTGATTCCTCTGGTGTACGCTGATTTGACACGAGAGTATGCTGATTTATTATATTTCCATATAAACAATAAATAACAGAAAACTTATTGCATGTTATGAATGCAATTTACACAAAGTTTCAAATAACAAGAAACTAATTGCATGTTATGAATGTAATTTACACATAGGTACAAATTACAGGAAAGTAATTGCATATTATGAATGTTATTTACACATAGGTAAAAATAACAGAAAACTAAGTGCATATTATGAATGTTTTTTACACATATTTACAAATAACAGGAAACTAATTGCATGTTATGATTGTTATTTACACATAGGTACAAATAACAAGAAACTAATTGCATGTTATAAATGTTATTTACATAATATAGGTACAAATAACAAGAAACTAATTGCATGTTATGAATGTTATTTACACATAGGTGCAAATAACAAGAAACTAATTGCATGTTATGAATGTTATTTACATAATATAGGTACAAATAACAGGAAACTAATTGTATGTTATGAATGTTGTTTACACATAGGCATAAGTAACAGAAAACTAATTGCATGTCTTGAATCTTATTTACACATAAGTGCCATTAGTAACAGAACTCGAATTGCATGTTTTGAATGTTATTTACACATAGTTACAAATAACATAAAACTAACTGCGTTTTTGTAATGTTTTTTATACATAGTTACAAATAACATTAAACTTATTGCATATTATGAATGTTATGAATTGTTTTCTGTTGTTACACAAGGGATACAAATAACAGAAAACAAATACTAATTGCATATTTTTTGAATAAAATTCCATAATGTAACAACTGTAACACTTGCAACATTCAAAATAATTATAAAGTCTCGCCTTATTCAAAATTCTACAATACGATTGAAGAATATATTATAATAGAATAGTTACATATTATCAAGGAGTTTATAAGGTTAACAGAATACCAAAATATTCTAAATAATATATCATTTACATTTTTTAAAGAATACATTAGATATATGGGTTCTACAAAATACCAAATCCAAAAAAGTATTAATAGAATTTTTCTCTGTTGTGTGTATAGACACAAAACGCAAAAACTAATGAATCGTTAAAATTCAAATTTTGTAAGAGTTAGTTACCAGTGGGAGGCTTCTTTGCACAGAATGCCGGCTAGATTATGTGTACCACAACGGCACCGTGAAGCAATAATGTGTAAACATTATTGTGTTTCAGCCTGAAGGGCTCCGTAGCTAGTGAAATTACTGGGCAAACGAGACTTAACATCTGATTCGATTCGATTGTCAAGGAGACGAGCGCAATTGTAGTGCTACTCAGAATTTTTGGATTTTTCAAGAATACTGTGCGGCACAGCATTGTAATGGGCAGGGCGTATCAATTACCATCAGCTGAACGTCCTGCTCGTCTTGTTCCTTTTTGTCATAAAAAAATTACCACGAGGTCGACAAAACATAATATAGGTACGCTACAAGTACACACAATCATGCTAGGCGCAGGCATATCAGCCTAACGAAATTCTCTAAGAAAAAAGTCTCATTCGATTGTATGAAACGTGCAGTCATTGATGACAGATGTCAGAGATCAGATTGACAGATGTCGGCTATAATCTTGTAAAAAACGGAATAGCCGAAATCTACAACGTTTAGAGCAACTGTTCATTTCATTTCATTTATTTATTATTAATTATAATTAAGACTAATACTAATATTAAGACTAAGATACTTTCATACATTGTTTTTCATGCCTAATATAAATTTAAAGTCTCAGTCTCAAAAACAGAAACAAAGAGGCACTTTTAATGTATTAAATTCTTCTGCATGGCTCACTAGGTAACCCTATGCAGAGCCAACCAGTGATTACCATCTGCTATGTTATTTTATTCAATGTTAATTTATCTGACTTTAAAGTATACCTATCTTACAATAAGAAAGTATAAAATTAAATAGTAGTTGATAAAGATGTTTTATTTGAAAAATGTTCGCTTTCAAACTTACCCGGATTATACTTCGTTACCAATCGCCATACTGTAATTGTTACTATTTCAAACTTATGTCAAATGACTGCAAGTTTCATACTTAACTAAATTTAAATTTTTTTCTCAGGCAGTCCCTCTCTTATTACGTAGTATTTACATCCTCTTTGGGCATGCTATTGTTACTGCTTGTTGCGTGCACGCTTGGGGTGGGACAGACGCCTTAAAGTGACATTTTCAGAAGACTGTATCTTTTAATTTGCCCGAAAATGAAAACTTTGTCAGCTGTCACTCGCTTTGAAACCTTTCAACTTTTCTTTATTTGTGTCACTGCCTCGGTCATAAAATGGCGGCTACTTCTAGCGTTTGCGCATGTATGTAGCTCTTGTGTTCCATTTTGCATATTTACACTACTAAATCTTTCTTTTATGTTCTATGTTGTGAAAAAATTAAATAACTAACTCTACGCGCAACTTCAACATGGTAAAAATTGCAATATGAAAAAGTAGAGTTAGTTAATTGCGTCACAACATTAAAAATGAATTTTATAATTTCGAGCTTATATATAGTTATTTTCGGGGCCAATCTTCAGATGGCGCTAGTTTTCAAATAGACAGCTCATAATGCGTAGAGAGGGCTCTCTTTTCCCTATTATTATTATACTCTTTGGTGCAGGCGGACGATGTCGCGGGCATCGGTTATTATAATAAAACTTAACACAGGCTATCTTATAGGAATATGAAAGTTACCTTCGTCAACAGGTTTATATTGTTGATATCAACGATATTATATTAAAAAATTTAATTATCGTTTGTTAATTCAGAACGTAAATGGACATGTTATCAACCTGGTTCACCAAAATATCAGTTGTATAAAAGGAAATGAACTTGAAAAAGAATTGTTTTTAAATAACTGTAATATTGTTATCATATTATGTTTCATTGAACATTGTTTAAAAATTGTTTGAATGTACTTTTAATTTTAACAATTACCAGATTGGTAGCTTTTTCACGAGAACCACTACAATTCATGGAGGATAATTTATTTTACTGAGAAAAAGTTAAAGTATAAGAATCGAAATGATATTGTCTGCCTGTTGATTTAGCGGATAAAATCAAAAAATAAAATCACTTTGTACATGTAGGTCACGGAAATGACACTTAGGAATGTCAAAAAATTACATTTCTAGTTCAATTTACCTCCACTTCGTAAAGGGTTGAGCTCATTAGCTCATCCCTTTCTTTTTCATCTCATTAGGAGAAGTGGCAAGAAACTCATTGCCACTCTTTTTAAAAAACATTTACAAGTTCATCGTTTTACAAATCATTTCAATTACAATATATGTAAAGTGATGCAACAAAAACACTCAAACGTCAAATAGTCAAGATCTTACACGAGTAAGTCAAAAAAATAAATGTTTATTAATTTGAAATTAATACAAAACAAAAGTTATTGATTACTATTTTATAGTATTTTGTGAGCATTTTAGAAGCGATTGTAAAATATATAATAACTTTAATTTTAAGAATGTGAAGGAGAGTTTCTAGTAACAGGATCATCCTACAACCACAAGAAGGGCCCGTTCAAGAGCGTGACGCATGGGCCAGCCATAGCCTCCCTAGACCATATTTTAGGAAAGGGAACGACCCGTCCCATGTCACCGCCACAAACATTTAAGCGGGCATGACGAAGCCTATCACTCAACCAAATAACAAAAAAAGATATGTGCCCTGTTCACTGCCACTTCATCTACATATTATATAATACTCATTAATTACCTCTACTTACAATTTGTCCATACTGCTTTTATTAATATTATACATAATTAAAATAATTTATAATTATTAATATTATATTTTTACGCTCTACGCTACGCTCCACTATAGTCCACGGGCGAATACAACTTTAAGAATCAACATGGAATCGCAATTACAATTGTTTTTTCACAAAATAAAGACAGAAATGAACAACCAAACTAAAGAAATTTTATCACAAATAGACGAAAAATTAAAACCTCTAGTACTCGAAATTGAAGTATTAAAAAGAGATAACAGTAATCTAAAAAACAAATTGGAAATGTACGAGCGCAAAGAAAGGAAGAAAAACTTAATAATTTTCGGCATAAAAGAAATGGAACAATCACAGAAACAATTATTAGAATGGACAGTCGAAAAATTTAAAAATGAAATGCTAATAAATGTTACCAACAGGGATATTGACAACATTTTTCGAATTGGAAAAGGAGAAAAAGGTAAGCCCAGACCAATATTAATATCCTTTACAAATTATTGGTTGAGAAATGATCTACTAAAAATCAAAGAAAATTGAAAGATGCTTACATCACAGAAGATTTCCCCAAGGAAGTAGTAGCAATAAGAAAACAACTACAGGAAAAAATGATGGAAGAAAGAAAGAAAGGAAACTTCGCGGTAATAAGTTATGACAAACTAATAATCAAGGAAGGTAAACACAGAAACCAGAAGAACCGCAAAAGAAAAGAATTGACATCACCAGAGGTAGCACAAAATCCGCGAAAGCAATACGCTTCATATAACAAAAAAACTACAACGAATACAAGTCTCGTCAACGCTTTCGATTTAATACGCTGCAGATCAGATTCATATCCATCCTCATCAAAACAACAAAACACAGGAGAGCACAGTAGTTAGCAAATAGCAATCGGCCACCAAAACAACCCGCACACAAAAGAACAAGTAAGTAACCATAACATTAGAAAAACATTTCCCAACCCGAGTGGTCTTCGTGGGAAATTAGACCAATACCCTCCATCTAAAACGTACATACAAAATTGTAAGACTAACCCAAGAAACAATCTAATAAGGATATGTACATACAATGTAAGATCCTTATCATCTTATGAAAGGTACCTAGAGTTATCACACGCTCTTGAAAACATCAATTTCGACGTAATGGGACTCTCTGAAGTAAGAAGGAACAACTGCAACATCGAAGAGTACACTGACCATATATTATGTTACATAGGAGAGACTAAAGGCTTATACGGAGTCGGATTCCTTATAAATAAAACTCATAAAAACAATATAGTAAACTATAAAGGAATCTCGGAAAGAGTAGCCCTCCTACAGTTAAAATTCGCAAAGCTATATCTTTCTATCATACAAGTATATGCCCCAACTGAGAAAGCACCGGAAAATGAAATAGAAATGTTCTATGATAACATCAGAACGGCTCTCGACCTATCGCACGGTACTATACTCATTATAGGAGATTTTAACGCAAAGATAGGAATGCCGAAAGAACATGAATACCCTATTATGGGCAGATACGGTTATGGTAAACGTAATGAAAGAGGTGAGCAACTTATCTCATTTGCAAATGAATTCAAAATGTCAATAATGAACACGTACTTCAAAAAAAAAGAGAGTAGAAAATGGACGTGGATATCTCCAAACCAATTAACAAAAAATGAAATCGACTTTATATTATGTAGCAAACCAAAACTTATTACAAATATAGAAGTTATTACAAATATTAACTTTGCTTCAGACCATAGACCCCTACGCGCTACATTAAACATTGGAACTCAAAAGAAGAAAAGAACAAACTTTAAAGCACCCGACCACACTAGAAGAAATAGAACTATATATCACACAACTAAAGAAATGTTTATCAGAATTCGAGCAAGGAAAACAAAACACAAATAATGTACAAACATATTACGATACATTGGAAAAAGTTATTACTAAGGGATTAAATTTAAAACTAAATACAAAAAAGTCAAAAAATATCTTAAATGACACAACAAAAAGCCTATTGAAAAAAAGATCAGAACTTATAAAAACAAAACCTAAAGATAGAAAAACTAGAAATGAACTTAGTAAAATATTCAAAGAAACAAAAAAATCAATTAAACAAGACTACGAAATATATAGAAAAAGAATAATAGAAACCAATCTGGCTAAATATAGAAGTACAAAACGGGCAAAGAAAGAATTAATATCACATAAAAAATGGATCCAAAAACTAAGTAGGGGATCAATAGAAACGAATTCAAGAATAGACATACTAGAACAGGCTACTGACTACTACAGGAAGCTCTATAAATGTACGGATGGACACACAGAAAATGGAATTTTCGAGTACTCAAATATTACCGACACTGATGTTATGGAAATCAAGGACACGGAAGTTATAAAACACATAAAACAAATGAAATTGAATAAAAGTCCTGGTCCGGATGGAATCACGACCGAAGCTATAAGAATAGGAATACCCGCCATAACAACTCATCTCACTCGACTTTTCAACTTAATATTAACCACAGAAACCATACCCTTGCAGTGGACTATTTCAGAAATAGTACTGTTATACAAAAAAGGAGACCCTCATAATATAACTAACTATAGACCCATTAGTCTTATGTCTAGTATTTATAAACGCATAGATGCCACACAACCCAAAGAACAGGCTGGCTTCCGATCCGGTTTCTCAACAATGGATCATATACATTCAGTCGAACAAATAATTGAGAAGTACAAAGAATATAATAAAACCCTCTACATAGCCTTTGTGGACTACAGCAAAGCTTTCGATAGCATTAGCCACACAGCCATATGGAATACTCTAAGTAATCTAAAGGTCAACTCAAAATACATAAAGATAATAAAAAATATATATATGAACAGTGTTTGCAAAGTTAAATTAGAAACTAAAGGAAAAGACATCAGGATTGAAAAAGGAGTCAGACAAGGAGACCCACTGTCTCCTAAATTATTCATAGCCGTACTAGAAGAAGTTTTTAACAACATAAACTGGGTGAATAGAGGTATTATGATCAACAAAGATTTCTTAAGTCATCTTCGATTTGCCGACGATATAGTCATCTTTAATGAGAACCCAAAGCAACTGGAATCTATGGTTAATCAGTTACATGAAGCAAGTGCCATAGTAGGCTTGGAAATGAATTTTGAGAAAACAAAAATTATGACAAATGGTCTATCAGTACCAATAAGCGCCGGATCACAAACACTTGACTTTGTGAATGAATATATATACCTAGGAAAGCTGATATCCTTCAATAAAATAAGTCATGAAGAGGAAATAAACCGACGAATAAATCTAGCCTGGAAAAAATATTGGAACCAGAAGGAAATTTTAAAAGGAAACTACAGCTTGGAATTCAAAAAAACGGTAATGGAATCCTGTGTTCATCCAACTTTGTTATATGGCTGCCAAACATGGGTGTTTACGAAGAAAATACAACACTTAATTAGGACATGTCAGCGCGGAATGGAAAGAAGCATGCTTAAATTAAGAAAAATTAATAAGATACATAGCCAGAAGATAAGGAAGAAAACAAAATTAACTGATGCCTTAAATCAAGCATTAAAATTAAAGTGGCAATGGGCCGGACACATTTCCAGACTAACAGACGCTAGATGGACCATTCAGACCACAACATGGAAGGGACCTGTAGGAAAGAGAAATGTGGGCAGACCACATAAAAGGTGGACCGATGAGATAAGAGAGACTGGCGGAACTAATTGGCTCGAAAAAGGAAAAAATAGAAAGGAGTGGAGGAGGCCTTTACCCAACTGGGATCCATTTGAAAATAATCAAGAAAACTAACATAGTGCATGCATTATAACTTACTAACATAAAAGTTAATAATAAAATAATCATGTTTGTCGACTAACCGTACTAACATACTAACACTAAAATGTAGAAATCAAATGGAAAATCATTAATAAAGGCTTTATTATATTATTATTATATAATATTATATTTTTTAATAGTAATTAAAAGCTCAAATCATTCAGGGTAATTTATACCCAATCTTTCTTATAATCTACATAATTCTTTAAATTGAATACAAATTCAAAAATTATTTATTGCAAGTAGATTTCAAAGATTTTTTATAAGTTATTATAATTTTATATTTTAAAAAAAGCGTTATACTTTAAAAAAAGAGTACTTAAATTAAATATTACAGAATATTGTGTTCAAAGAAGTTTTGTAGGCCCTAATTTTTTACCCAAGCCAATCAAAAGTAAAGCCGCAAAAACTATACCTAATTAATAATTATACTTCTTAACGCGAGCGAAGCCGTGGGCAAAAGCTCATCATTAGCCTGTCCAACTATTTTTATCATTCAATCTTCGATTTTTTCAGAAGGCATTTTTTCATATTACTAGCTGACCCAGCAAACGTTGTATTGCCATATAAAGTAATAAAAATTTTGGGGTATAAAAAGTAGATGACGACCGGTTTTACACTTACCAAATATATCGTACTACAATAATCATTATGTTCGATTGCCATCTTGCAACTCTATTGCGTATCTGTGGACGGAATAGAATAATATTAAAATCGCGATACAAAAATAGTTGTAGACCGTAGAAGGGCGAAAATTTTAAGTATGTATTTTTCAGTGCTGAATCATCATGAAATAAAATAAAAAAATTGACAAAAAAATAAATATTTAGCGGTGGGTATTATCATTATTTTCTTATCATTCAGGAGTATGAAAAATAGCTGTTGGCCGATTCTCAGATCTACCTACCGATATGCACACAAAATATTATACAAATCGGTTCAGCCGTTTGAGTTTGGTAACAAACACCCGGACACGAGAATTTTTCATATGATTAGATGTGGTTTAAATTTATGCATATTCAAGTCAAGAATACTTTGTGGCAATGTAATTAATCACCAATTTTGCGGAGCCTAAGATTTGGAACGGCTCTATGAATAATATTATATTAATGACGAATGTATAGTGGTCTTGCTATTCAAATATAATAAGTACATAATAATATGATATGTAATAATATAGCCAACCTAACAACCCTATTAAAAATCATGATATTGGTAATGCATACATTGAGTCGATCAGTGGACGATACTTGACTGTACTAAAGTTTAATTATGAATGTGTGTTATTCGTAAATGGTGAGTCGTGGTCCGCTAGTCCTACCGTATCTTAATAATTCACACAAACATTTATTATCATACTAGAGGTCACCGTGACGTCAACCATAACTCGCAAGTCGTAATTCGACCATACAATGTGAGACATAATAAAATAAATATCCGGACGACCGAGTCTTGCTCGGATTTTTAAGAATGTACAAAACTTGAACCAAAAAAAACTAATAGGACATCTGGATTCGTGCCGGGGTCTTCTGCTTTTCGGATCACCCAATGTCCCATTTGAGTTATTATACAGTCTTGTGTATAGTGGCGAAATTTACCTTTGTATTCTAATGTTATTGTAGCTGTTTCTCATTAAAACTACATTAAAATTGAAACCAAGCTAGATCGATTTATCGCCCCCGAAAACCTCTCTATACTAAATTTTATAAAATCTACAAGAATTGCTCGTTTAGTAGATTTCGATGTAAGAGAGACAGAATTTTATTATCTGTAATTTATCTGCCATTTTGACTCCTGCCCGACATTTAGCTTTTAGCTTTTTAGCTTTCTGCACTTCTTCGCTATATATACTTACTGCCTTATTCATAATAAAACGCTTTTCGAAGGTATAGAGCTATATTAGTTAAGACGTGATTTAACCCTATCGAACGTTCGATAAAATTCCTTATTTATATTCGTTAGATAAATCTCCCATAACTTATACGTCTCCATAGTACACAATGTTGCCATTTCGTACAAAAAAACATTTTTTAACTAATTTAATGAGGAACTGTTAATGGAAACAGACATCTTTTTAATGTCAATGGGTTGTCAGTTGTCAAGAGTCGATGTCAAAATAATTACAAACTTCAAAAATGAAAGTTTTGAAGTCTGTTATTTGTCAATCTATGACGGATATCCAACAACTTTGAGCGGGGACCTATTTAACACACTGACTGGTCCATTGCCACTTCTGCCACTGCCCTAAAGAGAAATGCGCTCATGGATAAGCTCTCTCACCAACAACCTACACAATACCCGATGGATGAATGTCTCAAGCTGTAGACAGTCGAAAGAAGCGATACCTGCACTGTCGCCCAAAATGACACGTAGACGTATCAGCCTCAACAGACATGACATCCGTATAATGGTGGGCACCCTAACGGGTCACACATCACTAAACAAACACCTTTTCACAATCGGCGAAACGGACAGTCCTAAGTGCAGAGGCTGTCTACGAAACGGTCACTCACGTAATCCTGGAATGTGCGGGAGTGGCCAACCCACGGGCAAAAACCTTACCTAATACGAGGTTGCTCCAGGAAATCTGCGAACACCCCAGGAATGTTCTAAACTTCTACAAGGAGCTGGGCTGGTTGGAGTAAATGGCTAATACTGCACGCAAAATGGACCCATACTAGTGGTTTAATTGCGGAAACAGGAGCTCCTATACCATACCAAATAGGTACAAATAAAAACAGAATTACTTAGAAGTTGAAAACACACAACACAACACAACCACGAGAATAGAGAGCGAGTTACATTTTTTTAATAACATATTCTGATTCATAAGTCACATTTGATACAAATATTTGCTACAAATTTAATAAAATATTTAAATAATTAAGTGTAAGTCCCATGTTCCTCGTGCGTAGTTTAACATAGGTATGTAATAAGGTATGTAGGTAGGTTTATCAGTAGGTTTGTAAGTTTGACTTCTTCCTTGTTATTTGAGCCCTAATGTTTCCTGTATTTTTTATGCAGAGTATTCTTCGTTCAATATTGTATTACTATGTTTGCAGGTTTCTAATATCCAAGTTTAGTATTCTGGTTAGTTATACTGCATGTCTGGCATTCGTTATAGGTCGATAGAATACATTACATTTAAATGTTTACTTTTTTTATTTATTATTAATTATTATTGAGATATTAAAATGCTAAAAGTATCCACTGCTGTACAAAGGCCTCCCCCAAAGATCTCCACAACGATCACTGCCCTCATCCAACATATTACGGCGATCTTGACCAGATCGTCGGTCCATCTTGTGGTAGGCTTACCAACACTGCGTCTTCCATTCGAGGACTTCCAGTAGGGCAGCCACTGGCCATCTGTCCGTCGAAATATGTGCCCTGTTCACTGCCACTTTAGTTTCGCAATTATTTGGGCTATGTCCGTGACTTTGGTTCTCCTACCGATCTCCTAATTTCTGATTCGATCTCGCAGGAAAACTCCGAGCATAGCTCTCTCCATTACCCTCTAAGCAATCATGAGCTTTCTCATCAGGCCCATGGTAATCGACCACGTCTGCGTACCGTTAGTCATCACTGGCAACATACACTGGTTGAAAAACTTCGTCTTGAGACACTGTTGTTCTTTGGACGAGACGATTTTTCGGAGCTTCCCGAACGCTGCCCATCCGAGCCTGCCTGGACCTGCCTAACTGGATTGTTTGTCCAAGGTACTCGTCAACAATGTCGAGTGTACAGGTCCCAACTGTTACGGGAGTAGGTGTGGTGGGACATTTGACATGATCTTCGTCTTGTCCATGTTCATTTTGAGACCTACTCCTTGGGAAGCCTTGGGAAGGAATAGAGGATCGAGCCATTGAGCATATGGCTTGAGTCTCCCATGGTCTCAACCATGATTGCGATAACACTTGCGAAATATCATAATATGTTTCATAAAAGGAAGAAAAAATAAACTGTAATAATATAAATTATATCTTGAAAGATTAATGATGGTGTGTGACTGTCATAATTTTAGTAATCGCATCAAAGAAATACAAAGAATTATTAACTAACTATAACTTGTCCTAGTTGGAAGCCACAAACATGGTTGTCCTATGAGAAGATATCCATTGTAAATTTAATTAAGTAATTTAATTCAATTTAAATAAAACATTTGAGTAAATCAATATCATTGACGTACAGCCTGTTAAGCATTGGTGAGCGGCAAAAACAAACGATTTATAATAACAAATTATTAATGGTGTTAATTTATCTTAGCTTAAGACTTAATAATAATTCTATAAGAGTTATTTAACACACAGTTTAATTTCAAACAAATTATGATAAAAATTATTCAATACGTTGGAACGCTCTAAGGCAGACCAACTAGATATAATAGTAAGGAACGACGGGGACAAAAAGCCAATAAACAGACGCATAGAAAGTTCGCCGATCTTCTTGTATAGACCATATCCTATATAGACCAAGATTAAGTATGACCATAATCTTATATAGACCACGATTTTGTATAGTCCACGTCTTGTATAGACCACGATCTCGTATTGACCACAATGTTTTACAGACCACGATATTGTATAGTCCACCAATTTGAATGGGCCACGATCTTATATAGACCACGATATTGTACAGACTACGATCTTGTATTGACCACAATCTAGTATAGACCGCAATCTTATACAGACCACGTTATTGTACAGTCCACCAATTTGAATATACCACGATATTGTATACACTACGATCTTGCATTGACTACGATCTAGTATAGACCACAAACTTATATAGATCACGATCTAATACACAAAACGATATTGTATTGAACACCATCTATGTATAACACCAATTTGTATAGGCCACGCTCTCTTAAAGATCAAAAATCAAAAGCCAACGGTAGCAAGCGACCGGTGTGTGTTTTATGGCAAATGGCGTGCCGGCGACTCAGGATCTCCAGATTGGAAGCTTTTCCCACATTCTGAGGAAAAATAAAAATTTGGGTAAGCGAAATCTTTCGGAAATATCTTATAGAACAGATTTGGCGTGAGTTTTAAAATATTTCCGCACAAGTTTTATCAATACACAGCAGTAACTACCTACTCACAAGCCGCTCGGTTTTGTATATTATATGGGTAGCAAAATAAATGTCAGTTGCGTTATTTTATTAAAGGATCATCAATCTAAAATAGATCTTAACACTACAACAATAACATTCAAATGCATATCAAACGATGTCGCCAGTGAAACGTTACCAACATATCATTATTTAAAAGCGCTTTTGGGCACCGCACCGTCCATTAAGTTACCAAATTGTAATAATAGTTAAAGTATGAAATTGCCGTTATATTGTAATGGGTTGAATTGACATAAAAGTTTTTTCGTGTGAGACTTTTTGGACATAGTACCTATGTAGTTCTTTTTTTTTAATGTGCAACATTCGACTATCGACTTTCAGTTGTTTTTTTTTATTCAGCTTAGACAAGAAAGATGGGTACGCAAAAATTCGTCTGATTTTTGAATACGAGTTCTGACGCGGAACTAACGCGGCAGAAACAGGTCGCAATATCAATGTTGCGTTTGGAGAGGGGAATGCTAATGAACGCTCGGTGCGATTTTGTTTTGATCGCTTTCATGATAGAAACTTTGATTTGAAGAATGGACCACGTGAAAGACCACACAGGTGAATAACAATGAATTGAAAGAGATGGTGGAAGCCGATCTGATACAAACTACCCAGGAATTAGCGGCATGGCTTAATGTTTCCTTAACAATATTGACTCATTTGCGTCAAATCAATAAAATAAAAAAATATAAAAAATGCCTCGTGATTTAACTGATCTGCAGAGAGAAACGCGTGTTCAAACTTGTATTGCCTTGAAGAATCGATACAGAAACGAACGAATATTGGATCTAATTGTGATATGCGATGAAAAGGGGATTCTTTACGATAGCCATAAGCGAAGATGCAATGGCTGACCCAGGTCAAACGCCACAACAGTGTCCTAAAGCAAAGCTTACCAACAAAAAGTTAATGGTAACTGTTTGGTGGTCTCAGCATGGTGTTATTCACTATGGCTTTCTCCGATCTGGTCAAGCAATAACGGCAGATGTCTACTGTGCCAAACTCCGAACAATGATAGCAAAACTAGCAGTGAAACAGCTCCGACTCATGAATCTATCTTCACCATTATTACTCCATGATAATGTGAGACCTCATACAGCACGACAAACCGTTTTAATTCTACAGGAACTGCAATTATTCGTCACCCTCCGTATTTGCCAGACCTTGCTCCAACGGACTAAGTACAATTTTTTTCGTGATTTTGACAATTTTCTAGGTGATAAAAATTTTCTTCTCAGGAGGCAGTACAAAATGCTTTCACACAGTTTGTCGAATTTACATCGCCACAGTTCTATAACAAAGGTATAAATGACCTTCCTATTAGGTGGCAGCAATGTATAGATAATAATAGTAATTATTTTGATTAAATAAATATATTGAATTAAAAAGAAGAATTAATATTTTTCCCTAAAAATCGATGCGATTGTAATATAATAAATATTGGTAGTTATAAATTATTGGACAAAACCATAAATATTATAGAATTATATATTGATTTTATGAAAAAATAAATGCTGTGGGATCATTATCCAGAAAGGTAATAGGGGAATTAATTGTGTATGAAGAGATCGCAGCCTGGAACCGCACTAACGTCGAGGTCGTGTCCCCACTAATCATCATAAAAAAAATTAACAAAAAAAACAACTGATTACATATTTTCTTTTGGAATAGTGTTTTTGAAGTCGGTTGTTTTTTGAAAAATAAATTTGTAGCAATGTACGTAAGCGCGTTGCAATTTGATTAGAGACAGAATTTCTGCCACATCACACCCTTACTGTAAGTCGTTAAGAAGTTCCATTGATCATCATATTCGACTACGACAATTACTCGACCATAACGAGGTTACGGTAGGTGACTTAAATATCCGGATAGCATAAAAAAGATTCGTCCGAGTATCGTTAATTTGCTCCTAAGAATATAAGATTTCCATTACTTTGGCATGGATCCCATAATCAGAACTCCAAACTCTCACTACCTTTGAAGCTACCCTTTACCTTTTCTCCTTTCCAATAAAAAAAGAATCATCTAAATCGGTTGGCGATTTGAGAACCTCCTCATTTTTTGAAGTCGGTTAAAAATAATATAATAAGTAAACACACGCTCCTACCACATAAATAATAGTTGCAAAGTTTAAATATACATTATTTTGCTCATGTTTACCTACCTGTGCTAAATACGAGTATACCTTGTGTTGTAAACGCAAAGCTGATAATTGCATCAAGTTTAGCAAACAATGGACAATAAACT
Organism: Leptidea sinapis; assembly: GCF_905404315.1. Lineage (NCBI taxonomy): Eukaryota > Metazoa > Arthropoda > Insecta > Lepidoptera > Pieridae > Leptidea > Leptidea sinapis. The sequence continues at coordinate 4,102,135 of NC_066297.1, forward strand.
CGATTGGCTTGTAGTAGAAGTCTTCAGAAAATGGCGGTCTTCATTGAAATAGCTCGTAAATCGTGCCAATTCTATTTTACTGTTATTTTATATTCGGTTGGACCTTATCAATTCATGTTTTATGTTTATAAATCATTGCAAATAAGAGTTTGTTTGGTTTAAGGCAGCTGATCTCAGGATGGAGGCTCAAAACATTTGCTGGTGTGGACCTGGGCTATCATTATCAACGTCATTGAATAAGCTACGAAGGTAACCGACCCCCTGATACGTCATCACGAGGGAACTGATGCTAATAGTGGTCTAATACTAATAATACATGTTACATTCAGTCAATTAATATGTTTACTTCTATATTATTCTCTCAGGCAATATGAAACACAGTCACAGGGAGTTTCTTCGAAAATTTAGGCTTGCAATAATTCAGCGAGTATCCTCTGTTAGTTTAAAAATAATTCATTGCATCCAGACAAACATAAATCTTCTCGTGCCTCTCTGACAAGCGAAGGTTGGTAGTCAGCTTTGTTAATTTCACATTTTGTTCTTGGCGAGGCGAAATATTCTGCCGCACTCGCGATTGTTGTCGACTCTCAGATGTTGCGCAGCCAAGACTTTCTTGTGCGACCTACGCCTCTTTTCCCGGCAACTTTTCCCATCATGATGAGTTGTAGGAGGCCGTACCTCTCGTGCCTGAGCATGTTCCTAATATGCGACTTTCCTCATCTTGATGGTTTGCATGAGTACTCGTTTTTGACAACTTGTGAGTACAACTAATGGCCAACATACGTCTATATGGCCAAATTTCGAAAGCTTCTATACGTTTCCTGAGGTCTTCTTTAATAGTCCACCCCTCACATCCCAATAGAAGTATGGGCCAGATGTAACAGCGCAATAAACAAGTCCGCAAGGAAACTACTAGGACCTAGAACTAAAATAATAATTAGAACTACTTAAATACAATATGTAAATGTTACTCAAAGACGTGAGAAACTCGGTCAGATATAACGAGTGTGAGACAATCAGTTCCCACGTGATCTAACAATGACTCAGACTGTAATATCAGAGATTTAATAGATAATGTATCGTCCTGGAATCACCTCGGATGGAAGTTCATTACACACTTTGGTGGTGGAAGAAAGTTCCTTAAAAACCGCAATGTGGAGGGATAATCGACATCCAAGCGGTTATTAAGTTTGTCGCGTTTGGAGAACGAAAATTTGCGTGCGTACAAAGTACACAACATGTCAGAAGTGAACATGTTGCTAGGATAACACATAATTTCGCCCGCTATGAAAAACATTACTTTCACCGCTACCAAATTTATGTTCTCCTGGTGTCTATGTAGTAATACGTCGTGCGCATAACGTCTGAATATATTAAGGTATACTCACGCCATACATAAGACAATCTCTTCTTTAACTATGATCGCCTGGTACCAGAACACTGTATAATGCATCCTATCTTAATTTCTCCCACGTTAAATCTTATGAATTTATGTGTCAGCGTCTTTTTACTGTCTCCCTTTTTCGTTTCATCGACTTTCAAATCACAACGATGCCAAAGAAGTTTTAAGTTCAAAAACTCTTCAGAACAACCTCTGATGCAGAATAACGAATCTCATCTAATGAATCCATGCATGCATATCTTTTTTTTTATGGAATAGGAGGACAATCGAGCGTACGGGTCACCTGGTGTTAAGTGATCACCGCCGCCCACATTCTCTTGCAACACCAGAGGAATCACAAGAGCGTTGCCGGATCTATCTATATATACCTATCGTACTTGACATAAATATTGTTACAAGGAAAACCTCTTGCAATATGTAATAACATAAAACAATATTGCATTAAAACAAATGAAGCTTGATCAAAATTATCTTCAATAGTCGTAAACAAACCTATAAGCTTTGAAGAAGGAGAACTTAAATTTTGTCCCACACTTTGTCCTCTTCACTACCAACCTGGATGGTTTATGGGATGCGGAAGTAAGTTATCGTGGCATAAAGAGGTTGGCATACTCTCCGAAACGTTAAGAATTCGTACATTAATTTAAGAGATTTAACCACCTTCTCAATAATAATATCTTGTCACACGCTAGTGTTTTGCACACTCCTTGACAGCTAATACCTGAAAGTAATCTGCTGACTAATCTTAAGGACTTTCGAGCATTATTTTATTTATGGGCGAGGAAGACAAACGAACTTACAAATCACCGCCGCCCAAATTCTCTTGCAACACCAGAGGAATTACAGCAGCTTTGCCGATCTTTTAGAAAGGTATCGGCGCAATTTTTGAAAGTACCCATGTCGTATCGTCCTGGAAACACCGCGCAAGGAAGCTCACGGGCCACTTGAGAACTTGATTTTACCACCCTCTTATAAACTACAAGTCCTAAGCCATCTCTTAAAATACTCGACAATGATGAAGGTTATATTCATTTCCCGGAATAAAATCTTTCGCTTTCCGACAAGGTTTCTTCCAATTCTTTCCTTCACTGCATCGATCGCCTTTTTTGTGGGAATACTACGTGAACGGCTAGAGCTTTGTTGTCACAATCAGAGGTTAAACTGTACCTATCAATAGCCGGTTACACAAATATTCAACTAGCACCAAGTTGATAAGGCCTAACACCAAGTTTCAAAAATTGTATTTGGCTCTACATATAGAATACTTCACACTGCGCGAATATGAGAAAAAATAAAAAATTTTCATGTGAAAATATTTAAAAAAAAAACATTAAAAAAAAATTAAGGGACAAAACGAGCAGGTCGTTCAGCTGATCGTTATTGATACGGCCTACCCATTACAATGCAGTGCCGTTCAGGATTCTTGAAAATCCCAACAAATTTTCTTATTATTGTCCTATATCAATCTACTGAACTTCAGAATCAACCAATTAAGACTGTTCGTGAGATATCGTTCTCAAAGGAAAACCGAAAAGTGTTTTTCCGGAATTACTTCGAAATTCCAAGTTCGATCAATTTAAACTCAAAGATTCTTTATGAGGCTCAAAAAACCGCCGCAAAAAAATGCCGCCAACCGCGTGAAAATCGGTTGATTCATTCAACAGTTATTGCCGTTTGAAAATTTTAAAAATAGTGTTTTATTAAACTTCTACCAGACCTTTGAGCTCGAAGAGCTAAAAACAAAACAAATTATATTTTTGTGCTCGAAGAACCTTGTTGAAGTTTTAATTTCTGTCGTGCAGCGGACAACAAATAAAACAAATTTATAACAATAATAAACTTTATTTGTACAAAATATGTCGCATCTTTACTTATTGTGACAATAATGCCGGTTTTATTACAGTTACATATTTGAGAGATAATATGTGACTTATGGTATCACTGGTATGCAGCCGATACCAGTAATCCCATAGTGATGGTGCTCAACGCAAGGCCATCTGCGCGGCACCCACTTATTCCCATTGTATGAGTCATATTACAATAAGTAGAAATTTCATTCGTAACTAACTTCACGTTACACAGTCCTTTTTTTCATAACGTGTGTGTGAACAAATGCAACAGAACAATAAGTATAATACACAATTTCTTAAATTGCCGTTAGTAAACTAACGTAGTAACATTTAAATACCTAATAAAAACATGAAAAAATGCATCATTTTAATTTAAAAAATTCATACAATTTATTTTTCTTTGTTATGTACCAAGCTAGCTTGTCTCTCTACACGTTGTGCACAAATTATACAAGGTGAATTAATGATTTATTGGATATCTTAAACAACTTGAGAAATAGGTTAGTTTTTATTTCGATTTGAGGTCAACAATTATTTTATTTTCAATATTTATTTTGTATGGACATATTTTCTGTAAGAGAATTTATTGACACACGGTTTGACAGTTCTGCTGTGAAACAATTTCATTATAACAACAGGGAGCATATTTTACGAAATAATTCTTGATCTTATGAAATATTGTTGACAAGTTCATAAAAAACATTATTTTATTTATTATATATACAGAACAACGTCAGTCTGGTTAGCTAGTTTATAATAAAAACTCCTATTCTCTACTTTCAAACGTAGAACTTGTAATACCAATAACCGTTATATTAATCGTGCTACTCAACTGCATAATGATAAATTTTCTAGTATAAATTTATTTATATCCTCTTTGCCTAAATTTAATTATAAAAATAATGAAACTTTTTTGTTTAATAAGATTAACATCACTGTATTAAAACTTTGAAATATGTTTAAGTTTATTTTTTGTGCTAAATCACCTATTAAGTATGAAAAATTGATTTAAATTAAATCAATTGTATTTAATATGGGAAACAAAATTTTTATGTCTTAGATTATTAATTATACGTCTAGAGAGCTGTGAAAACGTCGAAAAAAAATTACTATAACTAACCTCTATTTTGAGAAATTCACTCACACTAACACAAAGCGTCATACAAATCGCGAGTGTAAGACGTAGCTAGTCACGCACACTAAACCAATATTCCTGGCTGTCTTTTTATCGGTTGTCTAACAGCAAGAGACTATCTAGACGCATAAATTATTTAAGGTTTATTTATAGGCACTATTGTTCTGTAACGTTTATTTTTTTTATAAAAACCTACTTTTTATGAAAATAGGGGACGGGACGAGCAGGATGTTCAGCTGATGGTATTTGATACGCCCTGCCCATTATAATTCAGTACCGCTCAGGATTCTTGACAAACCAAAAATTTTTAACGGCACTACAACAGCGCTCGTCACCTAGAGACATAACATGTTATGTCTCATTTGCCCAGTTATTTCATTAGCTGCGGCGCGTCGCCCTTCAGACTGAAACACAATAATACTTACACGTTACTGCTTCACGGCAGAAATAGGCGCCGTTGTGGTACCTATAATCTAGCCGGCATCCGGTGCAAAGGAGCCTCCCACTGCTAATCAACATTTCAATTGAATCAGAGCAATAATTCATTGTTGTCTCAGACATTTTTGACGAGCTTTTAATAGGCAATTGGGGGTCTAGATAGTTGTACATGTATGGTTCTCACATAATAAAACAACTTGGAAAATAATAAATGAAGAAGCCAGAAGGGTGAACCATAAAGTGTCTGAGTTCAACATTTACCATTTACGTTATGGTACCCATAAACTAGCAGGCATCCTGTGCAAAGGAGTCGCAATGGTCTTACTCAATAAAAAAAATTAGTCATGATGCTAATCGGCTATTCCTTCCTTCTGCTCGATATCGGCCAGGACACCAGCGGAACTGGTCGCGGCTACCGGGAGTTGAAGTCTGCGTAGCATTGCTGTTCCTCGTACATCTCCCGGACCAGGGCGGATAGCTCCGCCACGTGGTACCCCAGCACGTGTTGCAGGTCGCAGACGAACTTATACACAAACCTGCCCGCAATGACATTAACTCATTTATCTGTTCTTACGGAGATATCGCCAATTTAAGTCGCTGCTGTTATTATTTGGATTTAATTCCAGAAAAACTTCCGAACCACAATCATGTCGAAATTTAGTTGAGAACACAAAACTGGTCACGTGATTCATATTAACGGACTGACAAAAAATGGCAGCCCTACTGTCACTCTTTAAATGGCATCACGGCATAGTAGCCAAACCCACATGTATTTAATACACTAATAATATTTATTAAGCTCTAAACACGAATTCCTTGAAATGTGATGTTTGCGGCTTGGAACTTATTTCAGGGACTACCCACTGGTAATTTGAATGTCGTGCCCTCCGTTTATCGGAAAGACACTGTATTTAGTGTGTTATCGTATTACTTTTATGTATGTATTGTACACCATGCACCATACAACACACTCGCTCACCTCTTGCCTGGCACCTTGGCGATCATGTCTCCGTCGTAGTAGTACCTCAGCGCGCGGGACAGCTTCTCATAGTTCATTGCCGGCTTCTGCTTGCGGCGCCCCCACAACTGCGCCACGCGCTCCGGCTCCAGCAGCTTGAATTCGCCCTCGTTGCCTGCGCGTACAAAACACCATTCAAATGCCATTGCCTCATTCAAAACAACAAAAAAAACCTTATAAAACTTGGCTCAATAGGCTCACGGGGAGTGGTGTGGCAACCGCCTATGGACATCCGCAACGACAGGTGTCAAAAGCTGCGTCGTATCGGTTCGGGAAAACAGCAGCCAGTTTTTGATGCCACAAATGGCTGTGCGAGGCAATAAATTTCATACAAAACGCGCGGGTATTGAATGCCAGGCGTCAACATAATATGGGTGGTATTTTGCATTTCAACGTAATGTCCGCTGGTTCAATACGGCCGCTGGAGTCAACCTGAACAACTCCTCTGAGTACTCCCCGTGATAAATGCGTTAGAAGATGCAGAGAGAACCCACATTTTATACGCAAAGCCAGATGATTCGAGCCGCTCTTTGTTGTATCCCGTTAAATAGAAAAAGCTGGTACTGGTTACAGCAAGCCTTTTAGAGATCAGTTTGGCCTTGTCTTCCAAGTGACCACCGAACTGAACATCACTCGATATATCGACGACGAGTATTCCGATACAAGTGGTGGGCAGGACAAAGGGAGACAATTTAGCGGCGAACGCACAAACTTGTATTTTCTTAGGGTTTCTTCATATGGAACATTCACAAAACTGCAAACACCGACTCACAACGAAGCTAGAATTGTTCTGCAAATATGTCACAGGGTGTAGATTCGGATAGCATTGCATTCAGCGCAGTCAGCGTGCTGTCGTGGTATTGGAGATCTAACACCAGACACAGTGCGGCTAGGCCGGATAGTGAAAAGTGGGCGGCAGCGCCAATGACGGAGGTGGACGTAATTATTATGTGTCGAGATGCGATAAACCTGATTATGAAGCCGGAGACAGTTTATACGTTACAGTCAGTACTTTATGCCACTTACCGAAATTGACAATTAAGATAATATTTACATACAGTCACAGCTTCACCTGCGCCCACAGAGTAAACCAGTACTAAATCTAAAATCTAAATTAAACCACTCGCTGTCACAGACCGTGATACACTGCGATGCTTAATATAATTAAATGAATTACGTGTAACTTTATTTTTTTTTTAATTATTTCACTGTTTCTTTTTCTTTTTGAATAGTTTTAGCGTACAACCTTACATTAGTTAATATTTTATATTACCTTTAAGGCGACGTCATCAAATGGCCCAACGGAAGCGCTGGTTTTCAAACTAGCGAATATGCTGAGTTGAGACCACTTGGTTGACTTATAGAAAATAATATTCCTCAATTTTTTTACGATTAATTTTTTAAGTTTTAATTTTTAAGTCTTTTGTACAGATAGATGTACCTACAGTACAGTACATCAATATAACGTCACAAATGAACATTTTTCTTTTTTTTTCTTTATTTTTCTTTCTATTTTCCCTGTAAGGACTTGGCAGGAGTTAATGATTGCACACTGACCGCTCCACCGGATGACGTCATAGTACTCCGCGGTAGTCAGCAGCTCCAGCAGGAACTGCCACAGCTGGATCTGTCCGTTGTTCCCGAGGCGCGGGCTAAGCTCCGCTCGGCCCTGCTCCGATTCATACAGACGGATCTAGAAGACGGAAACATTTACACCATAGATAATTTATACGTCTACATAGTCTCTTGCTGTTACAACCGATAAAAACAGACCAGGAATATTAGTTTTTTTGTTACACTTTGTGTTAGTGTGCGTGCATTGCTCAAAATAGAGGTTATCTCAAAACTCAATGTTTTTGTAGTTTTCACAGCTGTCATAGACTATCTAGAGGTATTAATGATCTAAGAGTTACACATCACTAGGAAAAACTATTTCAATTACTGAATAGTGATTTAAATGTTTTAAATTTAAATACATTTTCTTTTCAATAGGCTTGTATCTTTCATATCGTCACACATTTTTTTAACATAATTTAAAGCAATGTGATAAACAGTACGGGACAATATGCTAACATCTACTGACCAGCAGTGCATAAAGTCCAATATTATTTGATTTGGTGTTTTTAATTTACTATTTATTTATGCAACTGTTATGTAATAAGGGATATTAAAACACGAATGTGGAGGCGAAGCCGAGTGTGATAATAGTATCACATGAGTGTTTTTATACCTAATTATAAACAGTTGCATACAATACTTTATCTACACCCACAATATGAATCCACTAAAAGATTGCTCACTACTAACATTAAAACAGCCAGTCTAAGTAGTAAGCCTTTCTGTCGTGAAGCAGTAATGTGTAAACATTACTGCTTCAAATTAAACAAATGGGCGTTATTGGATGGTTGCACTGATATTTCCGTACCTGCTTTGGTTTCTTCCTGATGGCTACCTGCGGCTTCTCTAGGCTGAGAGGATCTTTCTCCTGCTCCTCCGTTTGCACCACAGCTGTAACGCAACATCAGTTCCTTTAACATCAGCTAATCCTCATCCTTGTGTGGATCTAAACACGTGTCAGTATTACTTTTTTTTATGGAAAAATATTGCAAAACTGAAGTTGCAGTGGGCAGGGCACATAGTTCGACGGACAGATGACCGTTGGAGCAATAAAGTCGTCAAATGGCGGCCACGTACCTAAGCAGTGTTGGTGGTTGGACCCCCCACAAGATGGACCGACAATCTGGTCAAGATAGCCGGAATATGTTGGATGAAAGCAGCGCAGGACCGATCGTCGTGGAAATTTTTGGGAGAAGCCTCTGTCCAGCTGTGAACGTCTTCTGGCTGATGATGGAAAAGGAGCACAAACAAGCGTACAAGGGCCACCTGTTGTAAAATGATAACGGCGGCCCTCATTCTCTTGCAACACCAGAGGAATCCCAGTAGCGTTGCCGACCTTTAAGGAAGGTGTACGCGATTTTTTTTAAGGTACCCATATCGTATCGTCCCGGAAAGACCGCACAATTAAGCTCATTCCACAGCTTTGTAGTAGGAAAGTAGTAGGTTGTGGAAGAAGCTTTAAGATTACCCACCACGACCAGTCTTCATTAAATTTCACCAAGATGCCGTTGGGCATCAGGCAGGTCAAGTATTCTGCTCACGCAGTTTCTATAATTCATTTATAATAACTATTACCTATAAATTTACATTTCCTCAACAGCTCGAAGTGAGTCCAAAACAAGTCTCCCGGGTCCGAAGGCACCTTCTCTCTGAAACAAGATAAATTACACTCATGTTAATAATGTTTATATACACCCATGCTTTAAATACTCTATGTTTTTCTTTTCTTTTCTTTTTCTTTTCTATTTTTTTATTTTTCTTTTATATCAACCGTTTTCATAATAACACTCTTTTGGATGATATTATGGTTACTAGGACTGGCTTTTTAATGTTAGCATTAAGCTGACTGTTTCAGAATCTTTTATAGAGGATTCATATTATTGGTGTAGATTAAGTCTTGTATGCAACTGTTGATAATTAGGTATTAAAACACTCCTGTGATACTATTATCACATTCGTGTTTTAATACCCCTTATTACACAACAGTTTTGCATAAATAACTATTATATATTTGAAAGAGCAACATTTCGAGTCAATGTCCCAATATACATTTATTGGGGATGAGCAGGTGGTCGGGTTATCATCTGTAAAGCAGATTCTGTTGATGACGTCACAACTAGAGAGTCTAACAAACTGACCAAGATTTATGAACGGTGTAGGTGTCGGCCGGTTGGCGTGGCGACAACACTCGCGTACCAAGCCGCGGGTAAATCTCAGTAGTGAACGAAACCATTTTAAACTAACGCATTGTTCAATTCTAAGTACTTGTAAAATAAACTGATTGAAAGCCGTCTTACTGTGACTGAGAGTTAACATCTTAAACGTAAAGAAATAACAACTGTCTGTATGTCCATTGTAAAATTACAAGGCTTTTTGTATGTTGTGGCATCAGTGAAATAATCTTCCCTATAAATAGGAGTAGTTTGGGGATGTGCCTTCGAGGTAAGCCAACAAATAGAATGTTATCTGATAGTTTTTTCGGTGAGAAAGAGTGGAAAAGGCTGATCGTTCACTTGTGTGAGATTCTCCTTAAAACCAGCAGGTAGTTAGTATATCAGTGTCACAAAATAATCGCAAACAACGTTTAAAAACTGCTTCCAAGTCAGGTTGGCTGAGTGGTAAGGTAAGCCACTAGATTTAAGACCTGGTTCCCGATAGGGTTCGAACCCAACAGCTGGCAAAGGGTTTTTTTTATTATATTTTTCTTTTATGAACAAGTCTATATAATATAAATTTCTTTATTCTTCTTTCGATTAGTATGGTGATATTAATATGATATTTTGTTAAAAAAAGCTTCGCTTGCATAGTGCTTTCATTAAACCACCTAATTAGTTTTTTTTTTTTTGTAAGTGCTATTAGAGTCCTTTAAAATGCTTCCTAAATCATGTAGGTCGTAACTTAGGCCTAGCATAAAATTGGACAACAATAAGCGAATGAATTCAAATTCAAAATAGTCCGACATAGAACAGTTCAGTTTCCAAAATTTCGTAACGGTATATAAATTTTTGGAGGAGAAAATTTACGAGAATGGAACTTTAGTTTTTGACTATTTAAGCCGGAGCTACAGACGTCCTTATCGATCTGATGATCGTCTCCCCGCAGTAGCGTGACTGTTTCATTTCATTAAAAAGAGCGCAAAAAAAAGAGTTTCTGTGAGAGTTTCTTGCGCCGCTTCTTCTGTCTCAGAGCGCTATTTGTTTCCAAAGCGGTAGTAGTATCTAGTATATTAGAAACGACATCAAAAAGAATTCTAAAGGAATCAATTTTGAGAAAATAAATGCATTTTATGCCTTTTTACTGTATTTTGTTTCAGAATTGTTTAATAGGCCTCAGCTGTTTCATCTCAATGTGTCTGGCATCTGCCTGCAACTACTGTCTGTGTGAGACTCACTTGAAGGCTGTGTTGGAGAGAGAGCACAGCTGCGGCCCAGCCAGAGCCCAGTCCGCTAGTCTCACGCCGGCAAGGTTGAACTGCCGCACCGCCCAAACAATCCACAGCTTCACATGCTGCACTGACCTGCCGCATCATACAATTTCACCGTATTTTACCAGTGGGAGGCTCCTTTGCAAAGGATGCCGGCTAGATTATGGGTTGGTACCCAAAGTACCAACGACGACGCCTATTTCGGCCATGAAGCAGTAATGTGTATCCGGCCTTAAGGGCGCCGTAGCTAGTAAAATTACTGGGCAAATGAGACTTAACATCTTATGTCTCAATGTGACGAGCGCAATTGTAGTACCGATCAGAATATTTGGGTTTTTTTTCCTGAAACCAGAGCGCTACTACATTGTTATGAGCAGGGCGTATCAATTACCATCAGATGAACGCCTTGCTCGTCTCGTCCCAAAAACAAGAAAATCATACATATCGTAAACTGGGCACTATAAGTTATACTACTTTAGGCGCGTTTTGAAAAAATGATGAGAGTGAAAATTTAAGATGCGCGCGCATCACTGTAACACAAAAGTAACAGGTTGAAGTTGGTTCCTAAAATTTTCTGGCGTTTGCGTTTCTTCGTCCATTATTAGAACAGGCAAAGGGTTCAAGCCGATACGGCCCTATTAATTATTTAATAATTAATTGTAAAAGCCATGTTTGCAAGATTTTTACAAAATTGTTCTTTCTGAAAACGTAGAATAACACGAGGAAAAAATCTTTTTAATTATTTTTACTTCGTTAGGCCAAAGAAGTATAACTTCTTGCGTGCATACATAAGTACACGCACACTTTTTTTTTATATATAAGAGGGGGCAAACGGGCAAGAGGCTCACGGGTTTGCGAGTGGTGAGGCAACTGCCCATGGACATCCGTAACAACAGGTGTCAAGAGATCGCCGGCCTCGCATCGCATTTAAGGTCGGAGGGAATATGCTCTTTTCTTAAAGGTCCCTAAGTCGTATCGGTTCGGGAAAACAGCAGGCGTTAATTGATTCCACAAAGTAAGGCGGGGCAAGAAATTTCTTGCAAAACGCGCGATTGTGGAATGGCAGACTTCAGCCGCTAGAATCAACCCGAACAGCTCCTCTGAGCACTCCCCGTGCTGTAGAAGATGCAGAGAGAACCAACATCTCTACGTCATCCAGATGATTCGAGCCGCTCTTCGTTGTATGCCCAAAGGTGGGAACAGTACTCCATGTGGGGCCGAATTAGCGCCTTATATAATTGCAGGCTTATGGTGAAGTAGTTACAGTCTTAAGTAGTCAGGCCTTACTGAGTACACCAAGCTTTATAGAGGCCAGTTTGGCAGTCTCTTCCAAGTGACCACGAAACTGAACGTCGCTCGATATATCGACGACGAGTAAGCCGATAGAAGGGGTGGCAAATACAACAAAGGGAGACTTTTAAGTGGTGAACGCACAAACTTGTGTCTTCTTGGGGATGAATTGGACAAAATTTTGTTGGCCCCATTCCAATACTTTGCAAAGCAAAGTCTCGATTTCAGACATAAGTTTGTTCCGGTTCTCGTCGACGCTATCCCAGGACATGTTGGCACGGCCGGTGTAGGAAGCATACCCTGTGCTATGGTCTGCATAGCAATGAATAATGATGATTTGCAGCATATAATTGATATGCAGAGGAAACAATGTAGGGGAAAGCCTTGCGGGACACCAGTGTTTATCGGTTTTAAGTCGGAGCACGCACCGTTGATAACAACCTTGATGCTCCTATCGACCAAATAGATAGTGACCCATTTGCACAACCTCTCGGGAAGCCCATAGGATGGCAGTTTTACTATTACACCACCACACCCGATCGAAAGCCTTTGCTATGTCCAAACTTACCGCCAACGCCACTCCCTTCGACTCAACCGCTTGCACCGATTTATGGGTGAGGCAAGAAGCTCATTAGCTGGGCGACGGTGACAGAAACTGTACTGTTTGCAGTCAAACCAAGGTTGTGACCTGCCACTGATAGGCACCGAGGCGGATGTAGTACCACATCAGGAAAAGCGTCTGAAGCGGCATCTGGATCATCCAGCGAAACACTGACCTATAGTAGACGGCAGCAAACATAAAAGGGGCTGTGTTAGGCACGTGATCGGCACGGTGCTTGGCCTGATTTCTGCCGCCGTATACCACTTTCGCACGACATGCCACATATTAGAATATGATACCTACCATCTGGATGTGTGACGTTCCTGTACAGTGCGGTATTTCAAGGAAAAGCTTTTTCTACGTACAACCAAGCCATGGAATGAGCATCCTTGTTCGGTGTTTCCAGGACGAAACGACATCGGCACCTTTAAAAAAGCGCGTACATCTACATAAAAGCCTACAACGCTCGTATGATTTCTCTGGTGTTGCAAGAGAATGTGGGCGGCGGTGACCATTTAACATCAGGTTCATCGCACGCTTATTTGTCCTCCTTCTACCATAAAAGAATGCCAATTGCGGCCTCATTATTTTCAGCCAAGCACCCTTTGTTGTTTAGACGTGAAGGACGCCGTCACCGCTGTAGCCGAGTCACTTGGCTACTGACACCTAGGTCATGTGTTAAAGTGACGACCGCAGTGGCGGTACCAGCTAAATGTCGGATTTTGAAAAACCCTGAGCGGCCCTCCATTGTAGTGGGAAGGGTGTGTCGCTTAACATCGGGGGGGAATGTGTTGCTCGTTTCAAAATATATGTTAAATACCACTCCATGGGGTCCTGTGGGATCTTCGCCTTGCTGTGCTCGTTCCTGAAGTGTTCGTCTACGATCCACTTGACTATGGGCGGCTTGGGCTCCTCCACGGGCTGCCGGAGCTGTTCCACCGACTGAGAGATCACCTCCGAAGGCTCCTCGTCGACCTGGACTGTGATATGCTTAAGCAGTCTTGGCAATCAAACAATGCTTCAGCGTATTGGATCTATTATACAACGCACGCAGTAGCTGGTAGAAAAAACTAGGTAATATTAGGTACCTACCTAGTAATGTGTATGGATAATAATATACCCCACATGACACGGTCAACTTAATTCAAAATTTGGACCGCGCCGTCCGTTCCTTGTAATAAACTATGTTTTTTACGATTTAATTTGTTTTCGGAATTTTCCCTTATAGGTATTACTTGCCAAATTTAAACCAACCAACGGAAAATACCTTAGAAATTATGATTCGCTTCAGAGTGTCCAAATATAAGTTTTCTTGAGTATCTTTTTTTTACCTTAACTTAGAAGTTTGATTTTTTTGCGAAACTTCAAGAGACTGTAGACTTGAGATTATCGGTTGCCATTTCTATCTATTGTGTCAATTTTATCTTTAGTTTCCTTTTTTTGCTGGCTGTACTTTTAGATTATCTTTCAATGAGCAATGCGGGACTCACTGGTGTCAGGCGGAGGCAGGTGAGGCAGGTGTGGCAGCTGCATCAGCTCCTCGTCGGGTTTGAGCACGTCCATGATGTTGATCTTGCGCTGGGTGGCCCGGAGCTGAATATTCACCTGGACCACCCCCGACCCGCTGATACATTGCTCCACCAGGGTTTTGTGGTTCTCCAACTGAACAAACACACACCAGTACAAAATTATTACTATTGTTCGTTTTAGAATAGGCGTAAAAAACCTATTATGCTAGCATCGAAACAATAGGATAGGAATTACGTATCGGAAGTACGATGTTCAAAGTGGACACAATTCGCGAAAAGGGGGCGCACAACAATAGTTCATCAAGTAAGCGTCACTGGTTTTATTATGGAAGAGCTCATTCCGCACTTTGGATACACGTGGCAGAAAGTTCCATGATAACATGATATCCTAGTGTCGTGCGTATGGATCAATGGATAGGGACAAATGTAAGGATCTCGAACTGATCGAGACGTTCACAGTGCAGTGGATTCTAAGCCGAAACTGCTGATTGTAGAGCCGATGCAGATGACCGTGGAATTGGCAATCACTCAAGATTTCGAGATCCGGTATTGCGATACAAGTCGAATCTTCTAAGGGATAAATATAACATATTGTTATGTTTTTAAATGATAACTCCCACTTCTGGGATTAATTATTATACAAATAAAACTGAAAACAAAATTTTATTGTTTCGATTAGCAAGAGCAACATCTCAAGGCATTTTCCTAATATGCAAATATTGGGGTTGAGCAGGTTATCAACTGTAAAGAAGATTCTGTAGATGAAGCCATAACTTGAGAGTTGAACAAAGCATACAAGATTTTATCAACGATACGTCACTCGAACGGTTCACTCAGTTGGAAAGAGCGCTCGCACGGAACGCGAGAAGTCGCGGGTTCTAGGTCCCGCATCGTTCATAAAATTTTGTTTTCAGTATTATTTGTGTAAATATAACATAGTTCATTTTACCCAATTCTATGACATTTTTTATATAAGAGGGGGCAAACGGGGAAAGAGGCAAGCGTGATTGGAAGTAGTGAGATAGCCGCCCGTGGACATCCGTAACACCAGGCACCAGGAACCAGCGTGGCCGGAGTATAAAGCATCTTAAGTACTGTCTTCTGCATAACAATGTATATTGGAGGTCATTGATATGTCTTTTCACAATCCTACATCTTGCGGTTTGACCTACTATTATTAGGTGAGTAGAAGTATGGTTGACTTGTCGAGAAGGATTATCATTGGGAGTAGGCTTGCGCATAATAGTTCGCGACTGGGAGCGGTCAATTTAGTTCCCAGCTCCTGATCGAACTAGTTCGATCTTTTAGATCGTTAGTTCTTTTCTCGAATCCGATACTGATCGATCCGGCTTCTCCCGGTAGTTTACTAAAGAACTGCCAACTACAGTGAAGTCCCTAAAACTAACGAATTAAAACTATAATATAGTTAGTGAACATAGTTAGATACCTACTGACAACTTATAATATAGAAATATTATAATAATAAGCACTTTAGTAATTTAGTTTGCGAAGTACATAACAGTATTGGAATTCGAAAAAGGATACGTAGTACAGATCACTAATATGAAGCATTCGTGGGACCGATTATGAAATAACGAACTAAGGAACGAGGGATCTGGGAACTAGTTCGCATAGTTCGTCTGTGGGAGCGCTCTTTCGAATTAGTTCGTTCGCAAACTACACAAGACTATTGGGAGCCTCTTCTCTTTTAACACCGAAGTTTCAGGTGTCTTAGTCAGCTTCAGATTGCCATATTATTCGACGATCTGAGTTCAACAACTGTTGGCCAGCTATTACGATGCCTTTATAGTATTTTTTGCAGCGTTCTGCACTTTCTCTTTATTTATGAATCACGGGGAATTTGAGATGTTTTAAAATAGTGCTTTGCATTCTATAAACAATAAGACTTACCGCTTTGGCGTCTTGCAACCAGAAAGTATAATCAGAGAGGTCCATATTAAGTCTCTTCTCTAACATTCTGCGCAATTCTGACAGGCTTGTGCGTATGTCCATCATCTGTACTATTATATTATCATCTGCAATAAAGAATATTTTATTAAAAACATTACAATTATAGGTATATTAGTAGCAGTAGAACTAAACGTTATGCAGGATTTGTCGGGGCAGTACTTCTGTTTCACCTCAACATCTATGCTTTTGTACTAATATTTGCCAGTTAAAAATACAAGTAAGGCCTATCACAGACGACAGACTATACGTGACGCACGTTTTAGTCTGTGATAATAAAAGCGATAGAATTATACGTAGTAACGCATAAGACGCGCAAAAAGTCTGACAATCAAAATATACTCGTAGATCTGAGAGACCGCGCCGCACACAAAGTGCGCCAAAAACACGCGATAACGCAGACAACGCTCACTTTAGTCTGTCGTCTGCACTTGTTATGATTGACGTGCATCATGGCGCTAGACATCTATGTATCGATGTTGATTTAAGAAATAGAAAACAGACCAGCACTGTATGATACATCTTTGGCAGAATATCATACAGTGACAGAAATTTAAAAAGAAATTAGTGGGATGAAGTTTGGATATAGTTTTGGAACTGAAACAGTCCCTTTAATAATCTTTCTGAAAGAATAGGATGAACCCAAAATTCTCTATTTCTTCTTCTTTTTTATATCTCTATTACGAAATAATACACCGCAATCTCTGTACTTTACGTGTACATCCCTACAGTTCTGCCGACAAAATGAGCGAAAGTGTACGTCGTGTGCGTTGAGTCTGTGTAATATCTGCCAAAGACATTTGCGCTATTCAAACTTTTGTGTGCCGCAGGCTCGATAGCACAAAAAGTGTGTCATCTGCATCTGAAGGCCTAAACCGCAGTTTACGAAGATATTCCATCTTTGAGCCTTAAGAGTTGGCCGTGGTGTGATCGTGTCGCGGTGCTGCGTCTCAACTCGTTTTGAGATACTTCCCGCCTGACATGTGACATTTTACTATTATGGGCAGTTAAACTATGTATTACCAGCTCTAATTGTTGGATAGTTTTATGATGTTATTTTGTATGAAATGGGCTAAAAAAATCTACAGGTAATGACAACTTGTGAACAGTAGAACCACTCGTAGAACAGTCATTCATATAAAACCGATCTGTGGAACAAAACTCCTTCTGCGTGAGTGGTGCAGGGGCGGCGGGGATCTCTTCCCATCAGAAGACCCGGAGGCTTGTCTAGCAAACTCAAAGGTTATTTATTCATGTAGGTTAAAAATTACACGTTGTAACGACCTGTTTGATATTTGGCTAAGAAAATTTAAAACATTCAGTTTTATTTGAAGCTATTACTAGTAAACAAACACACTACTTCGGAAAGGGCATATTTCATTCGCATCGTCAATATTTTCTGCTTGTCTATTTTTTAATATAGCAGTCCCGCTACACCGCCACAATGTGACATGCAAGTGTCTGTCCTATCAATAAAAAAATTGAATAAAACTCACCATTGGATTCAGTGCTCTGTATTGTGTCTTCATCTATAGTATTATCTGTGAACTCGGCCAGGGGAGCTTCCAGTATCTCAGTCTCCGAAGGTATCAGACCTTAAATTTGTTAAAATTGAATTGGTTAAATTTGAGACCGTAATTTTGTTTACAGGGATGTTTGGAAAATATAGAACTGTCACCTATTTAGGTATGAACTATGAAGTGCGGCTTTTACTAGCGGTAGGACTTTAGTCGATCAGTTTTATTGGCCTTCCAGCAGGAAAATAATCTCATAGGAAATCAGAAATTATGCGCGGACGAAGTCGCGGGCAACTGCTAGTATACTTTATAAGGGAGAAGCGTGATCATTTGCTAATAGCCAGGTAGTGACTGAGTAGCCTCGCGAGGAAGCCTCGGACGTTTGCCGCGGAAGGCCGCCTAGGTCTATAGATTTTTTGCATGAAAATACCGTGCGCGTCAAGCCGAGCCACGGTCAGGCTGAGCCAGCATCGAGCTATCGTAACGTGATGTCCAACAGAGACTGTACGTGCCTAACGCGGATTATATTTTAGCCAGTTTTGAATGTGACGTGTGAAAACTATAGCCACCACTGCCTTTATATTAATTCTGCGATTTGTACAAAAATGTACTAGGCAGCGCGTGCTTTTGCCTCAGGCGAGGAACGTCTTGACCGACCGAGGATTTGCCTCGCGTCAGTACGTGGCTAATAATAAATCCTCACGTTTCAATAGTTCAAGCTCAGACAATTTATCGTCTAGATAGAGACAAACGATAAAAACAGGCCAGGTATTTTTACATTTTGAATTAATTTCGTTCGTTTTCCGTATTATATACTTCAAGAATCAACGTAATAAAGTAAACTTTTTTTTTGTAAATGGTTTTCCCACCACTGTTGTCCACTAGGTTGTCATCACTAGTTTTAGTACCGCAGACTCTTGCTACATGGCAACAGCGCATGGCGAATATCAAACAGGCACAATGGCACTTTGACAGCCGCCAGTCCAGTGGTATAGGTAATAGTAGAGGTCAGTGCGTATAAATGATCTAAGACTTCAAGTATGCGCCCGAAAAGTATCAAGTAAAGAGTACTAAGAATTTAAAAGTTAATAATGTGAATGGGGCCTAGTCCACTGCGGAGTTAAAGGCAATGATGAATCACAAGCTATCAAGCAGAAGGCCTACCATAGGAGTGAAGCCATTCTGAGAGTTGCCAAACTGTACCAGAGGAAATCAATTGAATACATAAAGAAAATTTTGTTTTTCAAAATTTTATTTGTATATTAATAGGGAGCAGGGAGGGTTATCACTTTAAAAACATAACATATAATTATGTACATCATAATTGTGACATCTATCTTGAAAACTCAAATCGAAGAAAAAAGAAGATTGAGGTGCGTCTTGTAGTAGAAGTAGGCACCCAATTGATAAAAGGAACTTCAACAGAGCATGCCTTAGCTTAAAGAAAGCTATCAGACTTCCATACTAACCAATTCAAGCAGATTCTTGAATCCTTGAGTGTGGAAAAGACTTAATTATTCTCTCTGGAAGGCTACTAAACAACTTAATCAGAGAATATTGTAAAAGTAATAATATTAATGAGAATATAGTAAAAGAAGAGGATATCAACTCTGAATTCTATGACTGTAATGATGATGTTCCGCAGGGTTCAGTCTTAGGTCTTTATACAGCCGATATTCTAACCTCAGGTGTTATGACGGCTACCTTTGCTGATGACACTGCGATTTTGGTAAGCAGAAAGTAAGCAAATTCAGCTAAGTACACAAAATTTGTGTCTGGATGAAGACTTGGAGGATCAAGGCAAGTGCTCCAGTTACCATAGTCTGTAAACCTCTTGCACAAGTGGAATCAGTTAAATACTTGGGAATTCACCTGGACCGTTGATTGACTTGGAGTATGCACATCACAGCTAAGCGAGATGAATAAATTTCAAATTCAGAAGCTTGTACTGGCTTGTTGGTAGGAACTCCCAGTATCTCTGGAGAACAAACTCATACCATACAAAGTAGCCTTCAAGCCAATCTGGACTTATGGAATCCAGCTTTGGGGTACAGCCAGCCACTGCAATATTGAGATACTCCAAAGGTCTCAAAACACAATCCTGAAAAGTATTGGAAAAGGGTCACCAACAATGAGGTACACAAAGATTCCTCTGGTCAAGCAAGAAATCGTAGCAACTGGAGGAAAATATAGAACTTGTTTAGAAGTCCACTCAATCAAGCTTACTCATGGGCGCCTTGTCCCTAAACGGCCGCTGATCTTGACTAATAGAGAAACCTAAATGAAAGAGTCCTTCTCGCTGGAAAAGGGCCTCTGCATGTCTCATTCCCTTATATATATATACTGCTTATTCTATAGAACCTACTAATTGCAGAAAGTTACATTATATTAAAAAATATATATATATTATAAGTAATATTGTCTGTTTGTCCATTATAATATAACAGCATCTATACTTTGTTTCAGGTATAATAAGCAAATAAAACTGACAACCATTGGTTAGGCTAAATGATATGAATCCTCTATTAATTCTCTAGAATTGACTTCATTAATACATTACCTGATCCTTATATGCCTGAACAAATATAAAAATTCCAAACTAAGGCTGTGAGATAGGAGTCCAGCTAAGTATGGCACTATACACTACATTACATTATCAAGTATTTATTGAATGGCAGTTATAGGATAATGTTAATTTTTTTAAATTTTTCTCATGTTTATATTTGACTTATGTAATAAAAAGCCCTCTTCTTTCAGACTAAAATCAAATTAATATGGGCTGCATTGCCTATATAATAATATACCTAACATAGGATAGGATAGTATGAAAATAATTTAATGATATATCATTAGATTATATTATATATCAGATAGGATAGTATGAAAATAATATAATGATATATCATTAAATTATTTTCATACTATCCTTTCGTTATTCCTATAGGAAAGCAGTGTGTCATAACATTTTACCCACATATTATGCTGCAGACCTTAGTCTATTTACTAATAGCAAATTATTATATAGAAATTTTATTTGAAAAAATTTATACAGCTTACAGTCTTAACTGGCAACAAAATCAGTTCTTTTTTGAGTGGTATTGCCAGGTTGATACTACTTGGGCACTTTCCAACGAGGGTGCACAACCACCTATAAGGCCGGCAATTCTTTTGTGATACCTTTGGTATTACAAGAGAGCATAGGCAGCGGATCCTGGTCACCACTCTAAAACCACTTGCTCAGCAACATAGAATGCATGGGAGAGGATAGTGGCGTGAGCAAAGCATACTCAGGACTAGTAGAGGGCCGATATCCAGTAAGTTGCCCTAAGTACAGGTGGAACGACAAAAAAGAATAAAAAACTAGTGATATCACACAGGACATAAACAAGTCGAGGACTCTTGTGTCAAAGGCCAAGTTCCACTTTGGATAAGTTGTCAGGAGTAAGTAAATAAGTATAGGCAGCTAGGTCCCTTACCATCAAGTGAACCTGACAAAAATTATCATAAACAACTCGTTAATGTTGATAAAGTAAATACCACTCCAAATAAAATTTAATTATGAGGACAACATAAAACTATAATTCTAAATTAGATGCTGTATCTTTAAAGAACAGCATACAGAAACTCAGGGTTGAGACATAAGCTAGACCATAAATATTGAGGGTATATCAAATAAAATATTTAAAATTTAAAAAGTTTTACTAAGTTGATTAATGAAAATTAAGTGGCCAGTACTCTAAGCAAAATTAAAACTTTATCAATATTTGAGAAGATAGTAGGGAGAATTAAAAGAAAAAGTAAATGCACCTACCCAAGTCGGATTCGGTAACAATATACTGTGGTATTATTGACATAGGATCCGAAGTTTCGACGTTATCATCAACAAATCTGTTTTCAAGAATCTCCATTTTAATAGACCTAACATTTAGAAGGTCACTAATGTCCGTCTCTTCCATTTTTGATATTTTTCAACAACACTTCTTAGAAAAATTTCAAAACATATTAAGTTTTAAGAAAAATATTGTTTGTTTTTGAAAAATCGTTTCAAAAATATAAATAAAGGAAAAGGAAACTGGGTTCATATCCACTTCCGCGTGCGCCAAAGGAAGCCATGAACATTGAAAACAGAACACTACTACTCAAAATTACGATGACATGAATAGTTAGTAGGATTTCAAAGTGACAGTTGACACCAGACATTTGAGTTGACAATTTAATTTTTGGGATCCTTAGAGAATGGAATTGTACAAACAAGTTATAGTAATGTCCTAAAGGACGTAATAATCGATATCGATTAGTAAAGACACTTTTTAGGAGGGGACAATCTTTTGTGGTCGATTCACCGACATACTAATAATTTAATTATTAATTATAATAGTGACACACTTTTACACATATTTGTTCATATTATTAATAAATATTATGAAATTTTAATACTAGTTCCAAGTTTTCACTTCTATCGGCAGTAGACACTAGTTGACGATTTTGACGCAGGCGCCATTCATGGTCATGTATGTGGCTACAATCTGAAAAATAAGATTCAAACTTTAAGAAAACTTATTATTTTTTTGAAAAGAAGTGGTCTTTTTCTTTGTCAAAAATCTTCATTGGCCAAAGTTTTAAAAGTTTTGGCTTTTCATATAAAAAATCAGATAATAGTAAAATATTAACGAACGCACTGATTTGTTGTTGATTGTATTGGAATGATGCTACTTTTTAAAAAAGGCAAAAATATTGTGCCTCAACGATAACCACACCGTAACCCAATCCTGGACTGAAGACACTGCTACTTCCACCTCGACAGTACCGATTGGAAAAGGCGAACGCCAACGTGACACGCTACCTGCGTGTCACGTGGCGTGACGTGGCAGCAAATATTATAAACAAGACGCACTAGTGGCATTTAATCTAAGAAAACTGGCGATTATCACGAAGATATGAATACCCCTCCGTATGAAGAGGTTCAAGAACATGCTTCTACTATCGTTGTAAGAACCATCAATGATTTTTATTGATAACGCACCATACCACTCTCACCAAATGACAACGCAAGCCAATAAAAAACATAAAATTATTAATGGGCTACGTGAAGATTGAGAAAATGTGTACGGTGCCAGTTAAGAATAAAATTGTTTAAAATATTGGAAACCAAAAATAAAGCAAAATGGTATGTGATCGATGAAATGGCAGCAGAATATGGTCATATCGTGGTTAGGATACCTCCATATCACTGCCAATATAACGCCTTAGAACTTAAATGGGCACAAGTGGAAGATCATGCAGTAAGAAACATTACAAGGCCCCCATTCACAGCGAATAAAATTTTGCAATCACTCATAAACTCTTGCACCCCCGTGACGGCTGAGAACTGGGCAAGTGTGGTGAAGACAACTAAGAGAGTTATAATGTCTGATCGGGACTGCATCCCCTCATCGAACGATTGCAATCAATGATTAATATTTAAGTGAGTTTTTGGAATATAAAATTGTCACTGTGCAACCTTAATCAATTTCCGTAAGATGTCTTGGTGCAAACTACCGGCATGGATTATGTTATGAGTATCAATTAGAGTAAGTTTCAGCGATCAAAAATGCATAGGTAGCCCGTACACAGTCAATTTAGATCACAATCACCACGCTTTGATCGTGATCTTGGATCTCGTCAAAACATCACACAGTCAATTTTGATTTCTTCAGTCCGTGTATTGCAACGTGTGTATGTACTGCCGCGTCGTCATGGATTTACGTAAAGTTAAAACGACATATTAATGTTGAAGAAAAGAATTCGTAAAAGATGCTGGGTAATACAGTGCTTACTCAAAATAGAATTGTACAATCATTTAAATCTACTAAATTATATCCAACTAACTACTGAAGTTGACGATTATAAAAACTACTTCAGAATGCGGGAAAAATGAATGACTTGACCCTTTGGCTTCTTGGTATTAAATAAAAAACTTAGCGTAGAGTTTTTGCTTTTGGTGTGTAAGCTGGGAAGTCCATACCTCAGTTAACTGTTCTAACAGGATGAAAAAATCTTATTTCAAATGTGGAAGCGGAGGTGAATTTGCCAGTTCGATCGGAGGCAATTAGGAACGCGTATTATTGTCATCCATTTTCAAAGAGCGCTCAGTGTGGACTAACGTCATCTTGCACTTACACGTTCAATCTGGATAACGATCCACAATCAGAAATATAATCAAGATTTCAAAGTATCTAGATATTTCTGATTGATCAGCAGCATCCATCCGTCAATATGCTTCGTACACTATCAATCTGTATCAATCAATTCCGATCAAAATAACGACACATATTATAAATATCTTCATGATAAGTTTGTTCACTTAGTGATGTGAGGTAGTTTTTGACGTTCAATAAGTGATTTTGAATAAAAATATTTGAATTTGAATTTGATGTAAATATATTTTAATCACTACTGATTTAAAATACTACTGAGGCATACCAGCAATAAATTTAATAGGAGCAGTACAAAAATGAAGAAGCCAATGCGCATTTTTATTATGTACATAGTATAAATGCGCATTAAGAACGTAAGGCTGTGAAATTAATCGCATATAGGTTGGAAATTACTGAATACTTGATGGTCAAGTCAAGCCGATTGGCTTGATTATTCGCCTTTGTGTAGAATGTGAAGTCTCTCAGTTTCTTCTACAGCATATTATATTCATGGGGAGCGCTCAGAGCAGTTGTTCAGATTAATATTTAACACACAATTATCCAGCGAAATTTCACCCGCATCACGTTGATGTCTGGCATTCCACTACCACGCGTTTTACTTGAAACTTTTTACCATGCACAGCAACTCTGTGGCCTTATCTGCCGTCTGTTTTTTTAGTTATGTAAGGAATCTATGTTATGTATTTTTTAATGAATTATGGTTTGGGCTGTGGCTTCATTGCTAAGCTCTAAATAAATGAAAAAAAAATTGACAATTGACATATTTATTTCTTCACAATAACAAATAACAATCATCATCAGAAATTAATCCAAAGAGTTGCCAAAGAGCATCAATCTTCATTCTTCAGAAATCAGAGTTCATAACCTCGAACCTTCATATTTAAAAGTTTTTAAATTATAATACATGAATTATGGTTCTAAATTAATATATCGTTAGTACCTACTCTTTTAAATCATTGTTCCGATTTCTTTCGTTCGCCATTCCAGTAATAAAAGTAAACAATAGCCATAGTCAAATAATATTTAATAAGATTGTAATACTAAAATATTATGATATAATATATATTATAAAGTGTACCTACTTTAAAAAAGGATGGCTACCTGTAGTGAACAGTTTATTAAAGATGAGCTCAATGTTAAAATTGAGAATACAGAACAGGAACTATCAGGTACTAAATTCTTCGAAATATATGTATTTTTTTTTCTTGGATACATCAGTATCTTGATTATTATCTTTATTTGTATCTTTTTTATTTTAATAAGAACAATTGACCGTAAAAAATTATTGTATTAATCATAGCATCCCAAAACATTATATTTTGTGATTATGTTTTTATAAATACCAAGTAAATATATCACACTATCAGGAAAAAGAACTGAGAATCCTTTATATTTTGTGTGATTGAAATATATGAATATTATGACTTATAATATAAATAATTGTATTATGTTAAAAAACAACATTATAAAACTATTATTATCAGCAAAAAATAAAATTATTTATGGAATCCTACTGCCACACAAATTTTTATATTATTATATAGAATCCTGATGTGAAAAATATGGATGAGACAATCAAAAAAATATGATAACTACAGTAATAACTAACAGCTTCAAAAAATTAATTAACTAAGAAACAGTATTGAATATTCTTATAATTTATATAATCTATTTTGGAAAACAATTGGGTGTGCAATGTGCATTAGAAATTTACATCCGAATTCAGGGTTGGTTAACACACCTCGGACATACATGGCTTATGGATAAAAAAAACGGAGCTCGCTGAACAGTTTTCTACATGAACTGTAATTCAGGCATAGACCTCCAGAAACACGGGAAGACCTGTGTGTAGGCTTTGCTTTATTGGATAGGAAGTAATCGCAATGGTAAAGGACAACAGAGTTACCACAAGCAGCTTCCTACAGTGCCAGCGGATCACTTGTATACTGCTCAACGATTCTGTGAGGTGCAAAGATTTTGCAATTTGCCGCTTATTTTATTATGAGTGCAATCATTTATTTTGTCTTCAGAACTTTGCAGCTCAGATTCTTAGAGCCGCAACCCAGGTTATATACCCATTGTTTGCGGTCAGCTGCTGCTTATCACATTCATTACACCAGGGCTATGATCTCGATGTATTGTATGCCTTTAATTTTTCAAATTTTTCAGGAAAACATCAAAGTGTTTTGGACACACATCTAATTAACGTAACTAATAACAACAAACAAGACGAACTGTCTCTTAAAGAAGAGTGTAAAGAGGAATTACATGAGGCGGAGCAAGAGTTGTCAGGTAATTATAACATTATAGTATTTTTTTATATGGGGTATGTGATCACCACCTCCCACACTTATCTTCTAACATCCGAGGAATTGTCCCCGTGTTAAATGCGGTAGGAGACACACAATGAAGTCTCTACGCAACACCTAGTGATTCAGCCGTTCAAAGAGCACTGGGTCCCTGATAATTCGAGCTGCTCTGCGTTACAGGCGGTCAAATGGATCGAGCTGATACTGGGGTGCGCCAGACCAGAGATGACAGCAAAACTCCATGTGTGGCCGGACCTGAGCTTAGTAGAGCGCTGGAATGCGGGCTCTAGCCCAGCACTACTTCAAGCCGGCAATTAATAGATTAATGACACTCAGCTTCTCCGAAGCCAATTTGGTTTTGCCCTCCAGATCGCCACGAAATTGGCAATCGCTCGAGAATTATATGCTCTTAGACTATAAAAATGTATTGTGAAAGCAAAGTATCTAATTTATTCTGTATCTTTATGAAAGCTGTATCTTATGACATTTTTTATTATCATAACCTTTATGAATTAAATTTTGCCATAGTGAAATATTAACACTCTTGTAATCGGTGTTTAAATCCCTTTTTTGAATGAATTGCTTTGTGCATATCATATAGGCAATTAGGCAGTGCATACCTCGTGCCAGTGCCAGTGCACTAGAGATGAAAGCATTGGTTTAGATACATATTCCAGAATCTCTAGTCAACTGCTTTGTAAAATTTATCAATGAATAGGATAATAGCTCATCGGAGAGTCGAGGGCAGAGGATAATAACTTTCTAAAAGGCTGGTCAGGAGAATGTGGGTAGCGGTAATCACTTCACTTCAGGTGATCTTTACTCATGTTTGTCCTACTTTTTCATACAAATAAGATCCAAAATAATGGCTTCAATAATTACCCGGTAAGTCATGCTCCTCCACATCTATCTCCTCTTTACACTCCTGCTTAATGTTTGGTCCGTCTTGTATACTGTCTTCATTCAGCCGTAACTCCACTTTAAAAAAATGCTCTGGCAGATTAAAAATGTTTGTAAAGTTAATAACATAGATAGAGTTTAATGAACTTTATTTCTCAATAAGACAGTCGTCACTTATATGAGAACATAAAATCAGTGAATGAAAGGCGAATTTGCTCATTGCTGCATTCCGGTTTTAAAGCGGTGGTCCAAGTTAAACGATATGTAGTTTTGTTATTATTAAGTAACTTAATAAGATGTTTTTATTCATTGGTTTGCATATGATATAGCAGCCTTTTTTTAAAGATGTTGAGCGCAGTCGCTTCCCTAACAGTTTTCGGAAGCTTATTGTAAAGCTGTGATCCTCCAATTATTTTTACCATAGTTGGTTCTAATACTAAGTAATACAAATCGTGCGAAAAGAGAAGAATGGCTCTAACGATAACTCTAAATCTAGCAAGATGGAAAAGGAAAGCGAAATTATTGTTACTGTAAACGATTTTGACTGACAAGTTGTAACCGCTACGAATTAGTTGCTTAGTATTCAAATCACTTTACCAAAGCCTACAAGAGTCTTGGTTTATATTTAGTAAATACGATTGTATTCAACAATGGGTAATTGCAGCGGCGTGCATTGGTTTTCGAGTAAGGTAGGCACTGTGGATCCAACCAGTCGTAGTTGAGCTTTGGAATATGAAAAAATAAAATAACAGAACCAAATTAAACTAAATTAACTTTTAACACGAGGTATGCACTGCCTAATTGCCTATATGATATGCACAAAGCAATTCATTCAAAAAAGGGATTTAAACACCGATTACAAGAGTGTTAATATTTCACTATGGCAAAATTTAATTCATAAAGGTTATGATAATAAAAAATGTCATAAGATACAGTTTTCATAAAGATACAGAATAAATTAGATACTTTGGAA
The DNA here is from genome assembly GCF_905404315.1 of Leptidea sinapis. NCBI lineage: Eukaryota > Metazoa > Arthropoda > Insecta > Lepidoptera > Pieridae > Leptidea > Leptidea sinapis. Next base: position 4,130,303 of record NC_066297.1, read on the forward strand.
CGAATAGAACATAGTTAAAATTAAAGCTCTTGAAATGGCAGCAATATGTGATGAATCATCAGGGGCTACATTATGTAGTCCCTGAACTTATGAAACGAAGCAAAACTGTATCATGCAAATTATAGGCGAATTTCAGTGACGACTGTTTTTAAAAACGAAGGTGTAAGGATCATTGACTTTTTTGTAATTTGTCAAAAGCATCATTCACCATGACATACATATATACTCTTAAAACTTAAGCATAACGGAGTAAAAAATACAATTTGAAATCTATTGAAATAATATTTCGAGATAAACTTTCAGGTTATTCACTTAAAAGGCAAAGCGATCTTCGGGTAAACCTGTAGCAAGAGGTATACCACAAGGTTCTGTTTTCGGTCATTTTTGTTTCTTATTTATGAACGACCTACCTTTTGTGGGAGACAAAAGCTATGAGATTGTATAGTTTGCTCGCTATACTTTCCTTATTGATGAGAAGGTGCAGAATGCACTCTCAAAGTAGAATGTTGTTTCTAGACGAAAAATCTCCTTATAAACAATAAAAAGCAAACTTTTTCGGTTTTAAACACCAAACACAGCAGAGGTGCAAACCAACGTTACCCTTTTAAGTAGCGACGAGGAGTTGGAACTTGGACACTTTAGACTTCTTATGCTAGATAGTTCCGATGGGGCTTAGGGGCTGGGACACATTCCCCAGCAAGCACATAAACTTACTTCTGCTGCCGTTAAAAAAAATTAAGAGTATACTAATGTTTTTAGAGCTAGATTAGTGTACTTCAGTTATTATCATAGCATCATGACGTACTGTGTTTTGATATAGGGTGATGCTGCTGATATTCATAATATAGTTTTGAGTTTTGACGTAGCAGATCCGAGGTGTTCGTGGTATATATTATCTTGGATATAGAAATCTCTTAGAGAAAACAATTAAGATAAATACTATGTCTGTTAATTCTCAGTATATGAAAATTAAATATATTTCCGAAAAAATCGGCACCCTTTTGCTATACGTAGTGATATTCATAAACATTATTCAAGAAATGAGCTATCGCCGAATACTAATTATGGTACGCTTAAGTTTAAGAGCAATATACTTTTGTAATAAAGTCCCCTATGTTCAGTCATTGTTTCTAATTTAATTAGATTTTTTTTATAAAATCTATATGCAGTGTATCTTGTTACTCAACTGCACAATATCTAAACGGTAACACAGTCGACAGGCAGCAAAAGAGAGCATACAAGAATACTTGGTCAATTTATTGCGCTGTTTCATCTCCCTCAGAGCAATATTTATTTCTGATACAGTGATAGTGATCATGACGACATCAAATAGTTTTGTTAAAGAATCGTTTTAGAGAAAACTACATACTTTTATGACTTTTAATCAAATCACAGTTTTTTTGACATTTTGATGAAAGGTATTGTGTTTATTATAGGCATAAGGCGTATAGAAAGTGGTGTTTGCAGAATCATAGGATACATGTCACACTAGTGATAATGATCTAATATCTTCAATTATTGATTGGTAATTGAAATTCTCAGGTTTCTCCGCAGACTGTCAGATAGAAGCGACAGCAGATGAACAGTTAGATGATAATGTATCAGTCAACCAGCTCTGTAGTGAACAGCTCAGGGACAGCTTAGTGGAATTGGAGAGTAATGGTAAGATGATAGTGTGTTTAGATTTTGTTAGGGCTACTGCATATACATAGATCAACGGTAAAGAAAGCCAGTGGCTGTTTCGTTCACTAGCTGTCTTTTGTTGTATGTGTACCCAGAATATTGTTATGTATATATATAAATATATGTGGAGGTTGGTTGTAGGTTGGTTATGAACCTCCTCATTTTTGAGGTTATCCTTTGTCCATCCGATCACAAAAAAAGGTGACAACTCGGACCCGGCTAACAACAGGCCCATTGCTTTTACCTCCCTGCTCTGCAAAATCATAGAAAGCATAATTAATCGACAGCTCTTGATATACCTAGAGGGTTACCAGTTGATCAACAGTCGACAGTACCTTACCTTATTTGCAACAGGTAAGCGTAGAAATTATAGTCTTTCAGACTTGAGAGAACGTATAGCGTTCACGATGTGATTCTAGTCTTGCCTCCCGTTATTGACTGCTTTCCTGCGACCAAGAAGCAACCTTGCGGACGCACTGTGAGCTCAAGCGGGGCTCTCTTTCAGTAAAGTTTCTGAGCCTCGAGAGAACGTATGGCTTTCATGATCAGCTGTTAGCCGTGCTCCCCGTTCTTGACTGCTTTCCTGCGACTAAGAAGCAACCTTGCGGACGCGCTGTGAGATTTTTGCGAGAAGGATTTTTCCGTAGCGCGAGCCTGCATTCTCCAGATACAGCAAGTCTCGCCTCACGATCTTAAATTAAGGATCGAAAGATATATTCCAAGATCCTAATCATCCCTAATTTTTTTGCTTCTCTTGAATACTAAGATTTGATCTTTTTCTAAGAATTGTGAACAAACAAACCGTTATTGAATTCAAATCTCTGATCCTATTTAATTTATAAATTTAATAATACTCATTGTTTGTCCAGCAAACTAACATGGCAAATTTTACTAAATTAAGTGCATTTGTTGTTGTGAACTAAGCTATATAAGTTACTATAGTTTTTTAGCTAACCCACGCGAACTTTTTACTTTTCCGGGATCAAAAGTATCTAAGATGTTGACTGGGGATATAAGTTACACCATGCAAAATTTCATTTAAACCGGACCAACACTTTCAGAGATTACCCGTATAAAACAGAGAAACAGATAAATTTAAAACCCCCTGACTCCGTTTTCACCATTTTACAGACATTCGACCTCTACAATTTTATTATAAGTACTATAGATTAGTTGACGGCACAATTTTAAACAATTTGACATTATCGTTTTTATTTTTTATAATTGATATGTTACAAATATTTTATTCTGCATTACAGTTAAAACAAAAACAGTGAGAAAAAAGGAAGAAAGGAATAAAATGGTACATGGCGATAAAATCAACAGTAAAGATATTAATATAAAATGTATAAAACGAAATATTATTAAAGATCAAAAACGACAAAGTAAGTTGCTTAAAACAATAGTTCCGCGCAGAAGTTGCATTCAAGAAGACAACTCCGAACTTTCTGAAAACAATAACGAGAAAAATACAAATACAGAATTTAAAAGTTGTGATAAGTTTTCTGAACTGCACAATATCCAGGCCAACACAAATAACAAAGACATTCGAGACCAGTCGTTGATCGTCGATGATTTACAAACTGGTAAAAAATTGTATTCATGTGAGATATGTGGTAAAAGTTTCAATGTTAACAGTAATTTGAAGAGACATACATACATACATAAAAGTGAAAAGCCATATTCGTGTAATATTTGTGGTAAGAGTTTTAATGATTTATATACTTTGAAAAATCATGACATAATACATACAGAGGAAAAGTCGTATTCGTGTACTGTGTGTGGTAAGAATTTCCATCAATCTATTGCATTGAAGAGACATAATACAATACACACAAGGGAAAAGGCCTGTATATGTAAAGTTTGTGGTAAAATATGCAATAGTTCTGATAAATTGAAAGTTCACAATAGAATACATACTGGTGAAAAACCATATGCATGTTATGTATGTGGTAGGAGTTTCAGTAGTTCTGGCAATTTGCAAAGACATCATAAAGTTCATACCGGTGAAAAGCCATATTCGTGTTCTGTGTGTGGTAATCATTTTAATGATCTATCTATTTTAAAGAAACATAATAGAATACATACTGGTGAAAAACCGTACACGTGTTCTGTGTGTGGCAAGAGTTTCCGTCAATCTTGTAATTTAAAAAAACATAATACAATACATACAGGTGAAAAAAAACATAAATGTAATTTGTGTGGTAGGAGCTTCAATAATTCTTATAATTTAAATTTACATAGTAGAACACATACTGGCGAAAAGCCGTGTTCATGTAACATTTGTGGTAAAAGTTTCAATCATTCTGGCAATTTGAAAAGACATATAACCATACATACCGAGGAAAAATCATATACATGTAATTTATGTGATACAAGTTTCAATAGTTCTGATAAATTAAATGTACATATTAGGATACATACTGGTGAAAAGCCGTTTTCATGTAGTGTATGCGGAAAGAGTTTCAATCGATTTGCTGATTTGAAAAGACATAATTTTATCCATACTGGTGAAAAACTATATTCATGTAATATTTGTAGTAAGAGTTTCAATCATTCTGGCAATTTGAAAAGACATATAACCATACATACTGAGGAAAAATCATATGCATGTAATTTATGTGGTAAGAGTTTTCATAGTCCTGGTAATTTGAATGAACATGCAAGAATACATACTGGTGAAAAGCCATTTACATGTAATATATGTGGCAAGACTTTCAGTCAATCGAGTAATTTGAAGAGACATCATACACTACATTCTAGTTAAAATCTCTATTTATGCAATGAAGCTCAATGGCATGAAGTTTCTTAAATTATTGTGTTTTTTAAAAGACACATAAGGTCAGAAATAAAATCGAAATGTGTGGTGGGACACATAGTAGAAGTGAAACTCCAACGGACAAAGTTTTAAAAATAGTCCTGCATAGTTTAGTATGATATACGTTATATCATAGTAATGGTAATTAGGAATAAAATTTTGAACTTGAATTGGGATAGCGCTTTAAATAATTTTTATCTACACCCATGATTTAAATCCTCTATTAAAGATTCTGAAACAGTTAGCTTATTACCAACATTAAAACACCCAATGTCGTAATAACCATTACACCATCCAAACGAGTGTTGTAATGTTCTACTGAATTTCATAACAACACTCCTTGGTTTTTTTTATCGATCCCTTCATGCGCAAAGAGTTTCAACAAACAGCCACATTCTTATTGCTCGATGCGTGATATTTGTATGAATTTCAAAAAAAGAACATTTTCGGTTACGCGCTTTCCACACTACCAGAACGTGGCACGCAGTAAAAAAAAGTAGGTTATTCGAATACCCGCCATTTTTCTTGAAAAAATGAGGGATTCAAGTTTTGACAGCACACGGCCGGATATTTTAAACGCCGTAAAAGAACATAATATTTAAGTGAATTTTAATAATTGCACTATACAAAATGTTAATTACTAATAAAATAAATAATTATTTCATTTGGATGATATTAGGTTACTACTAGGACTGGCTGTTTTATCTAGCAGTAAGCTAACTGATTCAGAATCTTTTTGAGGATTCATATTCTGGGTGTAGATAAAGTCTTGTATGTAACTGTTGATAATTAGGTATTAAAACACTCATGTGATACTATTACCACACTCGGCTTAGCCTCATGTGATAATTCATTCGTGTTTTAATACCCCTTATTACACAACAGTTGCATAAATTACATTTTTCTCTCTGCCTAATTGTACTCATTAATTTCAGTGGGTTTCTTGTTGACTGTTATGATATTGAATATAATTTGGGGATATACATTTTAGTGACTATTGAATATAATTGTTATAGTAATAAGTGTAACAAAGTGTAAAAAAAATGTGTAAAAAATGTCAATATACGTTCCGTGTTCTATTATTCATGCAATTTCCCTTTGTCATGGAAGAGGAGTACGAACGACCGTTTGGGTCACTTTGATGATCATCACCTCCACTAAAGCTCTCTTACGACGCCAGAGGAGTCACGCGAGAGCTGCTAGCCTCTTACGAAGATGTACATAATAATGTTTCTTGGTGCCCATTTTGTGTCGCCATGGAAACACCGTGCAAGTAATATATAATGGTTGTGAGCAATCTTTTCAATGCCTAGCGCTAGCAGCCTTTCCATTAAAATTCTATGGTGACCACATCACTAAATACTGCATCAATTCAAGATCTGTTAAACCCTTTCCTACACCTACGCAGTGTTCACAACCTGAGGTCAGGCAGCTATCATACGGGTGGTAAAATTATTGTATATTTGCGTAGATCATTAGTGATCATAGTGGGATCATTCATAAAATTCACCTGTATGCTGGCTCTGGGGATCAATCGGTAGGTGGCAGAAACCACGTTAATAAAGTAGTTTTGTTACTTTTGGAAAAATATATAAATAAGGGTCATTCGATATATATAGACAACTTTTATACCAGTGTGGGGTTAGCAGAGGAATTATTAAAAAAAAACTTATATAACAGGAACTCTTCGGGCAAAACGTGCTGACAATCCTCGTTTAGGGCATGATAAATTGAAAGCCGGGGAATCTTGCATAATGCACAATAAAACAAAATTGTTGTTACCAAATGGTTGGACAAACGAGAAGTCTTGTTTTTGAGCACCGAACGTGATAGCAATTATAAAATAACTACTAGTCGCCGCATACGCAGTGTAAAATATAAGCCTACGGTGCAAATAGAATACAATAAATATATGAGAGCTATTGACAGACACGACCAAGTTGGTTAGTCTAAGTTATTATTCGTGCGCACACAAAACCCGCGCAGGTATAAAAAAGTAATCATACAAATAATCCAAATATGTTTGGTGAACGCTTTCTTGTTATATAAAACAAAATCAAATATAGACCTTTATAATTTTAGAAACAATATATTAGAAAATTTGTTGCAACTACCAAACGTCCCAGGACCTTCTCAACCTCCAAATGAAAAAACACACTTGCCAACACAACTCCCAAAGCATGGCGGAAGGATTAGTAGAAAACGATGTAGAGTATGCTACAAGAATACAAAGAAAAACAATCAAGTTATTTTTGGGTGTCCTGATTGTCCAGGATTCCCAGGATTGTGCATTACCCGGTGTTTTCGGGAATATCATAAATATTAAATTAAATTTTAATTTTTAGTATACTTTTAATATAGTTTTGTGTTTTGGGGACAGTGACGTGTGTCATTAATTAATATAGTCACAATGATTACTGTTTTATTATTAAATCAGTCTTTTACCCATTTACCTCAGTAATTAAAACATTTATTTGATTGTTATAATAATTAAGTAACACTTAAGCCAAGTATGTAACTAAAATATTTTTAAACAATAAACCGTCTTTCATTTTACTCTTACCCCCTTATTCATAATGGTCCGCTAACTTTAAACAGCCGCTAAGGAGTGTTTTTTCTCATTCTGACTTAAGTCAATAGAAGAAGACAGAGTGAGAATTAGCAATGCTTTAAGTTAGCTAGCTAGCTAGACTATTATGAATAAGGGGGTTAGCCTCCTCCTCTCCTCTTGAAACATAATGTGGCAGGGTAGAGCTGATGTCTATCCTGCAACATTATTCTTACATAGATAAATTATTGATTTAGAGTTTCTATAATTTTTTGTATAATTACATCTTTGATTTATGTAAAAGCGTAGCAATTCGTTGTGTATCAATTGTCCAAAATATTTGCAACCATGCAGGTCCACAACCGACGGAACCCGCTCTTCTACTTTTTGGGTGTTTTCTGTATTTGTAAAATTATCTTTCTTTGATTTTTCTGTGCATGTTGCGCAATCCTGAGTTGTTTTTCTTATAATTCCGCTATATTTATTTCCTTCGGGTTCCGTTTAGTTTGTAAATTTTCATAAATCTCGTCGTCGTCGCATTGAGTTTCTGATTCGATAATATATTTCATTTTTTTTCTGGGTGACACTAAAAAGAAATATCGAAATTTTTAAAATTTACACATTTACAAAAAAATCATATTATGAAACGTGGCAATAATCAAAACGAATTACATTGAACAGCGATTCAAATTTCAAGCATAATAAGTACTCTGTGGACGATATCGATATCAATCGCTGATTGGCAAACAGTAACAACAACCAATGAAATGCTTGCGCCATGAAGCAGCAGCACTAGGCAGCTGCATATTGTGTTCCTGATATAGTCATAAGAAAGAAATGAGCCAATAGATGGCTGATGCTGACTGCAGAAACACCTGTAATTGCTATTAACTATAGTCGGCTAAAACTGAACCTAGCAAAAGGCGGCAAATTAAAAAAATATGGTATTTACCAACTAAAGTAGGAACAAAACATTTTGATACAGTTCCTTATGGCTGTTTCCATTTGAGCTGTTGTTTTGTCTAGATATATTGTTTGTTTTCTTGGTCGCCACTGTCGTCTAGATTAACTGAAATACAATATAATATTATAATTAACGCCATTTGCGTTACATTAACAATACACAGAAACAATACTGTGCAAATAGTAGGTGAACTATGTGAAACACAAGAAACAATTACTATCTTAAATCAAGTATTAAATTCATTCACTATCCGCGAGTAAAAAACAAAATACGCGTATTGATGAGCGCATCCTTCAGTAGAATGTGCCGTGAAATGTGCGCGCCCGCTTGCCACCCGGATAAGTTCAAACACGTCGAACGTTTGTTTAATGCGCCGTTCATATGTGCCATAAATCATAATGGCACTAGGCACTATCACCGGTAAAATTTTGGAGCAGCTGTTACAACCCGATCTGCTGAAGAATATTGTGATTGACGCGCAATTTGGTTTCCGTCCTGGTCTCTCGACGGATTCAGCAATTCTTAGCTTAAAGTATGCCGTAGACTATTATACAAGTCGAGAAACATCAGTGTACGCATGTTTTTTGGACTTGAGTCAAGCTTTCGACCTGGTGAATTATGATGTTCTCTGGGCGAAATTGTATCGTTCACAGGTTCCAAAAGATGTTGTGGGTCTCTTGAGATACTGGTACTGGAAACCAAATAAACAATGTTAAATGGGGCGACACGACGTCTAATTCCTATAGATTAGACTGCGGAGTACGTCAAGGAGGTATCACCTCTCCGGATCTATTTAATTTGTATGTAAATGATTTGATAGAGGAGTTGAGAACCACAAATATCGGATGTCACATCGGTAACACGTGTTTTAACAGTCTCAACTACGCCGATGACATGGTGGTTCTCAGCCCGTCTATCAAGGGACTTAGGAAGTTGCTTTCAGTCTGTGAGCATTATGCGAATGCTCACGGTCTGAAATATAACGTTAATAAGACAGAAATGTTGGTATTTCGTGCGGACAAAGGTCCGGAGAGGGTACCTGAGGTGTTGTTGGATGGCTCAGCGGTTCGAGTTGTAACAGAGTTTAAATACCTGGGACATGTTCTTACAGAGCACCTGAAGGATGACTGTGATATTGAGAGAGAGAGAGGAGGGCACTCTCGATTCGTTGCAACATGTTGGCCCGAAGATTTGGTAAATGCAGCAATCCCGTCAAGATTGTACTGTTTAATGCGTATTGCCAGTGCTTCTACACCTGCCAACTTTGGACTAAATTTCTGAAAAAGTCATACACGACAATGCGCGTGCAGTACAATGATGCTTTTCGCATATTGATGGGATTGCCTAGGTACTGCAGTGCCTCGGGTATGTTTGCTGAATCGAAGGTGCCTGATTTCTATGCTGTGATTAGAAAAAGAGTTGCTTCCTTCTGGGATAGACTCCGCAAATCTCAGAACCGCATTCTCCAAACGGTTTTTGACGGGATGCCTAGCAATATTTTTTCATATTTGCTATCTGTGCATAAAAACAAAAATAGTAAATAAATGACGGTGCCATGACCAAGACGCCTGGGAAGAGCTTTATTAACCTTCCCAGATAGATTATAAGTTTTTGTGTGTATTTTAGCTTTTATCTTTATATAATGTATTAGAATATTACAACTTATTTGTTTCATAATATGTATAGTGGGTAATCTTGCCTTTAATAAAAACTTATTATTATTATTATTATTATGCCTGCGTGGTGCGCCTCCACTCAGGACGCAGACTTAGGTCATCTTCCTACAGTCATAAGAAACAAGTAGGTCGAAATTCGCTTGAACATACATTTACTAAGTAACTGTTATCATATTTTCATTAGACACTGACAGTTCATCAGTGATTGTCATACAATCTTTTTCGTAAAAAATACACAATCTATAATTATCATAAACTGTCAAGTCAAACTTATAAATTCAAATAAAAAAAACCAACATTGGATGCGTATATTATATTATGTATTTTGAGGGAAGCGTTAGTATATATAATTGACTCTTTAGAGACTGCTCGTTTGACGATTGAATAAAACAACTGCTTGACTGTGAGGAATATGTGGAAAATATGATTTATTTGAAAGTTACATGATATATATACAAAATCCTTAAAACTAGTTACCCAATTACAATTGTTACTTAAAAAATATTTACAAGTTCAGAAAATACACATAATAAAATACTAAAGCTTACATTTTAACCAATAGTAAAACGTTTCATTCAATAAGAATTGGGAATAATATTATGTGTTCTATCTCGCTCTAAAACTAATGCTACGAAGGTATTACGTCACAAGTTAGATATTAGACATTTGTATTAATTGATATTATTGGTTGTAGGTACAGCTACAACTCGAGTATGAAGTAGAATGCGGAGACACCACTAATAAAATAAAAAATCAAAACCCCTTATATTAAATGCTACAGTAAAAAGAACATCTTATATTAGTTAAATAGTTTCAAAAATCTTGGGAACCCCTGACTTATTTATTCTACCAGTAAACTAAGGCAAGGCTAAGGTCATCACCGTGAACTCGGCCCAAAGGCATAGATAGAGAGCTAAAGTCAGCTGAGCGGCCGGTAATATGTAATTATGGCAACATTGGTCACGAACGTCAAATTGTTCTTGTCAAAACTCAAAAGTGACATTTCTTTTTGGCGGGAACGAGTGAACGAAGGAAGGCGCGCTTATACAAAAAAAAATTGTTTAAATTATTGTTCATAGTGCATATATTTTTCATACTTGTAAATTGTTTATCCTGGTTTATAAATATTCGATTTTTGTATATATAAATTGTTAAGTGCGCTTCCCCATCGCCATGGGGAAGCGTACAGGTAAAAGGCCGAAGAACGGCCAGAGCGACGCAGAACCAGCAGACGAACTTCCCCTATCCGAATCCTCGGTATCTGACGCGGAGGTGACTGAACGTCTCATTGTAAGAAGAAAGGATAAAGAGAAGTATACCCCTTATAGAGCGACAAATTATTATAGGTTATACGACGAAAATTCAAATAAGAAGGAATTTATTGTATTTCTCAATCGCAAGCAGGGTGAAGTCAAAATATCAGACAAGGACAGGTTGGGTCTGTCAAATGGAATCAGGAGGCATTGCGTATCGGGTGTGTTGCACCTGAGGTCCGTTAATGCTTTTAAAGTTGGTGTTACCTTTGACCTGCCTAACAATGCGAATGTATTTTTAAAAAATGAAAAGTTACTTAGCGAGTTGGAGATGGTTGCCTCAATTCCGGCTTCTGAAACGGAGGTCACTGGAGTTCTTACTTCTGTTCCTACTGATTACTCCAACAAAAAAATTCATCAATTAATTGCATCGAGTAAAAAAGTTATTGCTGTGAGAAGGTTCATGCGGCGAGTAAAGGACCCACAGGGTGTTGTCTCCTTTGTTCCAACGCAAACTGTTGCAGTCACATTTGCATCAACGTTGTTACCTGAGTATGTAACACTTGATCACTGGAGGCATGAGGTTAATGTATATGTACCCCCTATTAAACAGTGTCTACGCTGTATGAAATTTGGCCATATTGCTAAATTTTGTAGAAACAATGAAGTTTGTTCCATATGTTCTGACAATCACAATTTTAAAATGTGTCCAAAAACTTTAACAAAATGTGCCAACTGTGGTGGAGATCACATAGCTATCTCATCTACCTGTCCTCTGAAAAAACAAAAAATTGAAGAAAACAAAGTGAAGTCCCGTAGTGTTAGATACTCAGATCTCTTCAATGAATCTGCTTTCCCTCAATTAAACTCAAAGTATATTGACACACACCTGAGCAATCTTATAAAATCTGACAAATTTATGAACCTCTTGGTTGAAGCAGTTTTACAAATTTGTACAAATAAAGATAAGTTAACTATAAATTCAAATAGTATTAAGGAAATTCTGAATAACACTTTTAGAAAAAAGACACCTAGTTAATTGTTATTATGGATACATTGAATATAGTGCAGTGGAACGCTCAAAGTATTATTAGTAATAGGCTTATTTTTACAAGGTTTTTATATGAAAATCATATCCATATTGCTATAATTTCGGAAACTTGGTTAAAACCACATCAGTATTTTTTAATAAAAGGCTATAACACAATAAGGAATGATTGTGGTAATAAACACAATGGTGTAGCAATTTTTATTCATAATAATATCACATTTTCTAACATAAATACATATTATGATAGTGCTCTACAAAATGTTTGCATTAAAATTAAAATTAATAACAAAGAACTGAGTATTGTGAGTTTTTACAGTCCTTCCAATTCAAATCCTCCATTTAATAAAAACAATTTAAACAGTTTAATTAAGTCCATTCCAGAGCCAATGATATTTGCAGGTGATTTCAATGCTCATCACATGTTGTGGGGATGTGTTGATACATTGCCTCGAGGTAAAGATGTTTTAGAGGTTATAGATGAGAATGGTCTTGTTATTCTGAATAATGGTCAAGCTACCACAATAGGATCTCCATCTTGGCGTCCTAATGCTCTTGACTTGACTTTGGTAACTCCATCTTTGGCTCTTTTATGTGACTGGTCAGTTATTGACAGTCCTCTGGGCAGTAGTTATCATCTCCCTGTAATAATAAAAATGGCAGTAAGTAGTGATAGTATTAGTTTGCAAAACACATTATGTAATAATCTACATTTGCCCACTCACCCTAATTATAAGCAGGTGAATTGGAATATGTATAGTAACTTAGTTGTTTCTTATTTGGATGATGTTAAATTTGACACTTTATCTTCAATAGATGCTTTTAATTCCTTTTGTAATATTTTACTTTCTGCTGCCAAGCAGTCAATCCCTAGCTGTCTGTTTTCCAAAAGTTCTAATAGTAATAATGCTACTAGTTCTTGTTCACAAAAATCTTTTAAATATCCTTGGTCGCCTTGGTGGAATCAGAGGTGTACAGAAGCAGTTTTAAATGCTAAAAATGGTTACATTAATTTTAAAAACAACTCCACTGATGAAAATTATGTGGAGTTTAAGAGATTGCGGGCTTTAAAAAAACTTATCTTAAAAAGTGAAAGAAGAAATAGCTGGATAGGCTTGTGCAATTCATTTAATCGTTGTACTCCTTTGTCTTCAATTTGGAAATACATGCGCAAATTTAACAAAACTTACATTCCTGACAGTGTGTTGAATGATAGTTGGATTCCAGATTTTCTACAAAAGTATACTTCTGACTTTGTATCAAATGAGTTAACTAACTATGTAAATGTTGTTAATGATAGTAATAAATATTTGATAGAGCCTTTTTCTTTACAAGAACTAAAATCCGCTTTATTTACTAGAAGAGATACATCTTTCGGTCTTGATACCATTCCATATATTTTACTCAAAAAACTTAATTGCCACAGTCTCAACATCTTTTTAAATAATCTTAATCTCCTATGGAAGGAGAATACTATTCCTGCAGAATGGAAAACAGACTGTTTAATCCCAGTTTTAAAGCCAGACAAAAATAAAATGTTACCTGACTCTTATAGACCTATAGCTCTCACGTCTTGTGTTGGGAAGATATTTGAGCAGCTTCTAAAACAACGTCTCGAGTTCTTTATAGAACAAAATTGTCTTTTGCCTAATAATCAGTTTGGTTTTCGCAAAGGTCGGTCTTCTAGGGAGAGTATAGCGCAGTTACAGCTTGATGCGCATCAATGTTTAGCAAGTAATCAATATCTTTTGTCTGTATTTTTTGACATCTCAGGTGCCTTCAATAGTGTAAATATTGCCGTGCTTTGTGACGAGTTATCAATGTTAGGGATACCAGGTAAAATAATAAATTGGATGCAATCCTTTTTGACTGACAGAAAAGTATATGTAAAATTTAATAAACATTTGTATGGACCACGACTTTCTTCTCTAGGTGTTTGTCAGGGGGGAATATTGTCTCCTTTAATTTTTATTATGTACATAAGACGATTGAACCTTATTTTGGGGCCAAATATAGTAAACCTACAGTATGCAGATGACTTAGTCGTCTATGTATCGGGAGTTGATCTGATTAATTTAGCCGCTACTATTAATAAAGCACTTGTAAATTTATATCAATACTTTTCTTATCTTAATTTAAATGTAAATCCAACCAAATCAAAAGTCTTTGTGATTGGTCGTAAACGCATCATATTGCCTCCCATTTTATACAATGGCATTCCACTGCCTATTTCATGTGACATAAAATTTCTAGGTGTAACATTTACTCCAAAACTTTCTTGGAAAAAATATACAGATAGTGTTATAATTAAAGCGAATAAAGCTTATAATGTATTAAAATCTTTGTGTGCAACGTCGTGGGGAGCGGACCCTAAAATATTGTTAATTTTGTATAAATCGCTTATTCGTAGTCATTTTGAATATGGCTTTCATTGTTTCGCCGCAGACAGCAAAATTGTTAATAGTCTGGATAAAATACAAAATAAATGTATGCGTACAATATTGGGTGCACTTAAAACTAGCCCAATAGCTGCTATGCAAATCGAGGCCAACCTTCCTCCTTTGTGTATTAGATTTAGTTATCTTAAAGAAAGATTTATTTTAAAGCTCTATAGCTTGCCGACGAACAATCTTCTTAAGAATCTTATTGCTTATCAATCGTCTTCATTTCCGAGACAGTTGTTTATCTTGCAAGATTTTTCTTCATTTTTTAAATTTCTACAAGATTTAAATATTCATCGGAATAATGATATACTTCCCTGCCATGCAGGTTCTTTTCGATGTAAATATTCTGCAATTAATGTTGTAATAGATCCAAATTTAACTTCAAAAGAGGAGGTTCATGTATTATTGTCAGAATGGTCTAATTGTAAATTTGTTTATACGGATGGCGCAAAAAACAATAATAATGTTTCTTTTGCAATCTACCTTCCTGAAATTAGGAAGGGTATTGGCTTTAAGATTAATAGATATGCCAGTATTTTTACTGCTGAAGCCGTCGCTATTCTTTTTGCTTTAAAGCATATTAAGAAACAAAATCAACTTAATAAGAAGTGGGTAATAGTTAGTGATAGTATGAGTGTGTTAAAAAGTTTGTCAAATAACAAAATGAGTGCTAACATCAATTACATCATTTTTGCTATAAAGGAATTGTGGTTCGAACTATGTTTAATCGATATTAAAGTGGATTTCGTTTGGGTCCCGTCCCATATAGGAGTAGCAGGAAACGAAAGCGCTGATTTTCTAGCTAGAACTATCATTAATATATCCGATCTATCCCTATATCCTGATTGCAAAGATCTAGACATTAACATACCATATACAGATATAATAAGTAATCTAAAACAGCGTATGACTCTTCTTTGGGGAAGATATTGGTACAATTGTACAGAAGTTGAAAATAAGGCTCATTCGTATACTTTGTTAGATAATCCCGTTAATAGCACACCCTGGTTTTGTAAGTTTAAAAATAACGCTCACAGAAAGTTCTATACTACAATAACACGAATGCGTATTGGTCACTATCGATTGAATTTTCATCTTCATCGCAAAAAAATTGTCTCCTCTCCTTTTTGTGACCATTGTAATAAGCAACAAGATCAGTCTCTGGATCACATCTTTTTTGATTGTTCGTCCTTTGGCATACAGCGCCTTGTGCTGATGGATGAGCTACTGGAAATATATGGTGCACCCAGTATAATCCCGCTCTCAGTAATAGATCTATTAAAGGACACATCAACTTATATGTCCTTGTATAAATTTGTATGTAGTACTGTAAATACATTGTAATTTGTAGATACATACGTTGTAAATTTGTTTATAATTATGTAAATACGTTATAACTTGTACATATACAACTAGTAATAGCATAGCGCAATTCGCGAACTGAACAGATAATGTAAATAGGTAGGTATTATTCTAAAAAGTTATGCAAATTACACTGGATTTGACTTTAAGAAAAGGGGAAAATTATTAGAGACTATATTACTGGATTTGGACTTACTAAAAGGAAAATATGGAAAATATTCTTTAGAGAATTATACATTAACGGAAATGGTAAAATAACTGATGACTTTAAGACTGGATTGGATTTGATGAAAGAAACTACTATAAATATTCGCTATCGAATATACATAATTGGAAAAGGAAAATGGAAATAATGTAAGATGAAATGAGAAAACTGGATTGGACTTTTTGTAAAACAAAATAGTGAAAATAATAAATACCAAAGAAATGAAAATACTAACGACAAGGCAGTAAGGCCCCTGGCTATAGCCTGTTCGAAAGAACGAATTAATATAAAAAAAATAAAAAAATCAAAAGTGACATTCTTTTGCAATACAATTGCAAGGTGCAACTCGATTCTCGAATTGAAACTTCAAATGAGCAGGGAGCAAACTGCAATTTTTAATTTTTGAAGTTACTTTGTATTATTGTATTTGTAGTTGATTTTATTTTCTGATATAACAAGATAGAATAATGTCAGAAAATAAAGAAGAAACGAGTAAAGAAATTGATCCGGAATTGGATGAACTATTAGACAGTGAGTAATACTACCAATTTTTAAAATTTAAATAACCTTCAATTATAATATTACACAATCACAACAAATTAATATTCTATTGCATATTAACCTTTATAATTTATTCCCTTTGCGTTCTACTTAAAAAAATTTAGACTAATAGTATTAATGGTACAATATCTTTAATTATTTTGTGATACTTTAACCAAATAGTATACAAAATAATAAGTTCTTTTGGTGATTCAAAAGATTATGTTACGGAAGCTGTATGAAAACTGTTTCAATTTGTTGCTAAAGGTTATGTACTTTAAGTAGTTTAGACTGAATATACATCATGTTTTCCTTGTTGATTTATTTAGTTTTTTTTAAATTCCTGTTTTTATGTTGTTTATTTAGTTCCTTTAGACATACTACATCTTTATGCAATTGTCACATTATTGTGTCTTGGTGTGCCTCAAATTGACTGTAGATGGCTATGCAAATATTATTTCCTTTTTAAAAACTGTAAGCAGTGGGAGGATCCTTTGCACAGGATATCAGCTAGATTATGGGTACCAAAATGGCGCCTATTTCTTCTGTGAAGCAGTAATGTGTAAACATTATTGTGTTTCGGTCTGAAGGGTGCCATAGCTGGTGAAATTGATAGGCAATTGAAACTAACATCATATGTCTCAAGGCGACAAGAGTAATTGTAGTCACTCAAAATTTTTGGGACTTTCAAGAATTCTGAGTGGCACTGCATTGTAATGGGCAGGGAGTATCAATTACCATCAGCTGAATGTGGTGCTTGTCTCACCCCTTATTTTCATACAAAAAAAAAGGAAAGGGGTTGTATTTTATTATTAAAGGCTAATAAAAATTGAGTATTAGTTTATATAAATTTTAAACTAAATAAATGTGCATTTACAAACCAGAAGATGATATTTATCCATAGTGATAGATCACAGCCCTGATTAGATGCGGCAGCTAATTAGTTTTTGACCAAATTATTCTGAATAAACTCAAAAAAAAAAACAAAAGTTGAACTTTCTGATTAGTTGCTCTTACCAACATTGTTTAATTCTGTTTCCAGATCAAAATGTCGATAGTTTTCTTCTTTATTACTTTCACATTTTATTGAGCTACATTAGTTTTGTCACATTAAAAGTCAAAGTCAAATAAACTTTATTCAATTAAATTATTAAGTTCATAAAAAGTTGAGCATGTGAGAAGAACATACAAGAAACTCAACGGCCCCTGTATTTAATGAAATACAAATTTTACAATGGCTGGCATAACAAATTCGTTTTTAAGGTGCTGCATCCAATATATGAATCATGTTTAAATTATATAAACTATTTCATAAATAGTAATAAATAATAAATAACTGTATAAATATAAATTATTTTGTATTGGATGCATCAACTATCAAAAGCGCGTACACCTTCCTTAAAGGCCGGCAACGCTCTTGTGATTCCTCTGGTGTTGCAGGAGAGTGTGGGCGGCGGTGATCACTTAACACCAGGTGACCCGTACGCTCGTTTGTCCTCCTATTCCATAAAAAAAAAAAAAAAAACTTTTAGACCTTGAATTCATTATGTGAAGTAATATATTTTTTAAAAATTCCTCAGAAATTTTCAATGGCTTAAGAGGTGGCTGTCGAATTTTGTAATAAATATATTTATCTTAATTTTTTTAATCAAATCATACAGTTTGATATTTTTATACCTGGACCATTACCAATTTTTATTTGTAACAAGTAACGCTGCATTTCTATTTTTTCATAGTGCCTTATTAAAGTTTCTTTCATAGTGCCTAATTAAAGTTTCTTTCTTCCACGGACCCCAAACTATCGGATGAACTGCCATGTGCGGTGTTTTATGTTTATGGTTTGTAAAGCGGCTATATTACCGATCCGATCTATTATGATAGCCACTGTCTACTATAGCTCACTGCTAAGATTGATTCTTTTCATGAATCGGCTGAAGAATTGGACTTCCTAAAGAGATGCTTTTACACATTAAAGGACAACATTCAGAGAGGCCGTGCAACTGTTTTTCATCTGCACTATTACAGAATCTACACCCTATGAAATCTGTGAGGCCTAGGATTAAGTGTTTGTTTATTCTGCAGTGCCTTGTTAGTGTCATGGTTAGAATGCATAACTTTTCCTTACCTGACCCTAGTGCCTCATATGCAGCCATTAGGGTTTCCAGGACGATACCTACAGAGTACCTTCATAAATAGCGCATATGCTAGGCATACTACATCTTTATGCAATTGTGACATTATTATTGTGTGTCTTGGTGTGCCTCAAGTTGTCTGTAGATGGCCATGCAAATATTATTTCCTTTTTAAATACTAAGCAGTGGGAGGCTCCTTTGAACAGGATTACACCTAGATTATGGGTACCACAACGGTGCCTTTTTCTGCCGTGAAGCAGTAATGTGTAAACATTATTGTGTTTCGGTCTGAAGGGTGTTGTAGCTGGTGAAATTAATGGGCAAATTAGACTAACATCATAAGTCTCAAGGTGACGAGCGCAACTGTAGTGCCGCTCAGAATGTTTGGGTTTTTCAAGAATCCTGTTCGGCACTACAGTGTAATGGGCAGGGCGTATCAATTACCATCAGCTGAACGTCCTGCTCGTCTCGTCCCTTATTTTCATAAAAAAATTTCGTAAGTGATCACCACTCTCATTTGTTCTATTCCTGTAAAGATTCGCTGTGCGGCTAGCTTGTAGGCCTATAGGTGAGCATACAGTTCTATTGTAACTTAACCTTGGACCACAGGTGCCTTACAAGACATGCTAAAGTCACGAAAACAGGAGAAACCTGAACCCGCAGAGAACATGTGGAGCGAGGAGTTTATCAAGGAGGCTGCAGCGCAGTTCGAGAGCAACATGGCAGCCATTATGGGAGGCTTTAGCGGCATGCCAGGTAACTACCATAGCATACGTGATGTGATTTGAACTCTAAAGATTCTTCTTCTTACTCTCAACACATACTTATAAATAAAACACTTTTAAAAGGATTATAACGCGAAAATTTATTGAAGTAGGCATTACTGTTCGGAAATCCATAATCATCCAAATGTTTTGAGTTTTCTTTAGTGTTGATTCCGAAGTTAATTGTTGAATGAACAAACAAATTTGGTCCCTTCACCATTGTTACGTATCTCTTTCGGGGGTAATACGTCACAACAGCCGACCAATCAGAGCGTGTCATTTCATGGGACGAGGGTGTAAAAGAGCGGTTTCTGGCTCATTTAATTCAGTCTCATGCCAGAGTTTCGCGAGTCAACATCTCCTGAGGATGCCTCGTGTAGAGGCGAAACACGTGACGAATTGTTTAACGACAAATATTGGCGGAATGAACACTAAAGAAAACTCAAAACATTTGCATGATTATAACGCGTGTAATTGTAACTGTGTTCTTAAGATCTGGAATGGTCTTGAAACGTCGGGTTAACTAAAATAATAATAAAAATGTAACTTTTACTCAAATATCTAATGTAAAAACACCGTTACAATAGGCCAGATTCATCTATTAAAATTAAATTATGAAAGTATGTTATTTATAGTGCTTTTACCATAAGAATTACGAATTCAATTCTAATTTGTTGTAAAAACTTAAGGATTGTTTTATGTCACGTGACGGAAAACACTGACCACCATTTTGTGACGTCACTATAACAGAAACAATATTTTGATTATAGCAACACACCAACGATACGGACTACGAAGAGTCATTTTTATTTTTATAAAAATCATTAAAGATTGCGCTGCACATTTGACGTTTCTTTGTTTATGTTATTATGGCGTCACAATCATGGCGGCTCCCTTCTTGGCGCGACTATTTAGGGTTTAAATTTTAAATAGTTTTTAGCCTTATTACACGCGTTTTAATCCTTTAACGGCCATTCCCAATTTTCAGTCTATCTCTTACTTGAGATAAAAATCGTAACTATCCTTGACTTTTCTGTCCCAATAAACTTATCGACGGTAACTCACCTTATCCGTGCACGCTGTCTGTCAATGGGATGACGTATAGCTTACCAGCGATATAAAGTTTGTATGGAAATTGCAATTCACGCGTCCCAATATAAGGCGATAAGAATGACTTATCGGGTATATTGGGATAGCTTCGGATTATTGACAGCTCATTACTGACAGTAGAAGGTAGTAATTTATCTCTATCTGTAGATAGTATATTGGGAACGGCCGTAAAAGTGTTAATTGTTAATCTTAGTGACGTATTGATATTATTTAAATGTGAAACACACGTGTTAGTCAAAGGTAATACTATTCAACAGAGACATTTAATAGACGAAATTACAAAAGAACTTAACTTAACCGGCAACGCACTTGTGATTCCTCTGGTGTTGCAAGAGAATGTGGGCGGCGGTGATCACTTAACACCAGATGACCCGTACGCTCGTTTGTCCTCTTATTCCATAAAAAAAAAAAACTTCTAATTTCTTAGACGTATTGATATTATGTTGTTGGATGTCCATGGATGATGAACGATAAAGGTCATTGCTCATTAGTCACTCGGCACCCGAGCAGGACCAGCTCGTCGCTGGAAATATGTTTCATGTAGGCTATTGGCAATGAGCAGTCCTGTAGGTCCAAAATCAAAATAGTACCGTCGAACTGAGCTGGTGACGAAGCTGGTGGGTGGACTTCGGAACTGTCTAATACAACCATGTCTCCTGGCCGTGTTCGAGCATATTATACTACGTTTCAACGAATAGTGCCTATGGCGTTATGTTAGCTCCCCTGTCTGTCAAAGTAAGGTAATTGGCACCATATTGGCACAAGAAGACGCTGCCGCAGATTTTGTTTATTAACTGACTTCAAAAACGGAGGAGGTTCTCAATTCGTCGGTAGTTGTTTTTTAAGTTTGTTACCTCAAACTTTCGACTGGGTGAACCGATTTTGATAATTATTTTTTTAATTTGAAATCTGGTGCTTCCCGTGTGGTCCAACGTATATTGGTCAGATCTGACAATGGCATCCTTGAGAAAACCATAAGTCTTACATTTGCTATACATACATATAGCAAAGTGGATGATAAATTTACGAATAACTCAATATCGCGCCCATCCGTTTCGATGATTCTTTTTTAATTGGAAAGGATATACTTCACAAATTCACTAAAAATATTATTATTTTTTTTTTACAAAAACACAACCGTGTTCAAAAACACTATTCCAAACAATAGATATAATATACACTAAAAAATCTAATTCTAGTTACGATTATTGTCATTTGAGTCGAATTTTGTAAACGTGAGAAACGAAATTATGCCCCATTAATTCCTTTAAGATGTGTTCAGGCTCGTGTCGCCGCCATTACTAGTTAGTCAAATAGGGTTACCAGTAGCAGATAATAATTTCCACACTTAAACTGCCATTTTTTTTAAATGTTATTTATTTGTAAGACGTCAACAAGCATATGTACGGTGACTATTATTGGTTTAAATATGACTTTGACAATAGAGAAATAAAAAGAAAATTTTTGTTTTTGAGGGTATTTCCATAAGTACTTACATACACTGTATAATACACTGAATGTATGTCTATAACTAGCTTGGGTATAAATTGATTTTATTCAATGTAACTTGTGACACTAATATTGTATGTTTGCAGAGGATCAAATAACTCAAGAACAAATTGCACAAACCTTCACTAAAATGGCTGGTGAGTTTTTTTTTTAAATAACATATTATACAAAAGCAGATTTTTGTATTTTAATGTCTCCAATGCACAGTTTTCATCATGTTATATGATGAACGTACTACTGATGATAATAATAATCTGGCTATAAGTTATGTTATAAATAAAATACAATTACTTTTTGTGACGTATTGCAATCTTAATCAATGTTTTATATATACTAGCTGACCCAGCAAACGTTGTATTGCCGATATTAAAATCGCGATACAAAAGTAACTGTTGATCGTAGATGGGTGAAAATTTGAAGTTGTATGTATTTTTTAATGCTGACTCATAATCAAACAAATTTAAAAAAAAATGTCACAAAAATTAAAAAAAAAACTTTCGTGTGGACCACCCTTAACATTTATGGGGATGAAAAATAGGTGTTGTCCGATTCTCAGACCTACCCAATATACACTCAAAATTTCATGAGAATCGGCCAAGCCGTTTCGGAGGAGTTCAATGTTTAACACCATGACACGAGAATTTTATATATGAGACTTATTACCTCTCAGCAACGAATTAATAGTCTGCCTTTCACAATTCTGGCCAAGAATTCATGGATTCTTTCACTGTTTCCATGGGAAATTTAGTCACTTTTTGTTATGATTCGAGCAGGTAATGTCGCTTAAAACTGACCATAATTTGTAATCCAAGGATTTCAGACCTGGCCTTAACGAAGGCCAGTCTTCATCTTTTACCTAATACCGGAACGTTTCATGGGACATATAGTCACTGTTTGTTATGCTTCGAGCAGACTGTCGCCTAAAACTGGCCATAATTTATAATCCAAGGATTTCAGACCCGGCCGTAACGAAGGCCAGTCTTCATCTTTTACCTAATACCGGAACGTTTCATGGGACATATAGTCACTGTTTGTTATGCTTCGAGCAGACTATGTCGCCTAAAACTGGCCATAATTAATAATCCAAGGGTTTCAGACCTGGGCTTATGATATTAAATATACAAATTTAACTTGTAACAATGAGAGATTGTCTAACAATGAGAGAGATAATCCTGAGCGTTGAACAACACATACACATCAAAATTTACAGTCTATAGGTCATTCGGATGGATGGCTCAGTTGGTCAGAGCGCTCGTACGGAAACCCAGAGGCGCGGGTTCGAGTCCCGCATCCATGTTCCAAAATTTTTTGTTATTGTTATTCCCTTGCTAAATAAATGTTGTTCTTGGTAAATAATTCTATTATATTCTCATGCGGTGTTACTTGTGTTCCCACAGAAGCGGCCGCGCATGTTTTGCAGCCACAGTCAGAAAACCTGGAAGTGGCACAAAACAACGAGACAGACCCAGTCGCCCGGAATAAGATTGACGAGGTGCCTTTTAATTATCTATCCTACAGACCATTTATTCAAAAAGCGCATCCGTGTTGACTTAAACAAGCTTCCTGCGCAGCCTTACCGGGTCCGTACGACATGAGTGCCTTCAAAAAGCGTTCACCTACACAAGACCCTGAATTGCTCCTGTGAGTCCCCTAGTCATCCCCATCAGGTGACCCGACTGCATGAGCGTTCTCCTGCTCCATTTCATACCATCCTTTTTCATATTATTCGTCAGGTATAATAAGGAATATATTATATATGTATATATATATATATATATATATATATATATATATATGTATATAGTATGTATGTATAGTATACATGGTTAAGAATACGACTTCATCACGTCATGCCTTTGTCATTTCTGTTTCATAACAAAGTGGACAAGTGGGTCACACTAGGGCACTGCGGCTTGAGTACTGATGAAGTAATAAACTCAGCGGGCTTCTTTTTTTACTAAAAATATTTCGTTTAATTAATTTTTTGTATTAAATGTCCTGTGGGGAGGTCCAATCTGAAACTGGTTTCACTAAGAAAGTCATTTATGATCTAAGCAAGCTTCACCACATAGACACTTTTTTAAATATTGTAACACTATGTTATGTACATATTTTGGGATAATATTGTAAATGCATATACATCGCCCAACCATAGACATACTAACTTGACTTAACCGAGTAGTAGGCATAAGTTAATGTTGATGAAACATTAACCCCTAATATTTACTCGTGTGGGGTATATTTTCCCCAAGCGGTTTTATGAAGCTGGTTTGATGCACCCCACCATCAGCTGTGGTGAACTTTTAACGCTCGAGGTGCTCGAACTGTCGGAAATCCAGTAGGGATTTTGTGAACGGCCCGAACGCTTATCGACTGGGGTTGCTTGATGTAGGTGACATCGTTTCATTGTATATCTTGTACTTCTCATCTTCATCATTCTTCTTGTCATGCGGTGTGGTCCGATGAGTTATTTGATCTGATCCCCGCTGGAAATCATCTGTAACTCATCTGTTTTCCTTATCAGTTTGATTCACAATTCCTCTACAGTTCAGTTACTAGGGAACTTTACAGCCTGGGAAAACTCTCTAACAAAGAAGCGATTCACTCGATTGTATGAAACGTACAGTCATTGATAGATTGACAGATGACGGCTATAATCTTGTAAAAACGGAGATAGCCGAAATCCACTACGTTTTAAACAACTGTTCGCTTTCGAACTTAATCGGATTATACTTAGTCGCCAATCGCAATACTGTAATTACTACTATTTCAAACTTACGTCAAATCTCACTGCACGTGTCAAATCGTCACGACATTCAATCGATCTACATTAAAATTGGCAACGCTCCTCTGATTCTTCTGGTATGTATGGATGGTGGTTGCCACTTGCCTTTCTCTGATGTAACTTTGTAAGGTTCAGCTAGTGTAAGTTCACGTGTCTTGCGACAGGTGTCGGCGGCGATATCACAGACGCTGCAGAGCCTCAACAGCAACACGGAGGCGCTGAAGACACCGTTCTCGGAGCAGGACCTAGCCGGCATGTTCAGCAACTTCAACATGGCCGACGCGGACTCGGGTCAGGTGAGAACACTGCGCTCCCGGAAATATAATCATCAGCCGGAAGACTTCTGGATAAAAGCCTCCCCCAAAGATTTCCACGACAATCGGTCCAGCGCTGCCCTCATCCATCGTATTCCCGCGATCTTGACCAGATCGTCAGTCCATCTTGTGATTGACCTACCAACACTACGTCTTCCGGTACGTGGTCACCATTCGAGGACTTTACTGCCACCACGGCCTACTGTCGGTCGAACTATGTGCCCTGCCCACTGGCACTTCAGTTTCGCTATCATTTGGGCTATGTCAATAACTTTGGATCTCGTACGGATCTGGCCATTTCTTATTCGATCCCACAGGGAAACTCCGAGAATAGCCCTCTTCATTGCCCTCTGAGTGACCATGAGCTTTCTGATAAGCCTCTGGAATTATGGAATGGCCAAACTTTGTCAAAGTGCTTATAAAACTTACAAAAAAGTCTACAGACATACTATAACACATGACTTCACAAGATTTGGCCCGCGACTTCGCCCGCGTATTTTTAGGATTATAATTTTGCAAATGATACACAAACAAACTGTTGTGGTTTATTGTGAATAGTTTCTTATAATACATTTTTATAAACTACGTTTTTTTTCTTCCATCCCAATGACGTTCTATATATATCTACATATGGACATATCATTTGCAGTCTGATAGTCAAAAGTGTTCTTAAAGACAATGTAAGCACACTTTTCTCCTTAGTCGTTTCAACTGTGTGTTGCAACAATAACCAATCCTAAATGTGCTATACCAGTGGGAGGCTTCTTTGCACAGGATGCCGGCTAGAATATGGGTACGACAACGGCGCCTATTTCTGCCGTAAAGAATGTTTACACATTACTGCGTTTCGGTCTGAAGGGCCGTAGCTAGTGAAATTACTGGGCAAATAAAACTGCCCATCTATGTCATGTATTGGAGTGAGCAATTGTAGTGCCGCTCAGAATTTTTGGGTTTTTTCTATAATCCTGAGCAGCACAGCATTCTAATGGGCAGGGCGTATCAATTAGGTCCATCAGCTGAGCGTCATGCTCGTCTCGACCCTTATTCTCATTAAAAAAGTTAGCTGGTGATAATTAATCGCTTGTACTTCCAGGACGGCAACATGTTTGTGCCGTTCATGCAAGGCATGATGCAGTCCCTGCTGTCCAAGGAGGTGCTGTACCCCTCGCTGAAGGACCTGGTGGAAAAGTACCCCGCGTGGCTGGCTAGCAACAAGGGCAAGGTGGAACCCGCAGACTACGAGAGGTGACTATCTTTAGCCTAGTGGTCTTTTAATATTCGAGAAGCAAACGGGAAATTAAATTACTGGGAAAATGAGACTTAACATGTCATGACTCAAGGTGACGAGCGCAATTGTGCAGTTGTGAAAAAACTGAAATTCACGTTGATGAGCTATAACTATACCAATAGTAGGTGTAGTTTCCTATAGCAATCTTCCTCTAAATAAGATTCATATAACATGTATTGGGAACGGGAGCGAAGGCAGGAACCGGAACTGGAATAGGACATTAGATAATATTCAATTTAAAACTTGCCTTTAAAAATCCTTGATCTATGCGGACGAGGTTGCTGGCATTATCCAGTAAAATAATATATAATATCTGCGTACGGTCTACCATCAGGTATGAGAAGCAGTTCGAGCTCATGACGAAGGTGTGCAGCGAGCTGGAGCCGGAACAGGAGTCCGACTCTGACGATGTCAAACGGAGACGATTCCAAGTGGTGCTCGACCTCATGCAGAAGGTGAGTTGGACGGCGTTTCATTTATCTTGATGTAGCCATCGGTATCACAACGGCGCCATTTTCTGCCGTGAAGCAGTAATGTGTAAGTATTACTATGCTTAGGTCTGAAGGGAGCCGTAGCTAGTGAAAATACTGGGCAAGTTGATGGCTTAAACAAATGACTTAACATCTCAAGGTGACGAGCGCAATTGTGGTGCCGCTCAGAATTTTCGAGTTTTTCAAGAATCCTGAGTGACACTGCATTGTAATGGGTAGGGCGTATCAATTACCATCAGCTGAACGCCCTGCTCGTCTCGTCCCTTATTATCATAAAAAAAATCTCTCACTACTAAGTCCTCAGTGTTACAAAAGTCCAAAAAGTAAAAGGTTTGAAGTGAAACTTCTCTGCGCGCATGAGGGTATAACTTTACGGATGAAACGCAATGAAGTGACACAAAAATTTGGACTTTTTTTCCAAGAAGAGGGAGAGTGCGAAAGGGCGTACATAGCATGAAGCACATAGCGCCGCTAGTAAGTAGGACATCTTCCCTACTAGCTTTGAATCGTGCAGGATTAGCGCGGCGCCAAAAGTAGTTTGTAGTATTAAAAACAAAATATAAAAGTTGCAATAAAAAATAAGATGTAAAAAACAGAGTAGCATAATATGATACAGTGCCCTGCCAGACAGACGGACACGGAGTATTTTTTATTAAAAATGAGACCTTATGGCAGAACCAGGTACAATAAAAACTGTAATTAATAAAATTTGTCCAATATTAATCTAGTCATTGTTGTTTACAGATGCAGGACCTAGGTCAGCCCCCCACGGAGCTGGTGGGGGACATATCCGCCCCCCCGGAAGGGTTCGTCGCGCCCCCGGGGCAAGACGCGTCGTCTTGCTCACTCATGTAGTCCTAGTACATTAATATATTCGGGCTATCGCAATAAAATAAATGATTTTTACAAATTTAATACAATTTAAAAGGTGAATTATAAATTAGTGATTTTAAATTCTTTTCAAAGCATTCACTACAATTGTGACGGTAACTTATTCCTAAGTTAGAACATGATCTTGAGCTAAAACTCTGAAACGCAAAATTTTATACCTAAAAAAACCAAACCAAAAATGTAATATAATTTTTATGTTCTTAAAATTATACTACATAAAAGTAATTGGATGTATATAAATTGAAAATAACCTATTTAGGCGTACTTTTTACTATTTGTGAGTATTGAATCAGCCTGAGATGTCAGCTCGGGTGTGTAACGCTAGTTCGGGTGAAGACTGGACTCGTCTCGACCAAGGGAACGAGATGAGACTAATAAATACACAATTATTATTATGTACATTGTTAATAACTTTGTGAATATAAAAGAAAGAATTGTATTTAGTGTTTTTGTCGTCGCGTCGCCTTGATAAAGTTTTGACTTGGGTTGTGTTTCGTATTAAGCCGGTTTGGTATTTTGTTTCTTGGTTCAGCTTGCAGCGCAAGTAATTAATTAATGAAGTTCTAGTCCGCTTGCTGCACGAAAGGTTTCGTACTATCAGACAAGATTGACTTACTTGACTTAAGTTCCTGTATTCCCTATCTGGGACAGAGGGCATCCACAGTGCATCTACATCGCGATCGGTCCTGAGCATCTCTCTTGATTTCACTCCGGTCTTTCGGATGTCTTTCGCTCTGTCAATGACAGTCTTCCGCCAGGTTTGCTTTGGACGGCTACGGTTGCGTTTTCCTTGAGGGTTCCAGTCTAGGGCTTGCTTCGGTATATGGTTGGGTTCCCTCCGGAGTGTGTGGCCTATCCAGCTACATTATCGGACCAGATAACATATTTATTAAATACTCGTTCAATACGGTTGTTAAACATGGCGCACTATCAGTGGCTATAATTTTGATTTTCTAGGCTTCTTTTTTTACGAGCTGAATCATTACTTGTATAGTTTAGTTTTAAATTTATGACTCAACTTAAAAAAAAAGATGTGTGCAATGCAATTCACACGTAGTACAAGTGAAACCTTAAAAAATTTTGGCTTCAAAATGGTCCGCACTTGTATAATAATTTTAAAATGTGCATGAACCTCTAAACTACATATGAAGTCCTGGTACATGTTGCTAGGATGACACATGAATTCAACCGCTATGAATGACATTACTATCACCGCTACCATATTTGTGTTCTCCTGGTGTCTATGTAACAATACGTCACTGCCAAGACTGATTCTTTAATGAGTACGGGCCCCGTCCGTTTACGTCAGAACTGATGATACTCTGCACAAAAATATATGATGTATTTAGTATTAATAATTAATTATGTTAATACTCGCTGCCCGGACAGACTTCGTTCTGTCAAAAGTTAATACGAAAAAAAAATATAATGTATTTCCGAGTGAAAAATCCATTGCGTAGTTTCAAAGATCTAAGCGACAGCGAGAAGCGACTTTTTATACTATGTAGTGATACATATGTTACCGTCAATGTGTATAATCTGGTATTAACCGGTAATACCTAGGAAATGTGAAGAAGACCTGTGCCGGCCATACAATATATGAAATATTATTAATTGGTCCATTAGGGACTGTAATGTATACCTGGTGATCCTATGGGCAAAATGAAAAGTACATTTATTTATATAATATATAGTTATCTTGTAATTATACATATGATGGAAATTGGTGTTTTTATTTGTAAATAAAGGAAATGTATCGCAAGTATGATAACAGAATCATAATAAATGTTATGTTGAGCTTAATAAATTTTTGCTATTTGAAAGTGATATTTAATGTTATTTTTTAATTATTTCTTATTAAATTATAACTATCACCAGTGGGAGGCACCTTTGTATGCCAGCTAGATGATGGACACCACAGCGCCGCCTATTTCTACCGTGAAGCAATAATGTGTAAGCATTACTGTGTTTCGGTCTGAAGGGCGCCGTAGCTAGTGAAATTACTGGGAAAATGAGACTTAACATCTTATGTCTCAAGGTGACGAGCGCAGTTGAAGTGCCACTCAGAATTTTTGGGGTTTTTCAAGAATCCTGAGCGACACTGCATTGTAATGGGCAGGGCGTATCAATCAATCAAATCAGGTGAACGTTCTGCTCGTCTCGTCCCTTATTTTCATAAAAAAAATAAAGAGTGACAGGTTAAAGTTTATTAGGTGGTTAATTTTTAAAACAATCCAAAAGCCTTTTTTTGCCTCACCCCCCTTTTATTGCATATCAAAATTGTGGCCGAAACTAACTCTTAAATATCATCTCTACATGTTAATTTTTTCTTCACTTTCGAATATTAATATAACATTTTTCTTGATTTATTCTCTGAGAAAGAGAATCAATCATAAAAAAGCTATAATTTTCGCAAAATATAAACGATCATTTAATTCGTTTCGCCCATTGAACATATTAACAAATACGGTGTATACATAGCCAATGTATTTCTTAATATATTCACTGAACGTTTGAGGTATTCTAGACGAGTACATTGCCTAGGCATTATGTAGTATGCCGGATTTAACATATTGCCGGTAACATACAAAAAAACCGATGTCTGTATATTACGTATGGACTCCAAGCGACCCAATTTGATGGATATTTTTTGATAAACTACTGAAAAACGTTCCTAAGAAATTGTTGAATCTAACTATCTTATTTGTGTTTTTTGAAGAGAAAATTCGTCAAAGATGAAATCGACCAAAGATGATAAAATTATAAAAAAAAAATGACCTTGGTGATCATTTAAAATATTCAAGTTTTAGGGTTGCCATTATATAAATTGATATAAAATTTCCGCTAAAATCTTATTGATATAATGTATGGATTGAATCCGAACATAATAAATTATGTATTTCTTTGGTGATTTTGTAAATGTTTACTCACCAATTTTAGAAAATAATAAGGATACATACTTACGGAGAAACGATAAATTCAAATTCAATTAAAAAAATAGTTCTCGTAAGTGAACTGGCAGTGTACTGTCTTAATAGTAATTTCACTAAACTTTTCTCTCAATGAATCCCTTTAACGCATTTTAATTGCCCTTTTCTGCACCACAAAACCTTTTGAATTTGGTGGATGGTTACCAAAATTCCAAACCATCACAGTATGGTTTGTCCATCACTATAGTGCCCCTAATTCAAATAATTATAAACATTATGTATACACATACATACACAAACATCCATGACTGGAAAACAAACATTTAAACATTTATCATACAAATGTTTGTTCCTACCGGGTTCTAACCCGGAACCCCTTAAGCTCAGAAGTCATGGGCTAGTGCCCAGTGGTTAGTACCACAACCCTAAGAGGTCGGAAAGATAAAAATAAATATACATCATACTTATTACGACTTACACAATAAAATGGATTCGCAAGGATTTTGTTGCCCCAAACCCATACGACTATACTTCACAAGTGTAATATGTGTCTGGTCGTCTCGACTCTGTGCCAAAACCCAGAGCTAGATTAAAAATATATTGTAAACGACTATATTTTATAATGATGAAACCTGCACAATACTAATACTTTTTTATTGATATATTCTCTGTTTGCTTTACTTTACTTTTTTATATTAATATTTTACAAATTACACGTATTGTTAAGACAGTTTACACAAACTCTGCGGTCCGTTTATTATCCCAACTAGAGACATTTAGAGATTAGACCGACAAAATAAACTAGTACCTACTACAACAAAAATTGGTTGAAAAATTTTTGTTGGGGATATGGGCGTGGCGTCCATGACGCACCAAATTTTTGTTGGAGATATGGGCGTGGCGTCCATTACGCGCCAAAATTAATCAATCACATTGCTTTCCGCCAAAAGTGGTATGACTCCTCTATATATTATGATAATTGTTTTGTGCTAATACCCAGTGGAGTAACTCTCATGTTCTGAGAACATAATTACACACAATAAAATAATTAATATATATATTTATGATTAATAAGTAATCTAAGTCAATTGTATTCATCCGTGATGGGTAATGTTACAGTGAGCTTTGGTGTGATGTGAACAATTTGATATTTTTGTCGCTTTTCGTCGCGTGTTATTTCTGAATGTGGAATGAACGCGTATCGAACGTTAGTTATTTTGTTAGTAGAGGTCAATACCGCTGCACGGTTCAAGAATAAAAGGGTTAGCAGGCAAGTTATTGTTGATATAACCTTTTAAATGTCTTCTTTCAACAAACGAAACATGTCTCCGACCAGAAACGGTACGATATAAAAATTTTAAAGAGAAACAAATTAAACCATTTTGTGAAATGAGAGAGATTAATGATAGCTGCTCTTCGTAAAAGCACTCCTTATCATACCTCGTATTATCACTCATACGCATACTGTTTGTGTCTGTTTACACGAGGTTATAATGTTGACTCTGAGTCTATAGTGGCAATCTATATCGTAACCTTATAAGGCCTATCGCAGACGACAGACTATCCGTGACGCACTTTTTAGTCTGTGATAATAAAACCGCTAGAATTATATGTAGTGGCGCATACGACGCGCAAAAAGTCTGATACAAAATATCCTAGTATAGATCTGACAGACCGCGCCGTAAAAAAGTGCGCCAAAAAATATAACGTTCGCGTCAACACGCGCTAACGCAGACGACGCTCACTTTAGTCTGTTGTCTGCACTTGCTAGTGATTGACGTGCATCATGGCGTTAGACATCGATGTTGATTCACGAAATACAAAACAGACCAGGACTGCAATACATCTTTGGCAGAGTATCATGACAGAATGAAGTGTGCATATTTATTTGGATATAGTTTTAGAACTGAATGTTTAATATGAAACAGTCCCTTTAATCTTTCTGAAAGTATAGGATGAACCCTAAATTCTCTATTTTTTCTTCCCAAGTACGAAATAAAACTCCGCAATCTCTGTACTTCCATTGCGTGTACATCCCTACAGTTCTGCCGACAAAATGACCGAAAGTGTACGACGTGTGCGTTGAGTCTGTGTAATATCTGCCAAAGACATTATGCGCGCAATGCAGACTTTTTGTATGCGGCAGACACGATAGCACTGAACGTAGTGTTTAAATTCTCTTTGGATAGCACAAAAAATGTGTCATCTGCGTTAGGCCGTAATGTTTCTTTTAAGTCGATTTTAAAATATTGAATAATAAATTCAAATAACAATTTTACGTATGATTTTAAATCCTAAAAACGGGGATATACACAATATAATGAAAATAATATTGACTTATGGTATCTTTTCTTGCATTTTTAATTTAAAAACCTTTTATGTTTTTTTAGTCTAATAATTATTAAAAAAAGTACCGCACGCAACACGTGGCCGAACTTGTATAATTAAGATCCGGGACATAGGAGCTACTACAAAATAATATGTAATACAATTTAATTGTATTGTTATTATTAATATAATAATTATTTAATAAAACGATGTTCTGTTTATTAAGTTCTGTTATTTATTGATTTTCTTCAAAGGACTACGAATTCATAAAGACTAATTAAGGTTCGAAGAAGTACAGGACCGAGGAAGAGAGTAAGTAGATATATCATATCTATATTAATGTTTGCTGATGACCTTAACCCATATTCAAAGTGATAGACTCTCAAGTTACGTATGACGAAGTAAACAATGTTCAATATAATATCTTATTGCAAACTAAAACTTACTGATGCAAATCATCGACAATCAAGTTATCCCCGATCGGCTTGACTCTTTGGCGGTTAGATGTGGGTTCACGAGGAGTGCTCAGAGGGTTGATTCCAGCGACCGAATTCTAGCACCGGACTTTACGTCAAAATGCAAAATACCACCTGCAACATGTTGACTTCTGGTATTCCAGCCAACCACACCACTAGAAATTTCTTGCCAAACACAGCCACTTTGTGGAATCACATCAAACAAAGAGGTAATTAGCAATAAACAATTTGGGTTTCAAGCGGATAAAAGTGCAACAGACCTCACATTTGAAACATTGCAGCACGAATGCCTAATCCAAAACCTAGGTGATTGTGCAATCAAGGGTTTTTCTGTATTTAAAGTACAAAATACATATAGTACCCCAAAATTGTTACTGAGGGAACGCCTCAAGGATCGGTCCTAGGTCCTTTACTTTTTTTATCTTATGTAAATGATTTGGGTAACCGCCTGAAATATAGCTCATGCATAGCAATTTGCAGATGACACCTGCCTTATAGTGTCAAGTAAAGAAATCAATAGAGAATGTGAAACTCTTCAGTTTGACTTAGATACGCTAACTAAATGGTGTCAAGATGTTGGTTAAGTACTAAACGTCAGTACAACTAATCTCATCGTCATCAAATCGCCCTACATCAGGCACTACACTAAAATCTATGATTTCACAGTCATAATTGTCTGTATAGGCTAGGAACCTGTAGGTGCCCATAGATTGATATAATTGGTACACATAAATACCTTGGAGTAGAAATTGACTCAAAATTCAACTGGAGCTTCCACATCGAGCATATTTACAATAAGTTACGTCATAGCTAATATAAAAATATTAAAAGAGAGAATACCTTTTCCTTTAGCGGAATCATATTGTATTCAATATCGCTATTCCACCTTCGCACGACACGCCACAAGTTAGGATATCATCCCCACCATCTGGATGTGTGGTGGTCCTCCACAGTGCGGTTTTCAAGGAGCTTTCTTCCATGTACTACAAAGCTGTGGAATGAGCTTCCTTGTGCGGTGTTTCCGGGACGATACGACATGAGTACCTTCAAAAAAAGCGCGTACACCTTCCTTATAGGCCGGCAACGCTCTTGTGATTCCTCTGGTGTTGCAAGAGAATGTGGGCGGCGGTGATCACTTAACAGCAGGTGACCCGTACGCTCGGTTGTCCTCCTATTCCATAAAAAAATCGCTATTGCCGTACATATTCCTCATATCTGAAAAAAATATACAATCAATTTAAAATTTAAAAAATATATCCGCAATAATGCTTACTAAATTCAATGAAAACAACAATGATGTTATACTTAACCATTGCAAAATCTTGTCCATTGTTGGTAAAATTAAGCTAGATACCTAATAATATTGTGCCAATATTTTAAGCCTGCAACGTGCACGGTTAACGAACTACCGATTACCCCGCTTACTAAAATAGATGCCCTTCATTGAGCGGCATAATTTAACAACTCTAAACATTACAAATATTGAATAACAGAATCATTTTATTTCAAGAAACACACAAATCTCACACTTTTGAATAAAAATGATTACGGCTTAGTTTTTATGGTAGAGGAGGACAAATAGGCGTACCGGTCACCTGATGTTAAGTGATCACCGCCGCCCACATTCTCTTCCAACACTAGACGAATTATAGGAGCGCTTCCGGCCTTTTAATAAGAAGCACGAGTTTTTTTAAAAGTACCCATGTCGTATCGTCCTGAAAACACAGCACAAGGAAGCTGATTCCACAGCTTGGTTGTAGGTGGAAGAAAGCTCCTTGAAAACCGCATTGTGGAGGAACGCAACACATCCAGATGGTAGGGGATGACATTGTAATTTGTGTCGTGTGAAGATGCAATTTCGTAGGAATCGGATCAAACAGCTCTTGTCAATCAAACACTCCCTGTGATAAATGCGGTAGAAGACACACAATGAAGCGACGTCTCTACGCAACGCCAGGTGATCGAGCCGTTCAGAGCACTAGGTCCCCGACAATTCGAGCAGCTCTGCGTTGCACGTGGTTAAATGGTTCGAGCTGATACTGGGGCGCGCCAGACCAGAAGTGACAGCAATACTAAACATGTGGCTGCGTTTTATTGAGCGCTAGAACTTGAATTCCGACTTCAGTGATGGTTTGGTGGAGTATTAGTTATGAAGAAGTGACTGAATAATTGAATAAAGTTTATTTGAATTTGACCATACCCGCACCTATGTCCTACTACTCCGGTACATAAAACTCAACCACAGTAGACATAATATGTCAACAATGATTCAAATAACCTCATTAATTTAAATAGTTCAAACCCGTGTCATTGTAGTACTTTTACTTTAATTAGTTTTTAGGGTTACTTAGCCAAATGGCAAAAGACGGAACCCTTATAGATTCCTCATATCTGTCTGTCTGACCGTGTATGTCACAGCCACTTTTTTCCAAAACTATAAGAACTGTACAGTTGAAACTTGGTAAGTTGATGTATTCTGTGAACCGTATTAATATTTTCACACAGAAATAGAAAAAAAAAACAATAAATTTTGGGGGTTCCCCATACTTCGTTACTTACGTTCTGAAACTCATAATTTTTTTTTCATCAAATCCATACGTATAGGGTATATCCATATCTATGGATAGGTCTTCAAGAAAGATATGTTGAGGATATAAGAAATATATCATTTATTTCTAAACTGAATAGTTTGCGCGTGGGAAACTTCCAAAGTGGTAAAATGTCCCCCCCCCCCCTGTAACTTCTAAAATAAGACAATGATAAAACTAAAAAAAATATATGATGTACACTACCATGTAAACTTCCACCTAAAATGGTTTGAACGAGATCTAGTAAGAAGATTTTTATGCGTATAAATGATGAGAGCTCATTTGCACTGCATGATTTTGAGCAACGATTTTTTTATTATACCATTTAAATAATTTAATATCATTTTCCTTTCTATATAACTTTTATATTACGTTACTTGCTGCTACGGAACCCTTCTTGGCCGCTTTTATGAATTTTCATGTGGTGGCGAAACGGCGGGTTAAATGAATAATAAAAATATAAATTTAAAGAAATCAAAAATTACACCCCATTTAATCATTTTAAAAAGTAGTTTATCTAAATTAATTAATTATATTATAGTAAACTCATTATAGAATCGAAGAGAATAGAAACACTTTATTAGCAATAAAAAACAACTTAAATTTACAGTAAGTATTAATTACAATCTTAAAATAATAAATTAAATGAAATAAGAAACAAACATTATTAAAATATAAAAAAAATACTGTGCGGCGCGTGATTCACTGCTAAAAGGAGCTGACTCAAATTTTAATATTGTTAATATTAATGATAGAATTGTGAAGTCCGACATGTACACAATAGTAGTGTGTTGATACTTGAACAACATTATAACATATTTTGCATGTCAATTGACGAAACATATTGCATTATTAATAATATTATGTTAACATCTTAACTACAATGTTTCTTGCAAATAAAATTTCATTTCATTTCAGTACATTGCTGGTCAGTGCAGAAAAAAAGTTTCGAACGAATATGTTAATATAAGCATATTATGTCTTTAACCACTCCATTTATCTTCTTCTTTATCCACCAAACATGGATAGAGTATAAAACTTGTTTTTAATAAGTATTATACATAAACTTCAATAAAATTAACAATACTTGTTAAAAACATGTATGTTTTATGTTGGTGTGAATGCTATCAATATATCAGACTGTATCAAACATGTCTAAGATCTATATGTGAACGCGAATGTGTTTTATACTTGTATAAAAACTTGTTGGCAACACAGTGTGAACGCAAGAATGTTTCAGACAATTGCAATACATGTTAAAAATAAATGTTTGTGTTTTGACAAGTATTCTACAAGTTTTGTATAAAACAAGTTATTGACTTGTTTCTTGGTGTAAAGGAGGGGTAACACAGCTCTGGTTTATAGCAGCCCCTCGTGACATTTGGAATTGACAGTTGCTGTAGTCTTCCCATCGTAATTATTTTTATCTACACCCATGCTTTAAATGCTCTATTGAAGATTCTGAAACAGTTAGCTTATTACTAACATTAAAACACCCAATGTCGTAATAACCATTACATCATCCAAACGAGTGTTGTAATGTTCTACTGAATTTCATAACAACACTCCTTGGTTTTTTTTCGATCCCTTCATGCGCAAACAGTTTCAAATAACAGCCACATTCTTATTGCTCGATGCGTGATATCTGTATGAATTTCAAAAAAAGAACATTTTCGGTTACGCGCTTTCCACACTACCAGAACGTGGCACGCAGTAAGAAAAAGGAGGTTATTCGAATACCCGCCATTTTTCTTGAAAAAATGAGCGATTGAAGTTTTGACAGCACACCGCCGGCTATTTTAAACGCTGCAAAAGAACATAACATTCAAGTGAATTTTAATAATTGCACTATACAAAATGTTAATTACTAATAAAATAAATAATTAAGTATTAATATATTAACACTTAGTTTATTTGTATAAAATCAGTAATGGATGATATTATGTAGTAACATAATTAATATTAAGTTAATATAAGCATATTATGTCTTTAACCACTCCATTTATCTTCTTCTTTATCCACCAAGCATGGATATATATAACATTAAAACAGCCAGTCCTAGTTACTACTAGGACTGGCTGTTTTAATGTTAGCAGTAAGCTGTTTCAGAATCTTTTAAAGGATTCATATTCTGGGTGTAGATAAAGTCTTGTATGCAACTGTTGATAATTAGGTATTAAAACACTCATGTGATACTATTATCACACGAGGCGAAGCCGAGTAAAACCCCATTAAACCCACATTCGTGTTTTAATACCCCTTATTGCATACATAACTATTTTTTGTTGTCAAAGGGAGTGAATGAATATTATATTATGTTGATTTTGCCTAAGGTATGTTGGAAATATAAAGAGTTATAACATATAATTATAAATAAATAATTGTAATTAATATTATATCATATTATAATTTGTAAGTAAATGTATTTAATACCTATATTATTATAAAGATATTACGGTTTTTGCTAAGTGAGACCGAGAGACCTGAATAAACCAGTTCGGCCTGAATCTTCGGACTTTGTCATTGTATTTTAATTCTGACTGAACTCTGACCCGTTGCAATGCTCCAAATATCTTACAGATAAATAGAAGATTCAAAACGCTACTAACATTAGTTTTGTTAAGCAGGTGAGTCGCTGTGACTGGAACGTAAGTATTTTGTTTCAAACAATTAGTTATTTTTAAAAATAATAACCGTCACTTCTGGGATTAATTACACAAATTAAATTTGAAAACAAAATATATGAACGATGTGGGACACGAACCCACGGCCTGTCGCGTTCCGTGCCAGCGCTCTTTCCACTGAGCTAACCGTTGACGTATCGTTGATAAATCTTGTTTATCTTCAAGTTGTGGCTTAATCCACAAGATCTTACAGAAGACTCAAGACTTTACAGAAATTGACTTGGGATGCCGCTCTTTCAAATCTAAACAATTTGTTATTTGTTGTTTTTTTAAATTTGAAAGCGAAATGTATGAATGAACGAATTTTGTTTTGATTATTTATATAGACGGTAGTAACTGTACGTGCAGAAGAGAAACGACTTGCTAGACGGCAAAATCTGCATTTAACAACGATGTGACTATATGATCTGAGGCTTAAAGTTTTACAATAGGACCCCAATCACATCGTTCTGCTCCCGATATCCTTACGATGAAAAACCTCATTTTGTTCGTTTATGACCTTGTAGTGGCTATAATTTATTTTGTATAAAATTGAATATATAAAAATAACGCATTTCACTGAAAAAACTTGATTAATGAAGTAATTAATAACCTATTTTAACCATCGTAATATTATAAAGTATCTAAAGTTTTATTAACTTGGAATAAAAAAAATAGCATTCAATGTGCATTTGCGGGGAGTGGCTTAAGTTCCTCCTCTTCGCTCAAGCTTCCTAACATTAAGTGTCGCCTTAAGGCGCCTGTAACGGTAAAGGATTATCAAAAATCTTAACTTTCCAGAATGGATGTGAGTGTATCAGAGTTCTACACGGACAAGACGGTGTTCATCACTGGCGGTAGCGGCTTCATCGGCAAGGTGTTAGTGGAGAAGCTGCTGCGATGCTGTCCAGTTCGGAAGATCTTCCTTCTCATGAGGCCCAAGAAGGGCGGTAGTTTGAAGGCGAGATACCACGAACTTATTCGCAGCCGGGTGAGATATTTTATTTTATAAAAAAAACACCCAAATTTCAATAGAGAAGATGGTCTAAAGTTATCTAACACCTGGGATCCAATAATCTCTAAATTAAAACCCATAACTACACATACCAAAAAAGAAGAGGACACTGTCAGTAAATTTTTCCAAAAACCATCTGTGTACAGCAAATACCACCTCCGAGGAAATAAATGGCGCTAAACTTCATAATGAAAACTATGACAAATACTATCTTTGCATCTCACTTCATCTGCAGTCTCTCTGGAAAGGTCTTGAAACGCCGGGTTAACTAAATTAAAAAAAAAAAATAACTTTTACGCAAACATCTAATGTAAAACCGTAACAATTACACGCGTTTTCATCCTTTAAAAGTGTTTTATTTAAATAAAGTTATTTTATTAAATTAATTCGGATCAAGCAGTGCAGATTACCAAATATACAACATAAAAATGATTTATATATCTAATTGATTGTTATGGAAGTGCTAAGGTCCTAAAAATAAAATTTTACAGAACACATATTTTTTTTACTTGATATAAGTATGAAAGCTGTCCGCTTGTAAAACGCCTAACTTAAGGGATACCCAAAGAATTACCAGTTTT
This sequence comes from Leptidea sinapis, assembly GCF_905404315.1. Lineage (NCBI taxonomy): Eukaryota > Metazoa > Arthropoda > Insecta > Lepidoptera > Pieridae > Leptidea > Leptidea sinapis. Next base: position 4,170,709 of record NC_066297.1, read on the forward strand.
TATGCGGCAATTTTTGCATTTGTTCCAATGACGTTCTAAAACAACGTCATCAATAGAAGTTCCTAGGAGGTGGTTACAGTTTGAAGTTGACTCCGTTTGATCTGAGTCCGACTTTCCGCAGCCACAAACACCACATTTTAAGAAATTCGTGTTTAAGGCTTAGTAAATGTTAGTGTAACCATACATGTGGGTCGGGCACTTAGTCATGATGTCATTTAAGGAGTGACAGAAGGGCTGCCATTTTTTAATCAGTTAATATGAATCACGTGAAGTTTTGTGTTCTTAACTCAAATTCAAGACATGATTGTGGTTTGGAACGTTTTTCTGGAATTACGGTCACTTATCTCGTATATTTAATATTTAACAGGCTTTTGACAACATTCGGCAAGACCCTCTCATTTTCGAAAAGCTGCATTTAATCCGTGGGGACATCCTTCAGGAGAACCTGGGTATGTCCGATGCGGATCGGCAGCTGGTGCAGGAGGAGACCAACATCGTGTTCCACAGTGCCGCCTGTGTCAAGTGAGTCAGCCCTTTAGTGCCACCAACACATTGCTGGTGATTTGTCAACTGCTCAACTAGACCATCTGTATCATTCTTCATTTTTATCAGTGGGGGGCTCCTTTGCACAGGATGCCGGCTAGATTATGGGTACCACAAAGCAAGAAGCAGTAATGTGTAAGCATTACTGTGTTTCGGTCTGAAGGGTGCTGTAGGTAGTGAAATTACTGGGCAAATGAGACTTAACATCTTAAGCCTCAAGGTGACGAGCGCAATTGTAGTGACGCTCAGATTTTTTGGGTTTATCAAGAATCCTGAGCGGCACTGCATGGGCAGGGCGTATCAATTACCATCAGCTGAAAGTCCTGCTCGTCTCGTCCCTTATTGTCATAAGAAATGTGCTACGCACAGATCGCCAAGATGGCTTAATGTGCTACAAACAGATCACTAAGATGGCTTTAAAAAATTACTTCACCACCCATATACTTCTTGTAACTCATGTTATGTCTACCTACTGACCTACAACCAGTGAATGAGAATTGAATAAATTTCAATATCTATAGGCTTAAAATAAAACAATAATAATTTCTTTCTAGAAATAATTTTATGATATTTAGATAAACTTGTATATTTTCATAGGTTGTATATAATACCTTTTTTTTACAATATTGATTTTTCTACAAACGTAAAATAGCACGAAGACAATTTTTTTTAATGATTTTGTGTTTTTTTTTTACGGCAAATAAGTATAAATTCATGCGTTCATTTTATTTTATTATTTTTATAAAAACTTATATCATTTATCGCCAACTTAAATACATTAAAACTCGTGAGCAATATTTCTTCTTCAAAAAGATTGTATAATATGTAATCAATCATCCTTTATATAAAATTCACTCGCGGTCATAATATTTGAAGCACATCCTTAGTTCCTACAGATATCTGAATAAAACCAAATCAAATCAAAATCACTTTATTCATAGATCACGGAAATGACACTTATGATTGTCACTGTCAATTTTTATTCCTTATTGAATTTGCCGCCACTTGGTAAAGGGTTGAGCTAATGAGGAGAAGTAGCAAGAAACTCATTGCCACTCTTTTGAATCAACATTTACATTTTCATCGTTTAAGATATAATTTCAATTACAATAGGTATATGTAAAGTGATGCAACAAAAATACTCATCCCAGACCTTATCTTACCCAAATCCAAATCCTTATCTTCCGTGCGAGAGAAGAACCAAGAGAGTTTTCTAGAAACTGTGACATTCATAATGTTAACACGAGGAACAAACATAAACTTGTTATGTCTACTACTCGGTTGGGTCGAGTTAGTAGGTAAGTCTTTTGTTGGGTGATGTATATACTTCTACAATATGATCCCAGAAAATGTACAAAACGAATGTGTTACGAAATTTAAAAGAATTGTTAAAAACGTTTGTGTGGGAAAGGTTATATATCATAAACGATTTTCTTAATGACACCTCGGACTGGGAATAAAGAAAACACCGTCAGGCTCTTTAATTATAAGTTAATGTTTATTGTACGATATCATATTGTAATCCATATTTTTATATAATAAAAGCCCGCTGAGTTTCTTGCGCCCATTCTTCTCAGGTCTGAGGCAGTCTCTTTTGAATGGGTGGTAGTTTTTGACGTTCAATAAGTGATTTTGAATTTTATTTCGAATAAAAATAATTGAATTTGAATTTGAGTGTCATCATCAGTGTCTGTTACAGGTTCGACATGTTCATCCGTGATGCTGTGCAGATGAACGTTGTCGGAACGCGGAGAGTGTTGGAACTGGTCGAGGGCATACACAACTTAGACGTAAGAAATTACTATGTGGTAGTTTAAATAAATTTTCTTGTAATGTAGTCTTTTAGTACAATACAGTAGGTACAAGTCCGCCAAACTAAATATTTTCTTCTAATATTCGTGATAAGAAGTTATTTACGATATTATAATTTATTCAAACAAAACAAATCTTATAACTATATTTACAATACTATGACTACATAAAATTAAAACTTTCATTACGTGGAAGCGTACCAAGAATACTGGCCGTATTTCCACGTTGGATAGCTAGGCTGATCCGTTGACCGAAATAGCTGCCAGCGCTTGGATTTCCAGTAGCATTGTTGCGGCGCGAAGATAGTACTTTGTACATTCTGCGCGCTTCTGGGCCTCACTGCCCAAGTGTCTCGACACCAAACGGCACAAGTTTAAAGAGGTTAATGTTAAGGAAGGTGTATTTACCATTCAGAAATAAAAAAAAAAGTTAGTGATCCTAATGAGAAATAAGGAAAACAAAAGAACATTTTATTTAGGTTGGCTTAAAAAAATAAAATTATTGATGTTATTTTAGGTATTCGTGCATCTGTCGACTACATACTGTCGATCAGATTTGCCACTTCTAGAAGAGAAAGTGTATCCTAGCAAGCACAACCCAGACGATGTAATACACCTCACAAAGTGGATGGACGATGGTGTACTCAAACATCTGGAACCAAAGTAAGTATTTAAATATATGAATGTACAGTCTGCAATACTAGCATTAGAAACCATAACAGATTTCCATTCTATCCTAGTAATTAATTTATAACATTTTTCATATAGGTAGTGTCACAATTTGTATTTTAAAATGTCTTATAATTGCAAAGCGTAACAAATTGTAAATAAGAAACTGTAGGTAACACTTAGATGTAGATTTTTTTTTGTAAATAATAAGTGGTTATTGTGTTGGAATTGCTAATAATTAAGTAAATCACAAACTAAATAAAAGAGAATGCAGTAACTTGTCGTCGATTAATCAGAATTAATTTCTGCGATTTGTTAGGAGATGGACGGAGTGCAGTGTGATTACTAAGGACGCGATCCAAAGTAATGCAACTCTCCGTGTTGTGAAGTATAACCAAAAGATCGCTGCAGCGCTGGAACAGTATGGCGTCTAACCAAACAGTATAACTCGCAGCGCTAGAACGCATAACGTACAGTATTCTTACGACTAAAAGGTTAAAAGTGTATAGTTATACACTACATTCTAGACTACAATGCTGACACTCTACAGAAGTGACATGGCTACAACCTGAGTGCTAACTCAAATGCATTTTATTGCGATAACCGCTTAGCATAGACTAACGGCCGTTCCCAATAGACTATCTACAGATAGAGATAAATTACTACCTTCTACTATCAGTAATTAGCTGTCAATAATCTGAAGCTGTCCCAATATACCTGATAAGTCATTCTTATCGCCTTATATTGGGACGCGTGAATTGCAATTTCCATACAAACTTCTATAGCTGGTAAACTATACGTCGTCAATTGACAGACAGCGTGTACGGATATGGTGAGTTACCGTCGATAAGTTTATTGGGACAGAAAAGTCAACGATAGTTACGATTTTTATCTCAAGTAAGAGATAGACTGAATATTGGGAACGGCCGTAAGTGAGTTATGTCAGCCTTCCTTAGCCCGTATTAGAAACAATCAAGATAAGGCGTCTTCAGTAGTACGTAACCCAATTTGTCGTATCACCAATCTTCGATAATACGGGAAGTATTAGCTTAATACCTCGCAGTATCAGGATCCTGGATTCTTGACCTTTCTGGACCGAAATCTCGAATGATAACCATTACAACAAAAAAAATAGACGTGTGGCACTCGGGGACTGCCGCGGTAAAGCTATTGCGTAGCATTTTTTATCAACTTATGCAATTATAATTATTTATTTATTTTTTTGATTAAATTCATTTTAAAATAAGCAAACGGGAAGTGAGTAAAATTTAACTTGCAAGATTTGATTACAAACAGACAACGGGACAGGTGAAACTAAATAAAAATGCTTGGCATAATAATAAAAATTAAAAAGACGTGATAAAAAATAAAGAAATTAAAAAAATCAAGATGTACCCCAGGCTCGAACCTGGGACCTTCTGCACAAAAAGCATACGTGATAACCACTGTTCCACGGCAACTGTAATAACCGTGCCGAAATATCTATATAAATCTAGTAAGTAAGTGTTAGGTTATTTTCGTTACGGAATTTCTGGATTCGGTCTCCACGCTCAAGGCCCGCGATAGAAGCTATGCAATAGCTTAAAAAAAAAGGCAATACATCAAGCTGGCCAATATTCTATCGCTATTTTTGTCACGAGGAGTGTTCCGAAAGCTAATTCTGACCGCCAAATTCCACCTTCGGACGATACAGAGCAGTTTAGAAGGAACTTTTCTGACACGTATGACCACGCTGTGGAATGAGCTTCCTTGAGCCATGTTTCCAGGATTTACAACATGGGTCCATGTGTTCAGGATTTACAACCTCTAAAAATGATGCTTATATGATTCTTTTGGTGTTGCAGAAGAATGAGTTTGGCAGTGGTTACCTGATATCCATGTGACCCGTACTTTCGTTTGTGCTTTCCCACAAATAACAACCAAGTACATAATATTATACTGTTACCTCAATGCCTAACACCAGGTTATCTGTTAGGCCAGTTTTATTCTCCAATTAAAATGCCTGTTAAAACTTCTATTAAACGTCATACCCTTATCTAACTTTTATTAGGCGTCTAACCGATTTAACAGATGACCCAAGTTCTGGTACGTACCTCTGTAAAAGGATAAGTTTGGCCATACAAAGAGGTAACGTTGCCAGCTTCACGGGCACCTTACCGGCCGACAGCGTTCTTAATGATATTTACTATTTGTAATGAATTAATTTTATTAGATTATTTAAGTTTTTATATAAATAGTGTTATTAATTATTAAGTCATGTGTACTTAAATAATTTGAAATATATTAAAGACTACAAACTATTATTTATTACAGATTGATTGAGCCAGAGCCGAACACATATGGATACACGAAATCCTTAGCAGAACAAATTGTTGCAGAGTTCTCTGGAAAATTCCCCATCTGTATCGCCAGACCATCTATAGGTGAGATTTTATTTTTGCAAATAAACTTACAGCACTTAATACCCAATATAAGGACCATTATTACCAGTTCACACATCCGAAAATAAAAATCCTTCTTTCATGAAATAGCCGAGTGACAATCTTATAAATGATATGAGAGGTACATTTAATGGGATACTGTTGTATAACTAAATGGACACGTAACAAATAACTCCTCCTCAAATGTTCCTCCTCCTCGCGTTGTATTCCTCAATGCCGAGGGTCGTGATTTCTCTGAGGAATCAACTTTTTGACAATAGTTCGCCAATGTGTCTATTTTTGGCAACGTGCAGAGCGTCATATAGTCCGGTGTTCGGAGATGTGCGGATTTGGTCAGAACATCTTATAGGGCTGCGACCTCTGAGGCGTCGTCCGTCTACCTTCCCGTCTACATTCATGTTGGACACATTTATTTACTTCTAACCTTTCAATAACCTATTACTTAATAAGTAATACTGCTTTACTCACGATTTATCGATGTGGGTACTGACTATTTTCGGTCCTTCACCAGAGTGAGTGTTTTTTGGTGAAAGTTCTTAACTTTGTGTCTGCTGCAAGCTGCTGGAAGCCATATAAATCGATTGTCGACCTAATTTTAATTGAAACAAGGGTTGGGCTTTGCCACCTACTTGGAAACTCATGTTATTAAACACATCTCGCAATAAGACCCATATATCATAAGTGCCGATGATCACGTAGTGGATATTGTGAGTACATTTTGTGCACCCGTGGACACCAATAGCGACATAGTATCAGTGATACCATGCTCGTTATCACCACCGGCCCACCCCGCGCCCTCCGCCATTTCCAGCCGCGCACTACGAGCAGAAGTCCGCAGCATGAGACGGGACGTTATCGCGAACTCACTACACACCCTGATGAAAGACCTCCGAATGGTCCGAAACTAGTCGGTACCCACACCGATAAATCGTGAGTAAAGCCGTATTACTGAATAAGTTAATAATGGCTCGCGAAAGTTTTAATAATAATTTTAGTACCTATTACTATTTATTATGACAAGCTTAATTATTCACAAATTAGAGTAATAGGTTCTCTTGATTGTCATTTATTTAACTTAGTTAAATTTAATACGATTCGCATTGTCATGTTAATTAAAATATTTAACTTTTGAGCCTCTAAGTTTTTTATTTGCAGGTTTAATATTATATAAAGAATAAGTATAGATTTATATTCCTCTATAACTTTTAATAAATAATTCACGAGTGATTGATTGGTTTAATTAAAGTTATTATCGCCTGCTTGACTGTATACTTATAATAAAACCAATCTATCTGTCATAGATTGGTATTATTATAAGTCCTTTGTTGGGCGATGTACATTGCTCCCAAATAATGTGCAAAATAAATGTATTATGGATTTCGAAAGAATTGTTAAAAATCGATTATGTAGTATAAAGGTTACTATACCATAAATGACTTTTTTAATGATATCACAGACTGGGAAAGGGGCGACCATTTTCAACTTTATAACAAAAGTACCCTGCTGAGTTCTTCTCAGGTCCGAGGCATACTTTCAAATAGGTTGTGGATTTAGACATTCAATAAGTATTTTAAAAGCCTACTTTGCGTAATTTTTTTTAATTGGACTATCCTCACATCCTGCGACATATGTAATCGTCTGTCAAAGTCTGCCACAATGATAAAGTGAATGTATTTCAGTGGTGGCAGCTTTGAAGGAGCCGTTTCCTGGGTGGGTGGACAACATCAATGGACCGACCGCCATTATAGTTGGAGCCTCTAAAGGTATATTAATGACCAGCTTCTAAGATGCATGTGGTTTCATGAAGATCACTGCAATTTCGATCTCAATACAGCGAAAGAATGCGGGGTTTACAGTTTGGATGACTCTATAATAAAGATCCTTCAGAATTGAACAGAGAAAAAGCCACACAGCCGCAAAGGGGGGTTAGTTATTTAGGTTCTTGTGCGATAAATAAATAAAATAAATAAATTCATTACATAATATATTAATGATTGTATGTCAAATAATTACAACTACTATGGTTAACATAATGTTCAAGCCATATCTTTATTTTCCTGTAGCATGTAAGGCAATGTGAACATTTTAAGCTTTTTTATTATTTAAATTTTTAAATTTAATCAGTAAATAAATTTATCAGTTAACTTCAAAATGGAGGAGGCATTATTCACAGGTCAATCTATGACCCCTGTATTTCCCATTTACATTATTGGAATTCTTCATCAATCTATGACCCATGTATTTCCAATTTGCATTCAATAATGCAAATGAACATTTAATAATGCTAAAGTTGAATGATGAAGAATTCATTGGAATTCTTGTTGTTGTGTTCTTCTTGGAGTTCATTGTTTTAAATGTGTGAAAAGATATTTATTTATTCTGCCTCCCTCACTCTCTCAGAATATTATATTCATACCGAGCGAGCCCCTTGATTTTTCCAGAAGGCAGTCTGACAACAGTTCCTCGGGATATATTCTCAGTCTCTTGGAATTATTTTCACAACTTCCTGCCTGCGTATTTATATTATACAGAACCAAATATTAATTAAAGTGATTAGAAACAAGTAGGGTTTGCGTCAAATTTTTTACATTGATGTCCAATTGTTTGGCCAAAGTCGAAAGGAAACTTTGAGAAAACTAAGTTAGTGAGTTTATTCAAGTTTTTGTCTAATTCTATAGGTATTATTTGGAGCGTGTCGTATTTATAGGTGTGATTCGTTCGATGCTGTGTGATGACCAGCAGAATGGAGACGGTATGCCAGTGGACCAGGTGGTCAACGGTTGCGTATTGCTCGCTTACACCACCGCGCTCACGCAGTAAGTCTTGTATTTTGATTTACGGTTTACCGCAGTTTACTACCAGTTCGGCGCGACCACGTGGTAAAGATAAAATTGAGTAGTAGACGAGTTATACTTATTATTACCCAATAAATATCGAGCATCGCTCCACGAGCCAATGAGCGTGTTGCCTTTAGACCGACCAATGAAACGTGTGCCCAGGACTTGTGCCGATCACCCGCCATTTTGTCAGCGTGGCTTCAAATTCCCATATGAACTTACTTATTTACTAATTGTGAACTGATTAAAGTAAAAAATGATTAATATAAGCCAATGCTACAATATATCAATCAAAACTTTCTGTTTTATTGATATATTATTGTTCGTCCGTTTCTAAAACTATGTAAGTAACATGAGCAAAAAAATTCGAAAAACCAATATTATGTGTTCTATTGTGAGAAAAATTGTAAGAAATCCTACTCCTATTAATTAGTTTTCCCAAATAATTTTCTATTGAATGAAAAAAAGATTTTTTAATATTTTGTCGGCACCAAAATGAATATATTTTTGTTTATTTCATGGTGTTAGAAAAAGTATTGTATGTAACTGCTCGTAAATTAGCCATTGGATAACACCCGTGCTGTCTATTCTGCCAACGAGCAGTCATTATTTGACAGAGACATCCTGACTAATGACAAAGAAAAGGCTTACCTTTATATACCTGCCAGTTGCCCTGTTGATTTTTCCTATAAATCTAAGTTCGGTATCTACTAGTATTACTTTAGAATTTGGGCTATTGCCATTGTTATTTAAGTCTTTGAAATAAGATCAAAAGGGATTTTTTTATAACAAATTTAATACCACTTACTAAAAATTCACAAACAAGCTAACATCTAAATAATTAACTGTAAAATTAAATAGAACAATTTGCTAAGCTTCTAAGAATAAATTACGAATAACACAATGGCTAATATTCTAACAGAAATTGGGCAGAGTACTCGTAACGCCCTAACTCGTCAACGGTTGCAGCGGAAGTGTGTCGACGCAAGGGAGACATAGACATATTCATCCTGTCCATCTGTCACTGTCAACATAATATGTATATTGCTATTATTGTCAGCTTTTTACCTTCTTAATCTTACCTTACTGATAGTTTGTTTATTAGTATATTTTTTATTTTTTTTTATTAACTTCAGAATTATAATCGTTCCTGATTTGCAGACTGCCATTTTATTCGTTTTCTTAATGACACGGGTCATATACTTATATTTTTCAGAGCAACATCAAAAGAGCTGGTAGTGTGCAACATAGCGCGAGCCGGCATCAACTCTATATCCTGGGGCGAGGCAGTTGAGATTGGTAAGCATTCCTATAGGTGTACCAGCTCAGGCACGTGCTAAGTATCCTGAAAGGTATCGAACCCACACGCACACAAGTTGACAGCTTTAGTGGCGGTCAAAGAATCTCTTAACCCCTGGTGTTGCGAATGTCCATGGACGGTTTTTTCCCCACCAAATCCCACTGGCCATCACGTAAGCCTCTTGCCCTTTTGCCCCTTCTTATATAAAAAAGCTAATTAATTAAGTGGTCCCACCACTTGAGTAACATTAATAATAATATTATGATTCATGTCTTTTACTCCACCATGGCGAAGGTCGGCAGGCTATGTGATCTTGCGGAAACGGATGGACCGTGCCACCGCATAATTTTGGGAGCTTAGCCTTATTGTTAAATAGTACCTAATAAATGATATCAAATATATTATATTTACATCAAGGTTACTAAAAAGTAATAATAGATATTTTCTACTTTCAACATTAATTGTTTAATCATCAAGTCTTTTTGATTTACGAGTCACTTAACATTTTAGTTGAAGTTGACCCTTTATGGTCTTTTTCATTTAGGTTCTTAAAGGCATAAAAGGCATATATTTTCTCAAAATTGATTCCTTTTTTTTTTGATGTCATTTCTTATACTACTAGATACTATTACCGCTTCGGAAACAAATGGCGCTCTGAGAGAGAAGGGAAGAGAAGAGACTTGTTCCCCAAATCAAAGTTTTTGTCGGTAGAAATGTTCTATTATTTTTGAGGTGATCCATTGTTAAATCTTTCCTAATATTTTTCTTGTCGATGAAAGAGTCTATACACAAATAATTTTTAACTCTTTATTGAACATATTTTTACAACATAAGTTTTACTTTTTTTGAGTTTGAAGTTAGCTTTTTAGTATTGTATTGATTTCCAGCAAAGACTCATATCAAGGAGTTCCCACCGTCAGTTGCGTTGTGGTATCCCGGGGGATCGCCGAAGAGACATAAGATGCAGCATGATATAGCTGTGCTATTTACACATCTCCTGCCAGCATACCTCGTAGATTTCATACTTCAACTTGCAGGGAAAAAGCCTTTGTAAGTACACGTCAATTGTCGTCAAAACTCCAATCTAAGCAGAAACTGAGGGATAAGCGAACATTAATCTTGCCGTTTATAATATTTAATACTGATTATAGCTTTCAAGATTGATCCTCTCCTCAATTCAGTTTGGTCATATCAATAATAATATATTGGATGCCTTTAACAGACATTGTTATGCAGTTAATAATAAAGGAAACACCTATGCAGCTCTCTTTTGGTAAATCGTCGTCGCGGAAACGTCGTATCTTCTATCAAGTACTCTATTTAGAAGGTCGTGGAATGTGGAACACTACCACCATTACGGAAACAAATGTAGGTGACTCAAAGATAACAAACGGCTTAAGAAGTTCTCTTAGTTTCCCTTTTTGCGCGTCACTGTGTTATTGTCATGTGTATATTAATAATAAGTGTCAAGCTGTTGATATTCTGCTATTAAGTATTGAGTTTTACGGCAGAGCTGTACCTATTTAAAAAAATCTTTAAACTTATCATTAGATGACATCTGATGAGCAGCTCGGTATAAATTACAATTGTCATTTATTGAGCGGTGCAACCGTACACCTTCTTCGCTCAGAGGGCCTACCATTAACTAATATTACCATTACATAATAAGCGATGCGAATCCGATGCAGTTCAGTTTAGGTACCCAAACTGAATCACTAAAATTCGTACCATGAAGTGCCTTTTTCTGAATGGCGTTTGGATCGCTTAAAAAGAATAAACGAAATAAAATTGCGTTTCGAAACCTAAAATGATATGATTTTTTGCGTAGAAAATACGAAAAATACATTTTAAAATTGCGCAATTGCGTCAAATTATAAATCATTAAGCCCTTTTTTATACTTATTAAATAATAGTAATATAAATAAATATAGTTCTTTGAATTACAAATTGAATGTTTGCATATGTGTTTTCGTAAAAACGAGTTATGAACGCACCTCCATCGATGTTTCATTTGACAGGACCACTGAGTACTTTTTTTTAATTCGTTCTTGCGAACAGGCTATAGCCCGGGCCCTTACTGCCTCGTCTTTAGTATTTTCATTTTTGGTATTTATTTTCAGTATTTTGTTTTACAAAAAAGTCCCATAAAGTATTCTCATCTCATCTTTAATCAATTAAATTTTTCTTTTCTATGTTTTCAATATTTTTTAAAAGTTATTAACAACACGATTCACTTTCCTCTAAGGAAGTAGCAACTTTTTTCGAATCGGTGACTTTGACAAATCTAGCTAGTTTAGGTTGAAATAACAACTCATGGTACGAATGAATGAACGAACTAAATTAGTTTGCGATTCAGTTGATATTATTTTTGACATTCAATTGACATCATTACGATTTAATCAGTTGATTTGACGTCAACCTAAATTAGATAGCTCTAATCACGTCATGGTACGAAATAGCAAAGCAGTTCATTTTAGGTTGTCAATTGAATCGCAATAAGAGTTCATGGTAGGCCCGCAGTACTTTAAATTAGGCGACAAGCGCGATCAATACTTACCGCGCGTGCTTATTAATATTCACAAGAACATCCTTTTAATATAAAATATATTATGCGTAACTTCTGATTATCATTCATTTGATATTTCATCGTGTTATTGCAACAACTCGTAAATAATCAAATTGGTCCTTCGAGCCGGACCCCATGCTGAGATTAGTAACAAGCAACTTGTTATTAAATAGTGTTGTGAGTATATATCATAATTTTGCATATATTATAATGAATAGTTTGGTGAACGTCCAAAAACGTGTGACAAGCGGCCTCGGGGTGATCCAGTACTACGCCATCAGACCCTGGAAGTTCAGCAACCAGAGGTACCTGGCACTCCGGAGCCAGATATCTGAAGATGAAGATCGTCTATTCTATACGGACATAAAGGTACTTGCACAATAAATATTATAGTTATAGTAGATGAAGTAACATTAAGAGTATTGGAATTGCGTAGATATGACACCTTATGAGGAGTAGCCTGTAGGGTCTTTGAGTTCGAAGTGTCAAATAGACAATTCAGCCGCCGTTGCCAACCGTTGACCACCGGATGGGTGGTCAAGGGATGCGTTGCCGATCTTAAAGGTTGGGAGTATGCTTTAAGCATGACTTGATATTGATAGGATTAAAGCGTTTCTTAGCGTGTTTGTGTGAATGATAATTATTTTTGTTTCCAATCTTAGTGGCTGAAGTCGAGACAATAAATACCCCAAGATATCTGTTACCTCGGGTATGGTTAAGTTTTAAATTCTACGAGTATATTTATTGTTAATACATGGGGCACACAAAAAGTTTTGCACTTCTAGCTTATCAGAACTGTTTGAATTTCGAATGTTATATCTTTTGAAACGTTTCAATCATCTTAGTAATAAAAAAAAAGAATTGGCGGGAAATCATTTGTAAATTGTTTTTTTATCACACATCAAAGTTCTGCGTACGCAACGAAAATGGAATTAAGTCGAAAAGATTTTTGAGCGATGATTTTTTATGATTGTTAAAGTTCTCTCTCTCCGCAAGACTGTGCCGCTCGTTTTCAAAATGCTTTTGGGAGAGAAGCACCTTGCTTGCGCACCGTGATGGTTTGCTGAATTTGAGAGAGGTCGGGTTTCTTTACATGACGAATTTCGTGAAGGGCGGCCTTCAACTGCCGTCAACGAAAATAATATGGGTACTGCTAAGCGGCTTATTGAAGAAAACACGCAGATTACCTATGAGACAATACTAGGACTATTGGGGATTGGTATGAACCAAATTAAGAAAATCTTACACGAAGAATTGAACTTTCGGAATTTTTTCGTCGTTGGATCTCCCTCATGAACTGGAGTGGAGCAGAAACGGGCTCGCGTGGAATGGTGCTCAAAGATGCTAATGAAGTACGACCACGGACATTCTAATGCTGTTTATGACATTATCATAGGAGACGAAACGTGGACTTATTGTTTTGAACCCGAAAAAAACAGCAATCTTGTGCATACAAAGACGACCAAAAAGCCGTGTTCTCCTACATCATGACAATGCTTCCGAAAAAGTACAACTCGTCAACCATCCTGTACATAGCCCCGACCTAGCACCCTGTGATTTCTGTATTTTCCCCAAAATCAAAGGTTTGATGAGAGGTTTCACCTGTACCAATTCCGAAGAGGCAGTGATAGCGTTCAATTACAACGTAGAAAACATGCCTTCAAATCTGTGGTCATGAAAAAATGTTTAAAACGTAAAAGAGAGTATTTAAAAAAAGCTATAAACATAATATTTTGGTCATAACATGTTGTAGTTTTAAGTTACGCAAAACTTTAGTGTGACCTTCGTACCGTTTGTTTCCAACATAAATAAATGATATTTGTTATGGATAGGATAGGATAGCTTCTGACACAATATACTGACAGTAGTCTCTATATTCTGGGTTTTCGTTTGGTGTTTATTGGATCCCGAATGTAATAGAGTGTGTCTTCTACCGCATTTATCACGGGGAGTGTTCCGAAGAGCTGTTTAACCTTATTCCTGCCGCCGACTTCCACCTTCGCACGACACGCCACAAATTAGGATATCATCCCCACCATCTGGATGTGTGGCGGTCCTCCACAGTGCGGTTTTCAAGGAGCTTTCTTCCTCGTACTACTAAGCTGTGGAATGAGCTTCCTTGTGCGGTGTTTCTGGGACGATACGACATGGGTACCTTCAAAAAAAGCGCGTACACCTTCCTTAAAGGCCGGCAACGCTCTTGTGATTCCTCTGGTGTTGCAAGAGAATGTGGGCGGCGGTGATCACTTAACACCAGGTGACCCGTACGCTACGCGTTTGTACTCCTATTCCATAAAAAAAAATAGAGTTTTGGTAAAATTCAGTAGAGTCGTCTCTACGATTTCCATGGCTTCCAGTATCATGCTTGGAAGAAACTTGTCCACCTTTGACAGAATTTTGGATTGTCAAAGCAGGATGCACACCTAATTAATATTTTTTGTTATATTATTTAAGTGCAAAATAAATATTACAAACACAAAATAATCTTCTAGTGATTATAAATTTAAATCTACCTATTGTAGATACATATACATTATCGTATTTTGCTTTATTTACAATATTGTTATATTTACATTAAAAAGATGTTAATTATTGTACAATCACTGTAATTACCGCTTTCTATGATATAAATAGGGGTCATAGATTGATACGTCACCTCACTATTTTTTTTTTCATTTTTCAATAATTTCATCATTTCAATCCATCTGCATCGCTCGGTTAACTCTGCGGTTATTATGCGGCTAGCGTAGGTTAGTTGTACAGATGATTATATAAAGCACCAAGAAACTACTTTAGTAAGGACCCTAATACTTCTGTACAATAAGAATAACATCAGGTATATCGTACCTATAATATGGACGGTGGATTGGTACGACGGATTTATTTTTAGATTGATAGTTTAGTAGATTCTAAGTAACATAAAATAACGATAAAACATTAAAAAAGGTATTTTAATATTCATGTTACATATCAAATCAAATCTTTATGACGTTTGCAGTCAATGGATTGGCAGAGCTACATGAAGGAGTACGTGCGAGGGTCCCGGGAGTATTGCTGCAAGGAGGATCCCGCCACCCTCCAACAGGCGAAAGCTCTACACAGCAAGTGAGTGACAGCATCAGTGTGACACAGCCAACGATCTCTGTTCAACTACTAATTTTTTGAAGTGAAACTTCTTTAGAATCGTTTGATTTCAAACCTGATGCAACGGAAAAAACGACAGGTTAGAGACACAAATACAAAAATGTGTAGGATGAAGCCGGCCAAGAATGAGACAGAAATATGCATACTATTTTATTTTTATGTATGACGCGAATAGGTATACCTTAATATATTCTTATGTCATACGCGCAACTTATAACTGCATAGACACCAGGACAACATAAATATGGTAGCGGTGTTAGTAATGTCTTCAATGGCGGTTGAAATCATGTGTCATCCTAGCAACATGTACCAGGACTTCATATGCAGTTAAGAGGTTCATGCACAATGCAGGTTTCACTTCTGACATGTGTACTTTGTACACACGCAATTTTTTTTCCAACCAAGACTGCGTAGACCAAGCTTTATGACCCGGCGCCGAGTCTTGCTGGAAGGACCATTCTTGGTTATTGAACATGGTGTTGTTAAGGGGCTTCACTGCCTTCTCAAGAATGGTATCTTGATACACTTATGCCGATGTTTTAACACCTTTTTCACAAATGTGTGGCTCAGTCACTCCTTCATAACTAAAACCCCATTAAAACCATCACTGAAGTCGGATAGTGCCCACGTTGCACTCTGTTGACTAATTGGGAAGCTTCCTTAGAGCTTTGAGCATAAATACGGTCAATTTGTTTGTTAAAACGTTGCTCAATTGTAAAAAAATTCATGTCACCTCCCTTTGCGTAATATCTTATGTCTTAAGGTGACGAGTGCAATTATAGTGCCGCAAAGATTGTTTGGGTTTTTCAAGAATCCTGAGCGGTACTTCATTGTTACGGGCAGGGCGTATCAATTACCATCAGCTATTATTGTAAAATTGGTTTTTATTATTATTATTTATAGTAAATATGTTTTATTTCAGATTGTTCTTCGCGGATCTCTTACTGAAGCTCACACTGTGGACATGGTGTTTGTACATTTTATATTTAGGTTTAAAATATATTGTGTAAATGTTTGTAAATGTAACCTATGTAGTAACGATTTGAAAACTTAACTTAGATTGAGGATTGGTCTCCGCTGCGCCATAACTAGATACCGCACTACCTAAGAATAATAGCTATTTTATTTAAAAAAAAATATTGAAGTAGGAAAATATATAGGCATAATTATACAAATGATTTGAGTTTTCTTTAGAGACATTGAGTCTCGTGCCAGATTTTGGGGAGACAACACGTCCTGAGGATGCCTCGTGTAGAGGCGAAACACGTGTCGAAATGTTTAAAGACAAATATTGGCGGAATTAACACTAAAGAAAACTCAAATTTTATTACTATTTAACTATTAGATGCTTGTGTACGTTGGATCTTGACACACAATAGCATCTTTCAAATTTTGTAACAAAATACTTACTGATGATAATATGTGATCCCAGTGTCTTTCTTATATCTTTTAGTAGATATTATTTTTAGAAATTTTTACTACGCAACCCGGCGTTTTAGTTTCAATTATTAGCAAAGTTTAACAGAACATGTGGCACGGCAACGTCACACATTGTTCGAGACTGTGGAATACGCCCAATTGGTCGTAGTTGCCGCACTTCGCGACTACGCCTGCGGTATCTAGTTGGAGAGAGCGGAGACCAATCCTTAATCTAAGCTTATGTAATGAATTATTAAGTATATACAGATAGTTAATGTTTTTAGTTTAAGTAAGTTAATAAAATATGTTATTCGTTTATATATTTTTATTTCAAAAAATATTCTCTAATCACTTTTTAATTTAATACCAAAATATATAGCAGATACAACCGTTTCTTTATTACCTTCCCGCTTAACAAAACACTCCCATCTACAGACGGATAAATAAAGTTCAAGATTACTTTCGAATAAAGATTTTTGATAAATATGCAAACTTCGCAGATTGAACTAAATGAAAATGTCGAGACTCTCTACTATTTTATCTAAGTCGGATCTGCAATCAGTCGCAAGACTATAAGCCGATGAGTTGGGTGAGTATGACGTTAAGACGAAGAGACCAGTGTCTCATGTGCCTTCTTATAACACATCCTTCCTCTTCAGCCTTTTCATCGCTCTGGGACAGATTAGGAGA
Organism: Leptidea sinapis; assembly: GCF_905404315.1. NCBI lineage: Eukaryota > Metazoa > Arthropoda > Insecta > Lepidoptera > Pieridae > Leptidea > Leptidea sinapis. Next base: position 4,188,129 of record NC_066297.1, read on the forward strand.
TCATTAGCCAGGGTATTTGGGTGAACCGAGAGGCGATCAGTGTATTTACTTTTAAATTTATCAATTTCCGACTGGGAACGCCAAGATATTGATGGATCTCGTCATTTCTGGAAAACCACGGGGCACTTGTGATGGTACGCAGGATGCTGTTTTGCACACGTTGAATGAGAATGATGTTGCTTTTGCTGGCAGAGCCCCACAGTGGAATTCCGTAGGTCCAGGTGGGCTTCAATACAGCATTGTAGATTAGAAGCTTATTGGCAGTAGACAGGACAGAGTTTCTACCCATGAGCCAGTGAAGGTTTAATTTTTTTCAGAATTTAGAAATAGAACTGGAGTAAAAGATAAAATTATAATCTCAAATTGTGTTATCAAACAACAATTAGTAAAGTGAAAGTAATTATTTTTGTTTTTTTTTTTTTAATTTAAATTATTTTTATTAATAGTATTGTTTATTAGTCTTTTAAACTCAACAAAAGTTTCATAATCATAAATACTTTGAATATTTATTGAAGTAGGCGTTACTTTGTGGAAATCCATAATTATACAAATGATTTAAGTTTTCTTTAGTGTTGATTCCGCCAAAATCTGGCACGAGTAGAGCCAGATTTTGGCGAGACAACACGTCCTGAGGATGCCTCGTGTAAAGGCGAAACACGCGTCGAATTGTTTAAAAACAAATATTGGCGGAATTAATACTATAGAAAACTTAAATCATTTGTATAAATACTTTGTAGAGGCCTCTCCAATTGACACATTGGTGCGGGAAGGTGGATCAACGAACGATTGCTAGAAATTTAAATTTAAACCAGTCTACGGTTTCTAGAGTATACCGAAGGATCTAAAGAATTATTTAGGCAGTGTCAGGACATCACGAGAGGGTTACCGAGGGGACGGCATCAAGAAGTTAAAACAACGTGCGTAATCATTCTGAGTTCCGACTTTCGTTCGGAATTGTTTACTAAAATCCTGATCTTACACATAGACGAGAAAAAAAGTAAGGACTGCGTGTCACCTTACATAACAGTGAGGCACCAAAACAAGCCGGTAAAAATGTAAATACATAGCCCCACGCATATACTTACACTATTACAAGCCGTTTGGCCGCCATGATGAGATTTATCATCGTCTGTGACAGATCAGTTTGCGTCGCAATAAAATATTTCAAAAATGCCGTCGTGCGTTGTAAAAAAGTGTAAAAACAATAATATAAAAGTGTTTGTGGATATATGATTATTTAAGGGAGAACAAGTTATTTAACTGGTATACCCCGTAACGGCACACACACTAGCATAAAAGTGCTTCACTTGCTAATATCACGGCGCGGAGTCCTTCTTTTTTTACTAGTCCGTGATCTTACAATTAAATAAATGTGTGTCTTGCTCAAGCAGTGAGAACGAATCCTTTACCTGCAACCCTTAAACAAGATTATTAAATTATGATTTCAGCAATATGGATATCGTGTCCGAGGTTCTCGAGGGTGCAGATAACGATTTTGTGATTATTTTTGAAATCCAAGATGGCCGCGGCACAAAAATTATGATTTTAGCAATATGGATACCGTATCCGAGGTTCTCGAGGGTGTCGAGGACGAATTTTGAGCGGCGGCCATCTTTGAATTGAAAAGTGATCACAGAATCGTTCTCTGCACCCTCGAGAAATTCGGACACGATATCCAAATTGCTGAAATCATAATTTTGTGCGGCGGCCATCTTGGATTTCAAAAATGATCACAAAATCGTTATCTGCACTGTTGTTTGCTAAAATCTTACGTAATGTGAGCCCGAGAAACACGAACACAGTACCTTCCTTGACAATGGTCACGGGCGTAATGCTGGCTTGAGCGAGCATGCAACCAAGGCGTCGCGTTTGGTTTATTACGAAAAAAAATATTATAAAATAATTTACAAAGCGTATTGATAAATCCCACAGTGAGAACTGAAAAATACTAGTAAACTATCGAATAAAATAAGTTTTGTGTTTATAGCTATCATAGTTTTATGATAATATAAACAATTCAAATAAAAAAGACTATTTGTCAAAAAATAAATCTATCGAGATTTTTTTTAGTAATCGTGTTTTCGAAACAGCGATAATTTAGATAAAGAAATGAAGATAAACATGTCAAAAAATTGGAACCGTAGTATTTGTAGAAGTATTTTAAGTAGATTTTTAAAAATGTTACTTTTTAGGACTATAGCGCCTTAGGTGAATTTTTTGCATCCGAAGTTTTGTGAAGACAGCGTTTGTTTTCCATTAGAGTTTTAAAGGTGTTAGGTAATTACTGACATAAAGTGAATTAGATGAATGAGTGTTGGTGACGCTCTAAATTCGGGTAAAAGTTTTGGCGTGTATTTTTAGCCGCGTTTGGCACTTTTGGGTGGGGGAAAATCTTATGGGTTCGCGTCACCGACATGCTTATGACTAGCGCACGCGATTAATACATAATTAAAATAATAAATAAAACAAAACTTATAACTATATTTGCAATAAATATAATTAATAGAAATAGATATATTTTGACACTTTTTGGATAGGTGAAAGAAATCTCGCGAGTTCGCGTCACCGAAATGCTTATAGCAATATATATTATATCTGTGGCTATACAGCTAATATTTTGCAACATTACTGCTGTGTATATTAAGTGAAATTGAATGGATTTAGTGAAAAATTCAATGTGTATATACTGCGTTTTGTTGAAATTGTGTTTTTGTTTGATTAATATATTATTGAAAATAAGATTTTAAAATAAATTGAAATAAATAATTAAATTGTTTTAAACATTATGAAATTTGATATTTTAATAGTAAGTGCTAGCACGCAGTGCGAATTTTAGTCGCGCGGTTTTATCCCGCAATAATAATGTGACATATGAAATTGTATGAAGCTGAACGCACTTGCGGAAAAAAATCCGCTCGAATATTTTACCGCAAACAATCCGCGATGCGGATTTTTACGTGGGCGTGACCGCTCAGTCGCGTATCGCTTTTGAGAGGAGGATGTCGTGCTGTTCGTCTTCTGTCTTCAAACAAATGACATGATGATGAGAACATACACAAGCGCACATAGAATTTTGAAAGAATGCATTCAAAAATGTATTATATTTCATTATATGTAGAGGGTCACATAGATATAGATTTTAAAATGATGACAATTGACACGGACCATTGGCACAGCTGGAAGAACACTGGGACGTAACCCTAGAAGCGCGGGTTCTAATAAAATAAAATCTACATCTATATGACCCCCTTGATTCCCATACAGTATATACACATCTTCAGTCATTTATATAATCATTAGTTTGAAGAAAGAAGAAGAAGAAGACGACATCCTTCTCTCATAAGCGATACGCGACTGATGGGTCACGCCCAAGTAAAAAATCCGCCCCACGGATTGTTTGCGGTAAAATATTCGCGCAGACTTTTTTCCGCAAGTACGTGCAGCTTCATACAATTTCATATGTCACAGAATTTTGCGGTAGAAATCGCGCGAATTAAATTCGCAGTGCGTGCTACCACTAAAAGTGCTAAGTTTTCACTTCTATCGGGATTCTCTACAACTGCCAACTTTTTTTTGATCAGAGAGGGCGCCTGGGCAAGCGGTTCACTAATAGAAAGGGAAAAAGAGCCGCACATGGTCACAAGACATATGATGCTAGTCTTTGAAATGAGAAGGATAGAGTAAATTATGATGCTTAAAGGTCCCTAAGTTCGGGAACAGTGCATTATAAACATCACCACACTTGATACTTGATGCAAGTTGAAGTTAATTATATGTGTCCATAAATTTAGATAATTTAATTAAAATTAAGAAATGGTGCGAGGATTAGCAATGTTACTTTCGTAGCAACAGTTAGGGATCGCGTCACATCCTTTTAAAATATAGCAATAAATTGAAAGCGACCACAAGTAAATGAAGCAACTCATCGGAAATGCATTTCAGCGTTTTACAATTATGATTAGTTCAGCGTTTATCAATTGCGAGGACGATCACCTCACACGCGGGGCCGCCATTACGCGGAGTGCACGTCCTCGAGCAGCGCCATCTCATGAACGGCAGCGGAACTAGCAGTGAGTTATCTGACTTATTTACTAGTTTATCTGTGGAATGGTGATTCAGGAATCAAGATCAATTGACGATTGAAATAAAATCGTATTCAAAATAATTACCTATATATTAGAGAAGGTATAGATTAATAATTAATGTAATGAAATAATAGTATTGTTTTAATTAACATGACTACTAAGGTAATTTATCTATCTATCTATCAAAAATTTTATTTTTCCATGATAAGGTGTATGCCTAATTGCCTAGTGTAGTGGGTAGTAACGGCCATTTAAGAAACTGCCTAGTGTAAGAAATACTGATATTTAAGGGCAATGGAAAACAATCTACCTGCTTGAATTACCTAATAATTTATTCTTGTAATATTAAGTTCAAGTTCAAGTTCAAGTTCACACGTCATACATAAATAACATAATAATTAAATTATTAATTTATAAATTCACTATATGAGTAAAACGAGCGCTCAATGAGCCACCTTTTGAGTTTATGTTTAAAAGTGTTACAATTTGACACGCTGGTGATATAGTCCGGGAGTTTATTATAAACCCGAGGGCTCATAGCGTGTATTGTGCGGGAAGCTTTTTCCAGGCTATGTGGGACTGTATTTAGGCGATTCGCGTGTCGCAGCTGATACTGGCTGGTGTCGCCTCTTTTTTATACTGGTGTACCTGAGCTCGGGCGTATAAGCCTACCTGTAGTATCAGGAGGCTTGGTATTGTTAATATTTTTAGAGAAACGAAGAAAGGTCTTACGCATTGGTCCGACGGTATGCCAGCTAGTATACGAACGGCTCGCCTTTGCAAGCGACAAACTCGTTCAAAGTCCGCGGCGCGTCCCCAGAATTGAACTCCATATTGCACCTGTGACTGAAAGGTTGCAAAGTAACAGGTACGTAGCGCTTTCTTTGACAATGTCGAGGAAAGTCTACTTAATGCGAAACAGCTACGGGCTAATCAACCAGATAGATTTTCGATTCGGTGATCCCACGACAAAGTTTGATCTAATTGAAAACCGAGGAAGGACGCTGCTTTAACCTGTTGTAAACGAACATCATTGATATTCACAACCAGCTGCCGCCGAGTCCGACCAGAGAGATCGAAACATATAAATTGGGTCTTTGTTAGATTTAACACCAGACCGTTTCCGCCGAACCATTCAGCCAATTGATTTATTACCGAGTTGAGCTTTTGGTCCAGAGCATCTAGTCCCGGCGCAGTTATCACAGCAGCCACATCATCAACGTACATGTAAACTTCGGCGTTCTCTACAATTCTCGGTAAGTCGTTCAGCAGAATAGAGAAGGCGAGATTAGACAATGAGGAACCCTGAGGCACTCCTACAGACGTATAGAGACCGTCTGACTTTAATTCACACCAGCTACACGTAACGTATTGAACTCTATTGCTCATGAAATCTAACATAAGTTTTAACGTTCGGTGATCAATACCGTAGTGCTGAAACTTAGTAGCTAGTACGCAATGATCGGCTACGTCAAATGCCTTAGACAGGTCACAGAAAAGCAGTACGACCTCTAGCCCTTTCTCGCGGGCATTTAAAATGCATTCGACTACTTTACGCGTCAACATGGTGGTTAAATGACCCGCGCGATACGCATATTGCCGATCTGAGATAGCTGCCACGCTGCTAAGATAATTTGTTATTCGAGAGGTGAAACCATTTTCGAATATTTTTGCAACAGCTGGTATTATTGAAATAGGTCTATAGCAGTTGGAATCCGTCTTTTTGCCTTTAACCTTATAAAGAGGAACGACTCTTACTTTTTTGAAGTATTCCGGATATATTCCGTCTCTTATGCACCTATTAAACAATATAGCTAACGGAGTGCATAGTGGGTCAGCAATTGATCGCAGCAACTCTACCGATATTTCGTAAATGTCTTTTGTGGGTTTATTAGCGACTTTTTTCATAATAATATTGTACACCTCGTTAGGTGTGAACCAGGGTAATTTTATTGAACGGTCAGCAGATGGTGTAGTATGCTTAAGATAAAGAGTATACAATTGTGAGTTTGCAATCGGAGCGCCGCATTGATCCGCCGCCGTCACGAATTGTTTGTTTAAGCAATTAACCAATTCTTTTTTTGATGCAAAACAAGTACCATCAGGTTTTTTTATAATGTCGGTAAAATCTATGTTGGACTAGTTGCTTTTACACATTTCTGTGTTCACGATGCCCCCCATCGTTTTATTAGTGTTGGAGCTACTCTCAATAATCTGCGTATAGAATGAGGTCCTCTTTTTACGCAATAATTTATTATAATAATCGGAATATTCGTCAACTTTACTCTTAATATAGATGTTATGATATTAGCAATAGTTTAAAGTTAAATATTTTATCATCTATCCAATTTTTATACTTTTTCGTATGAATTTTTTTAAGCTGGAAGCATATGTCAATTTTTTGTAGCTTTCGCAAAGTCATTTGTGTCTAGCTGATTTTCACATAACTTATTCCAATCAATACCATTAATGGCATAAATGAAGTCATAATGAACGGCCGTTGTGTAACATATTTTAACAACTGATAACTGACGGCTAGGTGTAGGTGATTCCCACTCAAAGTAGCCAGTGACCGCATAATGGTCGCTTATTTTAGATTTTACTGGTAACACGTTTTTACATATATGTTTGTATAAATGTGATCAATTGACGAAGAAGAGGTAGGTGTAACACGGGTAGGAAATGTAACTTCGTTATGAAAGTTATGAGCGATAAGCAAATCCTCTAGTTGTTTATGCCCCGGACTAGTCACCAAGCTGTCGATGTTGGCATCGCCAGTTATAATACAATCAAGTTCCATTTCATTAACTAAATTGAGTACTCGTTCTAATACATTTAAAAAGTCTGAATCCTTTCTGAATTCTACCGCGGAGATTTCACAGACGCGTTCCACGGATAAATTGCAAATCCTTACGTTTTCTACTGCTTTTATGTGTGATTTCACAAACAAGCAAGAACCTCCGCGTTCCATGTTCGCACGACAGTTGCTAGATATTAATGTGTAGTTACAAATATGCACATAACGTAGTTCGTCACTTTTTAGCCAATGCTCGGTTATAGCTAACACATCACATCTAAGGTCACTTTCCAATAATACTTCAAGTCGCTGTGTTTTAGAATTTAGGGATTGAATATTTTGTACACATAGTACGAAATCAGTACGTTTTTGAGTCAGGGTATTCTTGTGTGTGGTGTTTGCCATACATACACTTGCATCATAAGTGATCGTCGCATGTGTTGCCACGGCCGGCGGCAAGTACCTACTCACTGGCTGTCGATGATTGCCGCAGCTGCGTGGTTGCCCCGCTATTAATAAGTTATTGTTTTAAATAATTACTTCGATTTTAGTTATATGTACGGTGTACCGGACGGGCAACTAACGGGTACGCTATCAATAAATGTCTCCCATCTCCCATGTCAGACAGTCGGTGCGGCAACGGTCTGAATTTCTTTTTTTTTTTATGACAATAAGGGACAAGACGAGCAGGTCGTTCAGCTGATGGCAATTGATACGCCCTGCCCATTAAAATACAGTGCCGCTCAGGTTTCTTGGAAAACCCAAAAATTCTAATCGGCACTACAATGCGCTCGTCATCTTGAGACATAAGATGTTAAGTCTCATTTGCCCAGTAATTTTACTAGCTACGGCACCGATGTGGTATCGATTATCTAGCCGGCATCCTGTGCAAAGGAGCCTCCCACTGGTTCTTAAGCCATAGAATACAAAACAAACAGCTAATTAAAAATAAGTAAATATGTCGTAGTAACATACAGTGTCGTTCTTTTACAAACGCTCGCGGTTATGAAGTATGCCTTTTTTATGGTAAAGGAGGACAAAGAGCGCAAAAAAAGAATGCTAGGAGAGTTTCTTGCACCGCTTCTTCTCTCTCAGAGCGTCATTTGTTTCCGAAGCATTAGCAGTATCTACTATATTAGAAATGACATCAAAAAGAATGCTAAATGAATCAATTTTGAGAAAATAAATGCCTTTCATGCCTTTTTATGCTAAAGCCAGTGTATTTAGTGTTAAGTGATAACCGCCACCCACATTATCTTGCAACATCAGAGGTATCACAGGAGCGTTGCCGGCCTTTAAGGAATGTGTACGCGCTTTTTTTGAAGGTGCACATGGGCACGGTATCGTCCCGGAAACACCGCCTTGTGCGTTGTGAGCTCATTCCACAGAATTTCCATGTGGGCCATTCCGAATGTGGGCCGGCTTGAAAACTTTTTATGACGCCCAGCTTCTTGGCAATCGCTTGAAATTTCGAGAAATATTTTTTTTGAAACTTGTAGGTATGATAAATATGTAAGTCTAAAGAACTGATTTTTCTTATCATATGAGTATGTATATGTCTGTCCATTTTATAGAGTTCTTTAAAGTCTTCAATTTTTATCTTCACCTGGGTTTAATGAAAATGACATCAAAAAATAATTGATTTTTTCTTATAATGTACCTGTACATATTGATAATATCCATTATACTTCTTTTTTAAGACTTCCTGGTACCTGATTACTGAAATTAATTCTGCTTTCTTCAAGCTGTTTTTTATGATGGGTAATTAAGAAAATATAGCAATTTAACGAGTTACCAAGGCATATTTTATAACAGCAAGCGTAAACTGACGACACCGTATGTAAAATGCCAAAATATGCAATTTCCCTGCAACATAATAACAATTTTCGAAGTGATAACTTCTTATGGGAGGGTGAAACGTTATGTAACGTAACGCGTTACGGCGCCAGTCTGTCTGGCTTCCCTTTTTCTCACGCATATGCAGCGCTAGGAAGGCTATCTGACTCTAACCAATTGTTACTTTTATAGGATTAATTACTGATACTAATGATGTACATACACAAAATTCTATAAGCAAGGTAACTTTGAAAGCTTAGAATATACTGAGGAGGTTATCTACTGTCTAGCGTGCCCCGTATTATAATGACTCCAAAAAATAGATTAGTGTGAAGTTGACACACCGATAGAAGCTTTCTAACGAAATAAGACTATATTGCTTAGATTAAGGATTGGTCTCCGCTGCGCTCCAGCTAGATACCGCAGGCTTATTCGCTAAGTGCGGCAACTAATACTACGTCCAAATAGGCATACTCGAGCCGGTCTCGAACAATGTGTGAGGTTGACGTGCCACATGTTCTGTTAAAATTTGCTAATAATTGAAACTTAAAAGCCGGGTTGTGTAATAAAACTTTGTAAAAATAATACTATAAGAAATAAGAAAGACACTGGGATCACATAGCATCAGTATTTTGTATTTTATTAATTTCAATGTAAAATAACACGAAGCGTATGTTACATTAAATTTAAAAGATTCCATCGAGTGTCAAGATGCCACGCACTAAAACATAGTTGCCGTTATAAAAAAGCTATTGTTCTTAGGTAGTGCGGTATCTAGTTGGAGCGCAGCTGAGACCAATCCTTAATCTAAGCTATAGTGGCTATATATTGAAATACTTTCGTGTACGATGCCCAATTAACGACATATTATTTCATAAGAAGCTTACCAATGTCATTACTTTTAAAAACTCATACAATTTGCTCTAATATTGACACATTTTACCGTATTGTCCTCAGGGTTTTAACTTATATTTAGACATCACAAATATACTAATATTGCATCATGTCCACTGCTGGACAACGGCCTACCCCAAAGATTTCCACGACGATCGGTCCTGCGCTGCCCTCCTCGAACGATCTTGACCAGATCGTCGCGTCGGTCCATCTTGTGGGCCTACCAACACTGCGTCTTCCGGTACGTGGTCGCCATCCGAGGACTTTACTGCTCTAACAGCCATCTGTATGTCCAGCTATGTGCCCTGCCCACTTCCACTTCAGTTTCGCAACCATCTCGGCTATGTCGGTAACTTTGGTTCTCTTACGGATCTCCTCAATTCTGATTCGATCTCGCAGGGAAACACTCGCATAGACCTCTCCATTCTCTGAGCGACCATGAGCTTTCTTATCAGGCCCATAGTTAGCGACCACGTCTGCGCACCAGACTAATATCTAGATAAAAGTAAATTCCTTTGAAATTCTTGCTTTTATTAAAAACATCACAAAAATATCTCCTTATAATTCTCATATTCACTTTGATAAATCGAAGTGACATTAAGAGAAAAATTTTAGGAAATAAACATTTTGACTGTTGCTTCTCAATATATTCTTGATAATGTTCTATATGTTCATAAGCACATTGAGGAATTTGCTAGAAACTGTGACAATCATAATGTTAACACGAGGGACAAACATAAACTTGTTAAGCCTACTACTCGGTTAAGTCGAGTTAGTAAGCCTTTCATTGGGCGATCTACATATGATCCCATATCTACAATATGATCCCAGAAAATGTACAAAAGAAATGTGTTACGAAAATAAAAAGATTTTTTTAAAAAACATTACTATAGCATAAACGATTTTCTTATTGATACCACAGACTGGGAATGAAGCGAACACCCTCAGGCTCTTTAAATAAAAATTGTAATAAATAATAATTATTGTACGATAGAAGATTGTAATCCATATTTTTATAAAAAAAAGCCCGCTGAGTTTCTTGCGACCGTTCTTCTCAGGTCTGAGGCAGTCTATTCTGAATTGGTGGTTGTTTTTTACGTTCCATAGGTGATTTTGAATCCTATTTTGAATTTGAATTTGACACTGAAAACGAGCATACACACGTGTCACCTGATGGTAAGTGATCACCTATTCAACCCTTTACGAGAGAGTGTAACACCAACGGAATACAAGAGTGTTGTCGAATAAACATTTGAATCCAAAAATATTATTTTTTTTTTGAGAGGAGGAAAATAAATTTACGTATTGAAGACCCCGAAAGGGGGCGCGACTCGGGTTTAACCTCTATCGGGTTTAATATGCCAACACGTCCCGCGCGCCCGCAGACGCTACCTGCTCAGCTGTTTCGGCGCCCAACCCGGCGCGGTCACTTGAGACGCTATAGCCACTTGTGTTTACAATAGTCGAGGTATCATTATGCGGTTTATGTTACCGGTTCCTCGATAAACAAGCTTGGTTATTGTAAGCAAAAAACGTGTTTTATGATAGATTCGTACTGTGATATTGCGCTCTTTCAGAGACACCCCCAAACCTCCTCTGTGCTGATAGCCGTAATAGTTATTTATGCAACTGTTGTGTTATAAGGGGTATTAAAACATGAAAGTGAGAATAGTATCACATGAGTCTGTCATCTGTTGATAATTAGGTAATTATCAACAGTTGCATACAAGACTTTATCTACATCCATAATATGAATCCTCTTAAAGATTCTGGAACAGTTAGCTTACTAAAAGTTAAAACACCAGTCCTAGTAGTAACCTAATATCATTCATTACTGATTATATACAAATAAACTAAGTATTAATGAAACAATTATTTATTTTAGTAGTTATTTACATTTTGTATAGTGCAATAATTTAAAGTCACTCGAATATAATGTTCTTTTGCAGCGTTTAAAATGAATCGCTCAAAAATATCGAAGTAAAATGGCGGGGATTCGAATAACCTACTTTTTTTTACGGGCGACGTTCTGGGAGTGTGGAGCGCGCGTAAACGAAAATGTTCTTTTTCTGAAATTCATACAGATACCACGCATCGAGCAATAAGAATGTGGCTGTATGTTGAAACTCTTTGCGCGTGAAGGGATAAAAAAAACATAGGAGTGTTGTTATGAAATTCAGTACAACATTACAACACTCTTTTGAGTGATGTAATGGTTATTAGAACATTGGGTGTTTTAATGTTGGCAATAAGCTAGCTGTTTCAGAATCTTTAATAGAGGATTTAAAGCATGGGTGTAGATAAAGGCTTTTACAGCGAAGCCGGGCGGAGACCTTGGAGGCGGAAGTAAAAGTCTCCTCTGTGCGATAACATTGGTAGGTACGTGGCGGGCAAGTTTAGAACTGGCAACACCGTGGTGAGAGAGCGGTGGCAGCATCTATTGGATCAATGACGCTTCAAAATTCCATTTATCTGAATTCACCTGATTTTAACCGCCACAGTTGCTCATAAATGACATATTAGTTATGTTAAAAATAAGAATATTTTTAAGTGACCGGCAGAGATGTATAGAACGATAGTAGCCAGCGGAAGTTCATTATCTTCGACCTGACCCTTTGAAACATGAATCATTCCATGCTGTGCGTATGTCCTTGGTGTATTCAAATTATTGACGTCACTTCGTTATCTTATCAATACTGGTATTCGAAGCAACATTGGTAGGTAATATTGAGCTGACACCCTCGCCGTCGTTAAGGGCATATATACATAACATTTCCATCAGCTGAACGTCCTGCTCATCACGTCCCTTATTTTCTTAAAAAAAAATACTGTACTAAATTTCAATTTTTACTTAGGCAGTCCCGACTCTTATTACGTAGTATTTACATCCTCTTTGATCGGCTTTGCCACCTCGTTATGTGTGCTTTGTTTTTCGGCGTTGGCTAACATAACAGCTAATTATAAATGTAATGCTCATCCCTAACCGGAACTGACGAGCAAGTAATAACCTGCAACTGAAGTATGTAACGATCTAGAAATGTCGGCACTGTATCCGTTTATAATGTTTACAGGAATGTTTCCCAACGGTACTCTACTTATTTGGTAATTTGACGGATAAATTAACTCGATTACTGAACTGATGCATTACAACAATCATTTTTTTATTTATTGAAGTGAAACTTCTTTTGCGCATGAGGGTGAATTTTATTACAAATGAAACTGAATAGAGCGTCACGGAAATTTGAACTGTTTTTGTTTAAGAAGGCGAGGATATTTTTGTTCAAGGGAGAGAGCGATTGACACCGATTAAGGAAAAGTATTTCTTACTCTCGGGCTTCCCTACTTGTATCGTCCAGGCTTCGCGCGCGGCCGCTAGTAAGTGGAAAATCTTACCTACTAGACTTGTATCGTGCAGGTTTAGCGTGCGGCCGCTAGTAAGTGGAACATCTTCCCTACTAGCCTTGTATCGTGCAGGTTGTTTTTTAATCCAAGATGGCCGCCGCGCAATATTATGATTTCAACATTATGGATAGCGTATCCGAGGTTCTCGAGTGTGCAGAGAACGAATCATTTTTGAAATCAAATATGGCCGCCGCGTAAATTTATGACTTCAACAATATGGATGTCGAATCCGCGGTCCTCGAGGGTGCAGAGAACGAATTTGGGATCATTTTTGAAATACGAGATAGCCGCCGCGCAAATTTATGATTGCAACAATATGGATATCGAATCCGAGGTTCTCGTGATCAAATTTTGGATCATTTTTTAAATCCAGTGTCTATATGTGCCAATAAAGAGTCTATATGTCACGAAAATGTGGGACGTTTTTATCCAAGAAGAGGGAGAGGGAGATTAAGACCGATTGAGATAGAGTGAGAAAGGGCGAACGTAGCATGAAGTACATGGCACCGCTAGTAAGTAGAACAACTTCAATATAACTCTAGTAAGAACAATTTCTTACTAGAGTTATATCGTACAGGTGCAGAGCGCGGCCGCGAAAACGTAAAACATCTTCCCCGCTAGCTTTGTATCGTGCAGGTTTAGCGCGCGGATGCAAAAAAGTTGAACATCTTCCGTACTAGCGTTGTCTCGTGCAGGTTTAGCGCACGGCCGCGAGTAAGTAGAACATCTTCCCTCCTAGCGTTGTATCGTGCAGGTTTAGCGCGTGGCCGCGAGTAAGTAGAATAATAATTTCTAATATTGACGAAAAACATTTCAATTAGGATAATTGACATAAACGAGATGTAAAAATTAGTTTTCCAAAGAAGTTACACTTCTGACATGTGTACTTTGTACGCACGCGATTTTTTATTTCAATTTATTAAGAGATCGTGGGGAGATTTACTTTATTTGTTTTTTTTTTGTTTTTGGAAAAAAATCCACTAGCCTTATACTGTTCACGCTCTGCACATTTGTACTTTGTTGTACAGGGGATCCAGCAATTCACTTAAGTCACGCGTGGCGAGTGTAGGTACCTGCTATACATTTGGCTTGACACTTTCACCAGTGGGACGCTCCTTTGCAAAGGATGCCGCCTAGATTATTAATAATAATAATAATAATAATAATAATAATAATAATAAATAATAAAATGTGACTTAACATCTTACGTCTTAAGGTGACGAGCGCAGTAATTGTAGTGCCGCTCAGAATTTTTGGGTCTTTCAAGAATCCTGAGCGGCACTGCATTGTAATGGGCAGGAGGTATCAATTACCATTAGCTGAACGTCCTGCTCGTCTCGACCCTATTTTCATAAAAAAAAGCTTTGCTTTGAACGACCACGTTTGCTTTTTCCTTGAGGGTCCCATCTAGGGGCTTGCTTCTGTTTATGTTCGGGATCCCTCCGGAGTGTGTCGCTATCCAGCTCCATTTGGGGCGTTTTATCTGTTGGTCGATTGGGACTTCATGACAGCGTTGCCAAAGATGATCGTTGGAAATTTTGTTATTATCTAGGTATGATTGATAAGTTTCGGTGATAATGTGGGATCTTGATAAATAGTTCCACTTGAAGATAAATCTGTTAACAAATACTTCATTTGTTGTTTAATGTTACATTAAGTCCGTCAGCAAATCAAGGGATTGCTTAGCGATTTACGTGTCGGGGGCAACATAACCAGCGCTGAACCACAGAATATATAATAGTACAAGATTGAACTAAGCTAGTTAATCAATATTTTAGTCATTGATACAATTATTTTTCTACTTTCATATTATGTTTTGAAAAAAGAAGAAAAGGGATAGGGAAAAGGAAGAAAAAAGATAAATAAAATCAACGGCTTATGGGTTCATATTAATAAAGTGGGCTCTCTGGAACAAGATGGAGAGGCCGATACCCAAGAAAGGGGTCCAATAAATAGTGATGAAGACTAACGATAGCTATAACTACAAATAATATATATTATTAAAATAATCATTAATACAGTCCATTCGAAAGGCTTCCTTAGAGAAGAACGAGCAAAAAACTCTAAGGTTGCTACAAATCATTTCAATAATTTTGGCAAAGTGATGTAACAACATCAAATACTAAATGCCTTACACGAGTAAGTCAAAAAAATGTGATATTAATATAAATAATACTTTAATTTTAATACATTTATTTTAGATGGATGTAACTTTTGATTGTAACTACTCGTATAGCTATTCCTACTCGTATAACGGGTATCACGATATATATTTTATATATTTGAAGCCGATATTTCGATTAAATTGCATGAATCGTGGTCATGGCAGAATTGGTGCCAGGTCGTGTTATAGTTAATAAATCATTGTATTTGTTGGATGCAATTACTAATTGTATATAATAATAATAAAGTCACGACCATCATGTTCATGAGATCCATAGGAGAGCCAGATTTGATCAAGATCGCCGGAATGCGATGGATGAGGGCAGCGCAGGACCCCGATCGTCGTGGAAATCTTTGGAGGATGCCTTTGCCCAGCAGTGGACATCTTCCGGCTGATGATGATGATGAATGACCATCATGCTCACGAAGTATCCTTACACAAACAATGAGTTCAAGCTCTAAAGATTGACGCATCCAATATACGATAATTTATATTTATACTTTTAATTATTTCTTACTTTTCATGAAATAATTTTTATTATTTAAGCACGATTAATATATTGGATGCAGCACCTTACAAACTAATTTGTTATGTATATTACAGCCATTATTGTCTCTTTGATTGGAAAGAGTGGCCGTTGAGTTTCTTGTGTGTTCTCACGTGCTCAACTTTTTACGAACACATGGTAAATTCAGTAATTTAAAAGATATATTTGTAGTGACGATTCAAAATCGCTTAGTTTAATCCTATTTGAATAGAGTTTATTTGACTGCGACTCTTGACTAATTACTTGATTGTAACTGTAATTAAGCTGTTGACTGGAAATTAATGGCCTGTATATTATTAAACATGTAAAGAATAATTAATTAATTATTTTAAGTCATTTTTGAATCATCGAACTAATCACATAACGTAATTATAGACATTTTAATAGATTACATTTTTATAAGTCATCTTATCATATTGTTGAAGTGACGTTCGTAAAAGCTTGTGTTGTGTTGTGGTTTATATACAAATAAATAATACAATATTGTTAAATGTGAAATCATTGTGTTAGTTTCATATAATGTTTTTTTTTATTTTTTTTATTTTGAGAGTTGTTAAGATTTGAACTCATATATTCAAATATATTGAAGCAGTTTATGCATGGCATTAACCACGTGGTAGGTAATAAGCTTATACACCAGTACATAGCAGGTAAAAGATTTTTTTTCATTTTTTAATAATAAATCAACCAAATGATAATTTACCAAACGAAATTTTACCTGCAATTATGAAATTAAAATTATTTATTGCATCGAATACGGTATACATTATAGACCTTAAAATTATTGTAGTGTCTTCTATTCGGTTAATTTGAATTAGCATGCAATAAGTTTACTAATTAAAATTAAAAAAAAGCGCTCAACGCCGCAGAAGTTTCACTTCACCGCTATCATATTTATGTTCTCCTGGTATCTATGCAGTGATTACGTCAGACTATAAATATTATTAAGGTATACTCGTGTCATACATAAGACAATCGACCTCTTCAACAGCTATGATTGCCTGGTACCAAAGCACTGTATAAAATTCTCTTACGATTTTTCAATGAGAGGGCCTACCATCAACTTTTAATAAGCGATGCGAATCCGATGCAGTTCAGTTTAGGTACCCAAACTGAATCACTAAAATTCGTACCATGAAGTGCCTTTTACTGAATGGTGTTTGGATCGCTTATGAACAATGAACGAAATAAAATTGCGTTTCGAAACCTAAAATGATATGATTTTAGCGGTGTTTTTTGCGTAGAAAATACTAAAAATATATTTTAAAATTGCGCAATTGCGTCAAATTATAAACCATTATGCCCTTTTTAATACTTATTAAATAATAGTAATATAATAATAGTAAAATAATATAAATAAATATACTTCTTTGAATTACAAATTAAATGTTTGCTTATGTGTTTTCGTAAAAATAACGAGTTATGAACGCACCTCCATTGATGTTTGATTTGACAGGACCACAGAGTACATTTTTGTTAATTCGTTCTTGCGAACAGGCTATAGCCCGAGCCCTTACTGCCTCGTCTTTAGTATTTTCATTTTTGGTATTTATTTTCAGTATTTTGTTTTACAAAAAAGTCCAATAAAGTATTCTCATTTCATCTTTAATCAATAATTTTTTTTCTATGTTTTCACTATTTTTTAAAAGTTATTAACAACACAATTCTCTTTCCTCTTAGGAAGTAGCAACTTTTTTTGAATCGGTGACTTTGACAAATAAGCTATCCAGTTTAGGTTGAAATAACACCTCATGGTACGAATGATTGAACGAACTAAATCAGTTTGTTATTCAGTTGATATCATTTTTGACATACAATTGACATCATTGCGATTTAATCAGTTGATTTGACGTCAACCTAAATTAGATAGCTCTAATCACGTGGTGGTACGAAATTGCAAAGCAGTTCATTTTAGGTTGTCAATTGAATCGCAATAACAGTTCACGGTAGGCCCGCAGGACGCGTGTCATTAAGCGAGTTTAACATTTTATACCCATCCCAAGGAAAGTACTCAACGCCGCTAAAAGTATTCACTTCAAAAATTCTTATCACTATCACAATCGTTTATGTCACAAGTTTTTTATTCCTAGAGCTAGAAGATTGAATAATTTTATACACATTGCGTAGCTTCTATTTGGGTATAATGTTGTTCTGGGACAGTGGCCATAAACCAGTCTATCTATGCGCAATGATATTATAGTACTTTTAAATATCATTGTCTATCCGTAGATTAGTAGTAAAACTGTAAAACGTTGTTGAAAACGTACTTTGTTGTTTTTCTGTGTCAAGTTATGTAATCGTGTTTATCAAATTGGGGGAGGCATGAACTAGATTTTAAATTTTGTCCTTATTTTGTCATCAATGACAAAATATAACTAATATAATTTTCATATAAAAAAACCAATAAAATAAAACCCCGATTGAAATAAGAATGAAACAGAAAGTTATGTTATACCATAAATATAAAGAACACTAATATAACAGCTTTATAACAGTATTCTTGGTATAACCCCCGTAATGATAGATTTAAAATGTAATGGTCGCATTGTAAATATAGTTAAATATAAATAGAATTATTTTATTTTGTCTCAAAAGAAAACGTATTATACAAAAAAGCCATGTACAAGTTACTACATACTCATAATACCTACTACACAAAATTATACATCACAACCTTTAGATACAAACATTAAGAAGAAGCCTATATACTTATGTTTGGTAAGTGCATCTAGACAAGTAGGCACGAAGTTTTTATTGCTAGGACTTCTTAAAGAACCTAGGCACATACAGACAGTAGGTTTTATGTGAAACAGACATAAAAGCTGGTGCCTTTCCAGAAAATTGATATTTTGCTGGAGTGGTAGGTATGTAGTCTACATTATGACAACAATCTACACTAGTGTAGATGTACTAACATGGCTGAGCTCTAACTCGTAACTAAGTTTCCCTGTGTTTAGGATATTAGTACTCCCCGTGTATCGGTCTGTTATTCCATAGTTCAAGAATGTCTGACTATTATAATGCACAATATGAGTAGTAGTTTAATAATTTTGAGAGGAAAAATAACCAAGTAATATAATATAGTATTCCATTTAAGTAGGTAAAATATAATTTAAAGGTATGAGTAGTAATGAGTAAATATGTAGGTCGGTATGTATACCACCAGATAATTATGTACATACTAGTGAAGGTATATGATTGTATATTTCTTTATATGTGTGAAATATAGATAGATATAATATTTTCAAAAAGAAAATATGCTTATTTGCTAATTAGTAACGTAAGGTATCTAAATTATTACCTAGATTTAAATTAAACAAGTTTAAATGTATCCTAAACCTATTGAAATATAAGTATTAATAAATAGTATCGTATATAAATTATTTAGGTCAACTGATGTAATGTAAATAATACGTGTAATGTGATATTTAATTAAAGTAGAATTACTCTCGGTACATACCCAGACCATTTCGCCAGTTGGGTAGTTAGGTAGCTAACTTGATTCACATATTTGGTTTGTTTCACTTAATTAAATAAAAGGATGTCTACCAATTAATAATCTAATACACTACATTATTACCACAGTTTCTAATAAAAATGGTAATCATTGCACAAAATAATCTGTACTTCGCTGTTGTATCAAAATTACATGTACCCTCAATAAAACAATAAGTGAGTTGATACCGACATGAATCAACACAGTATTAGCAGCTACTAGATGCGACAAGATGCAGTTATAATTTGTAAATTATTAATATATTTGTTTTTATTCTTTTCTTTCTAAATATTTTTTTTAGGTGGATTTTATTTATTGATCCTAAAGTAGTTTTACTTACTAAGAAGAGTCATGTTATATTTTAAATATATTACGTTATAATTTCTAGCAATTCTTCAGTTTCTCTATAGTCTTTTGTTAGAAACCAGTTTTGAACTTCATGTTTGAGTTTATTTGTGGTCAGTTAAAGGATTTCTTTTGTATACGAAATGGATTGTATTGTATTTTTATGTGTTTAAGTTCTTTATAAACTCTACTAGTAATATAACAGCCGTATAAAAATGTAACGTTTTATTAGTACCTAATTGTAGTAAATTTACATTTACCCCCTTATTCATAATGGTCTAAACGCTAACTTTAAACAGCCGCTTGGTAGTGTTTCTTCTCATTATGACTTAAGGGAATAGAAAAAGACAGAGTGAGAATTAGCAATGCTTTAAGTTAGCAGACTATTATGAATATATATAATATATAGGGTGATTTCAACGGGCACAATGCCGAATGGCTTGGATCACGTACCACAGACTACGCAGGGCGATCTGTGCATAATTTTGCATTGGCGTATGGTCTGTCCCAATTGGTTCAGTCGCCGACGCGGCTCCCGGATGTGGATAGCCACATGCCGTCCTTATTAGATCTTCTGCTGACTACACATCCCGATGGTTACCAGGTCTCTGTCGACGCCCCTCTCGGAACGTCCGACCATTGCCTGGTCAGGAGTGTAGTGCCTATCCGACGCCAACGTCGCAGACCACCAGCGACCCGCCGCGTTTGGCACTACAAGTCAGCAGATTGGGATAGGATGCGTTCCTTTTTTGCATCCTACCCTTGGGGCAGGGTTTGTTTCCTTTCGGATGATCCTAGTGCCTGCGCCGTTGCAGTAGCCGATGTGATACTGCAGGGCATGGATATTTTTATACCAAGCTCTGTAGTACCGATCGGTGGCAGATCACAGCCCTGGTTCGATGCGTCAGTTAAAGCAGCATCTGACTGCAAAAAACAGGCGTATCGAACTTGGGTTGCGGCGCTGGGCTCAAAGGATCCGAACTGCAAAGTTCTGAAGATGAAATATAACCGTGCCTCCAGATTTTTTAAGCGGCAAATCGCCCGTGCGAAATCGAAGCACGTCGTCAAAATTGGCGAGCAGCTTTCCAGTTACCCGACCGGAACACGCAAGTTCTGGTCGTTGTCGAAAGCTGCTCTTGGTAACTTCAACCAGCCGTCCATGCCGCCGTTGCACATGAGGAATGACACCCTGGCCCATACGGCAAAAGAGAAAGCCGATCTCCTGTGCACTCTTTTTTCCTCCAACTCGACTCTTGACGACAACGGAAAAACACCGCCGACCATCCCGCGGTGTCAGAGCTCCATGCCTGAAGTACAGTTCCGACAGAAAACTGTTAGGCGAGCTCTGTTTTCGTTGGACGTCAGGAAGTCGAGCGGGCCGGATGGCATTTCTCCAATCGTGCTTAGAACGTGTGCCCCTGAGTTGACGCCGGTGCTAACGCGTTTATTCCGGCACTCTTATTCAAAAGGCGTAGTCCCTGATTCATGGAAGTCAGCCCTTGTCCATCCGATCCCAAAAAAAGGAGACAGTTCGGATCCGGCAAACTACAGGCCTATTGCTATTACCTCCCTACTCTCCAAAATTATGGAGAGCATAAATAACCGCCAGCTCTTGGTATACCTGATTGGTCAACTGGTGACCCTCAGGTCACCAGTTGATCAACGACCGGCAGTACGGCTTTCGCCATGGTCGGTCGACTGGCGATCTTCAGGTATACCTAACACACAGATGGGCGGCGGCTATTGAAAGCAAGGGGGAAGGCCTGGCAGTTGGTCTGGATATAGCGAAGGCCTTTGATCGTGTATGGCACAAGGCGCTCCTCGCAAAACTTCCATCATTTGGGCTTCCCGAGAGCTTATGCAAGTGGACCTCCAGCTTCCTCACTGGGCGCAGCATACAGGTCGCTATCGACGGTTATTGCTCGAATCCCAAGCCCGTGAACGCTGGAGTGCCCCAAGGCTGTGTGCTATCTCCCACGCTGTTTCTTCTGCATATCAATGATATGTTGGACACCGCCAACATGCATTGCTATGCAGACGACAGCACTGGTGATGCCGTATACACGGGCCATGCAGGTCTCTCTCGGGAAAACGTCGACCAGTGCCGGGTGAAACTTGTGTCTTCTATCGAGTCCTCTCTCGAGAAGGTCGCGGAATGGGGTAAGTTGAACCTTGTCCAATTTAACCCCCAGAAGACTCAAGTTTGCGCGTTTACCACTAAAAAAACCCCATTTGCCGTATCACCGCTCTTCGAGAACACTTCCCTTAAAGCCTCGCCTAGTATCGGAATACTGGGTCTCGAAATCTCGAGCAATTGCCAATTCCGTGGCCATCTGGAGGGCAAAGCCAAACTGGCTTCAAAGAAACTGGGCGTCATAAATAGAGCACGGCAATACTTCAAGCCGGCCCACATTCTAGCGCTCTACAAAGCGCAGGTCCGGCCTCACATGGAGTATTGCTGTCATCTCTGGTCTGGCGCTCCCCAGTATCAGCTCGATCCATTTGACCGCGTGCAACGCAGAGCAGCTCGAATTGTCGGGGACCCAGTACTCTGTGAACGGCTGGATCACTTGGCGTTGCGTAGAGACGTCGCTTCATTGTGTGTCTTCTACCGCATTTATCACGGGGAGTGTTCCGAAGAGCTGTTCAACCTGATTCCTGCCGCCGAATTTCACCTTCGCACGACACGCCACAAGTTACGATATCATCCCCACCATCTGGATGTGTGGCGGTCCTCCACAGTGCGGTTTTCAAGGAGCTTTCTTCCTCGTACCACGAAGCTGTGGAATGAGCTTCCTTGTGCGGTGTTTCCGGGACGATACGACATGGGTACCTTCAAGAAAAGCGCGTACACCTTCCTTAAAGGCCGGCAACGCTCTTGTGATTCCTCTGGTGTTGCAGGAGAGTGTGGGCGGCGGTGATCACTTAATACCAGGTGACCTGTACGCTCGTTTGTCCTCCTATTCCATAAAAAAAAAAAAAGAATAAGGGGGTTAATCTCTATGTTGTAATTTTATGTATTTTTATAATAAGTCTTTATGAAACAAAACAAATCTTATAATTATATTTACAATACTATGATTACATTATATTAAAACTATCATTACTTTTACTTGTCATTTCTATTCGTCTCTGTGTCGACCCGCGCCCTCGATCTGATGTAGGCCATACACGCTACGGTCTACCGGAGAGGTAATCTGTGCACGTTATGCCTGCGCAGGTAGACCAGAATGTGTGTGGGAATAGACCTGTGCAGGTTTTTGAACCTGCGCAGGCGACCGGCGCAAGATCGAAAATCGATTCTTTCGAGTGACACCGTACGGTGTACCTGTGCGTGTGTGCGTGTACTCCGGTCGCCTGCGCAGGTCGAGTCAGTTGTTTCCTAGTGTTTCTTTCAGACGGTTGTCTCATCGCTCGCATCTTATTGCCAGAAAATGGCGCCACCAGATTCAACTAAAAAAATCCTTGAAGATTTTATCGAAATGTATAGAAGTAATCCATGTCTTTGGCAAATTAAAAACAAAGATTACCATAATCGAGACAAAAAAGAAGCTGCTTATAAATTACTAATAGAAAAATTGAGAGAAATTTCTCGTCCATTCGAAGATAGTTTTTAAAATCTTCTGGTTCAAATTTCAATTCATTTATTAAATTAACATGACTATATGTTTTCCTTTTCAATAACCAATGCTTACACCACTTTCTTCGCTTGTTTTTCGTATAATTTTTCTTCAAAATTAAAGCAAGACCTAGCAACGCCAGCGTGTCATCGTCCATATTCGATGCCATCGCAAAGAGAACTGAAGACCGCTCCGATACACCGGAACGTCCCCATACACGCTACCATTGTTCGGTTGACCTACGCAGGCATACCTGCACAGATTACCTCTCCGGTAGACCGTAGCGTGTATGGCCTCCATGAGTTAACAAACCGGGACTCATGCAGAAATCAAGTTTCCTCACTTGTAACAAAACGTACTTCTGAATCGGATACGTAGTTTAAAACATTAATAAGCTTCTTAGAGGTTAATGGCATTTATTTTTCTTAAATTTGATTCCTTTACAATTCTTTTTGATGTCAATTCTAATACACTAGATACTACTCCCGCTTCGGAAACAAATGGCGCTCTGAGAGAGAAGCGGCGCAAGAAACTCTCCCAGCATTCGTTTTTTGCGCTCTTTTTAATAAAATATAGTACTGTCATTGCTATAAAATAATCATAATCTAGTCATAGGCTGTCCGATCACTTAGAATAAGATATTCAGCTGTGGAGTAGTAGGATTTACCACAGTGCTATTTTAAATAAAACATTTAAATTTATTTATAGATAATACCTGAACAGTGACTAGGACTTTATAAAAGTGTATTTACCCTTAAATTTATTATGTATCTTATGAAGCCTACTAGAATTAGTTACAAGCAAACTCTTATTTCTAGTGTTATTAGTTATTTGTGCAACTGTTATGTAATAAGGGGTATTAAAACACGAATGTGATATTAGTATCACATGAGTGTTTTAATACCTAATTATCAACAGTTGCATACAAGACTTTATCTACACCCAGAATATGAATCCTCTAAAAGATTCTGAAACAGTTAGCTTACTGCTAACATTAAAACACCAGCCCTAGTACTAACCTAATATCATTAATTACTAATTAAATACAAATAAACTAAGTATTAATGAAACAATTATTTATTTTAGTAGTAATTTACATTTTGTATGGTGCAATAATTAAAATTCACTCGAATATAATGTTCTTTTGCAGCGTTTAAAATGAATCGCTCATTTTTTGTAAACAAAACAATAAAAATGGCGGGGATTAGAATAACCAATTTTTTTTTACGGCGCGCGACTTCTGGTAGAGTGGAACGCGCGTAAACGAAAATGTTCTTTTTTTGAAATTCATACAGATACCAGGCATCGAGCACTAAGAATGTGGCTGTCTATTGAAATTCTTTGCGCATGAAGGGATCGAAAAAAAACATAGGAGTGTTGTTATGAAATTCAGTACAACATTACAACACTCGTTTGGGTGATGTAATTGTTATTAGAACATTGGGTGTTTTAATGTTGGCAATAAGCTAACTGTTTCAGAATATTTAATAGAGGATTTAAAGCGTGGGTGTAGATAAAATAATGAAAATCACTATTAAGAGCAAAAAGATGGTAAAGTGACAGTTATAATAAAAGTAAAGGTTATAATGAAACTCTTGCCGTTCATCGGGTGTTATAAAAGTGTATGTTCTGTGTTCATCGTTCATCCAGCCAGCCTATTAGGAAACTCTAAGGCTCTTTCGGTCTTCCATTTCAAAACTGAGTAGTTAATGTAATGTTATTGTATACGCAGGTATCATGGCGACCACGGTGCGGGAATTTTACAAAGGAAAGTCCATTCTTGTGACCGGAGCAACAGGCTTTGTTGGAAAGGTAAGTTCGTTTTATGAAAGTCATCAAAATAGATTCCTTAGTAAGTCTTTTTAATGCCAAATTCTACCACCAATACAGTACTTACCATCCTTTTCTCGAAGTAGTTCATTCAGGCTATTCTCGACCTAATAATATAACTTCGTTGTGGATAAAACTAGAAGCCTGAATTTTCGGCAAGCAAGCAGGCGTTGTATACGCACGATATACAAATGATTTATGTTTTCTTGTCAATAAACACTTATATTAAATAAAACAAATCTTATAACTATATTTACAATACTACGACTACATAAAATTAAAACTATCATTACGTGGAAACGTACCAGGAATACTGGCAGCATTACCGCGTTGGATAGCAAGGCTGATCCGTTGACCGAAATAGCTGCCAGCGCTTGGGTTTCCAGTAGCCTTATTGAGGCGCGAAGACAGTATTTTGAACATTCTCCGCGCCTCTGGGCTCCACGGGCCAAGTGTCTCAAACGGCACAAAGATGTATGACTCACTGAGACCAACATATTTGCGACGCTTGCTGTCTTCGGCAGTCGAAGCAGCAGCCCCAGCACCAACTGACGTAACTTGGACATGAGAAGGAGCCAGAGTGTCGACGCAAGTAGCGTCCCACACCTTCCCCGTGCCCAAGCCACCAGCGTCATTCCATCAGGACGCTTGCCATAATACTAATACCATTTGGCTCTAAAATAGCTGGTATATTAAGAGCAGCAAATGCCCTGCGGATGACTTCATTAACGCTGGCGTGACGACTGATACGGCCTGCCGATTTTAGGCAGGATAACCCGTGGCGTCCAAGAGCATCTACCTGAACGCCACATCTACATTGATGTGGTTCATTCAGTTTTATACCTAGCCGGAGTGATACGCATATTGACAATGTCATATTATCAAGTAGCGTTCCAATCGGCGCAGAAGGCAAGGCTTGTAACCAAAAGCCCGACTCATTTTGTGTCACGGCCAAAAGACGAGCACGCTCTGTTATGTCAGTAGATGAGATCAAAAGATCATCAAAGGCTGACTTACAAAGAAGTGCGTCCCATGCTTTTTGACACTTTAAATCGTCTGGTAAATTTTGAATGTTTGCAATATTTAGCCAAGCATTGTTAGCTTCGTTCAAATACACAATCTCTGAGTTACCTGGTACATGACTTACAACCTGTATAGCCGAGTGGTTAGCGATCCTACCTAGCTTAGTGCTAGAGGTCCCGGGTTCAAATCCCGGTAGGTGCAAGCATTTACATGATGAATATGGATGTGAATGTTTGTTTCCGAGTCATGGATGTTTATATGTATTTATGCATGTTTAAGTAAGTATATTGTATTAAATATATCGTTGTCTTGCAACCCATAACACAGGTTATATATTCCTAATTTGGGGCAAGATAATTTGTGTAAAATGTGTGTCAATATTATTATTATTGAAAATAATGTAACATTAAATCACATGCTATCTTTGACTGTCAAAATGAAAAAGAAAGCTACGGTATTATATATTTTAATGAAACACAAATTTTAAGAATGCTATCTACAACTTGCGGATAGATTTTTAACTTAAAGTGTGTTTAGTGTTTAATGTATAAGTCAAGGAAAAACTAAAATAGTTCACAAATTTCGGTATTCTAGACCTTACACCAACTGCATATATAATATTAATATGAGATTACAAAGTTATTTATGCAGTTGGTGTTCGTGTGGTATGCTTACGTGGCAACACGGACTAGTAAAAAAATAAGGACTCCGTGTCACCTTACATAACACTGTAGCACCAAAATAAGCCGATTAGCGTGTAAATACATAGCCCCACGCACACACTTACACTACTACAGCCCGATAGGCGGCCATTATGAGAATTGTCATCGTCTGTGACAGATCAGTTTGCGTCTCAATAAAATATTTAAAAATGCCGTCGTGCGTTGTGAAAAAGTGTAAAAACGATACTATATAAGTATTTGTGGCCATATATGATATTTAAGGGAAAAAAATGTGTAACTAGTATCCCCCGTAACCGCACACACACTAGCATAACGGTGCTTCACTTGCTAATATCACGGCGCGGAGTCCTTCTTTTTTTACTCGTCCGTGCGTGGCAATTTCGAGAGTTACCAGTCGGCGGCTTACATCTAATAAATGTCCATTTTGGAAGTATTAAAGTGCATGAATTTTCAATTTGTGAACACAATAAGACTTTTAAGTCCAGACTAATCTAGAATTGTAATATCAAAGTAGTACCGGAAAATAAAAAGAGGAAGACTATCTACAAAAATAAGGCCTTCAGAATATTCGTTGTTGGTATTCAAGAAGTAAAATGTACCGGAAAAGAAAAAAATAAATGAGATGCCATCAAAAACATAACTTGTAAAAAACCACAGATATAGAACCAACTAGATAACGCAAATCCCTCCGTCTGTATGAAAACCAAGCGTGCATTTTTTTGTGCCTACTGTGACGTCATTAAGTGCAGTGCATCGAGCCTAACGTTTAGCCACTTACCTCATCATTAGTTCATGTTTTCAGTACATCAATAGTCAAATTCAAAATCAAAAACTCTTTATTCATGTAGGTCACAGAAATGACACTTATGAATGTCAAAAAATAAAAATATTTTTTTTCTTATTGAATTTACCGCTACTTCGTAAAGGGTTGAGCTAATGAGAAGAAGTAGCAAGAAACTCATTGCCACTCTTTTAAGTAAAGTAAACATTTTAATTGTTTTACAAATCATTTCAATTACAATATATGCAAAGTGACGCAACAAAAATACACAAATGTCAAAAACTGAAAAACAAAAAAGGAAAAAAAGTAAATTAATACTTATAAACACAATAGTTATTGAGTATAGTAGATGCATCAATCCACACATACCGTAAATAAATAGAGACATTATGTGAGCATTTCATAAAATAAAATATATAATAACTTTAAAGGAAATAATAATAAAAAAAAACAAATCAAGCAGACCTCCCGGTAACAAGATCATCCAGCCACCACGAGTAGCACCCGTTCACGAGCATGACGCATGGACCAGCCATCACCTCCCTCGACCATATTTTAGGGAAGGGAACGACCCGCCCCACGTCGCCGCCGGTCGGTATTGCTTATTACTAAAATCGGCAATGTATTATAAATCATAATAAAAAATAAAATAAAAGCGTCAAAGGATTGCTCCTCTTTTTGACACGCGAAGTACATACACTCGCGGCATCTATTTGGATCCATGTCTGTGTAAAAAACTAATATGTATTACTATAGGCCGATCGTTTATCTGAGTCCTCGCCTGCGGGGTACAGGCGCGCGGGGGTATGACGACAAAGGGGACTGAGACAGGTGCGGGCGGCGGGGGCGCTTAGTGAAATGAGCGATTACAAAAATTCGCCCGCCTCTGCCCCTGCCCCTGCCTGCCCCATAACGAGGCGGTACTGGAACGGTTAGCTCAGTTGGTTAGAGCACCGGCACGGAACGCCGGAGGTCGTGGGTTCGAATCCCGCATCGTTCATAAAATTTTATTTTTCAAATTTTATTTGTGTAATATTAAAACTATGATAGTGATACAATATTTACTTAACTAACTAATAATAATATTTAACTAACTAATCAACACATCTTACTTTTTAATTATAAACAAACATGGTTTTAGTGTCTTGCCACAGATAGTAAACAAGTATTATATAAATCAATCCAGTTTATCTGGTTGCCATATATATACTTATAATGTATTATACGTATAAATACGTTTATACTTTATTATACATTAAAAAAAATATATAAAATTAAATTAGTATTGTTTATACATTAAGTAAAAACCACATGTTAAGAAGTTTCACTCAATAAATTACGCTCAGGCAGAGATAAGTGGGCTTAAATATGCGGAGAGCGCGGGCGCGTAGCAATTTCTTTTTTTATTTATTTATTTATTTATGTAAGATGTACCAACAATAACTCAACTTAACATTAACAAATGATTTGCACTTACATACTAATTCTAGGTTGGTTATTCTAATTAGGTACATTCAACATTTTAATTATGAAAAAATTAAGTTACTTAGTAATAAATCTTAATTCTATAAACTACACAATGTAAATAATTATAAAGTGGTAAGTGTGAAATTACAAAAAATAAAAGTAAGAATTAATAAGTCATTAACAATCTAATACAAACTATTATCTACTGTGGTCGTTATTTTTTCTAAAACTTTATTTCTAAATGACTTAAACGTGTCGTGAAAAATGTCAACGTCATGATCGTCGATATCATAGAATGTTGTAGATATTCTATTATAAGGACCGTATTGTTTCACATTCGTTCTAGAGTAATTATTTGAATATATTTTATTAATCGGTTGTCTTGGTAAACATTTCTTGTTGTAGTGAATCCGGCACTGTGCGTGTTTCATTATATTAACAAGTGAAATATTCACAAAAGCTAATATTATAGTAAATGCAATTGTTTTGTTGAACTCGGTCATCGACCTGCGAACTTCATAAATAAATTATAGGCCCATGACTCCGTACAATGTTCATTTCACCAATATATTACAAGATATCGACGGACAACCTATCTGTCTCTCCATTAACGAAACCAGCTCGGAGCTACTCATAATATTTTTATACTTTAACTATATCTATACTAATATTATAAAGCAGCAGTGTTTGTTTGTTTGTTTGAACGCGCTAATCTCTGGTACTACTGGTCCGATTTGAATGATTCTTTCAGTGTTGGGTAGTCCATTTATCGAGGAAGGCTATAGACTATGTTTTTTGTTTTCAAAATTAGGGATCCGTAATTAAATTGCTATTTTGTAACTCAAGGTGTAAAATCGAAAACCTATTTTTGCGTGCGCTGCAAAAACTATAGACAATAGAACAAAATGATGTACAGGCTATAATATAGGCAATATTTTATTACTTACAAAACTACCGTGAATTATACTTTATATGGCAAAACAACGTTTGCCGGGTCAGCTAGTTAAATAATATGTTCAATTGCAAATTATTACAAAACATATTAAGTTATTTATAAGTGTGTAATAAAAGTTTTTTTTTTATTTTATTTTATATTGAATTTACTTGATGTCACAAAACCGTGAAACTCAGACAAGACAGACACTAACGGTCATTCCCAATTTTCAGTCTATCTCTAACTTGAAATAAAAATCGAAACTTTTGTTTATTTTTCTGTCCCAATAAACTTATCGACGGTAACTCACCTTATCCGTACACGCTGTCTGTCAATGGGACGATGTATAGCTTACCAGCGATAGATGTTTGTATGGAAATTGCTATTCGCGCGTCCCAATATATAAGGCGATAAAAATGACTTATCGGGTATATTGGGACAGCTTCAGATTATTGACAGCTAATTACTGACAGTAAAAGGTAGTAATTTATCTCTATCTGTAGATAGTATATTGGGAACGGCCGTAAGTACCCGACTATTTCCAATAAAATTGAAATGAATTGAAAAAAAAATGTCATGAAAAAGATCATCAAATTTAAATGAAAAAGTGTCATACAAATCGCGAGTGTAAGACGTAGCTTGTCACGCACACTAAACTAATATTCCTGGCCTGTTTTTATCGGTTGTCTAACGGCAAGAGACTCTATCTAGACGTATAAATTATTAAAGTTTTCAGTTTAGTTTTATATTTAAAACTTACCTCGGGGAAAATTCATTACTTATATTTGCTTTATATATTATTTTAACATTATTTCTCGACTCAAGCTTCGTCTAATTAACTAACCGAAAAAAGAGACAAAATTTCAAATCACAATATAAAGACAAAAGAAAATCTTACAAACTTTAATAAATATTGGCATAATAATATTGACTTACTATTTACACAAATTAGATTGCCCCAAGTTAAGCATGTATAGCCTGTGTTATGGGTTACAAGACAACGATATATTTAATACAATATACTTACTTAAACATACATAAATACATTTTAAACATCCATGACTCGGAAACAAACATCCATATTCATCATATAAATGCTTGCACCTACCGGGATTCGAACTCGGGACCTCTAGCTCAGAAGGTAGGATCGCTAACCACTCGGCTATACAGGTCGTCAAAAAACGTAACCTAAAAAAATGTAACCTAACCTTGGCGAGTTCTATTTTCATATACAGAAATTATATTATATATAATTGTATTACAAACAGCCAGTAAAGAACCTTTCGGTGTGATTCCAGTTTTACCAGTCTCCTTTGCACAGGATGCCGGATAGATTATGGGTACCACAACGGCGCCTATTTCTGTCGTGAATCAGTAATATGCAAGCATTACTGTGTTTCGGTCTGAAGGGCGCCGTAGCTAGTGACATTACAGGGCAAATGTATAAGGTTTACACTTCCAAATATAAAGCACCAACAAACACCTATAAAAATTAATAATGACAAACTTGATGTAGTAGAAACGACAACATTCCTAGGCATTACATTAGACTTTAAGCTACAATGGGGTGCTCATATAAAAAACTTATGTACCTAATCGACTTAGCTCTGCAGTATTTGCGATAAAAAAAATTAGGCAGCTGACAGATGTTGAAACGGCTAGACTTGTATATTTCAGCTATTTTCATAGTGTAATGTCTTACGGAATTATATTGTGGGGTAGGGCTGCAGATATTGACAACATATTTGTGCTGCAGAAAAGAGCAATTCGAGCAGTCTATAAAATGCGTTCAAGGGATTCATTCAGAGAATAGTTTATTGAAATTAATATAATGACAGTACACTGTCAGTACATATACGAGAACCTCCTATACGCTGATAAAAATATTAGCCAATTTAAAAAGAATAGTGTTGTACATAGTGTCAATACTCGAAACAAACACAAACTCGCAATTCCATCTACTAGGCTCCGTAAAATTGCTAAATCTTTTAAAGTGGGTTGTGTTATATTTTATAATAAAATGATATTAAAATATAACCTTTTAAAAAATTTAAATGTATCGTAAAAAATAAATTGACATCTAAGGCCTATTATAATGTGAAACATTATTTGAATGATAAAGATAGTTGGAATTAATGTTCTAAATTTTGTTAATGAATATTTTTATACTCATTTGAATGCTATTGTAACTTTTGTACTTCATCCTGACTTGCACTAAATAACTTATAAAGTTTTATAGTCAATAAAGATTTTTTGACTTTGAATGAAACTTAACATCTTATCGTCTTATCAGCTGAACGTCCTGCACGTCTCGTCCCTTATGCTCATAAAAAATGGCTCACCTATACAGTATTAAAGCTCTGGCAGTATTCAGAACTGGATACTTCTGAGCTCCGGGGGAATTCAATTTCAGCCATTACAGGAACTTTGTAAACGATATCCATACTGTATAATAATGATACTTTTACAAGACGGCCATCTTTGATCACAATATTATGATAGATGCGTAACGTGGCGACGGTGCCGTATTCACGAGCCCTAAAATACACTGTGACTTTTTTTTATGAAAATAAGGGACGAGACGTGCAGGACGTTCAGATGGTAATTGATACGCCTTTCTCATTACAATATAGTGCCGCTCAGGATTCTTGAAAAACCCAAAAATTGTGAGCGGCACTACACTTGCGCTCGTCACCTTTAGACAAGACTAAGCTGTTAAGTCTCATTTGCCCAGTAATTTCACCAGCTACGGCGCCCTTCAGACCGAAACACAGTAATGTTTACACATTATTGTTTCACGGCAGAAATAGGCGCCGTTGTGCTACCCATAATCTAGCCGGCTTCCAGTGCAAAGGAACCTCCCACTGGCACCTTACCACAATACAAGTAATAGAATAGTAGCGTAACACAGCGATCACCTTGAAATTAATACCTACGTCTGGGCGGAGAGTTAGGGCTGGTACACGCAAAAACATTGACGACGCGCAAAGAATAGCTCAGCGTAGCTAATTTACTTCGGACAGCGACCAGGCTCGGAGGCGTACCGCGTGGCACTCAATAGTTTTGTCTCCCTAAGATTGCTTAGCGGCCGAGTAAATTGTGTGTATGTGTGCGTGCGTCGTTTCGGGCGTTCTAGTATGAAGTTAAAGAACTGTTACTATTACTGTATTGTGACATATTTGTTAGACTTGGTGACTATGAAAGTATGTATTAATAAAGATATTCATCATCAGCTGGAAGACGCCCACTGCTGGACAATTGCTTCGCCCTAATTTCCACGACGATCGGTCCTGCGCTGCCCTCATCCAACGTATTTGGGCAATCTTGACCAGATCGTCGGTCCATCTTGTGGGGGCCTACCAACACTACGTCTTACAGTACGTGGTCGCCATTCGAGGACTTTACTGCTCCAACGGCCATCTGTCCGTCGAACAATGTGCCCTGCCCACTGCCACTTTGGTTAAATAAAGATATTTATTGATAAGTTATTTGAAATTTGTAATACTCCCAATAAGTAAAAACCACAAGTATCTATTAGCCTTAAATAACCATGCCTCTCAAGGCCATAGCCCATCCTTAATTAGTCACAAACATGGCGTTCGATGACATCAGGCAAAATTGAAGTACCTAGAGTAAACAATTACAAAAGAACTTTAAAGAAAAGAATACCATATCTGTTAAATAGTTTACCACAAGGACATCCGACGGGAACCAAACAAAAATAAATATAAAAAGACTATTGAAATATTATTTCTTGTTGCAGTAACATTTGTAAAATTAGTTTTAGGACTGTGTAAACAATTTTACAGGACTTTGTATTAGTTTAAGATGAAACTGTTTCTTTATAATAAATTAAAAAATGTCACAAATACGTAACCTTGGATTTATTTCGTAAACCTACAATATTTCTTTACATTCCAGGTTCTCCTGGTGAAACTGCTTCGAGAATGTTCTGACCTGAATGTGATCTACGTTCTGATGAGGCAAAAGAAGGGAGTTCCGCCAGAGGAAAGACTCAAGGAGCTCTGCAACAACAAGGTATTGGCATTTCTTTCACTGAGTAAGTGATTAAAACAAAATTTGGAAAAACTGTTTGGTGTTGTAGTAACGTGGGTATCTATTATTCACATCCAATTAATATTATGCAGTGGTGGAACTCGAATTGAGCTATTTTTTATTGCGTCACATAATTTCCATTTAGTATTTTGATTAGGGAAGTTACGACCTTCCTAATGTCTCAATTGTAACAAAATCGACTCGTTGAAGTCTACAGGTTGCGTACATGAAATATTAATTATATAAAAAATGTGTATAGCTTACCATTATTCATTCAAACAAAAACAAATCTTATAACTATATTTACAATACATTAAAATAAAACTATCATTACGGTGCGTACCAAGAATACTGGCAACATTTCCACGTTGGATACATATTTCCCAAAAACCACAATACGACAGAGTGAAGCGGCGTCACATCTGCGGCTCGGGAATGTATTTTACGCTTGTAAATGATATTAAGGGAAAAACTTACCACTGCTCAGTCAATGTTACAAACTAAGTGCTAATCCCACAAGAGGTAGTAGTTCAAATCGGCCCGGCCGTTAAGCTTTCCCCTTGACAGCATTCAGACACAGATCGTGTAAAACCGTTGTTAAACATCATACAGTAGTTCAAACCTATCTCCGGTGACACCAATTTAACAACACTTAATAAATATTAAAGCGTAGGTATATATTCTGTATAATGCTACCGAATCATGAGGGTTACTGCTTCTGGGCATTGACATAATACAATTATCATAGAACTTAGACGTATACCGTTCTATCATACCGCTCTGTATCTCCCGCTATTAGCGGGAAGCGATGTGATTGGTTCATTTTGATCGCGTTATGGATGCCACGCCCATACACCTTGCCAAAATCGGCTGACGCAGATTTCATAGTAATAGTGTACTAATCGTAATAATCGTTTGTACTATCGGTCTTTTCTCTTTGAAAGTATTTAATACTAAGCATAAATAAGTTCAAACTTAATTTGTGCATTACTTACGTGATTATGAATGAATATTACGAAGCAAGGAAAGCGTAGGTGCAGGTATATTATCATTAAATAAAATATTATTCGGAGTCCTCTTTGAACAGTTTGCCGGCTAGACCACAGCAGTGCCTTTTCTGACAATGAGCAGTAATGGGCAAGCATTATTATGGCGTCTCTTCACGATCGGCGATTAAAGGCGATTACACGCGAGCACGATCACGTGGAGGTCTTATTCGCTTCCAGTCGCCGATCAGAGTCTATAATCGTCATAGTGATCGCGGCGATCAGTGACTTGTCGGTTTTTCGGGCACGCATCAAAGGGAAACGGAATCGCTTGTAGTTGCGTGTACGTGCCCACACGCCATAAAAAAAAACACGATCGCCGTTTATTCATTCATTAGAGGAAAGTAGACAGTAAGCGAAGCTAGTAACTACAATTAAGTTACATAATAAGTTTACTTAGATAGGTATATTTACTTTGGTCTATTAAGATGAATGCTCAAACACCACCATCTTCTTTTCTTCCTTTTTTTTCACAACTTCAACTAAATTGAGAAAATGATTCTATACTGAAGTTAAATGAATGGTAGCAGCAGCTATAAACTCCACGTCCATCTTGAAGGACTGTCGCTCAATAAATGATCACGGACGATCGTGTGTATGCTTACACTTACACTTATCTTGCCAATGACAGACGATCATACAAGTAAGATCATCGCCGATAGTGGAGAGAAGGCTTTAGGATATAGTGATATTTTCGAGCTAATTAGTTGCCTCAAAGTAATGAGTGCAATTACTTACTATCAGGTAAACGTCTCCCTCATTTCCTCATGTTTTCTCAAAGAAAGCCATTTTTATTTCGTTCAGGCGTTCGAATCATTGATGAAGAAAGATCCGTCGGTATTCAGTAAGCTCCGGCTGGTTTCTGGAGATATCCTAGAGGAAGACCTGGGGCTGTCCAATGATGACAGGCAAGAGTTACAGAAGAACTGTCAAATCATTTTCCACGGCGCGGCGTGTGTGAGGTGAGCTACGATATACGATATCATATCACGATACATAAAACGGGTGTCACTGAATCCAGTAATCAAGGCTCGGAAACCAAAATTAAATTATAACCCGTTAGCATTACATCTAAGGGTTTTAATTATGCGCTGTTTTGGCGATTTCTCGGGATAGTGATACTTATTACGTGCGTGAAAGTCCACTTCGGAAATGTTACAGTTTGCTACTAATTTTCAGATTTGACCAGAAGCTGAAAGACGAGATCAACATGAACACGACGGGGACACTACGACTGCTAACCCTAGCTGAAACTATGGAGAATCTACTGGTATATATGCCCTCATTATATGTGGAGGTTTTTTTATTATTAGAGGGAGCAAATGGGCATGCGGTTTACTGACGGAAAGTGAAAACCCATAGAAAAGTATCAGAGAGTTATAGCTGACATTGGTTGAGGATTTTATTACATACTCATTTATATTTACGACAATTATATATTTTAATTTTAATTCGAGAACAAACGTACTTTATGCAACGTTTGTTAATGAGCCAAGTAATCAGGTTAAGACATTGAACAGGTGATGATCTTTCAGCTGAGCTTTCTAGTTCAAAAAAGTTAAAGATGCCACAGTGCGGTTTTCAAGGAGCTTTCTTCCTCGTACTACGAAGCTGTGGAATTTGTCCTCCTATTCCATAAAAAAAAAGATGTTAAGTTATTCTATTTAAGCTATTTATTCTCATATATACACATACACACTATATTAAATTATCAAGAATATATTTCGAACCGAAAGCGACGTTCAATCTCTGTGCAACCAGGCGTTCGTGCACCTCTCCACCGCGTACTGCCGCTGCCACCTGCAGGAGCTGGATGAGCAGCTTTACCCAGCCGTCCACAAGCCGCGCAAGATCATCGACATCTGCCAGTGGATGGATGACGCCACGCTGGCACACCTTGAGCCCAAGTGAGTCTTATACTTTATGTTTTCAAAGTTAAAGTCAAATAAACTTTATTCAATTAGGCTTAAGCTAAGCTACTTTGAATCGTCACTACATATATTTCTTTTAAATAACTGAATTTACCATAGTGTCAATTAATACGGCTTTACTCACGTTTTTGTCGGTGTCGGTACCGACTCGTTTCGGACCATTCGGAGGTCCTTCGTCAGGGTGAGTGTGGTGGGTTCGCGATAACGTCCCACCTCTTACTGCGGACTTGTGCTCGTAGGGCGCGGCTGGACAGGTCAGGGGGCGCCGGGCGCTGACACTATGTCACTATTGGTGTCCAGGGGTGCACAGAATGTACTCACAATGTCCACTACGTGATCATCGGCAATATATGTCTTATTGCGAGACGCGTTTTGTAAGACAAGTTTCCAAGTTGGTGGCAGAGCCCAAACCTTGTCTCTATTAAAATTAGGTCGACGGTGGGCCGTTATCGCACCCCACACTCACCCTGATTAAGGACCTCCGAATGCTAAAAACGTGAGTAAAGCCGAATTAATAGATAATTTAATAACGACACACGAAAGTTTTAATGAATTTACCATATGTTTGTAAAAAGTTGAGCTCGCGAGAAGAACTAATATAAGAGATTCAACGGCAACTCTTTTCAATCAAATAGAGTATTTTACAATGGCTATAATATAAATAACAAATTAGTAAGTAAGATGCTGCATCCAATATATGAATCATATTTAAATAATATAAATTATTTCATAGAAAGTAATAAATTATTATCTGTATAAAAATAAATTATCGTATATTGCATCCATCAACCTTCAGAGTTTGAATTCATTGTTTGTGTAAGGATGGATGCTTCGTGAACATGAAGGTCGTGATTACTGTCACAATTAGTAATTGCATCCAACAAATACAATGATGTATTAACTATACCAGGTCGTTCTGGCACCACAAGCAGCACCCGTTCACGAGTTGACGCATGGACCAGCCAGCGTTCCCTTCGCACATATATGAGGGAAGGAGAAGACTTAATTCGACGAATTTCTAGAGCATACGGAACTTTCTCTTCTCAGAGACCAGCAATCTATAGAGCTTGGACTTTGCTCAGACTTATCTAGGAAGTTAAGTCGATGTCCATATTTATAAACATCGCTTTTATTTCACCATAACGACAACTTAGGAAAATCTCATGGCGCCTCTCCACAGTCGGCGATTAGAGGCGATTACACGCGAGCATGATCGTGTGGAGGGCTTATTCGCTTCTAGTCGCCGATCATCGTCTATAACCGCCATAGTGATCGCGGTGATAGGTGACTTTACGGTTTTGCGGGCACGCATCATGGGGAATTCGTGTGTAGTTGCGTGCCCACATGATCGCCGGTCATTAATTCACTGGAGGACACTGGATAGTGAGTAAAGCCATACGTACTTCACGTCATCGTCGTATCGTTGTTTTGTTTTCCTTTTATTTACATATTGCGAGTACGATACTACTGTGACTACTGTGTGGTCAAATGATTAAATACTGAAATTAAATAAATGGTAGCAGCAGCTATAAACTCCACGTCCATCTTGAAGGACTGCCGCTCAATAAATGATTACGGACGATCGTGTGGATGCATACACGATGATCAACGATTAACTTGCCGATGACAGATCACTATCGCCGATAGTGGAGAAGAGGTTTTAGACTATAATCCAAACAAAAAGGAGATAAACAATTGCGTCATCACAACAGCTGTTGTTTGACGTTTTATAATAATAATACACTGTCTGCTATCACCCATAGCTGTCACGCATCTAAAAATGCATTCCGTTTCTCATACCAAATATAAGTCTATATTTCGCATAAATCATTCATCGATTTCCACTTATTTCAATAAAACTAAAAATTAGATAAGTTTTGGATACTGTTATCCCTCCTATAAATGTGAATGTAAGTTTGTTTGTTACGCTTTTACGCCGGAGCTACTGAACCGATTTTGATGCAATTTTGTACAACGACTTCTATAGAGCGTACTCAGACTTTACTCACGTTAAACTTAGCTGAGTTCAAGCTGAGATTATAAACCCAATAGAAAGGCCAAGCGCGCGTTTCATTATAAATAGATTTCATTGTTGATTATTATTAAATAAACTTTTACAATTGAAAGGATATTAATTACTTTAACATTATCTCGTGTCCTATTCCAGTTCCGAATCCCGTTTTCGCTCCCGTTCCCAACATACTATATAAATCTTATTTCGAGGAACAAACTAAACCTACTATTCGTGTATAGCTCATCGACGTAAATTTAAGTTTTTCACAAATCCTGCGTAGCCTACGTATGTCCTTTCCCAAGCTCTGGTCCATCGCTGTACCAAATTTCATCAAAATCCGTTCAGTAGCACCGGCGTAAAAGCGTAACATTAACCACATTTATAATATTAGTAATTTTTTCGACTTCTGGATCCTATTAAATCGATAAACTTCTTGAATAAAAAGTAATAGAAACGCAAAGTCTTCCATATATATAAATATTTCCAGGCTCATCGAGTCAGAACCAAATACGTACTCTTACACGAAGGCCATCACGGAAGACCTAGTGGCTGAGTACAGCTCTAAGTTTCCCATCGCCATCGGAAGACCATCAATAGGTAAGTTGAATGTAATGATCCAAATTATCTAGTTGTCATGAATGATAATATAAGCCATGGTTCATTCGATTCGGAGTAACGAATGTCTATAAAGAAATTTTTCAATCAGTAAGTCTCCCTATAACGCGGACCCTTATAACCCGTTTTCATATTTCAACATCATCAGCCGAAAGACGTCTACTGTTCTCTACGTACAATCGGTCCTGCGCTGCCCTCGTCCAACGTATTCCGGTTATCATGATGAGATCGTCGGTCCATTTTGAAGGGGGCCTACCAACACTGCGTCTTCCGGGACGTGGTCGCCATTCGAGTAATTTTGCGCCCCACAGGCCATCTGTCCGTCGAACCATGTGCCCTGCCCACTGCCACTTCAGTTTTTATAGTAGGTGATTTCAATGTCGCGTTTAATACGGGGTTTTCGCACATATATATCTGTATTGTGAAATTTATAATGATTGGTACAGTTATGCACGTGTCTCAATTGTGTTATTACAAAATTAAATTATTTTATAAAATTTGTGTTTTAAAAATCTTACTAAAATAGTAATAATAGGCAAATAATTGGAAATACTTGTTACGAATTGTGATTAATTATTATTATTATTAATATTACGAATTACGAGATCATAAAAACGGTCTATACGGATATACCCCTATAACACGTTGTCCTATGACGCGAAACCACTTTACCGCGTTATAGAGGATAGATACCTGTATTAGATGAAAAAACTATGGGAGTGAAAAAAATATTTTTAATGAGGATGAAATTTCCAATATAAAAATTGACTGGAGTCCAGGGACTGTACCTCTTTTATTTTATTGTTTTTGCACTTGTTTACTAGCGTGAACTATTGTCCAGACTAATCCTTCGACCTCGTCAGCTTACACAAACACTATACCCACAATAGGTACATAAGAAACACCATTTTAATAGGACAGACTTCTATCATCAGTTCACGGCATACGTCGTAACAGATAGCCCAAATTGTAGAGGCTGTCTGGTCAATGATGTTATGTGATCCTGGATTGTACAGGAGTGACCGGCAAAAATCCCCATCATATACCACTGAGATTATCAGATATTATTCAGCAGTTATTCGCTCAACCATACACCTAGCTATATTTTAATAAAAAATATCGCTATTGCAAATACATTTCACTCTTAACTCATTTGTGATGATCTTTTTTGCTATTGGTAGCATAGCAATTTGAGTTTCAAATTTATTCGTGTAATTAAACCCAGAAGTGAGGGTTATCACTTTAAAAACATAACAAATTGTTTAGATTTGCAAGAGCGACATCTCAAGTCAACTTCCTAATATGCAAATATTGGGGTTGAGCAGGTTATCAACTGTAAAGTAGATCCTGTAGATGAAGCCATAACCTGAGAGTTGCACAAAGTATACTAAATTTATCAACGATACGTCACTCGAACGGTTGGCTTATTTGGAAAAGCACTCGCACTGAATTTGAGAGGTCGCGGGTTCGAGTCCGCATCGTTCATAAATTTTGTTTTGAAATTTATTTGTGTAATCTGAGTTACTTTTTTAATGATCAACAATGATTTTGATCCCCAGTCTGACTGACAAACATGCAAAAGTTCTTCTTGTAATCTGTCTGCGGTTGTATAGTAGCATGATCTTGATGACAATTTAGTTAATATTTTAAATATTTTAGTAACGTGTGCATGGAAGGAGCCAATACCTGGATGGGTGGACAACATGAACGGACCTACCGGCCTACTCATTGCCAGCGGTAAAGGTGGGTAAATCTTTATTTTTCTTTCTACCATCTCTTGCTGAATTTATCTGAGATTGCATTAAATAACTATGCTTCTACCACATCTATCACAATGTTCCGAAGAGCTGTTTGATTCTTTCGGCTGAATTTCTGCAGTTCATATGATTTATTCTGTTCTTTCTTCCCTGTATCCAGTCAGGCCAGTGTATCTAGATGACATTGTAAGTCTTTTGTGGGGCGATTTATATGCTTTAACAACAAGATCCCAGAAAATGTACAAAAGAAATGTGTTACAAATTCAAAAGAATTGATAAAACACGCTTGTGTGGTA
This sequence comes from Leptidea sinapis, assembly GCF_905404315.1. Classification (NCBI taxonomy): domain Eukaryota; kingdom Metazoa; phylum Arthropoda; class Insecta; order Lepidoptera; family Pieridae; genus Leptidea; species Leptidea sinapis. The sequence continues at coordinate 4,229,748 of NC_066297.1, forward strand.
AAGCTTACTAAAACATAAATTGCTTTCTTAATGATACCACTGATTGAGAATGGAGCGCCTTCCCTCAGGCTATTAATAATAACTTTTATTGTGCGATATTACTTAGTAACCATATTTTTTACCATAGTTTCTTGCGCCCGTTCCTCTCATGTCTGAGGCATACTTTTTCGAATGGGTGGTAGCTTTTAACTTTCACTAAGTTTTATGATATCATATTTTGAATAAAAAAAATGAATAAATAAAAAAAAATTGGAATAAATGACTTTATTCAAAAAAAATTAATCTTATATTTACTTTTACAATACTATGATTACGTTAAATTAAAACTATCATTACGGAGAAGCGTACCAAGAATACTAGCCTCATTTCCACATTGGATAGCTAGGCTGATCCATTGACTGAAATAGTTGCCAGCGCTTGGGTTTCCAGTAGCCTTATTGAGGCGCGAAGATACTAGGTACTTTGTATATTCTCCGTGCCTCTGGGTCCCACGGGCCAGGTGTCTCGATACCAAACGGCACAAAGATGTAAGACTCACTGAGACCGACATAATTGCAACGCTTGCTGTCATCGGCAGTCGAAGCAGCAGCCCCAGCACCAACTGACGTAACTTGGACATGAGAAGGAGCCAGAGTGTCGACGCAAGTCGCGTCCAACACCAGCGCCCTTTCTCGTGTCCAAGCCACCAGTCTTTCTATCAGGACGCTTGCCATCGCGGCGGGTAATAAAGTATTTAAATTTTATCGCACTACACAAGGGAGTTTCATAGGGTGAGACATTTTAGGAATAGTTTGATAGGAGAAACCAGTTGTCTTAAACACTATCAGTTCACTTTCTCAAGGCTGATTGAGCTAAAACTTTCAAGTCATCTGAAACAGAGTCCAATTGACCACCCAATTTAGAAGATGTTTTTAAATAGATACCTCCATAAAAAGATCTGCAAAGGTCTTGTGATTCTCCTGGTTTAGTACGAGAGATTGGACAGCGGTGATCACTTAGCCCTCGCACCTATGTTTGCTCTCGTATGCAGTAATATTTATCGTCAATGTGTTTATCTTCTGTGCAGGTGTGATTCGTTCGATGCACTGCGAGCCGTCGTACACCGCGGACGCGATACCTGTCGACGTAGTCGCTAACGGCTGTATACTCATTGCGTACGCGACCGCACTCGATAAGTAAGAGTTATGTTGTGCTATACTGTACTATGCTTTGTTCTGTTAGGCCCGGTTTCCACCGAAGCAGAGAGGAGAGGAGATGTGTTTTATAACCAATCAGATTTCGTTATTTCCTCATCTCTTCTCCGCTTAGCTTAAGTGGAAATGGATCAAACGGAGAGGAGATGAGATGTCTCATTTTTCTTTGATATTATGAGATGTGAGATGTCTGTAGCCGGGCGGCCAATCTCGTGCTCTTTTCCCCGCGTCTCGTTCACCTGAAAGCATCATTTATTTGATTAAGTGATCCTTAATGCAACAGGCGTTGAAGAAGAAGAAGGCAGAAGAATTATTATCTTAATAATATCTTAAAAAGCACCCCACCCTTTTTTTACAATAATTTTTTTTTTTTACACTATTTTCAATTTAAATTTATATTTCTTATTTTAGTTGAATTTTATATAAAGCGTGCTTTTTAGTTTTTTTAAACTATTATTTATTTGTCATTTTTAGTTAGATTTTCTATGAAAGCGTATTATTAAAACTAAGTATTAAGTACTTTAACATCAATTCCTGCCTTATAGACTAGATAAATATTATATAAATTGACAAAAATCTTAGTTTTCAAATTGAATAATGGAATAATCTTATCAAATTAGTGTATTGTCATCGGTCCTCGATAAATCTACCAAGTTTGAATGAAATCTGGCCGTTTAAAGTGGGTCAAAATCGCGTCTAATGGAGTCAGTTACAAAGATACATACAAACATACATGTGATGCTAATATAAAGCGTATAAAAAGGATGACGTCTTCCTTTCTTAGATCTCAGTTGACTGTTTTCGAGCTCTCACAGCTCACATTTCCGCTACGCAGAGCTCACATCTCGTCCCCGCTACACATCTCTTCTCCGCTTTGGTAGAAATAGGTTGATCGCTTCGCGGCTAATCTCCTCTCATCCCCTCACCTCACCGCTTTGGTGGATACCGGGCCTTATGCTATGTTGCGCAATGCTATGTCATATCAGCAAAACTTTATCTCGCATATTAAACACATTTTGTCTATAAAATTAAAAAAGTTGATTACGCATTATCTTTCTAATTTCACCACCTTTTTGCCGTAATCAGTGCGGTTATATATAACCGATATTGTATAGATAGACTGTATTTTTTTAATAGTGCAGAAAAGAATACTGGGTGTGATTCTTGCGACGTTTATTGTCTCTCAGTGCATTATTTGACTCAACTAAAGAGAAAACGAAAAGTATAGTAATGTGAGTCAGGGGAAAATGCTTATTAATATAAACATAATCTTAATTTTCAGGTCAAAGGATCCCCAAGTCTACAATATAACACTGTCGGGAGTCCAGAAGGTCACGTGGTACGAAATAATTGAAACTGGTTAGTGAACTCTCATGACTTAAGAACCCTTTTCACTGTCCGATATCCACCGTGCGGCCCAGCACTTACATATTATTGGGATCAAGCTAAAGTCATAGCAACATACAAATATTTAAAACAAATTTCAAAACAATGCTTATAACTATACTAATAATTCTTTACATGAAATTAATACTATCGCTACGAACAACTGTGTCAAGAATAGAGGAATCACAGGAGCATTGCCGGCCCTTCAGAAAAGTGTACTCGCCTGATTTAAAACAGTGCCAATAAGTTTCTCGCTATTTCTCATTAAAGATTAACTTTTCCGCTGTGGTACAATAGTAAATTATATAATATGTTAAATAAATGACTTTGTAATTTATTCAAACAAAACAAATCTTATAACTATGTTTACAATACTATGATTACTTACATTAAAATATAATTATCATTGCGGGGGAGTGTTCCAAGAATACTAGCAACATTTCCGCGTTGAATAGATAGATTGATTCATTGACAAACATGGCTACCAGTGCTTGGGTTTCTAGCAGCCCTATTAAGGCGCGTAGATGAAGGGCCAACTGACTCGACACCAAACGGCACAAAGATGTAAAACAGTGATACCAACATATTTGCGACGCTTGCTGTCTTTGGCAGTCGAAGCAGCATCCCCAGCACCAACTGAACTAGCTTGGAGACATGAGAAAGAGCCAGAGTGTCGACTCAAGTTGTGTCCTAAACCATCGTCCTTCCCCGTGCCCAAGCCACAAGGTTCATTCTAGCAGGACCTTTGCCATCGCGGCGGGTAATAAAATATTTAAATCTTTTCACACTACACAGGGCGTTTCATAGAGTGAGACATTTTAGGAATAGTTGGATAGGAGAAACCAGTTGCCTTAAACACTATCAGTTCACTTTTTCGGACGTTATACTTAAGCCCACGAGTCGCGTATAATTCACACATTGACACTATTCTTCTCATATCACTAATCGATCGGTTAGATGGACTCACCAGCATCATGTCTTCTGACCGACCGACTGATGTGAACTTTATCCTCCCTAATAAAAATGTTACCATGTTGCAGGCAGGAAGCTGGTGAATACGTACCCCTACCTGGTTGCGTTATGGTACCCTGGCGGCACCATCAAGTCCTACTGGTTCACGCACGCCATTTGTGTCCTGCTGTTCCACATCTTGCCAGCCTATTTCTGTGATGCCTTACTCTTTCTGCTTGGAAAGAAGACTTTGTACGTAAAACTGATTCTCCTCCTGTTATAGTATTTATTATTTTACGAAAATAAGTGACGAGACAGGCCATACTTTCATTTCTTTCTGATGGTAATGGATATCCTGAGGACTTTTTATTCCGACTGCCCATTATAATGTAGTGTCGCTACGTTTTACTGACAACAGCCCAAACAAAATAACGTGGAATGTGAATAAAATAATTCAACTATTAGACTTGTCATAGTCAGGATATTGTACTCAAGACCTTATCAATCACAAGGTTTAGGAGGTCATACAAGCATACAAGACACCTGATGGTATGTGAACATCTATATTAAATTAAGGACTACCTAACGGTTAAGGATATTTTAAAGTTATTGACAATAATTGGTTTTGGACTTTTATTATGTTGACATTTTAATGATTACTTTTATTTTATGCTTTGTTTGTATAAAGTTTATGTATAACTTAACTTTTTAATCCTATCTTCTTTCTTTTTCTTTATTTAATTAAATTCAATGTAATATTCAAACACCAGTAACACTGGTAAAATGTATAAGGCTCATTAGAAATTATTTTCCACCTATGTTACCTGCATTTTGTTGAATAAATAAATCATATATTCATTCAACTGTCCACACTCACTACTTTTGAGTTTTGCTTAAGATACTTTTTCAAGATACGTGTGTTTGGTTGTAGATGAAAGAAAGTTTCCTTAAAAACTTTACAGGAACCTGACATGGCAGATGATGAGGATAATAGCATCTGAGTTTTTGCCGTGTGTATAATTATTTATCGGCTTTTTCCTCAGTATGGTGAAAGTGCAAAAGAGGATAAGCCACGGTCTCGGCGTCATCCAGTACTACACGACCAAAGAGTGGCACTTCCGGAACACAAACTTTTTGGCGCTGCAGCAGAGAGTCAGCAAGGAGGAGCGAGAGCTGTTCTACATCGATGTCAGCAACCTAAACCGACAGGATTACCTGCGGGACTACGTCATCGGGACAAGGGAGTTCGTTTGCAAGGAGGGCCCTGAGACCCTTCCCAGAGCGAGAAGGCTTCATATGATGTAAGGATCTATTATATGACTTCTTGGTTTTTGTGTAACTGACCTCCACTGGAAACGTTCTATCAATTTTGATGAAACTGTGTATCATAAGTCAAATGGTAAAACAAGCATCATCGTCTTCAGTTGGAAGACGTCCACTACTGGAGAAAGGCCTCCCCCAAAGATTGCCATGACCTTGTCATGCGCTGCGCTCATCCAACCTATTCCGGCGATCTTGACCATATCGTCGGTCTGTCTCGTGGGGGGCCTACCAACACTGCGTCTTCCGGTACGTAGTCGCCATTCGACGACTTTCCTGCCCCAACGGTCAACTTTCCGTCGAACTATGTGCCCTGCCCACTGCCACTTCAGTTTCGTAATCAGTTGGGCTAGGTTGTTCACCGAGCATAGCCCTCTCCATTGCGCTATGAGCGATTATGAGCTTTCTCATTAGGCCCATAGTTAGCAACCTCGTCTTTTTTTTTTTGAAAAATGAGAACAAACGAGCGTACGGGTCACCTGTTGTTAAGTGATCACCGCCGCCCAAATTCTCTTGTAACACCAGAGGAAGCACAGGAGCGTTGCCGGCCTTTAAGGAAGGTGTACGCGCTTTTTTTGAAGGTACCCAAGTCGTATCGTCCCGGAAACACCGCACAAGGAAGCTCATTCCACAGCTTTGTAGTACGTGGAAGAAAGCTCCTTGAAAAGCGCACAGTGGAGGACCGCCACACATCCAGATGGTGGGGATGATATCCTAATTTATGGCGTGTCGTGCGAAGGTGGAATTCGGAGGCAGGAATCAGGTGAAACAGCTCTTCGGAACACTTCCCGTGATAAATGCGGTAGAAGACGCATAATGAAGCGACGTCTCTACGCAACGCCAAGTGAACCAGCCGTTCACGGAGCACTGGGTCTCCAACAAATTGAGTTGCTCTGCGTTGCACGCGGTCAAATCGAGTGATACTGGGGTGCGCCAGACCAGAGATGACAGCAATACTTCATATGTGGCCGGACCTGCGCTTTATAGAGCGCTAGAAGACACAAGTTTCTCCCGGCACTGGTAGACGATTTCTCGAGAGAGACCAGCATGGCCCGTCTATACGACATCACCAGTGCTGTCGTCTGCATGGCAATGTATGTGTTAGGTATACCAGAAGATCGCCTGCCGACTGAGCATGGCGAAAGCCGTACTATCGATCGATATATTTATTGAAGAGGAGGTCAAATAAGCATTCGGTTCCATTAACCACCTCCGCTCACACACGCCTGCAAAACCAGAGGAATCACAAGAGTACGCACTTTTTGAAGGTACCCATGTCGAACCGTCCTGGAAACCCTCCAGAAGGGAGCTCATTCCACAGTAGAGCGATAAAACTCACTCTTGACGAACGCCATTAATCTACTAGGTAAGGTTGATATTCAATGCTTTATTAGGCGCCGTTGTGGTACTCATAATCTTGCCGACGTTCTGTGCAAAGGAGCCTCCCACTGATAGAGGTAGGGCTTGAACGTTTGTATGGAAATATGACCTCTGTTTTCTCTTAACGCGCAACACCACTAGATGCGGTGTGACTCGTTCTTTAACACTCTAATTGTTCATTTTATGTGAGTCGACAATCGTCAGTGACCCGTGCAGACAGACCGTTCACTGCCTGCACTATTAAACTTCGTGCAAAAACCTATTAGCGATAATTGGCACTAGACCGGTTAACAAACGAATTATGTAACTTATGTCTAAATGTACCTATTTAGCAATTATTAAAACATTCTAATTGTTAGCAACAAATGGTTATGGACTAATAAGGATTTTATAACATTATTTTGTGAATTTTTTTTTGAAAGATCATATTATAACGTGTCCGCTTTGTTAAAATAATACACAGAATTCAATTGAAATATTTTTTGTGAAGTGTTTAGCAAAATAGTAAATTTCTCGTACAACTCTGAAAGAGCTGCGTCATTCACAGCACGAATCTATCATAAATCACGTTTGTGTACATTAACCAAGCTTGTTTATCTAGCAATCCGTAACATAAACCGTATAATGATACCTCGACTATTGTAAACACAAGTGCGTATCACGTTTCAAGTGGTACCGTCGGGTTTGGCGCCAAAACAGTTCAGCAGGTGGCTTCTGCGGCACGGGTTGGCATATCAGAGCATAAAATCCAAATTATTATTTACTTCGACGATCATTTTGTTAATATATTCACTGTTATTTTATTCAGAAAACTGCTACAGCTATTTATAATAATGTTAATATCTACTTGTTTAATTTAAATGCATAAAATATGATTGTAATTAGTTTAAAGAACACAAGAGAGTTACAATATTTTATATTCAATTTACATCATTTCTATTTTACTATTAGAAGATATATTTTAAGAACTATTTATTCCGCTTAGACATGGACAAGGAAAAGTTTAAAAGCTGACTGCTGTAATGCCTCTCGCACATAAATCTTAAATTAAAATATACCTACCTTCAATTTTATTAAAATTTATATCTACAACTACATTTTTGTTAGTATTTTACATGTGGTTCGACATACAACAATAAGTACACATATATAATCAGAGTAAAAGGTAGTTTAAAAAAATATTCTTTAATACTTAGGGGAATAAGTATGATCTGACTATCAGTAATGGCCCAATTACACTAGGTTTTGTTAAAAAGTGTCAATTTCGGGGTAAGCATTTTACAAGTTCATTAAAACTGGTGCTTTTTCGGATGTAGAAGAAATTACGGCGATAGAATGCTTTATAAAATGGAACATGAAAAGGGATAGGACTACGGAGCTATTTATTGCTAAGAACACATTACTTAATTTGATTAACGGCCGTTCCCAATATACTACCAACAGATAGAGATAAACTACTACCTTCTACTGTCAATAATCTGAACTGTCCCAATATACCCGATAAGTCAGTCTTATCGCCTTACATTTGGACGCGTGAATTGCAATTTCCATACAAACTTCTATCGCTGGTAAGCTATACGTCCTACCATTGTCAGACAGCATGTACGGATAAAGTGAGTTACCGTCGATAAGTTTATTGGGACAGAAAAGCCAACGATAGTTACGATTTTGGAACGGTCGTAAGTAAACGGCAACACTCATTTTATCATTAAACTTACTTAACGTAACGTAAGCGTAGTAGACTCTAAAAAAAAACACAACTGCACCGATTTTCCTGCTGTTTTCACCAATGGACAGCGTGATTCTAAAGGAGGGTTTTATTTATAATTTGTTAAATTTTTGTATACAAGTTTGTATACATTAATGATATTTGTTGGAGGTGTCGGAAAAAAGTTAGCCGTCTGGGAGCTTTAAATAAAAACGCTGTCTAAACTCTTTGAGATATAACAAAAATTAATATATGGTGGAATTGTGTATCTTCATTACAGTACATTCCACAATGGAATATGTCTATCTCATAAGTATAGCATACTACGAGTTTATCCATTTAATTACATTAAAAACTTGGCAATTATAAAGTGGTAATGTGAAAGCTGTATACACAAATACGATATTAATCCTTATCACTTTTTAAAAAAAACTTGTGTACAACTTCCTGAAAAACCTACAACGCTCTTGTGATGTAGCACAGGTGATCACTTAATATCATGTGACTCGTACGCTCCTTTTTCCTCTTAAAAAGAAAACTGTATCAACTACCGATATTATTTTAAAGGCACATATATTATATTCAAAAAAATAGAAAAGCAAACCTTTTTCTTATATATTATTGTGGGTAAATATATATATAAAATTATGTAGATATATTGAAATTGAGAAGTGTTCTAGATCAGTCATAATATAAATACTGTTATAGACTTTCACAGGAATTGCACTGTTATATTTCAAAGGATATTATTATTTGGCTTTCATTTGTTTTGTTGTTTGATTTCAGCCGCTACATCGTGGATCGTGTCGTGAAGATCCTCTTCTTCTCTCTCCTGGTGTGGATGGTCTACTCTAACTTCTCTTCTCTCACGTCACTCGTTACGTCTGTGGACAACTCTCTCCGCTCGTGGTTGTATCCAGCTGTCTCAAATTAAAATAGTTTGCTCTTTAAGTAATTGGTAATATTAATCACATTTAAAAAGGTATTTAAAATATGAAAAAAGTATGAGGGAATGATTTTAGCAATTTTATGAAACTTTATGAGGGTATATACGATGTTATAATCTACCGTTAAGAGTCTCATTAAGATCCACATGATAAGGAAAATATGAAAAATGGCATAAGGTGTAATTAAGTTTAAAGTCTGCATGCAGAGTTATATATTATGGAATTCACATAATATATGCAATAAATATAGCTACATACTTGTTATTTGCTGACGCAAAACATTAACGAAATCAATGCATTAATTAACTTGAATCCTTGAAGATTGAAAAGCGACGTTGTCACGCATTGTAAATATATATTTATTTGACTGAAATTCACCCGCGTGCATCGTTGCCGCTCTGCCTTGATCCTTGTAAGAGCGGCAACGATGCGGTGGTTAAATAAATACATATTATAAATTTACGACCTTTGACTAAATGCATATTTTTTCTATACTTTTGTGGACTAATATTTTTTTTTTATTGTATATAAGTGATTTACATACAAGTTCATCAGGTCACTGGTTTCATGCCTTTTTATTCTTTATAACGATGTAATATGCTATGTCCACAGGTCTGTGCCTTTTAATCTTCATCTCTCTATTAAATTTTCGATTGTTGCTTTCAATAATTGAATGAGGTAACGAACATAGTCATTGCTGATCCGTCGTTGTTGTTGAACGGTTATCGCACAGAAATCCACCCGACCCGGAAAAAAGGGTACTTATCACAGTGCCGTTTCGCTTTCAACCCTAATCGTGCATGCCTTAAGGGCATGCCTCACGTGCGCTGTTGTCTGCGCTGTGACGCTTGCCCTTTATGACCAAAAAAAATGCACATTGTGGTAAGAACCAATCTCGATAAATTACTGCGAATGACAATCCTCTGTTGTATACGTTCATAAGACAAAAATAGTAGAAACTGACAGAAAACAATTCTAAAAATCGCTGAATTGTCTTCTAGGACTCATAATCATTTCAGCCGGAAGACGTAAACTGCTCGACAAAGGCCTCCCCCAAAGTTCGTCATGACCTGGTCATCCGCTGCGCTCATCCAACCTATTCCGGCGATCTTGACCATATCGGCTGTCCATCTTGGGAGGCCTACCAACACTACTTCCGTACTTCCACTGCCATTTCAGTTTCGCAACCACCTATGTGAATTTGATTCTCCTACGGATCTCCTCATTTAAAACTTACGAATATCTGTTCTTTAGTTTCTTCTTTCTTCTCTTTTCTTTTGCATTTCTTTCACAGTACAGACACATTGGATTCTGCTGTTTTGTAATACCTATGTAGAGATTGAGTCAGAAACTGTCAAGTACTTAGTTTAATATAAAATAACTTTACTTAAAGGTTGCGCGTTTAGTTCGTAAGACACCTCTGTACACCAAATACTAAATAATAAAGACTTATTTCTTGTAATGTATTTTTATTAATACACTGACGGAATTTCCAACGATAAAATTAAAAACTTCATTACCTATTTTCTTTATATTATGGAGAATCTAATTTGTCACTCTGTCTCATAAATAAACTATTTAGCAATGTGCAAGTTGAAGTCAAACTAGTCTAAGACTTCTGCAGATGTGTTCTGTGCAAGACATAAACTTACCCCCTTATTCATAATAGTCTGCTAACTGAAAGCATTTCTAATTTTCACTCTGTCTTCTTCTATTGACCTAAGTCAGAATGAGAAAAAACACTCCTTAGCTGCTCTTTAAAGTTATCGGACCATTATGAATAAGGGGGTATGTATATAAGCGTGATAGACAAACACTCTCCTCATTACGGCGAGAGTAAATTTACAATGTTCATGTGTGTGCTAGTTTTACAGATGTGTTAGTGAGTTAGTGCAGTATGTAGTATTTTGCTTTTCAATCCCGATGACATATATTGATAAGCGGTGTCATATTCACGTACCTATACAATATTTTGATATAATCTAACACATATTTTCTTAAATGATTATAATCTTAAGAAAATAGAGTGTATACTGCGTATATAAAAAGTAATATTTAGAATTTTAGTGCATATGTTCTACGAAAATAAACATCACGAAAGTTGTATTGAAGAATCAGTATTTAACTATGAAATATTTCTATAGTTAGTTTGATGCTATATGTAACAACACAATCTAAATTACGACATGATTCTATTTTTTTATTAAAATCCCTTATAACACAGAACAATAACGATTAAGACACGGTCCAATTCGACAGAAGACTAATGGACGACACTAATTAGTTTCAAAACGGTTACATGGTCTTCATCTATTCCATCTCATTCTCACTGTACAATCCCGGTACTAGATTACACAAAAATCCAGTAATACTATCGTTAAAATTCAGTAGTTCACTGCGAGACAAATTTATTCGACCTGGGGTCTTACGCGTAGGCCCTCACGGGCCTCGTGGTAACTGTTCGGGGCGATGGCCCCTTTCAGTGATTTGCAGGCGGGGCACTGGGTGGGACCGGTTGGTCCATGGTGTAATGTCCGGTGGTGTCCTGCTGCAGTGCGATCGAGCCCGCGTAGTGTCGCGAGCAATCTGCGGACTGCGGCAGGGTGGTAGGTCCATGGTTGGCTTGCGCCCGCCGCTCAGCGAGGTCGAGCCCGCCGGTAGTGTACCGGTAAGCGCCCATCAGCCTGCGGCGAGGAAGCAGTGTCCTAGGAGACTAGGTCACGTGGTAGTCCTCTTATGTCCGGCGATCGTCGATGGTATGGCGCGATGCCATGCAAATGCTGGGATCGCGCACCATCGGCGCGCGCGAACATAGAGGTGCTCAGGCGGCAAACGAAGTCGTCCAGGCTCTCCATGCGCAGGTCTCTGGAGATGACCTGATTCCGTAGGAAGCGTGGTGCTCCAGAGATGGTGCGAAGCGCCAGCGACTGCTGCGCTCGCAGCGACTTGCGACCCGTCTCGCTTGGCAGTGCGAACCATGCGGGGGCCGCATATGTGAGTCGCGTGCGAACGTACGCCTTGTATACGCACAGCTTCGTACGGAGAGGCAGGTGAGACGCCAGCACGGGGCGGAGAAGAATCCGTGCGGCGCGCGTCTGGGCGACCAAGTTCTTCAAATAGGGCCGCATCGAGAGGGTCCTGTCGATGGTCACACCAAGGTAATTATCCTTCGAGGACCATTCGACGGGCTGGCCCATGAGTGACACCGGGGGCCAAATTTATTCTACAAAAAACAGCCTTAGACACTCTTTCGTAGAAAATAGTTATAGCGCGATGCAAAGTGAATACAATTAAATACAACGCTATCTGTCAAGTCAGAGTGTAAACATTTTGGATAATATTGATTAAAGCGTTATGAACATTCTGAACACTCACACCTAGGTTTTTATGTAAGGATTGTTATCTCAATTTCACAGACGGTTCGTCTATTACAGTAGTGTACTAAGTTTATGATGCAAGCACCTTGTCAATTACTGATTTTATGAGATTTATTACATGATCCGTTACTGCATTAAAACTAGGAGATCTGTAGATATATGTGCATCTACTTGGGGTTCTCTAAATCAAATTGGATCCTACCTATTGAGCACATAAGGCATAAAGTTACGTTAAATTTTGTACGTGGAGTTTTTTTTGGAGAGGAGGAAAATTAATTTACGTATTGAAGACTCCGAAACGGGGCCCATATATCGGGCTCGAGTGAAAACACCCTCTACCGACTAAAAACCTCCTCTGTGCTGATAGGCCTAAAGGCTTTTACAGCGAAGGAAGGAGCGAAGTCTCGGAAGGAGACTCGAACCTCGGACCGCCTGCTCACTAGGCTGGGTTATGTGTATAAGTGTGTGACTATTTCTGTGTAGTGTTATTGCAGATGTGTGATTTGTGAATAAGGGTCGAGACGAGCAGGACGTTCAGCTAATGGTAATTGATACGCCCTGTCCATTACAATGTGCCACTCAGGATTCTTGAAAAAAAACAAAAATTCTGAGCGGCACTACAACTGCGCTCGTTACCTCGAGACATAAGATGCATTTGCCCAGTTATTTCACTAGCTGCGGCGCCCTTCAGACCGAAACACAGTAATGCTTACTCATTACTCCTTCACGGCAGAAATAGGCGCCGTTGTGTTACCCATAATCTAGCCTGCATCCTGTGCAAAGGAGCCTCCCACTGGTAAAGTGTGAGTGGTATTAAGCGATTACAGGACGAGGGCTGTCTCATCGGGCTTCTAACATAGTGTGTGTACGTGAAGTATATTTAATATGCTCTGTAGAACATCTCAACGGGAGACGGAGATAGGTCGATATAGGAAATAATAATACTGGCTGCCAATCTCAAGGTGGAGCTAAAGACTATGGAAGTCGTAAAATATAGCGATACTTCAGTCTTGCTTATCTCCTCATCAACAAATCTGTTCCCTCTCTGGAATACGACTGGTGCCCAGAGCTACAATATTCATATAAATTTATAGCATATACTTATTACTATAGTTGTAGGGTACTTGCTGATTTTATTAGGAATCATGAGGGTAGATGTACGTGCTTCACTAGCTGATGATACAAACCCCGCTTGGGTTGATAAGCGGACAAAAGCTATTGAGCTTTGCTCGGGCGTGGTCGCTAGCACTACATCTGTAAGCCGTGTTAACTCCGAGTTGTATCCTGTGGTCATCAAATCTACCAGTAGCTTTGTAACTCTCTACCAGTGTTGACGTTCAATGACTGTCTACGTTATCATTCATACGAACTTTGCAAACTTGCGATCGCCAGTGTGACGTTCACCTGGAATTCCAGAGTCAGGACCGTTGGAGCTGCTGCACCGCCGGCACCTGAGTGACGTGGGAGTGTTCAAAGGTTAGTGGAGTGCATTTTACTTCTTTCCTTATAATTCTTGGTTGATTGCAAGTGCCTACATAAATTCATTAATTAAATGAGCCAAAACCCAGTGTCCCTGTAGGAAACCTTATTTGTACTGTAGTACAACACACGTGTTAGGTTATGAGGTAATGGCAATTTTTCAAATATTAGGAGCATGCAATGAAAAATTAATCCTTTATAAAATAAATCTATAAGAAGTGGTAACAATATAAAAAAAAAAATATTACTAAAATTAACGGACGATGCGGGATTTGAACCCGCGCGTCTCGGACTACGTCCCAGTACCAACAAACAGCCTAAATCAATCTAATCTATAATCTTCGGATTTTCGATAAACAATCCAAGTCTTTAGTTAAGTGTGCCTATATGTTTCTTTCCTATGATAGGAAATTATATTCATATAAACAGGTCTAAGTAGATAAAATCGATTGTCGACAGTTAAAAACATCGATAGTGTGTCACAACTCAATAGTCGATAATAATTGAACTTTACGGACGTAAATGTTTCGTTCCAAAATATGATATAATGTATATACTATACTATAATAGACGTTATTTTTATGGGTACATCTTAGATTAAGGATTGGTCTCTGCTGCGCTCTACCTAGATACCGCTACACCTAAGAACAATGGAATACGACTGGTGCCCAGAGCTACAATATTCATATAAATTTATAGCATATACTTATTACTATAGTTGTAGGGTACTTGCTGATTTTATTAGGAATCATGAGGGTAGATGTACGTGCTTCACTAGCTGATGATACAAACCCCGCTTGGGTTGATAAGCGGACAAAAGCTATTGAGCTTTGCTCGGGCGTGGTCGCTAGCACTACATCTGTAAGCCGTGTTAACTCCGAGTTGTATCCTGTGGTCATCAAATCTACCAGTAGCTTTGTAACTCTCTACCAGTGTTGACGTTCAATGACTGTCTACGTTATCATTCATACGAACTTTGCAAACTTGCGATCGCCAGTGTGACGTTCACCTGGAATTCCAGAGTCAGGACCGTTGGAGCTGCTGCACCGCCGGCACCTGAGTGACGTGGGAGTGTTCAAAGGTTAGTGGAGTGCATTTTACTTCTTTCCTTATAATTCTTGGTTGATTGCAAGTGCCTACATAAATTCATTAATTAAATGAGCCAAAACCCAGTGTCCCTGTAGGAAACCTTATTTGTACTGTAGTACAACACACGTGTTAGGTTATGAGGTAATGGCAATTTTTCAAATATTAGGAGCATGCAATGAAAAATTAATCCTTTATAAAATAAATCTATAAGAAGTGGTAACAATATAAAAAAAAATATTACTAAAATTAACGGACGATGCGGGATTTGAACCCGCGCGTCTCGGACTACGTCCCAGTACCAACAAACAGCCTAAATCAATCTAATCTATAATCTTCGGATTTTCGATAAACAATCCAAGTCTTTAGTTAAGTGTGCCTATATGTTTCTTTCCTATGATAGGAAATTATATTCATATAAACAGGTCTAAGTAGATAAAATCGATTGTCGACAGTTAAAAACATCGATAGTGTGTCACAACTCAATAGTCGATAATAATTGAACTTTACGGACGTAAATGTTTTGTTCCAAAATATGATATAATGTATATACTATACTATAATAGACGTTATTTTTATGGGTACATCTTAGATTAAGGATTGGTCTCTGCTGCGCTCTACCTAGATACCGCTACACCTAAGAACAATAGCTTTTTTATTACGGCAACTATTAGATGCTTGTGAGCGTGGCATCTTGACACTCAATGGCATCTTTCAACATTTTATAATGTACGCTTCGTGTTATATTACATTGAAATTAATAAAATACGTGTGATATAAATAATGATATGTGATTTATTGAAATTTTTACAAAGTTTAACTACGCAACCTGGCATTTTAGTTTCAATTGAATAAATTGCCTATACATTTATGAAATAAGCCTATTTGTTCAAAAACATATGTGTGATTTCTATACAAAAAAAAGCCAGAAGGTTTTAAATACAAGGTATCCAAATAAACTCATAATGCCCTTCTGTAGAACTGCATCTTTTAGTAGAAATTGTTTCAGCATGTCTGTGAAAATATATAATAAATTGCCCAATGAATTGAAAGATTTACCGTTCAAAGTTTTTAAAAGAAGACTGCATCAGTGGTTAACAAATAAGTGCTTCTATAGTTTAAATGAATTTTTCAATACAAAATGAATTAGTCTATTTGATAATAATATATGTAAATTAATATACTTTTATGACATTGAATTTGTTAATATTATACATAGGTACTAAATGAATTATTAAGTTATTTACGTCTCATATTATAATATTATATAAGTATTAAAATTTCATTTTATAAATATTATTGATATCATTGTGAAATCCGACATGTTTCAATATAACAGTACGATTAGTGTTTAGACAATTTTGTAACATATTTTGCATGTCAATTGACGAAACATATTGGATTATCCATTATATTGTTAACACCTTAAGTACAATGTTTCCTGCAAATAAATTTCATTTCATTTCATTTCATTTCAATTATTAGCAAAGTTTAACAGAACTTGTGGCATGTTAACGTTACACACACATTGTTCGATGCTCGCTCGAGTACGCCCACTTGGGTGTAGTATTAGTAGCCGCACTTTGCGACTACACCTGCGGTATTTAGTTGGTGCGCAGCGGAGACCAATCCTTAATCTAAGGAGTACTCTATATCCACAATATCCATGATTTCTCGGCTGAAGTTGATCTTGCGTCGGCACCTCGTACCCGATGTACTGTTTCATAACTTACCTTTTCACACTTGTACCAATAAATATAGAAGTTACACAAACAAAATAAGAAACCAAAATTTATGAACAATGCGGGACTCGAAGCCGCGACCTCTCGCGGTCCGTGCGAGCGCTTTTCCAACTGAGCCAACAGTTCCAGTGCCGTATCGTTGATAAATCTTGTATGCCTTGTTCAACTCTTAGGTTGTGGCTTGTGTTATTAATCCCAGAGGTGCGAGTTATAACTTTAAAAAAATAACAAATTGTTTAAGTATAATAGAAGTAACAATAAATATTATCAGTAATTAAACCGATTTAAAAAAAAATTAACTTAAACGAATACTTAGTTAAATTCCAACATTTTTATATAATATTTAAAGTTTAAAAAGTAAGTAAAGTAAGCCGCAAAAAATTTCGATGTGTCGATTTATTAACACTTTTTGCGGGATCTAAATCACAGAACAGTAAAAAACTTATAAACTAAATTTGGCTTATGAACTTATAAAAATGATTTAAGTTTTCTTTCGTGTTAATTCTGCCAATATTTGTTTTTTAAAACAATTCGACACGTGTTTCGCCTCTACACGAGGCATCCTCAGGACGTGTTGTCTCGCCAAATTCTGGCATGAGACTCATGAGACACGTGTCGAATTGTTTTAAAAAACAAATATTGGCGGAATTAACACTAAAGAAAACTTAAATCATTTTTATAATTATGGATTTCCGCAAAGTAACGCCTAATTTAATATATTTTTTTATGAACTTATGTTTAAAATAAAACACTAAATATATAGAAAATAGTTTATTACAAAAATATACAAAAGCTATAAAATATTACTAATAATATCTTCTCTACTTTCACCATAATATTGTCTGATGGGATATTTTTGTATCTAAGCATATTTGGAGTTTGCTGTTATGTTTTGCATTTACTTAAAATATTCTAAGTAGGTACACTGTGGTCTCTAGGAAAACACGTTTTCTTAAGTATTCATAAATCCTGTTTTATACTTACATATAATATGTACCTAAAACGTTTTTTTTTCTAGTAGAGAAAAACCGTTTTGACACTTTAAAATATTGTCAAGGTAACTAACGTATTTACATTAAACTTATCCGAATTTTAATAACATTATAAAGTCCTACTAAACGGCCACATCATCTCTGGCTCTGAAGCTCCGATCCCCTTTCACCTCACGCGTTCTTATTGTTGCATCAGTACGGTTTGCAGTTTCATTACCGTTAGGTACATGTCGTGATATTTTCATGTTATCACTGCTTTGTTTTTGAAGTTTTTATTGTTACGTTTAGACTTTTGTTGTTAATAATTCTGTAGTTTACCAGTATGAAGCCGTGAAGCAGTAATGTGTAAACATTACTGTGTTTCGGTCTGAAGGGCGCCGTAGCTAGTGAAATTACTGGGCAAATGCGACTTAACATCTTATGTCTCAAGGTGACGAGCGCAATTGCAGTGCCGCTCAGAATTATTGGGTTCTTCAAGAATCCTGAGCGGTACTGCATTGTAATGGATAGGGCATATCAATTACAATCAGCTGAACGTCCTGCTCGTCTGATCCCTTATTTTCTTAAAAAAAAAGTTTCTGTTGTTCTGTGTCGCAAAGTGTACAATGGTCTGACAGAAAAATAAATACCTTTTTTATTTAACCCAGATTCTTTCATTGATTTTTCATCATTATTATAATAATGATCAGCACCACAACACAATACCCTTACATCGCTCTTTAATACACATAAAATAAATCTTTGTTTATTAAGCTATTGCATAGCTTCTATCGCGGGCCTTGAGCGTGGAGACCGAATCCAGAAATTCCGTAACGAAAATAACCTAACACTTACTTACTAGATCTATACAGATATTTCGCTACGGTCATTACAGTTGCCGTGGAACAGTGGTTACACGTATGCTTTTTGTGCAGAATTCGAGCCTGGGGTACGTCTTGATTTTTTTTAATTTCTTTATTTTTTTTTTATCACGTTTTTTTAATTTTTATCATTATGACAAGCATTTTTTATTTAGTTTCACCTGTCCCTCTGTCTGTCTGTAATCAAATATTGCAAGTAAAATTTTTCTCACTTCCCGTTTGCTTTTTTTTAATTAATTTTATCAAAAAAAATACTGGATAAATAAAATAAATAAATAATTATAATTGCATAAGTTGATAAAAAATGCTATGCAATAGCTTTACCGCGGCAGTCCCCGAGTGCCACACGTCTTTTTTTATTAATAATAATATCCTAGTGTTGCTTGTTTTGGACACCGTAACAAAGCGACGATGACGTCATCGAATTCAGGCCCAGAGATAATTTAGGCGGGTATTACAAATAACCTTATTGACACATGAATAACCAATAACATATATAATGACAATGACAAAAGGAGGAATAAATGTTTAATACTTTAAAATATATCTATGATTAAGAATAGGTCTCCGATGATTGTGAAACACAATCGCTGGTAGTTAAAATCCCTAATAATTGTCATCCATGAGTTATGTTCACTACACGCAGTTAGTCAGATTTAAAAAGTCACTCGTAGTTTCGGACTTACGCGGACATCGGATATTTGCACTGTAAGTCTTATGGTGCGTACAGACTTGTGAAATGTAACATGAGATGTATCATGCAATGAAAGAATTTGCCGTACAAATTGCTGCAAAGTATCATAAAAGGTTACACTTTGTAAGAATTTCTCAAAGTTTGAACGTCTTGTGTGTGCGATATGTACATTTCACACGCACGCTACGAGCATTAGAAGCCGCGTACGGAGCGACCCGTGATTTGTCGGTTTTTCAAACGAACACAAAGCGGCACGTTCACGGTTAAGGCGAAGAGTAAGCAGAAAACACGCAAACATGGTGTTTTTAGACAAGTTTTGTGGTGAAAGTATAGCATTTGGAGCTATGAACACTACTTAATCCTGTTACACATATCCTTAAGTCTTATTTGTAGGTTGCTTATGCTTGTTGTTGGTTATAGTTAACACTGCCAAGCCTTTTTGAACTACCACTTTTCTTTGAAGTTAAACAAGTTTTTTGCATGGCGTGACGCATTTTTTTGGTACTTCTCTCAGAAAAGTTACTCTTATAGCTTGTACTTGTTTGTGTAGGTTCATTTATTCAGATTAGTAGTGAATAACGGGGATTGTAAGCATATAAACTGTTTTCCACGCAAGAATTTTGAAAATATTGGCTTTGTTACATAGATGGCGGGCCGGCAGCCGTGAACTCATATCGCTCAAGGTCGCTGGCATTTAGTGTCGCCTTAAATGGCGGAAACAGATACAGTACGCGAGAGGTTCGTAGTAAATGCGTAGTTAAGCGTCCACGCTTGCAGCGAACTTGCAATGAAAGTTAGAATGATACATTTAATGTTACGTTCTACCAGTCTGTATACATCTCACGATCCACGTTCATAAATATATATGTACTGTCTATATAATATTTAGACAGAGTTGTATCGTCAAGTTACTAGTCAGGGGGTAGGGCACAAAATAATAATAAGAATTAGAAAGTCAGTCATGTCTAAAGAGTTATCTACAGCTTTTAACCGTAAGTTACATTATTATTATACAACTTACTACTAAGTCTTAATATTTGGATCCTACATTCAAAATCTGTATAGTACCATTCAAATATTTACTATCTGATTCGGGAAGATGGAAAATCCAAATCGAGGACAAATCAACCGTCAGATGTGGTTATTCCACCATAATGGCTGGTGTAACTTCATGGCTACTAGATGAGAAGGTGGAAGTGGCCCAGCCACTCAGCCAGTACAGCAGCAGCCCCCAGAACAGACACCGGGTGACCAGATCCACGAACCACATACTGAAAAAGAAATACATATACGAATTATATAATATTTATATCCTGTACGATCGTGGTCGCTAACTATGGCCCTCATGAGGAAGCTCATTGTCGCTCAGGAGTGATGGGTATGCTCGGAGTTTCCCTGCGAGATCGAATCAGAAATGAGGAGATCCGTAGGAGAACCAAGTCACCGACATAGCCCAGTGGTTTTGAAAAAGTACCGGAAGACGTTGCGTTGGTAGGCTCCCCACAAGATGGACCGACGATCTGGTCAAGATCGCCGGAACACGTTGGGTGAGGGCAGCGCAGGACCAGTCGTCATGGCGATCTTTTGGGGAGGCCTTTGTTCAGCATTTCACGTCTTCGGACGGCTGAAATAATGATGAAGATGATACGATCGTCTTGACTCTGTGTTGTAAGGGCTTTAGACACAACATATGTCAAGGAGAGTATTCAGAGAAATTGGTCGGTTGATTAAAACAATAGGATTTTTACTACCGGACATGGCAAAACGTGAAACTATCACACCACGTCAATATCTGACCTTCAACAATATGACCCTGCATGGATTGCGAGATAAATCTTCAATTCAATTGCATTTAATTATGTGCGGTGTAAACAAAAAATAATAATTAGTATGACTTAAGAAAATGACATTATCATCATTCTGAAGGGCGCCGTACCTAGTGAAATTACTGGGCAAATAAGGGGCAAATTATACTTGATCTCTTATGTCTCAAGGTGACGAGCACAATTGTAGCGCCGATCACAATTTGTGAGGTTTGCAATAATCCTGAGCAGCACTGCATTGTAATGGCCAGGGCGTAACAATTCCCAACAGCTGAACGTCCTGCTCGTGTAGTCCTTTATTTTCATAAAAAAATTCACCACAAGCATTTTCATTTATCCGAGTGAACAGATAGGGATTCCATCTCTATCTTTTCTTAATTCAAAATATATTTAAATCTCAAACTATTCATTTCATTGTAAGATTATTTTCGCTGTAAGAAGGACTACAACGATGAAACTATTATTATAGCTTGACAGAGTAAGTATTATCAAACAAAATAGCTAAAAAAAGCAAGCGAAAACCAATTTTGTAAATATTTCTACATTATTTTACAGCGCCATCTCTTGTTTCTTTTCAATAATACTTGAGGAATCCACAGTGTTATGGTGTGTAAGTTTTTTTTAAGAAACGGATCTCTAATGCTTCTATTGAAGCCTCACATGTTCATATGTCTCCTGGCAGCTGGAAGCGTGTCCTCGTACTCCTTCAGGATGAACACTCGCGCCGCTCGGATGCAGTCCTCGAAGTACTTGGAGATGTCCAGACCTGAACAGAAGCATAATAATATAAATATTGGCAGGAGCCATGACATTAATGGAAACTTAAAACTATGAAACAACAATAATTTTAATATTGTAGTATCAGTAAATTTTTGAAAACAGCTGATATTTTAACGGGTGAATTTTCGATTGAAAATAAGGGTTCTTTTCCGATATTTGAGTCAAAATAAGATAAAAAATAAATATTTCAATTCAAATAAATTAGAGTGTATTTGGGACATAAAAAGGTAACTTTTTACAATATTTTGTGATTTTTTTTTGTAAAAGATAAAAATAAAAAACCATAAACTTGGTTTTTTGAATTTTTCACATAAACTTTGAGTTTATGTGAAACAAGTGTGAATACAAAAGTTGTAGATCTCTTTTTTGTTTCCTACAACTGTGCCATTTAATTTTTTGCCATAGCACTTGTAGTTTTGTCGGAAATCGAATCAAACCGTTTTTTACCCTAAAACACCTCCCCTTTTCCACTTCCCGACCTCAGATCGCCCGTAATTTATTTTTCCTTTAATTTTTTTATATTCTCATCTTTTTCCAATGGGTTTCATCCTACTATTATTTTTTTTCACTTTTTATAATTTTCAAAGGTTTTGGCACTCGTCTAATATAATTTTAACAAATCATGGAATATTGCAATAATATTATTATTATTCAGTTCATAATCCATAAAAAACTTCACTGCTTTTATGACTTTGCTCGCTCACGAAATGCCAATTTCGGTAGGCGTGGTCGAAGGTGAAAGAACCCTCAGGTGATCACCCACTGGTGAGATCAGGTTTTGGCACACACTGACCTTAAAGACCTCACTGAATGAGATGGATGTTAATATTGGTAACTGAGATGTAAGCCTTTCACAAAGAGAACCTTGAGTAACAAACATTTATATGTTTCCGTAGGTAATCCTGTTACATAGAGCTTACTTAGACTTTGCTTAGACTTTACTTGCGTAAAACTTTGCTTTGCTTTTTAAATGTATAAGCATTACTGCTTCCCGGCGCCGTAGCTAGTGAAATTACTGGGCAAATAAGACTTAACATCTTACGTCTCAAGATGACGAGCGCAGATGTAGTGCCGCTCAGAATTTTTGGGGTTTTTCAAGAATTCTGAGCGGCACTGCATTGTAATGGGCAGGGCGTATTAATTACCATCAGCTTATTTTCATTAAAAAAAAAACTTGTACAATAACCATCAGCTGAATGTCCTGCTCGTTTCGACCCGTATTTTCATAAAAAAATAATGAGGTTTTCACGACAGTTCCACCTTCGCACGACACGCCATGAATTAGGATATCATCCCCACCATCGGGATGTGTGGCGGTCCTCCACAGTGCGGTTTTCAAGGAGCTTTCTTCCACGTACTACAAAGCTGTGGAATGAGCTTCCTTGTGCGGTGTTTCCGGGACGATACGACATGGGTACCTTCAAAAAAAGCGCGTACACCTTCCTTAAAGGCCGGCAACGCTCTTGTGATTCCTCTGGTGTTGCAAGAGAATGTGGGCGGCGGTGATCACTTTACACCAGTTGACCCGTACGCTCGTTTGTCCTCCTATTCCATAATAAAATAAAATAAAGTAAAGTAAGAGTCAACTCACCGACAGCGTCGCATTTGTAGTCCCGTCTCTCTCTCTCGTTGAGTTTCTGTCTCACGGTCTGCGCGATGTCCGACTTGAAGTCCCACTGGTTGTTGGTGTAGTACTCGAACACGTCGAACCCCTTGCTGATGCGACGATGGACCCGCATCAACCTGACAGATACGATCTTTAAGTTACCTTAGATCATAGTTTCTCAACCTTATTTTGCTCACCGCCCACTTTGAGAATATGTTTTTTTCTAGAGTATTTTCGTGTATTTCTTGCCTTTTAAGACTATATTTTTTAATCTACCCACGCCCCATCTGCGCCATCTCAATGCCCCCATATTTCTCTGGGTCTTCTATTACCCCCCGGAAGTCTCAAACGCCCACAAGGGTGCGTTATCGCCCACGTTGAGAACCTATGCCTTAGATCAATACCACCCATTTATTTTAAATATTTCTTTGTTATTAGTAATTTATATTATTCGGTTACATGTCTTGTTTTATTTAAGTTTACTTAATTCTAGTTTTGAACTGTGAGTATTGTTTCATAATTATATTTTCGTGCACAATTTTATATCTGTTCATTTTTTTTTTTTGTAAGATTTAATTTTTTTTTTATGTTTTTTTGCGTAGCAACTTACAAATAGGTGTCTGCAGAATACCAGCATTGTGGCTAGTTTCACAACATAAAGCTGAGCAGAGGACCATTTGGTTCAAAGTTTATATCTATTTGTGTGATTATTATTTTAAACTAGCTGGCCCGACATACGTTGTTCTGTATATATAATAAATAAAATAATGTTTTTATATGATTTTGTCAATAATATATCATAACATCAAAAATTACTTCGTAAAATATGCACCCTGCTGTCGTAATGAAATTGTTTCACAGCACAACTGTCAAACCGAGCGTCAATAAATTCTCTCATAGAAATTATGTATGGACACATCAAAGGAAAAACAAATTTGTTGTTTTTATTTAATTTAGCAGCATTTTCCTATTTATTCACCTTTTAAACCTTCTCTGGACTTCCACAAATAATTCAAGACCAAAATTAGCCAAATCGGTCCAGCTGTTCTCGAAAACTCGAGAGTTTTAGCGAGACTAACAAACAGCAATTCATTTTTATATATATAGATAGAAGATATATTTTATTTCTTTCATTAAGTCTTGTTATATCAGGATATAGGGTACCTACACAGGTTTATATCCCAAACAGAAGAGCAGCGTATCAACGAACAACGCTGGCAGCCAGTGGAAGAAGAATGCGCAGATGTTGTGGTAGAGGCGGGAATGCTTCATGGAGCCGCCAGGGTACCTGCAGATGACCAACACTTTAAATTACTTGAAATCAAATTCAAATACTTTTATTCAAAATATAATTTCAAAATCGATTAAATAAATCTAATTTCAAAAAATTTTACATTAACATTTGCCACATGTTCCGTAAAATATACCCCTTGTAAGAACGGGCGCAAGAAACTCAGTGGGTTTCTCTTTAAAAAAAATAATTGCATTAAAATTTTATTCATCCACTTACTTGTCTGAGGATGGTCGCTCCATACCCAAGGAGTGGTATTATTAAGAAAGTTATTTGTGCTTAGTAGATCACACAAAAGCAATTTGATTTTAGCAACAAATGTATTTTGTTTACTCCCTTTTAGTTTATATTATTCCTTATTTGTTCCTTGTGTTAATATTAAAATATTCACGATTTTTTGGAAATTTGCTAATGTGCCTATTTATGTACATTATCAAGAAGATATTGAGTTTTTCAAATAGTAATTGCGCAATAGCCAACTTCTACGGCACAAACATCGCGATTTTGACTGCACTGTCCCAAAATAATACATTAAAGTCTTTTTTACATTTATCGAAATAACTATGCTGGGCGAGCTGTGAATGACCACCGACTCAACTTTAACCGAAGTAGTCAATGATGTTCTATACATATAAAAAATTACGAAAGCCGAAATATGGAAGAAGCGACAAATTATACCATACTGAGATTTGAATGCTATATCTATACATTGGCGCATTTACTTCAGTTGTTTAAAATATTCTTGGTCAAAATGCAGCAAAGTAAAACATTTATTCACTTCAGATTTGATTCAAAGAGTGAGAATTAACACAACACTAGGGACTACTATTAGGCTATTACTATATACTACTATATATACTACTATTTAGGCACAATTTTGCCGTTGCGCTATCAGACTGCGAATGATATGTACTTGTATGTGTATAGAAAAAGATAATTTTGTGAGTGTAATTAAATAATTTGTTTCCGTTTTTGTATAAGCTAAATAGTCAATACTATCTGCCCCAGTATCAAATCAACGTGGCGCTAATATCTCTGCTTACCAGACAACTCCGTTGAGCGGCACTCTGTTCATGATGATCTCCCGGCCGGCGTCAATCATCTCTATCCACGTCACCTTGATCTCCGCCGACGACGTGAAGTTGATGACGTTAGACTTCGTGTCTCTAACAGATTAAAACAAGTAAAATATTATCACCATTATAGAGGAAATCACAATATTGCCATTTTCTAAGATTAACAAACTATGTTTTGATCTAAGAAAAGCTTTTAATAAAAAGGATCATGATATTTTAACAAAATGAATGGAACCACTAAGGTATGGGATCTAACCATATACATTTATTTATAGCCAATAATACTTATTGGTAATTGTTATTAAGATGACAGTATTATAACCAGAACTGCGTATAGGATGCGCCCAAGTATCAAAATCAGGCCCCTTTTTCCTTACTATCTTTTCATAAACCTGCGTATTACAATAATTATATAAATTAACCTAAATAATAAGTAAAATTATAATAAATTAATTAAGCTTAATGGGATTCTCTTGCTTGTTGTGAGTGACATGATAACCTGGAAAATAGGATTGACGTTCTTCTGCTCTCATGTTTATGAAAAATTTTTAGCGGTCAGTGTGTGCCAGATGGACACGTGGAAAGGCTTAGGGGACAGCTGTTGCAGGTAAATCCCCGCACCAAAACCAATCTAACCTTTCACAGCCGCTTTGCGAAATTTAAGCGACCTCGCACATGGGATTGACTTGTTTTAGTTTAGGATAGTTGAAGTTTTTTAACTGCTTTTTCTTTAAGTGCCTCTTCAGTCATTAATGGGTGTTTGCTTTTTTTAATACGCCCCTACCACCAGTAAGAGATAAAAGAAAATGTGACGGAGCCAATTCCGGTCTACTCCCAGATCTTTCACAGCCAGGAGTTCCTTCTCTGCCTAGGGAATCTCTTTCCCTTCCACCTTACCCATATCGATGCCGAAGCTATAATATAAATGTTGGCACATGGCCGAGATATACTAAATATTTAGATCTAAAGTTAAGCCTCTTTCGCAATAAGAAGGCTGGTCGGGATAGATAGAGGCTTTATTAAGTAATATTATCAAAATTCATGTTGTGTATACTCATGCTTCGATATCTTAACATTCAACGGTGACTCACCCACACTCCAAGTAGTTCCACGCGGTAATCATGATTCCGTTGATAAAGATGTCAACGGGCAGATAGTCGGCGTAGCTGTTGCCCTTGCAGTACATCGTCCGGATCACACCCTTACCAGCTCCTGGACATCATTTGACATTTAGTTGACGGTTTTCTGTTTTTTTTTAGAAGAGAGGTCAAACGAGCCTACGGGTCAAATCAAGTGATTGATGGTCAGTGATCCCCGCGGCAGGAATCAGGTGAAACAGCTCTTCGGAACACTCCCCGTGATAAATGCGGTAGAAGACACACAAAAAAGCGACGTCTGTAAGCAACGCCAGCTTATAACGATAACAGTTTTATGAGTTACATATATGTATTATTAATTCCGCTATTTATTATAATTATGATTTTGGGATTAAGAAGCACTTAAATCGTAGGGCTTTTTGTGCCACCTGCGCCTGCGCACCTGCTCTCAACTCCCAATGCCTAAAAATTAGATGTGAAAAATCGAGTCTACTAACTAGGAAACGTGTTACTATGCCCAAATTATGTCCTTAGGATCTATTACTATTAAGAGGCGTAAGGCCCTTAGGGGGTTTAGGCAGTGCACGTCCTCTGCTCTGAGTGAAGATATTTTAAGACACCCCAGGCTGGTTCTTGCAATGGCTTCGCATTCCAGAAGGATGTGTTTGGGATCTTCAGCGGCTTCGCAGCAGAATCTGCACAGGTTTGATTCACTGAGACCCATTCTAGCTTGCAATGTCCGGAGATTTACTCCGTGAGGGCTCTCAGTTGTCTCCTGTCCAAGTTTATGCATTAAGATTATTATTCTACCTATTGAATACACTTAAAGCTCAACCACACGAGGGTAGTCTCAGTCTCAGTGCGGCAACCAACATATCCTGAGGATGCTTCGCGTAGAGGCAGAAGCAGAGTTTTACGTTAACGATTAACACGGTCGTAATGTCGAGGTTTCAGCGTTAGCCGATTCTTCGATTGAGGACGTTATGCCTCCTACTCGGTTAAGTCTTGGTAAGTCTTTTATTGGGTGATGTATATACTTGTACAATATGATCCCAGAAAATGTACAAATCAAATATGTTACGAAATTTAAAATAATTATTAAAAAACGTTTGTATGGTAAAGGTTACTATAACATAAATTACTTTCTCAATGACACTACAGATTGGGATAGGAGCGACCCTCAGGCTATATAATAATACGTTTAATTGTACAATATTACTTTGTAAACATATTTTGTTTTATGAAAAAAAAAGTCCGCTGAGTTTGTTGCGCCCATTCTTCTCAGGTCTGAGGCATTCGTTTTGGAATGGATGGTAGTATTTGACTTTCAATAAGTGATGTCACATCCTATTTTGAATAAAAATTTTGAATTTGTAGATTTCTGGTAAATGTAAATTAACGCTCTACTCACCAATAAGCAGGCCGGTGGGTCCGTTGATGTTGTCAGTCCATCCCGGAACTGGCTCCTGCCATATTGGTATCACTGCACAATAAGACAAAAACCATGTGAACAATTACGTACACGAATCAAATAGAAATTGAAATATTATATTTATTTACCATAGGGAGTGACAATAACATTAGCACATAGATTATAGACCAGAGTCGATAATTTTTGAAAGCATTAAAAATAATAGGAGGACGAGAATATAACAAATATGATAGGAAAAATAAAATACGGGTGATTTGAGGTCAGGAAGTGGAAAAAAAGGGGGGGGGGGGGTGTTTAAGAGTAAAAAGCTGTTTATCTCGATTTCCGGTGAAACTACAAATGCTATGGATTTCCAGTGGGTTCCATCCTACAAATTTTTTTTCACTTTTATCATTTTCAAAAGGCTTCAGCACTGGTCTATTCAGGATTGGTCTCCGCTGCCAACTAGATACAGCAACTAAAACCACACCGAAGTTATGTGTCTTTTTTTAATGTCCCTTTTTCGTTTCATCGACTTTCAAATTACAACGATGCTAAAGCAATTTTCACTTCAAAAGTCTTAAATTTACCGATGGAGGGTCGCAGGATGATGACAGGAATGTCCTGCATGGCTTCCACCGCCAGCGCCTCGCCCAGGGCCTTGGTGAACGCGTACGAGTTGGGCAGCTTACTGAGCAACCTGAGAATGTACGATAAATTGTTGAATCTTTTATCAAACATGGGCTGGGAAAATAGGACAAGTGAAGAAACTGGCAGATGTCCCACCTTATATGATTTCACTCAGAATTATTCACAATACAACCTAATCCGTACTATTAGCCCTGTCGCCCAGTGGTTACCCTGCCTACTGAGCTATAAGTCCTGGGTTTGATTCCCGGTAGGTGTAAACATTTATATGATGAATGTCTGTTTCAGAGTCATGGATGTTTATTAGTAGTTATGCATGCTAAGTAAGTATATTGTATTAAATATATCGTTATCTTGGACCTATCGTTTGGGGCAAGATTAGATACAAGTGTAAAAATAATATTATTATTAGGCATAATTCACTTAAATCATTTACTTACTAACAAAAGGCATAAAAGGCATTTATTTTCTCAAATTTGATTGATGAAGCTGCGCAAGAAACTCTCCAAACATTCTTTTTTTGCACTCTTTTCAATCTTCTTCTTCTTATCGAGTCGACGGTCACCTCAAATACGGGCAGCCCAAGAAGTCGCAACCGTGATAGCTCGGTCGGTAGCCTCGTGTAGCTCCTCCTACTCTTTTCAATAAAATACACGGTATTGTACTGTGTTTGTTAATATACAATATTGTGTTGTGTGTATTCGATGGAGGAGCTCATTGTTATTGATATAAAGTAATCACAATCTAGTCCCGGGCTGTCCACTTAGAATTAGATATTCAGCTGTGAAGTAGTAAGATTTAAAACAGAGCCAATGCCTGAACAGTGGCTGGGACTTTATTGTAGAAGTGTATACATTTACCCTTAAAGCTATTATGTATCTTATGAAGCCTACTAGAGTTAGTTACAAGCAATCCCTTATTTCTAGTGTTATAATAATGAAAATCACTATTAAGAGCAAAAAGGTGACGATTTTTGTGAACATATATTAAATTTTCATAAATGTACTGACAATAAACAGTTATAATATTTATTTCTTTAAATTTTTCTTTGAGAGACTGTCTATAACCAAGCTGATATATAGCACGAACAGCTCTCTTTTGCAGAGCAAACACTATATCAATGTCAGCAGCATGACCCCATAGTAATATACCGTACGTCATGATGCTGTGAAAATAACTAAAGTACACTAATCTAGCGGTCGCAACATTCGTGTACTCTCTAATCTTTCTAACTGCATATGCCGCAGAGCTGAGTCTATCTGCTAGATGGGTAATATGTGGACCCCACTGAAGCTTTTTATCTAACGTGATACCCAGGAAGACCGTAGTGTCCACAAGTTCCAATCTCTGGTCATTTATAAGTACGTTGGTTTGTACCTCCGCTGTGTTTGGTGTAATGAACCGTAAACACTTTGTTTTTTTACTGTTTAAGTGCAGATTATTCGTCTCAAACCAACGCACTATCTTTGAGAGTGCATTGCTTACCTCGTCATCAATATCCGCACGTCGCTTCACTTTAAAAATAAGTGAAGTATCATCAGCAAACAATACAATCTCATGGCTATCATCCACCACAAACGGTAGATCGTTAATATATATAAGAAACAAGAAAGGACCGAGAATAGAACCCTGTGGAACACCTATTCGCACAGGTTTACCCGAAGACCGTTTGCCATTTACATCGACTATCTGAACTCTTTCGCTTAAATATGATTTTAACAGATTTAGGGCTCTATTTTTCACTCCATAATGCTTTAGTTTTAGGAGTAAAGTTTCATGGTGGACGCAGTCAAATGCTTTTGACAAATCACAAAAAATGCCCAATGCATCCTGTGACTCTTCCCAGGCGTCAAAGATGTGCTCAATGAGTCTAGTACCCGCATTAATTGTTGATAAACCCCTAGTGAAACCAAACTGATTTTTGTTCATTAATTTACAAAAATGCATTTGTAGCTGTTGAAGCAAAAGTTTTTCAAAAATTTTACTAAAAACAGGCAGCACTGAAATAGGTCTGAAATTAGCAGGGTCAAAAGAACTGCCCGATTTAAACAAAGGTATAACTTTGCTGTATTTCATGAGGTCAGGGAACACACCCTCATCTATGCATTCATTAAATATTATTGCTAATTCAGGTGCTATAATGTCAAGTATGTATTTAACAATATTAGTCGAATGGCCCCATAGGTCTTTTGTATTTTTTAGGTTAATTAATTTGAAGATTTTTATTATATCGCTACCTGTAACATACTTAAATTTCAAGTCAGTAGAAGATACTGGTACGTGTAATTTAAGCATATCATATGCTGCTTTTGGCGAAGCGTTAAGGTATTTGGTCGTGACAATCGGGATTTCGGAGAAGTATTTATCAAATTCATTTGCAATTTCTATTTCCGAATTTATAACGCGATTATTAATATTTAAACAGATAGAGGTGTTACGGCAATTCGATCTACCAGTTTCATTGTTAATTACACTCCAAGTCGCTTTTACTTTATTATTACTGTTTTTAATTTTATCTGCAATGATACGTGTTTTCGCTTCATGACAAACTATTTTAAAAAGCTTGGAGTATTTTTTTACATATATTTTAAATTCTTCACTATTATTGTAATGTTTCTCATAATAAAGGTCATATAAGCGTTTACGACTTTTGTGGATACCCATTGTTGCCCAATCATTAAAACTATGTTTGTTGTTTACTGTCACCGTTACTGGAGTAAAAATCCTGTCAAATTCCTCACAGAAGGAATTGAAGACTAAGTTATAGTGAAAATTGGCAGTTTCACCACAGTGTAAAAATGGTATCGTATTTACCAAATTATTTCTAAACCTCTCAAGACGGCTACCCGTAACTGGTATAATCGTCACCTTTTTTGGTCTGACATTGTCCAATCTTGTATTTACTTTTATAAGTTGCCCACTATGGTCGGACTGAAGATTATTAATTATGAGTTTACTAGTAATAGTAACATCTGTAAAAATATTATCTAAACAGGTTGCTGTTGTAGAAGTGATTCTAGTAGGTTCCCAAAATACATTGAACAAATTAAAACTTTGAAATAAATTTTTAAGGCTAGTACAATTGGCCGAAGGTTCAAGCAAGTTTATATTAAAATCTCCACACACTATAATTGACTTGCTAGATTTGCTAAATTTTGATAGTACCTCCTACATTCTATGTTGGAATTGTTCATATGATGCAGTGGGGGGGCGGTATACACTTACAATAATAAATTGCTCTAGTTCTATACAAGCTATCTCAATTAGTTGTTCTATAGAGAGATTAACAATATCTCTTCTATTTTTACATTTTAATCTATTATTAATAATAATTAGGGAACCTCCATGTATTGCCCTACTTCTACAAAACGAACTGACTACTTTATGTTCTCTAAAACTAAACTGGAGCTGATGACTCTTACGCCAATGTTCTGTAATACATAATATATCTATATTACAGCAGCTCAAATTCTAATTCAGTTCAGTTCAATTTCTAATTCCTTACTTGAGATACCTTGTATATTCTGGTGAACAATATTTATGAGCTTTATATTATGATTATCTATAGCAGTAACATTTATATTTGGTGAATGTTGCCTATTTTGTATGATATTGCAAGAGTTGTCCTCCCTTGTCAAATAACTTAATTTAAATTAATTGAAGAAAAATCTTCATTGTTATATTTTTGTACATTAGTACTAATACATTCCCCAATAGGGGCTTGTATGTCGATTATTTTACAATTTTGCCTAATAGAGGCATGTTTATTAAATAATACTACAGAGGAAGTAGTTTGTTGACTAAGACAATAAGCTACTAAAGTAGCCAGCTGTCGCTTAACTCTAAATGGTAGGTATAGGTTACCATTGGTTATTTTCATTTTATAATTAATGAATTTAGGGCTAGGCCCACACATAAATAGGAATAATACAACTCATAAATACTTTAATTATATCACAACGCTTTACCGTATCGTTGCCGTTCATTCTATCATTTACTTTCACACCTCTTAATGTCGTCATTATATTCATTTCAATGCACCGTGACCGCATATAATCCAGCACGCTACCATTGCCACGAAACAATTGATTAATTATTGTTACTTGTCGGTGTCTGTTATATCCAATTAAAATTTTAACTTTTGATTGCCTCATTTTTACTATAACCTAAATGACTTTCTTAATGATACCACAGATTGGGAATGAAGCAACCGCCCTCAGGCTTTTAAATAATAATTTTTTAACACACTTGCTCGTAGAGTGAGCCATAATATTATAAGCACATAAGTACATTAAGGAATTTGCTAGAAACTGTGAAAATTATAATGTTAAGTCGAGTTAGTATAAGTCTTTTATTGGGCGATGTATATGCTTATACAATATGATCCCAGAAAATGTATAAAACAAAAGTAATAACGATATTCAAAAGAATTGTTAAAAATCTTTGTGTGGTTAAGGTTACTATAACATAAATGACTTTTTTAATGATACCACGGAATGGGTGGTAGTTTTTGAATTACAATAAGTGATGTCACATCCACAATTTGAATAAAACACTAGTGCATAATAGAATTAACCCTAAAAAGTAAAGTTACTATCAAACTGCAACTTATATGAGAGTATAATAATAATATTGCACACTTTTATACAAATTATTATGCCCTAAACTAGGCATAGCCTGTACTATGGGTACAAGAAATGATATATTTAATACACATTGTACTTACTTAAACATACATAAATACATAAAATCCATGACTCGGAAACAAACATCCATATTCATCAGATTCGAACCCGAGACCTCTATTTAGTTAGGGTCACTAACCATTCGGCTATCAGGGTCGTCTGTTTATAGTAAACAGATCATTTTCAATTTAATCGGGTAATACAGTCTTTTGTAACAATAAAATAGCTTATGCTGAAAATCTGTTTGATATTTTTGGAATAAATAAATGTATCCCTAATTAAGACGAATAAAAATTTATTATTATCAAATTATTTAAAATTCACAATAACTTGTTACAAAATATATGTGCATTTTATCACTAACATTATAGTTTTGAAGTAGGCTGTAGGGTGTATGAAATCAATAACCTAACATTTGGCGCGCGCTAAAAAATACTTGCGCGCCATTTCTAATCATTTTCTTCATATTTGTTTGTTTGATTATACAATATGTTTGTTTTTTCCTTGCAAGTGTGTCGATAATTTGCGTATAACTCGTGAGAAATTTGCTCATTACACCGGCGGTTGCGGGTTGCAGCCCGAGCCGCAGGCGAGGGCGTAAATAAGCCGAGTGTGTGTTCATTATTCATAAATCTTGGGGCTTTCTAACTCACCAGTTCGTTAGGTTCGAATTGTTCAAATAATTTAGGCATAACTTATTTTCGCTATTAGTCGTTCGTTGATGGCTACAATATGGAACAGTATTGTTGGAGATGCTTACTTGGGGGTGATCGCGGCAATAGTGTCGTCGTCCATCCACTCCATGGCGTCGATGATGCGGTGCGGGTCTGCGGGTGGAGGGTAGGCGCGCTCCTCCAGGAGCTTCTCGTGGAGATGGCAGTAGGCCGTCGAGATGTGGATGTGAAGCTGGAACCAAACAACACCATCTGCTTAACTCACTTCACTCTTAACCAGCAACCAATAAATAAATATTGGGATGAGATATTTGCAGAAAGGTGTTTTTGGTACGTATAATTAACTCTAGACAAATGAATTTGTACTAATCTTATCCTTAAAGGGTTCGCACATATTTATAATAGCCAAAATGTTTCTAAGAAGGCACATTGTCAGTTTATGGCGAGGAAAATATTGGTATGCTTGGGTCAACATGAGCAGAGAGGGTGGATGGAATTGACAGAAATGCTGGGGTAGTTCGGTCATGTAGAGAGGTTTGGTGGAAGAAGTTTGCCTGCACAAATATAAAAGTTGAACATGGCTCTAGACATAACAACATTCCACAAGGTTTTACGGGTGGAAGAAACCAAACAACTCACATACTGCAAGATTTTCCCACCCTTTTGGGAGCAAAGTGTGGTTTTGTATATGTAAACATTTTTAATCATCTTCTCCTCGTGACCTGAAAATCTCAACATAAGGAATGTTTAGAGCTGCCAATACATCTTGTTTAACTCTATATCCATTTCTAATCACACTAATAATGGATTAAATCATTCTTCAATTACCTTCAGATGTTTACATTGCCGTGCCAGTTCCAAGACAAGTTTGGTCCCGCGAACGTTCAGCAATACCGCCTTCTTCATCTCCTCGTCGAATCTGAAGTGAAAATTTTAATATTTCAGAAACGGCAAGATGAATGTAATTAGCGTTTTTTTTTTACGAAAATAAAGTACGAGATGATCAGGACGTTCAGCTGACGCCCTGCCCATTACAATGCAGTGCCGCTCAGGATTCTTGAAAAACCCCAAAAATGAATGGCACTACAACTGCGCTCGCCACCTTGAGACATAAGATGTTAAGTTTCATTTGTCCAGTAATTTCACAATCTACGGCGCCCTTTAGACCGAAACACAGTAATGCTTACACATTACTGCTTCACGGCAGAAATAGGCGCCGTTGTGGTACCCATAAACTAGCCAGGATCCCCTGCAAAGGAGCCACTGGTAGCGTGTTGCCCAACGTCCCGACTTTTAAAGTTCCCCAAAATTAAATATCCCGCGTGGAACTGGCTCAGTCACTCTATTAGTTTTACTTAAATTATAATTATTTGTATTTTATTTTTCATTTCCGCCTCGTTTCTACAATTAAAGTACACCCTTGTAGGAATCATTAACATATTTCTTTTGCTTAATAATGTAATAATTTTTCTGCAGAATTTTGATGTTGGGTATTTTGCAATTCTTTGAAGTTTACACTCAAACCGCCAGGATTATGTTGTATTAGCGGGGAGGTAAAATTACCACAACCACAGACGATTAAACTTTAATCGCAACTTACACACTCAATTTAAACACTCTCGTGCCAGCCAGTTATATTACATTTCCGGCAAGAACATCTATCAAATAATTTCTTGCAAAATATTAAAATGTAGAAAGTGTATTCCAAAAGTCATAATTTCGGGCGAATATAATTGTTGAAGGGGATTTCAATATAATTTTTGGGTACTTTACTTGTACTTTAGGGAGTGCTATATATTTTACAGTCGTCCCCACATGACAAAAAATGGAAGTACTAAAGGACTACAGGGTATGATATGGTATGGTATAGGGGCTCCTGTTTCCGCAAATAAACTACATAATTGGATACATGTTGCGTGCAATGTTGGCTAGCCACTCCCACCAGTATAGCTCCTTCTAGAAGTTCAGAACACTCCTGGGATGTTCGCAGACTTCTCCGAGCGACCTTCACTTCCTAACGTCTTTGCCCGTTGCCTGGCCATTCCTGAATATTCCAGGATTACGTGAGTGTCGGTTTCACCCTCAACCAGACATCCTCTGGACTCATGGCAGTCCGTTACGCCGATTGTGAAAATTGTGCTTATTTTGGAGATGTGTGACTCGTCATGGTTATCACCCGATATTGTGTCTTTTTAAACTGATGTCTCGAGGTGTCCGTTTGGGCAATCGTGCAGGTATCGCCTCTTTCGACCGTCTATAGCTTGTGACGTTTGCCCATCGCATATTGTGTAAGTGAGCGTATCCATGAACGGATTTGATTGAAGAGTAGTGGCAGGACTGGCATTAGGCCAGCCACTTCACTAAGGCCTGCCTTGCAAGTTTATCCACTGCATCATCACCCATTTATAGGAATACATACGTGATTATTTGTGCAGAATTCACTGGTAAGTATACATGAACACAACAACAAGAATAATACCAGAGATCAACACAAATTACTGCAACATCAACAAATTGGATTTTAATATTTCTAAATGCTTAGTCTGCTCATTTACACGTAAAAGTTCCCCAATTATCCACAACTACCTATGAATAAAACTCATTCCTAAGCAGGGTTAAGAGCACCAGAGACTGATCTGACTCTAAATTATTATTTTGTGAGCACGTGGACACTATAATAAATAAAGCATCGAAGGGGTTAGATTTCATATTCAGAATGTCATTGGAATTGGCAGTGCGGCCGATATTAATACTATCTTTGTGCTGCAGAAGAGGGCTATTCGCGCGATTTATAACCTAGGTCCTAAAGAATCATTAAGAGAAAAATTTAAAGAAATAAACATTTTGACTGTTGTTTCTCAATACATTTTTGATAATGTTTTGTATGTTCATAAGCACATTGAGGAATTTTCTAGAAACTGTGACATTCATAATGTTAACACGAGGAACAAACATAAACTTGTTATGCCTACTACTCGGTTGGGTCGAGTTAGAAATTTTTTTTTGGGCGATGTATATGCTTCTACAATATGATCCCAGAAAATGTACAAAACAAATGTGTTACGAAATTTAAAAGAATTGTTAAAAAACGTTTGTGTGGGAAAGGTTATTATAGCATAAACGATTTTCTTAATGACACCACGGACTGGGATTAAAGCGAACACCCTCAGGCTCTTTAATTATAAATGTTTATTGTACGATATTACATTGTAATCCATATTTTATATAACAAAAAAAAGCCCGTTGAGTTTCTTGCGCCCATTCTTCTCAGGTCTGAGGCAGTCTCTTTTGAATGGGTGGTAGATTTTGACGTTCAATAAGTGATTATAAATCCTATTTTGAATAAAAATATTTGAATTTGAATTTGAATTCATTTCTCTCTAAGCCGTTAAATTCTGTACTGTGCATATACGGAGCCACCTCGAATACGGTTCACAAGTATGGAATCCCCAATACAACGTCTACGTTAACCGTATGGAAAGGATACAAAAAAAAAGTGAAATTCCTTCAACACCGAGCCGTATCGTTTGCAAATGCTGCTCACCTCTGCTGCCGCTGCAGCAGAGGTGTCGTACAGCAGATATGGTGTATTTGTGCAGTAAGATCGACTGTCCTGAGTAACCTGAGGACTAGCGCATGCCTTTCCAATACTCCTAGCCTTTTACATACTCCCATGGCGAGGTGTAACTATCGTGCAAATAGCTTCATTACTAGATCCTGCAGAAGTTATAACGAATTGTTAAATGACGTAGATCTGGATAATGTATTTTGTACATCTAGCACCAAATTAAAAATAACCTTATCTAATAAGTTCTTCTAGTGTAAATAATTGTAGTTAATAAGATAGTTTTAAAGCGTAACATTAAATCATAACAATAGTTTTACATATATTATGTGGAAACTTTTATGCAGCCATCATTAATTTTAATTATTTCCTAAGTTATGATTGTAAGCTATCTGTAACTTTCCCAAATAATGCTAAATTCAAATTCAAATATTTTTATTCAAAATAGGATTTAAAATGACTTATTGAACGTCAAAAACTACCACCCATTCAAAAGAGACTGCCTCAGACCTGAGAAGAATGGGCGGAAGAAACTCAGCGGGCTTTTTTTTTTATATAAAATATGGATAACAATGTGATATCGTACAATAAACATTTATAATTAAAGAGCCTGAGGGTGTTCACTTTATTCACAGTCCGTGGTGTCATTAAGAAAATCGTTTATGCTATAATAACCGTTCCCACACAAACGTTTTTTAACAATTCTTTTAAATTTCGTAACACATTTGTTTTGTATATTTTCTGGGATCATATTGTAGAAGCATATACATCTCCCAACAAAAGACTTACTAACTCGACCCAACCGAGTAGTAGGCATAAAAAGTTTATGTTTGTTCCTCGTGTTAACATTATGAATGTCACAGTTTCTAGAGAATTCCTCAATGTGCTTATGAACATACAGAACAGAACATAAATAAAAAAAAAAACACAATGTAATATAAAAGTGGAAATATGGGAGGAGAGTCCAGTACTGACCGCACGGTGGCTGCAGCGTGCACGATGATATCCACCTCATCCACCAGCATCTGTCTGTCAGCATCACTCAGCCCCAGGTCCGGCTCGCTGACGTCACCTGATACGATGGCCAGCTTTGCCAAGAGCGGCTCAACTCCACCACGCAAGGTGCGCACCTTCTCGAATAACTGAAACAACAATAGCCAATATAAGTGCCTTACATTCTTCCCGTTGACCGGGTGACGACGTGGCACGAATAACTCGTACGAATTAAATTTGCACTTGGTTTTGATTAGAAATAGAAATATATTTACAAAATACATGAACAATGAGGGACTCGAACCCGCGGCCTCTCGCGTTCCATGCGAGTGTACTGGGCCAACCGTTCGAGTGACGTATCGTTGATAAATCTTGTATAATATGTCTTATTCAACTCTCAGGTTGTGGCTTATTTTGAACATTGTAAAATATATCAATTTCACTTTAGATAATCATCAGTGTTGAAGTTAAATATATAAATAACGTTTGAATTTGACTTTATGGAGAAATATGATGGGCAAGATGGAGAGTGTGTTAGGGAATCATTCCGTCCATGATAGAGGGCTATAGATTTTGCCTTCAAGATGGTCAGCACTTTTATAATAATTTTAAGATGTGCATTGTGCATGAACCTCTCAAGTGCATAATATGAAGTCCTGGTATATGTTGCTAGGATGACACATGATTTCAATCTCTGTGAAATACATTACTATCACCGCTTCCATATTTATGTTCTCCTGGTGTCTATGTACTAATACATCGTGCGAATGATGTCAGAATATATTAAAGTATACTCGCGTCAGACATAACACAATCTCTTCTTCAATTATCATCCTATTCATATAATAGCTTCCTATCTCATTCTCTCGCCGGCTGAATCATACACACCAGTTTGTGTCTCTATGGTCTCGCTTTTCGTTTCATAGATTCTATAGAAGTTTCATTTCAAAAATAAGAAAAAGGTAACTATGTAAAATAAAACCATATTGTAAAATTGTAGATGTTAGAAGTGTTCCTGTAGAGAGCATCCGTTGAGAGTTGAACGAAATAATGTCCAACGTAGAATTAGGGATAAATCAGTGACGTATCCTAGGGTAGGTCAGGGACGATACGACTCTCGTCGCAACTAGCTACACTAACATTGCGACAAGTCACGCGCACGTAGCAATGTCGCAACGTCAGTACTAACAGTTAAGTAACGCACTACTTGCCTCACCGTGCTTAGTGAAGCCTGCTAACTTATTGCTAATCTGACTTAATGTACTTACAAAATATAATTTATTAGTTATGCACTGAGAGTTAAACTAAATATAATAAAATAGTTTAAATGTACTTAAATTATAGGTAGGCACAACATTACTACAGTAAATACATCTCATATTTTAAAATGTAAAATCTACAAATTTTTAAGAGCAAAATATTTATTTTTTAAATTAAAAAAAAGATTACATTTTAAAATAAAATATATCATTATTATTAAGTTACTAGTGATTACACTAGATTATTATAAAATGAGAGTTGTACTTTTGTTTTTTTAAATGTACAGTAATTTTAGAGTAGTATTTAATAAACACTAAAAAAATTTTAAATTTACAATATTTTTGCATGGTGAAAAAAGCATTATTTGATATCAAAACAAATGCTTATAATATTTTTTTAACTAATAGATACCTACTAATAATTATTTATTTGTAACGAAATTGCATTTTAGTTTTGCCACATGAATGCTCACTCGAACCTAAATCGCAGTGCTGTTCATAATTTCAAGTTTTTTAAGAATGAGATAATTGAGTTATTTAGGACCCCTAGGTGGTTTGACTGTGTATATCGACTCCTAGAAGTCTCCTTATGATAGTCCATATGCACTCACATTCACATACACTCATACATATACATACAGTCTCATTTCTAACATTTTCAAAATTGTTTATCATGTTATTGCAGGTAGGCTTCCGATTTCGTAAAGCTGGGCTCACAAACAAATAGATCAATCTAAAAAAAATTGTAACTAGAAACAATTTAATTTTATTACGTTTACTTCGATTCAGTAAAATAACATAAAATCCTTTTATATTTTTAAAAAGCACAATACCTGAACACAATCTTTGAACAAACGCTCGAATCTTTATTATAATATTTTTAAATCACTTGCCACTACATGTGGCCGATGTTAAAATCGCGATACAAAAGTAACTGTTGATCGTAGATGGGTGAAAATTTGAATTTGTATGTATTTTTTTAATGCTGACTCATAATCAAACAAATTAAAAAAAATGTCAAAAAAAATTAAAAAAAGAAATTTGGCGACCCATAACATTTAGGGGGATGAAAAATAGATGTTGTCCGATTCTCAGACCTACCCAATATGCACTCAAAATTTCATGAGAATCGGTCAAGCCATTTCGAAGGAGTTCAAATACAAACACCGCGACATGATAATTTTATATATTGGACTAGCTGACGCAGCAAACTTTGTATTGCCGATATTAAAATCGCGATACAAAAGTAACTGTTGATCGTGATAATTTGAAGTTGTATGTATTTTTTAATGCTGACTCATAATTAAACAAATTTAAAAAAAAATGTCAATAAAATAAAAAATAAAATTTAATGTGGACCACCCTTAACATTTAGGGGGATGAAAAATAGATGTCCGATTCTCAGACCTACCCAATATGCACTCAAAATTTTATGAGAATCGGTCAAGCCGTTTCGGAGGAGTTCAATGTTTAACACCATGACACGAGAATTTTATATATTAGAGAAGATAATATTGTTTCTAATTGATTGAATGCATATAAAACCTCTTTTGCTTTAGATTTCCATAGTCGTACAGAACAGTTTCGGGTGTTCATTGTTTTTTTTGCAAATGGATTTATAAATTAGCTCCAGGATACTATAAAGCATCAAAAATACTATATAGCATGTATCTTATACATTGTCCCAACTTCCCAACCAACTTGCTGTCTTCGGCAGTCGAAGCAGCAGCCCCAGCACCAACTGACGTAACTTGGACATGAGAAGGAGCCAGAGTGTTGACGCGTCCCAGTCAGGAAGCTTGCCATCGCGGCGGGTAATACCGTACTCTAAAACAGCTGGAATATTAGGAGCAGCAAATGCCCTGCGGATGACTTCATTAATGCTGGCATGGCGACTGATACGGCCTGCCGATTTTAGGCAAGATAGCCTGTTATGCCCAAGAGCATCTACCTCAACGCCACATCTACATTGATGTGGTTCATTCAGTTTTATACCTAGCCGGAGTGATACGCATATTGACAATGTCATGTAGCGTTCCAATCGGCGATAAGGCAACACTTGTAACCAAAAGCCTGACTCATTTTGTGTCACGGCCAAAAGACGATCACGCTCTGTTCTGTCAATGATCAAAAGATCATCAAAGGCGCTGGTAGTCATGTCTTTCATAGCGGTTGAAATCATCTGTCATCCTAGCAACATGTACCAGGACTTCATATGCAGCTAAGAGATTCATGCACAATGCAGGTTTAACTTCATATATGACGTGTACTTTGTACTACTGTAAAATATTCTTCAATAAGATTATTAATGTACAGCTTTTACTTATTACCTTTGCTTATACATTATTTATTTATCCAAATCCTCAAGAAAACAATACGTGTGTGTATTAAGTACCGTCGTAACTGGTTTGTGAAATATCATTTCGTTTTTACATTACCACATTCTCACTCTTGGCACTAATTAGCAATTGTAATTCTGTAATACACGTTTTGTTAACTTTATTGTTCATTATTATGATAATTTAATTAATTACTACACAAGTTCTCATGTTTATATTTTATATTATATATTAATTTGAATGTTTTGATATTGAATGATTTAAAGATAAGGCCGAATTTAAATATATGGACATAAATTTATTTTGTATATCTTTTATTAGCATAGTTGTTAGTTATCTTGTACTCTAATTATAAGTAATTTTCCGAGTCATGGATTTATTAATGTTTGAACATTTTATATGTACATTAAGTATTTTAATGATGTCATTGTCCACATTATTATTGTCAAAATATATTAACCAACCGATGCTCCAAGCCCCAAGGATATCGTCAGAACTTTTTATGACAGTAAGGGACGCCACGAGCATAACGTTAAGCTGATGGTAATTGATACGTCCTGCCCGTTACAATGCAGTGCCGCTCAGGTTTCTTGAAAGACACAAAAATTCTGAGTGGAACTACAATTCGCTCGTCACTTTGAGACATAAGATGGTAAGTCTCATTTGCCCAGTAATTTCAATAGTTACGGTGCCCTTGAGACCGAAACTCAATAATGCTTACACATTACTGCTTCACGACAGTATCCATCCATCCGTAATCCCACTGGTATTATTAAAATTCAAATAGTTTATTTCGCAAAAACAGGATAATAAGATCTATTTTTGGAGTCACAAAAAAACTAGAAAAATTTAAAAATTATTTACAATGATGTAATCCGATGCAGTTTATCTGCTAAATATATAAATCCAGTGTTTTTTCCAGTGAACTCCTAAACTTATGAACGGATTTTAATGGGGATTACTTCATGGAGTGCAGTTTAGTCCA
The DNA here is from genome assembly GCF_905404315.1 of Leptidea sinapis. NCBI lineage: Eukaryota > Metazoa > Arthropoda > Insecta > Lepidoptera > Pieridae > Leptidea > Leptidea sinapis. The sequence continues at coordinate 4,273,095 of NC_066297.1, forward strand.
ACTTAAGAGATAGGAGTTTTTATTTCGATTAGGGAACCATAATCATTTTTATTTCCAATATTTGTTTTGTATCGACATATTTTCTATTAGAGCTGTGTGTTTCTATATCAGCTGTGAAACAATTTCTTTATAACAACAGGGAGCATATTTTACGAAATAATTCTTGATGTTATAAAATATCATTGACACTTTCATAAAAACAGTATTTTATTTATTATTTACAGAACAACGTCTGTCGGGTCAGCTAGTTGAATACTAAGCTTCTTAACAAGTTTACATTCTATGCTTTTTAGGATTCCGTGGCTCAACAGAAAACAACGGAACCTTTATAGGGTCACTTTGGTGTCCATCCGCCTGTCTATCTGTCTGTCAAGACATAACGGCATTTATCTCGGGAACGCGTGGAGGTATCGAGTATTGAAATGAAAACAACATACTCTAGTCTACAGTGTACGGCCGTTTATGCGGCAAAGTACGTATATTTCGACCCTCTCAAGGGAATGCAGATTTAAAGAGTATTTTCCGTTGACCTCGAACTATGAAATTTGGCAAACAATACCGTCCTATTCTACAAGTATAGGGAAAAATCTAAATGCTATCCATTTGCATTTTTATCATAAAACCTACCACCAGTGGAGAGTCTCCTTTGCACAGGATGCTGGCTAGATTATGGGTACCACAAGGGCGTCTATTTCTGCCGTGAGGCAGCAGTTTATCTGTATAAGCATTATTGTGTTTTGGGTCTGATGGGCGCTGTAGCTAGTAAAATTACTGGGCAAATGAGACTTAACATCTTATGTCTCAGGGAGACGAGCGCAAGAGTAGTGCTGCTAATAATTTTGGTGTTTTCAAGAATCCTGAGTGACACTGTTATGGGCAGGGCGTATCAATTACCATCAACTCAACGTCCTGATCTCTTACTGTCATAAAAAATCTTATTTCTTCATGACGAGCGCAGTTGTAGTGCCGCTCAGAATTTTTGGGTCTGCGGCATACTGCATCGTAATGGGCAGGGCGTATGAATTACCATCGTCTGAACGTCCTGCTCGTCTCGACCCAAATTTTCGTTAAAAAAACAAGGAATTTAAGCAAGGAATGGCGGTCTAAATTTCAAACTTATATTATTTATACTTTTAGGTAGACTATGACAGCTGTGAAAACGTCGAAAAAATTAGTTGAGAGATAACTTCTATTTTGAGCAATGCACGCACACTAACACAAAGTGTCATACAAAGCGCGAGTGTAGGACGTAGCATGTCACGCACACCATACTAATATAACTGGCCTGTTTTTTCAATTGTCTAACAGTAAAGCTCTATCTAGACGTATAAATTATCTAAGATTTCGAATTGAGTTAACCATGTTATGTGAGAAAGAGCTTTATTGGCACAAGCCTAAAGTACATTATTGGTAAAAAAGACATTATGGAAAGAGGCTTAAACTAAGCGCCTTTGAATTGTCATTGTAAATATTTAATCTAAACTAGCTGACCCGACAGACGTTGTTCTGTATATAATAAATAAAATAATGTTTTTATATGAATTTGTCAATAATATATCATAACATCAAAAATTACTTCGTAAAATATGCACCCTGCTGTCGTAATGAAATTGTTTCACAGCAGAACTGTCAAACCGTGCGTCAATAATTTCTCTCATTGAAATTATGTATGGACATATCAAAGGAAAAACAAATTTGTTGTTTTTATTTAATTTAGCAGCATTTTCCTATTTATTCACCTTTTAAACTTCTCTGGACTTCCACAAATAATTAAAGACCAAAATTAGCCAAATCGGTCCAGCCGTTCTCGAGTTTTAGCGAGACTAACGAACAGCAATTCATTTTTGTATATATATAGATAGATTACTTAATCTACCATGTACGGTAGTAGTAAAATTAGAGCTCGTGAGAAGAACATACAAGAAACTCAACGACCACTCTCTTAAATCAATGTGTATTTTTCCATAGTTGTAATATTAAGTATATTAAAATTATTGAAAAGTAAGTTTTTTATGGCATTCATAGTTAAAATGTATAACTATTCTGTCGAAAATGTATGCCTCAGATCGGAGAAGAACGGGCGCAAGAAACAAAACTACTTCTTTTTTTTTACAAAATTTTGTCACAGTAAAATTAATTATTTAATAGCCTGACGGCGGTTCCTCTATTGCCTTTCTGTGGTATCATCAAAGTCATTTTATGCTATAGTAACCTTTACCACATAACGTTTATAACAATTCTTTTGAATTTCGTAACGCATATGTTTTGTATGTACATCTTCTAGGATTATGTTTTAATAATACATCGCCCAACAAAAGACTTACTTACTCGACTTAACCGAATAGTAGGCAAAACAAGTTTATATTTGTTCATGGTAAACGAAGATCTCAAGAAGAACTGATGGTGGTAATGTAAACAAATGTTTTGGAGATGAAGAAGTGACATTGATCGGTAGGAGATAGAGACAATTAGAGAAGGACACGGAGGAACTTACTGCATCGTTGAGAAGCTCCTCCAGTCTCTGCTTGGGAGTCTTGCCTTTCTTAGACCTCACGAACAGAATTATCTTCCGAATGTCACCGCATTTCCTGATGAAAATACAATAATTAGTTAATACTTTAAATTTTTTTTTGTGTGAAACAGACAGAAAAACAGTCTAACTAATCATTAGCTTCACTCTAGTTTGTTAACGAATTTTGTTTATGAAATGAGTTGAAATGTTGTTTGAGTGTAAACTGAATGACACTGAGCTGTTACGCTGGGCGCGCACTAAGGGAGCGCGATTAGAGTAAAATTGACAAAAGTAATCCATACATAACTATAATTTAAAGTCAAATAAAGTATATTCAATAAGGATAAAGCTTAGTGGGAGGCTCCTTTGCACAGGATGTTGGCTAGTTTATGGCACAACGGCGCCTACTTCTGCCGTGAAGCAGTAATGTGGAAGCGTTATTGTGTTTCAGTCTGAAGGGCGCCGTAGCTAGAGAAATTAGTGGGCACATGAGACTTAATATCTTATGTCTCAAGGTGACGAGCGCAATTGTAGTGCCGCTTCTTTTTGAGGTTTTTCAAGAATCCTGAGCGGTACTGCATTGTAATGGGCAGGGCGTATCAATTACTATCAGCTGAACGCCCTGCTCGTCTCGTCCCTAACTGTCATTAAAAATCTATGCGCTTTTGAATCATTACTATAAATATTATTTTAAATTACTGAATCTACCATATGTTCGAAAAAAGTTGAGCTCGTGAGACAGTGTGACAGCTCAGTGTCATTCAGTACCGACGTAATAAAATGCTAATGATTAGTCAGACCGTTTGTGTGTTAATGAAAGTAAGAACAAACCTGAGGAGTTTCTCCACCAGAACCTTGCCCATGAAGCCGGTGCCGCCGGTGATGAAGACAGTTCTGTTGCTGAAGGTGCCGGCGATCCTGTCCGGGAGGTCTTCCATCTGCGCGGCTGTCATATCTGCCGACGCCATTGTCGTTCACTACTTCTGGAATAACATAGCATTACTTAATTAGTCACTCGTATAAAACAACGTGGAAAATTTGTAAATTAAAGTAAATATTTCGAAATTTAAGGATATTAAAGTCTTAGATAATTTATACTTCTAGATACAGCCTCTTGCTGAGAAACAACCGATGAAAATAGGCCAGGTTTATTACTTTAGTGTGCGTGACAAGCTACTTCTTACACTCGCGATTTGTATGACACTTCGTGTTAGTGTGCGTGAATTGCTCAAAATAGAGGTTAGTTCTAAACTCACTTTTTTTTCCACGTTTTCACAGCTGTCATAGTCTGTCTACACGTATTAACGATCTATGCTTATAGTGTTAAAAACCTTGTATATTTTATAGGTTTTATATAATAAAAGCTGACCCGACAGATGTTGTTCTGTACATATTTAAAAAAATACTGTTTTTATAAAATTGTCAATAATATTTCATAACATCAAGAATAATTGTATCGTAAAATATGCTCCCTGTTGTTATAATGAAATTGTTTCACAGCAACTGTCAAACCGTGCGTCACTAAATTCTCTCATAGAGAATAATATGTACATACAAAGCAAATATTGGAAATAAAAATAAATATGGGTCCCAAATCGAAATAAAAACTATCCTATTTCTTAAGTTGGACTAAACTGCACTCCATAAAGTAATCCTCATTAAAATCCGTTCATTAGTTTAGGAGTCCATCGCGGACAAACAACGTGTCACGTAATTTATATATATTATGCTGGAGATAGTTCAAAAAGCATTTTTGCGTTTCCTATATAAGTGGAAACTGGGTTTCTACCCGTACTTGTTCCCGACGGCGTATCTCATCCGTTGCTTCGGATACAACACCCTGGAAACCAGACGAGCTCTCGACCAGGCAACTACCTCACCTAAAGTTACCCGGGGCTTAATAGATGCCCCTGATTTTCATAATGAGCTGATGATTGTTTACACCTGGCAATTATAGTTGTAGTTGGAATCACCGTCTGCTGGCAGTACCCACGTGTAGTGAGTCTTGAAATTGTTTAATCACCTCGTAGAAGCCCGCCCTGATTGTGATCTATTTACTAACAGACTTGAGGTGTTGGTACAGTTGCTGCTCTAACTTTGTTTAAGTCCTCGCATAATAGTGTCTAGCAATAGTGACGTAGGTACTTGATTAATGTAATTGGTGTAGTAACCGTTTTAATTAAAATAAATAAATAAAGAAACAAATATATATTAAAATAACAGTCAATTAATTATGTACCTTAATGGTTAAACAGATGCTCGGAAGATATCTGACACTTAAACAAACACAAAACTCAAAGTCACATAAGATATTATTGCAGAACGTACAAGTTACAATGTGAACATTGTGGCTACCGAAAATCTAATGAAAATATAATGTTTCGTTTAGAATGTAACCATCATCCGTCGAGTCGTTTCAGCAACCTCTAAGCCAATGTTGCGATGTCCTAATTCGTGTTTTATGTAATAACAGATGAAGACGAAGAAGAGTCTGCAATTATTTGAGCAATTCGTTATAAATACATTCATTATTTGTCATTGAAGCTGCGAAACGTTTTGTCATTTTGCGTTGGTTGAGCAACGCAGATGTAATTACTTCGGGTTAACCTTTGCCGCTGAATGTCAAGAATATGTCGCGAGTAATGCGTACTTACTTGTGCGCAGACAGACAGATGAAGAAACTCATTGCCAATCTGTTATTTCCTTATTTTACACTTTTAATTTACGTAAACATGATTTTAGTTGGCACACTGAAGTAATAAACCTGGCCTGTTATCATGCGTTGTCTGACAGCAAGAGGATTTATCTACAGGTATAAATTATCTAAGTAGTTACATTTCTAGCATAATGAGACTGGTAAGGTAAGGTCGGTAACGCTCTACCATTAGGTGCCCCTATGCTAATTTATCGTCCTCTTACATAAAAAAAAATTTGAATGACTAACGGCCGTTTCCAATATACTACCTACAGATAGAGATAAAAAACTACTTTCTACTGTCAGTAATTAACTGTCAATAATCTGAAGCTGTCCCAATATACCAGATAAGTCATTCTTATTGCCTTATATTGGAACGCGTGAATTGCAATTTCCATAGAAACTTCTATCGCTGTTAAGCTATACGTCGTCCCATTGACAGACAACGTGTACGAATAAGATGAGTTACCGTCGATAAGTTTATTGGGACAGAAAAGTCAACGATAGTTACGATTTTATATCTCAAGTAGGCCACAACCGGACATAGACTGAATATTGGGAATGGCCGTAACACTGTCTACTTTTTCTTATGAAAATAAGGGACGAGACGAGTAGGACGTTCAGCTGATGATAATTGATCCACCCTGCCCATCACAATGAAGTGCCGCTCCAGATGATTAAAAAACCCAAAAATTCTGTGCGGCTCTACAAATGCTCTCGTCACCTGTATACAAAAGATGTCAAGCCTCATTTGCCCAGTAATTTCACTAGACCGAAACACAATAATGCTTACACATTACTGCTACTTCCTTTTTTATGGAAATTAATTAATTGTCTAAAATTATGTACGCAATTAAGCACTTCCGTACTTTGTGGTCGACGTCATTAAATAAAACATAATATTATTATGCTTATATAATACAGCTTCAAGTAGGTACATTCACGTACAGTACCAACTATTATTTTAAAATTATTTGACATTTGACAACATAACAATACATGGCCACAGTAATTGTTAATATAATTACAACAAAAAACGCTGTACAAATGGTAGTAGTCGTTGCGTAACATCTTGTATCTATTATTTAATTTAATTAGTTTTTATAGACAGTGACTGTGGCTGCCCCACACGCTGCCGATATTAATTTGTATTAACTTATTATTTGTACTGCACTGCACAACTGTTAATATGTTAATACTATTTAATATAATCACTATGATAAGAAATAACTATAATAGCATATAATATTTAGATCTTTCGTTAACTTGATTCGTGTAAGTTAGTTGTCAGTGCCAACTAACAGTTGGTAGCATCATAACGGTAGGCGTTTGTGCCCTATATAAGCCAGAGCGCTAAGTTCAAGTAAGCATTACTTATAGTGACACTGTACAACTTCTGAATATTAGTGGAAACTGTAAAATACATATATTTCAATTTAATTATGTGCGTTTAAATTACCAACCCCCTCTACACAAGTTTATGTTTGTTCCCATATTATTTGTACTGCAGAAGAGGGCTATTCGCGCTATTTATAGCCTAAGGAATAATTGAGAGCAAAATTCAAAGAAATTAACATCTTGACTGTTGCTTCTCAATATATTCTTGATAATGTACTGTATGTTCATAGGCACTTAAGTGAATTTGCCAGAAACTGTCATAACCATAATGTTAACACCAGGAACAGATACAATCTTATAATGCCTTCTACTCGGCTAAGTCGAGTTAGCAAGTCTTTTGTGAGGCGATGTATATGCTTTTACAACAGGATCCCAGAAAATGTTCAAAACAAAAGTATTACGTTATTCAAAAGAATTGTTAAAAAACGTTTGTGTGGTAAAGGTTACTATAACATAAATGACTTTCTTAATGATACCACAAATTGGGCTCTCAAGCCTCAGGCTATTAAATAATAAGTTTAATTGTACAATGTTACTTTGTAAATGTTACGTTAATTGTAAAACATATTTTTGATGGAAAAAAAAAGGTCGCTGAGTTTGTTGCGCCCATTCTTCTCAGGTCTGAGGTATTCATTTTGGAATGCGTGGTAATTTTTTGACTTTCAATAACTTATGTCACATCCTATTTTGAATAAAAATATTTGAATTTGAAAAGAGAAACTTGTACTATTCGTCATAATATAAATCACAATGGATGATCTAAAAGGGGACTAAAACAATTGAATAAAAATTAAAATCAAACGGTATATTGTTATGTTATTATAACTTATTTAAATTCTACATTTCGTTTGACAGATCGATTGTATCAAATTAAATAAATAGTAGTTAAAAGCGAACTAAGAATAAATCTATTTTGAAATTTAAAAATAACATCAATTCCTGCCTTATAGACAATAGATGAAAATTATATAAAAAAATCTTATTTTGCGAATTCATCGGTCCTCGAAAAATCTACGAAGTTTGAAAGAAATCTGGCTGTTTAAAGTGGGTCAAAATCGCTCCCAAATGAGTCAAACAAACATACATACAAACAGGTGAAGCTGATAAAAAGCGTGTTAAATCATTGTAACAATTTTAATAGGGAGGATGGTTTTAGACTAGCGCAAACATGGAATCCCGTGGTCTCACTCTGCAGTACAAATAAAACAAAAAGACCCGAAAGTATGGACGTCGTCAGTAGTGTGTGTCGTGAATTAGGGAATCAAAGACCAAAACGAATTAGGCGCCACGTGGACAAATCGATGTACTATTAGTGTCAAGTGTCAATGTGTCAAGATTCTCGCCGCTTACCCAGTTCCGCCGCGACCACGATTCATTCAATTGGATCGAAATATCGGCATCAAATTAATAAAATATATATCGTAAGTGCCCGTCATAATAATTAGAGATTTTTTTAGTTATTGCTGATATTAAGAAACACAGATATTATATAAAGTAAATACATTATGACCTTAATAGTAGGATTAAAGAAAATGTCGTCATATTAACAACATTATTAAAAAAGTTTGGCTATCACATTGTAATTTATTTATAAGACAAGATATTTTTCTTACTCAAGCTGACATAAAGTGAAGCGGAAATATCAAGTAAGAGGTCTTTAACTTCCGGTAACTTATTTTTGAAATAAACAACGTTGTTTTCTTATCATTTAGGCATCGAAAATAATCAGTACCTGCCTGAATAATATAATAATAAATGTTGATATTTACGCAAAACTGTGTTTACTTACAGTGTGTATGATTTACTGTATCTGCTGTACTCAATAGTTATTGTGCTTTTTTTTTAATTTTTTTAATATTAATATATTTTATAATAATAATATTTTTGTATTTACTGAAGTATATCAAACGTGTTTAGGCTATTAGGCTTAGAGTTTCTTTCTATACGAAGAAGATAAAAGCATCATGGGGAAGCCTACTCACATATGCAAGGACATTCAAGTCTGAATAAATTGCCAAAACATCACATCCCTAGCATGGTTCACTGAAAAATTCAGGCTCCAAATGACTTGAACGGTGCGTCATTTACAGTCAAACTACGCGCGCAATTTGAAACAAAGAGTATGTAAGTACTACGTAATAAGAGGCGGGGGACTGCCTAAGTAAAAATTGAAATTTATTATGAAACGTGCTTTTTTGATACTGAACATGTTTGACATGTTTGAAATAATAGTAATTACAGTATGGCGATTGGCCACGAAGTATAATCCAGCTAAATTTGAAAGCGAACAATTGCTTCAAAGGGATTTCGGCTATCTCTGTTTTTTACAAGATTATAGCCGTCATCTGTCAAAATGTTAATGACTGCACGTTTAATATAATCGAGTGAATCGTTTTTATCTTAGAGAGTTTCGCTAGGCTGATTTTAAAAGTAGTTGGATAGATTTTTAAACTGATTTTAAAGTTAGTTTTACGCGTATATTGTTTACTGCTCTTATGTTTCATAATTGTAGCGATTTCTACAGCTACTAATCAATCCTATACTTTTTTTATGATAATAAGGAACGACACGAGCAGGACGTTCAGCTGATGACAATTGACACGCCCTGCCCATTTCAATGCAGTACTACTCAGGATTCTTGAAAAACCCATAAATTTTGAGCGGAACTACAATTGCGCTCGTCACCTTGAGACATAAGATGTTAAGTCTCATTTGCCCAGTAATTTCACTAGCTACGGCGCCCTTCAGACTGAAACACAATAATGCTTACACATTACTGCTTCACGACAGAAATAGGCGCCGTTGTGCCGACCCATAATCTAGCCGGTATCCTGTGCAAAGGAGCCTGATCAAGAAGTATCTTTAGGTGAGCGCAGGTGTTGTGTCATCTTTTAAAAACATTATTACAGACTACCAACATTAGTAAGTTAAGGGCGCGTTTCTAATCTCTGTTTGACCTCCTACAAATTACACCGGCGTCGCATACACTGCGATGGCACACAGACCTTGTATCCGATGATGCAACATGTACCGAGCTCTACATACCCGCGCCGGTGACAGACGCACGGACATTACCACACGCTCCAACTTGTATGTACATGTGTTGCAATGTGCATTATGATATTCGCGAGTTTATTACCCGTGTTCTAAGGAGTGGCATTGCAAAGTCCAATGTAACTGTACGTGACTGTACATATTGTATTTAATTAACTCATTAATTGGATGTTATTCACAACTAGCTGTTACTCCCGACTTCGTCCGTATTTTCCAGTGTAACCATATAAGTTTTTTTTCATAAAAATAAGGGACGAGATTAGCATGACGTTCAGCTGATGGTAAATGATACGGTCTGCCCATAACAATGCAGTGTCGCTTAGAAGTTTTGGCTGCGGTCGTCACCTTGTTAAGTCTCATTTGCCCAGTAATTTCACTAGCTGCGGCGCCCTTCAGACCGAAACACAGTAATTTACATTTTATACATTAACGTCACGGCAGAAATAGGCGCCGTTGTGGTTACCATAATCTAGCCGGCGTCCTGTACAAAAGAGCCCACTGGTAGTTGGTATTCCAGTGACACATGCATACTGTGTGTCCCATAATAGTGATGATAATGGTCTATGAGCTTTCAGATAAACAAAAAAGAATGAGTAAAATTTCGGTGGTTTTTGAGTTATTGAGTTTATTAGAAATAAGGGAAAACTGACACCCCGCGTTCGTTGTATGTTTCCTGTTAACCTAAAATCATTATTTGTCTATCTTAAAAAATTGCTAAATTAATGAGGATTCTGAAACGGTAATTTATCTGTAACATTTCGCAAAAAAAATAAAAACCTAATTTATGATCGATGCGGGACTCGAATTCGCGACCTTCTCGCGTTCCTTGTGAGCACTCTTTCCCACTGAGCCAACAGTTCGAGTGACGTATCGCTTATAAAATATTGTACGCTTTATTCAACTCTCAGGTTGTGGCTTCATCTACAGGATTTACTTTACAGTTGATAACCTGCTCAACCCCAATATTTGCATATTTGGAAATTGACTTCAAATGTCGCTCTTGCAAATCTAAGCAATTTGTTATGTTTTTAAAGTGATAACCCTCACTTCTGGGATTAATTACACAAATAAAACTGAAAACAAAATTTTAGGAACGATGCGGGACTCGAACCCGCGACGTTAACTCCGATTCCGACGTAATGTTTCATTTAATCTGAACTTCACTTAACACTTTTCTCTTGCTTTATTGACACACTTTTTATACAAAGTATCTTGCCCCAAGTTAAGCATATATATAGCCTGTGTTACATGACAATGATATATTTAATACAATATACTTACTTAAACATACATATATTCATATAAACATACATTATGGCAAATCGACGCAGTGATTTAGTTCATGTAGTGCTGTAGAATATGCCGGAATGTATTTAATTAATTGGGAAACTAAATATGACTCGGTTACATGCAGGGTGACTCACAAAGCTAGAGAAGCTGCAAGAAATAATTATGCTGATCGTTTGCCAAATTATAACGCCCGACAGATAGGGACTATTTAAACCAACCCTTTCCCGGTCGTTGGATTGGCAGGGCAATTGGACCAATATTGTGGCCGCCAAGGAAATCTGATTTAAATCATAATAAATAAATAATGTAAATAAAAAATAATAGTCAAGGAAGCGTACGTAAGAAAGGTTTTCAATCTACCGTTTTTTCTCCGCCTTACTTTGCAAATCCCACTTACCCGAAAAAGTATTTCCATTTTTCGGGTTATATAGACATGATATGACAAATTTATGTTAGATGTTAAAAAATTATCAAAATCTGTTTAGTAGATCAAGAGATAACCCTCTAAAACTCCCTCACTTTACCTTTTTTTAACCGACTTCAAAAAGGAGGAGGTTATCAATTCGATCGGTATTCTTTTTATGTATGTACACCGATTATTCTGAGATTTATGATCCGATTTACGTAAGTTTGCACCGACTTTAAAACCTATCAATAGGTGGCACATACAAATAATAGTATTTTATTAATATCAAAGGTAAAGGTGTATTAAATTATTTTTTTAGTTATTTAATACTTTTCAGCTTTTAAAGTCGTTTTTTTCTTTTTATTAAATTTAGATTAATGTATTATTCATCACACACACATTTTAAAAACCGTAAATATCAGTTTGTTTCGTAACGCATATGTGATTTTTTCGGAATGATAAATTGTCACAATTTGAATGTTTATAAGGTCGGCAACGCTCCTGTGATTCCTCTAGTGTTATAAGTCCTGTATGTATGATTGTTTGTAATCTTGCTTAAGATTTTACTGTCTTTTTTTCATATATCTTAATTGACTTGAAATAAAAATTATTTTATAACTTTCATATTGTTGTTAGTGTGTCTTTCGCCATCAAGGTAGTTTTTGTAACAAACGTATTCCCACGACCACATTTAATGCTGGACTTTCGAACGAAGTATTTATTGCGTTTGCATCGCTCCTGACAGTCGTCTTACAATCAGATATCAAACTCTCTGGCAGCAAGTAGGATACTAAATTTGATCCACGCCTGATCTCTACAACGATCTGATACGGTTATATCATGTACCTGGCAATCATCTCCGTAACCAAAATCACTAACTTTTTGTTTGTGCGATGTATGTCGCCAAAACCGTGTATCCTGCGTTCTGCGAATTGTTCGAAGATAGGTGGAGTAAATTAAGTAATTATTTCGCTTTCTGTGGGAAGAAAGTAGTACATAACTTTTTTATATGTATACTAGCTGACCCAGCAAACGTTGTATTGCCGATATTAAAATCGCGATACAAAAGTAACTGTTGATGAGTGAAAATTTGAAGTTGTATGTATTTTTTAATGCTGACTCACAATCAAACAAATTAAAAAAAAATTGTCAAAAAAATTTAAAAAAAAAATTTCGTGTGGACCACCCTTGTTGATAGATGTTGTCCGATTCTCAGACCTACCCAATATGCACTCAAAATGTCATGAGAACCGGTCAAGCCGTGTCGGAGGAGTTCAATGTTTAACACCATAACACGAGAATTTTATATATTAGATATTTTTTATTTATATGTATATATATTTGATAAGTGTAACTAACTGGTCTGCGGCAGTACTTGTTAAAGTAAAATAATTATAGTAATGAAGACATCCGCAGGTCATTTCTAGCTCTTAACATACCAGCTGTTTTAGAGACAAATGGTATTACCCGCCGCGATGGCAAGCGTCCTGATGGAATGACGCTGGTGGCTTGGGCACGGGGAAGGGCGCTGGTGTGGGACACGACTTGCGTCGACACTCTGGAGGAGGTCTACTCGCAAAATCGACAACGATACATTCGGAACGATACGATAATACTCCGAATATATCGCAACTACCCTACTCTAACAAATGTTCGAATTCCTTATCGTTTATCGTTACCATAGACTAATATTTTAATTTATTTACGATGTTAGTGTGAATGAAATATGTTCAAACCTAAACATTATCTGTGCTACGTCCCTGTGTCAAAAGTCAAAACATAGCTTAGGCGCTAAGGACCATGCCAGACTCTGCACCACTAATTTGGTATCATTAACACATAATGTAAATGTTAAAAAAAATATGTAATGAATATAATATGACCATTTAAAATTGAATTAATAATACAAAACTCGAGGATAATAAAATGTAAAAAGAAGTAACTCAACCCTTCTCGTCGACTTCCTATTTCTCAGGCGGCCATTTGCATTATTTCTACGCATAAACGATCAACAAAATGACTTAAATGACTTAGTAGTAAAAAAATCGTGTTGAATAGTAAATTACATATTGTATGGCGAATATATCTATACGACTTGAAACGATATTAGCATCGACAGCCTAGAACGTGTCCTTGAGATTATCGTAAAAGTGACGTTTGATCATTTGTGAAATTCGAATATTCGTCTCTCACATTTTCAACTAAGAGTAGGGTTAGGACCGATAATATCGAAAAATTTTTCGTTTGTTCAATCATCGTTTCGACATTGAATACGATGTAACTAAGAGTAGGATTCGACACGACTAATGCTACGATTTATCGAATAACGATTTTAGGAGTAGGCCCCCTGGCTCCTTCTCGTGTCCAAGTTACGTCAGTTGGTGCTGGGGCTGCTGCTTCGACTGCCGAAGACAGCAAGCGTCGCAAATATTATGTCGGTCTCAATGAGACATAAATTTTTGTGCCGTTTGGTGTCGAGACACTTGACAATGTACTAAGTTATATCTTCGCGCCTCAATAAAGCTACTGGAAATCCAAGCGCTGGCAGCTATTTCGCTCAACGGATCAGCGGAGCAGCTATCCAACGCGGAAATACTGCCAGTATTCTTAGACGCTTCTCGTCATGATAGTTTTAATTTTATGCAATCTTAGTATTGTAAATATAGTTATAAGATTTGATTTTGTTTAGATAGATATTATCAAAGAATTATTTTATTTTACTTTAAAAGTAAATTATATACCGATGTATCCAGTCTCATGCAGAAATAAGCAGGCCACGACCTATCGCTGACCTTAGCCTGCCAGCTAGTGACCCTGACCTGTGAGACAGGGGTTCCGGTTTCGAGTTGAGGTAGGTCCAAATGATTAATTGACCAACTTTAAAAGCGGGAGCTTGATAGTTGTTGACTGTACTGTCTGTATGTTTATTAGCTTACTAGTTGACCCGACAGACGTTGTTCTGTATATAATAAATAAAACAATGTTTTTTATTAATTTGTCAATAATATTTCATAACATAAAGAATTATTTCGTAAAATATGCTCCCTGTTGTTGTATTGAAATTGTTTTACAGCAGAACTGTCAAACCGTGCGTCAATAAATTCTCTCATAGAAAATATGTCCATACAAAACAAATATCGGACGACGGGGGACACATCAAAGGAAAAACAAAATTGTTGGTGTTATTTAATTCCGAACATTTTCATATTTATTCACCTTTAAAACCTTCCCTGGACTTCCACAAATAATTCAAGACCAAAATTAGCCAAATCGGTCCAGCCGTTCTCGAGTTTTAGCGAGACTAACGAACAGCAATTCATTTATATATATATATATATATATATATATATATATATATAGATAGATAACATAATACATAATATTTTATATATAGATAACTCTGCCGTTTAAAAAAAATATTAATTTATGTAACACATATCAAAAATTAATATTAATTGATGTAACATATCTTAGTTTGATACTTGGATAGAATTTAGTTGAATGATTTCACTTTTAAGCTCCGTAAGTTTAAGGTATGACCGCTCTTTCCGTCAGATAAAAATAAGAACGCAGTAAATTAAACTTTATTTATATATCTAGCAGTTCTAAAAGCATTAAATATAAGGTTGTATAACGTAATATGTATGGTAAAATGGTTGTTGTACTTTTTTATTTTTTAAAATCACATGTTGTAAAATAAGGTATAAAGGCATTTATTTTCTCAAAATTGATTCCTTTAGAATTCCTTTAAATGTCACTTCTATCACTATCACCGTTTCGGAAACAAATGGCGCTTTGCGAGATAAGAAAATATACAATTATATAGAAAATGTTCAAAACAAATGTATTACGAAATTCAAAAGAATTGTTAAGAAGCGTGTGTGTTAAAGGTTACTATAACATAAATGACTTTGTTAATGCTACCACAAATTGGGAATGTAGCGACCGCCCACAGGCTATTAAATAATAAATTTATTGTAGATTTTACATTGTAACCATATTTTTATAATAAAATAATCCCACTGAGTTTGTTGCGCCCGTTCTTCTCAGGTCTGAGGCATACCTTTTGGACTGGATTGTAGTTTTTGACTTTCAATAATTGATATTATATCATATTTTGAATAAAAATATTTGAATTTGTGTTATCATTGTTGTTGCTATGTAATGCCTGCTATCAATTGGCCTCGGAATATTTATTTAAGCCTAAACGTTCGGTTAATATTATAACAAATCTATCTATATATATAAAAATGAATTGCTGTTCGTTAGTCTCGCTAAAACTCGAGAACGGCTGGACCAATTTGGCTAATTTTGGCCTTGAATTATTTGTGGAGGTCCAGAGAAGGTTTAAAAGGTGAATAAATATGAAATGCAGGAAATTAAAAAGAAAACAACAACTTTGTTTTTCCTTTGATGTGTCCATACATAATTTCTATGAGAGAATTTATTGACGCACGGTTTGACAGTTCTGCTGTGAAACAATTTCATTACGACAGCACGCTGCATATTTTACGAAGTAATTTTTGATGTTATGATATATTATTGACAAATTCATATAAAAACATTATTTTATATATTATATACAGAACAACTTTCTCCGCCTTACTTTGCAAATCCCACTTACCCGAAAAAGTATTTCCATTTTTCGGGTTATATAGACATGATATGACAAATTTATGTTAGATGTTAAAAAATTATCAAAATCTGTTTAGTAGATCAAGAGATAACCCTCTAAAACTCCCTCACTTTACCTTTTTTTAACCGACTTCAAAAAGGAGGAGGTTATCAATTCGATCGGTATTCTTTTTATGTATGTACACCGATTATTCTGAGATTTATGATCCGATTTACGTAAGTTTGCACCGACTTTAAAACCTATCAATAGGTGGCACATACAAATAATAGTATTTTATTAATATCAAAGGTAAAGGTGTATTAAATTATTTTTTTAGTTATTTAATACTTTTCAGCTTTTAAAGTCGTTTTTTTCTTTTTATTAAATTTAGATTAATGTATTATTCATCACACACACATTTTAAAAACCGTAAATATCAGTTTGTTTCGTAACGCATATGTGATTTTTTCGGAATGATAAATTGTCACAATTTGAATGTTTATAAGGTCGGCAACGCTCCTGTGATTCCTCTAGTGTTATAAGTCCTGTATGTATGATTGTTTGTAATCTTGCTTAAGATTTTACTGTCTTTTTTTCATATATCTTAATTGACTTGAAATAAAAATTATTTTATAACTTTCATATTGTTGTTAGTGTGTCTTTCGCCATCAAGGTAGTTTTTGTAACAAACGTATTCCCACGACCACATTTAATGCTGGACTTTCGAACGAAGTATTTATTGCGTTTGCATCGCTCCTGACAGTCGTCTTACAATCAGATATCAAACTCTCTGGCAGCAAGTAGGATACTAAATTTGATCCACGCCTGATCTCTACAACGATCTGATACGGTTATATCATGTACCTGGCAATCATCTCCGTAACCAAAATCACTAACTTTTTGTTTGTGCGATGTATGTCGCCAAAACCGTGTATCCTGCGTTAGTGCGAATTGTTCGAAGATAGGTGGAGTAAATTAAGTAATTATTTCGCTTTCTGTGGGAAGAAAGTAGTACATAACTTTTTTATATGTATACTAGCTGACCCAGCAAACGTTGTATTGCCGATATTAAAATCGCGATACAAAAGTAACTGTTGATGAGTGAAAATTTGAAGTTGTATGTATTTTTTAATGCTGACTCACAATCAAACAAATTAAAAAAAAAATGTCAAAAAAATTTAAAAAAAAAATTCGTGTGGACCACCCTTGTTGATAGATGTTGTCCGATTCTCAGACCTACCCAATATGCACTCAAAATGTTATGAGAATCGGTCAAGCCGTTTCGGAGGAGTTCAATGTTTAACACCATGACACGAGAATTTTATATATTAGATATTTTTTATTTATATGTATATATATTTGATAAGTGTAACTAACTGGTCTGCGGCAGTACTTGTTAAAGTAAAATAATTATAGTAATGAAGACATCCGCAGGTCATTTCTAGCTCTTAACATACCAGCTGTTTTAGAGACAAATGGTATTACCCGCCGCGATGGCAAGCGTCCTGATGGAATGACGCTGGTGGCTTGAGCACGGGGAAGGGCGCTGGTGTGGGACACGACTTGCGTCGACACTCTGGAGGAGGTCTACTCGCAAAATCGACAACGATACATTCGGAACGATACGATAATACTCCGAATATATCGCAACTACCCTACTCTAACAAATGTTCGAATTCCTTATCGTTTATCGTTACCATAGACTAATATTTTAATTTTTTTACGATGTTAGTGTGAATGAAATATGTTCAAACCTAAACATTATCTGTGCTACGTCCCTGTGTCAAAAGTCAAAACATAGCTTAGGCGCGTAAAAGTGACGTTTGATTATTTGTGAAATTCGAATATTCGTCTCTGACATTTTCAACTAAGAGTAGGGTTAGGACCGATAATATCGAAAAATGTTTCGTTTGCTCAATCATCGTTTCGACATTGAATACGATGTAACTAAGATTAGGATTCGACACGACTAATGCCACGATTTATCGAATATCGATTTTAGGAGTAGGCCCCCTGGCTCCTTCTCGTGTCCAAGTTACGTCAGTTGGTGCTGGGGCTGCTGCTTCGACTGCCGAAGACAGCAAGCGTCGCAAATATTATGTCGGTCTCAATGAGACATAAATTTTTGTGCCGTTTGGTCTCGAGACACTTGACAATGTACTAAGTTATATCTTCGCGCCTCAATAAAGCTACTAGAAATCCAAGCGCTGGCAGCTATTTCGCTCAACGGATCAGCCTAGCTATCCAACGCGGAAATACTGCCAGTATTCTTAGACGCTTCTCGTCATGATATTTTTAATTTTATGTAATCTTAGTATTGTAAAATCTATACTAATATTATAAAGCTGCAGTGTTTGTTTGTTTGTTTGTTTGAACGCGCTAATCTCTGGACCTACTGGTCCGATTTGAATGATTATTTCAGTGTTGGGTAGTCCATTTATCGAGGAAGGCTATAGGCTATGTTTTTTTTTCAAAATTAGGGATCCGTAATAAAATTGCTATTTTGTAACACAAGGTGTAAAATCGAAAACCTATTTTTGCGTGCGCTGCAAAAACTATTGACAATAGAACAAAATGATGTACAGGCTATAATATAGGCAATATTTTATTACTTATAAAACTATCGCGTGAATTATACTTTATATGGCAAAACAACGTTTGCCGGGTCAGCTATATAGTTATAAGATTTGATTTGTTTAGATAGATATTATCAAAGAATTATTTTATTTTACTTTAAAAGTAAATTATATACCGTAGTATCCAGTCTCATGCAGAAATAAGCAGGCCACGACCTATCGCTGACCTTAGCCTGCCAGCTAGTGACCCTGACCTGTGAGACAGGGGTTCCGGTTTCGAGTTGAGGTAGGTCCAAATGATTAATTGACCAACTTTAAAAGCGGGAGGTTGATAGTTATTGTCTGTATGTTTATTAGTTTACTATTTGACCCGACAGACGTTGTTCTGTATATAATAAATAAAATAATGTTTTTTATGAATGTGTCAATAATATATCATAACATCAAGAATTATTTCGTAAAATATGCTCCCTGTTGTTGTATTGAAATTGTTTTACAGCAGAAGTGTCAAACCGTGCGTCGATAAATTCTCTCATAGAAAATATGTCCATACAAAACAAATATCGGACGACGGGGGACACATCAAAGGAAAAACAAAATTGTTGGTGTTATTTAATTCCGAACATTTTCATATTTATTCACCTTTAAAACCTTCCCTGGACTTCCACAAATAATTCAAGACCAAAATTAGCCAAATCGGTCCAGCCGTTCTCGAGTTTTAGCGAGACTAACGAACAGCAATTCATTTATATATATATAGATAACATAATACATAATATTTTATATATAGATAACTCTGCCGTTTAAAAAAAATATTAATTTATGTAACACATATCAAAAATTAATATTAATTGATGTAACATATCTTAGTTTGATACTTGGATAGAATTTAGTTGAATGATGTCACTTTTAAGCTCCGTAAGTTTAAGGTATGACCGCTCTTTCCGTCGGATAAAAATAAGAACGCAGTAAATTAAACTTTATTTATATATCTAGCAGTTCTAAAAGCATTAAATATAAGGGTGTATAACGGTAATATGAATATGAATGGTATGATCACATGTTGTAAAATAAGGTATAAAGGCAATTATTTTCTCAAAATTGATTCCTTTAGAATTCCTTTAAATGTCACTTCTATCACTATCACCGTTTCGGAAACAAATGGCGCTTTGCGAGATAAGAAAATATACAATTATATAGAAAATGTTCAAAACAAATGTATTACGAAATTCAAAAGAATTGTTAAGAAGCGTGTGTGTTAAAGGTTACTATAACATAAATGACTTTGTTAATGCTACCACAAATTGGGAATGTAGCGACCGCCCACAGGCTATTAAATAATAAATTTATTGTAGATTTTACATTGTAACCATATTTTTATAATAAAATAATCCCACTGAGTTTGTTGCGCCCGTTCTTCTCAGGTCTGAGGCATACCTTTTGGACTGGATTGTAGTTTTTGACTTTCAATAATTGATATTATATCATATTTTGAATAAAAATATTTGAATTTGTGTTATCATTGTTGTTGCTATGTAATGCCTGCTATCAATTGGCCTCGGAATATTTATTTAAGCCTAAACGTTCGGTTAATATTATAACAAATCTATCTATATATATAAAAATGAATTGCTGTTCGTTAGTCTCGCTAAAACTCGAGAACGGCTGGACCAATTTGGCTAATTTTGGCCTTGAATTATTTGTGGAGGTCCAGAGAAGGTTTAAAAGGTGAATAAATATGAAATGCAGGAAATTAAAAAGAAAACAACAACTTTGTTTTTCCTTTGATGTGTCCCCTGTCGTGCAGAGATCAAATTGAAAGAATAGGTTAAAATGAATAACTAATTAGAATCTTTACATCTTTCTAACTTTCTCAGGAGGTAAAAAAACAAACTTAACTAATTTTATTATTGATTTTTTCTCATTACTTTATATGGTAATACAACGTTTGTTGGGTCAGCTAGTAACAATATAATTATTGTTTCCAAAAATACAGAAAATAAACTTTTTCTATTTGGTTTTCTTAATTTTTTTTATAATCAATTATTATTTTAATATTATTTAAATGCGACTCGCCCCTCGCCCTTTGAGCAAGTTTACTGGTATGTATTAACGCCTTAAATAGGCTTACACTAAAAGAAATAACAGGAAATTAATAAAATCCAATATAAATCTGTTCAGTATGTATGTATGTTTGTTTATTGGGTGTTGAGACCTTCGTCGGGTTTCCGGCCATTCATTTACATAATATTTTATTCTGTGAGTAAACATAATAAATTATTTTATTGCAGTACTAGCTGACCCGACAGACAGTTGTTCTGTATATAATATATAAAATAATGTTTTTATATGAATTTGTCAATAATATATCATAACATCAAAAATTACTTCGTAAAATATGCAGCGTGCTGTCGTAATGAAATTGTTTCACAGCAGAACTGTCAAACCGTGCGTCAATAAATTCTCTCATAGAAATTATGTATGGACACATCAAAGGAAAAACAAATTAGTTGTTGTTTTTTTTTAAATTTAGCAGCATTTTCCTATTTATTCACCTTTTAAACCTTCTCTGGACTTCCACAAATAACTCAAGACCAAAATTAGCCAAATCGGTCCAGCCGTTCTCGAGTTGTAGCGAGACTAACGAACAGCAATTCATTTTTATATATATAGACTAGTGGACCCAACAGACGTTGTCCTGTCGGAAATTTCGGACACACGTCTTAAATTTGAAAAATCGGTCCATCCGTTGGGAGGAGTCCACTTAAATACACATGAGCAGGATAATTATATTATATCGACGGAATTGAGAATCTAAACCAATCTCAAATTCACTGGAACACACAAAAAAATCATCAAAATCGGTCCAGCCGTTTAGGAGGTAGTTTAATTGTGAATCAAAACCATTATCAAATCCACCTGAAGACACACACCAATCTCAAATTCACTGCAACACACAAAAATCATCAAAATCGGTCCAGCCGTTTAGGAGGTAGTTCAATTGTGAATCTAAACCAACCTCGAAACCCCTTGAACTCACACAAAAAATTTCATCAAAATCGGTCCAGCCGTCTAGGAGGAGTTCAGTGACATACACACGCACACAAGAATTATATATATAAAGATAATCATGTTCATTTTATTAAATAAATGATATTTTTTCTTCACAGTGACACAATAGCCCACGCATTGCTGTTTTGGCGGCAAGCCGGACGCGCGGCACTTGAGATGCTATAGCCACTTGTGTTTACAATAGTCGAGGTATCATTATGCGGTTTATGTTACGGGTTGCTAGATTAACAAACTTGGTGCTTGTCAACAAACGGGTTTAATGATAGATTCGTGTTGTGATATCGTCTCTTTCAGAGTTGTACGAGAAATTATGACTATTTTGCCTAACGCGTCGTAATATAAATATTGCAATTAAATTCTTTGTATTTTTTTTACTACCTATAGTGGACACGTGATAATATGATCTTATGATTAGTTTAAAAAAAATAAAAGTATAAAAATCCTTAACACTAATCACAATCATTCCTGTGGTAAGTTTTTTATTATATAGGCACGGACTAGTAAAAAAAGAAGGACTCCGCGGCGTGTTATTAGCAAGTGAAGCACCTTTATGCTAGTGTGTGTGCGGTTACGGGGTATACCAGTTACACAATTTTTTCTCCCTTAAATAATCATATATCCACAAATACTTTTATATTATTGTTTTTATACTTTTTCACAACGCACGACGGCATTTTTAAAATATTTTATTGCGACGCAAACTGATCTGTCACAGACGATGGCTAATCTCATAATGGCGGCCGCTCGGCTTTTATTAGTGTAAGTGTATGCGTGGGGCTATATATTTTCACTGCCTCACTGTTATGTAAGGTGACACGGAATCCTTATTTTTTTACTCGTCCGTGTATATGTATAAGTAGATGATTGAATAATTTTATACACACTGCGTAGCTACTATTTAGGTATAATGTTGTTCTGGGACAGTGGCCATAAACCAGTCTATCCGGTAGTCTGGTGGAACGAGGATTCAATTCATTAACCCTTTTAATTTAATGATTATTTTGTTTTTATAACATACTTCAAATATATACGCATTGGGCAATGCCAAAATATATAACTTTAAAAAAAAATCTTTACATGAAAAGATCGGACCAACTCCATATATAGAACGATTACATTTTTTTTTAGCAACAAATGCTTGATGTACTCCTGTATCTATATATTATATCCATTTCCCCAGATGTGAAGACGGTATTTGAGGACTGTGGAGGTTAATTCGGTCAGTCGAAATGGGATGAGCGTGAGCAAAGAGACCTCGACCGTACTTCACCGGTCCGACCGATTATTTAAAAATGAGACATATAAAAAAAGCAAAACATATTAAAGGTCTTTGCGATCCATTTTTTTTTTTAATTTCCTAATAACGCTGAAGCAATTTATTTCCTACTAGCTGACCCGGCAAACGTTGTATTGCCATATAAATTATTTTTAGTTTTCTACCATCTTTTCTCAGACTTACTTTTTAAGGCCGAAAACCACGACACAGGGCGTATCAATAACCATCATCTGAACGTCCTGCTCTTCTCATCTCTCATTGTCATTAAAAAAATTCAGATGGTGTTCTTGTCATGATGTGCAATGGTGAAATAAATTAAGCCGTTCAGAAAGTACTTATTATTAACAATGACCCTCACACGAGCCCTCTCCTCTGAAGCCACTCGTAATGTCAACATACTTGCTGCTAATGTCAAATGTCGTAAATGTCACACCTCACTTGGCAGTGGGTCGTGAATTTGAGTCGCGGCGGGGTCAGACCTAAAAAACCTAACCTGGTTGCACAAGTGTAGCCATGAGTGATATTTTCATTGTTTTTATTCATAGTTAGAAAGAAAAAAATTGCTTATGGATTAAACTAATTACCACACTCTTGAATCTATATTTTAAAGTAAAATAAACCAGTGGGAGGCTTCTTTGCACAGGATGCCGGCTAGATTATGGGTAATACAACGTCCCCTATTTCTGCCGTGAAGCAGTATGTGTAAGCATTATTGTATGTCGGTCTGGAGGGCGCCGTAGCTAGTGAAATTACTGGGCAAATGAGAGTTAACATCTTATGTCTCAAGTTGACGAGCGCAGATGTAGTGCCCCCCAGAATATTTGGGTTTTTCAAGAATCCTGAGTAGCACTGCATTGTATTGGGCAGGGCGTTACAACTTCGATCAGCTGAATGTCGTGTTCGTCTTGTCCCTTATTGTTATTAAAAAAAACAATTGGTGAATGTCAAAGATTTCACCGCCTTTTCGGAATAGTTGAGCTATAATTGGAAGAAGTGGCAAGAAATTAATTACCACTCTTTTAAATCGATATTTTAAGGTTAAATAAAGTTGCTTAACAATGTATCTATATCGATATAGTATATTTCAAATGTTTAAGAAAGGTTTTTATAACACCTTTAAATATTTATAGTGTGTGTTCTTTTTATCCGACTTCAAACAAAGAGGAGGTTATGAATTCGTAGGTTTTTTTTTCTATGTTTGTTACCTTAGAACTTTCGACTGGGTAAACCGATTTTGATAATTCTTTTTTTATTTGAAAGCTTCCCGTTTCCCGCTTTGCTTCCCGTGTGGTCCAGATCTGACAATGGCATCCATGAGAAAACCATAAAAGTCTTAAATCTGCTAAACGCCAACCGATTTTGATGATCTTTTTTTATTGTAAAGTAAGTCTGTTTAAGTTCTGATGATTTATGAAGTCGTTTGTTTTTATTTTAAAACTTTTTTTTATGATTTCTTAAGATTTCATTACTTATTTAATTTGAAAGTTTCTTATGACTTCTTCACATTATGGCTCACCTTTACCGAAAAATTGGTATCTGGTAAAATATATTTATTTGACATTCATAAGTGTATTTTTTTGTAACACGAGTAGATGAAGTTTTATTTCATTTTAGGTATGTCACCTTATCAGGTACCTACGTGAGTACCTCGTTAGGTCACGTCACCATCACAATAATAAAGTCTATTGTATTTAAATACTCGTAGTTATATGACGTGCGTGTTTTTTTGTCTCATCGTATTGTCTGTGGCACTATAATAAGAGTCTCGACCAGTGCCGAATTAAGAAAACGCGGGGCCCGTAGCAAATTCTTTCAGAGAGCCCTTGGTCTATATTGGAAATAGTCTGTTACCGAGTGTCTGACGTGGATTGTCTTAGTTGTAAAAGTTTCACGTTTTTGTGACTTCAAATTAATTGAATATACCACATCTTAATAAGTTTCATTCAAAAATTACGCTCAAGCAGAGATGAGTTAGAGAGAGATGGTTTAAGGCGAAGAGCAAGCAGAAAACACGCAAACATGGTGTTTTTAGACACGTTTTGTGGTGAAAGTATAGCATTTCGACCTATGAACACTACTTAATCCTGTTACACATATCCTTAAGTCTTATTTGTAGGTTGCTAATGCTTGCTGTTGGTTATAGTTAACACTGCCGAGCCTTTTTCAACTACTACTTTTCTTTAAAGTTAAAGTTAAGTTAGTTTTTGTGTAGGTTCATTTATTCAGATTAGTAGTGCATAACGAGGATTGTAAGCATATAAACTGTTTTCCACGCAAGAATTTTGAAAATATTGGGTTTGTTACATAGATGGCGGGCCGGCAGCCGTGAAGTCATATCGCTCAAGGTCGCTGGCATTTAGTGTCGCCTTAAATATGCGGGGCCCCTTTCGCGCGGGGCCCGTAGCTATTGCGACTTAAACTACGTGGTTAATCCGGCACTGGTCTCGACCCATCACAAAATGACCTAAGAAAACTAAATGAAATAGAACTCTCCAAATTAGACGGATATAATTAACGTTCAAATCAATCGTTCCCGAATATAGTCTATGGTTCCGAACTTCGTCGAAGTGCCCGAAAACAAAATAGAGTAGGGTCACTACTGAAACTTTTTAAGTGAAAACTACCTTAGCGGTGATGAGCACTTTTCTTGGGATGGGTATAAAATGATAAACTCGCGTCAGGACACGTGGCCTGATCGAAAATTCGTAGGACAGTAGTTGAAATTATGTAGGAAAGTTGGTTTTTCTGAGAGATAAACTTTTTAATGTAAAATAAGTGTAATAGCTCTGAACTGTACAATTTTTATGTAATATAAATTGTTTTGTGTACGATAGCGTATTAAATGAATATTATATTTAACTACATAAATGCTAGTACTTTTATACTGATGAATGAAGCAATTCGTGCAAAATTATTCCCTAACCATTCCAAAATATACAAAATTCAAGTTCTCACTTCTGCCGGCACTCCTGGAGCGTAACCCGTTTTTTTTAGTATAAAAATTGAAAAATAATTTATGTATTTTTTTATTTTTGATAATTTCAGTGCCAATATATTTTGAATCATGGTCCATTTGCAACTTTTATGATGAAGTTATATGACACCCTGTATAAGACAGATGGTGACGTGTTCTGATGTTTGTGGGATGTAACATTGTAATAATTAATCTGTATTAAAGAAATTTAAACAAGAAAGAAGACATGTTTGTTAAAAGTGATAATTTCTTGCAGGATGACTGTCATCTATGTAAACATATATTATCACATTGATAAGTAACGTACACTTGCAACGTCTCGGATATTGAAGTATTTAAACAAAATGCTATACATTTTATTTTTAAGAAATCACTTTTTGAATGTTGTTATTACAAACATTTTAGTTATACTAAATCACTACTCACTTACTGGTGGTCTAAAAGTCACCTGTGAGGTGATATTTTATGCAGCTATGTAACTTCACATATATTATTTAAATTTCTATAATTCGTAGTTAGTACCGACCTGTTTCATGTTGAGAATTGTCTGGGACTACTATTTAGAGACACAATTTATTGTAACATTCCTTAAAAAGTTTAAAATAAAGTATGGTCAGCACATAAAGTTTGAATAAATAAAAATCGGTTTTTATAACCGGTGTTATGTCATAACCACAATGTTAACACCAGGAACAAACATAAATTTATAATGCCTACTACTCTGCTAAGTCGAGTTAGTGAGTCTTTTGTGGGGCGTTGTATATGATTTTACAACAAGGTCCCAGAAAATGTTCAAAAGAAATGTATGTATTACGATATTCATTATACCATAAATGACTTTCTTAATGATATTACAGATTGTGAATGGAGCGACCACCCACAGGCTATTAAACAATTTTAAGCATATTTTTCTAAAAAAAATAGAAGCCCGCTGAGTTTGTTGCGCCCGTTCTTCTCAGATCTGAGGCATACCTTTTGGAATGGGTGGTTGTTTTTGACTTTCAATAAGTGATATTATAACCTATTTTGAATAAAAATCTTTGAATTTGAATGATAAAAATGGTTTTTTTTTTTAAAGACACTAGGTATCTTGGTGTGTTTAAATCATCTTTTTGTCTTTCTTTCAATCGGATTGGTACCTGGACCTACTATACTATGTGTATATTACAAGACGTTTATATCAGATATAATTCGTTGCAAATGTATTAACAAATGCTAATGAATGCAGTATCTATTATCTTCATCAGATCCAAGCGGTACGCGACTTTCGTTCGTGCGGCGGAGTTCTCTTGTCGTATAGTCGATAGGTAATGTTTGTACGTACTTACGGGCACGTCAGGTGATGTATGTTGTTGGTGGGTGATGTTAAGATCCACAGCACGTTAGCAGCTTAGCACAGTGCACAGGTAACTGAGGCTTGGAAATGTTCGTATCACCCGGCGTACAGCGGCCCTTGCGAAAATAATGTTTTGCAACGAAATGAAATACTGTAAGGTCTGCTTCACACCGGAAACGTGCGTTGTTGTATCGATACTCGCTTAGGTGATATTTATTGAAATGAAATGAAATTCATTTAATTGTATGAATCGAGTTATTAACAATTGGTGGATCTACAATTTGCCATTATATTGGCATACTAATATTTGATTGTCAATATTGGAATTTTTATATTTATACGTCAATAATACATATTATATAGCTAGAATACAAAAATTTATAAAATAAAATAAACATTCGTTTGTAGGTAGGTACCTCTCAAATAATAATATTTAAATTCTATTATTTTTAGCTATTTACAAGGTACTTCACTGAACTACACATTCCTATTTGTCGATACCTCTCTTATTATTTTTGGGATGTGATTATAGATTTTTATGCATTATGGCGGAAAATAACAAATATATCGTTACATTTATTAAATAAGGGGGTAAATATTTAGAACTGATACTGGGATGCACCAGAACAAAGATAAGAACGATTCTCGTATTGAAGTAGTGTTCCACGGATTTGTGACGGGATGATAAAATCTGGATATATGCTTAGAATCACATAAGCCCCATAGATAGGAAGATATTTTAATAAGTAATCAATAACCAGAAATGGTTTAGAAAAACAGATGACTTATTGTTCTTCATATTATGCTGTTATATTATATATGTATCACAGGTACTTATTATATGCAAGAATTTTATCTGAACAATAAAAAACACACACACACAAACAAGCTCTATATTTAAAAAGAAGACACTAAGTGTTTGCCACTGTCAAACCATTACTCAAATAATTCTAATAATTGTAATCAGTTTAAACCATTACTCATTTGATACATCAATTTTAATTAGTTTCTTATTGAATTAAAATAATAAACAGCATTATATTATAATATATTTATTGTATTTTCTTTGATTAACGCAAGTGTTACACATTTAAATAAATCAATTTTAAAGAATTAAAACGGGTGTTTAATTATAGTACCCCTGAAAATGAGATCTGGAAAGTTCTAGAAACGCCGGGTGAACTATATACTATAAAAATGTAACTTTTACGCAAAAATCCAATGTATAAAAACACAGTTACTTACACGCGTTTTAATCCTTTAAAAGTGTTTTATTTAAGCATTCTATTATTTTTCTTCGAATAAACTTTAACTGTCACATATCTCATTCTCTTACAATTTGTTTGAAACTATTCAACATTACTGCTTGTGTCTTTTTGTAATAACCCAACACTTTTGTGGTTAGAGTGTAGCGTTTAGGGCCGCGTGGTTTTCCCCACACCTAATTATAGATTAAGTAATTTTAGGCCCTTTTATGTAATGAATACCAGGGCCAATTTGGGTCAAAACGGCTTGCATTCCAGGATGTGTCGCGGACACAAATACTATCACGCTACTAGTATACATAGTTTTTCTGACTCTATAACTAAATATAAAAGTAATTTGTATTTAAAAATTTCGTTATAATTATTAGACTTCTATATTTTTAATATTTCTATTTATTTCTTGAAAAAACCAAACATTCTGACCGACACTACAATTGCGCTCGTCACCTTGAGAAATAGATGTTAAGTCTCATTTGCCCAGTAATTTCACTAGCTACGGCGAAACACAGTAATGCTTTCACATTACAACTTCACGGTAGAAATAGGCGCCGTTTTGGTACCCATTATCTAGCCGGCTTCCTGTGCAAATAAGCATCCCACTGGTTTATATTGTTTTAACGCAAGCTGTGTTTGCCTGTAATTGGGTCTGCATCTCTACTTATGATACGAATGCGAATTCTGGTCGTAACTAAGATGTAAATCTGTTGGCAAAAAAAAAAATAAACGCAAGCTCCGGCGGTGTGAGATGCCATTACACCAAATAAGTCGCGGGTAAGTTAGTAAGATGTTAAGAGATAAGTGACGTGTCGCAACTAGGACTGGCCGGGTATCATTCCGAGAACTGCTCTCGTTTAGGGCTGGTTCGTCACATAGGACACTCACATATCTCTGACGTAATGTAGCTTATGCCTTCGTACCTTACGTAGATCCGTGTTCCAGAAGTTACTATGTGATGTGTTTAAGTAAACGATCTTACTATACGATACTTCTATCTGACATCGTGTTCATGTTTAGTGCTCATGACCCACTGTTAAATAGCAAGTAAACGCAAAATATAAAATTTAACGTACAACCTGTCAAAAATGTGAATGCGAGTGTTTTGTTAAACGGCGAAGTGATAAAATCGGTGGAATCTGCTATATTTCTTGGAATTACTCTGGATTCCAAATTACAATGGGGCCCCCATATTGAAGGATTGATTAATAGACTTTGTTCTGCAGCATACGCGGTTAAAATTATTAGACAATTAACCGACGTAGATACGGCGCTACTTGTATGCTGCCGATATCAATACCATCTTTGTGCTGCAGAAGAGGGCTATTCGCGTTATTTATAACCTAGTTCCTAAAGAATCATTGAGAGCAAAATTTAAAGAAATAAACATCTTGACTGTTGCCTCTCAATATATTCTTGATAATGTTATGTATGTATATAAGCACATAAGTGAATTTGCTAGAAACTGTCATAACCATAATACGAACACCACACCACGAATAGACAAACTTATAATGCCTACTACTCGTCTAAGATGAGTTAGTAAGTCTTTTGTGGGGCGATGTTTATGCTTTTAGAACAAGGTCCCAGAATAAGTTGACGTTAAGTTCAGATAAAGGTTACTATAACATAAATGACTTTCTTAATGATACCACAGATTGGGAATGGAGTGATCGCCCTCAGGCTATTAAATAATAAGTTTAATAATTGTACGATGTTAATTTATGACCATATTTTTATGAAAAAAAAAAAAAGAATCCTGCTTTTGCTGCTCCCGTTCTTCTCAGGTCTGAGGCATACTTTTTTGAATGCGTGTTAGTTTTTGACTTTCAGTGATTACAAATCCTATTTTTGTTAAAAATATTTGAATTTGAATTTGTTTTTAAATTGTTTCACTACAGGTCAACACTTTAAAATTTTCATTCAATTTTTTCATCCAAGAATTGATTCATGGGTAATATTATGATCATATTTGATTTAATTACTTAATTTAGTTAGTTCAGTTGGTGCTGGGGCTGCTGTTTCGACTGCCGAAGACAGCTAACGTTGCAAATAATATGTCGGTCTCAGTGAGTCTTATCTTTGTGTCGATTGCTGTTGAGTCACTGGTATAGGGTGAGATGTGGTGAATTCTTGCTACACTTTTTTTTTTTTTTTTTTTATGATAATAAGGGACGAGACGAGCAGGACGTTCAGCTGATGGTATTTAATACGCCATGCCTATTACAATGCAGTGCCGCTCAGGATTCTTAAAAAACTCAAAAATTCTGAGCAGCACTACAATTGCGATGTAGATACAATGTAGATGTTAAGCCTCAGTTGCCCAGTAATTTCACTAACTACGGCGCCCTTCATACCGAAACACAGTGATGTTTACACATTACTGCTTCACGGCAGAAATAGGCGTCGTTGTGGTACCCATAATCTAGCAGGCTTCCTGTGCAAACAGCCTCCCACACACTTTATGATTTAGTTTAATAATATATCATAATATTATAAATAATAGATATTTAATTTGAAACCTATCGTTAGTACTTTCAAACGAATACACATCTTCAATGTAAATAACACAGTACCGCAGTGTATAAGTACTAAGTACTTAGAAGTAAGCCGCGAGTAGATCTGTGAAGGTCGGCGCAAGTGGAGGCTGAGAGGAAATGATCGCCAATATAGTGTCAAGTGACCCACTTGCGTTGCGAGCGTACTTAGAACCTTCTCAAACTCACTGCACCACTGCGGTCGATGCGTTTTACCTCAGCGATAGTGCTACGTCTATTTTGACACGGTTCTATTCAGCTCTTTCAATTGCTTTACTATTTACACATTAATTGGGAAATGAAATGTGTAAGACATTACCTTGGTCTTTGAGAAAAACCGACTACAGTACAACGAAGTATATAGACAGATAGATATGAAAGGTTTCTATTCATAATATCTTTACACACTTTTACAATAAAGTCCCAGCCACTGTTCAGGCGTTATCTATAAATAAATTTAAATGTTTTATAAAAAAAAAATGGCCCTGTCGTAAATCCTATTACTCCACAGCTGAATATCTAAGTGATCAAACAGCCTGGGACTAGATTATAATTATTTTATAGCGATAGAAATGACTGTACAAGATTGCATATTTTTATTGAAAAGAGAGCAAAAAAAGAATCCTCGGAGAGTTTCTTGCGCCGCTTCTTCCCACCCAGAGCGCCATTTGTTTCCGAAGCGGTAATAGTATCTAGTATATTAGAAATGACATCAAAAAGAAATCTAAAGGAATCAATTTTGAGAAAAAATAAATGCCTTTTATTGATTATTTTTTTGTTTACCAGATATAAACGAACAATCTCTATTCAGTAAGTCTCCGTTCTATCATAACAAATTTATCGGATAGTGGCAACATAGACATAGAATATAATAGCGAATAGATGACCTGACATCCCGATAATAATCCCTACTTATATTATAAATGTGAATGTAAGTTTGTTTGTTACCATTTAACGCCGGAGCTACTTAACCGATTATGATGAAATTTTCTACAGCAATAGACTGAACCTGGGGAAAGGACATAGGCTATTTTATTCCAGAAAAATCCGTGGTTCCCGCGGGATCTTCCTCGAAATAATATTCATCTTTGAATTCAAAAATGATCACAGAATCGTTCTCTGTACACTCGAGAACCTTGGATACGATATCCATATTGTTGTTATTATAATTTCACGCGGCGGCCATCTTGAATTTCAAAAATGATCCCACAATCGTTCTCTGCACCCTCGAGAACCTCAGACAGGATATCCATATTGCTGAAATCATAATTAAGTGTGGCAGCCATCTTGGATTTCAAAAATGATCACACAATCGTTCTCTGCACCCTCGAGAACCTCGGATACGATATCCATATTGCTGAAATCATAATTTTGTGCAGCGGCCATCTTGGATTTCAAAAATAATCACAAAATCGTTATCTGCACCCTCGAGAACCTCGGACACGATATCCATATTGCTGAAATCTTAATTATGAGCGGCGGCCATCTTTGAATTCAAAAATGATCACAGAATCGTTCTCTGCACCCTCGAGAACCTCAGACACTATATCCATATTGCTGAAATCATAATTTTGTGCGGCGGCCATCTTGGATTTCAAATATGATCACACAATCGTTCTCTGCACCCTCGAGAACCTCGGACACGATATCCATATTGCTAAAATCATAATTATGTGCGGCGGCCATCTTGGATTTCAAAAATGATCACAAAATCGTTCTCTGCACCCTCGAGAACCTCGGATACGATACCCATATTGCTGAAATCATAATTTTGTGCGGCGGCCATCTTGGATTTCAATTATCTTACATATTATATACAAAAATCCCGTGTGGCGTAATATTCAAAATAATATTACGTAAATTTTATTTTAGTACTTTCCGACTTACATTTACCTGTATATTTCAACAAATACGCTGTCGCATCATCATTATTTTTTTACTATGATTCCCGCTTTGTTTGCTAAAATCTTACGTAATGTGAGCCCGAGAGACACGAACACAGTACCTTCCTTGACAATGGTCACGGGCGTACTGCTGGCTTGAGCGAGCATGCAACCAAGGCGTCGCGTTTGATTTATTACGAAAAAAATTAATATAAAATAATTCAAAAAGCGTATTGATAAATCCCACAGTAAAAACTTATAAATACTAATAAACTATCGAATAAAATAAGTTTTGTGTTTATAGCTATCATAGTTTTATCATAATATAAACAATTCAAATAAAAAAGACTATTTTCAAAAAATAAATCTATCGAGATTTTTTTTTCGTAATCGTGTTTTCGAAACAGCGATAATTTAGATAAAGAAATGAAGATAAACATGTCAAAAAATTGGAGCCGTAGTATTTGTAGAAGTATTTTAAGTAGATTTTTAAATATGTTACTTTTTAGGACTATAGCGCCTTAAGGCGGCACTAAATGCCAGCGACCTAGAGCGATATGAGTTCACGGCTGCCGGTCCGCCATCTATGTAACAAAGCCAATACTTTCAAAATTCTTGGGTGGAAAACAGTTTATATGCTTACAATCCTCGTTATTCACTACTAATCTGAATAAATGAACCTACACAAAAAAGTACAAGCTATAAGAATAACTTTTCTGAGAGAAGTACCAAAAAAATGCGTCACGCCATGCCAAAAAACTTGTTTAACTTCAAAGAAAAGTGGTAGTTCAAAAAGGCTCGGCAGTGTTAACTATAACAGCAAGCATTAGCAACCTACAAATTAGACTTAAGGATATGTGTAACAGGATTAAGTAGTGTTCATAGCTCGAAATGCTATACTTTCACCACAAAACTTGTATAAAAACACCTTGCCTTAATAAATTATGTTAGAATACAATTATAATTAGTAGGTTTTGCATTAGTAGGTAATTATTTAGTCAAAGTCAAAGCTAACTTCTCAACTGACAGTATCTCTAGTTACGGATATATTGCTGTCACTGTTTAATGTCAAGATCTTACCTATCCATAGTTATGTCCAATATAGTTATATTATTAGTTTTAGGGCCGTTCCCAATATACTTTCTACAGATAGAGATAAATTACTACCTTCTACTGTCAGTAATGAGCTGCCAATAATATGAAGCTGTCCCAATATACCTGATAAGTCATTCTTATCGCGTTATATTGGGACGCGTGAATTGCAATTTCCATACAAACTTTATATCGCTGATAAGCTATACGTCGTCCCATTGACAGACAGCGTTTACGAATAAGGTAAGTTACCGTCGATATAATTATTGGGACAGAAAAGTCAACGATAGTTACGATTTTTATCTCAAGTAAGAGATAGACTGAATATTGGGAACGGCCGTTAGTCCAATGCTATCTGTCGATAGGTTATTTATATTTATTTATACAAGGTCCACCAACACAGAATACACAAGACAATTCATAAGATTGTAACATAAATTTCAAAAATCGTGTTCCTGTAATTACAGGTGAACACATCATGCACATTAACATACAAACAATTTAATTGTTAATTGTATAAAGTAAACTGAAATTCTATAACGCTAACATGTTAAAACAGCTAAAAAAGCTACAATACAGTCACTTCAATGTAATCACTAAAATACAATATAGGTACAATATATTTTGTCAATGCGTTTTTTATTATAAATTAAGTCATTACATTTTACTAATCAGAGTGTCAGGTTTCTCTTAAATTGTGCTACTGTGTCTCCAAAAACATCTATAGATCGCTTTTTTGAAATTATAGTGTTGTATTGACGCAACAGCCTATTCAGTGGGGAGTTAAATCCGAGATTAGAGTTTGCTCGATCAGGTTATTGAAATGTAAGCGTAAAAGGATAGATTTGTCTACCTCTAGTAAGTTAAAGTAAGGATAGATAGGTTATTGAAATCAGATGCGCTCCAACTAAATACGGCACCTAAGAACAATAGGTTCTTTATTACGGCAACTATTAGATACTCGTACATGTGTGCGTGGCATCTTGACACTCAATGGCATCTTTCAAATTGTGTAACATACGCTTTGTGTTATTTTATATTGAAATTAATAAAATACAAAATAGTTACTGATAATATGTGATCCCAGTGTCTTTCTTATTTCTTGCAGTATTATTTTTACAAATTGAAATTCAAATATTTTTATTCAGAATAGGATTTAAAAATCACTTATTGAACGTCAAAAACTACCAAAAACTACCACCCATTCAAAAGAGACTGCCTCAGACCTGAGAAGATTGGGCGCAAGAAACTCAGCGGGCTTTTTTTTAATATAAAATATGGATTACAATGTAATATCGTACAATAAACATTTATAATTAAAGAGCCTGAGGGTGTTCGCTTTATTCCCAGTCCGTGGTGTCATTAAGAAAATCGTTTATGCTATAATAACCTTTCCCACACAAACGTTTTTTAAGTTTTACTACGTAACCCGACATTTTAGTTTCAATTGTAAGCAAAGTTTAACTGAACATGTGGCACGTCAACGTCACACATTGTTCAAGACTGGCTCGAGACGAGGGCGTAGTAATAGTTTGCACACTTTGCGACTACGCCTGCGGTATCTAGTTAGAGCGCATCCTTAATCTTAGCCTGAGGTGTATCTGTGGAGCGAATATGATGGACAGCTGTCTGATTGCCCTGTACTTTCCCCGGGGCGTAAAAATAATAGGGGAGTCCCAGGCCCATGGGTTTCGTAAGAGGCGACTAAGGCTAGGGTTACTATGGATGCGAGTTCTGACGAAAATTTGTTCTGACGAGTACATCCGAAATCCTCGTCAGAACAAGGCGTTTACACTGTGCGCGTTTTCTGTTATTCTGATAGTCAGTTCGTTTCTGCCGTCCAGTGAAGATGGACGAATTTGATGAATTTGATTTTCTTATTTTCATTTCTTTCATTTTCTCGAATGAGACTAGAGACACTTTGAAAAATTATTTTGTTAGTCCAGCAGATGAAATTCCGTTTCAATACAACCTACTGTAATAATCTATAGCTCTAGAAGTCATGTTCTTGATAGATAAAATGTTAACATTAATTCTAATTGCTCATGTACCTAATTAATGTAAATTTTGTCTCTTATATCCCACAAACAACTTTTCTTGTACACGAGACTGATTAATTTATCGTTATCCATGGTGGAAACCAAATCACTCGAAATTCGCAGACGCAGGTCGTGCGAAAAAATCAAACTCGTTTGAACGCTCGAGTGGTTCTGACGACGTCGTGCATGTTCTGACGCGTTCATCGTTGCCAGAGTAAACACTGTCATTGAATACCAGGCGTTTGTTTCTTCTGAGGAATCCGTCAGAACTCGTCAGAACTCGCATCCATAGTAACCCTAGCCTAAGGGCTTTTTAGAAGTGGGAGAGTCACGCTGCCGTCTTATACGTAATATTTAGATCACATTCTGGGCGCATCACGAACCAATCAACTCCTTCTGACCTTCTCGGTTGTATATATCAATCGAACTTCTGATCTCATATTTTAATGATAGAATTCGGATGGTCGATGTGAATGGCTGGAGATCTTGTACGACTCATCTCGGAAGGGGATATTACAAGGGTCTAATTCTTGGAACGTTCCTCTTCCTAATTTACATAAATTATCTACCCAACCTTGTAGAAAAAAACACTAGGTAGTATTGTTTCCGGATGACACTGCACTCATATTTAAGTGAAAAGAAACCAAGTTTTATATGACGAAGTAAAAAATGCTCTATCCGACATCGTGTACTGGTTTAGCGCCAATAACCTTCTGTTAAATAGTAATAAAACTAACCATATTAGATTTATTTCTGCAGCATATGCGGTAAAAAAATTAGACAGTTAACTAGACTGACTAGTTTAGTTATTTTCATAGTATGAGGTATATAATATATTGTTATGGGGCAGTGCACCCGTATAAATACCGTCTTTGTGGTGCAGGAGAGGGCTTGACAATGCTTGCTGTTGGTTTTAGTTAACAATACAGAACTATTTTTAACAATCATTTTTATTTACAGTTTAAACTCGTTGTTTCTCGGTATCACGCATTGATTTAGTATGAAACTCAGAGGAGTTATTCCTATAGCTTGTACGTTTATTGTGTAAGTATATTTATGAGGATTAGTAATCAATAACAAGTAAGCAATTGTAAGCATATGACTGTTTGCGCCTTACTTTTCGACAAAAGTCAGAAAGTATTTGCTCGCAAAATATGATCAGGCGTTACATTTTTCACTCAGCAGGCATATGATATAATTACCTCTCACCTTTAAGTATCAGGCAGTGTTATAGTATTGATTCTGTTTTGGTGTATAAAAATAATAGGAAACCAAAGAAATCAGTGACAAATTCACTCTAGAAAACATAACAGATATAAATATTAGCGCGCTTCGCTGAAATTTTAAGTTGCTTATAAAAAATAATTGATAGGTTTATTCGCTGAAATGTAAAAGTATTTTTTTATGGAATAAGAGGACAAACGAGCGTACGGGTCAACTGGTGTTAAGTGATCATCGCCGCCCACATTCTCTTGCAACAGCAGAGGAATCACAAGAGCGTTGCCGGCCTTTAAGGAAGGTGTACGCGCTTTTTTGAAGATACCCATGTCGTATGGTCCCGGAAACACTGCACGAGGAAGTTCATTCCACAGCTTTGTAGTACATGGAAGAAAGCTCCTTGAAAACCGCACTGTGGAGGGCCGCCACACATCCAGATGGTGGGGATGACATTCTAACTTGTGGCGTGTCGCACGAAGGTGGAATTTGGCGGCAGGAATCAGGTTAAACAGATCTTGAAAATGAAGTGACATCTCTACGCAACGCCAAGTGATCCAGCCGTTTACAGAGCACTGGGTCCCCGACAATTCGAGCTGCTCTACGTTGCACGCCGTCAAATGGATCGAGCTGATACTGGGGTGCGCCAGACCAGAGATGACAGCAATACTCCATGTGTGGCCGGACCTGCGCTTTGTAGAGCGCTAGAATGTGCGCCGGATTGAAGTATTGCCGTGCTCTATTAATGAGTTTCTTCGAAGCCAATTTGGCTTTGCCCTCGAGATGGCCACGAAATTGGCAATCGCTCGAGATTTCGAGACATATTCCAATACTAGGTATACCGATAGGGAAGTGCTGTCGAAGAGCGGTGATACGACAAATGGGGTTTTTTAGTGGTAAACGCATAAACTTGAGTCTTTTGGGAGTTTAATTGAACGAGGTTCAATTTACCCCGATCCGCCACCTTCTCAAGAGAGGACTCGATAGAAGACACAAGTTTCTCCCGGCCCTGCTCGACGATTTCCCGAGAGAGACCTGCATGGTCCGTGTATACGGCATCACCAGTGCTGTCGTCTGCATAGCAATGTATGTTGGAGGCGTCCAACATATCATTGATATGCAGAAGAAATAGCGTGGGAGATAGCACACAGCCTTGGGGCACTCCAGCACTCACGGGCTTCGGGTTCGAGCAAAATCCGTCGACAACGACCTGTATGCTGCGTCCAGTGAGAAATATGGAGGTCCACTTGCACAAGCTCTCGGGAAGCCCAAATGATGGAAGTTTTGAGAGGAGCACCTTGTGCCCTACACGATCAAAGGCTTTAACTGACGCATCGAACCAAGTCTGTGATCTGCCACCGATCGGTACTACAGAGCTTGGTATAAAAATATCCATGCCCTGTATTATCACATCGGCTACTGCAATGGTGCAGGCACTAGGATCATTTGAAGGGAAACAAACCTTGCCCCAAGGGTAGGATGCAAAAAAGGAACGCATCCTATCCCAATCTGCTGACTTGTAGTGCCAAATGCGGCGGGTCGCTGGTGGTCTGCGACGTTGGCGTCGGATAGGCACTACACTCCTGACCAAGCAATGGCCGGACGTTCCGAGAGGGGCGTCGACAAAGACCTGGTAGCCATCGGGTTGTGTAGTATATAATAGATATCTTCCCTAACGTACACACATATCCCGGCATGAGGCAAAAAATTGTGCTCAATTTTGTACCCGGGGTACGTTAAATATGACGTATCGCTAGGTCGAGATATCTGCGTCTCTGTAAGGAAATACAAGGCCGGCTGCGCAAATTGCAGTGAATTCCCCTGATATTGCAAAAGTCAACGTTGAGCATGGATCGGGGTGCCGTGGTGTTACTGCCTCGTTTGTCCTCGGTCATACGCGGTTCTGCGCCCTCCCCAGAATACGAAGGGCAGCCCGAGCGAGAGTGCTCGGGGAGGGATTCTCCGGCTCTGGTCCTATGCGAAACATAGCGGCACTAGGCCGCTACTTCACGCCGGTATTCTATGGGAGTGTGGTAATTAGCCCGGACGAGTCTGGCCCGATTGTGCTGACGTCTTAAACATTCGGATGCGATCCATTTATCGTCACCTTGTCATCCACTGTCACGACTAATTGTAGTGCGTACCCAGCTTTAAAATAAAATTATTGGATTACTCAATAGCAATTCCTTGCCCTCTGAATCTCACATTTAGCCGTTTTCTCTCCATTTACTAATATTAGATCCGATACTTCTCTCTTGATTTATGTCTCTTTCACAAAAGAAAAACGCTCTTTAATCTTTCTTTGATTTTGCACAATTAATTTTATTGGTGTTGTGAACATTGACCATATTTACCAGGAAGTAAGGGCAATGGTTGCGAATGAGAAGCACGGAAGTCGGGTCACTCTACTGAATTTCATGTTTTAGAATTCAATTTATCTATTTATTCGGAAAAAAACAAGCCTCTTACAAAATATACATTTTTCAAACACGTCTCACTTTATCCTAGATCTTCTGCTGGTAAGAATATAAAGAAGAACTTCGGGAGTTAGATACTTTATTATTTATTAGTTTAAATATCAAATACAGCAAAGAATACTTTATATAATATACAATAGAGCAGGTAACTTAAAAATAAAAATCTCAACACCATAAATACTTTATGGGCGACGTACATCCTGCAAAACAAAAAAAAATATTATTGTTGCGAGACAATCAAACACGGAGGTGATTAATATAATATAAATTTCATTAAAGTGGATGACCAATACAAGCCAATCCCCATTAGGGGAGACAATCGATACAATAAAAATACTATAAGCTGAGGTAATTAATATTTACACTACAAGAAGAGATTTTTTTATGAAATTAAGGGACGAGACGAGCAGGACGTTCAGCTGATGGCAATTGACGCGCCCTGCCCATTACAATGCATTGCTGCTTCAAGATTTTTTAAAAATCTAAAAACTCTGAGCGGCACTGCAACTGCGGTCGTCACCTTGAGACATAAGATGTCAAGTCTCATTTGCCCAGTAATTTCAGACGGCGCCCTTCAGACCGAAACACAGTAATGCTTACACAGTACTGCTTCACGGCAGAAATAGGCGCGGTTGTGGTAGGCATAATCTAGCCTCCCACTGGTATCATTACAATACAAACTCTACAATAAGACGTGAAAATTACAATAGAAACGCATAAAAAACACAACGCACACTCTCAATTTACTATCTTATTTGTAAGAAAAGGTGAAGCTATTCTTTAAACGACTTCAAAAACGAGGAGGTTCTCAATACGATTGGTATTTTCTTTATATGTTTGTACACCGATTGAGCTAAGATTTATGATCCGATTTACATGAGTCTTCTTGATTTAAATTAAAATCTTCTTGAAATAAACCCCGTCAATAGGTAGTATTTAATTAAGTCTTTATTAAGTTAATTTATACTTTTCAGTATTTGAAGTGGGTTTTTAAACATCGTTTTTTTTTTAAATTTTATTGCCAAAATAATAATTTTTCCGTTACGCCCGGGGGATAAAAATATTAAAAATCGCTGTACCAGCTTGCAATGGTTCCAAATAGTACAAGGGTGCCGCAGACCAGAGATGAGATCAATACTAGGTTCAGTCGAGGAAAGAAAGAAAAAATTTGGCAAGTTCTGAGCAAATGCAATGCCCTCCATAATAAAATGGCAGCATCTGGGAGGACCTTAATTACTGCCCAATGCAACAACAAACAAGACAACGACCAGTAGGAGTTTACCAGTATGACGGTGCCTATTTCTGCCGTGAAGCAGTAATGTAAACATTACTGTGTTTCGGTCTGAAGGGCGCCGCAGCTAGTGAAATTACTGGGCAAATGAGACTTAACATCTTATGTCTCAAGGTGACGAGCGCAATTGTAGTACCGCTGTGAATTTTTTGGGTTCTTCAAGAATCCTGTGCGACATGCACACTGCTTTGTAATGGTTAGGGCGTATCAATTACCATCAGCGACCTGCTCGTCTCTTCCCTTATTTTCATAAAAAAACACCATAGCTTCATGTGAAATCAATACTTTAAATGTGTATATAGGGTTGTCTCCGTAGCAGCAATTCTTCTCGTAACAATAGGCTATGTACTGAGGTGTACCCACTGATATATAAATTCATAGAGGTCAGTGGGTGTACTAGGCCAAAAACAATATTACAAATGTTTCTGTATACAGTATATTAAGGTCTGGGATCTCGAAACTGATACCAACCGTTGATACCTCTTCCTCGCCTTCGGTAGTAACGCGGGGTCTTCTTTGAGACAGTAATACTTCATTCCCAATACGTAATTGTTCATATACTCCATCCAGTTTATGTCCTGAAATATAAATTTTTTCTTCAATCCACTGTTTTATAATTTCATAATTCATTGCTGAATCAATCGTGGTATGACTTGTTCAACTCTCAGGCTGTGGCTTCATCTACAGGATCTACTTTACAGTTGATAACCTGCTCAATCCCTATAATTGCATATTAGTAAATTGATATCAGATATCGCTCTTAAAAATCTAAATAATTTTTAATTTTTAATGTGATATCCCTCTTCATCACTTCTGGGATTAATCAAATTAAATTTGTAACAAAAAAATTATGAACGATGCTTGCTTGCTTGCATAATTTCGACTTGTATGTAATACGTGGCGGTTGGTAGTCCGGATCGCGAATCTGTATAAGTGAGGGCCGGATAATCGAATTTCTACTTTAAAAAATTGCTAGAACCACCAAAGACCCAGCAGACGTCAATGACACTCTGACACCGGGTTGAACAACCATGATTTCGTGTGTGGATTTCAGCGGTTGTTCCAATTTTTGGCTTGTCTCAGTACTGATTGGAATTATTTCGAAATGGTATCCTTCATGTGCGGTGTTTGATCAGCTCGTTGATCGCGACTTCCTGAAGCCGTAGCACAAGTGATTTTTTTTTTATAAATATTTGAGAGATACAGCTAGCTTATAATTATAACTTATTAAAACTTATTAAAACATTTTTGTAGAACTATTGATATTATTTAATTTTACGCTTTAAAACTATCTAAACTACAATTATTTAAACTGGAAGAACTTATTAGATGTGGTTATATTTAATGATTTGGTGGTAATTCTAGATCTACGTCATATAACAAGTTGTTATAACTTCTGCAGGATCTAGTAACGAAGCTATTTGTACGATAGTTACACCTCGCCATGGGAGTATGTAAAAGGCTAGGAGAATTGGAAAGGCATGCGCTACTAGTCCAAGCATGCTAAGTAAGTCTGGACAGTCGATCTTACTGTTCGCTATAAATACGCCAAATCTGCTGTAAGACGCCTCTTCTGAAGCGGAAGCAGATGAAATTTTTTACACCTGTCAAATTAGTTATGTGCAAACGATAAGGCTCGGTGTTGAAGGAATTTCACAAACTTTTTTGTATCCTTTCTATACGGTTAACGTAGACGTTATATTGGGGACTCCATACTTGCGAACCGTATTCGAGGTGGCTCCGTATATGCACAGTACTGAATTTAATGGTTTAAAGAGAAATCAATTCCGATGACATTCTGAATATGAAACCTAACCCCTTCGATGCATTTTTTATAATAAGATAATCCCTAAGTCTCTGATGCTCTTAACCCTGCTTAGGTATGAGTTTTTCAATAGGTAGTTGTGGATGATAGGGGAATTTTTACCCGTAAATGAGCAGACAAAGCTTTTAGAAATATTTAAAGCCAATTTATTGATGTGGCAATAATTTTCAAAACGGTCATAGTCGTTGTGGAGATATTTCGGGTCGTGAATGTTTTTTTTTTATGGAATAGGAGGATAAACGAGCGTACGGGTCACCTGGTGTTAAGTGATCCCCCACATTCTCTTGCAACACCAGAGGAATCACAAGAGCGTTGCCGGCCTTTAAGGAAGGTACGCGTACGCGTAACACCGCACAAGGAAGCTCATTCCACAGCTTTGTAGTACTTGGAAGAAAGCTCCTTGAAAACCGCACTGTGGAGGACCGCTACACATCCAGATGGTGGGGATGATATCCTAATTTGTGGCGTGTCGTGCGAAGGTGAAGGGAAGGAACCATCAGAAGGTGTTTCTGATGGGACATAAAAATTTTCTCATTATC
The DNA here is from genome assembly GCF_905404315.1 of Leptidea sinapis. NCBI lineage: Eukaryota > Metazoa > Arthropoda > Insecta > Lepidoptera > Pieridae > Leptidea > Leptidea sinapis. The sequence continues at coordinate 4,316,456 of NC_066297.1, forward strand.
AGCATAAAGTAGATGTAGATGTGTAAAGTACACTTACATTGAGGTTGGTGAAGAAGGTCCTATCATCTTCTGGTGTGAGCCGCTGTCGCAACGACATGAAGTATCCGTTCTTGAAGCACCAGCTCCGGCTGATGTAGTGTTCCAACATCTCAAGCCCCATTGACACTCTCTGCTTCACGCGGACCATACTGCAATAAAGTCGATGGTGAGAGATCTGTCTGTCCTTGTACTTTTTATAAATTACCATAGAGAAACTCTTACGAAATATTCAAATTCAAATATTTTTATTCAAAATGGGATATAATTTCACTTATTAAAAGTCATAAACTACCACCCATTCGAAATGCCTTAGATCTGAGAAGAACGGGCGCAAAAAACTTAGCCGCCTTTTTACTTTTTATAAAAATATGGTCACAATGTAAAATTGACAATAAAATTTATTATTTAATAGCCTATGGGCGTACAAATATCTTCCAATCGTGTTTTCAGTTTAGGCAACGGAAAGAAAAAGCTTTGAAAATACATATGACTGTTCATTGTCAGTACATTTATGAAAATTTAATATATGTTCACAAAAATCGTCACCTTTTTGCTCTTAATAGTGATTTTCATTATTATAACACAAGAAATAAGGGATTGCTTGTAACTAATTCTAGTAGGCTTCATAAGATACATAATAGCTTTAAGGGTAAATGTATTATACACTTCTACAATAAAGTCCCTGAACAGTGGGTTCAGGCATTATCTATAAATAAATTTAAATGTTTTATAAAAAAATGGCTCTGTCGTAAATCCTATTACTACACTGCTGAATATCTAAATGATCGGACAGCCTGGGACTAGATTGTGATTATTTTATAGCGATAGAAATGACTGTACAATATTGTATATTTTTATTGAAAAGAGCGCAAAAAAAAGAATGCTGGGAGAGTTTCTTGAGCGCCGCTTCTTCTCTCTCAGAGCGCCATTTGTTTCCGAAGCGGTAGTAGTATCTAGTAGAATAAGAAATGACATAAAAAAGAATTCTAAAGGAATCAATTTTGAGAAAATAAATGCCTTTTATGCCTTTTTATATTTAAATTTCTCGTTGATATGATATTTTTGGCTGTAAAATCTCGAGAAAATCTCATAACATAATTATGGGAGCCTTCCCTTAACTCTCTAACCTTTGCCTTAAACACTGCAGCTCTTTGTGTTTCTTCAATGATTACTACAAAAATAAATATTGGGCATGCACTGTGAAAGGATACATATAGATTATCACTCAAGTTACGTCAGTTGGTGCTGGGGCTGCTGCTTCCACTGCCGAAGACAGCAAGCATCGCAAATATGTTGGTCTCAGTGAGTCATACATCTTTGTGCCGTTTGGTGTCGAGACACGAGGGGCCCAGAGGCGCGGAGAATGTTCAAAATACTATCTTCGCACCTCAATAAGGCTACTGGAAACCCAAGCGCTGGCAGCTATTTCGGTCAACGGATCAGCCTTGCTATCCAACGCGGTAATGCTGCCAGTATTCTTGGTACGCTTCCACGTAATGATAGTTTTATTTTTATGTAGTCGTAGTATTGTAAATATAGTTATAAGATTTGTTATGTTTGAATAATAAATATACTATATTCGATTATCACTAATTTGTCATTAAGTTAGTATAGGTACTTACAAGCGTGGTTGGCCAATACACCAGAGGATAGCATCGACCAGGTAGGCAGGTATGGTGTGAGACAGAAACGCGTCAATGCGGTGCCTTAGTCTGGAGTGGGTAGGAGTGCCGTCCGGGAACCAGAACATCTCAACGAACGGATTCTCATGGAGGACCAGACGGCCTGGAAACAAGCGTAATCGAAAATTATGTCAGTGTTGATCCTGACTATCGGAAAATAATAATTATGAGTTTTTGTGAGACGAAGTTGCACCGATATAGGCGCTGTATTTGTATAATCTTAATGATCACATTAAGAAAAATAATTATATGGATAAACAATTATCATCATTTCAGCCAGAAGACGTCGACGGCTGGACAAAAGCCTCCCCCAAATATCGACATGACGATCGGTCCTGCGCTGCCCTCATCCAACCTACTCCGGCGATCTTGACCAGATCGTTGTTCCGGCTTGTGGGGGGCCTACCAACACTACGCCTTCCGGTATGTGGTCGCCATTCGAGGACCTTACTGCCCCAAAGGCCATCTGTCCACCGAGCTATGTGGAAAGAACAATAATATTATGTCAAATAATTATACAATATAACCCTTCCTTTTTCCCTTGAAAACGTAAGTCCAAGAGGGACTCTATGACCCAAGAGATCTCCATCTTTAAAATATCGGTTGGATCGGGGAATTAGGTGACAACCAAGCTCACTCGTGAGTCCCTATTGGCTGGCCTACTCTGAAGGGGCCGCCGCACGTATTTACGATTTCGATACCTACACGGGGAATGAGACAATTCTGCTATACAATTAAAAATATTAGAATGCTTATTAAAAACTCAAATATAAATATTTCATTTAACTTATTTGGTTTTCGAACTAAAATACTTCTGAGGTAGTTGATGCACTAACAGACTTTAGACCTCTGTAAATACAGATAATAATAATAAATGTGCTGGATTATTTCTCCATTGGAATGGATCAACTTACCAAGTTCTAGCGCCCTTTCCCAGGTGATGGAATTAACTCCGGAATTTGTTATGTTGCAAACGACTATGTCCTTCGGTCTGCAAACAAATTATCATTAAAAGTGCATTAGATAAATCTAGGTAAGGACTAGGACAGTTTTAAAGGTATAAATTTTTTTTATTTGACTGTACTCAAACAATTTATGCATATTTTCAAAGGTGAATTATTTTATTATTAGATACCTACAAAATATCAAATTGTATATTTCATACTAACATGTATTTTAATAGTTAAAACAAAGAAAGGGATTTATGGCCAAGGTACAACATACCCTGTGAACCTAGGCCAGTACCTAGTATGGTGTACCTAGAACACATTCATAACTGAATCCGTTTTATTCGTTTTAATGACATATTTAACAAAAAATAACACACAAATTCTGAACAAAATCAAAATGATATTCATAGTTTTTTTTTTCTTATGAGACAAAATCTTTTATATTTTATAAGGAATATTATATTACGTGAATGTGAAAAATATTCACCTGACCAAATCACAACATCTAAATGTACCCTGGCTACTGACCAAGGTACAATTGAATGACAGTGACCGAGGTACAACACTACTCCTACTTCAACAAAACGGTGGTTTTCAAATAATTTGAGGTTACTTATCTCGTAAGTTTGTTAATGTTTTAATACTGAAAAGAAAGAATTTAAAGAAAGGAACCAATGGCATATAAAAGTCCAGTGACCATTATAAAAAATTTAAAACTCTCGGACCTCAAAGAATATGAAAAATACTTAGTTACCTACTTTTTTCCCCACAAAACTTTTTAACGTAGGTAACACCAAATCCCAGCCCAATGGCGGTGACTACTTTCAAATTGAATAGTCAGTAGTGACGTGCAGAATACACTAGACAATAGAATTTAACATCGCGGGAATTTTTTAAACCAGCCTAATGGCCTAGTTACACATAGTGCCAAGGTACAACAGGTTCCCCTACAGCTATGTTTTATGATGATATAAAAATGAACTCAGAACGGTATACCGATTGCTCTCGAAAATAGATAGTCATAGGTTCGTCTGTGGACAGTACTAAAATTCTGTAGTAGCAGTATAACTAACTGTATGTCCCGTTGCAGGGGGTCTATTCTCATTCTCCGAAACGAAACATCGTAAACGAACGAAATTTAAACGAGTGACCCTACTCTATATTGCTTTCAGACACATCGACGAAGTTCGGAACCATAGACAATATTCTTGAACGAATGGTGAATGATTGAAATGAACATTATATTTATCCAACAAATTTGAAGAGTTCTATTTCATGCTAACGATGAGTAGTAAGTAATGACAACCAAAATTATCTGTATTACGCAATGTAAACATGTTCCTCCTTATTCATAATGGTCCGCTAACTTTAAACAGCCGCTAAGGAGTGTTTTTTCTCATTCTGACTTAAGTCAATAGACAGAGTGAAAATTAGCAATGCTTTAAGTTAGCAGACTATTATGAATAAGCGGGGTAAACTTAGTGCTTAAAATTTATTGTTTGAATTATGTAAAAAGTTTTCTAAAAATAGTTGTCAGGTTTTTAAATTCGAAATATCAAACAATGACGTTCGGGACAATACTTCGGAACGAATGGAACCGTAGTACGAAACACCCGAAACTTTGTTTTTCGTTGAATAAGATTAGACCTACAGGAACTACATAGTGCGAAGTACCCTTCACTACTTAGATTGTTTTATGACACTTTAGGATTATCTATTCACGACTAGCTGACCCGACAGACGTTGTTCTGTATATAATAAATAAAATAATGTTTTTAATGAATTTGTCAATAATATATCATGAAATCAAGAATTGCTTCGTAAAAATGCACCCTCTTGTTGTAATATAATTGTTTCACAGCATAACTGTCAAACAGTTGCGTCAATTTAGTTATTAAATTGTTGTTTTGTTTTTTTTATTTATATCCGAGCATTTTCCTATATATTCACCTTTTAAACCTTCCCTGTACTTCCACAAATAATTCAAGACCAAAATTAGCCAAATCGATACAGCCGTTCTCGAGTTTTAGCGAGACTAACGAACAGCAATTCATTTATATATATATATTCACCTACAAAATGTTGGTAATACTCACTGTTTAATACCGTTGACGTAGGCCAACACGATGCAGGCGTTGATGGTGATATCGACCGGCACCGCGTCCGCCTGGCTGTTGATGTCCATAAACACCGTGCGAATCACACCTGGTATATTTATTTATGTATTTATCGGTATTTTGAAAAATACTTAGTCTGGCCATAAAAACTGTTACAATTAAAAATAAACAAAATATTACATTTGAATTTGGAATCTGTCATTTTTATAACATGATTGATTGAGTTTTTTCTTTTTGGCGCCAATACATTGTACAATATTTTGCGATATTAAAATGGAGTGGGGTGATAAAGAGAACTGAATCGCTGTGCATTACACAAAGTAGATATAGAACAAAATGCAATTTTTAAAACTCTCCATACGCTTGGTATTAGAAAATGTTTGTGTACCGGGATATTAATAGGTACAATGAGACCTCTGTGACAGAAAAAGATCTAACCGTGCACGTAGTGTTCATACGAAAAAGGTGGTCGAAGTAGTAAGGGAAAGAATTCGAAGAAATCCTGTTCGAAAGCAAAAGATTATCTCGGGAGATGAAGAAAGCTAGAACCATGTCGCGTATTTAAAAAGGTGACTTAGGACTTACAGCGTATAAGAGACGTAGGTACTGGTCATTTCTTAACTGTTAATTTAAAAAAGAATAGGGTGGTAAAATCGAAACAGCAACAGAACATTTTTGTTTACGGATGAGATTTTTTTTACAATAATTGAGCAACAGTTTTAACAAAGAGAATGACCATGTTTATGCTCTAAGCTCTAAGGAAGCTTCCCAATTAGTCGACAGAGTGCAACGTGGGCACTATCTGACTTCAGTGATGGTTTGGTGGGGTATTAAGCATCCTTAATTACGATTTATAATTAGGCTTTTCTGTTATCAAAGCTTGCATATCTTCCTTCTGGGAAAGATTGCGTAGCTCTGGTAACAGCATCCTTCAGGTGGTGGGCCAGGACCTGTCCAATGGTAGTCCAATTATATAAGCAAATAGAAAATAGGTTTGCACACAAAGCTGTTTTCTTTTTGCTTTTATTTGATTGATTTTTTTTTTATGAATATAAGGGACAAGACGAGCAGGACGTTCAGCTGATGGTAATTGATACGCCCTGCCCATTACAATGCAGTGCCGCTTAGGATTCTTGAAACCCCCGAAAATTCTGAGCGGCACTACAACTGCGCCTGTCACCTTGAGACAAGATATTAAGTCTCATTTGCCCAGTAATTTCACTAGCTACGGCGCCCTTCAGACCGAAACACAGTAATGCTTACACATTACTGCTTCAAGGCAGAAATAGGCGCCTGAATTAAATAATAGTATGAATTTGTATAATTGTAAACTATTTTATTATTTGTACGACAAACTATTGTAGTATGGGATTTTATGCCTTTAATAAAGATTTATTATTATAAAAGCCCGGTACACAAACATTTTACTAATACAAAGTGTATGGAGAGTTTTATAAATTGCATTTGTCTCCATACTTACTTTGTGTAATGCAATCACAGGAATTCCCTTCTCTTTATCACCCCACTCCATTTTAATATCGCAAAATATTGTACAATGTATTGGCGCCAAAATGAGAAAACTCAATGAAGAATCATAATATAAAAATGACAGATTCCGAATTCAAATGTAATATTGTGTTTATTTTTAAAATATACCAAGAATTACGAAATGGCAGCATTTCCGCGTGAAATAGCCAGGCTGCCAGCGGTTGGATTGCCAGATTTGAGAAATTGTTCCAAAAATGGATTGACTTGAGTCCGGCATATAATTTATAATATTTCAAACTTTTATTACATAATTATTTATATATTTTAAAAATTATTCTGTATTTACATTTCCTACATAATTAACATTGGACCCTGAGTTTTCTAATTTGACATTAATATAAGACTATATTGAGGCATGTCTGAATAATATAAAAGATACCTTTCCCGGAGCCCACAATAATCCCGCCGGGTCCGTTCATAGTGTCCACCCACCCGGGCATGGGTTCTTTCCACGCCGCGGTCACTGGAAACAAATTTTAATTAATTCATTTTGTATTGCTAGTTTGTAATTGACCTGTTATAGTTAATAAATCATTGTATTTGTTGGATGCAATTACTAATTATGACAGTAATCACGACCATCATATTCACGAAGCATCCTTACACAAACAATGAGTTCAAGCTCTAACGGTTGATATATCCAACATACGATAACTTATATATTTATACAGTCTGACGACGACTTCTAAAACTGAAAAGACGTATCAAATAACTAAAAATTAAATTAAAATGCTATTATTTGTTTGTGCTACATATTGATAGCTTTGAAGTCGGTGCCAAGCCAAATGCATTAGTAAGTACCTACACTCGCCACGCGTGACTTTGAGTGGGATAGCTTCGTCTAGAACAAAACAACCCAAGCGGACAGAAACGAGTGGCCAGACAACCTTAATAATCACAGTAAGTAAGCTGTTTATAATAATAATATAATATTAAGTTTTATTTTGTTTAGGGCTTGGCACCGACCTAAAACCTATCAATATATAGCACATATATAATATCATATTATAATATAAGTATTAAAATTTCATTTTATAAATATTATTGATATCATTGTGAAATCCGACATGTTTCAATATAACAGTACGATTAGTGTTTAGACAATTTTGTAACATATTTTGCATGTCAATTGACGAAACATATTGGATTATCCATTATATTGTTAACACCTTAAGTACAATGTGTCCTGCAAATAAATTTCATTTCATTTCATTTCATATAAATAATAGCATATCATTAATATTAAAGGTAAAGGTGTATTAAATTAAATTTTTAGTTACTTGATACTTTTCAATTTATGAAGTAGGTATTTTTAAACCTCGTTTTTTTATTGATTGAAAATAGTGGCCGTTGAGTTTCTTATATTATGTTCTTCTCGTGAGCTCAACTTTTTACGAACATATGGTAAATTCAGTAATGTATCCTATGATCCTATCCTCTATTAATGACGCCCAGTTTCTTTGAAGCCAATTTGGCTTTGCCTTTCAGATGACCACGAAATTGGCAAGCGCTCGAGATTTCGAGACCCAGTATTCCGATACTAGACGAGGAAAGTGTTGTCGAAGAGCGGTGATACGACAAATGGGGCATAAAATGCATGTGATCAACGCGAAAACTTGAGTCTTCTGGGGGTTAAATTGGACAAGGGTCAATTTTCCCCAATCCGCTTGAGAAGTCAAGAGAGGACTCGATAGAAGACACAAGTTTCTTGTAATAATCTGTTTTGAAAAGAGCAACCTTAGAGTTTCTTGTTCATTCTCCTCTAAGGAAATATGCCTTCCAAATGAGCTGTATAAAAAAGTACTTATAAAAAAGAAAAGTATAAAACAACTTAATACACCTAGTGCAAATCTTATGCCTTTAATATTAATAAAATACTATTATTTGAATGTGCTGCCTATTGATTGGGCTTAAGTCGGTGCCTGCCCGCTTGGGTAATTTGGTTCTAGAATCTAGACCAAGCTATCCCGCTCAAAGTCACGCGTGGCAAGTGTAGGTGCCTTCGGTAACATTTGGCTTGGCACTGAATTCAAACCTATCAATAGGAAGCACATGCAAATAATAGTCTCCTCTTTTTCGAAGTCGGTTAAAAATGAAATAATTCAAGTCTAATGTAATTTACCTATGAAATAAAATATTTTTGATTGGATTTGATTTGATAATCCAAGAATATATTACAGATAGTAAGAATTGTACTTACCAATGGAGGGTCTAGCCAGCACGATGGGGAACCTCCCGTTGTACTCCGCTACCAGACCCTCGGCAATACACTTGGTGTAGCCATACGTGTTGGGTTCCGGCAGCGTTATTCTAGACCACAAAACTCACTCTCTTTATAATATGAAGTCTCTATCCACACATATTATTACAGTATAATATAATGGTATATTTTCAAAGTAGCATAATTAAGTTTTCATTATACCTCGTCTGTTGATAAGTCCTTTTCTTTCATTTGAATTTCACCTCCAACACGCCATAAATTAGGATATCATCCCCACCATCTGGATGTGTGGCGATCCTCCACAGTGAGGTTTTCTAGGAAGTTTCTTCCACGTACTACAAAACTATGGATGGAATGAGTTTCCTTGTGCGGTGTTTTAGGGACGATACGACATGATTATCACCGCCGCCCGCAATCTCTTGTAGCACCAAAGGAATCACAGGAGCGTTGCCAGACTTAAAGTTAGGTACGCGCTTTTTTTGAAGGTAACCATTAAGTAAGTAGGTAATATGTCGTATCGTCCCGGAAACACCGCAAAAGGAAGCTCATTCCACAGCTTTTTGTAATACATGGAAGAAAGTCCCTTGAAAACCGCACTGTGGTTCAGATGTCGAGGATGATATTCTAATATGTGGCGTGTCGTGCAAAGGTGGAACTCGACAGCAGTATGTCACTCAATCCCACAACAAAATATCAACCTGATATCGTTATAGTACCAAATCCCATAATAAATACATCTGGGTTGTGTGTCTGTGTTTCACTCACTTCTTCTGCAGCAAGTCTAGGAGTTCGGGTTCCATCCACTGCACCAGCTCCATCAAGTGGTGTGCGTTGTGCCTGCAGGCATACAACTTCTCCTCCAGAACCTGCACGTCGGAGCGGCAGTACGACGTCGAGATGTGCACAAACACCTGCAAATAATATTATGTCAAGATGCCACGTTCTTCGCTTCGCTTATAATTATTCTCCCTCAGTAATGACTACCAAAAGACTATGGTAAAATAATTACTGATGTAACCATTGATCGACTACATAATGTAATATTTACTGATAAAAGTAAAAAATTAGTCAACATAAAAAGGCGTTTTCGTGCATATTTGATGACAATAATTGAGAATAATTGATGTTTTTAAAAGAAATAAATCCACAAGACTTTTTTTCTAATGAAATGTAATCTACATAACCAAAAGCGAAAACCAATTACTAGCTAGCTATATATCATTGTCCTTAGTAGGAATGTACTCTACCGGACTGTAAAGACACCAAATCTCGAAATAAATAAAGTAAATAATATCCTATCAAGGACAAAACAGCAAGAAAACAAGCTACGAAACATAATGAAGTACTCAGAACTAACATCTGATTGAAGAATATAGAAAATTTGAACAATTTTTCCAAAATGGGGACTGGCGCTGACTTCTTCATCTTCGCATATAAACTAAATTAAACTAATGTAGGGAATACCCAATGTAGCACGCACAGCTCCATCTTTCCTAAGAAGAAAAGTACATGGTAAAAATGTCAGAATTCTCCCTGACATGTATAGTGGTGCGCTGAATAATGTCTTCATCTCAGCGCTTATCTATGACTGTCGCCTAATCCCTGGAAGTAACTGCTTCTGACAACCAGGTGAAGTCGTGCATCAGACGAGCTGGCTAGGCCAGACTCAGTGACTCAAATGGCTGTCCAAATATCACTTTTCCTACTGGCTTTCATCTTAATACGCTCATGGATATGCTTTCTTACCAACAACATATCAATACCCGATAGATTTTCACATTGCATTTGCGAGGAAAACTTCACAGCTTGCAGGTAGCCAAAATCAGCGATTACCTGCACTGCCCAAACTGACCGACTTCACCTCATCAGCTTAAACCTGATCGCATCAGTAGATCAGTATGTGCATGTAGACAGTAGTGCCACCACACCTATTTCTGTAATAGCAGTAACGTGTTTATGTGCAGTGTTTATCCGGTGCAGTAATGCAGCCGCTGTCGTAGCAGTAGAACTAACTATATGTTTCTGTTCGTCTGAAGCAGTCGTCTCTTTGGCATATGTTGCAACTCAAAACGTCTGTGTTTGTTTTACTGTTGCAGGTACTATTCCAAGCCATGAAAAAATCAAATATTAAAAACTTTACTATGATGTTACTAGATGTTTATAAACTTTGATTTTATTTCCTAACCGAATTCCTAACTTAACGCCATATATTTTAAGATTTCATAAACAGGGCTGACGATAGGTATCTATATCGATTACAAATGTATATATTATTCTATTACATTGTGACGAAGTTTTAAATAGTTAAACATTTTGCTTTAAGCTTATTATTTTCACTTGCGCTGCATATATTTTCGCTTGCTTGTACAGCATACACGCACTTGGGAAGCGAAATAAGTGAGCAGTAATATAGGCAAAGACAGTGATGCTGCATATCACCTATACGCATATCGTATATGCTGACATCCTCGTCTTATGTGGAGTACATCATCGATAGCTGGTTTATTTTTACGATAAGTAACGTTCTCTTGATACTAAGTAATATATCATACCAATGGTCTAATTGGTCTACCAATGCAATAACACTTCTTGAAGACGATATTGTGAGCGGCATCATATTTGCGCTCGTCTTTTAGAGAAATAAATTTAAGTCTAAGTAGCTCTGTTAAATCACTTACTACTTCAATCACTTCTTGGCAGCGCAATGTGGTAAAATGGTGTTTATTGTAGATAAACACATCCATGCTTTAAATCCTCTATTAAAGATTCTAAAACACTTAGCTTATTGCAAACATTAAAACACCCAATGTCCTAATAACCATTACATCATCCAAACGATTGTTGTAATGAAATTCAGTACAACATTACAACACTCGTTTGGATAATGTAATGGTTCTGGGACTGGCTTTTTAAATGTTAGCAGCAAGCTAAGTGTATCAGAATCTTTTGTAGAGGATTCATATTATGGGTGTAAGCAGATAAAGTCTTGAATGCAACTGTTGATAATTAGGTATTAAAACACTCATGTGATACTATTAGCATACTCGGCTTCGCCACGTGTGATAAACCCACATTCGTGTTTTAACACCCCTTATTACACAACAGTTGCATAAAAAACTATTATTACAACAGCTACCTAAGTTCTGGGCAGACAGTTACGGCATATGTGTATTGTCAATAATTGGAAATTATGATGGAAAAGCAAGCCGCTATACCACCGAGGCTGGTCCATCTCTAGTCGATTACTGCATCAGGATGTGATGTGGTTTGATTTGAGTGATTGTTCGACGTGGTGCACTCACCTCGAGTTTGGACATCCCCTCAGCCAACCGCAGCGCCCGGTATGTTCCCGCGATGTTCAAGTTGACAGCATCCTTCAGAGACATATTGAACCTGCACAAAGTTACATCCAAATATTATTATACATTATTTGTTGTTTAAACTGACAATCTGGTACTTGGTTGATGATTACAGTATTTCATAATTTCTTTCCTTTCCCTTCACCTCATTGTCTCCTGTTCATCCCATACAGCACACTCCTACTTGTATAGGCGTCAATCTATATGAGAGTTAGACACAGGGGCTGCTAGATATTAAGGGACCCCAGTGCCTATTGTAATTGTACAATATTAATAATATTAATAAGCCTTTTTATTTCAAAACTATGTACATACAATAATTCTTTTAATGTATTCAAACAAAACAAATCTTATAATTGTATTTACAATACTATGATTACATTTAATTAAAACTATTATCACGGGGAGGCGTACAAAGAATACTGGCAACATTACCACGTTGGATAGCTAGGCTTATCCGTTGATCGAAATAGCTTTGTAAAAATATACATATTTCAGCGTGCCTCTTGGCATAGGCCTCCTTTAAAGTTTTCCATTGTTTAATATCTCGCGTGACTCTATCTCTATCGCCATCTGTATCAAAAACGATTAGCAAACCTCTGAACCTCTGCATACTCAACTCCAATTTGAAGCTAACCTAGATACGGTACCAAAAATTCTACCAGAGAAGTTGGGAGAAGGGGTGCTGGTACATATTATCAAAAACTGATTCGGTAGGTCACTAAATAGAATTAGGACAGAGTTCCACAAACTAACGGTCTGCCCTTCTCGCCAGTCTCATAAATCATCTTCTCCACCTAGATGTCCACACATCCACCGTATTAGCCAAACATTTTAGCGCGGTGTCCAGTTAAATTTTATAAGGATACCTTTATAAAAGCTCATCCACCAACCAAAAGACATGGAGCGTTAGTTCCAGCAATTTCTCTGGCGTTGCAATAATACATGGGTGGAGGTGACCGTACCGTCGTTGTATTAAATTCTAACCTAGAAAGTATAAACAGTAATATGCTTGACCCCTTACCTTACGCTAGCTGCACCATGAAACACAATCTGGCACTCCCTCTGCAGGGTCTTAATGTGTTCATCAGATAGACCAAAGTTCTCCTCCAGAATGTCACCAGCCATCGCTTTCAATTTGGCTAAATTCTCTGGATATTTTTCGCGAAGCTTGTCAAATATCTATATTTATACATAAGCATATTATTAAAAATACTTTTTTTAAACCTGCAAATCATTTTCCCAATAAAGATCAAACCCACAACCCTCAACATGGAGGTCGGGCGTACAATGAATATTAATCAAATGGATTGCCGAACTGAAATATTGGGATCTCACGACGGATAGCCCGACAGTGAATGTTTCTTATTGTTATTTATTTATTTTAGATAACTATAGGTCCATATTGTATAAATTACATATATATGTTAGTACTAAACTTACGCTTACAAACTAAATCAGACATCCAGTGCGCTTTGAATGCGATGTCCTGCCTGTCGGCTATCACCTTCAAAATAATATTGGGACTACACTCCAACCTATTTTTGACGGAGGCTTTTCTTTTCCGTATGATTGCGGACAAACATCCGACACGGTTCTCCACAAACATACCGGACGATGTAGTGCCGAGGCAGGCCCAACATTATTCTGAAGATGAAGATATATTGGACACGCACACGGAGAGCATTTATAGATTTTTGGCTATTTTCAACCCAGTCTGCACGTGTAAAACCTCTGACAGAATGATTTGAATAGCGTAATCTTTAGTGCATCGTACAAATCAGCGGGCTAACATATTCCCTCAAACCACCACCGCCCTCCGCTCCCTATCAATGTCACAATTATCCATGACCACCACCGTACAATCTGACTAGAGGTACATAGCTCTATAGCCGAGTGGTTAGCGATCCTACCTACTAAGCTAGAGGTCCCGGGTTCGAATCCCGGTAGGTGCAAAGCATTTATATGATGAATATAGATGTTTGTTTCCGAGTCATGGATGTTTAAATGTATTTATGTATGTTTATATGAATATATGTATGTTTAAATATATTGTATTAAATATATCATTGTCTTGTAACCCATAACAAAGGCTATATATGCTTAACTTGGGGCAAGATAATTTGTGTAAAAAAGTGTGTCAATATTATTATAGCGGAGAAATGCTGCCTGCCGCAAATACCAAGAGCATGCTTCTTTTTTCATTATATTTAAGACCACGCTTTTCTGCATAGTCTTCGCATACACACAGCAAATCTCCCAGCGCGCAGACCGATGGGCTCAGCAGCATATCATTCGCGTAACCAATGTTATTCTTCATCTGATTATCAAAGTTTATAAAAGTGTCATAATTATTGTGCTTCAAGTCTACATACAGAGTTAAGTGATATATGTTCAGCCTTACTTGATTATTCAGAAATTTGGATAATCGTTCCTCCACCCCAACCCCCTTCTTCGGTCGCAGCAGAATGTAAATCGCTCTAATCCCCGGACAGCAGCGCAGCAACTTCTCCACCATGGCCTTGCCCATGAACCCGGTGGCGCCAGTGATGAAGAGCGTCTTCTCGGCGTAGTACTCCGCCACGCCCATCGGTGGTGGGGACCCGTCCATTGTACTGGACCACATCAAGATGCTTTCAAAGAAGTTTCGTAATTACTGTTATTAATCTATAAGACTATCGAGATTTTAAGTATGTTTAATAATTATATAGCTTGAGGGTGGTCGCCCCATTCCCAAGGTGGCAATTGCCTGTCTCGTAATTAATGAAGTCCTTGCCTACGGTTCGGCCTCATACTCGACCTGCAATTGCCTATTTCTCGGCCTTTGCAATAATGTACTATTAAATCGACTGTCACAGATACTTTATAATGAGCTTATGTATTTTGACGGCTTGTCGTATTTAACTATGATTAAGTTTTTTATAATAATATTTTTACTTTTGTAGTCTGTAAAATGAACTATCGTTTGGTTTTTTCTGTATTTTGTCTTTTTCAGTGTATTTTTATCTAAAAAATAATTACGAGCCATTTTCTTGCAGACATACGTCTGCTTGCCCCTTAGCGGACATTTTGTATGCAGATGCTTGGCCGTCAATTTCGATACGGATTATTAAATCGTGAGTCGATTTAATAATACGTATCGAATTATATAGGATCGTTAGGTCGATAGGTCGATCGTCGTTTATATAGGATCGTTTTATAGGAAACAGAGGAACACGAAATATTAATTTGGCTTGTTTGTGTATTTACGATATAAAAAACGAACATTGATTTTACCAGTGGGAGGCACCTTTGCACAGGATGCCGGTTAGATTATGGGTACCACAACGGCGCCTATTTTTGCCGTGAAGCAGTAATGTGTAAACATTACTGTGTTTCGGTCTGAAAGGTCGATGCTAGTGCAATTAACGGACAGATGAGACTTAACCGCTTATGTCTCAAGGTGACGAGCGCAATTGTAGTGCCGCTCAGAATTTTTGGGTTTTTCAAGAATCCTGAACGGCACTGCATTGTAATGGGCAGGGCGGATCAATAAACATCAGCTAAACGTCCTGCTCGTCTCGTCCCTTATTATAATAAAAAAATAACAAATACAAGCGGCCAGCCACCACTATTCGCGTAGATTCTCAAAATTTATTCCCTTAAAATTCTTCTTTATGTCATCTAAAGCAGTACCAACATACAAATGAAACTCTCCCACTATTTTAAAGTGAAACTCTTATTACAACGTCTCAAACTTTTTCGTCTGTGTGTTGAATGTCGCGTGACAGTCGGGTGGCGCCTATAGTTCGCAGCAGCTGACCGTGTAGTGTATAGACTCATTTATGCCTATTACTCATGTAAAATTTTCCAAGTATAAAATTAAGATATACCCTTAATGGAATATTATTCCAAAATTTTTTAGTTAAATGTCTATAATGTGAAAAAAAGTTTCACTTTTACTGTGGTTTCATAAAACCGCACAATCCTTTTTTTTGTGGTCATGTTTAAAAAAAATACTATTTATACCAAATACGCATGCTTAGACCTCTTTTTTTACATGTGAATGACACAATATTATATTGTAATTAATAACTAATTAGTACAACAAATAAGTGGAATTGGGAATGTTAAGATGTGATATTACTAAATTATCTCTCATTAAGGTTTACGCAATAATAATTATCAATTACAACGAATTGTAATGAACGGGAAATACCAAGTTTTAATGTCAACCATTAATTTTTAGTTAGTTTTATTTATTTAGAGCATTGCTAACAAGACTAAAAGTAAAGTAAAGTAAACGAAGAATATTTAAATCATTTTTCAACATACTCGTTTTCAAGTAAATCCAGTTAGTTATCAGTCAATACTCAATTCGCAAAACAATTGGTTTTTGAAGTGAAAAATTCTTTAGCATCGTTGTGATTGTGAAACTCGATGAAACGAAAAAGCGAGACGATAGAGACTCTTACACATTACACATCACACCGCAACTACAAATACACTATTTAAATATCATTAAATTTATACACTATCTAAGGATGAGCTGGATGTTCAGCTGATGTTAATTGATCCGCGTTATCCATTGCAATGCAATGCCGCTCAGGATTCTTGAAAATCCCCAAAATTTCTAAGTGGCATTATAATTGCGCTCGTCACCTTGAGACATAAGATGTTAAGTCTCATTTGCCCAGTAATTTCACTAGTTGAAGAAGAGATCTTATGTATGACGCGAGTATACCTTAACATATTCTGACGTCATGCACACGACGCGACGTATTGACATAGACACCAAGAGAACATAAGCATGATAGCAGTGATAGTAATGTCTTTCATAGCGGTTAAAATCATGTGTCATCTTAGCAACAATTACCAAGACTTCATATGCAGTTTAGATGTTCATGCGCAATGCAGATTGCAATGCACACATCTAACATGTGTACATTGTATGCTCGCAATTTTTTTTTAATTCAAAGTCTGTTTCATCAACGTCGATCGTTAAAAAACGCAGCGAATACATTTCGTAGTGCACGCTTAGCCTTAGTAAAAACAATGTGCCAATAATGAAATATATACAGATCAATAAAAATTACGTAGATACGTGAATAATTACTAACATAATATATTGAAACGGGGTTGGTTGTCTCGACTCTTTATGCCAAATTCAACCTATGAAGCTAACCCAAACAATGAAATAATATGAAACATTGCACTTTAGAAAATCTCTCACCATTTAGAGTGCGAAGGTACGGGACTCTTATAGCCTGATCGGATTTGGTACGGCCAAAACATCGGACGCGGTAGCAAATATTCATCTAGTATCCTATGGCATATTGTCCTTTATCCTTACCAGTATGATGCCGGCTAGATTATGGGTACGACAACGGCACCTATTTCTGCCGTGAAGCAGTAATGTGTAAGCATTACTGTGTTTCATCCGAAGGGCGCCGTAGCTTTTGAAATTACTGGGCAAACTTGACATCATGTCTTAAGGTGACGAGCGCTGTTGTAGGGGCGTTCAGAATTACAGGGTATTTCAAGAATCTTGAGCTGCACTGCATTGTAATGGGCAGGGCGTATCAATTACCATCAGCTCAACGACCTGCTCGTCTCGACCCTTATTTTCATAATAAAAGTATTGTTATGGCTAGCCGATATTAATACCATCTTTGTGCTGCAGAAGAGGGAGAGAGCTGCTATTCGAGATATGTATAACCTAGGTCCTGTAGAATCATTAAGAGATTTTTTTAAGAAATTAACATTTTGACTGTTACATCTCAATATATTCTTCATAAAGATCTATATGTTCATAAGCACAGTAAAGAGTTTGCTAGAAACGGCGAAAATTATAATGTTAACACGAGGAAAAAACATATTAAACTTGTTATGCCTACTATTCGGTTAAGTAGAGTTAGTAAGTCATTTGTTGGGCAATGTATATGCTGTTACAATATGATCCCAATTAAATAACGTAGGTGTGGTAAAGGTTATTATAACATAAATGATTTTCTGATACCATAGACTAGGAATGGAGCGAACACCCCCAGGCTCTTAAATGATTATTTTTTGTACAATACTACATGGCAATCAATGTTTTTTTTATGGAATAGGAAGACAAACGAGCGTACGGGTCACCTGTTGTTAAGTGATCACCGCCGCCCACAATCCCTTGCAACACCAGGGGAATCACAGGAGCGTTGCCGGCCTTTAAGGAAGGTGTACGCGCTTTTTTTGAAGGTACCCATGTCGTATCGTCCCGGAAACACCGCACAAGGAAATTCATTCCACAGCTTTGTAGTACGTGGAAGAAAGCTCCTTGAAAACCGCACTGTGGAGGACCGCCACACATCCAGATGGTGGGGATGATATCCTAACTTGTGGCGTGTCGTGCGAAGGTGGAATTTGGCGGCAGGAATCAGGTTAAACAGCTCTTCGGAACACTCCCCGTGATAAATGCGGTAGAAGACACACAATTAAGCGACTTCTCTACGCAACGCCAAGTGATCCAGCCGTTCACAGAGCACTGAGTCCCCCACAATTCGAGCTTCTCTACGTTGCACGCGGTCAAATGGATCGAGCTGATACTGGGGTGCGCCAGACCAGAGATGACAGCAAAACTCCATGTGTGGCCGATCCTGCGCTTTGTAGAGCGCTAGAATGTGGGCCGGCTTGAAGTATTGCCGTGCTCTATTTTTATATAAAGAAAACCGCTGTAGAGTAAAAATATTTGAATTTATGTCACATTGTCCATCGCACAGAATTATTATTAATATACCATCCAGACCGTACCGAGTATTATACTGAAGACGTTTCCAACGCTCTTAGGCTACAAGGTGTTACCTCTACAACTAGTACTGAACGCGCAATCTATTGGTGCAAATCAAATTTGTCTATTGATTTTAATATTCATCCAGGACCTCTCAATACGTAAATTTAAAAAACATTAAAAAAATTATCTGTAAAAAAGAGTGTTACAAATTATCTGATTATATTTAGATGACAAAATCAACTTTTTTTTTATTCAAAACTAGCTGACCCGACAGACGCTGTTCTGTCAATGGAAAAAAAAATATGATGTAAGTATTTGGGAATGATGTAGTCTAAAGCCACCGGAAATATTCAATCGAAGTGAGTTAAAAATGAAACAAAAACGTATTTCTGGTTGATTTTATAATAATACTAGCTAAGCCAGCAAACGTTGTATTGCCGATATTCAAATCGCGGTACAAAAGTAACTGTTGATCGTAGATGGGTGAAAATTTGAAGTTGTATGTATTTTTTAATGCTGACTCATAATCAAGCAAATTTAAAAAAAATGTCAAAAAAATAAAAAATAAAAATTTGGCGTGAACCACCCTTAACATATAGGGGGATGAAAAATAGATGTTGTCAGATCCTCAGACCTACCCAATATGCACTCAAATATGGCAATCGGTCAAGCCGTTTCGAAGGAGTTTAACTACAAACACCGCGACATGAGAATTTTATATATTAGATATAGTAATAAATATTAATATCGTATTTGTGTCAACAGCTCTTATAATACTGCTTTAAAACTGCCAATTCATTAAAACATTAAAATGGATAAAGTTGTTATCCATATATAGATAGACATACGCCCACGCGGACTTGTAGACCTATTTCAAAGGGTTTAGACATCGTTTTCGTTGAAAGACGGCTTATTTTATTCCGACACCTCCAAAAAATATCGTAAATGTATAAACAAAAATAGACAAAATTTAACAATTTAAATTTAAAACCTTCCTCGAGACCCACGCAATCCATTGGTGAAAACAGCATTAAAATCGAATTAGTAGTTTATGAGTTTATCGCGAAGAGACAAACAGACAGACAAAGTCAAAGTTTTTATTAGCATAAACATGTTAGATTGATGTTACATAAATATTATTGAGTACATGTTTGCCACATTTATGACGTGCAAATTTTATAAAATATATTTCTTACTACTGTTACAAAAAAAAAAACATTAGTTACAATAATATAAATTTAACTAAATATTAGTAGCAGTATTATATAGTATATAGTCAAGTTTTTAGTTGAAAATATTCGTCTAATGAATATAAGCAGTTTTTACTAAGGTATATTTTCAATTTAGATGAGAAATTCCTATTTGACGATACGTCTCTTATTATTTTTGGGATGTGATTATAGATTTTTATGCACATACACAAACAGTTTCTCTGAAATAATGTAGTTCTACAGCAAGGTACTTGTAGTTTGGTGGGTCCCTGGATGGGAAAAGTGAAGTGTTTTCATCTTTACTGAATTCGCTAAATTGTTTTCGAACAAACATACAGCACTCAAATATGTATAATTCAATAATTGTTAATACGTTATAGTTTTTAAATACGGGTCTGCAGCTTTCAAGGGGTCCTTTTACCGCTGCAGCCCTCAAACATTTTTTTGCGCTATTAAGACTCTATGCATTACTGTTGGGTTACCCCATATTATGATCCCATACCTAATTATAGACTCCACGTAAGCGTCGTAGGCTGTTAAAGCCGCCTTTTCCGATATAGTTTTTTTTATTCACCTTATTGCAAAAACAAACTTATTAAGACATTTGCATAATGATTCAACGTGAGCTTTCCAATTACAATTATTAACCATTATTATACCGCGGAGGACTTTGTTTTATAAAATGTAGTGATAGAATAGGATATTACTTATTGAAAGTCAAAAACTACCACAAACAACCTTGGGACCAAAACTTCAGCTAGCTAGACATAAGTTGTGTTATAAAATATATAAATGTAAAATACATAGAGTAAAATTTTTTTTTAATTATTAATTAAGATATTAACCCCCTTATTCATAATGGTCCGATAACTTTAAACAGCCGCTTAGGAGTGTTTTTTCTCATTCTGACTTAGGTCAATAGAAGAAGACAGAGTGTGAATTAGCAATGCATTAAGTTAGCAGACTATTATGAATTAGGGGGTAAATCTTAAGTTTTTACATGAAAAAGTACTACTTTAGTGGTCTGAAAAAAATTGACGGTAATTTTAAAATAATCCGTTTGAGCTGTTCTTGCGAACTTGTCACTGGCTTTTAAAGAGCCTGAGGGTGTCCGCTTCATTCCCAGTCTGTGGTATCATTAAGGCGAAGAGTAAGCAGAAAACATGCAAACATGGTGTTTTTAGACAAGTTTTGTGGTGAAAGTTTAGCATTTCGAGCTATGAACACTACTTAATCCTGTTACAAATATCCTTAAGTCTTATTTCTAGGTTGCTAATGCTTGCTGTTGGTTATAGTTAACACTGCCGAGCCTTTTTGAACTACCACATTTCTTTGAAGTTAAACAAGTTTTGTGGCATGACGTGACGAATTTTTTTGGTACTTCCCTCAGAAAAGTTATTCTTATAGCTTGTATTTTTTTGTGTAGGTTCATTTATTCAGATTAGTAGTGAATTACGAGGATTGTAAGCATATAAACTGTTTTCCACGCAAGAATTTAGAAAATATTGGCTTTGTTACATAGATGGCGGGCCGGCAGCGGTGAACTCATATCGCTC
This sequence comes from Leptidea sinapis, assembly GCF_905404315.1. Lineage (NCBI taxonomy): Eukaryota > Metazoa > Arthropoda > Insecta > Lepidoptera > Pieridae > Leptidea > Leptidea sinapis. The sequence continues at coordinate 4,337,890 of NC_066297.1, forward strand.
AAGGTCGCTGGCATTTAGTGTCGCCTTAAGAAAAACCTTTATGATATAATAACCTTTCCCACACAAACGTATTTTAACAATTCTTTTAAATTTCGTATCTATACATAATATAATGAAATTGTAAGCCTGCCGTGTCTGTATTGTTGTTGTATTTATTTACACTGTTAGTTTGTTTACACTAATATCAGAAACATCTAAGCCCATTGGAATGCAGTTTTTCACTAATTAATTTAACAAGCTTCCCGTAACTTTTCAAAGTTTATATTCGCATATACATGTTAGATTGATGTTACATAAATATTATTAAGTATACATATTTGCCATATTTTAGAGTTTTCTTAATGGTGGTATGCCAAAGGCTTTACAAATAATAAAAAAGTGTGTCTGTACTTATATATGCACGCAAGAAGTTTTACTTCTTTGGCCTAACAAAGCAAAAATCCTTAAAATTATTTATTCCTCTTGCTACTCTACGTTTGTAGAAAGAACAATATTGTAAAAATCTTGCAACGATGGCTTTGACAATTAAATATTAAATAACGAATACGGCTGTACGGGCTTGAACTCTTTGCCTATCCTAATAATGAACGAAGAAACCGAAAAAAAATAACGAATTTTGCAAACGTCGGAAAATTTTAGGAGCCAACTTCACCATGTTACGTTTGTGTTACAGTGATGCGCACGCATCTTAAAATTTCACTCTCATAATTTTTCATAACGTGTCTAAAGAAGTATAACTTCAAAAAACGTCGCAAGCACTGTATATTCTTATGTATAGATATAGTATGTGACAACATGCATTTATACCAATAAAATTTGTAAAACAAAATTTTATGAACGATGCGGGATTCGAACCCACGACCTCCGGCGTTTCGTGCCGGTGCTCTAACCAACTGAGGTAACCGTTCGAGTAACGCCTCGTTATAAAATTCTGTTTGCTTTGTTCAACTCTCAGGTTGTGGCTTCATCTACAGGATCTTTACAGTTGATAACCTGCTCAACCCGAATATTTGCATATTAGGAAATTGACTTGAGATGTCGCTCTTGTAAATCTAAACAATATGTTATATTTATAAAGTGATAACCCTCATTTCTAGGATTAATATTACAAATAAAATTTGAAAAACAATTTTATGAACGTTGCATTTTTATGAACATGAACATGCATTTATAGAAGTTTGTAAAGGCAACGTGAAAAAAAATATTAAATAACTTACCAGCTTTATATAAAGTCCTGTTTTAATTTAAATGGAATTATGAAATGTCACAAATTGCAAAACGTCTTTACATTGACAATCAATTCAATCGAATTAGCAAGTGTCACTAATGTATGGTTGTTGAATGTCGTTACCTCATTACTTCGGTCATTAATATTTTTCATCCATTCAATTGATAATATCATTTAAGTTTCATTACAACATATTTATCTAATAACTAATTTCTTTATGGAAATCTCTTATATATATATAAATCTCTTATATACATATAAGAGATTTCCACGTATATAGTCACTCATCACGATATCTCTGTAACCATTAGAGCTTAAGACTTGAAATTTGGTAGGAATATTGTTTTCACCGAGTAGAGGTCAGCTAAGAACGGATTTTACGAAATTCCAAGTTTTTTTTTATTATGAATAGAACAACGTCTGTCGGGTCAGCTAGTAATACATAAACGTAACTATATCAATATCATCTTTGTGCTGCAGAAGAAGGTCATTCGCGCTATTTATAACCTAGGTCCTAAAGAATCATTGAGAGCAAAATTTATTCAGAAATAAACATCTTGAGTGTTGACTTTCAATATATTCTTTATAATATATTGAATGGCAACAGTCTGCACATAGACTCATACATGAATTTGCTAGAAATTGTCATTACCATAATGTTAATACCAGGAACAATCATAAACTTATAAAGCCTCCTACTCGGCTTAGTCGAGTTAGTAAGTCTTTTGTGGGACGTTTTATATGCTTTTTCAATCAATCCTAGAATATATGTATTACGAAATTCAAAAGATGTGCTAAGAAACGTTTGTGTGGTAAAGGTTACTATAAAATTTATTACATTCTTAATGATACGACAGATTGAGAAAACAGCGACTTTAAATTTTAGTGAGATTTTACATTAAAACCATATTTTAATAAAAAATCTGAGGTCTGAGGCATACCTTTTGGAATGGGTGGTAGATTTTGACTTTCAATAAGTGATATTATATTGAATAAAAATATTTGAATTTGAATATAAACTAAAAATCTAAAAAATACCCTAACATGTCAATTATTATAACTACGAACCATCTCTTCACCTCACGTAAGACAATGTTGTCACATTCAATCCTGCTAGAACACTTGCCTGTTTGCCCCGTATAATATACACAAACTAATAATGGTAAAACTACGTAGGGTAGAGGCAAGAAGAATCATCTCATATAGGAGACAAGTTGAAAGAGTGTCCAGTTTATCGGAGTATGTCGAGACAAGATTCGAAAGAGAAGAAGGAAAGAAAGAATCGAGATTCTTTAATGCTTTTAGATTTCATTGACTACATTGTAAATAAATACTATCACAACCTTGCTTCTGTGTGACATCTCAGTCGTTTAAAAAGTTATATTTAGTATAAAAAATGTTTCGTATACGCATACAAAGGTATGTAGTATTCATGAATACACATGTCCTGTTTGGTCTTCAAAATATTCTGATATTAAAAGTCGTATAGAGAGCATCCAGAAGAAATTCATTACCTAATATTTACAACCTCTCCGCTTAACAAAACACTCACATGTTCATTTTTGGGTAAATTCTATTTAATATCAATTACTTTCTTGCTTTTTTTTATGAAAATAAGGGACGAGGCGAGCAGGACGTTCAGCTAATGGTAATTGATACGCCCTACCCAACAATGCAGTGCCGCTCAGGATTCTTGAAAAACCCTAAAAATTCTGAGTGGCACTACAATTGCGCTCGTCAGCTTGAGACATGACATGTTAAGTCTCATTTGCCCAGTAATTCCAATAGCTACGGCGCCCTTCAGACCGAAACACAGTAATGTTTACACATTACTGCTTCACGGCAGAAATAGGCGCCGTTGTGGTACCCATAATCTAGCCGGCTTCCTGTGCAAAGGAGCCTCCCACTGGTCTTGCTAACTAACAATAGGTTATGGGCACTAAACCAGTACACGATGTCAGTACGAGTAGTACAGTGGTTTCTTGGTTTTACGTAACTTGGTCTGTTTATTGTCATTACTTATTTATATATATAACAGCTTTCGAGTACAAAGTCACGGACAAATTGTGAACACTGAGGTAAACAAGGAAGTATAAGTTTCTTGTTTACAACGGAAACCTTAAAACAAGGAAAACTTTTTTGCGAAATTTTTGTAGGCATTAAACACAACATTATAATATTTTAATGTATGTATAATAAAAAAGAACATTGGGAATCTGTAGGGTAATAATTATCATGTTACCTATACAAATTCAAATGTTTTTATTCAAAGTAGGATTTAAGATCGCTTAGTTAAAGTTAAAAACTACTACCGTTCGAAAAAGTACGCTTCAGACCCGAGAAGAACGGGTGCAAGAAACACGCAAGCGGGCAATTTTTTTATAGAAATTTACTGACAATTTTACTTAATACTTTACAATAAATTTGTTTAATAAATAGCCTGAGGGCGGTCGCTCCATTCCCAGTCTGTGGTATTATTAAGTCCATTACCAGACAAACGTTTCTTAACGATCATGATCATCATCGAGGATTTCATATGCAGTTTAGAGGTTCATGCACAATGCAGGTTTTACTTGTGACATGTGTACCTATTTGTATGCACGCAATTTTTTTATCATTCCATGTGTGTGTTGGACTTTTGTGTTTTTCCCGATTCAGCGGGCCTACCACGAACTCTTATTGCGATTCAATTGACAACCTGAAATGAACTGCTTTGCTTTTTCGTACCACGACGTGATTAGAGCTATCTAATGTAAGTTGACGTCAAATCAACTGATTAAATCGCAATGATGTCAATTGAATGTCAAAAATGATGTCAATTGAATCGCAAACTGATTTAGTTCGTTCATTCATTCGTACCATTAGGTAATATTTCAACCTAAACTGGATAGCTTATGTGTCAAACTGAGCGATTCGAAAAAAGTTGCTACTTCCTTAGAGGAAAGTGAATCGTGTTGTTAATAACTTTAAAAAAATAGTGAAAACATACAGAAAAGAAAATTTTATTGATGAAAGATGAGATAAGAATACTTTATTGTACTTTTTATTTTAAAAACAACATACTGAAAATAAATATCGAAAATGAAAATACTAGAGACGAGGCAGCAAGCGCCCGGGCCTTATAGTATAGCCTGTTCGCAAGAACGAATTAAAAAAAAATGTACCTGTCAAATCAAACATCAATGGAGGTGCGTTCGTAACTCGTTATTTTTACGAAAATACCTAAGCAAACATTTAATTTGTAATTCAAATAACTAAATTTATTTATATTACTATTATTTAATAAGTACAAAAAAGGGCGAAAAAGTTTATAATTTGACGCTACTGCAATTTTAAAATGTGTTTTTAGTATTTTCTACGCAGAAAAACCGCTAAAATCATTTCATTTTAGGTTTCGAAACGCAACGCATGTGGTTCGAGTAAGAGAGACAAACTTATGCAACGACTGTAGAGCGTCATCTCTTTCTCACACCGCGGACCACAGACAAATTTATTTCGTTCATTCTTCGTAAGCGATCCAAGCGCCATTCAGTAAAAGGCACTTCATGGTACGAGTTTTAGTGATTCAGTTTAGGTACCTAAACTGAACTGCATCGGAATCGCATCGCTTATTAAAAGTTGATGGTAGGCCCTCTGGTTATTAAAGTCTGACATTATACCTAGACTACAACGTTATACAATCTTAATAATAAACTAATTGTATAATTAATGGGCAAACACTTACATACATTACAAATTCAAGGGCGTACTGTCATTTACACGTCATTTAACACCAAGATTAACGCACACATATTATAATTTGTTTTTATTATATTTATATCGCAATAATTGGAAATTCTAATTATTTTTACTCATTAATATTTCAGTGTCCTTAACCCACAAGCACGAATGTTTACGGTTGTTATTTTGCGAGCTCTTTTTAAAAGTAATTTGTTCGCCGGCCGCGGCGTCAAGAGTATGTTACGTTTATTAAATTATATCTTGCCGAAGCTTCTGTAGTCAAACTGCGGCCAACCTTTTTGCCAATCACTTTGCATTGCGTCGCGTGAACCAATAGACGGCGAGCGAAACTCACTGCTACGTGCTGCTACAGTACATATAGACTTACAAAATACTAGCACAGAGACAAGCAAACCATGCAAGAGAGAAGAATTTTTTTATGGAAGAGAATGAATGACAAACAACGGTACGGTCACCTGATGTTAAGTAATCACCGATGCCCACAGTCTCTTGCAACACCATCGTATCGTGCTGGAAACAACGCACACGGTAGCTTATTCCATAGGCAGTTCCTTGAAAACTGAACTTGAACTGTGGAGGATCGCCACACATCTTTGGAACTTGTGGACACTACTGTCTTCTTGGGTAGCACGGTAGATGAATAGCTTCAGTGGGGTCCACATATTGCCCAACTAGCAGATACACTCAGCTTTGCGGCATACGCCGTTAGAAAGATTAGAGAGTACACGAATGTTACGATTAGTTCGCTAGATTAGTGTACTTCAGTTATTTTCACAGAGGTACGGTATTTACTGTGGGGTCATGCTGATATAGTGTAAGCTCGGGAGAAGAGCAAGAGAGAGCTGTTCGTGATATATATGAGATTGGTTATAGACAGTCTCTCAAAGAAAAATTTAAATAAATAAATATTGTGACTGTTCATTGTCAGTAGGTACATTCATGAAAATTTATTATAGGTTCACAAAAGTCGTCATCTTTTTGCTCTTAATAGGGATTTTCATTATTATAACATTAGAAATAAGGGATTGCTTGTAACTAATTCTAGTAGGCTTCATAAGATCGTTAAGTTCTTTCTTAGTCGTTTAAGTTAGCCTCTTTCTTTCTTTGCTTACTTGGTTAGCTTCTGGCAAGAAACTCATGTGTACGTGATCTAGGTGTTCTACACGACAGTAATTTAATCTTCGATAAACACATCGTTTTAGCCATACAATGAGCGTCTAAAATGTTAGGTTTCATTATGAGAAGTTCCAGCAATTTCATTCGCGCTAAGACTTCCAAAATAGGTACTTTATTGTGCCGTAGCAAGAAGTTACAACTGTCATATTAGTAGACATAGACATAGAATAGAGAAAATAAAAAAAACTTAGTTCTTATGCGATCCGTCTTCGAGAAAATTATAAGTCCGTTGATTATGAAAGTGTATGTAAACGTCATCAACTTCTTCCATTAGTTAAAAGGCGTCAGATTGCTGATCTTACTTACCTGGTCAAGATCGGATTGTACTATCCTTAAAGAAAAAATTAAACTCAAAATACCTGCATTCCTATCACCATCCAATCCCTCCCTATATCTACCTAGACTATTACAAACAAAATTCCTGACAAGGGAGTGAGAACATCAACTCTAGAGCTTAGGAGGAATTGCTTAGCCAGGAGTTCTTCATGTTAACATAAAATTATTTCACTGGGTTTCTTCTCTTTGTTTTGATAGTGTGTTTAATTCAAAGTTTTTATCCTACCGTGTGTTGGGACTTACAGTATTTTTCACTCTGTTCCTATATTATGTGAAAACCGTTAATTAGCTGTTTATTTATATTATGTAATACATAATATGACCATAATATTACCAGTGGGAGTCTCCTTTGCACAGGATGCAGGCTAGATTATGGGTAACACAACGGCGCCTTTTTCTTTCCGTGAAGCAGTAATGTGTAAGCATTGTGTTTCAGTCAGAAGGGCGCCGTAGCTAGTGAAATTACTGGGCAAATGTGACTTAACATCTTATGTATCAAGGAGGCGAGGAGGCGCAATTTTAGCACTACTCAGAATTTTTGGATTTTTAAAAGAATCCTGAGCGGGTTTGTAATGGGCAGGCCGTATCAATTACCATCAACTGAACGTCCTTCTCATCTCGTCCCTTATTGTCATAAAAAATATAATCTATCATTAGCTGTAAGTTTTCCTTTAATAAATAAATATTAATGAAGCACTTTGTATATTTACCATCTACTCAACTCATAAGTTCAATTGACAGTAATTTATGTAGGCCTAAAGGTGAGTTCTGTCAGGTTCAGTGGCAGGACATGAGGATGAGTATTGCCAGCGGTTATTATTGAAGTTTAAACTTCAAAAGCCGCGATGGACACTTTTTGGTAGTGGAAAATCTTGGGTTCGCGTCATTGATACGCTCAGGGCTGGCGTACGCGATAAATAAATAATTAAAAAAATAAATATACTAGCTGACCCGACAGACGTTGTTCTGTACATAAAAGACTGTTTTATATGAATATTTCATAACATATAATTAAATTGTGTCACAGCATAACTGTCAAACCGTGCGTCAATAAATTCTCTCATAGAAAATATGTCCATACAAAACAAATACTGGAAAAAAAAAATCAGTTTATTTCAGTGACAGTGACTTTGACAAATGTCGCATAAACGCGCGCTTCCTTACATGGATGTAAACTCAGCTTAATATCGCAAATCTCACAGTAATAAGGACAGAACATAAGAAATAAAATACTGTTTTTTTAAGAATTTGTCAATAATATTTTATAACATCGAGAATTATTTGGTAAAAATGCTCCCTATTGTTATAATAAAATTGTTTTACAGCAGAACTTTCAAGCCGTGTGACAATAAAATCTCTCATAGAAAATACAAAGCAAATACTGGAAATAAAAATAATGATTGGTCCCAAATCGAAATAAAAACTATCCTATCTCTCAAGTTGGACTAAACTGCACTCCATGAAGTAATCCCCATCAAAATCCCTTCATTAGTTTAGGAGTTCGCTGGAAAATAAACATTAGGACACTGGATTTATGTATATTATTAAGATTTAAGATCTAGTTAGACACTTTTGGTTGGATGAAATCTCGTCAAATCGCGTGATCCAATGCATCACGCAATTAGTTTTTTTAAAGGTAGGCACTTCATCTTATAATCTTGGAAACACCTCACAAGGTACCTTCCATAGGTTCACGTGGAAGTAAGTTGAAAGAACTGCGGAGTAATATTTTGTAAATAATAGTTTAAGGTGGAATTCCTAACAAGGGCCTATTGCACATGATAAACAAAATATGATAAATAATACTTTTATTATTCAACATAGCCCACAATATATAAATTGATCTATATTATAATGCACTAAAATATGTATTTTTCTAATAACAATGCTAATAATAAAAAAAACGAGAAAACAATAAAATAAAATGTGTCAAATCATAATTAAATCAAATCAAAATCACTTTATTCATGTAGGTGAAGGAAATGACACTTATGAATGTCAAAAGTTTACAAAGTGAAAGTCAGCAAATAAACTTTATTAAATTAGGCTTAAATGTAGGCCACTTTTCAATCAAATAGAGTATTTTACAATGGCTGTAATATACATAACAAATTCGTTTGTAAGGTGCTACATACAATATATGAATCATGTTTAAATAATAAAAATTATTTCATAAAAATTAATAAACTGTATAAATACAAATTATCGTATATTGGATGCATCAACCTTTAGAACTTGAATTAATTGTGCAAGGATGCTTCGTGAACATGATGGTCGTGATTAATGTCACAATTAGTAATCGCATCCAAAAAATACAATGATTTATAAACTATAACAGGTCGACCTGGCACTACGAGCAGCACCCGTTTACGACTTGACGCATGGACCAGCCATCGTTCCCTTAAAAAATAATGCTCACTAAACGATTCTATATAATGCAATTATAGTAAATTTGATATAAACCAAAAGAATACAATATTATGTAATATTTTGGTAAAAAAAATCCGTGTTGTTATAATAAAATTGTTTTACAGCAGAACTGTCAAACCGTGTCACAATAAAATCTCTCATAGAAAATACAAAACAAATATTGTAAATAAAAATAATTATAGGTCCCAAATCGAAGCAAAAACTATCCTATCTCTCAAGATGGACTAAGCTGCACTCCATGAAGTAATTCCCATTAAAGCCCGTTCATTAGTTTAGGAGTTCACTGGAAACAAACATCGGGACACTGGATTTATATTCAAATTCAAATATTTTTATTCAAAATAAGATTTAAAATCACTTATTGAACGTTAAAAACTACCACTGAGACTGCCTCAGATCTGAGAAGAATGGGCGCAAGAAACTCAGCGGGCTTTTTTTAATATAAAATATGGATTACAATGTGATATCGTACAATAAACATCTATAATTAAAGAGCCTGAGGGTATTCGCTTTATTCCCAGTCCGTGGTGTCATTAAGAAAATCGTTTATGCTATAATAACCTTTCCCACACAAAAGTTTTTTAACAATTCTTTTAAATTTGGTAACACATTTGTTTTGTACATTTTCTGGGATCATATTGTAGAAGCATATACATCGCCCAACAAAAGACTTACTAACTCGACCCAACCGAGTAGTAGGCATAACAAGTTTATGTTTGTTCCTCGTGTTAACATTATGAATGTCACAGTTTCTAGAAAATTCCTCAATGTGTTTATGAACATACAGAACATTATCAAAAATGTATTGAGAAACAACAGTCAAAATGTTTATTTCTTTAAATTTTTCTTTTTATGTCTTAATATGTTTTTCTCTTAATATGTATTAAATGTATGCATATGTAAATAATGATGTACTACAGTTGTATTGCCAATAACAATTCAATGATAGAATTTGTACAAGACAAATAGGCCATATTATATCAAAAAATTGTAATCATAAGATTTTTTGCGTAATCTGATGCTGTCTACTAATAAACGTTCAAAGAGGTGGCCCATTTTGGATCAACTCCTTTGCGAGGACTTTATGCTGCATACGAGATGCAGGTGCTGTGTGGTGAGTGACTAGCTGGCTCCTGGCACGCTCCACACGAACGGCTCCAGCCGCCTGTGGACCGGTAACAGCTGGTTCAGCTCCGTGATGTCAGCCAGGCTCTGCAACCCGGTTCACATCAACAATAGTAATCTCGAGCTATTATTAGTATTGCACAGTCAGTATATTACAACAACCATCGATAGACCACCAGGCCACTTAAATTTTAAAGGATTACATAAAATGGGCCAAACAATTTTGTTATTATATCCACACCCATGCATTAAATCCTCTATTAAACATTCTAAAACAGTTAGCAGTTAACAGTTCGTTTGTGACAGTCGCATTAGGTAATACCTGTAATGATAGTTGCTATGTGTGGTAAATAAATAAATAAAAAATAAATAAAAGCTTATTGCCAACATTAAATGAATAAAAACTCAATGTCCTATATAATAACAACCATTACATCACCCAAACCAGTGTTATAATAAAAAATGAAAAAAAAAGGAAAAATATTAATTTCAGTAACAAAAATGGTACAAACATTATAGTGGATGTGACCTTCTATTAAGTGAGAAACACCTGTGCCAGAAGGCCACGCTCTTCCATATCAATTAAAATTAACAGTACCAAAAACTAGGGATCACAAATTAAGTCTAAAAATATAATGTAACAAAAGAAAAATATTATAATGAAATTCAGTAAAACATTACAACACTCGTTTGGATAATGTAATGGTTACTAGGACTGACTTTTTTAATGTTAGCAGTAAGCTAACCGTTTCAGAATCTTTTATAGAGGTAGGTAGAGATATATTCATATTATGGGTGTAGGTAAAGTCTTGTATGGAACTGTTGATAATTAGGTATTAAAACACTCATGTGATAATATTATCGCGCTCGACTTCGCCTCGTGTGACAAACCCACATTCGTGTTTTAATACCCCTTATTACACAACAGTTACATAATAATAACTAATAGGATTTAAAAGAGGAGTTAAGTAGAAGTAGTTTAAGTAGGAGAACCAAAGTCACCGACATAGCCCAAATGATTGCGAAACTGAAGTGGCAGCTGGCACGGCACATAATTCGACGAACAGATGGCTGTTGGGGCAGTAAAGTTCTCGAATGGCGACCACGTACCGGAAGACGTAGTGTTGGTAGGCCCCCCAACAAGATGGAGCGACGCTCTGGTCAAGATCGCCGGAATACGTTCGATTAGGGCAGCGCACGACCGTGGAAATCGTTGGGGGAGGCCTTTGTCCAGGAATGGACGTCTTCCACCTGATGATGATGATTTAAAGGGGCTGGGAGTTTCTTGTCAGTTCTTCTCCCCATGATCTTCAGTATATTACTAACTTGTTGAATTAGGTCAGGTCACGAAATAATTGTAATTTTTGTTTTGTTTTTATTGTGATATTATAATAATAATATTGACACACTTTTAACACAAATTATCTTGGCCTAAGTTAAGCATATAATATAGCCTGTGTTATGGGTTACAATACCATGATATATTTAATACAATATACTTACTTAAACATACATAAATACATTTAAACATCCATATTCATCATATAAATGCTTGTACCTACCGGGATTCGAACCCGGGACCTCTAGCTTAGTAGGTAGGATCGCTAACCACTCGGCTATACAGGTCGTCGTCGCTATTATAACCCTACATATATTATGTATAGCCTGTATGTAGTATGACAATCTGCTAACCACCTGGGGTTCCCCGAAAGACCAGCGCTAATCATATCACCTGTGGATATCATCAGTATTATGATAAGGTGAACTCAAATTCTGCATGTTAATATAAATAAATAAATAAGTCTACTTGTATACTAGGTTTAAATTGCATAATAAATTATTTTTCTTTCTTCTTTCCATGTCAAAGTATTTACGAACTGTGGTACCTTCATGATGATTACCACGATTACCAAGTGTTGTTGCAATATCTTATGTCATTCTCACTCCCTGTGGTAAATAAATATATTTTTTCATTACTCATACTCGGAAAGTAATGTTGTTTTGATCTGATTATTGGGTGGAAAAATGCTGCTTCCCTCCATAGAGAGGGAAAAACTCATACAAATTACTTCCCTCCCACCTAGGGGCCGGAATGAACTTTGAAAGTAGAACTGCTGTGAAGAGTTTTATGTAAAAAAGGACTAATTTAAAAAAAAATGCTGCGGCCATATGACTTTCTAAACAGACAGTGTGAACTTAGCGCAAACAATTACGCAAACTTCTTTTTCTTCTTTCTTAATTGTTGCGGTTTATTCCGTTCAAAGAAGTTTAAATTGGCGGGATACTAATCTGTGCTTAGTTAAATAACTAGTTTTATTTTCCTCATATTCGAAATGAAAAGTAGAGTGTTGAACTCGGGTACTATTAATAATTTACTAATCTACTATTTATATACGAGGGACAAAAGTGGCCGATTCTCTCCCGGCAAGACGACTTTTGTCCCTTGTACCAGGGACTAAAAGCGAGCTTTTCATCCAGGTGGGAAATAAAATCGTATACGCACCACGTGAGATAAGTAGGTCATTCTGACAATACGATTGTCAGAATGACCTACTTTTCTCCCTAGGCGCGTAACCTTTCCGGATCAGCGCGCTCCACCGCTTAATGTACACCTTACATCGGCAAGCGTTCGGCGCTCGCGCAGCGTTTTCCCCGTGCGTATTATTTTACGTGTAGTTATAAAATGCTTATAACTAGGGTTATTGGAGTGACTGTCACTGAAAGCTATTGAAACAAGCCATAAGACCATGTATAAATTATTCATATTGTGTTTCTATTTTATTTCACACAGACTTTTCATTCGACAATAGGTGTAAAAATAGGTATATTTTAAAATAAATGTTGATTTTCAATGTTAATTACTTGTTTTATTTATTTCCTTTTATGTTTTTGTAATGAACATTATGTGTTCATTATAAAATAAAACCAAAATCTCCACAAAGAACAATCTTCGTGCAAAGTTTTGATAACGACCGCTCGCTACGCCGCCCGGGAACAAGTGAACACAAAAATGATATGTCCGTAAAGCTATGACGTCGAATATTGGTGGCCTTGAATCGTAACGGATCGAAATGTGTATCGGACTTCACTCGTTCATAACTGCGTAGGTAAATAAACCATCTTGTACACCTAATAAGGGTGAAAACTGGGTGAGGTAAAAGAGTGCCTTGGGGCACTGCCGCTCTCTCTGTTTTTTGAATTTCCAGTGACTGCGGGCACGTCCGATGCGGAAAGGGTAATATACTATTCTATTCTATTGTATACCTGCATAAGGATGGAGTTACACCTGGACAGCTGGTGGGATAGCTCTCGCACGCGCGACAGTCTCTCGGCGTGGCGCGCATTGGCCCGCTGTCGTTCCACCGCCTGGCTGTATAGCCGCGACACCTCCGCGTCCACCTGGAAGTCGGGATCATAATAATAAAAATATTGACACGCTTTTAAACAAATTTCCTGGCCCCAAACAAGGCATAGCGTACTATGGGTACAAGGCAACGATGTATTTAATACAATTTACTTTAAGCTTACTTAAACATACAACTTACTTCAACATGGGTGAAATCCTTTCACCGAAATACTTATAGCAGTATATCTGTAGCACGGACTAGTAAAAAAAGAAAGACTCCGCGCCGTGATATTAGCAAGTGAAGCACCTTTATGCTAGTGTGTGTGTGGTTACGGGGTATACCAGTTACACATTGTTTTACTTAAATAATCATATATCCACAAATACTTTTATATTATTGTTTTTACACTTTTTCACAACGCACGACGGCATTCTTAAAATATTTTATTGCGACGCAAACTGACCTGTCACAGACGATGGCAAATCTCATAATGGCGGCCGATCGGCTTGTATTAGTGTAAGTGTATGCGTGGGGCTATGTATTTACACGTTTACCGGCTTGTTTTGGTGCCTCACTGTTATGTAAGGTGACACGGAGTCCATATTTTTTTACTCGTCCGTGATCTGTAATTATACAGCTGACGTTTTGTGCAAGATAAGTGCTGTGTATATCTTATAAGTGAAATTTAGTGAAAAGTAAGTTCTAAGTTTTCCCTTCTATCGGCAAATTACTGGGCAAATGAAAACTATAATAAACATAACATCTTATGTCTAAAGCGAAATTGTAGTACCGCTCAGAATGTTTGGGTTTTTCAACAATCCTGAGCGACATTGCATTGTTATGGGCAGGGCGCATCAATAGCCATCAACTGAACGTGCTGCTCGTCTCGTCTCTTATTGTTAAAAAAAAACTCGAACGGCCTGGCTTACTTGGAAGAGCGCTCGGACGGAACCCGAGAGGCCGCGGGCTCGAGTCGCATCATTCATAAACTTTGGTAACAAATGTAGTTTAGGTAGTAGTAGTAGTATCTAGTATATTAGAAATGACATCAAATAGAATTCTAAGGCAATCAATTTTGAGAAAATATATGCCTTTTATGACTTTTCTTTGCCCATACCTGTTTAATCTGGTTGGTTAGAAGGCTCTGAGTGCCGGCGAGGGGCGTGGCACATGCAGCTAGGTGCGCTTGCACGCGCCCGCTTAGACGCACCCATGGTCTGTAGTCCAGTCCTGCGAGTACATTATGGTGAATTACTAAACAATTTGTCATGCTTTTAAAAGTGAAACCCCTTACTTCTGTTACACAAATAAAATTTAAAAAAGAAAACTTTATGAACGATGCGCGACTCGAGCCCACGACCTGTTGTGGCTTCAACCTGAGAGTTGAACAAGGCATACAAGATTTTATAACGATACGTCACTCGAACGGTTAGCTCAGTTGGCAGAGCACTCGCACGGAACGCTAGAGGTCGTGGGTTCGGGTCCGCATCGTTCATAAAGTTTTTTTTTTTAATTTTATTTGTGTTTAATGAATTAGGTTAGCAGCGATGATATGAGGCATACAAATGTGGTTCGAAGAGGCCGTTTGTGTGTTTGTACTTCACAATTGTTGGCTTGTGATCAAAAGGACGTCATCAACATAATGATATACCATCAAATGTACTACGTCGCCCCAGTCACCTTGTATTACCTAGTATTAGAACCCACTATGGTAAAAATAATATAACATTTGCAGGAGCACAGCTATACAATCATTTTAGAATATATATAAAAAACAGATGAATAGCCTATTGGGCCGAAATGTCGGTATCAAATTAATATAATATATATTTTGAGTACCCGTCTTAACAATAATTACAATACATCTAGCATATAAGGGATTCAAAGAGAAATTTTGAGACATTGACAACCATATCAACCATATTGTAGACGTTTGCTCAAACGACGTTATGAAAGATCAAATATGTCAAATTCGAAGGTGTCTCGCCGAGATGCTTAAAATTTTCTTAGAATATGTTAAAACCTGAACAACTGATTTTATAGCAGGATAGTTCAAAAAGCTTAGCAATCTATCTTCGGGCGATAGCATCGGCATACTTGGCGTCGATATATCGAGCGACGTTCGAGCGACTCCTAAAATCGATATTCGATATATCGTGGCATTAGTCGTGTCGAATCCTACTCTTAGTTACATCGTATTCAATGTCGAAACGATGATTGAACGAACGAAACATTATTCGATATTATCGGTCCTAACCCTACTCTTAGTTGAAAATGTCAGAGACGAATAATCGAATTCGACAAACAATCAAACGTCACTTTTACGATAATCGCAACGACATCTTTTAGGCTGTCGTTGGTTTTATCGTTTTAACATGTATAGATATATTTGCCATACAATATACATATATATAATAAATAATATTAAAATAATTATATGTGATTTACTATTCAACAGGATTTTTTACTACCAAGTAATTTAAGTCATTTTTTTGATCGTTTATGCGTAGAAAGTAATGCAAATGGCCGCCTGAGAAACAGGAAGTCGTCGAGAAGAGCTGAGTTACTTTTATTTACATATTATTATCCGCAAGTTTTATGTTATTTATTCAATATTAAATGGTAATATTATATTCATTACATAATATTTGAATATTTACATTTTGTGTAAATTATGCAAATTAGTCGTGCAGAGTCTGGCAGGGTCCTTAGCGCCTAAACTATGTTTTGACTTTTGACACTCAACAGCGACATAACACAGATAATACTTAGTTTTTCAAGGTTTGCATACAATTCATTAACTCTAACATCGTCAAAAAAAATCAAAATACAGTGAAACTTGGTTAAGTGGGACCTGGATAAGTGAGAAACCTCCATAACTGGAACTCATGCTGAGGTCCCAACACTTTGGCACTGAATTACCTCTGTTAGTGGGACGAGGTAAACCTCTATATCTGGGATTTGTTCTTTCGAGTTATCATCATAGATAACATTGTTTGTTTACTCATTCTTATTCTACCCACAAATTCCACACGTAATTCCAAGTACGTAAGTACAAATTTTGAGCTTCAATTACCTTCAGTTTTAGTTTCGCTTTACTATCATACAGATGTTTATTTGAAAAATGTCAAAACGAAAGCTACAATCGTTATCATTACGTGAAAAACTGAAGTTAATATCCGTTTATGAAAGTGGGAAGACACGCGAAGAAGTTTGTGCCGAATTTAATGTGCCAAAATCTACTCTTTGTAGAATAATTCAGAGTAAACATAAAATTGAATCACAATGTTCTGAAGGACAAAGAAAACTAAAACGTGTAAGTTTATCAGAATATCCTGAACTTGAACAGTGTTTGCTAACATGGGTTAAGCAACTTCGTAACAAAAACGTTCCGGTATGCGGACCGATGATTAAAGAAAAGGCACAAGATTTCGCGCGAAGGCTCGATATTCATAATTTTTGTAGCAGCCCTCTGTAAATGAGACAGATATTTATTTATACCTGTATATCTGAGACACTGGGTAAGTGGAATACCTCTATAAGTGAAACGACATTGCAGGTCCCTTGATGTCTCACTTAACCAGGTTTCACTGTATTAGTCTATGGTTACGATGTTGTTACGATAAACGATATGGAATACGAACATTTGTTAGAGTAGAGGTGCGATATATTCGGGGTATTATCGTATCGTTCCGAATATATCGTTGTCGATTTTGCGAGTAGACCTCCTGTTCCGGGGTCACTTGGAAGAGAAGGACAAACTGGCCTCTAAAAACCTTGGTGTACTCAGTAAGGCGAGACAGTACTTCACTATAAGCAACCGCCTGGAACTATATAAGGCGCAAATTCGACATGGAGTACTTTTCTCACCTCTAGGCAGGTGCTCCCCAGTACGAGGTTCCTCTATTTGACCGCATACCACGAAGAGTGGCTCCAATCATCGACGATCAAGTCATCACCGATCGGCTTGATTCCAGCGGCCGAATTCCACCACCGGACATTAATTACGTGCAAAATACCACCTCATCATGTTGAAGTC
Organism: Leptidea sinapis; assembly: GCF_905404315.1. Taxonomy (NCBI): domain Eukaryota; kingdom Metazoa; phylum Arthropoda; class Insecta; order Lepidoptera; family Pieridae; genus Leptidea; species Leptidea sinapis. The sequence goes on from NC_066297.1 coordinate 4,355,312, forward strand.
TGGCATTCCACAACCGGGCGTTTTGCATCATCACCACTTACCTTGAAGAATCTCTGGATCCCTGGCACCGGGCAGACCCAGAGTCCCCCTCATGATGGGCAGGAATGTTGGGATCTCCTGTTGGTGGGATTCATTATTTGATCTCTTATGGTAATTTTTTTTAATGTACAGACTTATTATTTGTACTTAGTAGATATTTATATAAGCTTTACGTGTTGTATTACTTTGCATATATTTTATTTAAATTTATATATAAAAATGAATTGCTATTCGTTAGTCTCGCTAAAACTCGAGAACGGCTGGACCGATTTGGCTAATTTTGGTCTTGAATTATTTGTGGAAGTCCAGGGAAGGTTTAAAAGGTGAATAATTAGGAAAATGCTGCTAAATTAAATAAAAACAACAAATTTGTTTTTCCTTTGATGTGTCCGTATGGACAAAATGATGAAATTATGTATATGATTTCTATGAGAGAATTAATTGACGCACGGTTTGACAGTTCTGCTGTGAAACAATTTCATTACGACAGCAGGGTGCATATTTTACGAAGTAATTTTTGATGTTATGATATATTATTGACAAATTCATATAAAAACATTATTTGTATTTATTATAATTATATAGAACAACGTCTGTCGGGTCAGCTAGTTAATTTATAAAACCTGAAGCTGTAAATATTGGCAATGAGTTCTTGCCACTATTTATTAAAGCTTAATTGCGAACTAGTAGTTATTAGTAAAAATGTATAAATTTCCATTCATATATTCCTAGGGAACTGAAAATTCTTACATATGAACAAAGACTTACACAGCTTTGACTCAGCACCCTCAAAAGCAGGCGAGAAAGAGGCGATCTAATTGAAACATACAAAATACTAAATAATTATTATAATGTCCCAAATTTTGTGAGCATGTTTCCAAGGAAGAGCAATCCTAGACTAAGGGGACATGATATGAAGCTAGAATATCAATTAGCATTATCAAATCCATTAAAACACTTTCTGACCAACAGAGTTCATATATGGAATAGATTGCCGAAGGATGTGGTTAAATCAAAATCTGTTAATCAGTTTAAGAAAAGGCTGGACAAACATTTGAATAGATATGGCAAATGATATAGACGCATCAGCGAAAGATGCTTAGTCTATTATAAATAATAATAATAATGTAGTTTTCAATCTAAATGTATTTAGATAAAAACCGAATAATCTATTATAATGTGTAAATGTGTAGTACAATTATATGACAATAGGGGACGAGAGTAGTGGGAGCCCTTCAGCTGATGGTAATTGATACACCCTGCCCATTACAATGCAGTGCCACTCAGGATTCTTGAGTGGCATTACAATTACACTTGTCACCTTGAGACATAAGATGTTATCACATTTGCCCAGTAATATCACTAGCTGCGGCGCACTTCAGACCGAAACACAGTACTGCTTACACATTACTGCTTCACTTGGTAAGTTCTGTGTGTCTTGAAATAGGGAATCAAAGACCAAAACGAACTAGGCGCCAAGTGGACAGATTGACACTTGATACAGTGTCAGGTGTCAATGTGTCAAGAGTTACTCGCCGCCTCCGCAGTCCCGCCGTAATTAATTTAAGTAATTATATCTGTGTATATCCTTTATAGTCCTAACAGCATGTATATTTGTTTCAGGTATAAGAAAATAAAACTTGTTTCAATTTTAAGCACCGATCACTACCATTAAAATTAGTAAAAGAATACTCTAAGCTTGGTGGTCTACCTTAATGTGACATTGGCAAACTTGTGGTATACCTTCCACAGGAGCCATAGTAGGAAGAATAGAATAGAATAGACCACGATTCGTGCAATTGGTTCGAAATATCGGCATCAAATAAATAAAATAGATTTTACCGTGACTACCCGTCATAATAATTACAATGTTAAAGTTCCGCGATAATAAAAGTTTAAAAACATATATTACTGCTTCACGGCAGAATAAGGTGCCGTTGTGGTACCCGTAATCTAGCCAGCATCCTGTGCAAAAGGAGCCACTCAATTAAAAAAAAATCCAGTGATTTTCTTATATATGTATTGACTTGTGTAATCACCATTCAGAAGTGCTTTATCTGCCTACTTGGAGACATATTACTTGAGCCTGCGTTCTGCCCACACCAACCTGAAGCCGTCGAATGTCCTCGTCGAGGAGCGGGTCCGCAGCCTGCTTCACCACCACAATGTCTTTGGTCCGCTGATGCCGGGGCTGGCTATGTTGTCGCTGCTGCAGGACAGGTCTGTTACTGCGCGCCTTGTGCTTCGGTGAATCTGTACACAAAATTGCTAAGCCTGTACCATCTTTGAACAACATGCCGCTTTACAAGGCGCAGTTCTGGCCACATATAAATAAATAAATTCTTTATTGTCATATTTTTTTTTACTTTTACACAAATTATCGTGCCCCAAACTAGGGTACTTGTACTATGGGTACAAGACAAAGATATATTTAATACAATATACATACTTAGTAGGCAGGGTCACAAACCACTGAGCTATAGGGGTTGCCTTATTGCCATATAGAACATAACAAAATGCACAAGGAGAAGGCTCAGCTTCACCTGACATGGAATCATGGATTCATGTTTCTATGCAGAGCTGTTTTTCATCCATCCCCTCCATAAGGTATCGAGTGGGAGTGGATGGATTATGGTTCCCAGATTGTCTACTTAAGCTATCTTTTTTAATGAATATAATATTTAAAAAAGTGTTTTTAATAGTAATTAATACCATTGCAAGTGTATGTGTGTGTTCGTGTATCAGCTCAAACCATTTGTTAAGGGCTTGATCTCTTGGCCCTCACTTCATTGGGTCTCTTCTACCACATTTATCACGGCGAGAGTTCTGAATAGCTGTTTGACATGATTCATGTCCCTGAATTCTACCAAAGTACCAAACACTACTATAAACTACAAATAAATATATCATCCTCACTATCTGGATGTAAGAATAGAACTTTCTTCCACAATTTAACTAATACTAGGTGCTTCAAGGTTGAAATAAAATACTCACCACCGATAGGTCTGTCCACTGTGTAGGATATGTATGGCAGTTCTGAGTCAGAGCACATGCTGGCCCCTGGAGAGTTGTTGCCACTTCTCGTTTCATTTCGTCTGCTTTCTGAAACCCACAAAATTAAATGCAAATAGATAAGATAGAAAAAACCCCATTTGTCATATCACCACTTTTCAACAACACTTCCCTTAAAGCCTCACCTAGTATCGGAATACTGGGTCTCGAAATCTAGAGTGATTGCCAATTCCGTGGTCATTTGAAGGGCAAAGCCAAATTGGCTTCGAAAAAGCTGGCCGTCAATAATAGAGCACAGCAATACTTCAAGCCAGCTCACATTCTAGCGCTCTCTCTCTCTCTCTAAAGCCCAGGTCCAGCCACGCATGGAGTATTGCATTCATCTCTGGTCTGGCTCACCCCAGTATCACCTCGATCCATTTGACCGCGTGCAACACAGAGCAATTATAATTGTCAGGGACCCAGTGCTCTCTAAATGGCTGGATCACTTGGCGTTGCGTAGAGATGTCTTCATTGTGTGTATTCTACCGCATCCATCACAGGGAGTACTCCAAAGACCTATTTAACCTGATTCCTGCCGCCAAATGCCACCTTTGCACGACACAGCACAAGTTAGGATATCATCCCCACCATCTGCGTGTATACCCTCCTTAAAGGCCGACAACTGTCCTGTGATTCCATTGGTGTTGCAAGAGAATGCGGGAAGCGGTAGTCACATAACACCAGTTGACCCGTAAGCTTGTTTGGAGGACAAATATATTCCATAAAAAAAGATAAATACAACAATCATTTTCATCAATTATAAACTTACATAACTACCAAAGTACAAGCGATCATCTTAGTTGATGAAAACTTTTATACACATCTGATAAGAGCATGGAAGAGGAGAGCAAGAGTGTATGGGTCTTGATGGTAAGTACTCAATGAGGCGCATAATCTCTTGCAACACCAGAGGAATCACAGAAGTGTTGCCAGACTTTTAGTTGAGTATGTTCACATCTAAATGAAGGTGCTAATGTTTTTTTTTTTATGGAATAGGAGGACAAACGAGCGTACGGGTCACCTGGTGTTAAGTGATCACCGCCGCCCACACTCTCTTGCAACACCAGAGGAATCACAAGAGCGCTGCCGGCCTCTAAGGAAGGTGTACGCGCTTTTTTTGATGGTACCCATGTCGTATTGTCCCGGAAACACCGCACAAGGAAGCTCATTCCATAGCTTTGTAGTACGAGGGAGAAAGCTCACTGAAAACCGCACTGTGGAGGACTGCCACACATCCAGATGGTGCTAATGTTGATGTTGAGAATGAAATTAAAGTTTGCGGCATGAGCTATGCCACATTCAATTTATAAAAAATATCTATTATTAAAATTACTAAATAGCCTATTATGATTGAAATAATATTAATGTTTAATTTTGTAATACAATCAAGAGGTACTAACAAATAGAGTGCACAAACTTACTTTGAACTACAAACATAAAATGATATCTATATATATATAAAAGAGAATGTATGTTTGTATGTTCCCTAATAGCTCCTAAACTATTTGACCGATCTCAATGAAATCTTTTGTAATAGATTCATTGAAGCTCAAGGAAGGTTTACATATATAATTAATATGGCAAAACAACATTTGCCAGGTCAGCTAGTATTATTATGTTTATGTATTTACAGTTCAGCTATAGGGATATTCTTTCCTTGTTGTGATTTTACACTATACTTCAGTGTTTTTTGAACAATTTTAAGAACAGTTCAATAATGCCTTATTAAAATTGATAAATTAATAATAATAATATAATAATGATAATAAATTAGAATGTACCTGCAAAGTTAGTACCAGCTATTGTGTGTCCTCTTCTCACTGGAGGTGCTCTCTGAGTTTGTCTTCGGGGTTGAACAGACTGTTCAGAGCCCATTCTTACTTAGTTTATCTACTCAGGAATACACTAGTGTACTTAGTAGTGTCTAAGATCACCACATCTTCAGTCAGAAAAACAGATAAAGTATTTATATTATTTATTTAGAAGATTAATCTCAAATTATTTGAAGGAAACTATAGACACCAATACATATTTCATTTATAATAACTTAGATTTTCGTTCTATTCATAAACTTTAACATGAAGTTCTGTTGGTAATTGGTATAATATAGTATTTGATTTAATACTCTATAGGCTCACTATGGACTTTTAGCTATGAGAAGAAGAGTCTTCACACAATCGGGACGTATTTTAACTTTTAAATTTGGATTTTTAGAAATGTAAAAAACAATAATTATTGACATAATCAATGAATCTTGTCAAGTTGACAGTTGTCATGTCATTCATTAACACCGATCAAATGACACACTCTGAGCTTGGTGGTCTACTGAAACGTGACATTGGCAAGTTGTGGTGCCCTTTCTACAGAAGCCACTAAAAAGAATAGAATAGAAGTTGTCATCGGTGGTCAGAACTCAAAACTATCAATTTGACAACCGTTATTGTCAGACACACCCAACCATGATGATTGGTGTTGAGTTTTAGACTTGTTTTAGTACTTTAGAGTTTAGAACGAGGGTTTTTCTTGTATTCGAGTACCTATATTGAAAATAAAAATTTTAATATTCTTCTTTTATTGTATGTTGGTTTGAACTTATGTGTCTTGTTACCACTCCTCTAAATAAATAAAACTAAGTAAGTAGAAACGTTTAATTATTAACTGTAAAGGAATCCGTATTTCATATCAAATATGTTTGAAAACTTAGATTAAGGATTGGTTAACCTAAGAGTTGCTAAGTTTGAAAAACATAACAAGCAGCAAGTAACATAGTATATAAGTTGAAAAATCGTATGAACTTAACCCCCGTATTCATAATACTCGACTAACTTAAAGCATTGCTAATTCTCACTCTATCTTCTTCTATTGACCCAAGTCAGAATGAGAAAAAACACTCCTTAGCGGCTGTTTTAAGTTAGCGGACCATTATGAATAAGGGGGTAAATGTTTTTTGTTTTATATTTGAGTAGGTAGATTAAATGAAATGTAAATTGTGGTTTACGATTTATTACGTATTAAACAAAACTAGAAGTTACGGGGGGGGGGGGGGGGGGTTACACTATTTACCAATTTGGAACTGTGTCTCGCGCAAACTATTCAGTTTAGAAAAAAATTATATTAAAATCCTGAATATCATTTTTGAAGACCTGTCCATAGGTATTAATTACTTATTAATTGTTTTTTTTTCTATTTTTGTGTGAAAATCTTAATGCGGTTCATAGAATACAACTATTTACCAAATTTGAACATTAGGTATAGTTCTTATAGTTTCGTAAAAAAGTGGCTGTGACATACGGACGGACAGACAGACATGACGAATCCATGTGTTCCGTTTTATGCCATTTGGCTACGGAACCCTAAAAAAGCCATTAAATAGGATAAGTTCGAAGCAAATAGCAAGTCTAAAGAAGTATCAATAAGTTGAGCTGTACAGGCTTGACTTTTCTAACTTACGCGAAATGCAATGCACTGAAAAGAGACATACATATCTCACCTTGTCTATCTTGAAATGCAAAACAACTTGAATCCATTTTATTTCATTTGGATCACCAGTCTGGTGACCATTGCGTGTGTGATTAACATACTGTTTTATAGATAAAACTTTATTTTTGTTTATATTGTTCGTTTCCGAAAACTTTAATCAAAAGATACATGCCTTGCGTTGCATAAGGCTGTAAAAGCATCTGTGAGAAATCAGATGACGAGGGGAATTTGTCATTTCACATCCTAGTGCTTTGAGCTATGTTTCATTATTGTGTTATATAATATTGAAATTTGAATTTACTTTGTGAAACACACATTAAGTTTGTGCTTTCCGTATATAAATAAACTCCAAACATTATGGCCGTTTTTTAGAAAAATGTGTTATTTATTGGTGACATAGTATTGTGCACTTTAAATTAATTTATTTTAGATACTAGGGCGGCACTGAAAATTTAGGGAATCAAGGAAGTGACACAACATTACTGTTTAAAAATATATTTATTGCTTTTCGAAGTATTCTCCGCGAAATTTTACACATTTTACCATACGATGGAACCAATCACTGAAGGAACCATTCCATTCGGAAGTTGGGGTCTCCAAAATGGCCAGTCACAGCTTCTTCAGGTGATGATAATCTCTGACTACGCAATTTATTCTTTATTTTAGGGAAAGTATAGAAACCATTGGGGCTTAGGTCGGGGCTGTACAGCGGATGGTCTAAAAATTCTGTTTTCTTGTTCTAAAAATTCTTTTGTTCTGTGCGCGGTATGAGAACTCGCATTGTCTTGATGGAGGATGATGCGGCGGTTGCAGTTCTCTTTACGGAGTTCAGAAACAACCTGTGGCAAACAAATGCTAGCATACCATTATGCATTAACCGTTCTTTGTCTCTTAAGAGGAATAGTCGCAACATGGCCGGTTTTGGAGAGAACCGTGGTCACCATTTTTTTTGCAACACTTCGTGAACGAACAATTTTTGCTGGCTTTAACTCATTTTCGAACACCCAAACTCGTGACTGGTTTTTGTTTCGGGTTCGTACGCGTATATCCAGGATTCGTCACCTGATACGATGTTGTATACAGCATTTGAGGATCCTGCCTGGAATGTTTCGAGAGTTCTGACGGACCAAGTAACGCGAGCCGCTTCTTGCTCTTCACAGAGCAAATGCGGTATCCATCGGGAAAACAACTTTTTTACACCTAATTGTTCATGCAAGATTATTTGTATTTGACTCATGCCAATGTCTAAGGTTGCCTGAATTTCGCGGTATGTCACGTGTCGATCTTCCTCAATCAGCTTACGCACAGCATCAACGTTTTCTTTGGTGACTGCAGTTTTTGTACGACCTTGACGGGGATCATCACTGAGCTTGACACGTCCACGTTGAAATTCAGCAAACCAGCCATAAATTAAAAAATATTAAGAAAATAAATTAAATATAAATTGGTTTTGGATGGGGATTCATTACCAAATGCAGAAATCATCCGGTCAACACACTGTTTTTTTGTTAAACCACTTCGACAGTCATAATAAATCATCGCTCTAGAATTTTCTCGAGTCAATTCCATTTTCTCAACGACTAAACAAGTTTGATAAGAACTTGTTTTTTTTTTGATTTTTTTCGTCCAATATTAGGAAAGGCAAAGGGTTCAAGCCCATACAGCCATTTCTTCGTCGTTTTTAATGCTTTTTTTTCTATTAGTTTCTTCGCAATATTATGTCAAGTCCGATCATATTTTTTTAAAGGCCGTAGCCAAGGCTCTTGTTTTGAAATTCAGAAGTATATCAGTTTCTTCGCAATATTATGTCAAGTCCGATCATATTTGTTTAAAGGCTGTAGCCAAGTCTCTTGTTTTGAAATTCAGAAGTATATCAGTTTATCAGGCCGAAGCCATGTCTCTAGTTATATTTTCCCGTCCAGGGTCTCAAATAATTTAATATCATTTCAGTGTTAATACATAACTCAAGCGAGTTTCTCTTCTGTTTCTGACTTTCACTGTCATGTTTCAAGTCAATGTCATGTCGAATGTCGATATAAAATATACGAGATATGAATATAGATTGGGGTTGAGATTAGCTACCACGCGTGAGCCGAGTTCGGAAATTCAGTGATCATTTTTTATGGGCTTTGTCTACCGTAGCCTATTGTTATTTTGATTACAGGAGTTTACCTTTCTCTCATTGGTGGTGGATTGTTTTTATTTTGGTAAGATTAAGTACTTTGTCATTAACAATTAACATAGTCATCCCTTTTACATTATACTAACCGTTTAATAATGGAGATTTCTCCCCCGGACCCTCCGGATATCCCCACACTCACCGGGTCAAAACGGCGTAAACATACAAGCAGCTCAGAAGAAAACGCTGCAAAAAAAACTATAACTGATACGGATCTGGCTTCGGCGTCCATTCAGAATGTATTTTGTGACCCAAGTTTAGTTATTGGTTTTAAACAATATACGGATTTTGATAAAGGTCCATTTATTATCCATGTTTCTCGTATCGAGGAAGACCCTACCTCAGGCCAAACTATAAAGCCCATCAAATTCGGTCAACTACTGCATAGGCATAAAATTCCAAATATTTGCCCTGACGGCATAAAAAAAATCGGTAGGAATAAAATAGCTGTTACATTCAAATCGTCTGGTGATGCAAACAAATTTTTAGATAACCCTATATTATCTGCCAATAAATATACAGCAACAATCCCAAACTTCAACATAACCAAGATGGGTATAGTCCGCTGGGTTCCTGTGGACTTATCTATGAACGAGTTTGTGGAGTCTGTCAGTCTTCCCACTGGTTGTGGTAAGATTTTAAAGGCTCGCAGATTCAACAGAAAGGTCATTGAGGAAGGTAAAGTTACTTGGTTACCTACTCAAACCATTGTAATAACTTTCCATGGTCAAGTGCTTCCTGAAAAAATATTCCTCTTCCATAATGCCCTCCCTGTTGAAACCTACCTTTTCCCTACAATCTAATGCCTTAACTGCTGCCGATTTGGTCACATCAAAACTGTATGCAGATCTAACCCAAGATGTTACAAATGTACTCAAGCTCATGCTGGTAGCTCATGTGATACAACTGAAAAGGATGCTATCTGTATTAACTGTTCAGGACAACACTTTGCCACAAACAAGGAATGCCCTGAACTGGGCAGACAAAAAACAATTAAAATTATTATGTCCCAAGAGAATAGTTCCTATGAGGAGGCCTCAAATGGTTGCCCAAAGGTGATGAGGCCATACTCAGAAATTCTCCGTAACCCCTCTGTATCCCATAACTACTCCTCAGCACACATGAGCCAGACACCCACTCCTTCTCCCACAGTCAGCTATAAGAAAACTGTATTTTCTTCTCCACGTTCCAAACCCTTATTCAGTAAACCTTACGATCGAGCTGCTCACCAAGCTATCATTGCTGATGTACATATCTAGTTATTCTCCTTTTGTTATCGTCTATTCCACCTCCTATTATTAATATAGGAGACTTTAATGCTCATCATCCCTCATGGGGTTCAAGTCACACTGACTATTTTGCCCTTTCCCTGTTGGATGTATTTGATGAAATCAATCTCTGCATTATCAATGATGGCTCTCCAACCCGAAGGGTTTCCTTCTCAAAATCCCAAAAGTGCAGTTGATCTCACCTTATGTTCTCCGTGTCTGGCTCCTCTCCTTTCTTGGAACATCTTACATAATTCCCATGGTAGTGACCATTTTCCTATAATCATTTCTATCCCTGACAAAGTAATTCCACCCCAAAATTTTTCCCCATCTCTTAAATATAGATTCATAGAAGCAAATTGGCCTAAATATTCTTCTTGTCTTGATAAAAAAATTGCTGAGTTTCCAGTCACTAACCATTTAATGCAGTAGATAATTATAATAAATTAGCTAATGCCATGATTACATGTGCTGACAACAACTTCCCTTTAAAAAAACCTGTTTCAAATATGATTTCAACTCCTTGGTGGGACTCTGAGTGCACTGCTGCTGCTAAAGAAAGGAAATTAGGCGAATTAAATTACAATAGAAACATGTCCGTGTCAAACTTTATTATAAAAAAGTGGCGGCGAAGGCTACCCATTTATTCAGAAAAAAGAAAAAACAAGGTTGGATTAATTTTTGCCAGAATTTAAAACCAAGCACTCCATCCTCAACTGTCTGGAAACAAATTAAAAAATTTAGAGGTTCATTTTGTGATCAAGTGTGTGATTTTAATGTGGATCCTTCTGTATGGCTTGATTCCTTTTCAGATAGGATGTCCCCCCCTTCAGTTCCAAATATGGACTATTTTCCATCCCCCCCAATCCCTCTTGCCTCAACTCACAGTTTAGAGCCCCCTTCTCATTCTCTGAACTTCTTCTTGCTCTGGATGGCCTAGTTGACTCTGCTCCTGGGGTAGATGGAATCCCATACTCTTTCAATTAAAATTCATCATCTACATCCAAGGAATATTATCTTAGCATAATCAATAACCTTTTTGATCTTGATTCCATCCCTCCACCTTGGAAAAATCACGTAATTATTCCATTACTTAAACCTGGTCAGAATCCATCTGAAGCTACCAGCTATAGGCCAATTGCCCTCTCTTCTGCTCTTGCAAAAGTGTCTGAAATCATGATTAAACAAAGACTTGAGTGGTTTGTTGAAACCAATAATCTCCTTTCCAACTCCCAGTATGGTTTCAGAAAGGGCAAGAGCTCCTTAGATAGCTTAGGTATCCTTACAACTGACATTAGAATAGCACTCCTCAGAAAAGAACACCTTGTGGGAGTTTTTCTTGATATAGAATCTGCATATGATTAATGTTTCACTTCCTCTACTCAGGAGTAAACTCAACCAGCTGAGTATCCCCGTGAAGTTATCCCGTTTCATATGTAACATGTTAATGGAGAGATCCATCACTATTAAAGGTCCATCCTCTTACCTCCCTCCTAAGTCAGTTTGGAAAGGTTTACCTCAAGGCTCAGTCCTTAGTCCCCTTCTTTATAATCTGTATACCCATGACCTCAACAGTACCATTACACCTTTCTGTCAGATACTGCAATATGCAGATGACATTGTCCTGTATTCTTCTGACAATTCTATACAAGATTCATCTAATCATTTAAATAATGCTCTTGATTATCTTTCTGAATATTTAACACAACATGGACTGTCTCTATCAACATCTAAAAGTAAGGTAGTTTTATTTACAAATAAAAGAATTCTTCCACCTATTAAAATTAAAATTTATGATGTTGATCTACCAATTGTTAATAATGTTAAGTTTTTGGGTATTTGGTTGGATCACAAATTATCTGGTGTCAAGCATTTTGATTATGTCTCACAGAAATGTGAGAAAAATATTAATATTCTTCGCTCATTGTCTGGTGTCTGGTGGGGAGCTCACCCCGTCACTCAAAAATTACTATACAATGCCATCATTCGCACTCATTTAGATTATGGCACTATTTTCTTAATCCCAGCAAACAAAGCAGGTCTAAATAAATTGGACAGAATTCAGGCTAAATGTTTACGTATAGTATTGGGAGCTATGAAATCCAGCCCTATTAATGCAATGCAAGTAGAATGTGTGGATCCTCCCCTCTCACTACGTAGACAATTCCTTGCCAATAAATTTTTCTTTAAACTAGCGGGCTGCCGAGCTCATCCCTTACTCCAAAAATCAGAACAATTAGCTGTTTTATACAATGATAATAATATTGTACCTGAAGACAAAAGACCTTGCGTTATAGATAGTTACCTTTTATTTTCTCAGCTCTCTAACCCTCTCTTTCAATATTCTAAATTGCCTTTATTTTCTATGCCTTTCAATGCTCTTACTTTCCAACCCTCAGTAATTTTAGACTTAGGTGTTGATAAGTTTTCTATAGAAGCAAATAAAACTTTTTCTCATATAATGGACTCAGATTTTCGACATTGGTATAAAATCTACACGGATGCTTCAAAAACAGACATGAGTCCGGTTGGGGCTGCAGTATGGATTCCCTCAACAAGAATTATACTGAGTTATAGCTGCACACTTCTGTGTTTACAGGGGAATCAATCGCCATTCTTGAAGCTATTCTATTTGTTAAGTCTCACAACATGAACAATTCTATTATCCTTTCAGACTCTAAAAGTTGCCTCCAATCAATTCTCTCAAATCCGTTTAAGACAAAAAGTCAGTTTCCCATCATTCTCAAAATAAGAGAAACTTTGAAAGAATGCTATGAACTCAAAATTAACATAGTTTTAGCTTGGATTCCAGGTCACATGGGCATCTCTGGTAATGAAAATGCAGATGCCTGTGCTAGATCAGCTGCTCATTCAGGTTCCTTTCAGTATTCAGAAATATTCACTCATGACTTGTGCTCTACCCTGAAACCCAAGATGTATGAGAGTTGGTCAAACATTTGGCAAGTTTCCAAAACTTTAAAAGGCAAATTTTATGGAGAACTCCAACCAGAAATTCCTCAAAAACCTTGGTTCTCAAAATGTAGGATTCATAATAAAACAATAATCTCAACTATATGCCGCTTACGTTTAAACCATGCCTGCACTCCAGTCTTTCTAGCAAAACTTAGAATTAGGGATCATTCTCTATGTGATTGTGGCCTTGATGAGGGAAACATGGATCATTTATTCTTTAGTTGTCCCTTAATGCAATCTTCTCTGCACAATTATATACCCGCTGAAGTCCCCCGTCCAACCTCCGTTAAATGTCTCCTCTCCCTAGTTTACACTCCTTTTGTAAATATTTTGTGTAAATATATTAAAATAAATAAGATTAAGTAGTAAATATTATTTAGTACTTATATTAATTAATTATTTAAGTATTTCTATTTGTGTATGTCATTTATAGTCTTACAAGCATGTATATTATTTGTTTCAGATATTATTAGAAAATTAAACTTTATGTAATCTGAACACCGATTATTACCGTTAAACTTAGAAGACACATACTCAAAGCTTGGTAGTCTAATCTAACGTGATTCTGGCAAATCTGTGGTATATCTTCCACAGAAGCCACAGTAGGAAGAATAGAATAGAATAGATATGAATATAACAAATAACAATTTATTATTTACTAAATTGCTACGATACTATTATAATATGCTACTAATAACTATTTAGCTATACTACTTAGTACCTAAAACTAAACTATTGTCTACCTCTTTAACTATATATAAAAATAATTACAATAATACTAAAATATATTAAACTAGGTACTGTATTTACATACGTAATGCAGGTAACACATTTACCCATAAATAATATATAATTATTAAAATTTACCTAAGTAGAAGTGCTAAAATATATACAAATTAAATTACAATATCAAGTACGTCAATTTAAATACGTCAGTGCATTAATGCAAACGGTCGTGTTTCTGAACAGTGAATATTTTGTAACTACCTACAATGGTTTTAACAAAGTGTGATAAATGTAAGAGAAATATTACCAAAAAAGTGCCTGGCTTGGTATGCAGTAGGTGTAATGTAACGGTACATGCAGACCCAGCATGTGCTAAGCTACCAAATAAACAGCTTAGTACTCTTCGCAACTCAACGAGCATCGAGTGGAGCTGCGATGACTGTATGAAGAACGTAGCACGCAGATCGTCTTTCATAACACCTGAAGACGATTGTGAGGAGACAGAATCGGTAACAGATCACGTAATAAATACCCAACTTGACACGCAAAAGCTAATCCAGGATATAAGCCGTGAACTGAAAAAAACATTCAGAGAGGAATTTGGAAGCCTTGAAACATCTATTGAGTTTCTGAGTGATCAACTATGTACCATTGAGCAATCCTTAAAGAAACAGGATGTCAAAATAAAAGAACTTGAGAATAAAAACCTCGATCTTCAAAATAGAAATAAGAACCTAGAACTAAGAGTAACTGTTTTGGAGCAGGAGACAAAAAGTTTTCATCAAAAGTCGTTAACAAGTACCTTAGAAATAGCAGGCTTACCTCAAACATCTGTAAAAGATATAGGTAAAGTGATAGAAACGCTTGCAACGAAATTGAATACCAACGTGAATGATATTATGTCCTCCCAACGCTTGCCCGGCCCTAAAGATCGTCCGTGTACATTTCTTGTAGAAATGAAATCTAAAGCAGCCCAAAGACAGTGGATCGATGCAGGGAAAGAGAAACGTCTCACGGTAGGTGGACTCTTGCCAGAATCACCAAAAAAGCAGCAGAAAATCGAGTCTATATTAGAGAGGCCCTAACAAAATATTTAAAAACGCTGTTATACAATACCAAAACCCAATTAAGTAAAATTGCCCAGTTTATTTGGTGTAAGGAAGGCAAGATTTGTGTAAGAAAAGGCCCAAATAGTAAAATCTACTATGTACGCACTGAAAAGGATATAGATCATATACAAAAACAGCTGTAACCTTCTAATATCACATTATAAAGTATTATTCTAAACAGGTACCTATAATACAGGTACATTATAATATCTTACTGTTATTATTTCTTAGTAGAATTTAAATTACTTAGTAAATAAATAATACTCTAATGGCAATAAAAATTAAAGAAATCTTAGATTGTAATAATATAAATAATTACTTTCTACAACTACCACCTAAAAGTCACGCATTGTTTACTTGTATACATTTTAATATACGTTCTATAATAAAGAATTTCACCAAACTCCAACAAGTGATTAGCACTTGTAATTATACTATAGATTTGATAGTTTTATCCGAAGTTGGCATTTCAGAAAGTATTGTGAATTTATATAATTTAACGGGTTATAATATGTATGCCCAATTACGAGATAAAAAACGGGGAGGCGGTATAATTATTTATGTAAAGAATTACCTTAAGTTTACACTAACACCTCACAAAACTTTTATGTTTGAAAACTTAACAGGTATAATAAAGTTACCCACCGATGTAAACGTAGTTATATGTGCAATCTACAAACCTCCGTGTAAAAATAAAAACCTTTTTGTAAATGAACTTAGCAGGTACATCTCACGGTATGACTCTAAAACAAATAATATATTACTTATCGGCGATACAAACATAGACCTAAAAGACCAATCATCCCATAAAGATTACTACTTGGATGCACTTAGTGAGTACGGATTGATGTATGGTATTTCAAATTACACGAGAATAGAAACAAAACTAAATAAGGTCACCAAATCTTGTATAGATCATATTTTCGCGCGGTTCCCCACATTAGATCCGTACTCGGCGGTGCTTGACGAGGTACTGGCGGATCATCGAGGTATTGTATTTACATGCATTAATAACTCGTCACCAACGAGACGTACACAGGATGCTACCAAAAAGATTACTATTGATCAAAATATTTTTCACAAAGAAATGAGTAGGGTTGACTGGGAACAGACTAACTTAATAAATACGCCAGACAATATATTGGCTTATATCAAAAAGTCGTTTCTAGCAGCCAGAGAGGTTGCAAGAAATTATAAATTAATAAAATACAAAAAAAATAAAACTCAATCAAACACAGCTCCTTGGATAGATGGAAACGTAAATCGTATTTGCGAAAAAAAAACAAGTTATATAGGCTTTGGATAAAGAGTAGTTATGATCCCTTAATCAGACTACGATATAATAAAACCAGAAACAAACTCCATAAATTAATGGAATCCAAACGTGACGCATATTATTTAAAAGAAATAAAGAAAAATTTTAAAGATATAAAAAAAAACTACAAAATTATTAATCAAATGCTAGGGCGGACAAATTTAACCATTGACGAAGTGATACTAAAGGCATTCGAAGGCCAGGGCCTTTCCGTTAAACAGATAGCTGATAACTTTGCGAATGGATTTGAAAAATCAGTAAAAAATATAATTCCAAATTGCAAACTAAAACTTGATGATGCAAGTACGTATCGCAAGCCCTTAAATACTACAATGTTATTCCAAAAGGTCTCCAAAGACGATGTTAGTAAAGTAATTAAGAAATTACACTCA
Organism: Leptidea sinapis; assembly: GCF_905404315.1. Classification (NCBI taxonomy): domain Eukaryota; kingdom Metazoa; phylum Arthropoda; class Insecta; order Lepidoptera; family Pieridae; genus Leptidea; species Leptidea sinapis. The sequence goes on from NC_066297.1 coordinate 4,371,847, forward strand.
AATAAGGCACCTGGACTAGATGGTATTAAAGTAAGTGAACTTAAACTAGCTAACCAATATCTGGCCCTACCAATTGCAAATTTAATAAACTGTAGCGTCGAAACAGGCGATTTTCCTAATGACCTCAAAATAGGTTGTGTAAGACCAGTGTACAAAAAGGGTCATCACGAAAATTATACGAACTACAGGCCAATTACTTTACTTTCTGCAATTGACAAAATCATAGAAAGAATCGTGAGTGATCAGGTTCATCAATTCTATCAAAAGAAAGAGGTAATTAGTAGCAATCAATTTGGGTTTCAAGCGGGTAAAAGTGCAACAGACCTCCTATGTTCTTTCACTGACGAGGTAAATGCTCACTTAAACAAGAAAAAATTTGTACTGGCCCTATTTATTGACTTTTCGCGGGCATTTGAAACATTGCAGCATGAACAACTAATCCAAAATCTAGATGATTGTGGAATCAGGGGTCCGTTACTAAAGTGGTGCAAAAATTATCTCACAAATCGTACATTTACTGTTAAAGTACAAAATACATACAGTGACCCCAAAATGGTGACTGAGGGAACGGCTCAAGGATCAGTCCTGGGTCCCCTACACTTTTTATCGTATGTGAACGATTTGGGAAACTGCCTAAAATACAGCACGTGTTACCAATTTGCAGATGACACTTGCCTTATTGTGTCAAGTAAAGATATCCATAGAGCATGTGAAGATCTTCAGTCTGACTTGGACACGATAACTAAATGGTGTCATGATGCTGGTTTAGTACTAAACATTAGTAAAACTAAGCTCATGATTATCAAATCACCCTACATCAAGCACCCTACACCAAAATCTATTATTTCACACAATCATAACTGTCTGCATGGGCCAGGAACCTGTAGGTGTCCTTCAATTGATATAGTGGATACACATAAATACCTTGGCCTAGTAATTGATTCAAAATTCAACTGGAGCTACCACATCGAACACATTAGCAATAAGTTACGCCAGTTCCTAGGAAATATAAAAATATTAAAAATAGAATTCCCTTTAAAGTAAAAATTATGCTTTATAATTCATTAGCGGAATCCTATACTCAATATGGCCTAACAAGCTATGGCCGTACATATTCCTCATATCTAAAGCAAATATACAATCTTCAATTAAAAATTTTAAAAAATACATTATCTGCAAATGTTTCGAAAATTAAAACAAAACGAAAATGAAATATTTAAACATTGCAATATCTTGCCCATTTATCATAAAGTTAAGCAAATGCTATTGAGCCAATACTTTTTTAATGAAAAAATAAAATTGCAAAAGATAGAACACCCTATACAAACAAGAGCCATAACACAGAACCGGTTGTCGATTCTCCGGGCCTGCAACGTGTACGGCGAACGAACTGCCGATTACCTAATACCTCGCTTGCTAAATAAGCTGCCCTTCAGTGAGCGGCAAAATTTAAATACTAAAAACATTAATTATAGAATAAAGGATTACCTATTACATAAATTATAGCAGCTAAGAGAATTTGAACCTGCTAAGTCATATTTATAAGTTATATTTATTCGTTTTTAAGTCTTTTAAAATATTTTCACTGTGTTCATTTAATTTATAGCATAAGTTATTGTTGAGTTGTGACGTATTATTAAGTGTTATTAGCATTAGTTGTTAACCTTTGTGGTTTTTTTTAGATGCTAATTTGACCTAGTTTTATATCGGTATATGTAATATGATAAATAAAAAAAAAAGTATCAATAGTGAATAGACTGAACCATGTCCATAACTAGTAAATATTATACTCAAGAGTCTAGAGGCAGAAGCCTCGGACAATTCAATAATCAATACATATGTTACACTTTTTACGAATCTTTTAGTGGAAAGAATAAATTCGTAGATTGCCAGGAAGCAATCTCTATTTGATAAAAGTTGCGGAAGAGAGAGCGGGATATTATCTGATGATTTATAAATGCTAAGTAGATGATCAATTAGTACAATCCTATCAAGTATAAAACTACGGCATTCGAAGAAAATGTGGTGAGGACTTTGGGGTTCGTTGGAATTACAGAAGTTGCAATTTGGAGATGGGATAAGGTTTACCCGATGAAGATGAACATTAAATAGACAATGGCCCAGACGTAAGCGACACAAAACCGTATAAAATTTTCTGTTATGGTGTTGGTTACCTCTGCAAAACCAAGGGATACCAATTGAATTATTAATTTCAGCATACCATTTACCCTTTGTTTCAATAGTTTGATACCAATGTTGTTTAAAGTTTTCTGTAATTTCCTCCTTAATACAGATTAGAAGATCAGATTGTGGAGGCGAAATCTGTTTATTAGAAAAAGGTATAGTTGAAGAGTTGTTTGTGATGGATTTGGCAAGGAAATCAGCTTTTTCGTTACCTATAACACCAATATGTGAAGGTGTCCAAAAAAATACTATATTTTTTGAAAAGGATAATTGAAAGTATTTTTCTCGAATTTCGTGAATGATGTAATTTGTTTTAGAATCGAGTCCAGGATTATCTAAAGCTTGTAAAACACTCATGCTATCAGTGACTATAATCCATTTATTAGAGACTTGCTTTTGGATATAATTCAGAGCTTCTAATATTGCCGAAGACTCTGCTGAGAAAATACTGAATTTTTCAGTTAACTTGTACCCTAAGCCTCTCTATGCAGTCACATCATAGAAAGCAGTTGCCGCTGCCTCACTGTTTTTTGCACCATCAGTGTAGATTTGTTGATACCCCACAAAGTCTGATAAACCATTGAAGACATCCTCTCTATATTTTAATTTGTGGTGTATGACTATCTCTATAAGGCAATACTTACTTAAATAAGAACCATTATAACAAGGTAAGAGTACACTATTATAAATAATTATCATAGTTCGCTTTGTAATTAAGAATTTTATCAATATCTTGGACCAGAAAAGAACAATGATTTAAATGAAAGGCATGAATTCATTTTAAGAGCAAAGGGTGTCTGGTATAGGATAACAAGTTTAGAACAAACTTGTACTTGAGATATTTAAACCTCAGACTAAGTGGTGGTATATTTGCTTCAACCTGCATAGAAATGATGGGTGTTGAAATCATGGCACCCATGATAACCCGTAAACATCTATATTGGACTTTATTTAGTTTTTCCACTAGTAATGATTTATGAGCATAACACAAATATCCATATTCAAAATGGCTCCGTACTAAACTTTTGTAAAGTGTTAATAGTATTTTTGGATCAGATCCCCAATATATACCTGCTAAAGATTTGAGTATATTATAGGCTTTTAAAGCCCTATTTGTTAGATAATAAATATATTTATCCCAGTTAAAATTAGATTGAAAAATGACTCCTAAAAATTTTGTGGTTTTATCTTTTGGAATTTATTGATTATTATAATAAATGTTGATTGGCTTGGTTAGAAATGCATGAAATGCAATAACTTTGCTTTTAGCAGGACTGATATCCAAATTAAGAAAGTTAAAATATGAATTTAAGTTTTTAAGGGCATTGTTAAGTACACTATATTAGTACTTGAAAAGTAAACCACTAAATCATCAGCAAATTGAAGATTAGTAACTTCAGAGCCAAGTTCAAGATTCAGTCTATATATGTATAAAACAAAGAGAAGGGGACTTAAAATTCCACCTTGACTTTCACCTTTATGTGAATATCTTGAACTGATCAATTTATTATTATATTTAACAAAAATTTCTCTGCCGTTTAGAAAATTAAAAATCCATTCTATTATTTTTCCAGGAAATTGGAGTGAACTTAAAATGGATGAAAGAATATGCAAATTTACATTGTTGAAGGCACCAATTATGTCAAGGAAAACAGCTACTAAGACTTTGTTGTTCTGAAAAGCATCATCAATATCCAAATATAAATGGCTTAGACTCTCTCTGGCAGAGTGACCACGGCGAAATCCAAACTGATTGCTTGGTAATATGCTATTATGTTCAACATAAAATTCAATCCTTTGTTTTAATAATTGTTCAAAAATTTTTACAACACAAGATGATAAAGTAATTGGGCGATAAGAATCTGCCTCATTAGGGTTTTTGTCCAGTTTAAGTATTGGTACTAAACAATCAACTTTCCATTCGCGAGGTATGGTGTTAAATTTCCAGAGTAAATTAATAATTACCAAAAAAAATTTGTAAGTTTGATGTATCTAACAACTGTAACATTTTATATGATATGCCATCAAGTCCACAAGCAGTATTCTTTCTTGATTTCAAAACTGCCTGTAATTCAACTATTGTAAAGCTATCAGTCAGATACGAATTAGAGGGCAATGACTTAAGGCTACTATTTGAGATAGAAGTGTTCTCTACTGTATCAGGTGTGTATTTGTGAAGAAAATTTGTAACCCAATCATCATTAATGAATTGTTTTCTTGTATTATAAGTTTTATTAAATTTTCGCATTTTTTCCCACACTCTACTCATAGGAACCAAACGACAAAGTTTTACAAAAGTGTTCCCAAGCCAGTCGACACTCATTCTTTAATACAACTTTTTTCAAAGCTTGGGCCTTTTTGAATGAAATGTAATTTTGTAAAGTAGGGTATGTTTTGAATATAACATAGGCATGTTTGCAGTCATCAACAGCTTTTGAACATTTTGCATTCCACCAAGGTAAAGGCAAGAATATTTTCTTACTTTTATCATGGGGAATATTTTTACTATTTAGATTATTATTGTTAATTCTTGATTTAGGCAATGAATTTTTAACAGTAGAAAGTAAAGTAACACAAAATTGATTATATGAATTTAATGGATCATTTGGATCCACTACAAATCTTCTAACTGGTTAATATTTTCTTTGTACATAGGCCAATCTACCAATTTTGGATTGAAATGATTAGGGATGATTTGAGATGACTTTGGTAAATGACTAATATAATCAAATGTATATTCTGTTACAGTGGGAAGATGATATCCACCCAAAGGGGAATCATAGACCTTCCATTCACAAGATAAAAGTAATGAAGAGGATACCATTGTCAAATCAAGACCATTCGGCCGCCAACTGTAGTGGGACTTCCATCATTCAAAAGTGACAAGTCATTCTCCTCCATGACATCTAAGATATCTTTACCACGAGTGTCTGTGCTTCCACAACCCCAAAGAGTATTATGTGCATTAAAATCACCACCTATTATCATTGGACCAGGAATGGACTTTATTAAGTTATTCAACTTTGATTGTGTAAAACTAGGAGTGGAACGTGGAGGACTATAGAAGCTTACTATTGATATTAATTTGTATTTGTATAACAATATTTTGTATTGAATCATCATATGAAGTAATTACATTTTGAAATTGAATAGTGCCAAGTCATTCTCCTCCATGACATCTAAGATATCTCTACCACGAGTGTCTGTGCTTCCACAACCCCAAAGAGTATTATGTGCATTAAAATCACCAGCTATTATCATTGGACCAGGAATGGACTTTATTAAGTTATTCAACTTTGATTTTGTAAAACTAGGAGTGGAACGTGGAGGACTATAGAAGCTTACTATTGATATTAATTTGTGGTTAATTTGTATAACAATATTTTGTATTGAATCATCATATGAAGTAATTACAGTTTGAAAATGAATACTATTATGAACTATAACAGCCACACCATTATGAGCATTACCACAGTCATTTCTCACAATGGTATAGCCTTTTATACTAAGTTTCATAGAAGATTTTAACCAGGTCTCTGAAATTAAAGCTATGTGAATTTGTTTATCACTAAGAAATTTCTTGAAAACATTTTTATTATGCATAATGCTTTGAGCATTCCACTGCATAATATTGAGGGTGTTGAAATTGAATTTGAAGTGAAAAAAAATGTTTTTCAGTAAATTCTTAGTCAATAAAAAAATACTTAGAGAGTCTGATATGTTAGGTGTTATTGTTTTTTAATGTTGCATGTAAAATATCTGTAATATTTTGACTATTGCCATATTTTCTGTTTTATTTAATGATATTATTCTGATTAACGATTCTGTTATCAAATTAATTACTTTCTTGTCTGAAAGTAATTTAGAGATATCTAGTGGATTTTTATTTAAGCTGGGGAAATTACTTTCATTAAATAATGATGAGTAAGGTCTTGAAATAAATTTGTTTTTATTTTCTGTGATTTTTTGTTGTTTTACAGGGCATTTCCCCGAAATAGCAATATGGTCCCCTTTGCAGTGAACACATACTGCTTTTTCTTCACTGATGGTGCAAGTTTTGAAAGAATGTCCATCACCACAAACACCTTTCAGCATTTTTACAAAATTTGGCAAGATGTCCATACCTTAAACATCGGTAACACTGCTTCACAGGAGGTACATATGGCAATACCGGCAATCTCCACATCTTCAGATAGACATAGTCTGGAAGAGAAGTGGAGCTTGCAAATGTGATTGCAACTGTCTTAGTAGGCAATAAAAATGTATTGTTAAATCTCTCACGCTTCATTATGCGTCTGACACTAATAATTTTTTTTGTGCTTAATGCTAGCGCTTTAAAAATATTTTTGTTAGACATATCAATTGGTACAGAGGTTATCACTCTAGTCAATTCAGTGGATGAAGCTGGGATTGATGCGATAATGTCTTGTTCTTTAAATAATGAAGAGTTATCTAAAAATGCATTAGCTAAGTTGGCTTTATCAAAGATTACACCGATTTTAAATTTGTTAATTCTTTTTGAATATTTAATTCCCTTCACAAAACGTTGGAAACAACTGCTCAGGCTTAGCATATCGCGTGTTCCGATAGGTTTTTTTTCCTCTTTACTTTGGATGAATATGATAAGTTCATAACCTGCCGCGTTATCTTCTGGATATCTTCTATTATAATCAGTCACCATGTATGGTTTATATTTGGTGGCTTCATTTTCTATTTCATTATCCTCTTCACTAGAAGAGAACAAACGGAGTTCCTCATCAGGAGGTTTCTCCTTTTTCTTTCGCTTAGACATGGCGCGAAAGTTAGCGCCAAAACTTAAAAAAACTTACGAAACACCTAGCCAATTACTATTAAATATCTTAAAAATTGAAAGAATAGTCAGAACTATAAAAATATGTACAATAATTTCAAAAAGTAATAAAGAAATATAATTTAAAATTAATGAAGAAAATAAATACCGCCCTCACGCTTCGAAGCTTCCCGCGCTCTCCACAAGAGCTTGTGACAAGATCGAGAATCTTTTTTTTAAATAAATAAATGGTATTCAATTTTTAAAACCAAGGAGTTTTCAATTAAAAAGATTTTAATATGACAGGAACAGTGGAAATATTCCATTCCCGATACTTTTAGTGCAGCCTATGTACGATAGATCGCAGTATACAGTAGATATGGCTGCTTCAAATCAAAAATATTTTATTACCCAATAATAGTTATTTTTTAAAAATAATATCCGCAGTTATGCTTCTTTTGCACACCGTAATAAAGCGACGATGCCGTGACCGACATCAGGTCCAGAGATAATGTAACCCGTAACCAACGAGAATTTAAACACTATAACCGGATAAGTAGTACTTATACATATTGGCAAAGAGTTCAATTTTCAAAATAGAAGCTTATTTTTATAAGTATTGTTTGCAAGAAGCCACTAACCAGTAGGTAATTTTAAAAACTTTCGTAGTCACCTTCGCATGTGACTCTAATCCGTTCCATTAGGAACCGCATGGTAGCAATAATTAGAGCCCGGAGGGAAAAATGAGATACTGTTACTATAATACAAACTTATTAATTTTGTTTTTACGTCATTGCTTCTAACATACAGATTCATCCTACACTTAATAATATACCTTTTTAACAAAACATCATAAATAAAGAAATGTTATCATTTTTAAATGAAAAGTTAGTACCAGCTATTCGTTAAGCGATACTCTATACTTCATACCAATTGCAATTAATAATAGTATTTTTTATCATTTGTGAGAAAAAATAATATAATGTCATTGAACAGAAACAATAGAAGTGTTTCGATTTTTTTGAAGAGAAGAGTGCATATGTCTTGTGGAAGAAGGTATGTGAGAAAAAGAGTAAGGGTGAATAAAACAATCTTAAATGATTAACATTATTTATTCATAAAATACTATTAAAATTATAAGTACTAAAACAATGAGGTAACATTGAATATCGACTTTTCTTAATGTATCTACACGTCACATTTCTATAATATCATCATGTGAAACGTGGAAGTTATTTAACTTTATGTAACCATGCAGATACTTCGTTTTACATTATTTTTGAATGCCATGCTCTACAAAAATCAGGAAAGACATAACTTAAGATATCTTTGAGAAAAAAAATAAATGCATTGAAACATTTACAACCATTTTGAACTACAGATTTAATTACCCTTAAAACTAAAAAGTACTTAATATTAGACCTTTAATTACATTAATGTTAATTGTTTGAGTATTTACAAAATAATTACTAAATATACATAAATTGATCGAAAATTTGAGTTTGACTCAATATTAAAAAAATAAAATGGTTGAATATTAATTAAGTTATACTATCATATTAATATTGTTAACTGTTGAATACAAAGTTTGATACAAAGAATAAACCATTTAATGGCGCATAAATAAAATTGTTAATCTGTGGTGATAATTAAAAATGATACCTAATAATTGGCATTGCTGTCGCTTTCGGCTTTGGGAATAAGCTCCCTTATGATAATATTATAGATAAATAATAATATGATTGCGTAAACTATACGCAATAATTAAATTGTCTCATGCATATCACAAAGTTTTTAGGTTATTGAATTCCTATATAATATAATAATTACATCTATGTGAGCATAGTAATATTTCAGTGGTTATGTAGGTAGTATTAATAATAATTTGAAATAATAGGGCGCCAAAATCTTAATATAGTAAAAAAGTAATATTCAAATACGGATGCAGGTGATGAGCTGACCATGAATGTTTTTGATACTTGGGAGGTTTCGCAGAATGCACTTGGTATCTTCTGTGATTTACCTATAGCCTTCGATTGTGTTCAACATTCAACTCTGGTCAGGAAGCTATGTCACTAAGGCATAAAAGGAACTGCGCTCGATCTTCTGACTTCATATTTTAACAAAAGAATTCAGAAGTTTGACGTGAAAAGTATGAGATCTCCTGGAACGCTTCTGAGTATGGGGGTACCACAAGGGTCTACTCTGGGACCGTTCTTCTTCCCTATCTGCGTAAATTATCTTCCTAACCTTATAGACAAAATCATAAGGTAATATTGTTTGCAGATGACACTTCACTGATATTCATAGTGAAAAAAAAATTATGTATGACGCAGTAAACGATATTCTATCAGACATCATGTTCTGGTTTAGCGTTAAAAACCTAATGCTATTTAATATCAAGAAAACGATATATATTTACCGTAGCAAATATGAAAATGTAGACGCTAATGTTTTGTTAAACTGAGAGGTGACAAAACCTTTTAATCTGCTATATTTCTTGGCATTACTCTGGATTCCAAATTACAATGGGGCCTCCATATTGAAGGATTGGCGAACAGACATAGTTCTGCAGCATACGCGGTTAAAAAGATGAGACAAATAACCGACCTAGATACAGCGCGACTTGTTTACTTTTGTTATTTTCAAAGTATTATGTGTATATTGCTACGGGGCAACGCTACCGATATTAATACCATCTTTGTGCTATAGGAAAGGGGCTATTCGCGTCATTGATAACCTAGGTCCTAAATCAACCATTGGGATTCTTTAAATTATTTGTATTTAAAAAAATGCAACATGTTATTGTACAACGAGGGAATAAGGGAAAATGTACCTACATAACTTACTTCTTTATGATTAAATCGTGTAAGGCTTATTATAATTTAATTTGAACTTTAACCATTTCATTACTTTTTTGTTGTTGTTAATTATTAATTCATACCGACATTTCGCTAAGTTTGCAGTTGGTCACGGCTACTACATTACATATACTAATTTATGCCTTTGAAAAATAGTTATTTTATAATCTAAACTGCGTTAGTTGAATAAAACTTTAGTTGTTGAAAAGTTGAGTTTCTAGTAGAGCCAATAATATAATGTAGGAATTATGATTTCATTTCGATGCTTAAGTATAATATATATCATATTATTCGCACAACTTGACCTGATTCTAAACGGATAATATATTTAAAAGTTTTGTGTAGCATCGTACATTAATTATAATAGTAATAATAATAGGACAAAGAAATTTCAATGAAGTTAATTTGGTAGAAGGGTTCTAGAAAACCACTAATGTAATTGACGCCGTACATCGATTGTTATATGACGACCACAATTAAAAGTAGCCCTATTGATATTAAAATAATAACAAACGTAGGTATCAACAAAGTTCCCAAGGGTGTTTCGGTAGCAACATGTCAGTATGTCCACGATAATTAAAAATCATTAAACAATTAAAAAAAATCATTTTATAAGTTGGGCTATATTCAAAGACCAAAATATAAACTCGCCACATATTGACCGATACGCATTGTAAAGCCTTACGGTACTATAGTATACCGGAGTAATAAGTCCTATGCTCAGTACGCACTCTATTCGAAACTAAACCTTAAGGCAACTATCCCAAGAAATCGTCAAAATAGCGCATAATTGCAACCATTTTTTGGCGGTTTATATAAAGCTTATATTTTTACAAAAAATAATTAGATATCTACAGAATATGAGAATTAATTTTTTCTGTACTTTACTATTTTTTATAGACACTGTGAATTAATTCACAAAAAAACCCCTAACTTTTACAGTCGGAGCCATGCTAATCATTCAATCTACATAAAAATTATACCAACATTTATTAATTGTACACCAATATATACTATTCAATTGACATAGTTTTGTAAAGACAATTGTATTATGTTTGTAATAAATTAAAAATGATTCTGATTCTGAATTAAAATTATTGCGATATTGTGCGAGAGAGGTAACCTACCGCCGCTCGATTCCTCAAGGCCATCGGCTTGGTCCCCAGCCTTAACAGGCAGTCCTAAAATTGAATGCTAAAACACTTTTATTGCTTAACGATAATTTTATATTCGCGAGCTCATTTGACACGTACCACATTCGTGTGCAATATTTATATTTTAAGCTGAACAATGCACAACATTATATTTTATCGAAGGCAGCAATGTATCGCGCAAAGAAATCCGTTCAGGCAGTAAACAGCTTCATGGTTCCCATCATTAAGTCTAACGTCACTTTGACCCTCTCAAATTACGAGATATAATACAATATAGTCGATACAACAGTGCCTTGTCACCAGTTAGCTCAACATACGAATTATATAGTAGTATATAAAGTATGCGATTAAACTATAAACGGCCGTCTGTACGAACAAATCCAAGTAGAACAATCTGGAACAAGAACAAGTATGTGAATCACAAGCTCATGTAAATATTTTTTTAACTGGATATCAATTTATTCAAACAAAACAAATTATTCAACTTTATTTACAATACTATGATTACACTAAATTAAAACTATCATTACGAGGACGTGTACCAAGAATACTGGCAGTATTTCCACGTTGGATATCTAGGCTGATCCGTTGACCGAAATAGCTGCCAGCGCTTGGGTTTCCAGAACCCCTATTGAGGCGCTAAGATAGTACTTTGTACATTCTCCGCGCCTCTGGGCCCTAGAGCCAAGTGTCTCGACACCAAACGGCACAAAGATGTAAGACTTTAATTACAATATACTATATCTACATATTGTATATTATGGGAATGGATTGTCTCATTTCCCTTTAGAATTTTGTGTCGCGTCGAGCGATCAAGAGGCGCGGCAGTGCGGAGATGCGTGTAGTCGGGCCTTTCGTAGACATCACTTGACTGGTTTTGATCTCTCTAAACTCACTACTCCTCTCCACTTTGGTGGAAATAACCTGACAGCTTCGCGGCTTATCTCCTCTCGTCTCCTTTCCGCTTTGGTGGAACCCGGGCCTAAGTCGTATCGCAGTAACTTCACATTTTTCAACCTTTTTTTCTTTAGGGTTAACTCTGTCCAACGTATTACGTAAACGAGATGAAGGGTACTCACTGTCGGTGTCTCCGGCGTGCGGCGGGGAGCGTGGCTGGCTCCTCCTTGCAGCAGAACTCTCGCGCCCCCTTGATGTAGTTCCGGATGTAGTCGCTCCACTCTATCATCTGTGGACATCGACAATCCTTGTTACCTGAGTACGGGACATGACGATTGTGTGACTGCATTAACTAATAATTTAACTGTTAACGAGACTTACAAGCGTCGGTGACGTAATAGGTTGAGCCCTTGATTCAAAATCAGGAGACCCATACGCTCTTTAGTCGTTACACGTCGGAAAGCGACATACGAGCCGGTTGTTATTGCAAGATTTAAATAGTTTTTGTCCGTACTACATCTTGTGTTTATTGAACATTACATAGTAATGGGCAGGAGCATTATTTACCTTCAGGCGAACATCTTCCCATTGGCACTTTATTATTATATTGTACTATAAAAAAAAGCATTGTTGAACTAAATAAAATATTTTAAGTGATTAAAACACGTGTAATAAATAACTATATTTTAGTAATATCCAAATTAAAAGCCAAAACTACACATACCTCAAATAGCACCTCTAAATCATAATGACTACTATCAACTATTACAAACAATATCTTGACTCCTATCAACCGCAGTCCCCCTGAAAACGTGCTCTGCAAAGCTCACGGAACATCTGGTTAAATAAAACAATGTAAATTTTACGTTCTAACCTAATGAATAAATACAGTAACATATACACGCGTTTTAATGCTTTAAAAATAATTTTATTTAACACTCGCGTTAATCAAAGAAAAATTTAAAGTTATCTATTATGGCCTTATATTTTTAAATTATAATAATTGGTCGCGGAATGGGGAAATTTGAACCTTGTCCAATTTAACCTCCAGAAGACTCAAGTTTGCGCGTTTACCACAAAAAAAACCCCATTTGTCCTATCACCGCTCTTCGACAACACTTCCCTTAAAGCCTCGCCTAGTTTCGGAATACTGGGTCTCGAAATCTCGAGCGATTGCCAATTTCGTGGTCATCTGGAAGGCAAAGCCAAATTGGCTTCAAAGAAACTGGGCGTCATTAATAGAGCACGGCAATACTACAAGCCGGCCCACATACTAGCGCTCTACAAAGCGCAGGTCCGGCCACACATGGATTATTGCTGTCATCTCTGGTCTGGCGCACCCCAGTATCAGCTCGATCCATTTGACCGCGTGCAACGCAGAGCAGCTCGAATTGTCGGGGACCCAGTGCTCTGTGAACGGCTGGATCACTTGGCGTTGCGTAGAGACGTCGCTTCATTGTGTGTCTTCTACCGCATTTATCACGGGGAGTGTTCCGAAGAGCTGTTTAACATGATTCCTGCCGCCGAATTCCACCTTCGCACGACGTGTCATTGGCGTGCCACAAGTTAGGATATCATCCTCACCATCTGGATGTGTGGCGGTCCTCCACAGTGCGGTTTTCAAGGAGCTTTCTTCCACGTACTACAAAGCTGTGGAATGAGCTTCCTTGTGCGGTGTTTCAGGGACGATACGACATGGGTACCTTCAAAAAAAAGCGCGTACACCTTCCTTAAAGGCCGGCAACGCTCCTGTGATTCCTCTGGTGTTGCAAGAGATTGTGGGCGGCGGTGATCACTTAACAACAGGTGACCCGTACGCTCGTTTGTCCTCCTATTCCATAAAAAAAAAATTGGAACGCTGTTAATTACTAATAAATAAGTAAGCGAAATAACAATATGGTAATGTTTATTACCCTGTGGTCGGTGTAGAACAGCTCCCTGTCCCGTGCGGAGAGTCTGGTGGGTAGGGCCTGGTAGACCTCGTTCCGGAAGTGCCACTCCTTGGTGGTGTAGTACTGCAGCACTTGCAGCCCGTAGCTGACTCGCTTCTGGATCTTCACCATGCTGCGTGACAGAAGAAGACAACAGGAGTTAATTATGAACACGTGATACAGCCGTCTCCGTTTTCTTGTCAAGCCAATATTTGAGAAGAGTACAAGCCTTGCTCACAGCTTGGCATTGATAGACTTCAATATATGTCGGCTTCTCCTCAGCCTATATTTACAACACATAAAAGGCAAGAGAGTTTGAGTTGAGAGTTGAACAAAGCAAACAGAATTTTATAACGAAGCGGTACTCGAACAGCTAGCTCAGTTGGTTAGAGCATCGGCACAGAACGCCGGAGGTCGTGGGTTCGAATCCCGCATCGTTCATAAAAATAATTTTGTTTTTCAAATTTTATTTGTGTACATAAAAGGCATTTATTTTAACAAAATTTATTCCTTTAGAATTATTTTTGATGTCATTTCTAATACTTCTACAACAAATGGCGCTCTGACGGAGAAGAAGCGGTGCAAGAAACTCTCCCAGCATTCTTTTTTTCTTAATAAAATATACAAAATTGTACTGTCATTGTTATTAATATAAAATAATCATTATTTAGTCCCAGGCTCTCCGATCACTTAGGTATTCAGCTGCGGAGTAGTAGGATTTACGACAGAGCCATTTTTTACTAAAACATTTAAATTTATTTATAGATAATCCCTGAACAGTGTCTGGGAATTTATTATAAAAGTGTTTATACATTTACTCTTAAAGCTATTGTGGATGTACATATAATGAAGCTTGCTAGAATTAGTTACAAACAATCCCTTATTTCTAGTGTTATAATAATGAAAATCACAATTTAGAGTAAAAAGGTGACTTTTTGTGAACATATATTAAATTTTCATAAATGTACTGACAAAGAACAGTCATAATATTATTTATTTCTTTAAATTTTTCTTTGAGTGACACTATATCAATGTCAGCAGCATGACCCCACAGCAAAATACCCTACGTCGTAATGCTGTGAAAATAACTGAACTACACTATTCTAGCTGTAGCAACATTCGTTTACTCTCTAATCTTTCTAACAGAGTATGTCACAGAGCTGAGTCTATCTACTAGTTGGGCAATATGTGGACCCCACTGAAGCTTTTTACCTACCGTGATACCCATGAAGACTCTAGATTGGAACTTGTGGACACTACCACAATCTCTAGTCAATTATAAGTACGTTGGTTAGTACCTCCGCTATGTTTGGTGTAATGAACCATAAACCCTTTGTTGTTTTACTGTTTAAGTAAAGAATATACGTCTCAAACCAACGCACTATCTTTGAGAGTGTAATTTTTCCTCATCATCAAATTCTGCACGTCGCTTCACTTCAAAATAAGTGAAGTATCACCAGCAAACAAAACAATCTCATGGCTTTCATCTACCACCAAAGGTAAATCGTCAATATATTATGTAACAAACAAGAAAAGACCGAGAATAGAACCCTGCGGTACACCTATTCCTACAGGCTTACCCGAAGACCGTTTGCTGTTTATGTAGACTATCTCGACTCTTTCGCTTAAATATGATTTTAACAAATTTAGGGCTGTATTTTTTAGTCCATCATGCTTTAATTTTAGGAGTAAAGTTTAATGGCGAACGCAGTCAAATGCTTTGTACAAATCACAAAAAATGCCTACTACTAAATTAGAGAAAGTTCAGCCGTAATTAATCTTACTACTAAGGAATATAATAAAAATATAAACAATCAGACAGACTGGAGACAGAGCGCTGGTAGTAGATAGTGTGTACTGGTAGAGTTTTTTGGGTCGTTCCTTGTCTTTCAGAGTGCCATTTGTTACATCTGAAATAGTTCCCAATGAATCAATTTTGAAAAATAAATGTTAGTGATTATATTACAGACAATGTGACGAAACACGTTGCTACTTACAAAGTCTTCTTGCCCGCTAGGAACATGACAAGGTCCACGAAGTAGGCTGGCAGCACGTGGGTAAAGAATGCGGCGACGAGGTGGTGCGCTCGCGAGCTCTTGGGGGACCCGCCGGGGTACCACAGGCAGATGGAGAATGGAAACTCTCGCACGTGCACACGACCTGTGCTCATCATATTTATTAAAGACACCTAAACACTAAATCCTGTATCACATATTTATGACGGGGAGTGTTCCGAAGAGCTGTTTCACCTGATTCCTGCGCCGAATTCCACCTTCGCACGACACGCCACAAATTAGGACATCATCCCCACCATCTGGACGTGTATCGTTCCCCCACAGTGCGGTTTTCAATAAACTTCTTCCGCGTACAACTACGAACACTTCTATAAAAGGCCACCAACGCTCCTGTGATTTCATTGGTGTTGCAAGAAAATTTGGGAGGAGGTGATCATTTTACATAAAGTGACACTTACGATCGTTCGTCCTTCTCTTCCTTAAAAAAATCCCCAGCAGCAAGTATGTTGCTTACATAATGTTGTAATTATTACCTGACCAATAACGACATTTTGTGGTTAAGATCTGAACAACGAGCATTCGGTAGCTGCGGCAGCTTCAGTAGGTTAACTGAACTGTCTTAAGAGTCTACTTCATTATCAGGTCAACCAGTCTATGTGACAGCGTGAAAATAGTTATCCTATGTTGAGTAATAAATCCATCAGATAATTATATTTTAACTGGGCCCGTCAATTGCTTCCATATTAATACTTTGTGAAACCAATTATCGGCTGCAGTTTTCCCAAACTAGTAAGACTTGGGGACTTTCAAGCAAAGAGCATACTCCCGACTTAAAGGCCGGCAACCCATTTCTTGACTCCGACTGGTTTAGCGGTTGTCTCCCCACTTCCCATCATACCAGCATCTTGCCCTTTTACCCTTTTACATAAAAACTTGCTAATATCCTCACCCATATCGAGCGCGCGCCCCCATGTCAACGGATTGATTCCAGACTGTGTGACGTTGCACACGCGGATCTCTCGTGGTCTGTAAATAAGAACACAACTAGAATTCAATTTTAAGCGAATTTGTGGTTATTTATTGGGTCCGTCGGGATAAATAACTCAATTAAAGTATTAAATTCTTAACCTTAAGGCTGGGGACCGAGCCAAGGGCCTTGAAGAATCGACCGGGGCTGAATTTTTATCTAGATTCAATGATTAGCATGGCTCCAACTGTAAGAGTTAGGTACTTTGGTGAATTTTCTTTCGCCATGTCTATTAAAGATCTGCAGACATATAATTATTTTTTGGAAAAATAAAAGCTTTTATATAAACCGTTAAAAATTGGTTATAGCAGCCTTAATGCTTTAGCTAAACAACTTTTAGTAAAACTTGTTTTACCCGGAGTTATTCTAAAGGAACCTTAACATAAATTACTAACAATTTTGTGTGCTCATCTTTGGGCGCATTACTTAAACAAAACACATTCAGAATCTGGTCGAAATCAAAAGCTTTAAACTTATACAGATGTGAAAACTACAAAAAAGCCCAAACAGAATATTTATAACGGTTTTAGTTACTTATTTTGTTTTTGTTTCCTTTCCTTCAATTATTATTTTGCAAAAATCCTAAGTGTAGTAATGTCTACATTTTAATAAGTTATCTAATCTTGAGATTAGATAACTTATTAAAATGTAGAATATGTATGTATGTATATGTATGTTGAATTGATTCAATGCTTAATGCTGATTGGAGGACACTGATGGACACGTGTCGTAAAACCCCAAAGGTGACTCTTCTTCCAGTACAGAGGTGTTCCTTTATTGGTAAAAACAATTAAGTAGATAACTACGATGACCTAAGAAACGCGATAACGAGAAATAGCTACGTGGTAGAGTAAAATGCCGTTGAAGTGGCGCAAGACATTTGCCAACTAAATCTCCACAACCTGCTAGAAGACCTTGGCCTTCTAGATCCAATGTAAGTTCTTTCCTAGAAATAACATCTAGAGTTGCAGAAATAGCTTCTTCCGTCTGGGCAGGAAGAGTAACGAGAGCAGAGAAAGTGAGTGCTGATATACATATTCAGGGAGGAGATCGTATGTCTACTGGAAAAAGTACTGCAAAGAAAAACCCAGCACAACATCAATACCATTTTATTTTACAGGCTAGAACAAATTTTTTTGTTTGTTGCCTATATTGGGGTGAGTTGAATACTTCCAAGCTTGCTTGTCATTTGAAAAGTCATTAATGGTATACTTAAACATAACTTAAACTTGTTCATGGGGAATCTATAGAATGCTGCCAGCTACTCTGAACATAGATATGATGTACCTGTCGGTGGCAGTGAGGTAGGCGAGCACTATACAGGCGTTGACGGCCATGTCCACTGGCATTATGTCCGCCTGGTAGCTATCGTTGCAGTGCATTGTGCGGATCACACCTGGAACATGAGACGGTAGGAGTTTAAATAATAATAACAATAAAGCAGATTTATTCCCTCTAAAAAACATGAAAATGTAATCTATAAAATATAAAATGTCTCTTAGTTCGGCGTGCCGGTTGGCAAAGGGCTCCTCCAATGATTTCCACTCTAGTCTATTAAGGGCAACGCTTCTCCAGTTAGGTCCTGCTGTCAGTTTTATTTCATCCTCCCATCTTGTGTCTTCCTCGTTTTCTTTCGCCATCTCTTGAGTACCATTCTGTAGCTCTTTTGCTCCATCTCCACCTATGTCGGTATGTTTCGAGACTTCCAAGTCAAGGTGCAAATCTTTTGCCAAAAGATGTTGTTCGAGGGCAAAGTGGCAATGGAATGACTAAGATGAGATCACCACCAGAAGAAATTGCACACTCATTATGCCTTCTACTAGCATTTAAAAGATTTATATTTTTTAATTATATGTTGATCAAGGTAGGATCAAGATATTTGTCCATTCTGATGGCTTGGACAGGTCGTTCCCCTTGCTAAAATATAGGTAAGACAACGCGGAAACTATTCATAAAAAAATTATAATAATAATTACCAAAGAGGTTGACATATTTCATGATAGATTACCCAAATTTAAAAAACAAGCATTAAGATTTAATATTGTTTACGACTTAAAATGCACTAATAATACGGATCTACCTACATTCATAGTTTACCTAGATTTGTTTCATATTAGTTATTTTTTTTTCAATTATGAATATTGCATTTTATTTGGCAAATGGTGTGGCTCCTTTAATATGTTCTATATTTAATAATGTGTAATTGTATAAATTTGAGTACCTATTATGATGTACCAATGTTTAGAAGTAATAAATTAATATAAATATAAAAAAAACAGAACTGCATTATTTTATAAATATCAGGTAAGCCACATCAGTCCAGGTGCTAAAGAAGCTACAATGTCGAGCTGATACCTTTCCCCGCTCCCACGAGCAGGCCCGTTGCTCCGTTCATATTGTCCACCCACCCAGGCACTGGCTCCTTGTACGCCGCCATCACTGTGACAGACAGACAGACCATTACGACCAACACGACTATCATTGATTGACATATGGAACTTGTGAATATGTTCTGAATAATAATAAAAAGTAAATAATAAGTAATAAGGTGCAGTAAAGTCATCGAATAGCGACCAACTACCGGAAGACGCAGTGTAAGTAGGCTCCCCACAAGATGGATCGACGATCTGGTCAAGATCACCGGAATACGTTGGGTGAGGGCAACGCAGGACCGAACGTCATGGAGATCTTTGGGGGAGGTCTTTGTCCAGCAGTGGACATCTTCCGGCTGATATGATAATGATGAAGAATAAGTATGTAAGTCGATTACACATTTACATCCTTCATGTCCAATACAGCTGATGTCCAAAATATGAACAGAGAAGTATCAAAAGGCAACGCGCGAGTTTGTTTCCCCTTTCAGAATATAATTAGTACCTAATAGATCTTTCAGCCTGGTCCTCTATTTAACGTTTTGTCAACTAAACCAATGAGGAACCCACTATTTCATTCTTCACAATTTAGTCTTGAATCGAACATTAAACAGCTTTTCTACACTATCTGATGAATGTACAAACAGACAGTTTCAGTTTATATTTGTTTAACATCCCTAAATATTTTACATTACATATGCCCTGTGCTTCCCCGAGGCAAAAAAAGAATAGGGGAGTACCAGACTGAAGGGTGTCGTAAGAGGCTCCATTGCACACGATGCCGTACAACAACAACGCCTATTTCTGCCTGTATTTGAAGGGCGCTGTAGCTAGTGAAGTTACTGGGCCAATGAGACTTGACATCTTATGTCTCAAGGTGATGAGCGCAGTTGTAGAGTAGCTTAGAAGTTTTGGCTTTTACGATAAATTGTAATGGGCAGGGCGTCTCAATTACGAGCAGCTGAACGACCTGCTGGTTTCATCCCTTATTGTCATAAATAAAATGTAATAGTATAACAGTGAGGTACCAATGGAGGGTCTGGCGATGACAATGGGGAACTTCCCCTCGTACTGTGAGACCAGGTCTTCCGTCAGCGACTTGGTGTAGGCGTATGTGTTGGGCTGGGGATCTATCAACCTGCAACATTCAATGATACACTTTAATTATGTAATGGAAACGTGCATGTCAATGATTATTATTAATATCATTCCGATTTCAGTCTAGTAGAGACAAAATTGTAAGACTTATGGGTTTGAACAGATTTGATAAAGGCATGTTTGTAAATATACTTGCCCGCACTGCATCTAAGGATGCCATAAGTCTGTTTGAATCCATAAGTCTTATTTGTTGAACACTATAGATCTAACTTGCTTTTCGTTTTATTAACTATTTTATTTAGTTTGTTAAGTTAAGAATTTTGTTTTTCTTTTGTCTTTTTAATGTACTTAGATTATAATCGGGCTGACATGTACGTACGTATAAAAGCCCCTAAATCAATAAAGAAAAGAAAAAAAATAACATTATATATAACTAAAGGAATTAATTTTGAGAAAATAAATGCCTGCCTTTTAATTTGGAGAAAAAAATTAAAATTTTCAACATGTAAAGCTGGTGTCAAGTATTGAAGCCAGTCGCCCCGTGAAAAGTCTTGGAACCATAGACAAACAATATACTAGGGCATAGCAAAGCGTGCCAGAGAGAAACACATCTCTAACGGAGATACAGCAAAAGAGAAAAGGCATGCGAATCTAATATTACTGTAGTAACTGATTTTGATTGACAAGTCGTAAACCACCAGCCACTAGTTGTGCATGTAATGTCTCACGTCATGACAGTGACAATGATTGTTAGCACATATTGAATTCAGACTAGATGTCAATACACTACAGCATCCATTAACAAATCAAAATTGGCCACGCAATATCGGGATGTCAGTTTGTCTACGCTAGTATATTCTAAGACTGTAAATGAATATTGTAAAACTCCAAAATGCTTGAAAATTGATGAATCAAAGGTCGGTACGCAACACAAAAACCTCTGGTATGGAAAGTGACCATATCACATCTCAGGTGTCACGTACCATCAGACGATTCTCTTGCCTATTTGCCTCTTGTCTTGCTAGCGGGGTAACTGAAGACTACCACTCACAAAGTTTAGCCTATAAATAGTTTGTTATTTTTTAAAGTGATATCCCTCACTTTTGGAATTAATTAAATTGAATATGTTACCAAAATTAATGAACTTTGCGGGACTTGAACCCGCGATGACAAATTGGTTAGAATTGAAAGAGCGGAGAGAGTAGAGAGGTGAACAAGACACAAGACTAAGCTTTACGAACCATACTTCACTCGAACGGTTGGTTCAGTGGAAGAGCGCTCGGGCGGAACCCGAGACGTTGCGGGTTCAAGCATGGTTCATAAATTTTGGTCACAAATTTAACCTATGTGGTATATTTATAAAAGCGAGAACCTACGTATATAAAGCGCCTGTTTTTCTACTTCTATTACAAGACAGTTTGGGTGTTGACCAGACACCATCAGGTTTATCCTCAAATCCATAAAAATACCCAACAACAGCAGCGGAGTTACGAGGGTTGGGTGGTGTTCCATGATCATAATTACTTGGGCTGCATGTATCGCAGCAAGTCATCGTCCATCCAGCGCGTGGTGGCGACCACATCGTGCGGCCGGTGGGGCGCCGGGTACACCTTCTCCTCGAGGATCGGCAGCTCACAGCGGCAGTACGACGTCGACACGTGCTCGAACACCTGTCAACACGTAGCATTACATTCAGTGGCTTACCAAAACTTGTTATACTGTTGGCTGATTAGTGTGTGATTAGAGTTAGTAGATAATGAGTTGTTGTTAGTAACTAGTCGTGTTAATGAAGAATGGGTTTAAAAATGCTGTCTAACTGAGCCTGCACTCTTCTAGTGTAAACAGAGACGGTGATAGTGTGTTCGTGGAAAGTAAATAGGGGTGACGCCATTATTACAGCAGGGAATAGGATTGTATTCTTTATTCACTTTACCACTGTAAACATAATAGTTTGTTATGACCTTAACTGTGTGGGTTGAGTGGTTTAAATTGGTGTGAATGGATCCAGTGTCCTTCCTCCGCATTACTAGAGTTTTCGGTACTGAATCGCATGGTTTAGTGCAAGGAATTCATTTAATTTGAATGAAGATGACGAAGTTTACTCGATACGAGGTTCTGTCTTTCTCAAAGTCAAGACGAACTCTTGAAAATTTGTATTACGTTGTAAAAATACGCATTGTTTTCAAAGAAGAGGGATATTTTTTTGTATATGGAGCTAACGAGTAGCTAAACGTACAAAGTGGCTGTGCGATGCAAAAAGTTTACGCCTTTATTGCCAGACATCAAAATTATGCAGTAAGCGTATCAAATACGAATTAAAGAGGACATAATCGCGAAAGTACAGGCAACAAACGACAAGCATGCTTTGGCAAAAGTTCCAAGTAAAAATGTGACTATAGGAGCAAGACAAACTGACCTTATAGTTGGTACCTCGACTCTGACACAGACAGTTCAAATTAATTTTCCAAAAACCATCTTTGGGAAGGCTGCTATGTAATTAGGTACAACCACCAGATCAAACGACGCAGCTGGAGCTGAATATAACATAATACATTCCGAAAGGTCTCTAAACATTCAGTCAACAACCCAGAGAAGCCCTAAACTGAATCCTCAGGAAATCATGAGCGTGGCCATTTAAAGTAAACTGGACTGAAGAAGCGAAAACATCGGAAAGACCTGGCGTGAAATAAGAAACTTGCTCGAATTGATACATATTACTACTCAAATTAGCTAAGGCAGGCATAAGAGGTTATCTGTTTCGCTGGTTTTTAGTCT
Organism: Leptidea sinapis; assembly: GCF_905404315.1. Taxonomy (NCBI): domain Eukaryota; kingdom Metazoa; phylum Arthropoda; class Insecta; order Lepidoptera; family Pieridae; genus Leptidea; species Leptidea sinapis. The sequence goes on from NC_066297.1 coordinate 4,394,950, forward strand.
TTTAGTGCTCTACGGTTATAACTCACCATAGCGTAGTAATCCCTCGGGTGTGCCGCAGGGAACTTACTAGGGCCTCTACACTTTATTATTTTCATTCAAGATATTGACACTTGTTTTCATAATTCTAACGTTTTGCTCTTTGCTGATGATATGAAAATCTTAAGAATAGTAAATAACTACGTGCAGCAGAGTCTTTTTCATGATGATCTATTTAGACAATATTATATCGATACATATTGCAAAGTTAATATATTCACATACCAAATTCTCGTTTATGCTCAGATCTGCCTAATCTTTTAATAAAATTAGTGAAACTAATAAAAATTTGGACCTTTTTTGCATCACTGCCGTGCCGTGTTGTATGTACACTTAGTAAAACACTGGGAAACGAATTATTAAACGCTTATAAATAATTGCTAAACCTCGTTAAGAAACTCGTTGGCTACTTTTTCTTTCCTTTCTTCTTCTTTATCTTTCTCCCAGTTGAGTGTTTTTTCTTTCTCATATGTAAATTCTATCGCTGAAAACTTGTAATTAGCTTTTTTCTTCTTCTGGATGTACATATACACTAATTTCTTCTTATATAAGCTGTTAGTAAATTAAAGGATCAGATACCACCCACCTCTAGATTCTTCATTCCTTCCACCAGCTTGAGTACCTTCATAGTTGCAACCGTGTTCAAATTGATCGCATCGCGGATAAACATGTCGAATCTGGAATAGGGTAAATATCAGTGTTTTAATTGGTGAATATTGTCATAAAAACAATAATTACTCACGGATGAGTAAATAAAGAAGGACTCCGTGTCACCTTGCATAGCAGTGAGGCACCAAAACAAGCCGGCAAACGTGTAAATACATAGCCCCACGCATACACTTACACTAATACAAGCCAATAGGCGCCGTTGTGGTATCCATTATCTAGCCAGCATACTGTGCAAAGGAGCCTCCAACTGGTATATATTTTATTTGTATGGTATATATTCTACTCATTCAGTTGGGCGACACCGTTTCCACTGACACGGAGCGGAGATTTCAAGCACTGTGATTGGTCAATTCTCGGTTTAGCCCCGCTCCATCTCATTGGGAAAGCATCATAAGACTTCAGCTTTGCCCCGTGCCTAAACTTGGATGACTTGTATGCAGACAGTTTGCAAAACCTATTTGGTATAACTATTTTTCTATCAAAACATTCGGATGACAAGTTCTATAAATAATAGCAGATCTACATTAATATTATAATCAGGAATATCAAAATGTTCCAGGCGTTGGATGCAGGCGCTGCAATCCCGAAGATATTTCCAGCATTGGGAAAGAAGGATTATATTTGAGGGTAATCGCCGTGGTGGCTCACCTAATGAGAAGTGACAACTGCCGCCATTGAACATCTGTCATAAGAGGATATGCTTTTTGGCCTTTCCGTTGAAAGTGTGCCCTAAGCTAGGAGGTCTGAATGTGATGTAGTAGGTGGGAGTTGAGCTGGGAGCTGACCTGACACAGGCGGCGCAGTGGAACACGCAGTTGCATTCTTCTTGCAACAGACGCCGGTGCTCCTCTGAAATGCCCAGATCTTCTTGCAGGATGTCTCCCGGGACTACCACCAGCTTGCTGAAGCACTGTGGGTTGGATGCTCGCAATACCTCGAATACCTGCGAACAATCTTTATATTAATATTTTATGGCGGTAATATTATTGGCACAAACGCCGGGACTATGATATTCTGCTATGGGCGAAGTAGGTATGATGTTCAAGATCCTTGTGGACATGAGGTATAAATGTTGAGAACGAAACGGTCACTCATGTAATCCTGAAATGTAGAGGGGTGGCCAACCAACGGGCAAACACCTAAGTGAATACAAGGTCGCTCTGAGAAGTCTGCGAACACCCCTGAAGTGTTCTGAACTTCTTGAAAGAGCTGGGCTTGTTGGAATGACTGGCCAACACTGCACGCAAAATGGAGCCAACTAAGTGGTTTGATTGCTGAAACGGGAGCCCCTTTACCATTACCATTACGTATAAACTTTCTTGTATAATTAACAAAAACCAGTGTATTCCAGAAGAGGTCTCAATTAACCCATCATAAGATGCATGTTGTTCACACTGTCATCATATAATGGACTTTGCAATAATTTCGTCCAGGTGCAACTATCCTCAGTACGGTTCTCAAGAGGAAGCCATCCGTTCATACTCGTATTCAAAAACACCAGTGAAGATTTCTCAGATAGGACGTGGGCTATCTCTCATCATCTCATCTCATCAGCGTCTTTTATATTACAAAAAACATTTATTATTATCAAATTATTTATAATTCACAATAATTTGTCAAAATATCAAAAATGTATATTTCATTCTTACATGTGTTTTAATAATTAAAATGAAAAAAGGGATTTATGGCCAAGGTACAACATACCCTATGTATCTAGGACACATTGAGGAATTGGGTCTAATTTATGGAAAATATAATTATTCTAAACTAAAACCATTTAAATAACATATTTAACAAAATATAACTTACAAATTCTGAACAAAATCAAAATGATATTCATAGCTTAATTTTTCTAATGAGACAAAGCTTTTATATTTTTATAGTAATACTAGCTTACCCAGCAAACGTTGTATTACCGATAATAAAATCGCGATACAAAAGTAACTGTTGATAGTAGATGGGTGAAAATTTGCAGTTGTATGTATTTTTTAATGCTGACTCATAATCAAACAAATTTAAAAAAAATGTAAAAAAAATAAAAAATAAATGGCGTGGACCACCCTTAACATTTAGGGGGATGAAAAATAGATGTCCGATTCTCAGACCTACCCAATATGCACTCAAAATTTCATGAGAATCTGTCAAGCCGTTTCGAAGGAGTTACAAACAACAACAAACACCGCGACATGAGAATTTTATATATTAGATTATATTACGTGAATGTGAAATAGTTTAAGAAAATATTCTCCTGGCCAAAGCACAACATCTAAATGTACCTTAGCCACTGACCAAGGTACAATTGATTGACAGTGACCGAGGTACAACACTACTACTTCAACAAAATCGTGGATTTCAAATAATTTGGGGTTACTTATCCCGTAACTTTATGATTGTTTTAATACTATTATTTAAAGAAAAGAACCAATAGGATATAAAAGTTCAGTGACTATTATAAAACGTTTAAAACTATCAGACTTTAAAGCATATAAAAAAAACTTACTTTTTTTCGCAAAAACTTTTAAACGTCGATAACACCAAACATCGGCTTAATGGAGATTGGTGACTTCTTTCTATCTCAGTTCATTCATTCAGCCGTAACTGACATACAGAATACCCTAGACAATAGAATTTAATATCGCGGGTACTTTTGAAACCAGCCTAATGGCCTAGGTACACTTAGTGCCAAGGTTCAACAGGTTCCCCTACTACTATGATATCGTTGTAAGAGTCATAATTATTAACAAAATTTTGCTAGTTTAGTGTTGTTCGTGGGAACTGTGCCAAGACGCGCGTGGAATAAGAGGTTGTTGAGGAGTGATGGCTATGCCCGGAGTTTCCCTGCGAGATCGACTCAGAAATGAGGACATCCGTAGGAGAACCAAAGTTACCGACATAGCCCAAATGATTGCGAAACTGAAGTGGCAGTGGGCAGGACACATAATTCGACATATGGCCGTGGAGGCAGTAAGGTCCTTGGAAGGCGACCACGTACCGGAAGACGCAGTATTGGTATATTCCGGTGATCTTGACCGACAATCTGGTCAAGATCGCCGGAATACGTTGGATGAGGCCAGTGCAGGACCGATCGTCGTGGAAATCTTTGGGGGAGGCCTTTGTCCAGCAGTGGACGTCTTCCGGCTGATGATGTTGAGGTTAGTGAGGTACCTTGCACTGGAGGAAGTCATCGAGACGCTCGGCAGCGCTGTGTCCGCGCTTGGGCCGCATCAGCAAGTAGACGCGACGCACGTCACTGCAGCAGCGCAGCAGTTTCTCCAGCAGCACCTTGCCCATGAAGCCGGTGCCGCCCGTGACCAGCACCGTCTTGCCGGCGAAGTACTCCGGCACCCCCATGCCGGCTGCCATGCCGCGCCTCCTGAGGACAACCAGCGAAAAATGAAAAAAAATATCATGGATCAAAAATGTATTTGACAAATGATATACATGATATAAGTAAAATTAATATCGACAATATCGATATCGATAAATCGTAATTTTATTATATTCACACAACGGTACCGAATTATATAGTTAACTAATCACCCCTACTCATTTAACACTCAACACTTCGCGAAATGTAGAGCCTTAAAGTCAAAGTTAAATAAACTTTATTCAATGGCGGTAATGTACAAAACAAATTAGTTTACGAAGTGCTGTATCCAATATATGAATCGTGTTTATATAATATCGTATATTTCATAAAAAGTAATAAAGAATAAACTGTATACTTAATTATCAACTTTAAATCGTATATTGGATGCATCGACCTTTAGAGTTTGATTTCATTGTTTGTGTAAGGATGCTTCGAGGACATAATGGTCGTGATTACTGTCTTAAATACTTATCGCATCCAACAAATACATGAGAAGAAGTCATAAGAAACTCATACAACCTCGTCATCAGTGTCATCTAGCCCTCGCCACATGCATGGTGCATGCATGGCGCATAAATGAGTAATAATAATTTCTTCGTCAAAATTGTTAAATAATCTATTATTGCTGCACTCGCCAACCGATTTTACTTTATTTTAATCAAATCCAAAATTCGTCACAACACTTAGGCCAATCGTACCTCTTCACGCTTGTTCCTCTCTCTTGCTTGCACGCTCGGCTCAGCCGGAACGTGACAACTTTTCGTGCATGCAGCCGGCGTTCGATTTATAAGACCAGCCTAGCGAATCTCTAAGGAAAAGAGCGATTCACTCGATTGTATGAAACATGCAGTCATTCATAGATAATCGGCTATAATATATAATAAAAAATGGAGATAGCCGATATCCACTACGTTTCAAGCAACTGTTCGCTATCAAACTTAGCCGGATTATACTTCTTCGCCAATCGCCATACTGTAATTCCTACTATGTCAAACTTATGTCAAATCACTGCACGTTTCATACTATACTAAATTTAAATTTTTACTCAGGCAGTCCCACCTCTTATTACGTAGTATTTACATCCTCTTTGATAAGACGTTATCACGTCAAAATGAGTGAAAATGGAGTTATGAGAATTTTTGTCTATATGTTTTCGTTGGAGTAATTTGAATGCAATTTTCAAACATGAATTGGCAAGCTCTCCGTTATATTTAGGGCTTGTTTCATTCCAGTCGGATTAAAAACAAGACAATGTTACGTTGACTGTGAAATAACACAACGAAATCTATGACGGCAAAGTTAAGTGCGCCTACGAGTTATAATAAATCACTGATAGGTTGGTAACGCTCCTGTAATTCCTTGGTGTTGCAGGAGAGTTACCCGTTGCCCATACCTAGCGTATGGGCAACGGGTATATTAAAAAAAACGCCATAGTATACGGTATACGCAACATAATGTATTCATTACCAAGTAACATCATTCTACTCAATAACGCACGAGGAAATACGCGCATATTCAAATGAAGCGTGTAATTAACAAATACACAAATATTACTGACTTCACATAATACGTAGTGTGTTCTCTTACGAGACTATCTATTATTTTCATGACAATAAGGAAGAGGATCTCAATTCATGTGAACAGTACGGCAATTGTGTTAAAATTGCTGCAACTGCACTGCACAAATCCTGCAATTAAACTGCTACAAATAATGTCATACCTATAAATTATTCTTTCCCAATAAAAAATGCTCGAAAAGAGGAATGACTTAATTGGTTAATAAATGCTGAAAATAATAAAAAAGGTTTTTTTCTAGTAATCGCGGATATTGAATAATGTTTAATATGTGAATATGTTTTGGTTTCATGTATTGTAAAAATAAAAATAGAAAACGAATTAGAAATAAAATATAAACGATTATAATATAATAAACAATATGAAACTTGGTTTAAGTTGGTGGGCAAGAATATAGGCATATTCTATTTAAAATAAAAATAAAGTTAATAAACTTATAACCGTTGTTCAAAATCTAGCATCGGAAATAATGAGAATCAGATATAATGCAATTAATACTAAAAGGCGATAATATGTAAATAACTGCAATGTAAACAGGAAATGTAACAGGAAAAAGTAAAATACTAGCTGGTACTTTCATGATACCATTGCTAAGTTAGTCCCTTTAACATCTCGTAAAAGTGAATATAATATTATGGTTGGAACTAGGTAGAAGTCTGTCAATCTAGAGTCCGTCTCAAGAATGAAGTATCGCAGATCCGGCGCGGTCATGCGAAGAAATATTGCTAGCCTCGTCATTTTTTATTTAACTCCAAGAGGGCAAACCTCTACAGATTTAGAATCAATATGTGTTAATTTACCATTAAATTTTATTGTTTTAATAAATTGATGCACTACGGCAAACCACGTAGCTAGTTTTAATTCGCTCTGGGCTCAAATTATTTTGCTTGAGCAGAATTGTATACGAACTTCATTTCCTATATGATCCCCTATATAGATACCATTTCATAGAACACACGTCATAGAACTCTCTTGTGATTCTCTGGCGCTGCAAAGGTAGATTGCCAACTTATTGTTTGCCATGTTTAATCTATGACAGAAACTTGTTATTTGGAAAAGAAGATACCTAAGGAGTATAATGATCCTTTATTGTCAATGAATTCATCCGGAAGCTGGCTTGCTGGCGCGTGTTGCGGTGATATTTGTGACTCTTGTTTAAATTCGTTGTTTGTTAGAGGTTGGGTATGCTATGGAACAAAAAGAAAGAGTATGTGTAGCAAAGCGAATGAAAGAGAAGGGAAAAAATGTTCTGGCTTTCACTCGAAGTCGTTCTTTGTATGTGGTCAAAACGACTCAATGTCAACATGCAAAGATTTTATTCAAGTGCTTCAGAAAATGAAGTACTTTTGAAATCTGTTTCTTTCTGTATTGAATGTAAATAAAAATGAATTATCATCATAAAACACTATTGCATAAATAACAGTTATGCAACTAAAGCATTTGCTGATTATCTAAAAAATGTGTTTCTACCTAACCCTGATCAAGGATCTACTCTGACTGCAACCGAATCTAAACTCTTTAATGAAACACATCAGTTAGATCCCCCAAAAATGGCTTTACCAAAAAGGAAGTTAAACAAGCGATTAGAAAGCTAGATTAGAACAAGGCACCTGGATATGATTAGATAATTCCGAGATGAGGGAATTGTACGAAATACATACAGTTGGTTACACACTATCGTCTCTATACTTCGGACCTTCCTACTTCTAAGGTAAAAATAACGGGCACTTTTGCTGACGATACGGCAGTACTATCATCGGATGAACTTCCGAAAAAAGCCACTAAAATGCTACAAAATAGTCTTGACAGTATTGCCTCAAGGCAAGGCGTATAAGAGATAGGCGATCTGTTGATAGAGTGCATGCAGATTGTTGACGGCCTATCTACCTATTTTGGTAAGTACGGTGTTTTGGGCGGTTTACCATATGATATAAAAGGTCTTACAATAGCTCTGGATAGCCGAAGGGTAATATTGGGATAAAGCCAATTTTTGGCAGACCCGATGACTTGTTACGAAGCTTATCCATCTTAAAGAGAAGCTCATCAATAACAAGGGTCCATAGTAGAGGCCAGATTACGTCATTATCGTTTACTAAGGGGAGACACCAACTCCTCGCAGTTTATCAACATAGTCAATATCCAAACGAATGGATGGATCAAATTGATTTTCATATATAAGTTGTCTGCCCGGTACACCATTTTTGTAGTTAATAAATGACGCACTTTCGGCCCAGTTTGCCCATTAATATAATTTGTATAATTTATCTAGTTAAAATCATATACGGAGGTAAAACTACGTTTTGAAGAGTCTATAATTGTCTGGCAAATAACGTAAAGTAAAATACACAAGGATTGTAAGTAACATAATATTGTAAACAAAATAACGGAATGTTTGTGTATTACAATCATGATTTACTGGTTGAGTTCTTCTGATCTTTATCTGCATAATGTATTGACAGACCGACGGACAAGTCACGCGTTAATTACCGAGAACTATGAAGTCATCTCGCGTCACGATTAAACCAAGTACCAGGAATACATAAGTTATATTTACAGATTGAGTGCGGCTACTCGACAACTTTTATGAGGGCCTGGTATTGTTTGGCCACTTGGATCAGGCTATATTTATGGTTATTAAAAAAACTTATAGTTTTATCGTTATCTGTCTGTTCAGATGCCAAGACCTTCCTCATAATACACTTATTGGAGGATTTTATTAAGACGAAAACACCAAGGATTTTTATATGGAAAAAGAGAACAAACGAGCGTACGGGTCACTTGGTGTTAAGTGATGACTGCCGCCCACATTCTCTTGCAACATCAGAGGAATCACAGGATCGCTGCTGGCCTTTAAGGAAGGTGTACGCACTTTTTTTGAAGGTACCCATGTCGTATGGTCCCGGAATCACAGCACAAGGAAGTTCATTCCACAGTTTTGTAGTACGTGAGAGAAAGCTCCTTGTAAACCACACTGTGGAGGACCACCACACATCCAGTTGGTGGGCAGGAATCAGGTGAAACAGCTCTTTGGAATACTCCCCGAGATACATGCGGTAGAAGACACACAATGAAGCGATCTACGCAACGCCAAGTGATCCAGCCGTTCACAGAGTACTGGGTCCCTGATAATTCGAGCTGCTCCGCGTTGAAATATAATATCTAGTCTGCGGTCCCCTGAAGTCATAATTGAACCTTGTCTGGAGCTGAGCTCTGATTTCGGGTCCCGGGTTGAATTCCGGTATTGCAAAGATCTTTATGAGTAGGAGGCTTCTTTAGGTTAGGTTAGAAAGGCGCCGCGCGCTTTGTTTTGCTCAGTTTGAAGAGCGCCGTAGCTCAAACGACTGAGCTAATGAGATAAAACAATAAAAAATGCTCGCAAAATACCTTTATTTATTTACTTACAGTGTGTGTGGATTGATACATCTACTGTACTCAATAACTCTTGTTTTTACGATTTTTACTTTAAATAAACTTATATGTTTTGTAACAAGATGATGCTGTAAATGTTGATTTAAAAGAGTGGCAATTTGTTTCTTGCCACTTCATTATCATTAAAGCTTAACCCTTTCCCAAAATGGCGGTAGTTATAAAAAGAAAATAAATCTTTTGACATTTATAAGTGTCATTTCTGTGGTTAATGTCAATTGCTTTAAATATATTTTTATAAAAGAGATCGGCTTGAGATGTCGCTCTTACAAATCTAAAGAATTTGTCATTTTAAAGTGATATCCCACCAGGCCTCACTTCTTTAATTAGTTATGCAAATTAAATTTACCTGCGACCTCTCGGGGTCGAGTCCCGCATCGTTCATACATTTTGGTTACTTTTACTTCAACTTCCGAATCAGCTCTCAATCGAACAGTATCAACAGTATTGTGAAATGTTCCCAACCTTGGTAACAACACGACACCAGTAATGGACTAAGCAATTCATTATTGAATAAACAAAAAACATGTTTGTATTTCACTGTGTTGTAACTTGTTATTTGTTTTGTCGACTGCTGTGTGCTCATGGCTTTTGTGTCTATAAGACTGGGTGAATAGAAATCTCTGTTTTTGTGGTAGAAAAGGACAATCCAGTTTATAAGGGCAACTGATGTAATGTGATCACCGCGGCCAATACCCGCTGGTAACAACAGAGGAATCACAAGAGCGATGCCGACTTTATAAAAGACTCGCCGTTCTCGGCCGCTTCGCTGGGCGAATTTTGAAAGGAAATAAATTAAATTTTCTTCATCTTATTACAATTACAAAAAAAAACAAGTGGTCATAAACCATCTAGGACAAATTTCGCATTGAGTGGTGGTAGTTTCATGTCGATACGATCAGTGGTTTAAAAGTGAAAGAGCTACAAACAAAGACCATTTTCATTATATATATAACGCCAAAGTTTTCTTATATATATATATATATATAAGAAAATATGGGATGGGATGGGTATTGATAAACTCGCGTCAGTAGGTCTACTCTAATTCGACGAAAAACGAAGATTCGCGTTTTGCCTACTACGGATCCATTCGTTTCGAAGTTTCGTCACGAACGTCATTATTTGACACTTCGAATTTCTGAGCCTTCTCTAATTCATTTACGTTGCGAACGAAAATGTGAATATGACAGCTGTTTGTTCGGAATTTTAACGTCAACTTGACGCAACCAAAGGATTTTCGTTTGTGTGGATTTTGTTGCAAAATTTTCTTGAAATGGCTTCAAAAATGCTTTTAATCGAGGCTAACATTGCGTTTGTAATACAGATATTTTGGTTGTCATTAGTAGTCACCACCGAAACGTCGTTTAAATTTCTTATGGTTACGAAGTTTCGTTTCGGAGAAATAGAGTAGACCCCCAGGACACGTGAGCTGATCGAAAATTAGTCCCAAAGTCGTTGAAATTATGGATGAAAGATTTATAATTCTAACTAATTATAGTTCGGCAATTTCAACTTAATGATCATATGGTCATGACCCAGTGAATGAATCATTATGATTGTGAAGCCGAAATAACGCGAGGTCGAGGGATCGAATCTGAGCAGTGAAATATTTTTGCAGTTTTTGTGGATGAAAGTTGATTTTTCTGATAGATATACTTTTTAATGTAAAATTAGTTCTGAACTATTAAATTTTTTTATGTAATATAATGTGTATATATATGTGTACGATAGCGCAATAAATGAATATTATATTTAACCAAGTAAAAGCTAATACTTTTATACTGATCAATATTCGTGCGAAATTATTCCTTAACCATTCCAAAATATTCAAAAATGCACAACGTTACTGTTCAAGTTTTAACTTCTGCCGGCACTTAAGGAGTGCAACTTGTTATTTTTTTTTATTGAAATTCTAATAGATGTTTTTATTTATTACTTCAATATAATATTATTTATATATTATTAATGCAAAAGACACAAAAAAATGGATTTTCAATTGTAACAGAACTTATGATTATTCATTATAGGTGATGAATGGATGAATGTGACGTGCTTAAAAGACATTTATTTTCTCACAATTGATTCCTTTAGAATTCTTTTTGAAGTCATTTCTAATATACTACTACCGCTTCGGAAATAAATGACGGTCTGAGAGAGAAGAAGCGGCGCAAGAAACTATCCCAGTCCATTCTTTTTTTGCGTTCTTTTCGATAGAATATACAATAGTGTACTGTCATCGTTGTAACTATAAAATAATAATAGTCTTAGTCCCAGGCTATCCGATTACTTGATATTCAGCTGGGGAGTAGTAGGACAGAGCCATTTTTTAACATTTAAATTTAGTTGTAGATAATGCCTGAACAGCGGCTGGTAATTTATTATAAAAGTGTATACATTTACCCTTAAAACTATTATGTATCTTATGAAGCCTACTATAATTAGTTACAAGCAATCCCTTATCTCTAGTGTGATAATAATTAAAGTCACTATATATACAAGAGCAAAACGGCGACGATTTTTGTGAACGTATATTTAATTTTCATAAATGTAATGACAATGAACAGTCATATTCCGACGATCTGGTCAAGATCGCCGGAATACGTTAGATGAGGGCAGCGCAGGACCGATCATCGTGGAAATCTTTGGGGGAGGCCTTTGTCCAGCAGTAGATGTCTTCCGGCTGATGATGAACAGTCATAATATTTATGTGTGCCTCTATTTCTATTACCTAACCATAAGGCATAAGCTAGCATATAATATTTGGTCGAAGATTGCAGACCTAGCTAGATCTTGCTTCTGACGATGACCTTCCAAACACGAGCATCACAAGAGTGCCTTGACGTAGTGGGCATGGTTAGTAAAAGGTTAGATCGTTGTTCATTAATGTCGTGTAATTAAGATTACCAAACCCGACACAAGTGTGTCAAGAGCCAGCCGGTTTCACAAGCGTATCCACCACACCACTACATGTGCCAAACCTACCGTCTGTGAACGCCAATGGTGGTGCACCACTATTTGCTCATATCATATCGTATTAAGTTAGATATTGAATATTGAAACATGATTTAAATATTATTATTTTATTTTATTATGGTTTGAGTTGATGGTCTTATTATCAACATTGCTTGGCTTGCAAATTTGTGTGTAACCACAGATATGTTTTCACGTCAGCTGTTGAGGTGAATGCTAGAGAAACAAGACAGCCGCATAGACTGGTTTTGAAATATTGTCCTAAAACAACACATTTTTCTTAAAATAGCCATAACATGTGTATAAAATTAAATAACGAATTGCCTGAGAACTTGAAAATACTGTCAAATAAAATGCTTATACCAAGACTCTTTAAATGACTGCTTGAAAATAATTTTTATCGTATTAATGAATATTTAAATAAGTGTTAAGTTTTTGGATAGCTGGAAAGAGGACACATTGTAATATGAAAGATCCGGACATACTCTATTCCAAAGCAAAATATATAATTTCATTTCATTTCAAAAATAATTTTATTTCTATTCATTTCGATGCTCTAAATAAATAAAACAAAACAATAACAAAAACGTTTTTGTTTTATAAAAGGGATTTATTTTCTCAAAATTGATTCCTTTAGAATTCTTTTTGATGTCATTTCTAATAACTGCTAGATACTACTACCGCTTCGGAAACAAATGGCGCTCTGAGAGAGAAGAAGCGGCGCAAGAAAATCTCCAAGCATTCTTTTTTTGCGCTCTTTTCAATAAAAATATACAATATTGTACAATCATTTCTATCGCTATAAAATATTCACAATCTAGTCCCAGGCTGTCCGATCATTTAGATATTCAGCAGTGGAGTAATAGGATTTACGACAGAGCCATTTTTTTATAAAATATTTAAATTTATTTATAGATAATGCCTGAACAGTGGCTGGAACTTTATTATAGAAGTGTATACATTTACCCTTAAAGCTATTATGTATCTTATGACCTAAAACCTGTCATCGGAACCTCAATTTCACCAACTTAAAAAATAAGATTATCTGTAAACCTGGGTGAATAAATGGAAATTACATAGTGAATATATAAATACAAATCATTGTCTATGAAAGAAAGTTTAAATTACAGTGACACAACATTCTTTTAGGGGGGCACAAAGCTCCTAAGCGGATGTTCATTCTCCTATGCACTTCATCTTCTTGTGAATAAATTGACTACTAAGGTCTCGGGTTCGAATCCCAGTAGGTGCAATAATTTATATGATGAATATAGATATTTGTTTCCGAGTCATGGATGTTTATTATATGTATGTTTGAGTAAGTATATCGTGTTAAATATATTATCTTGTACCACCAATAGTACAGGCTATGCCTAGTTTGGGGCAAGATAATTTGTGTAAGAGTGGGTCAATATTATTATTATTGTTTAAAAACACGCATATAAAAGTTGAAAATATTTTATTAAATATGCAGAGTTCCTTTGTAAACGTTAACAAGTCAATAAGGTTATGTATCACTATATAACGAATTATACTTATTTTCTTCTCTTTAATATTAATACACCATCAGAAGTATATAAGTATTAAAATACAATTTTCATTTCATTCAATTAATTTATGAAAAAAAATTTTTAACTAATAAACCACCGACTTCAAAAACACTATTCCAAAACAATAGATATAATATGCACTAAAAAGTATTAAAATAATTGCGTATTTTCATACAATCTAATTCTAGTTAAGATTATTGTTATTTTTGGAATCGGTGTCCTTCCGCTCTCACCTCTCGCCTCCTCACGACTCAAGCACATCTCACCTATAACTATGTATGTAGTTACAAACCTATCTTGGATGACACCGACTCCAAAAATTACAATAATTGTAAATAGAATTAGAATGTATAAAAATACGTAATTATTTTAATACTTTTTATATCCATTGTTTATTATATTTATTGATTTATGATTATTGCATATTATATCTGTTGTTTTGGAACAGTGTTTTTGAAGTCGGTGGTTTTTTTGTTAATTTTTTTTTATTTTTTGATTTTTAGTGTATTTGAAGTACACTAACTTTGGAGTCGGTGTTATCCAAGATAGGTTTGTAACTACATACATAGTTATAGGTGAGATGTGCTTGAGTCTTGAGGAGGTGAGAGGCGAGAGCGTAAGGACACTGATTCCAAAAAATAACAATAATCTTAACTAGAATTAGATTAATTAAGTAGATTATATACAAATAGGCAATTAGTTTTATACTTTTTAGTGCATATTATATCTATTGTTTTGGAATAGTGTTTTTGAAGTCAGTTGCTTCTTGTTAATTTTTTTTGAATGTAATTAATCTTATATTTTCAAACTAGACGTCAAGTCCTTGCTAAATGGAAGATTGTTCAATTTTCAAATTCTGGGTGAAGTCTATATAATTTAATATTTATTAATTCGTCACAATTTTGCCAATGCCATGTGCTGCGATTTCTTTATTGGAATGCTGGACACAAGAACACATTCGCGATTTTACTAAACATTTTCACTTTATGTAATAATTATAATATTTAAATACGTTATAACTTAATATATTATATATTCAAGTCATATATTCAGTCAAATTGACTCAAGACAATCGTGTTCGTTCCGTACATCCGAGTGATTTGAAATATAACGAAATGGGCGCACCTTGAGGCTCTGAACGCACCTATGTCATCATAGTACGCGTTGGCTATTACAGGCCTAATATGCCTAATTTGGTATATAATTAGTGTAAATATGCAACAGTATTATTTGATAACTTTGTATCTGTTTAAAATGCTAATTAAACAAACAGTTGGTATAACGGGACTATTACTGGCTCTGCGATTTTTAACACACAAAACACTCGAGGAACATCATAAGTCAATAACTAATATGTAAAGTCTCAGTTGACACCAACTCTATATGTTTGTATACTGTGGATGTTGTTAGTTACAGAGACTGAGAATATACTAGCATGTAGACGACATGACAGCCCGATAATGCGATACTAATATAATATATTACTGACTTATAGGAGGATGGTAAGAATGGACCCACATAATTTAAAAATTAAGGAAGCATCGTACAAGTACATTATTATCTATACATATAAATAAAATTGGAGTGTCTGTTTGTAATATTGAAATAACCGTTTTTTATTATATGTATATGAATATATATACGATACATACACCAAAACAATATTTATTACAATTTTTAGTCTGTCTGTTTGTTCCGGCTAATCTCTGAAATGGCTGGACTGATTTTGACGGGACTTTTATTGGCAGATAGCTGATGTAATAACGAGTAACTTAAGCTACGTTTGTTTCAGAAAAATATTTTATTTAAAAAAAAATGTAATGTTGCAATGTCCAAGAAACGGTCTTACTGTAAAAATAATTTATATGGCAAAACAACGTTTGCCGGGTCAGCTAGTATTAAATATAAACTTAAGTTTATACGATGTTTATACAAAAAACATTAAGGCGCTATGATATGGGAGTCGAAAGAAATTATTATAATTTATTAAAAAATAAGTCTTTTTGCACTATAGGAAAGTTTTGCGCAATTGCCATCCACATTATTTGACATGACAATCATTTTTTAAATAGATGTTCTGACACCATCAAACTATCACTCAAATTTTTAATTCAGTAGTAATCTATATATATAAAATGAATAGCTGTTCGTTAGTCTCGCTAAAATTCGAGAACGGCTGGACCGATTTGACTAATTTTGGTCTTGAATTATTTGTGGAAGTCCAGGGAAGGTTTAAAAGGTGAATAAATATAAAAGTGCTCGGAATTAAATAAAAACAACAATTTTGTTTTTCCTTTGATGTGTCCCCTGTCGTCCGATATTTGTTTTGTATGGACATATTTTCTATGAGAGAATTTATTGACGCACGGTTTGACAGTTCTGCTATGAAACATTTTCATTACAACAACTGGGAGCATATTTTACGAAATAATTCTTAAGTGAAAATAAAATGTTATGATATATTATTGACAAATTAATAAAAAACGTTATTTTATATATTATATACAGAACAACGTCTGTCGGGTCAACTAGTTTAGAATAAAATTCAATGCGATTATTATCGTTTTTTAATACTAAAATCAGTAGGCAAATGTCTTAAAAATTGTCATAAAATGATTCGATACCTGCTTGAAAAAATAATGAATTGTGAATCCCAAATTATTTGCTGCTGGCCAACCTTCCACATATGTATTATAATATCTTTTAGCAGACAGTAATTTGGCATAGACATAAGATACAATTAATTATTGATTGAACAATAGATATTGATTAATAATTTTAGGTTATATCTTACTTTTAGGTATATTTACGTTCCACAATATTATTAATAAGTTTCTATGTACATCATAGATCGCCACTTCTTTTAGTGGGTCCCAAAATACAAGCATTCTCACTATTCTCTTTAGGTAGTGCTTGTACAAACTATAGCGTTGTGTGTAAAGAAAAGTATTATGTATTATCGAATAAATCTTATATCTTTAAATGAGCAATTCTTGTATATATATATAATTGGAATCTCGGAATCGGCTCCAACGATTTTCATAAAATTTAGTATATAGGGGGTTTCGGGGGCGATAAATCGATCTAGCTAGGTTTCAATTTAAAAAATGTAGTTTTATCCGTTTTAATGAGAAACAGCTACAATAACTTTAGAATACAAAGGTAAATTTCGACACTATATACAAGACTATAGTAGCTCAGATGGGACATTGGGTGATCCGGAAAGCAGAAGACCCGGTTCGAATCCAGATGTCCTATTAGTTTTTTTTTTAAATTCAAGTTTGTACATTCTTAAAAATCCGAGCAAGGCTCGGTTGTCCGGATATTATATTTAAATGTTGCAATAAAAGATTCTGCTGTGAACCATACTTATTAAAAAGTTTCACTCATATCATCTAGAAGCGATCAAACAGTCTGGGATTATATTATAAATATCTTAGATTTAATTACATCTATTGATTGGTTTGTGTCTTTAAAACTAACGCTATATAGGCATAGCAGACACAAAAATGATGAGGCTAGTTTACCTTGCCTTATGTCAATCAATTATAACTGTGTTACCACGTGGGGTAGAGCGGGAAAAATATTGTTATTAGCTATCGAAAGAGCTCAGAACAATTCTCAACGTGTCTTTCACTCACCGCCCTTTCCTTTTCTCTATAAATCATGCAAACTACTAACAGTCCGTCAGTTATTTATAATGAGCATAGTATTGAGACAGCACGCAGACCTTCCCTACAGCATTGAACTTATTCATAAGAGACGCGAAGATATTGCTTGTCCTCAAAAAACAAAAATAAACTTAGCTTATAAAAGTTTTATATTATATTCCTAGGACAGTTTCTTTACAATAAACTAAACACAAAAGCAATTAATATCTATCCACTGAATTATATTAATTGTAAGAAGGCTCTTCAATAAACACTTAAAATGACTTACCCCCTCCTCTAAAGAAACAAATGAGTATCGGGTGCTTTAACAAAAAATACCGCTTTGCTCTACTAAAAACGCAACTTGCTGCGGAGAACGCACTTGCAAAGGTACTGAGAACACTTTTTTTAAATATTATATTTTATAAAAAAGATAGCTTAAGTAGGTAATGGGGGAGCCATAATACATCCACTCCCACTCAAAAACAAACCTTAGGGAGGAGGGATGGCTGAAAAACAGTGCAGCGTGGAAACATAATTGATTCCATGTCAGGTGAAGCTGAAGTTTTGCCTATTGTTTCATTGAGTAGCCTTATTATTCATTTTATTTTTGTAATGTTTTGTATGGCAATAAGGAATTTATTTATTATTTATTTAAAATATTTCCAATGAAGATACAGAAAAATTACTAATAGTATTAAAATAAACATTATCTATATTTATTTGTATTAGTTAATAGGCATTGCATTGAAGATATTGTTTACCTACATGCAAAGCTTTAGATTATTTTAACCCTTTTTAAATTCTTTCGTTTCCAAAATGATTAGTTACAATAATTTTGAAACTGATAGTTTTAAAGAATGAATTTTGTATTTATTATTTTATTTATTAACTCTGTTTTTTTGCCAAGTGCTGATGTCAAATCGGGAACGATGGATCTGGCTTGGGGGCAATGGGGCAATTTTAACGAGTTTAGAATTTTACCTCTACACTCAGTTGTTAGATCGCAGTGTTTTCCGGCTGTATGGAGTGACATAGTCGTAAATACAGATCTATGTAGTTAGTATTCTTCGCACATTAACTTGTCGCTATTTATACAGCCCTGGTACTTTATGTAGTAATAACACCGGAACAATAGGAGCGTCAAGCATGTGTCGGCTATTGTTGACTTACTTCAAGCGTGTGATTGTATGTCGTTAATGTGTTAAAAGTTTCAATGCGTGGTGTAATCTCATTGAGTGTGTCTTACAACTCGACTGTTGATGATAAAATATATCTTACTGACCCGGCAGACTTCGTTCTGCCTCAATCGATAAATAAAAGACCAAAACTTTTCTATAAAATAAACAAAAGGAATCCTTTTTTTATTAAAACTAATAAAAAGAATGCTCGTTATGAATGAAATTTTATTAATATTTCGATTCATGATGTTGCTCACTTACAAAACAGGTTTCCTGAAATACTGGCTATTTACGTAGATCATATTATTAGGTATATATATTATATTATTAAAGATAAGGCTAATATACGTATATATGTTACGGCCAACGTGATTAACTGGGCATTATTAATAACGCCCAAGAGCGATGGGCAAAGTGATTAATTTATCACTTTGACCAACCATTATTAATAATGCCCGACGGCCCGTGGTCCATCTAATAAGTCAGTGTTTCAGATAGCTTGAATCTATCACTTGGACCGGGCGATGTGATAAAATGTTGGCGCGTTCAAATGCAAAATTTCCTATTGCAGAAATAGGCCAAAGCGTTCAAGTAAGGATATCAGATGTAGATTGGGCCAAGATGGATAGTCGTAATATACTTGCTATAATTATATCTGTTGATAAAGAAAAACTTTATAAGTTCGGAACTAAACACGGTATTTTAAACCTCCAAAAACTGTACTCCAGTAATCAGTTTACTGTGTGAAAAGAAAAGTTCATTTCGATCGACGATGTTCCAAAAGTTGATATTACCTACTCTTCGAGAATGTGCTCGAAGAGACTCATTTTGATGTCTAAGGCTTCCAGCATTGTAAATGTAGTGGTGACTGCAATTTTAAACGTTGTAAATGCAAGAAATCAAACATTCTTTGCAATTCCAAATGTCACAAAAGCTCATTTTGCAAGAATAAATAAACCTTAATTTAATGACTTTCTTGCACAGTCCCTAATTATTAGATATTTTTGTTGATTTTTCTTAGTTTACTAATTTTTAAACTACTGTTCTTAAGTAATATTTTTGTCAAAATAAAAGTAGGTAACTAATGATGTTATACATTACATTTTGTTATGATATTACATTTTTAAATGTTTATTTTTTAACTACTATGTTCAATAGTTTATTTTTTGTTATTTTTTCATGATAATTTTGTGAGTTTAATTTCATTTATTAAACCAAAACACTACAGTTCACCTATTTTTATACTTTGCCCAAGATTTTAGTTATTTGATACTTTTCAGTTTTTGAAGTCGGTTTTTTTAAACGTAGTTTGTTTTTATTACCTCCTGATAAAGTTAGAAAGATATAAAAATTCTAATTAGTTATTAATTTTAACCTATTATTTTAATTTGATTTCTGAACGACGGGGGATAGATCAAAGAAAAATCAAAATCATTGTTTTTATTTAATTCCGAGCATTTTCATATTTATTCGCCTTTTAAACCTTCTCTGGACTTCCACAAATAATTCAAGACCAAAATTAGCGAAATCGATCAAGTCGTTCTCGAGTTTTAGCGAGACTAACTAACAGCAATTCATTTTTATAAATATAGATGGATATAGCTTCATTACGTTTACCAAGTGTTGTTGCAATATGTTATGTTATTGTCACTCCCTATGGTAAATAAATAAAAATATCGTAGATCATTTATCACTCGATATTATACAAAAATTGAGTTTAGAATTAACCTCTATTTTGAGCAATTCACGCACGCTAACACAAAGAGTCATACAAATCGCGAGTGTAAGACGTAGCTTGTCACGCACACTAAATTATTAAAACTGGCCTGTTTTTATCGGTCGTCTAACTCTATCTAGCAAGAGACTCTATACAGAGTTTTAAATTATCCAAGAAATATATTTCTTTTTAAATAAAACACTTTTTAAGGGATTTCAACGCGTGTAATTGTAACGTTGTTTTTAAATTAAGTAAAATTTACATTTTTACTATGAAATTATGAAAGTTATGATTAAAAAAATTATTAAAGGATAAATGAAAAGGTCTCGAAACGTCGGGTTAACTAAAATAATATTAAAAAAGTAACTTTTACGGAAGGATTTAATGTAAAAAATAGTTACAATTACACGCGTTTTAATCCCCCTACGGAAATCGGCAAGTGCCCTGTGGTGCTAGATTTTTTAAATACAGCAAAATCCGAAAATGCCCTACGGCACACTACGCCCTGACCAAGTTCTGACCGATACCGAAATAGACTGCCTCAGACCTGAGAAGACCGGACGCAAGAAACTCAGCGGGCTTTTTTTTATAAAAATATGGATTACAATGTAATAACGTACAATAAACATTTATAATAAAAGAGCCTGAGGGCGGTCACACCATTCCCAATCTGTGTTATCATTAAGAAAGTCATTTATGTTATAGTAACCTTTACCACACAAAGTTTTGTAACAATTCATTTGATTATCGTAATACTTTTGTTTTGAACATTTTTTGAGATCTTGTCGTAAAAGCATATACATCGCCCTACAAAAGACACACCTACTTACTCGACTAAGCCGAGTAGTAGGCATTATAAGTTTATGTCTGTTCCTGGTATTAACATTATGATTATGACAGTTTCTAGCAAATTCACCTATGTACCTTTGTACATACATTACATTATCAAGAACATATTGAGAAGCAACAGTGAAGATGTTAATTTCTTTAAATGCTCTCAATGATTCTTTAGGACCTAGGTTATATGTAGCGCTTATAATACAGTCGCGAGCAAAAGTTTGGAATCACTTACGTCGTTAGTCCTTCACTTCTACCTTCTATTCTATTCTGCTATCCGGGATAGCTTCTTAAATACTGGCTTGATTTTGATGAATTTGGTATCAGTTCAAAGTTAAGAGTTGAACCTTTAAAATTATGTAATTTTTATGATACTTAAAAATTTATATAGTAGGTAAGCAAGATCGCGCGGAACCAATTTCAAGTAAGTGATTCCAAACTTTTGCTCGCGACTGTAGTATTAGAAGTGAGGGTTATCACTTTAAGAACATAACAAATTGTTTAGTATATTTCTATGGTCTCAACTACAGTGCTTGAGACGGGACCTTGCATGGCCGCGAGCCGGTTATTGAGCTATTGGTGAGCGAATGATATACGACCGTCGCGGTCGCCGCGGTTGCGTAGTGACACACATACATACACACGACCTTCACCCACTCTACACATTCCGCCGCCGTCGCGGATGATACTCTCACCGCCATACGCCGCGATCTGTGCTACAGATCTTGATTCATTTAATATAATTTCACGACCCATATAGCCGAATGGTTAGTGACCCTGACTACTAAGCTAGAAGTCCCGGGTTCGAATTCCGGTGGGTAATGTTTATATGTATTTATGTATATTAAAGTAAGTATAATATTGTATTAAATATATCGTTGTCTTGTACCCATATAGTACAGGCTATGACTAGTTTGTTTTGTTTAATTTGCCAGATAATTTGTGTAAAAAGTGTGTCAATATTAAATAAATATAAATATTAAATAAGCTAACCACAAGTGTCTTATTAAAGCCTTAAAAAGATATTGACAAAGTATTTAACAGTGGGAGGCTCCTTTGCACATGATGCCGGCTAGGTTATGGACGGCTCTTTGTGCCGTGAAGCAGTAATTTTGTAAGCATTACTGTGTTTCAGTCTGAAGGGCGCCGTAGCTAGTGAAATTACTGGGCAAATGGGACTTGACATCTTATGTCTCAAGGTGACTAGCGCAATTGTAGTGTCGTAAGGATTTTTGGAGTTTTTCAAGAATCCTGAGCGGCATTGCATTGCATGCACGGCAGAGCGTATCAATTACTACCAGCTGAACGTCCTGTTCGCCTGGTCCCTTACTGTTTTAAAAAAATCACAAATGTCTCTTTTTTAACAATTTTTTAAAAGGCACAATAGTTCAGATAGCTCTCTGACCCAAAAGTGTTTGCTAAAATAAAAACGATTTATTTTTTATTTTTACATCAGCTTAACAGGTTAGATAGCACTATGTATCAACTATTGCGCCTACAAATGACACCCTAGTAATGAGTAGCTAATGATTTTTTTATGAAAGTAATGGACGAGACGAGCAAGACGATCAGCTGATGGTAATGGTGGATCAAATAATGATACGTCCTGCAAATTTCAATGCAGTGCCGCTGAGGATTCTTGAAAAGCCTGAAAAATTCTGTGCGGCGCTACAATTGAGCAATTGCAATTGGCAAAGAAGCCTCCCACGGTTAATTTTAATTGGTCATATCATAATAATAACCTAGATATTATTATAAAATTCATTATCTTGATAAAACAAACAAATGAGGAACACACTAAATAACATTCGGACTTCAAAAAGTGATCTTGTACAACTATTTTGAGAGACAAAAAATTTTACTTTTAATAACCTTTATATCAGCTAAGCCACGTTTGTAATTGGTTTTCATACAACGTCTTCAAGCTCATTTTGGTACGAAATGAAAAAAAATTACTTAAAAACAACCGACTTCAAAAACACTATTTCAAAACAATAGATATAATATGCACTAAATAGTATTAAAATATTTGCGTAGAACAATCTAATAAATTAATCTCAATCTAGTTCTATCTGATCAAACTGCAATGGGACCACACGGGAAGCACCAGCTTTCAAATAAAAAAAGAATTATCATTATCAGTTCATCCAGTCGAAAGTTCTGAGGTAACAAACATAAAAAACGTACCTCCTTTTTTGAAGTCGGTTAAAAACACACACTTTTGATCAAGAAGCTTTATAAAAGTATTACTTAACCGCTAACAGTTTCATAATTCACGAATTTCTTCGGCATTGGATGAAATATGGTGTGTTGTTATAAACCGGCCAGCGTGAAATAAATTATAATTTATAAGATGAGTACATAACGCAATACCGTGTACAATATCGAGGTCAGTGTGCCAAACATATCTCTTGGGTTAGAAAATGGAACTGTGGCGTAAGGAAATCCTGTAGCCAAACGTTAGAGACCTGTCGGGCATAAGAATATATTTTTATATCGAAACTAAACGTCGCTGTTCCTAAAACTCAACCCAGAGCGTGTAAGAAATATAATCCATTTCTCTGTAACTATGCAGGATCTAATTTAGGCTATTTCTCTCCCCTGAATAGAATTACCAGGGAATAAACAGTCATCATAATGAAGTCATTGATCACAATATACCTACACAAATTTAAAAAATATATAAAAACGGTTCTTTCAAGGGTGGCCTCAATCTATTTTTGTGATAATTTATAATATTAAGACTATATTCGTAGATATATAATTTATTAAAGTTCTTATTTTATTTTGTGGGCTAATTTAATTAAATAGCATATCATTTTCGCCTATAATTGAGGCATCACTTATCATATGATTGTTGTTGTTTTCGTATTATTCTGTGTTTATTAGTGTATACCATGTTGGCGGAGTTTATTAAATAAATAAATATGTTCCTAATTATAAGTAGATCACGGATAAACAAGTATTACTGGTACGTCACCGAAATCGACTGACTCCAGACTCCTGAGCCCCATTAATTTTTAGGGTTCCGTAGCCAAATGGCAGAAAACGCAACCCTTATGGCTTCGTTATGGCTGTCTATCAGTCCGTCCTTATGTTCCAGCTACTTTTTTCCGAAACTATAAGAACCATTCTGTTAAAAATTGGAAACTGAACTTGAATTGAAACTCAAAAAAATTTTTCATCAAACCCATACGTGTGGGGAGTGTCCCCCACTGTAACTTCTAAAATAAGAGAAAGATAAAAAAAAAACATATAATATTTCATTACCATGTAAACATCCACCGAAAATTGATTTGAACGAGATCTAGTAAGTAGAGTTTTTTAAATAATCGAATAATAATCGAATCGAATAAGCGAACGGGCAAGAAGCTCAAGTGGTGGGAAGTAGTGAGGCACCCGCCCATGGCAACACCAGGGAAAAAAGTCAAGAAATATGTTGCCCGCTTTTAAGTTGGGATAAAAGATTTACATCTTGAGTGTTACTTCTCAATATATTCCTGATGAATGTAATGTATGTTAATAGACACATAAATGAATTTGCAAGAAACTGTCATAACCATAATGTTAACACCAGGAACAGACATAAACTTATAATCCCTACTACTCGGCTAAGTCAAGTTAGTAAGTCTTTTGTGGGGCGACGTATATGCTTTTACAAGAAGATCCCAGAAAATATTCAATAAAAGTATTACGATATTCAAAAGAATTGTTAAGAAACGTTTGTGTGGTAAAGGTTACTATAACATAAATGACTTTCTTAATTATGCCACAGATTAGGTATGGAGCGACCGCCCTATTAGGCTAGGCTATTTAATAATAAGTTTAAGTACAACATTACTTTGTAAACATATTTTTTTGGTGAAAAAATATTTGAATTTGAATTTATGGTCAAATATTAAAGGTCCCTAAGTCGTATTGGTTCGGTAAATCACCAGCCGTTAATTGACTCCACAAAGTGGCCGTGCAAACCAAGAAATTCGTTACAAAACGCACGTTTGTGGCATGCCAGACGTCAACATGATACGAATGGAATTCCAGACGTGCTGGAGGAATTTCGTATTTGACTTAATGTCCGTTGGTGGAATTCGGCTTCTGGTATTAACTCGAATAACTTTAACTTTACAATTAAACAACAGACAGTACGGGTATACCGAGACTCACTGAGAATAAATTCAAGAAATATATTAAAGTTTCTTTGATGAAGAAGGCTTATTATAGTAAAGTAGATTATATAGACGATAATGATGCATGGTTCTTATCTGTAAGTGGGCTACGTTGTTATATTAACCGTGTCCAATTTAACCCCTAGAAGACTCAAGTTTGCGCGTTTACCACTAAAAAACCCCCATTTGTCATTTCACCGCTCTTCGACAAAACTTCCCTTACAGCCTCGCCTAGTATCGGAATTCTGGGTCTCGATATCTCGAGCGATTGCCAATTCTGCGGCCATCTGGAGAGCAAAGCCAAATTGGCTTCGAAGAAACTGGGCGTCATAAATAGAGCTCGGCAATACTTCAAGCCGGCCCACATTCTAGCGCTGTACATAGTGCAGGTCCGGCCACATATGGAGTATTGCTGTCATCTCTGGTCTGGCGCACTTCAATATCAGCTCGATCCATTTAACCGCGTGCAACGCAGAGCAGCTCGAATTGTCGAGGACCCAGTGCTCTGTGAACGGCTGGATCACTTGGCGTTGCGTAGAGACTTCATTGTGGGTCCTCTACCGCATTTAACATGGGGGAGTGTTCCGAAGAGCTGTTTCACCTGATCCCTGCCGCCGAATTCCACCTTCGCACGACACGCCACAAGTTAGGATATTATTTCTACCATCTGGATGTGCGACGGTCCTCCACAGTGCAGTTTTCAAGGAGCTTTCTCCCACGTACTACAAAGCTGTGGAATGAACTTCCTTGTGCGGTGTTTCCGGGACGATATGACATGGATACCTTCAAAAAAAGCGCGTACAACTTCCTTAAAGGCCGGCAACGCTCCTGTGATTCCTCTGGTGTTGCAAGAGAATGTGGGCGGCGGTGATCACTTAACACCAGGTGACCCGTACGCTCGTTTGTCCTCCTTTTCCTTAAAAAAAATATACATGAATTTTACCAGTGGGAGGCGCCTATTTCAGCCGTGAAATAGTAATGTGTAAACATTACTGTATTTCGGTCTGAAGGGCGCCGTAACTAGTGAAATTACTAGGCAAATGAGACTTAACATCATATGCCTCAAGGTGACAAGCGCAATTGTAGGGCCGCTCAGAATTTTTGGGCTTATCAAGAATCCTGAGCGACACTGCATTGTAATGGGTAGGGCGTATCAATTACATGCTGAACAACCTGTTCGTCTCGTCCCGTTATTTTCATAAAAAAAAGATGGGCTGGAAGTTTCTTATCAGTTCTTTCCTCATGTCAAAGCTCCTTTACGAACTGGTGTAGCTTCATGACCAAGTGTTGTTGCAATATGTTATGTTATTGTCACTCCCTATGGTATCTTCCCTATCTTTTCTTTTCTACTTCTTTGAGCAGTCCTCGTGATAAATGCGGTAGAAGATGCAGAGAGAAACCACATATTATCTACGCAACGTCAAAAAATCAAGCAGATCGGAGATAACTTGATCATTGCTTGTGTCGACTCGTGGTGCGGGTCTTTCCCTAAAAGAATGGTCGATGTAAGCGCATGCTATTAAAGTAAAGGTTACTATAACATAAATGACTTTCTTAATGATACCACAGATTGGCTGAACAATATTATAAAAATCTTGCAACGATGGCTTTGACATTTAATTGTTAAATAACGAATAGGGCTGTACGGGCTTGAACCCTTTGCCTATCTAATAATGGACGAAGAAACCAAAAAAAAAAACGAACGAATTTCGCAAACATCAGAAATTTTATTGAACCAACTTCAACCTGTTACTTTTGTGTTATAGTGACGCGCGCGCATCTTAAAGTTTCGCTCTCATTATTTTTTCATAACGCGCCTTAAGGAGTATAACTTCAAAAATAAGATGTTTTTCTTAAGGCCGTTCGTCTCAAGTCTGAGGCATATAATTTGAAATGAGTGGTAATTTTTGACGTTCAATAAATGATTTTAAATCCTACTGAATAAAAATATTAAAAAAATTTAATTTGAATTCAAGACTTTGTATTCGCAATAATAAATTAAGAAAAAAATCGAGGTTTAATTGTGCACATTGAATTAACATTCTTCGTTAAAGTTCACCGGTAAATAAAGTGAAGGGCTCTACTTATGTAGATGCTGTCTGTACAGCGACAAACTTGTTCGAAAAATAAATGAGATTGTGGGATTGTTCGAAAAATATTTGTGGACAACCGTAAAACAACGTATTTTATTATGAAAAGGGGACGCTAGCAGCGTTATTCCATACAAACGTATTCCCCTTTTTTCTCCCTGGATAATTCTTCTAGAGAGGAGATTTTTTGTCACAAAATCTAGATATGCCAAAGCTATGTCTATACGTTTTGATTTTTTCAATCAACTAACGACATAAGAAAATATGACTCTTCAACCGTCGTAGAAAATGCGATTTTCATACCGCCCTGTTCAAACGAATATGTAACAATTTTAAAAGGTTTTTAAAGAAAACGTTGTTTGGTATTGTTTGCAAGTAAGTATCGAATCAACACTTTGTTGTTGACTCACAAAGGTTTTATTGTTTATTTAAATGTAAGTTACATTGTGACATTTGAACTGGTTGCAATAGTCGATAAATGTCTTATTATTTTTAACCGACTTTGAAAAGTAGGAGGTTGTCAGTTCGATTGATATTTTTGTATGTATGTACACCGATTACGCTGAGAATTATGAGCCGATTTTCGTGATTCTTCTTTAGCTTGATGCGGAATGTTTGCCATTTGGTCCCATTAAAATTTGACATAGTTTGGCCCAGTTTTAATTATATGAAAAAATTTTAAGAATATATTTGTATTCATGGATAATGTTATTATAGTTTGCGTACTGCAGTTTTCAGTAGTTTTCATTTAGACTGATTATATTTTACTATTTTAACCCGTTTGCCGATAAGTAGATCTTAGGCTACCTGCCATTTATATCTAAAAAACGTTCTCCACGATATTTCAGTGTATCTATATTGTTTATGGCACGCGGAACCTTTCGTAGGCCTACCCTTTTACCCAAGTTAATAAAATACTATTTAAAATATGACAATAAAAAGCAACGAAGTTTATAGTTTACCTGATTAATGGCACCAAAAGGTAAAAAATAAGAAAAAACTACGTTTAAAAAAACCGACTTCAAAAACTGAAAAGTATAACATAACTTAATAATGATTAAATTTTATACACCCCTTATGCAAATCTCATACCTTTAATATTAATAAAATACTATTGTTTGTATGTGAAGCCCTTAAAATTATAAAATTATAAATAAATTTACACTGTGCTTCTACCATGCGTAAAAATAATAGGGGAAACCCAGGCCTAAGGGTATCGTTAGAGGCGACTAAGGACTTTTACAAATGGGAGAGTTACGCGGCCGTCTTTTGACGAACCACAAGTACCACAAAGACCCAGTTTAATTTTACAATAAAATTATTTGTTCCTGAATATCGAATTCCGCAGTATGTTGGCTAATGAAGAGGATATTTTCATCTTCTGCACTGTGAGGTAATTTGTTCGGCAAATTGCAAGTTGATGTTAGACGTAGAACCCAAGTTTTTTTTAATGAACGAGACGATCAGGATGATTCAGTTGATTGTGATTGATACGCCGTGGCCATTACAAGGCAGTCCCGTTCAGGATTCTTGAAAAACCCCAAAAATTCTGATTGGCATTACAACTGCGCTCGCTTGAGACATAAGATGTTAAGTTTCATTTGTCCAGTAATTTCACTAGCTATTTCAGACCGAAACACTGTAATGCTTACACATTACTGCTTCACGGCAGACAAAAGCGCTGTTGTGGTACCCATAATCTATCTGACATCCTGTGCAAAGTAGCCTCCCACTGGTAAATACTTTGTCAATATCTTTAAGGCTTTAATGAGGCACTTGTGGTTAGCTTATATTGAATGAACCAAGATCTGTAGCGCAGATAGCTTAGTGGTGAGAGTATCATCCGTGACCGTTGTGGTACCCATAATCTAACCGGCATCCTGTGCAAAAGAGCGTCCCACAAGTGTCATATTATTATCATCTCAAAGAATTATTCCTTGGTGTATTTTTCGGTCAACGCATCAGCCTAGCTATCCAACGCGGAAATGATGCCAGTATTCATGGTAAACTTCTCTGTAATGATAGTTTTAATAAGGACAAATGAGCGTACAGGTCACCTGGTGTTAAGCGATCACCGCCACCCATATTCTCTTGCAAAACCAGATAAATCACAGGAGCGTCGCAGCTCTGTAGAGAAGGTGTACGCGCTTTTCTAATAATAATGAATAAATATAAAGTTCCTTGAAAACCGCACTGTGGAGGAACGCCACTCAAGAAAATTATACACCTATAAAAATACATTCATTTTTTGTTTTCTCATATTAATTCTGCGGTGAGTGGAGCCATTGTTTATGAATAGTCGAGTTGGTATTTCTCTTCACATTTCAGATTAATATTAAAATAACTTTAAGACACTTTAAACATTACGCCCACACTCCTTAACTGACAGGAGAAACATTTTCCGCTCTTAATAGAAGTGAAAAGTTCTTTAGAATCGTTGTTCATAAGATTTAACGTGGGAGAAAATGAGATAGAAAGCATTTTACGCATGATAGTTGAAGAAGAGATAATATATTCTGAGTTCATACGCGCGACGTATTACTACATAGACACCAGGAGAACATAAATATGGTAGTGGTAATAGTAATGTCTTTCATAGCGGTTGAAATCATGTGTCATCCTAGCAACATGTACCAGGACTTCATATGCAGCTTAGAGGTTCATGCACAATTCAGGTTTCACTTCTTTCTCTGCTCATCTGTTGCTAGCTGAATACAGGGCTCTCTGTAACATTAGAGGTATGAGAATGCTTTGATTTTTTTTCCACTTCTCCTTTTCTTTGACATTCATAGGGGTTTATTAGACGTGATTAAATAATTTACTTATTTTGTTTGTCTTTTTTTCTTTATTGCTTTTAAGGTTAGTCTGAACTCAACTTGAAGTTTTAGGTACCTACAGCTGCATTCAATGTCCGGTCTCAAATTGATTGATTATTTATAATCCGAACTTATTTAAAAATCCATATAGTAATGGAAACTCGATCGCTCGATCCTGTAGACAAACTGTGTAAACAGTTTTACAGGACTTTGTACTATTTTAAGAAGAAACTGTATATTTATAAAGAAATAAATAAAAAAAAATACCACTTCTGTCCCTCGTACAAGGGACTAAAAGCGAGTTTGTCCTCCAGGTGGGAAAAAAATCGTATACGCACCACGTGAGATAAGTAGGAGTAGGACATTGCCATAGGGGAATGACCTACTTTTCTGCATAGGTGCGTTATATACTATTATCTATATAAGGTATTAAACTAAACTATATCACTTGTTAAATTTCTAAATTAATGGTTCGAATAAATCAAATCAAAACCAGTTCATTAACGTAGGTCATGGAAATGACACTTAACAATGTCAAAAAAAAATCTTATTGAATCTACCGCTACTTCGTAAAGGGTTGAGCTAATGAGAAGAAGTAACAAGAAACTCATTGCCACTCTTTTATATCAAGATTTACATTTACA
This sequence comes from Leptidea sinapis, assembly GCF_905404315.1. Classification (NCBI taxonomy): domain Eukaryota; kingdom Metazoa; phylum Arthropoda; class Insecta; order Lepidoptera; family Pieridae; genus Leptidea; species Leptidea sinapis. The sequence continues at coordinate 4,425,647 of NC_066297.1, forward strand.
TCGAGTTACAAATCATTTCAATTACAATATAATATGTAAAATGTAAAACGATGCAACAAACACACCCAAACGTCAAATAGTCAAAAAAGTAAATGTAAATTAATCTTAATCTTCGCGATATATCCATATATATATATATATATATATATGTATGGATATATAAGTATATATCCATACATAGATGGATATATCGCGAAGAAATCCGCGTATAATATATATATATATTTATACATACGCGGATTTCTTCGACTATTTATTGGTTACAATGGTTATAGACGAATGGTTAAATGGTAACTGGGACCAGCATTAGGCTGGTTGGTGGTTAAACACGTACTGCCTTACCGAAGGCAGCACATGGTTATAAGTAATTAATATTATATCTACTAAGCAATATTAATTATAACGTAAATCGTAATGCTGTTCAATGGATTTACTTCTAGCCACCACGGAAATGCTGCCAGTATTATTGGTACACTCACCCGTGATTTAAGTTTTTAGTTTTATCATAGTATTGTAAATATAGTTATAAGATTTGATTTGTTTGAATATTTAATTCTGGTCGTATATTATAAATATTTCATTGTATACAATATTTCATTGTATTCAATGAAATATTTCTATTTCAAAAACTAATTTTCATTGAATTTTTCATTAAAATAATATTTAATACAACATGAATTTGTTTGTCAAACTTTTACGCCTTAACTATAAAGACAAGCTTGATTTATTGAAATTTTTATGATTTCCTGAAGATGCGCAATTACGAATTTTATGCGGACGAGAACGGGCGCAGAATAATTTTTCATCAAGATCGTTAAAGCCGTTCTTGTGCTGAAAAAGGACATGCAGACAGTGAAACACGACTAAGTCATACAAAAATTGCAAAATCGTAGAATTTTAAAGTCAATTTTTTTGTAAAAAAAAATGAGTTTTCATTATTAACATGTTTTATGATACTGCAACTAGGAGCGAGAGTCCCCGTTCTCCTCTCGCAAGTCAGAGCGGCGGCGGGAATGTCGCAACCATCCAATCAACCAACCTTACAACCATTCCCCCGCCACACCATATTGCGATATCATAATATTATTCATAATTCACTCGTAAACTATGCTATACGACTATTACGTTATTGCCGAATGCCCAACAAACATTTTGAAACTATTTTTGATTTGTCCTCATTTGAAGACTTCATCATCAATCCGTAGAACAATCGTCGAATTAAATAAATTAATAATAAACTCACCCGCTATTGAAAGAGTATCACAAAACAACACGCCACAGCACTGATTTTGAATTTGGAACGCGTAACGTAATCGTGTCGTTAATGTCGGTGAGAGGATAGCGCGGCGGTCGTCGACGTGTCGCTCCGTGTCCGCGGGCACATCGTGAGTGCGCCTATCGAGTGCGTACTGACACGCCGCACTCGTTGAGAAACTTGACCTTCACGATTGCTATGTGCTCCTGGTACTTGAGGTATTACGTACTGCTGGTAATCCCCAGCTTAGCTAACCCAGGTTGTATTAATTAGTGATTTGTAATAATAATTAATGTAATCGATCAATTATCTTGTTGAACAGTGGGAGACTCCTTTCACCAGTGGGAGGCTCCTTTGCACAGGATGCCGGCTAGATTATGGCTACCACAATGGTGCCTATTTCTGCCGTGAAGCAGTAATGTGTAAACATTATTGCGATTCGGTCTGAAGGGCGCCGTAGCTAGTGAAATTACTGGGCAAACGAGACTTAACATCTTATGTCTCAAGGAGAGAGAAAAAACATCTTATTTGAGTGAAAGATTGAAAAATTCTATTTAATGGTTATAAAACAAAGTCCTCCGCCGCGTCTGACTTTCTGTCAGTTCGCGATAAACTCAAAAACTACTAATGAATACCGTGGTTCTCAAGGATGGTTTTAGTATAAAATTTGTTTTGTTTTTGTTTACATGAACATTTGTTGGAGGTGTCGGAAAAAAATTTACTGTCTGGGAGCTTTCAACGAAAACACTGTTTAAACCCTTTGATATATTATAACAAAATAATGTATTGTGGAATTGCTTATCATAAATAGGCCTACAGAAAAGCAGTGGCATAATATGTCTATGTCTTAAGGATAACATAATATAGCCATCCATCTTAATACTTTAAAAAATATTCAATCATTTATAAATAATGTAAATACTGTTTACACAAATACGATATTAATCCTTATCATTTTATTACGAGTACTTACTACATATTATAAAATCTTTTGAAATACGTTTTTGTTTCATATTTAACTCATTTACACATTTCCGATAGTTGTAGACTTCATTATTTCCAAATACTTGTAGGTACATAATTTTTTTTTCTGTTGACAAGACAAGACAAGAGCATCTGTTGGGTCAGCTAGTTATTTATAAACTTGAAGTCAAAGTTAGAAAAACTTTTTTCAATTAGGCTTAAACTAAGCGCTTTTGAAACGTCACTATATGAATCTTTTAAATTACTAAATTTACCATATGTTCGGAAAAAGTTGAGCTCGTAAGAAAAACATACAAAAAACGCAACGGCCACTCTTTTCAATCAAATAGAGAATTTTAAAAATACATAACAAATTAGTTCGTAAGGTGCTGCATCCAATATACGTGGGTAACACTGAAAATGTTTAGAACTGGCCAGTTAGAAACATTGCTAATAAAAACTTTTTTTGAATTTCAATTTTAGAACTCTTTGGTAACCTAATGTAGTAAGTATATTGCATTCATTTGTCATTTGTTTTGTGAATTGGCGGCAAATCTAAAATTCTAGCTACACGTGAAAATTAACCTAACGCGAGAAAATTTTCGGTCAATGATTTATTATGACTTTCGTTGTGGGCTTACTCAACAACAAAGCTATGATAGGCTTAGCATTTCTTAATGAAGCCCCATCTCGTGCCACTATTTACAATTGGGTTAACGAGTTTAAGCGTGGACGTAGCAATCTCAATGATGATCCGCGTGAGGGGCGTCCTTTAACAGCGACTACTGAAGATAACATCAGTGCTGTGCGACGCATGATGGAGGAAGATAAGAGAGTGACCTATCAGCAAGCTTAGGCATGGTATGAGTCAAGTTCAAAAAATATTACACGAACATTTAGGCGTCAGGAAGCTTTGTACCAGATGGATGCTGTTATATGAGATAGAGCAGAGTATCAGCAGTAGACTATGAGCAAATCAGTGCATTCACCATTATTTAATATAAGAAAACAACTTTATAAATTAATTACCACTTTTTATAAGCATGACAACGTAATAACTGCTTTGTAGTCATAGTAACCAAAAGTCACTAATTTCTTCTTCTATGAGTAAGACCTCTATGATACTCCCCCTCACGATGACCTTCACGTCTGAGTAACGCCTATCATCTTTAGAAGCTTTAACAATCTTGGTTGTGGTAATGCCTTTGTAAAAAGGTCTGCCTCCATATGTTCTGTGTCCTTGTAACGGATGGTCACTAATTTCTTCTGGACACAATCCCGTATAAAATGTTCCTTTAGGCTGATATGTTTCGATCTCTTACCAGTCATTTGATTGTTTGCTAACATCTGTGCAGCCAAATTATCATTATAGATCGTAACAGTTTGTTGAAAAACTCCAATATCTTCCAACAGATATTTCAAGTGTAAAGCTTCCTTCGTTGCTTCTGTCATCGCCATATATTCGGCTTCTGCTGTTGACAAAGCCACTGTTCTTTGTTTCTTTGATGCATAACTGATAAGGCCACCACCATACTTAAAAATATAACCGGTATATGAACGACGGTCAACGGTACATGCCGCCCAGTTAGCGTCAGCCATGCCTGTTAGTGCCATTCCTGATTGTTTATATCTGATGGTTACATTCTTCGTTCCTTTTAAATAACGAATCACCCTTTTTGCAGCTTGCCAATGTAATACACGTTGGCAAGCTGCAAAACATGTATTATATTGGCTCAAATAACTAACAGCAAACATTATATCTGGTCTTGTGGCTACAGCGAGGTACATTAGAGATCCAATTAACATTTGGTATGGTACATTCTCCATCTCTGTGAGTCCATTACCCTTCTCCAGTTTCAGATTTGGTATTTTATAGGTGTAAAGTTTTGCTGGACCTCGTCCTTCGATTTGTGCAAGACAGTTTTCTGATGCTAACCTTAACGTTTTGTTATCAACTTTGTCCATATTAATGAATCTTTTCAATTCATGACTCATATGTGACGTACATCTGCTGTCAAGACACCATTTCTTAATTTTTTCTTTATTATCAGACGTATTTAGGCATGTTTCTTCTAAGCAACATAGACTTGCATTATTTTTATTAACTCGGTCCACTTTTGACCAGCATTCATGAGCTTTGTGTCCTTTCTTTTTGAATTTAAAACATTTAACAATAAAGTTTTTATTTTGCCACGTTGTCTACTATACAGCGCCTCTTGTTCAGAGTTTTGTTCACTTGTACTAGCTATATTTTTTCTTTCCTCAGCTTCTTTAATTATCTTTATTTTCAAGTTGTCTGGATCTGGTAGATCATCCCTGGATTCTATTGCAATTCTAAAATTTTCAAAAGATTGAGGTAAGCTGTAAAGCATCATAATACTAAGAATATATTTATTAGTTGGTATGTCCATATCTGCTAGTTTATCGACGATATCCATAAATTTATTCAAGTGATTGACAATATTATCACCATCTTTCTTCTTCTTCAATATCAACTCTTTTAATAGGCTTGCTTTTCTTGCAGGACCTTTGCTATAATATATGCTTTCTAGCGTATCCCAGACATCTTTACTTGTTTGACAATTTTTAACTTGTTTTAATTCGCCCAGTGATATTATGAGAAATAGCTCGGCTAATGCTAACTCATCTTTTTCCATATAGTCATTCAATGCATCACCTTCTCGCGTTGGTCTCTTAATTTTATTTGAAACATAGCTCCAAAGGCCAAGTTTTAATAGTACAGCTTTTGCATGGATCCTCCATGTATCGTAGTTTTCTCTTTTCAATTGTTCTATGTGCCCGTGATTACTCATTTTTCTCTTTTATTCCCGTTTCTGGGCCCATAACCTTAACTTTACGGCCTATACTCTAACCGACGACCAGAAACACCTTCGCGTGGACTGGTGTCGCAAATGTCAGATAAGTTCAACGGCGGTGACTCAAATGCTGTATTTGACATCGTCACAGGTGATGAAAGCTTGATATATTGCTACGAACCCGAAACCAAAAGACAATCAGCTCAGTGGGTGTGCGAGGGCGCTGCTGTCGAATTATTTCCAGGACAACAGGCAAACAGTGATTGACATAGGTACCAGTCTACACTAACTGTCCTTACATCTTCTAGCACAACTGTCGCGAAATCACCTTTCCCACCAAAGAATGAGGCAATCATGTTTTTTCCTTAACTTCTTCCTTTCTTTACCTTAGTTGGCCAATCCTCGAAAGGAACCAACCACAACCCACTGAGCTGATTGTCTTTTGGTTTCGGGTTCGTAGCAATATATCCAGCTTTCATCGCCTATGACGATGTTAATTATAGCATTTGAGTCACCGCCGTTGAAGTTATCTAACATTTGGTGACACCAGTCCATGCGAAGGTGTTTCTGGACGTCGGTTAAAGTATTCGTGTAAAATTTTTTGAACCTGATTCATACCAATGCCTAGGCTTGCCCGTATCTGCTGATAGGTCACTTTCTTATAGTTGTAGAGAAATCCGACAGCGAAAGTCATAATATCATTGATCGAAAATTTTGTCGCGTTAGGTTCATTTTCACGTGTAACAAGAGTTTTAGATTTGCCGCCAATTCACAAAAACAAATGACAAATGAATGCAATATACTACATTAGGTTACCAAAGAGTTCTAAAATTGAAATTTAAAAAAAACGTTTCATTAGCAATGTTTCTAACTGGCCAGTTCTAAACATTTTCAGTGTTTCCCACGTATTACGGTATTACTTGCCAAATTTCATAGTTGTAACACTCACTGTGGTGAAGGACCTCCGAATGATCCCAAAATAATAATAATAATAATCATATTGCCTTTATTCAGATAGTACAATTTACATATATACTTACATACTATCCTTAACCAAGTGTCTATCACTATCTGTTTGTCTATTGACAAAGGCCTCTTCCAACTTCTTCCACTCTTTTCTATCTTTAGCTAACCTAGGCCATGTCTTGCCTGCTATCGTCCTAAGTTCGTCTAACCATCTCCTGTATTGTCCCCCCGGTTTACTTTTTAGGTATCTGGGGTACTAGTCTGTGATACATTTGCTCCATTTGTCTATACCCCGAAGGGTGTGTTCCGTCCATCGCCATTTAAGTTTTCTTATAGTATAAGTGACATTAGTGATTTTTGTTTTCTGTCTTAAATCTATGTATCGAACTTTATCGGCCTCACAAATAAAATTGGCATAATGTTATACGAGTAACTAAGCATAAACCTGTGAATATGTAAAATGTTCACAAATAGACATTTTGCTTACGAATGGTTTGTTCGGACGTATAACGTTTCCCGCGTTTATGTGCAAGGCAGCTTGTCATTAGGAAGACTTCAGAATTATCATTGTATTATTGTCAACGATAATGTAAACATTTTGCATTTTCTTTGTTTATCATTAGTTATAACTTTATACCAAGTTTATTTGTAAGGCCGTAAGTGTTTTATTAATATTCAACATACTCCATGGCTCTTTGTCAAGTCTCTAGTTTTTGATCTGTCTTTGGGACCAGACCAAGGCGACCAAGTCTGACAAAATCATTTAAAGGTAAACCTTTTAATGATTTTGCATACCCTGTGCATGTAATTTAAATTGTTGCTACAGCTGCAACAGTTTTTCGGGTGCATCTGGAGTGAAGTCTTCAGTTATCAGTATCTGTTTAAGTTCTCTTTTTACTATTTACTTAGAATATGTTAGTCGCCAAGCCTATGCGGATTTCTCTTAAGAAAAAAATAGCGATTTTCTCGTAAGAAAAAAATAGCGTTCACAATATTTTCGTCCATTTTTTTTTTCGAGAATATTATCGCAAAAGTTTTTATCATTTCTTTAATGAAGAAACAGTTCCACTAACTTCATATTATATTTTTATTCGAGAAGCCTTGCGTGTTTGAAAAAGTGACGTATATTATTGCATTATTCTAAAACTTTTTGAATAATGCCTGGAAAATCACGAAAATAATTGGGAAGATGTATTAGGCACCGTAACGGACTTCAAATATTATAACACTAAAACTATGGCAATATCACTAATTATTTTATTCTCCGAGGGCGGCGATTTGCCCAGTAATTTCACTAGCTACGGCGCGCTTCAGACCGAAACACAGTTATGTTTACACACGCTTCACGGCAGAAATAGGCGCCGTTGTGGTGCCCATAATCTAGCCGGCATCTTGTCCAAAGGGGTCTCCCACAGGTTGTACACACCACATAATGATATGTAATTGGAATATTATTAAAAGATCGCAAGAAATAATACCGGGAGAGTTTCTTCTCTCTCGGAGCGACAGCTCCTCCGAAGTGCTTGTAGTAATAAACGGCCATTAAAAAGTATTTCAAGGAATCAATTTTTTTTTGACTTTTGTTTTTGTAATTCCGTATCGCAACTTGTATTTTTCAATAATCTAAGATGAATAAAAAAGATCATTCCAAGTCGGTACGACGTTAGATAGAAGCATAAGGTTACATAAAACTCAAAGAAAATATTCAAAAATTGTATATTTTCTATGTGATACATATCACGAAGAATTTGTAGGTGTGCCCGTGACATTACAATGTCAATAAAACCAGGCCGTTAAATTGTAATAAATGAAGTCGATTGACAATCTACTGTTTAATTATACCATCACTAGTGAAATTGTAATATCATGCCATTGACAATATATCTACGACAAGTATTAAATCCAAAACTTCAAAATATAATGCCTAATATAATTTGCTGGCAATAAGTACGGGGTGCGCGAGCATGTCAAAATTCATCCAGGCGCCATCCTAACAATGGATTGCGATGAAACCAAATTACTGCAGGGAGTTCCTTTGACAAACTTTTATATCAATACTAGCTGACCCGGCAAACGTTGTTTTGCCATATAAAGTATAATTCACGCGATAGTTTTATAAGTTATAAAATATTGCCTATATTATAGCCTGTACATCATTTTGTTCTATTGTCAATACACGTTTTCGATTTTACACCTTGTGTTACAAAATAGCAATTTTATTACGGATCCCTAATTTTGAAAAAAAAAAACATAGCCTATAGCCTTCCTCGATAAATGGACTACCCAACACTGAAAGAATCATTCAAATCGGACCAGTAGTACCAGAGATTAGCGCGTTCAAACAAACAAACAAACAACAAACACTGCAGCTTTATAATATTAGTATAGATTTACAGCTTTACCATTTAACAAGTATGTATAATTACAATAAATACAAAGAAATGCTACAAAAAAACCAAACGAGTTATTGAGTAGATACTTAAATATAAATGTATATCAATACATACACTCTGTAAATACATTGAGGCAGTATGCGAGAGATTAGTACTCAGCTGCTCCGTACTAAGCGTGGCCTACGGCAGTTCTAGTTCAGACTCAAAAGTGTAATGGAAAAGAAGAAGAAGTGGAAAGTGATCCAGGGAAAGAAGAAGGAGATAGAAGAGAACTAGTGATCGGTGTGGTGTGATCTGTTGAAGGTACCGCCGCGCCGCCAACAAGAGGAACAGTGGCAGACCGGCGAAGTGCAAATCCAGAAAAGTGAACGCAAATAACGACTCGTTCCTATAAGCGGATTATAACTTCCAATCCCTGACCCACTCTCTTGTCACTATTAATGTTTAAGGCGGTAGAGCGCTAATATTGAACTTTGGGGCGTCACCTCACTTTGAATTATGATCCCGCAAGTTGTGAGAGGGACCAGCCGCCATCCTCGTGACGTTAGGTCTAAGAAGACACTTTTTAAAAATCCAACCAATGAGATTTACGGTTTGGAATCTGACTATATAATATTTACTTACTTATTATATTATTTGAACTACTTAAATGTCGCGAACCTATTAAAAATTTATAATTTTATTGCGTTTTTTTTAATTACCTATAATCTATATTATTCTCTCAAGCCTTTTTTATGGATATGTACAAAATAATTATATATTAAATGGATTTAAACAACCAAAGGAGATCGCCCATAAATTTATAAATGTATAGACCGTCGCCTAGAATTGCATCAAAGTCAAAGAGATATGTTTGAATATCAAATTATTATACCCCACAGTTATCATTTTCGAAATCAAAACCCGGATTTTGAAGTTATTGGATAAAATGTAACATAACTTCAGAATCAAAGCATTCGTATGAAGTCCAGTTGATTACTCGTTTATGTACAATGATAATATATTGACATAACTGTTCCCATAAACTACGAAAAGCTTTACATTAAATTATAAAGAACAAAACTACCTACTAAAGATCAAATGCGACCTAATTATATATATATACCTACCCACTTAGTAGACTTGCAGATTAAGTAGACTTTCCTTATGTGACAAGTAACATCTCTTGGTCTCATTCTATAAATTGCCCGAACTGCTCTTTTCTGCGGCAAAAAAAGGAGACCCTTTATAACATAAAATATTACTTACTTCATACATTATTATCTACTCTGTGCTGTAACTATGATGAAACTAATTAATATAGAGCCTAAGATCATTTATACGTCTATATACTTTGATAGCTGTGAAAACGTCGAAAAAAATTGAGTTTATAATTAACTCTATTTTGAACAATGCACGCAAACAAACACAAAGTGTCATACAAATCGCAAGTCACGCACACTAAAGTATTATACTTGGCTTGTCTTTATCGGTTGTATAATACCAAGAGACTCTATCTAGACTTATAAATTATCTAAGTATTGAGCAATCTTTCAGTTTCAATGACAAGACGATTCGTTCGTCTTTACAACGCATGCAGAACTAAGTCTGCTCACTAGGTTTACTGTATTCGGGCCCCATTAGAGTGGTAATCATCGCTGCTCAATCTCCTTCAACACCAAAGCGGTTGAAGACGTTATAGAAAATTGATTGGTACACTTATGAAGGTGGAAAACCGCGCAAGAAAGTTAATTTATTCTATAGTTTGGTTGTATGTGGTAGGAAGATCCTTGGGAATCCTTAGAAAAACTGCACTGACGAACGCCATACATCTAAATGGTGAGAATGGTATCCAAGTTTGTAGCGTGTCCTACAAAAGTGGAATTTTTGGGAACACTCCCCGTGATAAATGCGGTAGAAGACACACAGGGAAGCGACGTCTCTACGCAACGCCAAGTGACCGAGCCGTTCACAGAGCACGGGGTTTTTTTATGAAAATAAGGGACGAGACGAGCAGGATGTTCAGCTGATGGTAATTGATACACTCTGCCCATTACAATGCAGTGCCGCGTAAGACTATTGAAAAACCCAAAAATGAACGGTTCTACAATTGCGCTCGTCACCTTGAGACATAAGATGTCAAGTCTCATTTTCCCAGTAATTTTACTAGCTACGGCGCCCTTCAGACCAAAACACAGTAATGCATTACTGCTTCACGGCAGAAATAGGCGCCGTTGTGGTACCAATAATCTGGCCGGCATCTTGTGCAAAGGAGCATCCCACTGGTGTGTCCCCGACAAGTCGCGTAGCTCTGCGTTGCACGCGGTCAAATGGTTCGAGCTGATACTGGGTGCTCTCCATGACGCCCTGTTACTTTAAATTTGGCTTTGCCTTCCAGATGACCGCGGAGTTGGCAATCGCTCAAAATTTCAAGACCCAGTCTTTCGATACTAGGCGACGCTTATAGACGCTTAATGGGACGTGTTGTATGGCGCATTTATCACAGCCAGTGTTCCAAAGAGCTGTTTCACCTGCGTTTGCCGCCGAATTCAACCTTCGCACGACACGCCTTCATTATCTTGAATAAGTTTAAAGCCCCCTGGTTTGCTCGCAGTGACGAAAAACTTCATTATTTGGACATGCCCACTATAAAGATGGAAATAAGAAATAAACTAGACGCTGCGCCGAACGCCTATCCACTCGCCCAAGTACCTTGGCTACTAAACTGCTTGACTTGCTCTGAGGCCGTGAGAAGCCTAAAAAGTAAGCAATTCTCATAAGAATAAGGGCTGGTTGAGGCGATGGCCTCCAAAGCCCAAATCTGGATAGATTTGGATTTCTGAAAAACTTTACGGAACTGATTATACCCGTTATTAATATAAAAAAAAAAAACAAAAAAGATATCTTTAATTCTTGCAACATCATTTGAATTGACCTTTTTATTATTATTAGATCCAGAGCATTTTTCAACCAAAAATACAAGGCATACTACGTATTACTACTACCTACTGCCTTTGTGCACTTTTTTCTACTTTGATGCTGAAATTCAATACGGAACCATGACTTTAAGGACGCGTCTCAAAACAGAGAGGTATCGAATCTCACCACTACACTGACACCGCTCAAACACATACATGTACATAAAGTTAATTGCAGGAATCAAATGAATTTGATACTTTAGCAAGTTTGAATTTTGTTTTTTTTTTAATGCCTATGTATTTTTGATAATTAGTTGATGTATTCGTTTAGTAGATATTAGAAAATTAGATGGCAATTCTGTCGCATAACGTCGTGTGCAGTAAACGTAGTTTTTTTTAAATCTAAGATGGCCGCCGCGAAAAATTATGATTTCAGCAATATGGGTATCGTATCCGAGGTTATCGAGGGTGCAGAGAACGATTTTGGGATCATTTTTGAAATCCAAGATGGCCGCCGCGCAAAATTATGATTTCAGCAATATGGGTATCGTATCCGAGGTTATCGAGGGAGTAGAGTAGAGATTTTGGGATCATTTTTGAAATCCAAGATGGCCGCCGCGCAAAAGTATGATTTCAACAATATGGGTATCGTATCCGAGGTTAACGAGGATGCAGAGAACGATTTTGGGATCATTTTTGAAATCCAAGATGGCCGCCGCGCAAAATTATGATTTCAACAATATGGGTATCGTATCCGAGGTTATCAAGGGTGCAGAGAACGATTTTAGGATCATTTTTGAAATCCAAGATGGCCGCCGCGCAAAATATGATTTCAGCAATATGGGTATCGTATCCGAGGTTATCGAGGGTGTAGAGAACGATATTGGGATTATTTTTGAAACCCAAGATGGCCGCCGCGCAAATTTATGATTTCCGCAATATAGGTATCGTATCGGAGGTTATCGAGGGTGCAGAGAACGATATTGGATCATTTTTGGAATCCAAGATGGCCGCCGCGTAAAATTATGATTTTGAAGTGAAACTTCATTGCCCGCATGAGGGTAAAATTTTTACGGATGAAACGGAATAAAGTCTCACGAGTATGAACGACGTTTTTATCCAAGAAGAGTGGAGGGAGATTGAGTTTGATTGAGATAGAGTGAGAAAATGCGAATGTAGCATGAAGTAGACGGTCCCGCTATGAAGTAAAACAACTTCACTACTAGCGTTGTATCATGCAGGTTTAGCACGCGGCCGCGAATAAGTAGAACATCTTCCCTACTAGCTTTGTATCGTGCAGGTTTAATGAGTAATAATGATTAGTAAAACATCTAATAATTTCTAATATTGACAGAAATCAATTAGGTAAGAGAACAGATTAGGATAATTATTAATATATAAACGAGATTTAAAAATTGGTTTTCACAAATAATTTTCACTTCTGACATGTGTACTTTTTACCCACGCCATTTTTTGTGTTGTCTGGTGCTTTGGACGTAGCTTTGCCCCTAAGAACACCTCCCCTAAAAGTGGAGTTGAAAAAAATACTGGAGACCACCTTGTGGGGTATCGTTGGATGGTTTGTAAGTTAGATTCAGAAGATACTTCTACTGAAGATAACATTTCCTTTGGTCTTTTGAAAATAATGCGGGATTAAGGAAGATATACGTTACATTTATGTAATAGCTTATAACTTATGATTAATTTATCGATTTTGACCCAATATTCGTTATTGTTGACCCCGAAAACCATGAAAATCACACCCATGAAGAGAAGTTGGTAAAATTCATAGGCACCATCGCCGCCCCATAGAGAAACATGAACACAATAATAATAAAACAATAATTTTATGAAAATCTGACTGCGTACAAAATATGTAAAGTATCAAAGACAGTATAGTAGAGCTTATAAAAAATATTCATGTTCGTACAGCGATCTTTCCGAGTACGAGCTGGTGCTTACAACCAACACAGTGTCTACCCACGACGGCGGCCGAGCGCGGACTGACGTTGTTTGGATAGATCTTTCTGTGCAATGCGTACGGAGTGACAAAATAAAACCCTTAATACCACATTTTAAAGCTCATGCTTATCAGAAAAATATATGAATTTTAGACGATTCATTTTTATTTTTATTCTGAGATTATTTATAACATATTCATTAATTTATTTCCCGTTTTTTTGAAAGTTTTTGCTATCCTTACGTAATTTTTAAGAGACAAAATTATGTAAGTAGTAGCAGAAAACTGATCCTGAATGAAGCCCCATTTCGTCAATTTTGTGTGAAGAGGTAACGGATAATCGTTTTTACGATATAAAAATATAAAAATTTCAAAGCAAATATTTCCCGCTGATTGGAGATAAAGAAGTAATCTATTTGTGGCAATTTTTAGTTTTGTTAGATTTAGTTTCATTTCATCACAAACTCTACCGAAAAATATCATATTTTTGTCGGATTCGTAAACGCGTCCTTAAGGAATTTTTCAACAATTCGTGACATTTTGTTGAAATAATAATAATAATAATAATAATAATAATAATAATAATAATAAAAATAATAAAAATAATAATAATAATAATAATAATAATAATAATAATAATAATAATAATAATAATAATAATAATAATAATAATAATAATAATAATAATAATAATAATAATAATAATAATAATAATAATAATAATAATAATAATAATAATAATAATAATAATAATAATAATAATAATAATAATAATAATAATAATAATAATAATAATAATAATAATAATAATAATAATAATAATAATAATAATAATAATAATAATAATAATAATAATAATAATAATAATAATAATAATAATAATAATAATAATAATAATAATAATAATAATAATAATAATAATAATAATAATAATAATAATAATAATAATAATAATAATAATAATAATAATAATAATAATAATAATAATAATAATAATAATAATAATAATAATAATAATAATAATAATAATAATAATAATAATAATAATAATAATAATAATAATAATAATAATAATAATAATAATAATAATAATAATAATAATAATAATAATAATAATAATAATAATAATAATAATAATAATAATAATAATAATAATAATAATAATAATAATAATAATAATAATAATAATAATAATAATAATAATAATAATAATAATAATAATAATAATAATAATAATAATAATAATAATAATAATAATAATAATAATAATAATAATAATAATAATAATAATAATAATAATAATAATAATAATAATAATAATAATAATAATAATAATAATAATAATAATAATAATAATAATAATAATAATAATAATAATAATAATAATAATAATAATAATAATAATAATAATAATAATAATAATAATAATAATAATAATAATAATAATAATAATAATAATAATAATAATAATAATAATAATAATAATAATAATAATAATAATAATAATAATAATAATAATAATAATAATAATAATAATAATAATAATAATAATAATAATAATAATAATAATAATAATAATAATAATAATAATAATAATAATAATAATAATAATAATAATAATAATAATAATAATAATAATAATAATAATAATAATAATAATAATAATAATAATAATAATAATAATAATAATAATAATAATAATAATAATAATAATAATAATAATAATAATAATAATAATAATAATAATAATAATAATAATAATAATAATAATAATAATAATAATAATAATAATAATAATAATAATAATAATATAAGTCAAGGAAAAAGATGATTGCCTCATTCTTTGGCCGGAAAGGTCATTTTGCGACAGTTGTGCTAGAAGATGGAAGGAAAATTACTGCAGACTGGTATGTCAATTGCTGTTTGCCTGTTGTCTCGGAAAAAATTCGACAGCAGCGCCCTCGAAGCAGGATCCTCCTTCACCACGACAATGCTTCAGCGCACTCCGCAAAACGGATTGTTGAATATTTCACTATGGCAGGTGTCGTGATAATGAGTCATCCGCCTAACAGGCCTGGCGCCCTGCGACTTTTATTAATTGCCAAGAACTAAAGATAAAATTCGAGGTATTCGCTTTACGAGCCCTGAAGATGCGGTGAAAGCGTACGGAAATGCCAAAGAAGAGAACCCTAAGGAAAAATGGACCCACTGCTTTTCTCAGTGGTTGCATCGAAGGCGACGATGTGTAGAGAGGAACGGAGATTATTTCAAAAAAGAATAAAAGTATTGGCAACTTTCTACATTAAGTCGTTTTTCATTTTCTAAACATTTTCATTGTTACCCAGGTATATCTTGCCATAAATACTGAAACAAAAAAAAATCTGTTGCACATAACATTAATTATTTATTTTACAGTATGTTACTTTAATACATAAATGTAAAACAATTTAAAATATAAAAAGCTTATTCGAATTGGTCTCCATTGGCTGCAATATAGTCCTTTAAACGTTGAGGCCAGTTATCAATGGAAGCACGCACTCTCAAATTATCATGGCGTTTAGAGCAAGCCGTACTCTCTAAAACTGACAGCAAATCATAATCCAGTGGATTAAGATCGAGACTAGACGACGGCCATACTTCAGCTCTAATACGGTCCGAAACGTTCGTTTCCAAGCAAGACTGCGTAGATCGAGCTTTATGATACGGCGCCGAGTCTTGCTGGAAGGGCCATTCTTGGTTATTGAACATGGTGGTTAAGGGGCTTCAATACCTTCTCAAGACTGATATTTTGTCAGTCACTACTGCATAGCTAATACCCCACCAAACTATCACTGAAGTCGGATAGTGCCCACATGCATTTGGCTCCATACCTACTTCGGGTAATGCAATCACAGCGATTCAGTTCTCTTTATCACCCCACTCCATTTTAATATTATAGAGTAAGATCAATGAACAATCATATAAAAATTACAGATTCCAAATTCAGATGTAATATTTTGTTTATTTTTTATTGTAACAGTATTTATGGCCAGACTGTATAAGATATTTCCACCTTTATTGACTCATCACGATAATATGTCTGAAACCATAAGGCGTAGAGACTTGAAATTTGGTAGGAATTTGCCTTTCGCCGAGTAGAGGTCAGCTAAGAACGGATCTTACCAAATTCCACCGGCAAGAGTTTTTTTTTATTATGAACAGAACAACGTCTGTAGGGTGAGCTAGTATTATATAATAGATACAATTAAGAAAAAGTATTTTTTTCGTTTTGTTGCAGATGGCGTTAATAACAAAAATCCAATCAATGAAAAAGGTTAAATAATTCAAAATTTAAAAATTGTTAAGTTTCTTGTCGAATCATCTCAACATAAACTGGTTTACAAAGCTGTTATCTTCATATACATAAATCCAGTGTCCTTATGTTTGTTTCCAGTGAACTACTGAACTATTGAACGGATTTTCATGGAGTAAGGTTAAGCCAACTTGAGAGATGGTATGTATATATATGTAGTTTTTATTTCGATTTGGGATATTGTATGGACATATTTTCTACAAGAGAAGTGATTGACGCACGGTTTGACTGTTCTGCCGTGAAACTATTTCAATAGAACAACAGGGAGCACATTTTACGAAATGATTCTTGATGTTATGAAATATTATCGACAAACTCATAAAAACAGAACAATATGTGTCGGGTCATCTAGTTGTGTTATAAGTGTGCAGTGTTTTGTTAGAGCCTATTTCGATGAAAATATTGAACTTGGACTTATCGCGTCTAGCTTAGACCTTAGATCATAAACGTCTAGATGGACTATGACAGCTGTGAAAACGTCAAAAAAAATTGAATTTAGAACTGACCTTATTTTGAGCAATTCACGCACACTAACACACAGTGTCATTCAAATCGCGAATGTAAGACGTAGCTTGTCACTCACACTAAACTAATATTCCTGGCCTGTTTTTATGGTTTGTCTAACAGCAAGAGACTCTATCTAGACGTATAAATTATCTAAGGTTTAGATATCCGGTATATGATGATGTCGTTTATCGTGTCGTGTCGTCATCTGTTCCCATAAACAAATCATGTGTGTAAGGTTGCATGCGCGTGTCGTAACCGGTGCGATCGCCGCGCACGTGTGATGTGACGTCACACGGTGCGAGCCAGGAAGAGGGCCAGTGAAAGTGGTCCCGCGGCTCAACGACGCGCTAGGGAGGGGCTACCGCGCGCTATCGATAAATATATATGAGAATACATATTAAGTAAGATACTTGATCAAAATTATTCTGAATGATTATTTGAAATTCGATGATACGAAACAGCGAGACAGTAAAAAGACAGGACACATAAATTGGGAGAATATGAGATAGAAAGCATTATACAGTGTTTTGGTACAAGGCGATCAAAGCAGAAGAGATAGTCTAAAGTATGACGCGAATAACATATTCTAACGTCATGCGCACGACGTTTACTAAATAGACACCAGGAGAACATTAATAAGGTAGCAGTGATAGTAATGTCTTTCATAGCGGTTGAAATCATGACGTGTCATTCTAGCAACAGGTACCAGGACTTCTTATGCAGTTTAGAGGTGTGATGTAAATTTTGCATCGGATACAGCGATTTCGTTAATTGAGTTTTTTTTTCAGAAAGCTACAACATATTACACTTAATATTGTCAATAATTAATATGGCAAATGATAAAATTCAGTATTACATTTAATGTTAAATTGTGTGTATCGAAAGACAATATTAAAGCTCAATTTAAATAAATTTTATGTTATTTTTATTGAAACATCACCAGCGCTACACACCACCAGAATCACCATATGCCACAATCACTTCATCACACGAATGTGTGACAGAAGCTGTATCACAGCAAATAGCCTAAACACTTGATCGGATTTGGTCCTGCCGAACCATCGGACGCGGTACTGTAGCGTACCATATTCGACGGTATGTCGCATTGTTCATAGTACAACATTATTACTACTACTGCCCGGACCGTACCAAGTACGATGCCGGACCAAATCCGACTATGTGTTTAGGCTATTATACGCAGGAGTTATCGACATGGCAGCAGCGCATCCCCAGCGACTAGTTCCGCCGCGTTACGTCACTAGCGACGCGGTACGCACGCGCAGCCGACCAACACGCTGTGATGAAACCGACCCACTCCCGCACCCGCCGTGACCCGGGCCCCGACACCATACCGCCATACCATCTCAATGACCAGCTATGTGAGTCTTTGACCCGCATACTCCAACCATTACCGACCAGTTTTCAATTATATAACATGAGTAGAAATTTCTTTTTGGATGAATTAAACACTGGATGTGTAAATGTGGGTTCCCACTGCCGGTGTTATAACAGGCCAGACCATCAGGTCATGGGAACCGTCGCACCCGATGAAGCCTGTTGTGGCCGTCCAATCCATCAGGAGTCGCTAAGTTCAAAGGCGTGGCATAATCCCGCCTGACCTGAGATAACACGGGCCGGTGGACCCCACCTTTACGAGGGTTATGTACACCTTTAACGGTGCAGCCACTTACTGAGCCTCTGTAAGCAATATGGCGATGTCAGCATGACACGAGATCTCGAAGTGAAACATCACAAAAATGGGGAATTGCGCTTTTTTTTTGTAAAATTATTAGCGCACAATCAAAAACTATCTTTTGACGTGTAAGCACAATTTCAACTTGTAATGGTCGGCGTAGTTCGTGAAATATTATGTGATAGTGTAGAATTCCTCAGACCAAATGTGGGGGAAATTGATGATATTTCTTTTATTTTATTAATGTTTTAGTCATCATGATCATCATCCGGAAAAAAAGATGTCCACAATCTGCTGCTGCCATCATCCAACGTCGGTCCATCTTGTGGGGGGGCTGCCAACTCTGCGTCTTCCGGTACGTGGTCGCCATTTGAGGACTTTACTGCCCCACAGCCATCTGTCCGTCGAACTATGTGCCCTACCCACTGCCAATTCAGTCACGCCTGCATACCGTAAGTTATCACTGGCAACACACACTGGTTGAAAACCTTCGTCTTCAGACATTGTGGTGTTTGGGATGAGAAGATGTAACGGAGCTTCCCGAATCCTTTTTTAGTATATCTTATCAAATATATGATTCAAAATTTTATAGCAATTTTGTTATTTCCTGAAATATTAAGTTAAACTGTGACTCTTAATATTAACATTAAGTCATGATTTTAGATGATTATTTTCTACATTACATATTAGCAATATGCATACCTTTTTAAATATCATGTTCAAAAACGTTCTTGTTACAAGGAAGAATATTTAGTGAACCAAAATATTTTGACTTTATGACATTTCCAGTTCTTGGGAATCTCGTCGGAAAGATTTAACTTGTGTTAATTATATTTGTATCGCGGAGGTATGGAGAGTAGAGTCAAGGAGAATCAACTGTGTATATGAAAAAGTGTCCGTCAAAATGCATTAAATTAGGGTGGCGCTACAGTAGCATCAGGATAGTTCTTAAAAGAAGCGCCAAATTTAAAATAATACTAATCACTCTAGGTGCACGTTTCCGTATAATAGTTCTTTAAGGTTATATTTACTACATTATTAAAGTGAATCTTTTATTACATCGTCTCAAACTTTTTCGTCTGTGTGTTGCATGTCGCGTGACGGTCGGGCGCGCCTATAGTTCGCAGCAGCTGACCGTGTAGTGTATAGACTCATTTGTGCCAGTGATCCACTCTATTTTGTTTGTTTTTGTCAGTGTTTAATGTAAATGTTGTTATTTATTTTTTATACCCTTAATGGAATGGTATTCCAAAAAATTTTAGTTTAATGTCTATAATGTGAAAAAATGTTTCACTTTTACCGTGGTTTCATAAAAATTTTCTATTATTTTGTAAATCGTAAGTTGTTGAAATTTTCAATAATTAACTACTTTAATCGACAGTAATATTATTTTTTTTAACTCGACATACTTCAATTTGTTTACAATTGCTACATTGACCATACTTCATATCATCTCCTGCGCCTACACCTGCACCATTGTGGAAGCTTTTTGAACTGTTATTATAGATGATTCTCCTTGCCTATACCCTCCATACGCGGATGTGAGTTGAGATGTCTTCGGCTTTGACAACGTATCGACTTTATGTTACACATTCTAAGAGCTACTGAATAAAGAAGAATTAATGTGGAAGCTGCTATCTTCTACAGTATTTCATCTGTATGTTAATTACTAGCTGTTACCAGCGACTTCGTCATAAAAAGGCATTTATTTTCTCAAAATTGATTCCTTTAGAATTCTTTTTTATTACATTTCTAATATACTAGACACTTCTACCGCTTCGGAAACAAATGGCGCTCTGAGAGAGAAGAAGCGGCGCAAGAAACTCTCCCTTTTTGCGCTCTTTTCAATAAAAATATACACTATTGTACAGTCATTTGTACAAGCGATAAAATAATCATAATCTAGTCCCAGGCTGTCTTATCACTTAGATATTCAGCTCTGGAGTAATAGGATTTACGACAGAGACATTTTTATTATAAAACATTTTTTTTTTATAGATAATCCCTGAACAGTAGCTGGGACTTTATTATAGAAGTGTATACATTTACCCTTAAAGCTATTATGTATCTTATGAAGCCTACTAGAATTAGTTACAAGCAATCCCTTATTTCTAGTGTTATAATAATGAAAATCACCATTAAGAGGTGACGATTTTTGTGAACGTATATTAAATTTTCATACATGTACTAACAATGAATAGTCATAATACTTATTTCTTTAAATTTTTCTTTGAGAGACTATTTTGAATTTAACTGAATTATCCATTGTAACCATATTAGTTTGTGTTCCATGCATAATACAAAACAATCAATTGTATATCTCTTCATTAAGGCAGAGTTCGTAACAAATGTTTTCGTTCGACCATTTTTTCTACGAGTTAAATTAAATTTCAAAAGAATGTTAGAAAAATGTCAAGTCATATTTTTCTATTCAAAATAGGATAATATAAAATCACTTATTGAAAGTCAAAAACTATCACCCATTCCAAAATGTATGTCTCAGACCTGAGAAGAACGGGCGCAACTAATTCAGCGGGCTTCTTTTTTATATAACAATATGGTTAAAATTTAAAATCGTACAATAAAATATTTTATTTAATAGCCTTAGTTGCGGTCGCTCCATTCCCAATCAGTGGTATCATTAAGAAGGTCTTTTATGTTATAGTTACTTTTACCACACAAACGTCTTTAACAATTCTTTTCAATTTCGTAATACATATTTTGTTTTGAACATTTTCTGGGATCTTGTTGTTAAAGCATATACAACGCCCCACAAAAGACTTACAAGTAGGCATTATCTTACTTATAAATGCAGTGAATAGTTTCTCCAAGTTTAAAATGACTTCTCCCTGTCATGTAATTCTATACTGACAAAGGTAAGATAATGAAAAAATAAAATTAAAGTTTACTTATACTTCGCGATTATACGTAAAACAGTATAAGTTTATTTCTGTTCCTGGTGTTAACGTTATGGTTATGACAGTTTCCAGCAAATTCATTTATGTGCCTATGAACATACATCACATTATCAAGAATACATATATTGAGAGGAATATTATAGGACAAAACTTAAAATTTATCAATCTACATAAAAATAATCTGATAGATAGTAAACAACTGTAGATAATCTACAAACTATAGTTGGCTAAAATTAAGTTTGTTTTTTAGCTCCTGAGAAAGTCAGAGAGATATAAAGATTCTAATTAGTTATTCATTTTAAACTAATCTTTCAATTTGATTTCCTAACGACGGGGGACAAACAAAGAAAAATGAAAATCATTGTTTTTACTTAATTCCGAGCATTTTCATATTTATTCAACTTTTAAGCCTTCCCTGGACTTCCACAAATAATTCAAGACCAAAATAAGCCAAATCGCTCCAACCGTTCTCGAGTTTTTGCGAGACTAACGCACTGCAATTCATTTTTATATATATACTAGCTGACCCGACAGACGTTGTTCTGTATATAATAAATAAAATAATGTTTTTATATGAATTTGTCAATAATATATCATAATATCAAAAATTACTTCGTAAAATATGCACCCTGCTGTCGTAATGAAATTGTTTGACATCAGAACTGTCAAACCGTGCGTCAATAAATTCTCTCATAGAAATTATGTATGGACACATCAAAGGAAAAACAAGTTGTTGTTTTTATTAAATTTAGCAGTATTTTCCTATTTATTCACCTTTTAATCCTTCCCTGGACTTCCACAAATAATTCAAGACCAAAATTAGCCAAATCGCTCCAGCCGTTCTCGAGTTTTAGCGAGACTAACGAACAGAATCGTTTTTCGATTCATTTTTTTCATTCAAAATAGGATATGGCATATATATAGGCATTCATTTTGAATCATTTTTATATATTTAGATAATAATAAATCATTCAAATAAAGTCGGTTATCTCCTTTGTTAAATTTTTCTCGTCAACTTTCACAAACTTATTGAAAATTGGATTCAAATTTCTTAATTCCCAATCTGATCAACTGATTTATACAATGATTCTAAATCTATTTTCTACCCCGAGAAACTTGGAACCGATTTTACTAAAATCACAGTTCTGCGTGGCAACGAATTTGGATTTCCAAAATATTCCCAAATTGAAAAATGATTCCAAATCAGTTTTCTAACCACGAGAAACTCAGAACCAATTTAGCTAAAATCACAGTTCTGCGTGGCAACGAATTTCGATTTAAAAAATAATCCCAAATTGAAAAATGATTCCAAATTTTCGAGAAGCTTGGAATCAATTTTAAAAAAGGGGTGTGTGATTATACACATATTGACGAGTACTAAGATTTTATTGTAATATTTTGTAGCGACCTATTGCTAGAAACTAAATACAAGCAAACGTGATCTAACAAAGCTCATCGAGCTGACTTTACCCCAATCAGCGTTAAACAGCCAAGCGTGACGGTCCAGTCTTGAATCATCATCATCAAATTTCAAAATTAGTGACATTAAAACATTTAATTAAGCATACACTTACAATATACTCGCCAAGAAGAACATCTCTAACGAAGATATAACATGGAATGCTAATCTAATCTTACTGTTACTGATTTTGATTGACAAGTCATAAACAGTCAGCCGTGCTTGGCTAATGCTCCATAGTATTTTGAATATTAAATTACTAGCTAACGCACACATCAAATTTGGTCACGGGCTGCCCGGTCGTCTATACACGCTGGTATTTTCTAATTTATGCAATATACCAAACATGGAGTACTGTTCTCACCCCTGGGCGGGTGCTCTCCAGTACCAGCTTCTTCCATTTGACCGCATACAACAAAGAGCGGCTTGAACCATCGACGATCAAGTCAACTCCGATTCTTGCTCCGAACTCCGAGCTTGATTCGTTAGCGTTGTCTGAGATATGAGTTCTCTCTGCATCTTCTTCCGCATTTATGACGGGGAGTGCTCAGAGGAGCTGTTCGGGTTGATTCCAGCGGCCGAATTCCACCACCGGACTTTATCTCAAATACCACCCGCATCTTGATTGACAGCCGCAAGTTTTACAAAAAAAAACTTTGTGGAATCAATTACCGGCTGCCGTTTTCCCGAACCCGTACGACTAAGGGACCTTCAAGAAAAGAGCATTCTCCCACCCAGCTTTTACCTGTGGGAGGCTCCTTTGCACAGAAAGCCGGCTAGATTATGGGTACCACAACGGCGCCTATTTCTGCCGTGAAGCAGTAATGTGTAAGCATTACTGTGTTTCGGTCTGAAGGGCGTCGTAGCTAGTGAAATTACTGGGCAAATGAGGCTTAACATCTTATGTCTCAAGGTGACGAGCGCAATTGTAGTGCCGCTCAGAATTTTTGGGTTTTTTGTTAATCCTGAGCGGCACTGCATTGTAATGGGCATGGCGTATCAATTACCATAAGCTGAACGTCTTGCTCGTCTCGTCCCTTATTGTCATAAAAAAGAAAAAAAAAACCTTAAATGCCGGCAACGCATCTCTTGACACCTGGTATTGGAGATGCCCATGAGTGGTTGCCTCACCACTCCCATTCCGTAAGCCTCTTACCCGTTTACCTCCTCTTACATAAAAAACATGCCAAATAGTCCTATGTTCATTACGCACTAAACAAAACAAAACAATAACCAAAAGCAATAAGGTTGACTTTTATTAATATACTCTTAATTACTGTAGTGTTGCGTATAATGAAGGGTTATTTTTTATTTGATTGCTGGCATATAAAAAAATGATAAAGACAAAAGCAATGTAATGGAGAGGCTTTTAAGTAAATCCTTCGCTCATTATCATCAACATTTCAGTAGGCAGAGCTGTGGACAGCTCTGCAAAGGCCTTTGCCAAAGATCTTCATGACGATTGGTCCTGCGCTACCCTGGTCCAACGTATCTGGCGATCTTGACCATATCGTCAGTCCATCTTTTAGAAGGCCTACCAACACTATGTCTTCCTGTATGTGGTCGCCATTCGAAGACTTTACTGCCCCAACAGTCATCTGTCCGTCGAACTTTGTGCTCTGCCCACTGCCACTTCAGTTTTGCAACCTTCCGCGCTGTGTCGGTTTCTTTCATTATAATAATAATTATCCATGGATTATTATAATTTAATTATATTTTATATGGAAGAAGAGGATAAACGAGCAAACATACGTATCACCTGATGGAATGTGATCACCATACGGCATACCCCATACTCTCTAATAACCTCAGGAATCAGAAGAGCGTGGTCGACCTCATAAAGCGTCTTAAAAATATGTACATAATATGAATTAAACCAGAAAAACACATTGGTACGTGTCAAGTTAGGAACCGGGGCTCCGTGGTGAGAGACAACAGTACTACTTTTAACGCCATCGACGCTTCTAGAAAGAAAAGAAAGAAGAAAGAAAAAAAGCTTATTCATGACGATATAGTACAATAAAACATAAAACAAAATTGAGAAATATTATTTTCTATTCGTCACAAAGTGGTCCCAACTCAGCATATTTGCTGGTTTGAAAACCAGCGCTGGTCTTCCGTTGGCCATTTGGTGACGTCGCCTTAAAGATAATTATATAGTAACTAATGCGTAAACTGAGTAAACAAGATAATGTATTAGCTTGTCAATTTCTGAAGTTGCTAAAGTTCTGACTGACAAGTTGACAACTCTGTCAAATGTCATTCTGAGTTCGAAACATTAATGCATAATATGTAGTCATAATATAAAAATCTATTAAGGCTGGAGACCGAAACAACGACCTTGAGGTATCGAGCGGAGCTAGGTTACCTCGCACAAGATCGCCATAGTTTTAATTCAGAATTAGTAGCATTTTTAATTTATTACAAACATAATATATATTTCTGTACAAAAATAACAAAACCGGTATGTTAAATAGTATTGGTGTAATTACAATTAATTCTTTTTTGATACAATTTTTATCTTAATTAAATGATTAATATGGCTCCAGCTGTAGCTCCAGGATTTATTTCGCAATGTCTATTAAAGATAGATATGTAAGGAAAAATGAATTATAAGTTATTATTTTTTGTAAAAATAAAAGCTTTATATAAACCGTGATGAAATATTTTCAAGTATGCGGTTTTTTGACGATCTCTTGGGATAGCGGCCTTAATGTGGAAATAACGTAACGGTATTCACCGAAAAAAATCGCCTCGCAGTCACTGAGGATTAATTTACCGGCTTATGATTTTCCGAACCGATACGACTCAGGAAAAAAGTATATTCTATGCATATTCCCATTTCAAAAGCTGGAAACGAAAGTCTTCACCTCTGGTGTGGCTGGTCTATGCGTCACGCTTGTGAACGGGCGCTGCTTGAGGAGGCTGGATGATGGTGGCTCTCACCGGGAAATCTGATTTATATTTTTTTATTTTCTTTATTTTGTTAAATTAAAGTCAGTATATATTTTTTATATAATAGCTAATAAAATGCTCGCATAATGCATTTATTTTATTTACGGTATCTGTGGATTGATGCATCTACTGTAATGTATTTTAAGTATGTACTCAATAACAAAAACTATGTTTTTACTTATTAATTTACATTTTATTGTCTTACTCGTGTAAGGCATTTAGTAATTATTGAAATGATTTGTAAATTTAATTGAAAAGGAGAACCTGTAATACCATTCTGTTTTGAAAAGAGCAACCTTAGAGTTTCTTGCTCGTTCTTCTATAAGGAAATCTGCATTCCGAACGAGCTCAATGAAGGAGTGACATATTTTACGTGAAATGTTATTTACCTACGAAATAAAATATTTTTGATTTGATTGGTTTGATTTGATAGCTGGTTTTCAGTTTCCATCAGATGAACCACTTGCACGTAGGCCTCCTCTAATATAATAAAGTGTAGGATAGATCTAAGAACAGAAAAAGTCAAAGGTGGGAAACATAGCACCTCTAGGACCATATTCCAAGGATCTGCAAAGCTTACTTAGACTTTGCTGAGACTTTAATTACGTAAAACTCAGTTGAGTGTGATTAAACGAGAACTTGACTTTTGCATTGGGCTGTCTTAGGTTCAGCACGGTATAATTTCAGCCATTCAATTAATGACTATATAAACTGTAGAGGTAAAATAAACTAGTGTTACAACACTATTATAATCGAATATGGAGTATGTTGCTCCCTTTCTGGAGCTTTGGTTACAACACCACAGTTCATACCGAGACTCAATACAGACCTTATGAGTTACTATTTGGTAAAAAAATATTCCCTTCCAAGTAATCTAACACATGACCTTGATCCAGTATACAACTATGCATTCTATCCGAATGGATTGAGGTACAGGCTGCAACTTTCTCAAAGGGAAGCTAAGAATAATTTATTAGAAAATAAATTAAAGAGAAAACTAAGACATGATCAAAAT
This sequence comes from Leptidea sinapis, assembly GCF_905404315.1. Classification (NCBI taxonomy): domain Eukaryota; kingdom Metazoa; phylum Arthropoda; class Insecta; order Lepidoptera; family Pieridae; genus Leptidea; species Leptidea sinapis. The sequence continues at coordinate 4,452,796 of NC_066297.1, forward strand.
ATTAAACCTGTAAGTTATAAAGTAAATGATTTGATTTTAGTTAAAAATGAGATGGGTAATAAGTTTGAAGATATTTATTCAGGACCATATAAAGTTGTAAAAGATATGTCACCTAATGTAGAAATTGTAAATGAAAAAGGTACAGTAGATGATGTAGAGGTAAAATAAACTAGTGTTATAACACTATTATAATCGAATGTCACAGCACTATGCTGGACTATATAAGCATATATACTAAGCATCGAGTCGTTTCATTTCTCCCAAACCTTACAAAACGAAATCAAAGACTATACTAAGCTTAAACTGAGCTAAGTTTTACGTAAGTAAAGTCTGGGCACAGACTAAGTACGCTTTATAGATAGAACTTAAAGCTAAGATAAGAGAAGCGCTGATGAATATATAGCAAATAGTTTAAAAATCATTTTGAGATTGAGATTCGTGTTGACTAGCCTCATTTTAGTTTTTCGTGAGATATTATGGTCACACCATATTTTTCGGAGTTGAGACACTGCAGTTTTGGTCATTCCAGTGCGAAATTAAAAATGAATAGGTTGGTAAAATAAAAACATTCTCTTAAATGGTTCACAAGAGAGTTCACAGAAATACTTCATTAAGTGACGTGAATTTTGTTACTATGAAGGAACATTTTAATAATCACAATGAACATTAATGATCAAAGCTATATAGAAGCATCTCATTTATTGTTCAGTTTTCAACGCGGGTATTATCCGACTTGAGGTGTCAGCTGCCAAGGAGTGACTGAATGTTTGTGAAAATGGTGACAAGACGTCGGCTTAGATATACAAATTTAATTTGTACCAAAATTTATGGACGATGTGGGACTCGAACCCACGCCTCTCAGGTCCCGTCCGAGTTGAACGAGACTTTCTAAGATGAAAGGCGCAGGTTTCCCGCATCGTCCATTTATTTTGGGACCAATTAAATTCGTATATTGAATCCCAGAATTGATGGATAATACGTAATATAATGACTTATAAATAACAAACTGTCAGATCAGATGTTTCTAGATACGAATTTAGAGAAGATTGACTTTTAAACAACACCATGTGCTTAGATAATTAATACGTATAGATAGAGTCTCTTGCTGTTAGACAACCGATAAAAACAGGCCAAGAATATCAGTTTAGTGTGCGTTACAAGCTACGTTTTACACTCGCGATTTGTATGACACTTTGTTTTAGTATGCGTGTATTGATCAAAATAGAGGTTAGTTCTAAAGTCAATTTTTTTCGACGTTTTCACAGCTTTCATAGTCTATCTAGACGTATATATGATCTAAGACCATGTTCTCTAAGAGTGGTCCTTTCAGCAAAAGACAATATTGGTTGGCAACAAAAGATTTTGACATAACCGGAGCTGAAAACGAAGAAGATAGTTATCATCCGGTTCTGATGATTTTGTTTTTTGGCCAGATTTAGAGAGTATAGCACGCTCTCAATGCCATGATAATAATTGAGAGTCCCTAAAAACATACCACGGCATCCAATCATTGGTAGATGTAAAGTCAGTTGAGTAAAATCAACCGCTACAGCGCATTCTACATCTTGGTTGTATGTACGTGGAAGAAAGTTCCTTAAAAACCGCACTGTGGAGGAACGCTACAAATTCAGATGGTGGGGATAATATCTAAATTTGTAGCGTGTCGTACTCAGCGAAGGTAAAATTCAGCGGCAGGAATCAGGTTAAACAGATCTTCGGAATGCTCCCCGTGATAAATTCGGTAAATCAAGCAATGGCTCTACGCAACGCCATGTGATTGAGCCGTTCACAGAGACCTGAGTCTCCAAAAAATCTAAAACCGTGACTTATATGACAGGAAAAAAATAATTGAATAATTGATTGAGTTCATAATCTCATCAGCTGGAAGACGCCCACTGCTGGACAAAGGCCTCCCCCAAAGTTTTCCACGACGATCGGTCATGCGCTGCCCTCATTCAACGTATTCCGGCGATCTTGACCAGATCGTCGGTCCGTCTTGGGGCCTACCAACATTGAGTTCAAAGGAGGTATTTATTAAAGTTAAAATATGTAAATAGTTAAATCACTTTGTTATTACTAGTCATTCATTCCTGTTGGGTGTTGCGATGTTGTTAGAGTAAAGCAGGTCGCACACTGCACGTTCTGCCCGCACCCGCGCCTACATCTCCGTAATGCAATAAATGTTTTAATACATCATTATGTAGATACTACTGGATACTAAAGAAGAGGCGTATGTCGCAGAAAAAAGTCCTGGCTGCGCAACATCCGAGAGTGGACAGGAATCGGCAGAACTATTTCGCCTCGCGAAGAACAATAAGTTGAATTTACAAAGTTGACTGCCATCCTTCGCTAGCCGGAGAGACACGCTTAAAAGAAGAAGAAGGGTGCTACTCATCCACGATACAACAACGATATTACGCAATTAAATTTTATTATTATGGTGAATCGACTGAGGTTCGTTCTTCACAGAAAAATCTTAACCAGATACTGTATCATTAGCGTGCGATTAGTGTATTAGCGAGTTTTTTAGATGAAGAATCGTACGGAAAATTTAAACTTTGTAACAACCTCAATACAGTGTGGCCAAAATTTCTGAGGACATAATTTTCCATTGGAATTCACTAAAACCTCCTTTTAATACTTTATGAACTTCATAAAAGAGGTAAACAGCTTCTCTTATCAGATGATGTAATAATTATTAATGACTATCAATAATTTACCTATCAACCCATAAATGTACGCGTACAGTTGCTTGTGCGTATACTTTCTCCGAGTTTCACTATCACTTTGTAATTAGTTAAAAGCATTATATGTTTATAGGTATAAGTATAAATATACCAGTGTGAGGCTGATTTATACAGGATACCGGCTAAACGGTTGGTGCCACAACGGCGCCTATTTCTGCCCTGAAGCATTAATGTGTAAACATGACTGTGTTTTGGTCTGAAGGGCGCCGTAACTAGTGAAATTACTGGGCAAATGAGACTTAACATCTAACGTGTCAATGTGACGATCGCAATTGTAGTGCTGCTCAGAATTTTTGGGGATTTTCAGGAATCCTGAGCGGCACTGCATGGCAAGTGTTCGAGTACATAAATAGATTAAAAACACTTTGTAAATATTACATAAAAAATATTTATGTTCGTTGAGTGTGCAGTCGCGCTCTTCGGGTGGATGTTACGGGGCGGCTCGCGGCTGCTGTTACGTGACGGCGCCAGTGAAAGTGCAGCCGCCACGCGAGTCGGTCGACACACCGTCCGCCAGGCGATACCGAGCACCGTTCCCGCCCGATATGACGCCGCTCCGTCTGTGAGCGTCCCGACCGCCGTGTGTGTGCAGCCCTTCTCGAAATTTACCGTGAGTCCACCCTCTCCTACATTATTATCTCCTGGTACTCTGTTCAACTTGTCATATTCTTAATATCTAAATAAAATGCCATGATTGTTAGGATTGATTAGTCTTTTGATTGTGTTGACTCTATCGCATTATTCCGGATCGTGATCCAAACCTTTCGACCTGATCTGTGACACAAATTTAACTATACCAGATTCTGGATGCGAGAAGTTCCTCCGTAGTGCAGTTTTCAAAGTGAAGTTATATTAAACTGTAGAATAAACTTATTCCACGGTGCTTTTAGCTTTGTACGACATCGTAACTATCTGAATAAATCAATCTAAAAGACCTCTCCTGTAATAAATACCTCTGTTGATGCATTAGAGCATGGGATGGACTTACTATCGGGTGATAAAACGCTTATTTCCATATTATCCTATAATATTAAAAGTGGTATCGAGAGCTACCTTTGTTGTTTAAAAGCATAATTAATACCTTAATTTATTTCCAGTGCTACTTGATTGACAATCCTCTCTACTAAATAATTCTTAAAGTATTTCCTGCCTATTCCTGCCTATATTATGTATTTACCTACATATATTTTTTTACCTACTTAAGTAGATTGAAAGGTTTAAGTATTTTGTTGCATCACTTTGGTAAATTTGATAGATTGTTTTTAAAATATTTGTGAAATGATGGAGCTATCTTTTGATTTAAAAGATTGCTACTTTTTCTTAATAAAACTGAAATTAAGCAAACTAAAAGTTCACAACTTTTGCTCTATCACCATCCTCATTAATTCAACGGAAAGACGTCTACTTCTGGACAAAGGCCTTCCGATTTCACCTTTTAACCATTAACATATTTTTTATTTAATAATGAATATAATTTTTTAATATTTACTAAGGCACTTGGCAGGTCAAAGCCATTCGGACTATTCATACCCAAGGTATCGAATTTATTGTAATAAAATTCACAAAGCTTCTTATTAAATCGAAAAATCGAACTCAATTGCCAATATTGATAATGATTCGTCGATTTTACTTAACCTGAGAGTGGTAATTAACACAGATTTTACAAAGAACTAAATTCATCCAAATTAAGTTTAATATTAAAATAAATAAACTGAGTTATATATTAACTACCATAAAAATAAATACATAAAAAGTAAGACTGTTATTTTGTTTGATTAACGCGTGTGTTACTCATTAATAATTACTACATAATTAAAAGGTTTATTTGGTTCAAAAAGTTTACAGAAATCTTATAACTAATAACAATATGGACATTAAAGTAACAAAATGGTGTCTAGTCAGCATTATGTTGGGAATTTTACTTCTCAACGCTGATAATCTCTAGACATCGTAGAAGCTAGAAAAAGTCGAACTAAACATTTATTAATTAAAATAGATATCCAGTCTTAAAGTCCCCCTGAAAACGCAATCTGGAAAGATCTTGAAACGTCGATTTAACTAAAATAATCTAATGTAAAAACAATTAAAATTACACTCGTTTTAATCCTTTAAAAAGTGTTTTATATAATAAGGATTCTCATTGAGGCCATTGAGAGCGTAAATTTGACCCAAAAATGCCTTCAAGATCCGTGTAGACTGTGGCAGTAAGGTAGTGAACACACAAACCGCTTCGCACACATAACCCCGTTATAGAAGTTGGTACAAACTCAATATTATGCAAAACACAAATTTCTATTTAAACTTGTTATAATCTGTTGCGTAACTGTTAACGCATTAATTCATACAATTCCTCAAACGTAACACAACAACCTACTGACACGAACATTATTTATTTATGTTTCCTTACAAAATAATATACTTCGATCGATATTGCATCCACTTTTCTGTTTACTATGTACATATTTTTTGCTATTACTTCACTTACTAGAAATTTGTTTTATGGAGGGTAGAACCAAGGAGAATCATCTCATATGGGAGAAAAGTTGAAGAAAGTGTCCAGCTTATGTAGTAAATAACAGTTCAAAAAGCTTCCACAATGGCGCTGTAAATTTACGTATGCCGAGTTAAAACTTACGTTTACTTACGTTGTACAATATAATGTAGTAAATATAACCTTAGAGAATTCACGTCCACCTTCGCACGACACGCCACAAGTTAGGATATCATCCCCACCATCTGGTTGTGTGGCGGTCCTCCACAGTGCGGTTTTCAAGGAGCTTTCTTCCTCGTACTACGAAGCTGTGGAATGAGCTTCCTTGTGCGGTATTTCCGGGACGATACGACATGGGGTACCCTTAAAGACCGGCAACGCTCTTGTGATTCCTCTGGTGTCGCAAGAGAATGTGGGCGGCGGTGATCACTTAACACCAGGTGACCCGTACGCTCGTTTGTCCTCCTATTCCATAAAAAAAAGATAATTATTATAAGGAAACGTGCACCTAGAGTGATTAGTATTATTTTACATTAATTGGCGTTTCTTTTAAGATCTATTCTGATGCTACTGTAGCGCCACCCTAATTTAATGCATTTTGACAAACAATTTTTCATATACACAGTTGGTTCTCTTTGACTCTACCATCCATAATTTGTTTGATAAGAGAAATGACATTCACACCGCACAAGACACAAACCTAAATTGTGTACTGATTATTACCGTCTGCAAATGTACATTCTTCTTTTGTCGGATAGCATAAAAGGCATTTATTTTTTCAAAATTGATTCCTTTAGAATTGTTTTTTGATGTCCTACAGCTTCGTAAACAAATGGCGCTCTGAGAGAGAAGCGGCGGCGCAAGAAACTCTACCAGCATTCTTTCTGTGCGCTCTTTTAAATAAAATACTAGCTGACACAGCAAACGTTGCATTGCCATCTAAGTAATAAAAAAAAATTAATAATTAAAATATTTGGGGAATAAAAAATGGATGACGCCCGATTCTCAGACCTACCAAATAGATCGTTCATAAAATTTATGAACTATAATTATTATTATATTCGATTGCCATCTTGAAACCTTATTGCGGATCTGTGAATGGAGTAGACTAATTTTAAAATCGCGATACAAAAATAGGTGTTGATCGTAGACAGGTGAAAATTTGAAGTTGTATGTATTTTTTAAAGCATAATACAATTAAATAAAAAAAAATGTCAAAATAAATTAAATATAAGTATATTAAGGGTTGGATGGTGTATATGTATATGTAAATACCCAAGTGCTGAATAAATATCATAGGTATCATATATCATATCATACCTATAGCGGTATATGATAGAACTATCAAGTGGTTTGAAGTGACAATATCAACTGAGTCTTAACACATAACAAAACTTTGTGAAGTGTAGCGTACCGCGACTCCGATTATATTTCTTTATACTCGTCATTTTGAGACCTAAATACTAGTCAAGTGTGCGCCGAACTTGAATACGAAGGAATTGAGATATCAAAAAGAATTCTAAAGGAATCAATTTTGAGAAATAAATGGCTTTTATGCCTTTTTTAACACCTATAATTTTGTGTTGGGAGTAAACCTCTTTGATGCCACCAGAACTGCATTCTTTCCGTCCATCCGTTTGAACAGGATGTACTTTGAAAATTTATTGAAGTAGGCGTTACTTTACGGAAATCCATAATTATACAAATGATTTAAGTTTTCTTTAGTGTTAATTCCTTCAATATTTGTTTTTAAATAATTCGACACGTGTTTCGCCTCTACACGAGGCATCCTCAGGTCGTGTTGTCTCGCCAAAATCTGGCACGTGACTGGGGATAGAGACAATAAAATATTTGGGTCATGATATAATATACTCAATTAATTTACATGGCGGGGCTCGCAGTTTCGATTTGATTTATTTATTTTGCAATGTTTTAGGTGTAATATATAAATTGTAAAAAAAAATATTTAACACTTTTAAGTTACGTACAACGTTAATTGATTTAGCATAATCAAGGCCACACATACAATCATTAAACTTCAAGCATACAGCATACTCTCACCTTAAAGACCGGCAACGCATTTCTTGACCACCGGAGTTGCGGATGTCCATGGACAAACTCTCTTGCCCCTTTTGCACCCTCTTATTTAAAAGGAATTAAAAGAGAGATATTTTATTCTGCAACTCTAAAACCTAGCATATAGGTAGGGTTATATTTCTCTTACTCTTCATGACACTCTTGGCAGAGTGGTCGTGGTTATCACGAGGTGATATCTTTTGGGACAGTATATGTGATTCGCCCCACGAGCTTTCGCCACTTTTCCCTGCTTCCCGACAGTCCGGTACACTCGTTGAATGGCACACAGCAAACTTAATTTTGTCGGTCCATCGATATGCTTCCTCGCCCTCTGGTGCTCTCCATTTTGCTCTGCACGACAAGGCGCTGGATGGATTCACTCTCGCTCCGGGAGACGTGTCTCCGAAGAGTTATTATTAAATTTCCGAAACGGAATTCATCACAGCATAATACCGATAATAGCCATAGGTGATATGATCAGTGCTGGTCTTCCAGAGAACCCTAGGTGGTCTAGCGGATATTGTCTTGAGAAAACAAATCATCAATAAAGGGTTAGTATGAAAATAATATAAGAATAATAAAACAGTAATAAATACAAAACAACAATCACATACAATTTTGTGAACTGATCTAATTCAACAAAAGTTAGTAATAGAAGTACTTAAGTAAAGTAATAAGTATAAAGCAGATGTTCCCCCTTTACTAAGTCAAATTAAGTTATGTGTTCCTAAAAACAGCTCGGTAATCCTATTCTTTTTCATATCCCAATTTATAAAACTTCCTATCGCCGTAATTCCTTCTTCATTCGTACAAGTATCAAAAATGAACTTGTACATACTTACCCGGAAATTGACTAGTTTTTAACTAAAGCTACTGCAGTTCGGAAACTGATATTTAAATCATACTTTCTCCCCTAAGCGACCAAGTATTGTATCAATAAAATGAATGTAAACTTTAATTATATTATTATTAAATTCAAGTTAAAATATTTTATTCAAAACTAGCTGACCCGACAGACTTTGTTCTGTATATTATAAATAAAATAATGTTTTTATATGAATTTGTCAATAATATATCATAACATCAAAAATTACTTCGTAAAATATGCACCCTGCTGTCGTAATGAAATTGTTTCACAGCAGAACTGTCAAACCGTGCGTCAATAAATCCTCTCATAGAAATTATGGATAAAGGAAAAACAAATTTGTTGTTTTTATTTTATTTAGCAGCATTTTCCTATTTATTTACCTTTTAAACCCTCTCTGGACTTCCACAAATAATTCAAGACACAAATTTACCAAATCGGTCTAGCCGTTCTCGAGCTTTAGCGAGACTAACGAAAAGCAATTCATTTTTATATATATAGATAGGATCTGACATCACTTATTGAAAGTAAAAAACTACCACCCATTCCAAAACGAATCAGACCAGATCAGACCTGAGATGAACAGGCGCAACAAACAAACTCAGCGGGCTTTTTTTATCGAAAAAATATATTATTAACCGTATTTATATTTTAAAATGTAAACTTCTTACTGTAGGTAACTTGAACCACACGGAAAATACTGACAAATGTAGTTATTATAAGCACTAATTCTATACTTAGAACTAATGAAATCTTACTATATATTATATAAATTACGTGACACGTTGTTTGTCCGCGATGGACTCCTAAACTAATGAACGGATTTTAATGGGGATTATTTCATGGAGTGCACTTTGGTCCAACTTGAGAGATAGGATAGTTTTTATTTCGATTCGGGACCCATAAATATTTTTATTTTCAATATTTGTTTTGTACATATTTTCTATGATAGAATTTAGTGACGCGGGGTTTGTCTGTTCCGCTGTAAAACAATTTCACTATAACAACAGTGAGCATTTTTTACTAAATAATTCTTGAATACGAATAATATTATTGGCAAATTCCTATAAAACAGTATTTTTTTTATTATCTGCAGAACAACGTCTGTCGGAGCAGCTACTAGAATATAAAATATCGTATCTCTCTAGTAATTTTCTAAATTAATTATGTGAAAACTAGTAAATGGCTTCTGGATATACAAATATATGTAAACATAGTTATAAATAGCTGTAAGTTTTCTTGATAAATAAATAATGAAATGGTAATAAATATGATAACGAATGAGTGCATCTGGCAATTCTGCTGATATTAAGAACCTATCTGCAATGCAAACTGCAATGCAAACCAGTAATAACTGTATCGTAGGACACGACTTTAACAATCTAGTGGGAGGCTTCTTTGCATAGGATACCGGCTAGAAAGCGTACCCTAACGGCGTCTATTCCTGTCGTGAACCAGTTATGTGTAAGCAATATATTGGGTTTTTGTGTTGTTCTGAAGGGCGCCGCAGCTAGTGAAGTTAGTCGGCATCTTGTGTCTCAAGGTGACGACCGCAATCGTAGTATCAATTACCTTCAGCTGAAAATTTTTGATCAAATTAAACGGTTTTTTATGTAGGAAGAGTCATTTCATTCTGACAAAAAAAATCAAAAAAGATGTTCCGTCTAATACTCATAACTTCCACCATCAACAAAGGGACTAATTATTTTTAATTTTTTTTTATGGAATAGGAGGACAAACGAGCGTACTAAACTAGCATTCTCTTGCAACACCAGAGGAATCACAAGAGCGTTGCCGGCCTTTAAGGAAGGTGTACGCGCTTTTTTTGAAGGTACCCATATCGTATCGTCCCGGAAACACCCCACAAGGAAGCTCATTTCACAGCTTCGTAGTACGAGGAAGAAAGCTCCTTGATACCCGCACTGTGGAGGACCGCCACACATCCAGATGGTGGGGATGATATGCTAACTTGTGGCGTGTCGTGCGAAGGTGGAATATACTTACTCTTTTAATAATTTTTTAAATCGGTTAACAAAAATCAAGATATGAGGTAACAAACATTCAAAAAATAACATATAACATTTTATTTAATTATCAATAAGCAACATTAATTATAACATTGTAAAGAACTCCAACAAAAAGAGCGGCCAAGTGCGAGTCGGACTCGCCCATGAAGGGGTTCCGTAGCAGCAAGTAACATAATATAAAAGTTAGGTAAATAATATATAATAAAAACTTTGCCCAAAATCTTACAGTACAAATGAGCTCTCATCATTTATACGTATTAATAAAACTTCTTACTAGATCTCGTTCAAACCAATTTTCGGTGGAAGTTTGCATGGTAATGTACATCATATTATATTTTTTTTAGTTTTATCATTCTCTTATTTTAGAAGTTACAGTGGGGTGGGGACACATTTTACCACTTTGGAAGTGTCTGTCGTGCAAGCTATTCATTTACTAATATCACTTTTTTTCTAAATCTTTCTAAAAAAAATGATATGAGCAAACTCAATATCATTTTTGAAGACCTATCCATATAAGATCTTACCAAACACGTGTGGGTTTATACAAAGGATTTAAGTTTCCTTTAGTGTTAATTCCGCCAATATTTGCTTTTAAAACAATTCGACACGTGTTTCGCCTCCATACGAGGGAGTCTCGTGCCAGATTTTGGCGAGACAACACGTCCTGAGGATGCCTCGTGTGGAGGCGAAACACGTGTCTAATTGTTTTAGAGTCTCGTGCCAGATTTTGGCGAGACAACACGTCCTGAGGATGCCTCGTGTGGAGGCGAAACACGTGTCGAATTGTTTTAAAAGCAAATATTGGCGGAATTAACACTAAAGAAAACTTAAATCATTTGTATAATTATGGATTTCCGCAAAGTAACGCCTAATTCAATAAATTTTTTTACGTGTGGGTTCATGAAAAAAATTGTTTGAGTTTCAGTTCTACGTACCCCCAAAATTTATTGTTTTCTTTTTTTTTGTGTGAAAATATAAATGCGGTTCTGAGAATACATCTACTTATCAAGTTTCAACAGTATAATTCTTATAGTTTAAGAAAAAAGTGGCTGTGACAGACAGACATGAAAAATCTATAAGGCTTCCGTTTTTGCCATTTGGCTACGGAACCCTAAAAACTACGAGAAAAAAGAAAGATTTTGTAAACAGTATGATTATTTTCAGATCAAAAATATCACGGGAACTTCCACGTGTTCAGAAGTCGCACACAAATCACACGCAATGGACGTTTTTAGGTAAGTTACTTCTTATTTTCTTTAACACGAGTGTTACACATTTAAATAAAACGCTTTTATAGGATTTAAACGGGTGTAATTGTAACTGTGTTGTTACATTAGATTTTTGTATAGGGGGACGGTCCCCCTGAAAACGAGATCTGGAAAGGTCCTGAAAAATCTGGAAAATGTAACTTTTACGCAAAAATCTGATGTAAAAACACAGATACAACTACACGCGTTTTAATCCTGTAGAAAGTGTTATAATTATATGTTTCTTTGATCAAATATATACTAGATTAAACATAAAATAGCAACAGATATAATATTGCCAGGAATAAACGTGTGGTCTATGTTGATTATGGTCAAACCATGGTAGGAATTGTTTCACAGCAGAACTGTCAAACCGTGCGTCAATAAATTCTCTCATAGAAATTATGAATGGACACATCAAAGGAAAACAAATTTTGTTGTTTTTATTTTTAAATGCTAAATAGCAGCATTTTCCTATTTATTCACCTTTTAAACCTTCCCTGGACTTCCACAAATAATTCAAGACCTAAATTGGCAAAATCGGTCCAGCCGTTCTCGAGTTTTAGCGAGACTAAAGAACAGCAATTCATTTATATATCTATACTATAATATTATAAAGCTGCAGTGTTTGTTTGTTTGTTTGTTTGTTTGAACGCGCTAAACTCTGGTACTACTGGTCCGATTTGAATGATTCTTTCAGTGTTGGGTAGTCCATTTATCGAGGAAGGCTATATATATTTTTTCAAAATTAGGGATCCGTAATAAAATTGCTATTTTGTAACACAAGGTGTAAAATCGAAAACCTATTTTTGCATGCGCTGCAAAAACTATTGACAATAGAACAAAATGATGTACAGGCTATAATATAGGCAATATTTTATTACTTATAAAACTATCGCGTGAATTATACTTTATATGGCAAAACAACGTTTGCCGGGTCAGCTAGTATATATATATATATATAGATTTTTACACACATAGCATGACAGTTTTTTTTGCTACTTAGTGGTTCTAATGTACTCGAATGCTTTTGATATAGTAAAATATACCTATCATGTCCAAAGATATTTCGTCAGTCTTTCGTCGGTAAAGCGTAAATGATGTTGGGTTTCTTAATTCGAAACAACAAGATGTTTAAAGCAGGTATAAAAGTATAAATTTACGTACGTCAGAAATATTCTGATATTTTGCAGTGTAATATGGTGCCCTAATTATAATACCCATCAGCTAAGGATAGAACGCATTCAAAAAAAGACTTCTGAGGCTCCTAGCATATTTTTTTATGAAAATACGGGATGAGACGAGCAGGACGCTCAGCTAATGGTAATTGATACGCCCTGCCCATTACAATGCAGTGCCGCTCAGGATTCTTGTATTACCCAAAAATTCTGAGCGCCACTACAATATCGCTCTTCACCTTGAAACATTACATGTTAAGTCTCATTTGCCCAGTAATTTCACTACCTACGACGCCCTTCAGACCGAAACACAGTAATGTTTACGCATAACTGCTTCATGGCAGAAATAGGCGCCGCTGTGGTACCCATAATCTAGCCGACTACTTATGCAAAGAAGCCTCCCACTGGTGATTGTCCTCCACTCTTGCAAACCTTCCATTTGAAAGTCCCACGCAGAATGTACATGTACACTAATGGACGGTATAAGTGACGCTTACGAAACATCTCTTCTTTAATTACGATTTGAAACTAAAACAACTCGACCCTCTCGAACATAACACTCACGGGGCTTACAAGTGATGTATTTTACAGAATTACACTAATATTTTACACTTAACTTTATGTAATCGATTTTTCCGGATGAAAATATCACAAGAACATTGTGTTCTGTCACTCCAAATAGCTTTATTTTATATTTTCCATTATTTTTGTGCTCATCACGCCCAAGCCGCTCACTGTAAATAAATCCAATTGCTGATAATATGAAGCTTTCTGTTGAGTAACATTTACTGTTTATTTCATCAATATCTATCAACAGAAAATTAACATATTAATTTTTAAATTCAGTTAAAACCCTCATTACAGCAACGAATGCTCCATCGCATAACGCCTGCCGTCTATCGGTTGTGGCGTTATGATTACTGAAAGGTATTGCGAGGACAGCGAACAAAGTGATGGGCAACACTAGTGTTAAATATGGTACATAAATTTTAAAACCTTCCGTGTATTAGGGCAAAACTCATGAAAATACCCACAAATTTTTCGCAATCAGTTGGAAACAGGGGCATTCCTACATTAATAAGAACCTAAACTAATATATACCACTAGTGTTAGGTGATTTAGTTCCATTGTTCTATTAGATAATTTCTATTGCCTTTGCATCCACCCAATTAGTTTTGTTTACTTACTTTTAAGACCACAAAATTGACATGTTGTGAGTAAATCACATTAACTTCAACCTATGCGAGCTATGTGTGCGATTCCTAAATATTATATTATTAAGGTACTTGTATCTACAGTGCCTACATTGCTGGTAAATCAATGCACGCCCCTGGTTGGCAATCAAACATATACAGTTAAAGGGAGTCAATCTTCAAGCACAACTTTTCCCTCGAACTTGACTTCATCTAGAGTATAGTAGTACATCTGATACCTACCACACTACGTAGAAACTAGTAACATGCACGCAAATCTTTAATATCTAGTTAATTTCAGTTCGTTAATTACTAGTTAACACGATCTCTTAATTATCACACTCTAACCTTCGATATGATTGATCAGAAAATACCCGGATTGCTTGAACGGCAATGACCCGAGTGTGCCCGATCTAAATCGAGAGGTGCTCGATTCGGACGAGGATATCGCGGACTTCTTCAACGGCGCTGTGATCCTGGTAACCGGAGGCACTGGCTTCGTGGGTAAAGCGCTGCTCGAGAAGCTGTTGCGGAGCTGTCCCGGAATTGACACAGTCTACGTGCTCATGAGGCCCAAAAGAGGCCTGACGGTGGAACAGAGGTATAAGGAACTGCTCAAGAACCAGGTAGGCTGTTCATGTTTTCTGATATATCAATTAGAGACTTAGTGGGTTTGGGTCAGGGTTAGTTTTAAATGAGCTACTCTTAACTAATTTTGATATTCTTACCCATAAACGAGAATGTGAGTTTGTTTCAAAAGAAGAGTAAGGGCTACAAAAAAAAAAATTTATAAAAGCCCTGAGAGAGCGCTGTAGAAATATAACGCTGCTGTTATCTGAGGCAGGAAGTATTTAATAACATTATAAAATTATCAATCATACTTTTGTACAGGTGGGTAATGATGAGGTCCCATTGCCTAATGCATCTAAATCGTCAGAAGATATGCAATAGAGTGAATAAAAAATTTCAATAAAATCATTGAATCAGTTTTCTAAATGGACCTTGGCCATTCTTTAACTGTACAAGATATATAGATTGAAGTTTTCTTTTATCTAAATTCTGAAAATTATATTTCTAATACCCATATTTTGCAATTTTTTATGAAATAATGAAGGGGTAGGTCTCAAATGAACATGTCGCACCCACTCCCGTAACAATTGGGAACTGTACTCTCAAAATTGTTGACGAGTACGTCTACCTTGGACAAACAAACCAGTTTTGCAGGACCATTTTCGCGAATGAGGTCACTCGTCGAATCCAACTTGGATTGGCAGCGTTCAGAAAGCTTCGCGTCCTGGATAGTGTTTGAAAAACAGTGTCTGAAGACAAAGGTTTTCAACCAGTGTGTGTTGCTAGTGATGACTTACGGTAAGCAGACGTGGTCGCCAACTATGGGCCTGATGCGAAAGCTCATGGTCGCTCAGAGGGCAATGGAGATTGGCTATGCTTGGAGTTCCCCTGCGAGATTAATCAGAAATGAGGAGAACCAAAGTCACCGGCATAGCACAAATTATTGCAATTTGAAACTGAAGTGGCAGTGGGCAGGGCACATAATGCGATGGCCAGAGTGCCGATAGGGCATTAAAGTCCTCGAATGGCGACCACATACCGGAAGATGCAGTGTTGGTAGGCCCTCCACAAGATGGACCGACAATCTAGTTAAGATTGCTGGAATACGTTGGATCTACTTCTTATTTGTCTTACTTCCACCTACTATTGAGTACGATGAGCATCTCGATGTGGGATGGATGTTCATTATTCATTGCAAATTTAACAGAAATGAAAAATTTTCCTCCAGTATTTCCACGTCAAAACTACATTGGTACTTTCAAACAGCCACCTTAAAGTCCGGAGACGCTCTTGGCATTCTACACATATCATTATACTAAACATAATGAGCGGCAATGATGATTAACTTTGGTGCCTTAATTGTCCATTTCCATTTTTAAAATGCTTGTTCACGCGCAATGTTCAGACGATGCATGCGTTGACATTCGGTGACATGGCAGGTGTTCGAGCAAATCCGCGCGCGTTGGTCCGAACGGCTTGGAAAGCTTCAAGCCATCGCCGGCGACGTGTCGGCCCCCGGGCTGGGTGTGGGTGCAGCGCAGCTAGCACTGCTGCGGCGCGTGCACACCGTGTTCCACTCAGCAGCCACGGTGCGCTTCACGGAGCCGCTGCACGCTGCCACCGCGCTCAACGTACAGGGAACTGCCACGCTACTGCAGCTGGCGCGACAAATGCCGCTACTAAAGGTGCGATCCTGTTCCAACACATTACACATCACACCGTGTGCCACTCAGCAGCCACCGTGTGCTTCACGGAGCCGCTGCACGCTGCCACCGCGCTCCACGTACAGGGAACTGCCACGCTACTGCAGCTGGCGCGACAAATGCCGCTACTATAGGTGCGATCCTGTTCCAACACATTACACATCACACCGTGTTCCACTCAGCAGCCACCGTGCGCTTCACGGAGCCGCTGCACGCTGCCACCGCGCTCAACGTACAGGGAATTGCCACGCTACTGCAGCTGGCGCGACAAATGCCGCTACTAAAGGTGCGATGCTGTTCCAACACATTACACATCACACTGTGTTCCACTCAGCAGCCACGGTGCGCTTCGCGGAGCCGCTGCACGCTACCATTGCGCTCAACGTACAGGGACGTAGCCTGACAGCTTCGCGGCTTATCTCCTCTCGTCTGCTTTCCTCTCTGCTTTGGTGGGTACCGAGCCTTACGGAGCCGCTTCACGGTGACCAGCGTCACGCATGGTCACAGTGCTGCTCTGCCGCAAGTCATGCCGCACGTTAAGGTGCGACATTCTCTCGACACATATGAGGCACTTATTTCCAAAATTACTGCTAATAGATCAGTTTACTCACTGGGCGTGCTAGTTATTGTCAATGGTTCCAGCTCAAACAAAAAAGCTTTGTGCTATCTCATATATAATACAAACTTGTATCCATAACAATGATATGTTGGATGCATCCAACGTGCACATAAATCATTTATTTACAATATATTTTTGTACATTTTTGCGAAACCTTGGCAACGAATCTCTGAATAGGTCTAAGCATTTAATGAATATAACTTCCTTGCGCGCTATTTCAAAGTCGATACGAGGACGTACGCTATGGCTGTGACGTTTTCGGTGTTTCAAGGGTCAAGAACCATCACCGTATATATTTATCTCGCTAAGCCATCCAAAAAAAAAAGCTTGGATTTTGGATAATTGGACTTTTCTTGTATATTATCCAGGCGCTGGTGCATGTGTCGACGGCGTACAGTAACGCACCGCGCAGCTACATCGAGGAGCAGGTGTACCAGCCGCCCTGCGACCCTGACACCATCCTCCGCTGCACCACCACGCTGCCCAGAGACATGCTGGAGAACATCTCGGAAGCGCTGCAGGTGAGCTGCTGCCAGAGACCAAGGACAAGAATACTTTGATAATTCATTCGATAGATATGATTCGTGGTGTGAATACTTCGGAATACTATACAATCAATGGGGCGTGCATTTCATATAGGCAATTAGGCAGTGCCTACCTCGTTATGAACCTAAATAAATATAGCACGAGTGTTAAAGTTAATTTAGTTTAATTTGGTTCCGTTATTTTATTATCAAACTTCTATTGAACACCCACTCATGAAATTGTTCCTTACGATAGATACTAAATACCTACGGTAAGCAGTCTTTGCTTAGTCCAATTCTCAACTACGACTCGTTAGATCCATAGACAATCATCATCATCTTTACAACCAGAAGACGTCCACTGCTGGACAAAGGCCTCCCCCAAAGATCGCCTTGACGATCGGTCCTACGTTGCTCTCATCGAACCTTATATTATACAATACCTGGACAATTTGGCTGAGATCTTTGAAGCTTACTTAGAGTTTGCTCAAACTATACTTACGAAAAACATAGCTGAGTGTGATAAAACGCGAACCTTACTCAGCCTAGTGAAACTCTCTTAGAAAAAAAGCGATTCAATCGATTGTATGAAATGTGCAGTCATTGAAAGATTGACAGATGACGGCTATAATCTCAATGTAAAAAAACGGTGATATCCGAAATCAACTAGGTTTAAAACAACTGTTCGCTTTCAAACTTAGCCGGATTAAACTTCGTCGCCAATCGCCATACTGTAATTACTACTATTTGAAACTTATGTCAAATCACTGCACGTTTCATACAAAACTAAATTTCAATTTTACTTTGGCAGTCCAGCTTATTACGTAGTATTAATATCCTTTTTGACTTGACTTTTGCATTGGGCTGTCTTAGCTTAAGCTCAGTATCAACTCAGTATAATTTGTGCTGTCAAATGATTATAAAAATGAAATCAAAGATTTTGTAAAGCTAATATTCAGCCAAGTTTTACATAAGTAAAGTCTTAGTGCGCTTTATAAATCTTAACCTTAGACAGGCTGTTCTAAGTGTAATTTTTATATGTATCTGTTTATCTTGGCTGATTATGTATCGATGTTTGAGAAACACGTTATTCAGTGTTTTAACAAAAAAGAAAACACGTGTTGAACGAACGAACGTTTACGAAGTTAAAAGTAGGTTTACAGTTTTAAGAGTAATTTTTTATGGAACTGTTAATCTTGGTTTATTATTACCCATATAGACCAGTGGTTAGTGACCCTGCCTACTGAGCTAGAGAACCCGGGTTCGAATCCCGGTAAGTGCAATCATTTATACGATCAATATGTATGTTTGTTTCCGAGTCATGGATGTTTATTTGTATTTTTGTATGTTTAAGTATGTATATTGTATTAAATATATCGTTGTCTTGTACCCATAGTACAGTCAGTCAATCAAATTATCTTGCCCCAAGCTACGGGCAAGATAATTTGTCTATGAGTGTGTCAATATTGTACGGTTTAAGTATTACTTAATGGACTGTATTAGGTCGCTACCAGATGGAGAATTACTTTGCAAATTTTAACTACTATTAACTATTGCTGTGAGTGAACTCATTCATTATATCAGCTCATATATAGGCTTAATTTAGCAGTAATTTAATAAAGTCATAGTTAAAATTAGCAATGTAATTCTCTATATAGTGGCGACTTAATACAGTCCATTAAGTAATACGTAAGCCGTATATATCCGGTTCGAATATGTACGGTTTACGTATTAGTTAAAATTAGCACAGTTATTCTCTGTCTAGTAGCAACCTAATACAGTCCATTAACGGCCCTTCCCAATATACTATCTACAGATAGAGATAAATTATTACCTTCTACTGTCAGTGATTAGCTGTCATAACCTGAAGCTGTCCCAATATACCCGATAAGTCATTCTTATCGCCCTATATTGGAACGCGTGAATTGAAATTTTCATACAAACTTCTATCGCTGGTAAGCTATGCTTCGTCCTATTGACAGACAGCGTATACGGATAAGGTGAGTTACCGTCGATAAGTTTATTGGGACAAATAAGTCAACGATTATTACGATTTTATCTCAAGTAAGACATAGACTGAATATTGGTAAAACGTAAACCGTACAAATATTATTATTATTTTTATGTATAGATGTTTGAGAAAAATATGGCGTATAATATATTGTTTGTCGGTGTGTCTCCGTCCCTAGGGTGAGCATCCCAACCCCTACACCTTGACGAAGGCACTGGCTGAGTCCATCGTCCACCGCCACACCGACCTACCCGTCTGCATCGTGCGCCCCTCCATTGGTAACTACCACCCCCTTTTACTATCATACACACGATAACCCAAAACACAAAATGTAAATTAAATTATTTACATCATACGAAAGCATACGGCGCGAATAGTTAATTATAATAAACAATATAGTCCTATGCTAGGACTATATTGTTATGGGGCAGTGCACCCGTACTAATACCATCTTTGTGCTGCAGAAGAGGGCTTGTTCGAAGATCAAATAATTTAGTAACAAATAGCTACTCTTGTGCCAATGACAGACTATAATATGCTCTATGGCTCTTGCAAGTTTGGCGCCACTGAGTCGGACGTGCGAGGACTCCACCTTAGTCGCATGCACGTTGTAGGACGGACGAATCCTTAATATACCTACAGTTAACAGTTACAAACTCTTTTTTTATCTAACTTTTAGATTGTGACAAGTTGATTATTTGTGATTATTATATACACGGCATTGAATGGCCCTAACAGGGCTATTTGCGCTATTTATAACCTAGGTGCTAAAGAATTATTGAGAGCAAAATTTAAAGAAATAAACATTTAGACTGTTGCATCTCAATATATTCTTGATAATTTTCTTTGTGTTCATAAACAAGGAAAAACGATAACTTCTTAAGCCTACTACTTGGTTAAGTTGAGTTTAAGTCCTTTATTGGGCGACGTATATGCTTTCATAACATCATCCCAGAAAATGTACAAAACAAATGTGTTACGATGTTTAAAAGAATTGTTAAGAAACATTTATGTGGGAAAGGTTATTATAACATACATTATTTTCTTAATGATACCACAGAGTGAGAATAGAGCGAACACTCTCAGGCTTTTTCATTATTTTTTATTGTACGATATTACATTGTAATCCATATTTTTATAAAAGAAGCCCGCTAAGCTTTTTGCGCCCGTTCTTCTCAGGTCTAAGGCATACTATTTTGAATGTGTAGTAGTTTTTGAATTTCAATAAGTGATTTTAAATCCTATTTTATTCAAATATATAAATTCAATTTGAAGGACAGCTGAGCGACCATTTTGCAGGTGACTGACGTATGTTCCGATATGCACTGCGACCACTGTACAGTGTGACGTCAATTTAGTTTACTGAGAAGCCGTCCCTTTATAGTTCGTTATACTGGTTACTATTTTAAACGGAACGAAATCCCGTATACTGTCAGCCGCATTTGACGCAGCATTCAAATGAGTGTATTAAAGTTTTCTAGTTCATTAAAAAAAAACTGTTGTTTGAGTAGGTACTGTCAAATTAAAAATATTTGGAATTAAACTGTAGGTATTGTTTATGTACAATATTTTATATTTTTATTGAAAAGAGCGCAAAAAAAAAGAATGCTGGGAGAGTTTCTTGCGCCGCTTCTTCTCTCTCAGAGCGCCATTTGTTTCCGAAGCGGTAGTAGTATCTAGTAGTATAAGAAATGACATCAAAAAGAATTCTAAAGGAATCAATTTTGAGAAAATAAATGTCTTTTATGCCTTTTATAAAACGTTAGGCGCTCGAGTGGTTTTGACTGATCACCTGATCAAAGTACTGCGAGTACCTTACCTCGGAAACGCCAGTGCTCACGGTAGAATATGGCGGCGATTTATGACGTCATATATTTCCCTAGGGTACTGCAGCAGTATACTGGGAGTCCATAACGGAACGAATTTTTCTACAGTGATAGCACTGTGCAGTTCTCGCAGTGCATATCGGAACATACCCTTAATAATCTAAGACCCTCATATTGTTTTATGGGGTAACTGGTAGGGTTCTGACCTGTAATAATATATTTATAACATCGATCGTGGACAATATGTGACGGACAGCTGGCCACTTTCACATGACTCTGCATATCCATAGCGGCCGCGGCTCAACCTCACAAATGACATTTCCCACATTTATTATTGACTAAGTACAGACACTAGTTATAAGCTAATTTTAAATTGAACAAGAATCCCGAAATTCGAATAGATAATTTCTTAATTTTGAGATGAAGTACGCGAGAGGGAAAAAAATCACCCAATAGAAGATTTACAAACTCGACTTAACCGAGTAGTATGCATAACAAGTTTATGTTTGCTAATTGTGCCTCGTATTAAAATTGTCGCAAATTCTAGAAAATTCCCTAATGTGCTTATGAACGTACACAATAACATTATCAAGAATATAATATTGAGATGCAACAGTCAAAATATTTATTTCTTAATGATTCTTTAGGACCTAGGTTATAAATAGTGCGAATGCCCTCTTTTGCACAAGGATTCGTGTCAGTCGTCTTAATTTAGGCAGTCTGTCGGGCAATCTAAAGTTTCGGATTAATTTTATAATCTTCATAATAATTTATATAATAATCTAGTATAACATATAACCAAAGATTTACAGGCAATGTTATTGGACGTGTAAATTTTTGTCACACATGAAATTTGAGTATGATTGTTTGTGTGGTAAAGGTTACTATAACATAAATGACTCTCTTAATGATACCACCGATTGGGAATGGAGTGAAAGCCTTCAGGCCTTTTTACTATATTTTTTTTTGTACAATATTGCATTGTATATATTTTAATGAAACAAGGAAGCCCGTTGTGTTTCTTGCGCCCGTTCTTCGCTATGGTTTGAGGCAAACTTTTTCGAATGCGTGGTAGTTTTTGACCTTCAATAAGTGATTTTATATCCTATTGAATAAAAATATTGAGTATGAGGTGTGTGTTACAGTGACGGCTGCGTTAGCTGAGCCCGTGCCCGGCTGGATCGACAATGTGTACGGCGTCACCGGGATCGTGATGGAGATATCCCGCGGGACCTACCGCTCCGGGCTGTGTCGCGAGCGGCTGCGGGTCGACCTGGTGCCCGTCGACACGCTCGTCAACTGCTGCATCCTGGCCGCCTGGAGGCAAGCCACCAAGAAGTACGTCCACCACATCAACATATAATCCTAGATCCTTTAGTTATTTCAGCTGGGCTTTTTACACACTTAGCCTCTTGACTAGGCCATTATGCATGTCCGTTCGTCTTGTTACTCCAACCAGCCCACATCATCCCAGAAGTCTAGCAGTCTTTTCAAATTGCTGCAGACATCTGCGAGCGATGCTGGAGATCGGAAGATTTGAACCCGTTGTTCGGTCTTACTCCTGAATGGTGTGCAATGTGAATATATAGAAATTTGGAATCTCCAGGGGGAATCTTAACTTCTTTACTATGGGAACATACCATCCAAAAAAAAACATTAGATTTAATTTTATTGATACTATTTACATTTACAGGGTAGACTAACTTTTTTTATGAAATTAAGCGACAATACGAGTAGGACGTTCAGTTGATGGTATTTGGTACGCCCTGCCTATTACAATGCAGTGCCGCTCAGGATTCTTGAAAGTAAAAAACAATAAGACATAACATGTTAAGTCTCATGCCCAGTAATTTCTCTAGCTACGATGCCCTTCAGACCGAAACACAATTATGTTTACACATTACTGCATCACGGCAGAAATAGGCGCCGTTTTGGTACCCACAATCTAGCCGCCATCCTGTGCAAGGGAGCCTCCCGACTGGTGGGAGATTGGGCCATTGTGTCTTTTCGTCTTCTTACTCCAACCAGCCCAGATCACTCCAGAAGTATATTTAAAGGAGTGCTACTGCGTCCTGTTCTGTTTCGACCATACTAAACGCAGAAAGACTTACACAAGTATATATATTGCCCCTATATCTCTTTTTCTAAGTTCTACGTGACTTTTAGTCTAGCATAATATATAAATCAATGGTGTTAAACGTCCCGTTGTCAACAGGCCGGGACACTGTCCCGTCTACAACGTCACGTCGGGGTCTATCGCGCCGTTGCAGTGGGGACACTTCACCAGACTGTGCGTCAAGTGGGCGAGAGAGAACCCCACCAAGTGAGTGAGATACATTTATTTATATCTACTATTAAAAATGTACAATTACTATTAAATTAAAACTATGTTAAATTCAAATCTTTTAATTCAGATAAGGATATGAAATCACTTCTTTAAAGTGCAAAACTACCACATATTCCAAAAAGTATGCCTCAGACCTGAGAAGAACGGGCGATACAAAATCAGCAAGCTTTTTTTTCGTAAAAAATATGGTTACAATTAAATTTATTATTTAATAGCCTGAGGGGAGTCGCTCCATTACCAATGTGTGGTATCATTAAGAAAGTCATGTATGTTATAGTAACCTTTACCACACAAAAGTTTTTTAAAAATTATTAGATATTGTTGTAAAAGCATACACATTTCAAAAAAGACTTACTAACTTGACTTAGCCGAATAGTAGGCATCATAGGCTTAAAAATATATCAAATCAAATCAAAATAACTTTATTCATGTAGGTGAAGGAAATGACACTTATGAATGTCTAAAGTTTTCCTTTCTTTTTATATCGACCGCTACTTCACAAAAGGTTGAAAATGAGAAGAAGTGGCAAGAAACTCATTGCCATTCTCTTAAATCAACATTTACAGCTTCATCCTTTTAAAAATCATTTCAATTACAATATATTATGTAAAGTACGGTGTATGTGGATTATGTATTAATTTACATTCACTTTAAAGTTAAACTTTTCTCAAAATTGATTCCTTTAAATTATTTTTCATGTCATTTCTAATATACTTGATACTACTACCGCTTCGGAAATCAATGGCGCTCTGAGAGAGAAGAAGCGGCGCAAGAAACTCTCTCAGCATTCTTTTTTTGTGCTCTATTTATTAAAAAATTTTTTTGACTAACTCGTAAGTGAGTATTTGACGATTGAGTATTTTGTTTAAATGTTGATTAAAAAGTGTGTCAATGGGTTCCTACCACTTTTTCTCATAAAAGCTCAACCTTAACCGAATAATAAAAATGCAGTTACTAGAGCATCATAATCATAAATAAATAAAGTATCATAATTTTTTAAATCAGTGCTTTATTGAAAGGAAACCGAACATTTTGTGCAAAGCATAATTCACTGCCAAATAGTACAGCTGTCTTTAACTTGAGATATTTTACTTTGATATGTCTAACATTATTAAAATTGTATGCAAAGTTAATCGGATAGCTTTAACGAGAAAATTTCATAGAATTACATTATTTTAAACTACATATATTTTTAGTTATTTCCTTCACTAGTGGTAAAAATTATCACTTAAAAATAACATATTGTTTATATTTGAAAGAGCAACATCTCAATTCAATGTATAATTCAATGTAAGATATTGAGGTTGGCAAGCTAACAACTTTAAAGTAAATCCTGTAGATGGAGCCACAAATGGAAAGTTGAAAATACATACCTAGTGGTTGCGCCAGAGAATTTTAAGTGGACTGTATTTCAAAAAAGGGGTTACTCAGGTGAACAGAACAGGAGTCAAAGGAATTAAGGGAAAAGCTGGTACTCACTTCATATCCAAGATGCTGGGTTCTTCTATACTTGCCTGAGTATGCTGGCAAACCAAATTAGAAATTCGCGGGACGATTAACGAAGAAATCACTACGATCTCACGGCGGGAAACCAACAAGAATACCAGGACTTCCTGGATTTATGATTAAATTGCACTGTTCGACCTTCACGTGTGATTACTTGACAGAATGTGTTCGCTAAGTTGCTAGGATTAAAATGTTAAGGATTTAGAATAAGGTTGTCTTATTTGGGGAACTGGCGTCACCAAGATTAATATAGAATATGTGTTATGAGACGGTTGTTGTAGCAGTAACACCCGTTAGGCTGTACATTTTGGTACAATGTAATTTGTAGAATTTCTTATATTTATATTGAGTTTCAATGTTGTCTGTTGTGTCGCAGGTACGTGATGTGGTATCCCAACTTCTCGTTCACGGAGTCCCGGCTGCTCAACACGTTCTGGGAGCTGTCCTGCCACTTCCTGCCGGCCTTCCTGTACGACCTGCTGCTGCGCGCGCAAGGACGCAAGCCCATGTAACTGCTAATTTTTTCACTTGGTCTTTAATGGGACTCATACGCCATCTGCGATAAATACTTATAGCACTAGACTTTCGCAACGTTTCATCAGTTTTGACACAGGGAATCAGCATGAATCTTTTGTCTTGTAATGGTTGGGGGACTACAACTGTATAGTATCGTTCTCATATTTGCCGCTGTGTAAAGCGTTTATAGCGGAGTGTGTTCCGACGAACTGGTTTATCTGATTCCTGCCGTCAAAATCCACTTTCGCATCACACGTCTCTATCCATACCATCCTTAATATTTTAATGTGTGTCTTTGCACCACAGTTTCAAGGAGCTTTATTCCAGGTAAAACTTAATTATGAATTGAGCTTTATAACGCGGTGTTTCCAGTTCGATAAGACATGAATACCTTCAAAAATGCCTGCCATCACTTATTATTGCTGCTAAGACCTTAAAACTTTTAAGAAATCTGAACTGCAATAAATCATAGTGCCCAGAGATCACTTATTATCTGGTGGATATCTTGCTCTTCTTGACTTCGCACTATCGAAGATATTTGCCAGTTGCTCGATCACTTTTGCATATTCCTGGATTTCATCAGCGATATCTATCAGTCTATATATCAGTCATCGACAGCCTCTGCACATAGGGTGTTCGTTACGCGAGAACTGCTGAGTTTGAACATAAATGCAGTTTGTATATTGTGAGGTTTAGCCATCAAGCATTGTGACGGTTATGGACTTATTTTTTGAATTAGGCATTATATTGCGGAAATACATAATCATCCTTATGTTGTGAGCTTGCCTTGCTTGAGGCGAGGATGCCTTGTGTAGAGGCCAAACAAGTGTCGAATTTATTGAAAATGAATCTTAACGGAATTTACACTCAAGAAGGCTCACAAGATTTAGATATGGTCTTATGGTAAAAAACAACTGACTTTGAATTTAAATTCATAGTCGAGTATCATTGTCGATAATGTGTACTTACCTCTCGCTGAGCATTAACATCCTCCCCAGCATGATGAAGCTGGCCCGGCGGTTCAAGATGGCGGCGGCGACGGGCGAGTACTTTGCCAACCACGAGTGGCAGTGGGGTGTGGGGGAACTGCGCGCGCTGGGGGCAGCAGCGGAGAGCGCGCGCGACGGCCACGTGTTCCCCGCCTGGCCCGCTGAATTCTCCTGGGAGTCTTACATCGGCGCCTACATGCTCGGCATCCGACAGTTTATCCTCAAGGACCCTGCCGACTCACTGCCGCACGCGAGGACCAAGTTGAAAAGGTACTTTAACTGGTACTCTAAATTGGCGCTGGCACATTAACTATTACACTTGTTACGTTTACACTTTGATAAAACAGTAAGGGGTGTCACTAATCCACCACTTCGGAAACAAATGGCACTCTGCGAGAGCAAAAACAGGCCACTGCTATAATATCGTCCGGCGGTCACTTTAAAAGGGCCAATTAATCATAAATATTAAGGCAGAGACATTTGAAATTGCAAGTTACAATTAACGCCGACAGTACTTTTAAGGGGACCAAAACTTTCGCGTTCATTTAAATTCAGATACGCGAGATAAATTGCGCCTAGTAGATAAGTAAGTATTGTCGATGACTTTTATTGGAGTTTGTGATTGAGAGCTTAAATTCATTAATAATAATTCAACTGTATTACATCTTCTGGGCTGTGCTGGCTGGGTACACTTTCTCTTCTAAAAGTGGCAAATCTGGGTCAGCAGTACGTAGTCGACAGATGCACGACCTATTCTAACTCATAATTACCTTGAAATAAACATGTAAATATTTCAGTTGGTATAAAGTTATGTTCCCTGTTCACAGACTGTACTGGGTGCACAAGCTGTTCCAAGCGGCTACCGGCTACTACCTGTTCCGGCTTCTGGCGGGTCGACTACGTTAGCTGTCAACCATCCCCCTATTGCACCTAAAGGCTACTGCCACCTCGTAATGATGGCAGTTTGGATACAATCAGGCCAATGACGTCACACACTTCATTTAAGCTTGGAACAATTTATGGCCCATTACCATGACCTTATTTTATAATTTGCATCAAGTTATGTTTTATCAATGAATTTTGCTTTTAAAATTCATGAATATTGGAAACTCATGAATAGGTGTATTTTCCGATAAAACGTGATCTAAGTCTGTCACGCGCTATAATACTTTTGGATGTCAAATAGTCATCATCATTATGACGAACGACACAGCCGAATCAAACGTGAACCAAACACCAGAACGAAAGGTAAATTATTGAACAATTTAGTGCTGAGATGTCTATCTGTCCGAATGAGTCAGAAAGAATAATGAACAGCATTGGTTGTTGTCAGCGAGCTTCGATAAAATTTGTACTTAATTCAGCTTCGCATTAATCAGAACGCAAAAAAATGGCATGATTCTACTAATGTGCATTCCTATTTCCTTTCTATTACTCTGCTCTGAAACACAAAATTGTCGCAATTATTTAGTCAACCCTTTACTGTTAGTTAAGATTTAGTTTCGATTCGAGTGCGTAATGCAAATAGGACGTATTACTCTGTGATATGTTTCAGTACGCCTCACGGTTTTTCGAGGTGTGGCCACAATGTGCGAGGAATTTATTCGTTTTTTAATACTAGCAGAATGATAAAATATTTTTATTTAAATTGTATACTAATAAAAAATAAAGCGGAATGGAACATGTTCTTACCGAAAGAAACACAACTCCTTCTGAAACCTTACTGAAACTTTGGTTATTTTCGCTGCTTTGTAAAAACACACTGAGGCAAATGTCTTGTGCATCCGCACGTTTGCCGTGATTCGACTATACTACACAGAAACATGGCTATGTGTTTATTTGTGACACACTTTGTGTTTCTCTTATCGTTTTTAATTCAAATATTTTATTTAAAAAAAAAGTATTTAAAATCACTTATCGAACATCAAAAACTAACATCCATTCGAAAATTTACGCCTCAGACCTGGCAAGAGTAATCGCAGTAAACTCAGCGCCCTTCTTTTATTAAATAAAATTTCATCACAAATAATTTAGTACAATAATATTCATTATTAAATAGCCTGAGGGTGGTCGCTCCATTCCTAATCTCTGTGTTGAATTTGGAATTTTTCAATACATTTTTTGTTGAAAAAGTGATCAAGTACATATTTGATCGAAATCAGCAAAGCAACGTGGTTTCAGTGTGACGTCATTGTTTGTTTGTCTGGGAAGCATACCTAACTGCAGCCGCCGGTCGTTGCCAGGGTGGCGGACATTTGCATACTTCATTATTGGGACAGAATAATGTTATGATTGCCATTTACCTAAGACATTAGGTTTAACTGTGTTGATATTGAACGAACGATATAATAATATAGTTAAGTTAAATCGACTACCGCTACATAAAGGGCTCAAATAAATAAGTATCGATAAGTGTTAGGCAAGCGACTAGTCAAGCAATATTACAGAACCTGATGTGACAGATTGCCTGGGCGGCTTTTCCTTCTTCTTGTGTAAGTAAGACTTTAATAAAAAGAAAAGTTTATTAACCCAACAAAGAAAAATGAAATATTTAAAACGCTTAAACTCACGCCCAACCTCGATATATCAACTTCCTACCGATCTTTTGGGAGTCCTTATTAAAATTTCCTACACCAAGTGGACGTGAATAAAGCCATTTTCATTATTTTGTTAGTAATGACTTACGAAAGTTTTAATATTTTTTAAGAAAGAGTACCTAAATACAATCACCGACTGTAGCGTTTTTGCAAGGAAGCATAAACTCTTTATGCAGAGTAATATTGTATTATTTTATCTTTTACTACTCATAGATACTTTCAACCATAGATTAATTCTAATTAAGAAAGAAAACGTATCTGGCTTTATCGTTAACTAATATTTTATACGATGCCTATACTTGCCCAGGCTGTCCACACCTCACTGTTCTATCAGTCGCCATCATTAGCAGTACAGGAGGTCTATTACCAAAATCGGAAGCCGATGTTTCGATCTGAAACGAAAGAACGACCAACCTCGAATTAATTCCTATTACCAAAGTACTTCGGATCCGGGCGGATTTGCTATCGGAAGCATAGATATAACCAAGTAAAGCGAAGTTGTAGTTACGATCACAATAATGTCAAGTCAATTTGCGAATAAAGTAAGCGAAAGACAAAAAGTCTAATCGCGAACTTCGTATCGATAGTCGGATCCAAAATACTTTCGGTATAGGAAACTGTACGTTCCGTGAACCAAAACTTCGCGTTTTGATTTTGGTAATAGAGCTCCTGTACTCACGCTGTCCTCAGAGGTCGCTACAGAAGGATATCCATTCCAAGTTTAAAAGTATACTTATCACAAATTCCAAATAATTGCATGAGATGGCGCTTTAACGCGAAATTCGAACAAAAATCTGCGCCAGCGCATATACACGAAGACAGCAAAGAATATAGAAACAAAATCCTGTAGTGAAAATTTTCTCTAGTCACGGTCAAAACAGATGAAAAAATATTATCAAAGATGTTGATATATTTCAAGAGTATGTACGCCTACAACTTCGTACAGAGTTCTTACTTTTTCGAAATACAAATGAATTTTTCGTTCTCAAATATTCTTGCCGGCGGACCGTAGAACGTATTTCATAATAGAGTTGTACTAGTATATAACTGTATTATAATAACATTTTGTATTAAAATAAGATTATTGTATCTAGAAGTTTGACAGATACAGAAACCATAGAGTAAACTGTAATTTGGTCGGCTCTAAAAGTTTAGGCCTTAGAGGCTTTAGCATCTTAAGATTGTAATAATTATTATAAGTTATACTTGATAGCTTAATTGAATGGACATTATGTAAATTTTACGTTTTAATCTTTTTGTAGAGAATATAAAAATAAAATGTTATCTCACTAATTCACCCATAAACCTACGAATATTCTGTATTTTATTATTATAATGAACCTTTTATGTATTAAATTATTAAAAACTTAATTCTTCTAATCAAGTATTATTTTATATTTATTTGTACCTCTGCAGTCAGAGTAGGTACTTACCACAAAATGTAGGTACCTAATCAAATAAACAAATATATAAAACTCGAGACACGGTAAATATTTATTTCCTATTTGGGGCTC
The DNA here is from genome assembly GCF_905404315.1 of Leptidea sinapis. Taxonomy (NCBI): domain Eukaryota; kingdom Metazoa; phylum Arthropoda; class Insecta; order Lepidoptera; family Pieridae; genus Leptidea; species Leptidea sinapis. Next base: position 4,483,342 of record NC_066297.1, read on the forward strand.
AAATAATTAGATGATTGTCAAAATTTACATTTACCATCACTTTTTTTTACGAAAATAAGGGACAAGACGAGCAGGACGTTCAGCTGATGGTAATTACGCCCTGCCCATTACAATGCAGTGCTGCTCAGGATTCTTGAAAATCCCCAAAAATTCTGAGTGGCACTACAACTGCGCTCGTCACCTTGAGACATAATGTTAAGTCTCAAGGTGACCCCCCGAATTTGATATAAAGCTGTGGAAATGATTGCAAATATTTTTATCAAAAATATTCTCTATCATTCACAGTATTTTTTATCGTATCCAGTACCTTTTTGATTATATGAAACCTTCTGCAGTTAGACTGCTCCTATCACCGAGGTTGTCATAAGTCACAAAATGTCTAAGCGCAGATGAATTTACACTATACTATTTTAATGGCCTTATTTTTTGATAATTTATGTTTGATAAACTCTCGTCTTGTTATTTCTGAAAAGGGGCTAGCCCCGATAGAGCCTCACGCTTCTGGCTTAGAATTTTATGTCAAATTGCGAAATCCTGGCGCTGATGATTATCAAGTAGAGCTGAGTGGTGATGAGTGTTGCTTGATCGAAGATAGTGGGGAAGATTGTGATGTCTTGAAGATCCTAGGGAATGGTCATGGACTTATCGAAAGAGGTAACAGAGGTTTTTAGAATAATTTATATCATCAAACTACCAAATGTATGTAATGTAAGAACCATTCGCTCATCAATAGTCAGAGCGATTGCTCTGATGATAATGATAGATTTATCATGAGCAATGATACCCGATGCTGAATCCTACCAGAATCCAAAGAGCCATTGTCACAAAACATGTATTCGTGCAAAACCAAACCGAAAAATAATTGATAAGATTTGGGTACCTTCATACAAAGTTTGTTTCCTTTCTAAGGTCGGCAATGATACTTTTAGAGTAGCAAAGATTATGAGTGATGGTGATCACTTCAAAGCATCTCTTAAGCACTTATAGGTACGTGGTCTTTACAAATTGTAAAGACATTGATTTTCAAGCGTTACCTTAAATTCCCTTTTTCAATTCATTTCACGAATAAGGTAACCAATGTGAACCTGATCTAAGACTTCGCCATACATCAAGGACACGCCATTTTATAAACTGCAATAGCTAGACAGCAAAAATATTGACAGAATTATTTCTTTTCTCGATATAACAACAATTAATAAAAAACTAAAAGACGAGTTGTAAGATGTCAGCCATGGATGTGCAAAGAAATCTTTTTTCAATGTGGATCCTCTCGTGTTTTTGAATTGCCCGTTTTTAGGGATAATTATGTGATCCTTTGATATTTATATCAGAGGGAGGCTCCTTTGCACAGGATGCCGGCTAGATTACGGGTACCACAACGGCGCCTTATTCTGCCGTGAAGCAGTAATGTGTAAGCATTACTGTGTTTCGGTCTGAAGGGCGCCGTAGCTAGTGAAATTACTGGGCAAATGAGACTTAACATCTTATGTCTCAAGGTGACGAGTGCAGTTGTAGTGCCGCTCAGAATTTTTGGGTTTTTCAAGAATCCTGAGCGGCACTGCATTGTACTGGGCAGGGCGTATCAAATACCATCAGCTGAACGTCCTGCTCGTCTCGTCCCTTATTTAAAAAAAAAAAATTTTAATAAGTTTAACCTATAGCTATGTAATAGACTAGTTAACTCCTACGTGTTTCAGAGTGGCTTTACAGACGTAATGGCAAAAGATTATTGAATGGTTAAAATATATATTTCAATATACAAGAGATGGAACTCTTCTTTTTCTTAATTAGATGGCAGACAATCACTCCAGCTATTAGGACAACTTGCAATATTTTCTTAGTGTCTCGATACTTGGTATCGGAATCAGACAATCATATGAAACAGTTTAATGTTTGCATTTTTGTTAATCCCACTATTTTTAAAGTTAAGTCGCTATCCGTGGTTTGAGGTCCACTTTTTCGGAGTTCAGAATGGGGGTAGGTTTATTTTCATTTTAATCGTTAGACCGGTCTTCTTAAAAACTGCTACACATGAAGATTCGATAACTAAAAGTTTTCTTCCATAATACGTTGCCACAAGCTGGCTATGCAATTCATCTAATTTCGTTGTAAATTATATTTGTTTTTAACCGACCTCAAAAAAAAAGAAGGTTCTGAATTCGTCGGTATGTTTTTTCCTGATGTTTGTTGATTTTAATGTACAAATTTTACCAATAAACCTGTTGAAACATAAGTCACATGATATAAATATTATTATTTATTATTCTTCTCACGAAGGTCGTATTCATTCGTCGATTTTAGCCCAACCCGTACCAATCTCATTTTGGTTTTCAATTTCGTATTATGTACGTTTCACTACCCGTATATATATATATATATATATACGTTTGTCCTCTTCTTCGATAAAAAAATAGTTAGTTGAAGGTTTTTTTATGACAATAAGGGGCGAGACGGGCAGGACGTTCAGCTAATTTTAATTGATGCGCCCTGCCCATTTCAAAGCAGTTGCCCCGCTCAGGATTTTTGAAATACGCAAAATTTCTGAGTAGCACTAAACTGCGCTCATCACCTTGAGGCATCTTATGCCTGCCCTGTTAAGCCTCATTTGCCCATTAACTTCACAATTTCACTAACTACGGCGCCCTTCAGATCGAAACCGCCTCCCACAATTATATATAAGCTTATCTATGGTGAGGCGAAATAATGGCAGAACTTCCAGAAGACAATTAAATATTATAATTTATTATAAATAATAATCATATTTTTTGTTAAAGGAGCGGAAGAAATTGTAACTGTTGTTGCTCCAGTTTTAAATCCCTATCAAAAACGGGGCTATTGTTCCCTATACTTGGACTCTAAATCAACAAGAAGTCACAAAAATAAACGAAACGTAACCGTAATCGATTTTGATACTAGATCGGAAAATATAGCACATACTCAATTTATTCCCAATCTAAAAGTATGCAAAGAAATTGACGAAGATCCACTGAATAATTGTAAACCAGTAGACTGTGACACTTTTTACAATGGTAAAAGGTCGTATTTTGATAAAAAGCTCAAAAGATGTGTAAAAATACCTCCATGCTTAGAGTCTACTGGTCCTGGAATTGTATACGATCCAGTTAGCAACAAATGTATTGATACAACTATAAAAGGTGAAGATATGGATTATTTAAGAGGTATAGAGATATATAGAGGCAGATTTGCAAAAGACATTGTTATTATAGATACTAAAAAAGATAATGTGACTTTAGATAATGCTACACCTCATTCCATTAGAGGTGTTCAAATAGATTATATAAATAGTAACACTAGCTGCGGTTTAAATGATATTTACTTTAAAAAGTTTTATAGAAAACTTTTTGTCGCAGAGAGTAGACCTTTGATATTACTAGGTTTAGTTATAACAGTGCAGTGTTGCCTTATCATTGGATTATTTATCTGTGTTACTAAGTCATGTAATTGTAAAAAAGAAAAAAAAGTTGTAAGAAAATTCTTTAATTACCGTCAGGATGTGTCCGTCACAACACCACTAATAAACACTAGCAATAACGATACTGAAATAGATGATCCATTCTTTAGTGATTCTACAAAGGTTGATCAAAAGATCAAGTGCTATAAGGCATGTCAGAAAGAAACAGGAAATAATGTTCGACAAAGTTTATCTGATGATATACTATCAAAATGTTTGAATAGACGAGATTGGGGTAAACATATTAGAAAGCCAGATGAATCCTCTGAAGTGAATGGGGAAGAAAACACTTTTGATACTAAAGCGGCCACACAAGGCAAACATGAGTCTAAGGTAATTTTCGAAGATGAAACCAAACATAAAGTGGTAGCTAACACATGCAGCCACGCACCACTCAGAGTAAAAGATAAAACAAGTGATAAGGATATTTCCACAAATTTGTCTTCGGAACAAGAGATAAAATGCCACAATTACAACATTAATAGCGTTTCTGATACAACCGGCTTCCAGTCAAAAGTGACGAAAACATATCATTCACAAGATAAAAATACTACGAATTTTATTGACACTGAAAAGTCAGCTCAAGCATATTTTTCTAACGATTCTATAGATGATTTCCTATCTGAACGAGGAATGCTTAATTTAAATGGTGGAAATATCACAAATTTCTTTTCAGAGTCAAGCATTAAGCCTACTTCGTCGCATACAAGTAAAACATCTAAGAGTATGTTAAGGCAAATGCTGTCATTGTTTCATAAGAAGTCTAAGAAATCTTTGTCTGATCCAGGTGGGAAATCGCAAGAGCACTTTAACGTCCAGTTGATCCACATGTCTAAGGCAACAGTATATTCATCTAGTGATGAGTCTAATTATGGCTTGAGGAAACAGGTAGATTCGAGGACATCGCTGTAATTTATTTTAGGAAAAATATATTTAATCATGACGTATTCTTAGTTTCATTGTACTACTGCATGTATAGGTTTGTTTCCTAGGTGCCTAATCTTGCTGCTAACTTCAAACGAGTTGCAATTCCCAGCGCTAAGTAAAATAACATTATGCGAGACATTTTCTTTAAATTGGGTTAAAGTTAAATATGTTCTAATCTTGAATATCCCTAATTCGTATCGGTTCGGCAAAACTGCAGCCGGTTATTAACTCCAAAAAGTGGCTGTGCGATGTCTATCTTAATGAAATTTTTTCAACGAACTCGATGTTAAGTTCCCGATGGAGATCGCTGTCTCGTATGTATTATCGACAAACTTGAATCAAACCCACCTTAATGTAAGTTTCCTACAGTCATAGTAAGTAAGTCGAAATTAGCTTGTACATACATTTCCTATCCAACTCTTATCATTTTATTAGACACTGACAATCCACCAATTGTGAGTCATGAATCAATTTTTATCGATGGTACCAAGGTGCGTTCACAATTTTAATACTACTTATTTCTGGATATTTCTAATGTTTGTTTGGTGTAGCCTCACAGCTGGGTCATAAGTCCGTACAGACTTAATATGAACTTGTTCGTACAGTGAAACGTTATTTTGTACTGCCATCTTAGAGTGTTTTCCTAGAAGCCAGTACATATATTTTGGAATGGGTGGCAGTTTTTGAGTTTAACGACCTTTATTGAATAAAAAAATATCAATTTGAATTTAAAAGTAGTTCTAATTGTTCTCTTTTTTTCTTATCGTGAGCCTTCCAGATTTCTTGTCCATAGTACCTAATCCTAATTTTTAAATGTGTCCGTAGATTAAGATAGTTGTATGCACGTTGGCTTTCTAATAAATAAATAATCTAAATCTAAGTTTGGTACAACAATTTTACAGTTTGATAATAGATTACACGATATGTTATCTTGACGTAGTCTGGCCTTTCGAAATTGGCAGTGCCCCAGAGCACTAGATTTTTCAGATACACCAAAACTGAGAGTGCCGTACGGCACACTATTCTCTCACCAATTTCTGACCCTTATTTTGTTTATGAGATGGTTTATTTTGCATGCATCTTATATCTTGTTTCAATAGCTTTTAGACACATTCTCTCAAATAATCCTAATTATAAGCAATCTACTAATACACGTAAAATAATACGCATTGAAAAAAAGCTGCGCGAGCGCTAAAATCACGCCAATCTGAAGCATACAGCGCGCTCAGAGTTTCCCGGAATGGAACGGCTAGAGAGCTCATAAATAACTTTAAACGATTGTGTGACTAAAACTAACGAGAGCTTGGTGCGAAGATCTTCGACTCAAAAGCAGATATTTACCAGTCTTCAACATATTGTTATTTAATAGAAATGAAACACACAAAGCTAAACGACATATTTATTCAATTCCTAAGTCTTGTATCTGATCATCCAATATATTATTGTGTAGTGGTTCATTGTTGTCTGGACACACGCAGGGTGGACATAATGTTGAGGTCTTATCGTCTGGCATCGTCACGTACCGAGGAGTCGTTACCTGAGGATGGAGAATTAAGGGAACGAGTTTATTTAAATAATAAATAAATCTTATGTCTTTAGCCGGAAAGCAAAAGACCGCGGTTCGAATCCAGAATGTCCTATTAGTTTTTTTTGTTCAAGTATTGTACCTTCTTAAAAATCCGAGCAAGGCTACAAGGACATCCCGGTACTATGCCTTTATTCAGACAAAATATTTAATCTTTTTTTTACATGCACAAATATTATTATTCTTTCTTTTATTTCACGAGTTTAATAACTTTATCTATAAAGACAATCGAATTTTTTTTAAAATACATTATAATCGGTTTTGTAACCGACTTCAAATAAAAAAATGTTTAACAAAAAAACAACCGCCCTTAAAAACACTATTCTAAAACAATATATATTATAATGTGCACTAAAAAGTATAAAAATAATTGCATATTTTTATATTTAATTATTATTAATAATCATAATAATATTATTAATTAATCTTATTCTAGTTACGATTATTGTTATTTTTGGAGTCGGTGTCATCCAACATAGTTTTGTTACTACATACATAGTTTTAGATTTTTAGTGAATTTGAAGTACACTAACTAACAATTTGTGTAAATATACTATATTTTTCAATGCAGCAATGAACTAAAGTACTTTGCAATTTGATTACAGACCGTGTTCCGTTACTTTGTCGTGGATCAGAACCTAACCAAACTCTCACCAAACTATCTTTAAAGTATATGCTTAACAATAAAAAAAAATTAAGACTTTTATGGTTTTCTCATGGATTCCACTGTTAGATCTGGACCAAATTACAATGGGACCACTCGGGAAGCACCAGCTTTCAAATAAAAAAAGTATTATCAAAATCGGTTCACCCAGTCTTAAGTTTTGAGGTAACAAAAATAAATAAAGATGAATTGAGAACCTCCTCCTTATTTGAAGTCGGTTAAAAAGGAGGAGGTTCTCAATTCATCGGTATTTTTGTTTATGTTTGTAACCTCAGAACTTTCGACTAGGTTGACCGATTTTGATTTTTCTTTTATTATTTAAAACCTGGTGCTTCCCGTGTGGTTCTATTTCAATTACATCCAGTTCTGACAACGGCATCAATAGCATATCTGTAGCAAATACTTGTATCTACATACAATAATTGTAACTACATTATATTGTCGTCTTAGCCAAAGTGTGACGTTCCGATAATAATTCTTGAAGTTATTTTTGTTTATTTATTTAACACCAACAAGACAAACAATAACAAAAGTTTAATAATATTATTACAATGAATAATAAATTCTAAGTGTTGACTTAATTAAAGGTGTTACACACATTTCAAAAACGTAACCACAAACATATTTAATTAAAATGAATGCAAACATTATCGGAATATTTACAAATTGAATTAAACGTAAATGAATAAGAAATCAATAATATTATGCAATAATTAAAACATGCATCATTTCACAATTATATAAAACAGACTTAAACTTATCAGTATTCATAAATTATTTGAATAAAATATACTTTTTGCCTATAATTTACAAAAAAAAATATTATTGACAAATTCATAAAAGGCAGTATTTTATTTATTATATAGGTACTGAATAACGTCTGTCGGGTCAGCTAGTAATATATAAGCATTGAATGAACACGAATGTCAAAGAGCTTGGCCAGCTATATTGTGGTTTAGATTTGTTTTATACAGGGTGACCGAGAAATTGACGTCCAAAGCTAAAATTTGATTTTGGCTCATTTTAATGGCCAATGTTCTGGGAAGTTTTTAAAAATAGTTAGAAGCCATAGGCTCCCCATTTTTTTTTTTTTGATACCTTGAACATTTTCATGAATTTAGCTGGAGCAGTTATCTTGAACTTACGACTCAATTCAAAACTAGTTTCGCATTGTCTAAACTATTCATAGTTTCTTATGTGGTTATTGCAACTGTAGTTAATAATTATCAACAATAAAATTAAATAAAAATGTTCAAAAAAATTAGAAAAAAGTCCTAAACCACAATTAGGTGAAAAAAGCGGATAAAAGGGGAAAAAATTATAGCAAAATCGTAGAACATACATAGGGGTGATTCAGATACTCATCACCATGAGGCTTTCAAATTTTAGCTTTGGACGTTAACTTCTCGGCCACCTGTATATGCGGGGGCGAACTGGCAAGAGGCTCAAGATAGGGAGTGGTGAGACAACCTCCGCAACACCAGGGGTTGATATATGCGTTGCTGTGTATTGTATATCAATATTGCATAGAGATGTTCATTCTTTAGTTAGATTGTCCCTTAACCAGTGGGAGGCTCCTTTTTTTTATGGAATAGGAGGACAAACGAGCGTACGGGTCACCTGGTGTTAAGTGATCACCGCCGCCCACATTCTCTTGCAACACCAGAGGAATCACAAGAGCGTTGCCGGCCCTTAAGGAAGGTGTACGCGCTTTTTTTGAAGGTACCCATGTCGTATCGTCCCGGAAACACCGCACAAGGAAGCTCATTCCACAGCTTTGTAGTATGTGGAAGAAAGCTCCTTGAAAACCACACTGTGGAGGACCGCCACACATCCAGATGGTGGGGATAATATCTAGATTACGGGTACCACAACGGCGCATATTTCTGACGTGAAGCAGTAATGTGTAAGCATTGCTGTTTCGGTCTGAAGGGCGCCGTAGCTAGTAAAATTACTGGGCAAATGTGACTTAACATCTTGTCTCAAGGTGACGAGCGCAGTTGTAGTGCTGCTCAGAATTTTTGGGGGTTTCAAGAATCCTGAGCGGCACTGCATTGTAATGGGCAGGGCGTATCAATTACCATCAGCTGAATGTCCTGCTCGTCTAGTCCCTTATTTTCATAAAAAAAACTAAGTTCCGTAATAGTTGAGTATTGGTTATGGATCTTATATTTAATGTAGATTATTATATTTACCTTAACCTTCGCGAAGTGGATATTGCCTATTAGTTTAAACTTCGGCAAGGGTCCTCTTGTTATACAAAGACACTGTAAACATCTCAAAAATTATCATCAACAAACTTAATTTAATATTAATCATAATCAGTTACATTAGGTATATATAACTAATAAATTTGCGAAGCTATGAGCTGAACAAATAATTTAATTTGAAAATGTAAATAACAGACTTCATTAAAAACAAAACTCTTAAAGGAAAGAAGGTACTCTGGATAATCTCGGCTTATAAAGAGAAGATCAGCTTGGCTGGATAAGAAGATACGATTAGATCTAGTCTAATCAAATAATTTTACTTTTGACATTTATATAGGCCACGATAAAACTTAGCACCTATATATAAATAATTCATTATCGTCATCATCAGCCGGTAGACGTCCTGCGCTACCCTCATCCAACCTATTCCGGTGATCTTGTCGCCATTCGAGGACCTTACTGCCCAAACCGCCATATGTCCTTCAAGCTATGTGCCATGCCCACTGCCTCTTCAATTTCGCAATAATTTGGGCTATGTCGTTGACTTTGGTTCTCCTACGGATCTCCTCATTTCCGATTCGATCTTGCAGGGAAACTCTGAGCATAGCCCTCTCCATTTCCCGCTAAGCGACCATGAGCTTTCATCAGGCCCATAGTTAGTCACGTCTGCGTACCGTATGTCATCACTGGCAACACACACTGGTTAATTGCTGTAAGGCTTCATGCATTTCGAGGCCAGGTTTATTACTTTAGTGTGCATGGCAGCTACATCTTACACACTTACACTTTGTTTTAGTGTGTACATACGATAACTTGACTGTTATAATATAAAAGGTTCTTATAATATATGCTGAGATGGTTTGGACATGTCGAGAGAATGAATGAAGAACGATTGACGAAGAAAGTGTATAAGGCCAGTGTGAATGAAAGTGTTGGAAGGGGTAGACCTAGGTGGACGTTTCAAGATCAAATCAGGGACGTCTTGAAAAAAGGCCAGGTCAAGAGTACCCTAAACCGGAGAGCATGTATGAAAGGAATAATGAAAGTGGACGAAGCGAAAGAAGTATGTAAGGATCGTAGCAAGTGGAAAGAAGTGGTCTCTGCCTACCCCTACGGGAAAGAGGCGTGATTTTATGTATGTATGTATGTTATAATATATTTGTAACGTGAATAATCGTGATCTAACAAAAACAATATCAAATAATTATTTTACTTACACCGGGCTATAAAGGTATAAAATAAATCATTTTGATTATTGCTTCAATAATATTATTAACAACTTCAATAATTCAATAATGTATTCATCAATCAGTTGAGGCAAATTAAATTATTTTCGCCTCATCATCATCATTATATTTTGAGTTTTGAAATCTCCATCCATCCATGATACAGGGCTTCTAATGAATGAAAATGAGTTTCTTGCTACTTCGTCTCATTAAAGCTCAACATTTCCGAAGAGGAAAAAGAAAAGAAAACATTTGCCATTTTCATACCCCCTTATTCATAATACTCTGCTAACTTAAAGCATTGCTAATTCTCACTCTATCTTCTTCTATTGACCTAAGTCAGAATGAGAAAAAACACTCCTTAGGAGCTGTTTAAAGTTAGCGGACCATTATGAATAAGGGGGTTACAATTTAACATCCTGAGGGCCTACCATCAAGTTTTAAGAAGCGATGCGATTCCGATGCAGTTCAGTTTAGGTACCTAAACTGAATTACTAAAATTCGCACCATGAAGTGCCTTTTACTGAATGGCAATGGTATTACTTTACACGAATGGCGTTTGGATCGCTTAAGAAGAATTAACGAAATAATTTTTTCTGTGGTCCGCGGTGAAGAAAGAGGTGACGCTCTACAGTCGTTGCATAACTTTGTCTCTCTTACTCGAACCATATGCACAACGCGTTTCGAAACCTAAAATGATATGATTTTAGCGGTTTTTTGCATAGAAAATACTAAAAATACGTTTTGAAATTGCGCTTTATAGCGTCAATTTATAAACCACTAAGCCATTTTTTGTACTTATTAAATAATAGTTATATAAATAAATATAGTTCTTTGAATTACAAATTAGATGTTTGCTTAGGTGTTTTCGTAAAAATAATGAGTTATGAACGCACCTCCATTGATATATTTTGATTTGACAGGAGCACAGAGTACATTTTTTTAAATTCGTTCTTGCAAATAGGCTATAGCCCGGGCCCTTACTGCATCGTCTTTAGTATTTTCATTTTTGGTATTTATTTTCAGTAATTTGTTTTACAAAAAAGTCTAATAAAGTATTCTCATCTCATCTCTCATCAATAAAATTTTCCTTTTCTGTATGTTTTCACTATTGTTTAAAAGTTATTAACAACACGATTCACTTTCCTCTAAGGAAGTAGCAACTTTTTTCGAATCGCACACAAGATATCCAGTTTAGGTAGAAATATCACCTCATGGTAAGAATGAATGACCGAACTAAATCATTGAATCATTGAATCATATAATTGACAGCATTACAATTTAATCAATTGATTTGATGTCAACATACATTAGATAGCTCTAATCACGTATTGGTACGAAATAGCAAAGCGGTACATTTTAGGTTGTCAATTGAATCGCAATAAGAGTTCATGGTAGGCCCGCAGGGGGCTTACTCCTAAAATCGATATTCGATATATGGCATTAGTCGTGTCGAATCCTACTCTTAGTTACATCGTATTCAATGTCGAAACGATGATTGAACGAACGAAACATTATTTGATATTATCGGTCCTAACCCTACTCTTAGTTGAAAATGTCAGTGACGAATATTTGAATTTGACAAATAATCAAACGTCACTTTTCAGGTGCCTACACCATTGCTTCTATCGTCGATGGTCAGCTCATATCAAAACACCCTCGTTAAGTTTATAGTTTTATTGTATATTTTAAATAAAACTGATGTAGGTACTTACTTTCTGCAAAAGAAAATAATTAAGATTACTTTCCGATTATAAATCACTGCGATTACGAAAAATCATAAAAGTTATTTATGTTGTAATTATGTGACAATAATAATGCATATTTAGTCAAAATTTTAGCTGAACGTATTGCAGAATGACAGACAAAGGTCAAGTATAAAACCCTTGAAAATGAAAACTTAATTGAACTTAATGACTTATGATTAAGTTTACAAATGTTTTCTACAGATTTATTTTAAGATTTTAAGATTAGACTACCAATAATAACTAATCTGTGGCTGATGAAGTAGTTATAAATTAGGTATATTTTCGTAATATTGAAGTTTAGATAAATCGCAATAACTCGTTTTTTTTGTGACAGTAAGGGATGAGACGACCCTGCCCATTACAATCCCGCTCAGGTTTCTTGAAAAACCTAAAAATTATATAAGACAAGATGTTAAGTCTCTTTTGCCCAATTATTTCACTAGCTACGGCGCCCTTCAGATCGAAACACAACAATGTTTACACCTTACTGCTTCACGGCAGAAAGAGGCGCCGTTGTGCTACCCATAATCTAGCCGGCACCCTGTACAAACAAGCCTCCTAGTAAAAGTTAAAGTACTTACAGTTCTTGGCTGAAACAATTTTTTATATAAGTATTGTAATAATTTCTTCAGAAGTTAATATAGGGACAGTCGCCACCAGGACGCTGCTCATGCCCTCTTGACTCATAACCGGTGAACTTGAGGAACTATAATCAAAATCTTTATCAAAAAGTTATGTTGTTATGTTTACGAAACGGAGACCTCAATTCATATGGTCATAGTTCGAATCAACCCGCGGGCGACCAGGCCATAAGTAGAGACATCAAAAGCGAAAAAAGAAGGCGTCCAACGAGAATATCGCAATTCTCACAGGAGAGCCACATCTAGTGAACTCAACCATTGGTAAGAACGACATAATGTTGAGAATGGATATTCCCGTTCGTCACAGACACATATTTAAGAATAATAATATTTCTTTACTTTTTCTATATCATCATATCATTGATATATAGAAGGAAGAGACAACGTTTGGTAATCTATAGAACAGAGTTCCTTCAGAACTGAACTGTGTATAAATATCACACATACAGATCACTGCCAGTCCAGTGGTATATAGTAGAGACTATATACCACTGGACTGGCAGCTGTTAAAGTGCTTTTGTGCCTGTTTGATATTCGCCATTTTGGCGCTGTTGGCCGAGTAGCGAGAGTGTGCGGTACTAAAACTAGTGATGACAACCTCGGCAAAACATCCATAGGAAAAAATGTGTACTTTATTACGTTCATTCCTGAAGTATAAATAAGACTAAGTATAATTAATTCAAAATGCAAATTATTTCAGAGTATTGTACGCTTCACTCGCAACCAGTAATATTATACGTCAAAATTAGTCCTCTGGACGCTCGCGAGTGGCGCTTCAAATAGGCACAATTTTTTTTTGTCAAACATATGGAGTGTACACAGCCTGTCCAGTGGTATTTATATAGGTCAGTGCATATAGATAGTGAGGAGACTTTGAATTTAATAACGCAGAAAAAAGCATGCAGCATGAGAGAGAAGAATAGAAATGGAAAGCGAATTTATTGTAACTGTAACCGATTATGATTGTCAAGTCGTAAACAGTTAGCTACGCCTGGCATTAGCACCTTAGTAGCAATACTGAACCACCGCTAACGCACACATTGACAAAAATGTAATTGGTCACCTATTAAAGACACATCAGGTCGTTTATACGCTGATATTTTTGCTTTTTACGTTTATATTTATAGTATATTGTGTGTCTCCGTTCAGAGCAGGCTAGCGAAACTCTGTGAAAAAGCATTTCACTCGATTGTATGAAAAATGCAGTCAATAGGAGATAGCCGAAATCCACTACGTTATAACACTGACCTCTTCTTTATTATAACAATGGACTGGCGGCTGTCAAAGGGTTTTTGTCTCCGTTTGATATTCGCCATTTTGGCGCTGTTGGCCATGTAGCGAAAGTCTGCGGTACTAAAACTATTGAAGACAACCTCAGCAAACATCGATAGATGGTGGGAAATTATTTCCAAAAAAATATTTGTGTACTTTATTACGTTGATTCTTGAAGTATTTATAAATAACACAGAAAATGGACCAAAGTAATTCAAAATGCAAAAATACTTCAGAATATTGTACGTTCCTTTGCAGCCATTTATTATAATATAAACGTCAAAATTAGTTCTCTGGACGCTCGCGAGTGGCGCTTCAAAAAGGCACAAAAAATTTACTGTCAAACATATGGAACAGTCTGTCCAGTGGTTTTTATACAGGTCAATGACTTCAAGTTTCATACCAAACTTTTATTTATTTATTTTATTTATATTATTTTTACTTAGGCAGTCCCGCCCCTTGTTACGTAGTATTTACATACTCTTTGATTCAGATGTAGCACCCCATAACTGTCATAGAGATGTAGCTAACACCTCATAACTGTCATATTTTGTGTTCTTGCACTTGCACAAATCATACTCGGCCGTTCAGAAATCTTGTTAAATCTGTTGTATGCTACAAAAAATAAAAAATATACTTACTCTTGTCTGTGTGAACCGAAAAAACAAAAAAAAATTATGTTAATGATCAGTTTTCAAGTTGGTATAAATTATGTACTACTACTTAAAAGAACCAATATTAAAAAGCGTTTTTTTTTTTTATTTTTTTATGATAATAAGGGACGAGACGAGCAGGACGTTCATCTGATGGTAATTGATACGCCATGCCCATTACAATGCAGTGCCGCTCAGGATTCTCAAAAAACCCAAAAATTCTGAGCGGTACTACAATTGCGCTCGTCACCTTGAGACATAAGATGTTAAGCCTCATTTGCCCAGTAATTTCACTAGCTACGGCGCCCTTCAGACCGAAACACACTAATGCTTACACATTACTGCTTCACGACAGAAATAGGCGCCGCTGTGGTACCCATAATCTAGCCGGCTTCCTGTGCAAAGGAGACTCCCACTGGTAAAACGTATTTAAAACTCTGGCAACGCTCTTGTGAATCTTCTACACTAGTACATGCAGGGGGACCAAGCCAACGGCTACTAGGAATCGAGCGGAGCTAGGTTACCTCTCTCGCACAAGATCGACAAAGTTTTAAATCAAAATTAGAAGCATTTTTAATTTATTACAAACATTATAAAATTTTCTTATCAAAACTAACAAAGCTTTGTCATGTTAAATAGTATTGGTAAATAGTAAGTAATTGTTCATACAATTTTTATCTAGATTGAATGATTAACATGGCTCCAACTGTAAAAGTTGTACTTTGGTGATTTTTTTCGCAATGTCTAATCAAGATAGAAATGTTAAAAAAAAATGAATTTTCTTCTCATACTCCGTAGACATAATTATTTTTAGTAAAAATATAAGCTTTATATACGAAATAGCAATTTTATTGGCAAGAAAAGTGGCAAGTATTGTACTATTTTGAAATCTAGACTAAATGGGCCATCTTTTAAAAAAACTTGCCATAGGTAGTGTAGTACATTTTTTTTCCAACGTAGAGTGCCAAAGTTGACTGACATAAATTTTATAAACAATAACTCGTCAAAATTTAATTTATTTTACTTAGTTAACAATGATTATTACTTTCATTTGTGGTTACCATTAATAGCACTGTTATTTGAGATAATATTATTAAAAAATCACTGTAAAATTGTGAAAATTGCGATCACAGTACCTAAAAATGCGACAAAGGGTGTCAAATTTTTAACATTTTCGAAAAATGTCTGTCATCGCTTGACTAAGTGACATAGATTTTTTTTCATATTTTTTTCATAACTGGTATACCTTGGCCTCTCGCCCGGTACCTGGTTATCGTTGAGTTTTGGGACATCCTGTATACAACTTTAAGAAATGGTTTCAATTATGCGCTATTTTGGCAATTTCTTGGAATAGCGGCCTTAAGAGGGCATATAAAGATAAATTTTCGATCTTGGATCTGATTTTTACACTCATAATGAGCCCCAAATTGTTTGTTTTTATTATAGATATAACATTATATGTAAAAGAAACTGCACCTACTAAGTGAAAACATGAAATTTTAATATGTTATCCTTTCTAAGTTTTGTTACAAATTTAAATAAATTAACTCCTATTCATATTATTACTAATAGGTATATGCAGAGTGTATTTTCTTAGTAGCCCTAAAAAATTTTAAATTTTAAAACATTTACTTCCAATACAATGAAAAATATCCTCACATAAAATTGAGTTAAGTATAAAAAATGCTTCAAAATTACTCATTGACAATATAACTCAGATACAACCCGCGCTTGACTAAAACTATGTTGAAATTTTTTCACAAAAATGGTTCGTAAAACAATTTATCTTTATAATATAGTCAATGACGTTTATGTATAGAACTTCATTGTATATAGTTCTCCACCCTGTCATAGTAGAAAAAAACCTGTATATTGTCTAGGAATTGTATAAAATACGTGAATTATAGAGTTTGTCACTCTTACCAGTACAGTTTTCCGTTAAATTTTTAATTGTGTGTCTTCTACCGCATTTATCACGGGGAGTGTTCCGAAGAGCTGTTTAACCTGATTCCTGCCGCCGAATTCCACCTTCGCACGACACGCCACAAGTTAGGATATCATCCACACCATCTGGATGTGTGGCGGTCCTCCACAGTGCGGTTTTCATGGAGCTTTCTTCCACGTGCTACAAAGCTGTGGAATGAGCTTCCTTGTGCGGTGTTTCCGGGACGATACGACGTGGGTACCTTCAAAAAAAGCGCGTACACCTTCCTTAAAGGCCGGCAACGCTCTTGTGATTCCTGTGGTGTTGCAAGAGAATGTGGACGGCGGTGATCACTTAACATCAGGTGACCCGTACGCTCGTTTGTCCTCCTATTCCATAAAAAAAAAGCGAAACACAATTAGGAATTTGTTTACATAGGTTTTTCTTGCATTTTTTCTGCCCGTTTAAACTTTCGTAATAAATGAAGGACTCTTAGTAAGGTTGTGGTCAATGTGTACTTTTTTACCATGGGGGTAATTTTTTTAGGTGTAGTGTAAATGTAAATTCTATTTAGATTTTAACACCATACTTGTCTAATCTACTAATCTAGCATCTACGTTAAACTATTATAAAACTTACGTGATACTGAAATAAATTAAGTATAAAATTATTGTCAATATCATATAAAAAAAACTTAGATCATTTATACGTTTAGGACTGTGACAACTGTGAAAACGTCGAAAATTGAGATTGATAGTTATACTCTATTTTATCGCGAGTGTAAGACGTACCTTGTCACGGACACTAAACTAATAAATCTGGCCCCTTTTCATCGGTTGTCTAGCAGCAAGAGGCTCTATCTAGATACTATACAGAACGTCTAGACGTATAAAATATCTAAGTAAAAAAGTTAAATCAAATATTATTTATTTAATTCCACATCAACCTGCTTTCATCATAATGTCATTGACTCCCTGCGTAAGGGAGCTAATTTGTAGAAATTACTATTATTTTTGTTAAACTGCTTCTTTAAATCTTTTGGTATGTGTTTTGTAGTTGATATTTTTACTTTTTCCCATGAATATTGTTGGTTTGTCGAATAAAGTAAAATAAAAATAAAATTGTTTCATCTGTAAGATGGATAGAAAACTATTTCGTCATAAAAAAAGAACGGCTGCTTTAAACTTAAAAAAAAATTAAAAAAAATATATCCATTATTATTCGTATTATTGAGATAGTTTAAATTATGAAGAAGGAAAGAAATTATTATTGATATTAATAAATCCTGACAATTATAGAAAAGTAATAGTACTTTGTAGTTTTTCAGGTCTGTGTGCAACAATTTTATTTTATATTTTTTATACCCTTTTTATTTTGAGTCCATTATTTACTGTCCTTAATTCGTTATGATAGTAAATATGTAGAACGAATAGGTTGTAATGTAATGTTATTCGGATACACGAATACAAATATATTTAGAATAACTGTTCCACTTACTGTTTTCTGTAAATTTAAATAAATATTATCAATATTAGCTTCGTTATTAGCGGGTTTAGACAATTACTCTATAGAACATTAGCTGATAATTGTATTTCCAATATTCGTGTTAATATTTACATATTGAGTGCTCCTACGATTTCGGAACAGAGGATTGATCACGGAAGTATTCTCCTAGACCAGTGGTCGGCAAACTTATTAGGCAAAGAGCCAATTATGAACATTGCAACAATTAAAAAATAAATTGCGTGCGTACAAAGTACACATGTCAGAAGTGAAACCTGCATGGTGCATGAACCTCTAAACTATAAAACATATGAATTCCTGGTACGTGTTGCTAGGATAACACATGATTTCAACCGCTATGAAGGACATTCCTACCACCACTAATATATTATATAATAATATATTCTCCTGGTGTCTATGTAGTAATACGTCGTGCGCTTGGAGTCAGAATATATTAAGGTATACTCGCGTCATACTTAAGACAATCTCTTCTTTAACTATGATCGCCTGGTACCAAAACATTGTATTATGCTTCCTATCTCATTATCTCCCATGTTAAATATTATGAATTGATGTGACTGCTCTTTTTACTGTCGATTTTTCGTTTCATCGACTTTCAACTCACAACGATGATAAAGAAGTTTTCACTTCAATAGTATGCATATTTCTGTCTCATTCTTTGCCGGCTTCATTCTCCACAAATTTTTGTATTTGTGTCTCTTACCTGTCGTTCTTTCCGTTGCATCCGGTTTGAAGTCACAACGATTCTAAAGAAGTTTCACTTCAAAAATGGGAGCCAAATCTGTTTATTTTGTAATTTTCTAATTCACTAAATAATTAGTACACTAAATAAAACTAAATGTGCTTGTATCTCCTTGGAAAGAATGAGTACAGCAGATTTGTTGTTTTTAATGTTAGGTAAACATGATTCCAAGTTCTCATCAATAAGACGTCTTCTCAGTCACTCTTGATAATGTTAACGCTTGAAAAAGATTGTTCGCCTAAATATGTAGAACCGAAAAGGGAAAGAACAGCAAACGCGATCTTTTTCAGCTGATAGTAAGTGTCAGTAATACTATTCCAAGTGTTGAAAATTATCATGTCTTCCTTTTCCAAGTCATTCAAAGCAAACCACTTGTGTTGTGAACTAAGGTCACCTTTTTCCAATATTTCCAATTCAATACAGAGACGTTCGAATTTAAAGCGTTTCTCCTTGTCTTTTAAATCCAGCAATTGTATTTCAAAGCTACTATTGCGCCAGAACCGCACTTGAGGAGCCAAAAAGCCACATGCGGCTCCAGAGCCGTACTTTACCGACCACTGTTCTAGACGAAGGTGATTATTGTTTCGTGTGTGTGAGTGGTCCAAGAATGACTATTGTCACAAACGATCATTTGTCGCAATTATTTCTAGTTTTTTTCTTTATAGTTGATATTACTTATTACATATTTATCATCACGTAAAAAACTTTAAATAGTAGGTATATTATATTCGAAACCAATTTTATTTTAATATCCGATAACTATGACACACAAATATCGTAAGTAAAAAACAGTTACAACTTGTGATCTTGAATATTTCGAAAGTGATAACTTTACATTAAGTTAAAATACGAATTGTGTAACATCCAGAGATAATGACGACAAACTACAATAGTGTGTAACAATTATCCGCTTTGGAATTCAAACCAGATTTGATTGAAAATTCAATTTCAAATATAGTAAATATACTCACGAAAAGAGGTTAGAACAAGACAGTAGGGAAAAAGTAAATATAAATTAATAAACGTACCCATTTCTAGAACAAAATAAATATTCATTAATATTTTTTAAACACTGTTGTATTTTTTTTTTTTTTTTACGTAATTTTCGATAATGACTGTTTTAAAACGTTCTGTATTGTGGGTGGTATTTATTCCAGTTCAATCCAGATGACACAGGTTATACAGTTTATGTTTGCAGTAACCTTGTTTGTAGTAACCTTAACGTCGATATACCAAGTGTCGTTCCAGTCTGTGGTCACCTGGATAGGAAAACCGGCGTGGCGGCACGTCACTTCAAACACCCTTCTGAAACTTTAGATAGAGCATCTTGAGGCGCGCTGAGAATTTTATTGTGTGGGTACTGAATATAACTGAGCTGTCACGATCCCTCGTGGCTCTAACGGCTCGAGTCGATTGAGGGGGAACGATTTGTCACAGTAAAATTTACACTCGTTTAAACAATTAATATACTTGTGGGCTCCTTGTGGGATGCCGGCTAGATTATGGGTACCACAACAGCGCCTATTTCTGCCGTGAAGCAGTAATGTGTAAGCATTACTGTGTTTCGAACGGAAGGGCGCCGTAGCTAGTGAAATTACTGGGCAAATGAGACTTTACAACTTATGTCTCAAGGTGACGAGCGCAGTTGTAGTGCCGCTCAGAATTATTGGGTCTTTCAAGAATCCTGAATCACTACATTGTAATGGGCAGGGCGTATCAATTACCATCAGCTGAACGTCCGGCTCGTCTCGTCCCTTATTTTCATAAAAAAATACTTACAATACTATGACTACATAAAATTAAAACTCCGCGTTGGATAGCTAGGCTGATCCGTTGACCGAAATAGCTGCTAGCGCTTGGGTTTCCAGAACTTCTTCTTGAACTTCCAATTAATTGTTTATTATTTATTATTTATTTTTTATTATATATGAAATAAATAAATATAATAATAATACATAGTAAAAAAGAAATGTTACAACTTACAAATATTTAATCTTGGAGTCAAATATAGTGACTATTTTACTATCCTTTTTTTTATTAGAAATTTACAGAAACAATACATATATGAATCAAATTATTTTTATAATACGATCGATTTATCGTATTTCAAGAACTGTTTTGTACTCTGTTATTGTTTGTTATGCAGATGACACTTAAGTAAGTGTGAAGTCAGTAGTGTAGTAAATAACCAACAGAAAAGAATAAACAAATAAAGAGGTTGTTTATGTAACAACAAATTATGTAATATTCGACCTTACAGTGCGAGACTTAAGGTTCTGATTCCCTTACGTGCGATTTCTCTGACTATCGCGGAAATTCGACGCGACCTTCGTAATATTAAATAACATTAAAAAAGTCATTCTTACCTCACTCTATAAATAAATAAATATATTTAATTAGAACTGTTAATCTTATATATCTTAATAAATAACACACAAAAAATAGAGAAAAATGTTAAAGTAAAATCAACAGGTTATTTAACTTATACAATCCATCTTCTATATATACTCGTATAATGAAAATGGTCTTTGTTTGAGGCTCAATCACGCCTAAGCCACTGATCGTATCGACATGAAACTACCACCATTCGATGCGAAATTTATCCTAGACGGTTTATGGCTTTTTTTATGGCTACTTATTTTTGTAATTCCAACGTTCCTTCATTAATTTATTTCCTTTTAAATTTTACCCAGCGAAGCGGGCGGAAACGGCTAGTCAATATACAACGTGAATCAAAAAGGGTATAACATCGCTTCAATGCTACGTTATACAGGGTGAACCAAAAGTCCGTTTGTAATTCGAATGATGATTAAAAAAAAACTAATTACAGTAGATCAAAATTGTTTATTGTTTTCGATAGTAAACAAAAGGGGAATTTATTTGTTAAAAATCACATCATCCATATGCAATCCTTCATTATGGCATTGCTGCAATCTAGAGCGGAAATTTTTGATAACAGCTTTACATGTTTCTGTTGAGATGTTTTGGATTTCTGTGCGAATACGATCCTTTAATTTGCCAAGAGTTACTGGGTTGGTTGGCTGGAATGCAGGGGTTTTTGATCACCATGACATAGTGTCACTCCAATAACGACAATTTTGTCTATTAACATGCCCATTTAGGTGGAAGTGTGCCTTGTTGAGAAAAAAAAGTTTGTAAAACTGGTGAATCGCTCTACCGTTTCATTCGCAAACTGCAACCTAGTGGCATGGTCCTGAGGCCTTAATTGCTGCACCATTTGGATTTTATAGGAATGTAGACTTAAATCTTTCTTGAGAATGCGGTTTAATACATCATTATCTTGGCACGTTAAGGACAGAAGACCGCTTTCGAGTTGAAAGTCCAGGTTGGTCAGGAACAGACGATTTTACTCGCTCCACATTTTCGGGGTCCCTCGACGTTCTAGGCCGGCCAGATCGAGGTAAATCCATTGTTAAGCCCGTCTTCTCAAACTCACACCTGATGGAGCTTGATTTTTTGTCGTATCTTGTAATGATTCCAAAACTTTCTTTGAGCTAAGGTCGCAGAATCGTTGTTTCGATAGTACACAAAACGCACGTTGACTACCGCTGAACGACGCCATGGTACTAAATTCCCATTGGCCGCTCTTGCAATGCGTAACCCCTCCACCCCGCTCCACCGCCGCTGTTAGACGCGGCAACCGATTCAAATGTAAACGGACTTTTGGTCCACCCTGTATAAGTCATATGCTATAGTATTGTGATGTTTAAATTTGAATAAATAAAATAAATAAGAATAAAAAAAGCCCCTACTAAATAAAAATATTATTTTTCAATTTCTTTTCTCAGACAACCCTAACTCATAAAGAGACCGCCATTTAATATGGGAGGAGCCGTTGTTTGTAAACAAAATTAGGTAACCTACCTACGGACTTAAACATTAGGTATTCGATAATAATAGTACATACCAATCTTGCTGCGCAACTTTTTAACACTCCTTGAGTTTCACAATAAATATACAGAAAACACCACATCACGTCATGTTGATTATGTTTTAGGTAGTTAGGTACCTAAGTAGATACCTAGTTATTTCATCACTAGTACATTCAAAACAGCCCAGGTACATCACACATGATACAGTTATAAGGAGGTACGTAGGTTTTTGCAGCAACACCACTAAAGGAAGGGTTCAATCATGCACCAATCTTCGGAAACAGGCGTATGAGGGAAGCCTCCTATTCCGGTACCGACGGTGGTACAATTCGCGAGCTGCGACCAGATTGTTATTTGTCACCGCACCAACACACAATATCATGTCGTAATATTCATTGTTCCCATAATCTGCCATGATTATCATACGAAAATACTGCAATCCAAAAGTCCAACGCGACGATCTAACAAACATGAATGTCGGGACATAACTAAAGTATAAAAATTATTAAATAAAATGTCCATTGAATTTGGTATTATGATTAAGGGGTATGCACACTCACCGAAATAGCACGCGGCTTGTATTTTTTATGGAAAGGGAAGACAAACGAACGTACGGGTCACCTGGTGTTAAGTGATCACCGCCGCTCACATTCTCTTGCAACACCAGAGGAATCACAGGAGCGTTTCCGGCCTTAAGGAAGGCGTATGCGCTTTTATTGGAGGTACCCATGTCGTAACATCCCGGAAACACCGCACAAGGAAGTTCATTCATAAGAAAGCTCATTGAAAACCGCACTGTGGAGGACCGAATTCGGCGGCAGGAATCAGGTGAAACAGCTCTTCGGAACACTCCTCATGATAAATGCGGTAGAAGACACACAATGAGGCGATGCTCTACGCAACGCCAAGTGATCCAGCCGTTCACAGAGCACTAGGTCCCCGACAATTCGAGCTGCTCTGCGTTGCGCGCGGTCAAATGGATCGAGCTTACTGGGGTGCGCCAGACCAGAGATGACAGCCTATTTGGCTTTGCTCTACAGATGGCCTCGAAATGACAATCACTCAAGATTTCGAGACCGAGTATTCCGATACTAGGCGAGGATGTAAAGGAAGTGTTGTCAAAGAGCGGTGATATGACAAATGGGGTTTTATTAGTGGTATACGCGCAAACTTGAGTCTTCTGGGAGTTAAATTGGATAAGGTTCATATTTACCCACATAATAGGGGCATGCCTCCACATTTCTAAACTCTGGGCTGCTACTCAGAAATTTCTTACTAAAACCCCAATGCTTTGCAAATGCCCGGCCCGGGAATGAAATACCTACCTATCTATTATTAATACGAGAATGGTCAAAGACATCCATTTTGACTAAAGTTATCCATGAAGAACAATTTCTTAATAAGAGCCTATTAGAATTATCTTTTTGTGTTAAGAAGGGACAAGATGAGCTAGACATTCAGCGAATGGTAATTGATACGCCCTGCCCATTACAATGCAGTGCCGATCAAGTGTTAAGAAAAACCCAAAAACGCGTGCTGAACTACAATTGCACTCGTCACCTTGAGACATCAATCATTCAAATAATCCTACCTTAAAGTGCTTAGGTAATAACTTATCAAAAATGAGAACTCATTTAATTTCCAACACAACAAAAATATCTTTAATTAAAAATGGTCCGGTGTGTACCTTCCTTTACAATCGGCAACCCCTTCGATTGTACAAACACATAAACATTCTCCAATCACAGAGCATTAAATATTTGAATCATGATATTAACATTCACACAATTCAAAGAGTAAAAATGCCGATAGGCCGAACTTTTTAACCTAAAAATATGCATTACAGAGTTTCATAATTAGATTAGAATTACCGATCTTTATTGGTAATTAAAGTAAATACAAATTTAGAATAATTTTCAATGTCAGCTAAAGAAAATGCATATACAAAATAACTTCGTCTTCATGGCAAAATGAGATTATAATTTTCCTCACAGGTGCAATGAGCCGTAGGCATTTTACTATTATCTGATATTATGTCACATCTACGTTATTCATCTGTTTTAGTTCAAAGAGAGTTCAGAAAAACAGCTGATAAAGGTTGCGGGATGCATAATTTTTGCGAAAACTGTGGACCTTAAATATTGTATTTAAATATAACGCTAATTCATTTCTGACTTCACATAGTCATTAGAGATGACCTAAGGCATGTCGGGTTCAAAGCATAGTATACCCTTTTTGATTCACGTTGTATATAAAACGAAAATAGTCATTGTTTGAAGCTGTTTCAGGCCTAAACCACTGATCGTATCGACATGAAACTACCACCATTCGATGTGAAATTTATCCTAGATGGTTTATGACTACTTATTTTTTTATTGTTTAATTTCTTTTTCTTTTAAAATTCCTCCAGCAAAGCGGGCGCGAAAGGCTAGTATATATAATATGTATATATTGTTCGTTGGTTTGTAAAAATGTCTGAAGCCTGAACACCTTTCACCCTAACCGTCGCGGCGTTTATCTGAGTGAATTAAATTTCTTAAAATTTTCAAGAGTCTATTATTGTAAAGAATGTTATGCAAGAGCTTGAAACAAATAAATTCCAGAGTGGAACTTCATTTGACATAAAATATTGTGTAATAAGTAGAAACTATCAAATTCTTTTTTTTTATAATATGAACAACAAATAACAAGACTCACATGGAGTTGCTGAAATAAGGAAGGAATAAGTTTCTATTAGTTAGAATATTATTTAATACTTAAAAGCTAGAAATCTCCCGCGAGTACGTCTGCGAGTTTGTCTGCGTACACTTCCTTTACGCGGCAATCTTAATAATTTAATTGTATTTAAAATTTCATGTCCTCATTCAAAGTCTATACTTTATATTTTCAGCGAATCTGCAATGAGGAGATCCGTAGGAGAACCAAAGTTATAAAGTAAGAGATAAGACGATCCAGACATTCAGCTGATGGTAATTGATACGTCCTGCCCATTACAATGCCGCTCAGCACTCTTAAAAGATTCTTAAAAAAAATTTAGATGCATTTGAAATAAATGATGTATGATTGGGAACCAACAGACAGTAAACAAGCCATGGCTACAGGTTAGTAAACCCAGCCCTTTAAAATTCTTGTCCAGTTTGAACTTAAACCCACTTTGAGTGTAAGTTCTTCGTCCCATTGTTTCTGTAACCAATACTTCTTTCACCATCTCTTTGTCACCATTCTCTACCTATTTTGTACCACCTGCACTATCCATTTGATCTTAATCTGGTCTATATTCAATAACACAATATTTAGTATGATTAATGCCATTCGCTGGCTATTTCTTACTCTATCCTGTTTTATAACTTATTCCACCGTTTCTTGATGATGCATTGGGTCAGTGACTATGACAACAACCGTATGTAATGGATGGGAGGAGCGATCTTCCGCAATGTCCAATCTGTTGATTTCATTACCCCCTACAGCAACCAATATATTATTTTCAAATTTTTGATTTCCATTGATCCAGGTAACAAAAAACTATATCTATTAAGTTTTCTGCAATCATGTAATGAAATTGCTTTGGCTTATAAATATTATATATGTTTAAAATTATACCACTTATTAATAATTTAACTTAGTCATTAAAAGTACTTACAATTGTCTGAAATAGTATTAAAACATTTTGTTATAAATTTAATTCAATAATTATTGTATATATTTTAAAGTTTATTAAAAATTTACTTACAGCTCCGTTCTGAGTAAATAAAAACAAGAAAAAATCATTTAATATCTTTTTAATATTACTATTTTAAGTATCTAGTATAGTATCTAATCTAAAATTATTAATTACATTATCAAAACGAAGCTCTTTTGTTTATGTGCGCCCAGAATTTTAAATAAAATATTAGCTTTGCATAAAAACAACTAAATTATCTTAAAGAAATTATTTATGGTTGAATGGTTCTAGTCTATGTATGCTAGCAATACTTCTTATGGTTGCAGGAGCAACCAAATAAGGGATGAGACGAGCAAGGCGTTCAGCTAATGGTAATTGATACGCCCTGCCCATTACAATGCAGTGCCGCTGAGGATTATTGAAAAACCCCAAAATTCTGAGCGCCACTTCAATTGGGCTCGTCACCTCGAGACATAAGATGTTAAATCTTATTTGCCCAATAATTTCACTAGGTACGGCGCCCTTCAGACCGAAACACAGTAATGGCACCCATAATCTAGCCGGCATCCTGTGCAAAGGAGCTTTCCACCGGTAAAACATACCTATCCAATGTTTCATAACCTCCCTGACTCTTTCGACGGAAATTCAAATTCAAATATTTTTAATCAAAATAAGATTGAAATCATTTATTGAGTGCCAAAAACTACCACCCATTCGAAAACGAATACCTCAGACCTGTGAACAACGGACGCAAGAAGAGTCCATTTTCAACAGGTTAAGTCTTTTTTTTAATAGAGTTTCGTTGGAATCAAATTTATAATTTAAATAGCCTGAGGGTGTTCGGTCCATTCCCAGTCTGTCGTGTCATTACTATGTATGTTATACGTAAAACCTTTACCAAATAAAAATAATTTAACTATTCTTTGGAATGGATTTGAGAATGATGCTCCCTTTGATGAGATAACTGCATAAGCTGAATGCTCTCCTCTCTATGTTAACATAATTAAATTGCAAGGTGCTACCAACATTTAAAAAAAGTTGTCTTAGAGTTGGTTTAATGAATGTTTTAAATACACTTTACTTACCCTGGGCGTAATAAGAATAGGGGAGTCCCAGGCTCAAGGTTTTCGTAAAAGGCGACTAAGGGCTTTTTAGAAGTAAGAGTCACGCTGCCGTCTTATCACGTCAGCACAAGCAGGCGTGAATCGTCCGGGTTAATTACCACACTCGCACAGAATACCGGCGTGAAGTGTGTCGAGTTAGTGTCGAGGACGTCAGTTTCTTCCACGTACTACAAAGCTGTGGAATGAGCTTCCTTGTACGGTGTTTCCGGGACGATACGGCATCCTACGATACGGTACCTTCGAAACAAGTGCGTACAATATAATTTTTGTATTTCTATATACTTACCGGTAGCTGTCAACAAATTAGAGTTTTTATTAATAACTGTAAAATAATCTAATAAATAATATTTCTTTAAGCAGTAGATAGACAAAGTAACCGAGCATATTCAAAATCAAATATTTTTATTCAAAATAGAATATGATGTCACCTATCGAAAGTCAAAAGCTACCACTCGAAAAACGACCTGAGAAGAACGGGCGCATTCACATTGTAATATGGTACACTAAAATTGTATTATTTAAAAGCCTGAGTGCGGTCGCTCCATTCCCAATCTGTGGTATCATTAAAAAAAACATTTATGTTATTCTTTTTCTTTTCTTCTTTGCACTCGTCTATTCGAGACATAAGATGTTAAGTTTCATTTGCCCAGTACTTTCACTAGCTACGGCGCCCTTCAGACCGAAACACAGTAATGTTTCCCGTTAACGTACAATAAACAACTAGACTCGACTCAGTCACGCTCAAAAATTATCTGAAGCAAAACTCTTCATACGCGTCTATTATGCAGAGTTGTGTTACGACCGCGCTTTGAATACAACGCCACGCAATGTCAGTGGTCAGTGAAAAACTGTCCAAATACCGGCATATTCAAATTAAAAAAGATGGAGTGTCATATTTTAGGTAAATGCCCCTTTAAATTAACAAAATAATGTAACTAACATGACGTTTTTAATCATTTTGCTAAATAATTACATAACAATTGCTAAAACAAAATGCTCTAGACTCGTGTTCGCGTCCGAGCTTCTAATGAGCGTATACTATAGACTTTCACCATTATTGCCACTGAATAAGGTGTTAATTTTATTGAATGTTTTAATGTTTTCTGTACAAGTTAACGTTTATATAACGCCGCTCGACCTTTTAATATTGATTGCAGTCTACTCGTTTATTGTACGTCAATTATATTGGCACACTTCTGTTCATTGTAAAATATGACGACTGTGTGGTACTTAGCCGGTATTCGGTCCAAATCCGGTCCTTGAAGCAGTCCACTGTTATTATTTGATAAATACAATATATTTTTCTCCCATATTAGATTCCCAGTTCTGCTATACGCAGCGGGAAAGTAAGTTATGAAAGAAAACAGTATATTTGTAGATATACTCACTGTGAACTGTAAATATTTAAAAGTATATGTTACTTTTTGTTTATAAATGTTAAATGCAATCACAAAACTACTGATCTGTATATAAAATAATAGTACCTGGGCGACCGAGCCATCACTATTTTAGGATTGCGATTATCTGTACTTAGTTTGGCAATAAATTCTCTTACAATTAAAAATAAACAAAATATTACATTTGAATTTGGAATCTGTCATTTTTATATGATTGTTCATTGGTTTTTCCCATTCTGGCTCCTGTGATCCCCAAAGTAGGTATGGTGCCAAATGCAATTGTTAAAACTCTCCATACGCTTGGTATTAGTAAAATGTTAGTGTACCGGGCTATTAATAGGTACAATGAGACCTCCTATGTTTGTAACAGAAAAATATCTGGCCGTCCACGTAGTGTTCGTACGAAAACGGTGGTCAAAGCAATAAGGGAAAAAAATTTAAGAAATCCTGTCCGAAAGCAAAAGATTTTATCTCGGGAGATGAAGATAGCATCTAGTGTCACCATGTCGCGTATTTTAAAAGATGACTTAGGACTTGCAGCCTATAAGGGACGTACTGGTCATTTCTTAACTGATAATTTAAAAGAGAATAGGGTGGTAAATCGAAACAACTACTGAAGCGTCACGCAAAGGGAGGTCACAGAATTTTTTTATTTACGGATGAGAAATTTTTTACAGTTGAGCAACGTTTTAACAAACAAAATGGCCGTATTTATGCTCAAAGCTCTAAGGAAGCTTTCCAATAATTAGTCGGCAGATGGTTTGGTGGGGTATTAGCTATGAAGGAGTGCCGGAGCCATACTTTTGTGAAAAAGGTATCAAAACATCGGCACAAGTGTATCAAGATACCATTCTTGAGAAGCTAGTGAAGCCCCTAACAAAACCATGTTCAATAACCAAGAGTAGTCCTTACAGCAAGACTTGGCGCCGGGTCATAAAGCTCGGTCGGTTAAAAACGAACGTTTCGGACTTCATCAGAGCTGAAGACTGGCCGACGTCTAGTACCGATCTAAATCCGCTGGATTATGATTTATGGTCACTTTTAGAGAGTACGGCTTGCTCTAAACTCCAGGATAATTTGGAGTACCTAAATCAAGCCGTACGATTGCCAGTGAATAATCTTCCCATGGCAAGAGTGCGTGCTTCTATTGATAGCTGACCTCAAAGTTTAAAGTACTGAATTGCAGCAATGTAGATCACTTCGAATTAGCTTTTTATATTTTAAATTGTTTTATATTTATGTATTACATTATTTATTTATTTATTTATTTCAGAGACGTCTCCATATATATTAGTAAATGTATTAGTAACAATATTTATTATGAACTACGTTAGTATTATTAGTGAAATATATTTATAAACCTAGAGCTAACTGTATCCAGTGTTTCTGGAAGGAACAGTCAGCTCTGGCAGCAATCATCTTTAGGATGCTGTTACTGCTTACACGTAGACGCTGCAACATGGAGACCGCTTTTTTGCGCATTATGACATGGAAACCGTCCACACATGCCTCAGCAAACATTCCAGAAGCGCTACAACACCACGGCAGCCCTAACAGCCTCCTAAACGCATTATTATAAGTGACACGTAGAACTCTATAACGCTAACGCTATATAATAACACATGAACAAACTGTAAAAGTATTAAATGTTATTTGCAATAGATTTCTTTTTACTTTGTTTCAGTATTTATGACAAGATTATATTATACCTAGTATATGTACATCTAATAAAATTGTAAAAAAGTAAAAATAATTGATTGAATATTTCTTAAGAAATACTTGGTGTTTTAATTACAAACAATACCGAAGCCAAAAAAGTAGTTCATAGGATAATGGTCTGTTTGTCACTATGTGTATCCAGCCAAAACGCAAAACAACTGAATAGATATTTTTTTATATGAGAGGGCGCAAACGGGCACGGGATGAGGAGAGGTGAGGCAACCGCCCATGGACATCCGCGACAACAGGTGTGTCAAAAAATGCGTTGCCAGCCTTTACGGTGGGAGTATGCTTTTTTCTTGAAGGTCCCTAAGTCGAATCTGTTCGGGAAGACCGCTGCCGTTAGTTGATTCCACAAAGTGGCTGTGCGAGGTAAGAAATTTCGAACAAAACGGGCGGTTGTGGAATGCCAGACGTCCACGTGATGTGGATGGTACTTTGCACGTAATGTCCGGTGGTGGAATTCGGCCGCAGGAATCAACCCGAACAGCTAGCCATTAGCCATTAGAGCCGCTCTTCGTTGTATGTAGTCAAATGGAAGAAGCTGGTACTGGGGAGCACCCGCCCAGAGGTGAGAACAGTACTCCATGTGAGGCCGAATTTGCGCCTTATAAAGTTGCAGGCGGTGGCTTTTAGTGAAGTACTGTCTCGCCTTACTGAGTACACCAAGCTTTTTTGAGGCCAGTTTGGCCTTCTCTTCCAAGTGACCACGGAACTGAACATCGCTCGATATATCGACGCCAAGTATGCCAATACAGGCTGTGGCAGTTAGAGGGGTGATCTCGAAACGAGGGTGTACGACAAAGGGAGACTTATTTAATTCAAAATTGCATTAATGTTAACAAGACTTCGCGACAGTATAATTATAAGTTACATGCTGTGATGGTAGATGCACGAGTCCGCGGGTGACAACTTAGTATAACTATAGAAAAGAAGTCCTACATTGAAAGCGACAGTTAGTTGGTATGGTATGGTATGGTATAATCGGGCCAATTTCCGCAACTCGACGATTGTGCGCCTATTTTGCGTGTGTGCGAATATATTTGTTATTCCTGCCACCCTAATTCCTCCAGAAACCTTAGCAAACTGTTCTCCTTCCTAAAGAGTTCTGGGAGTGTGTTTGGGGTACCAAGATATTGAGCCCGGTACGTTGCTACACCTGGACAATACAGAAATACATGTGCAGCAGTTTCTTCTGCCACCATGCAGGCCCAGCCTGTCAATCATGCCCATATTAAAAAGATGTTTATAATAGGGACCGTGCCCGATTAGGGCCGCCGTTATCCGTTTAAGTTGGATTCTATTGAGCTTACTAAGGCGATTTGCCATACTGGCATCAATGTTGGTGAGTGTCTCCCGTGTTTGTCTGCAGTCCTCTACTGATAACCATAGATTTTTAGTTAGCGACAGTTAGTTAAGTTAAGCCCTAGTTCTTCTATACCGTAAAAAATATTTGTTGTATAGCCGTTTTAAGATTTAAGCTAACATTACAAGTAAATTTCTAACTAAACTTACATTCAGCTGTAAATTAAAGTTAATAATTATTAATTTTATTATTAGCATACGTAACATGTATTCAAATATAAATATGAATAAAATCTTACAGTTTCCTGAAACAAAGAGAGATTTATCATTAATAGATAAGATATTTAAATAAAATATATATGTATTTAATAACTTGGCACTAACTTCAAAACGTTATAAGGATTTTAATGTTACTTTTTAGTTACCTAGTTTTAAACGTTGAATTCAGTATTTTTTATATTTTAACATAACCAACTCTATGTGTGTGTGTGTTATTAATAATAGCGAAGTTAAGTTATTCCAAGTAAAACACTTTTTCGGCCTTAAAATTAAACTTGGCATAAAAATATACCTGAGAATAAACCAAGAATATGCAAAACTGACAGTTAGAATTCTGCAAACAAACGCGGGAAACTTTATACGTCCGAATAAATCAATCGTTATCAAAATGTCTATTTACAAACATTTGGCATATTTTTGAATTAATCTCAAGTATAACATTATACCAAGTTTATTTGCAAGGCCGTTTGTCTTTATCATATGTTTTTGGCATTACAGAATTATATGACAGGGAGAAGTAATTTTAAACTTAGAGTATCTAACTTGATGCTGCGTTTATTAATAAGACAGCTAACGGCCGTTCCCAATAATATATCTACAGATACAGGTAAATTACTACCTTCTACTGTCAGTAATTAGCCGTCAATAATCTGAAGCTGTCCCAACATACCCGACGCGTGAATTGCAATTTCCATACAAACTTCTATCGCTGGTAAGCTATACGTCCACCCATTGACAGACAGCGTGAACGGATAAGGTGAGTTACCGTCGATAAGTTTATTGGAACAGAAAAGTCAACGATAGTTAGGATTTTTACCTCAAGTAGGCCACAACCGGAGATAGACTGAATATTGGGAATGGCCGTAAGTGACTATTTGTTCGAATGGATGAAAAACAATGTTAACTTTGGTGATCGTGGCAGTATGATGGAATTTACGTTTCACCAAGTCATACCCTCCTAAAGTGGCAATAACTAAAATGGTAATTCCAAAATCGTACTTACTTCTTCCTGAAATAAGATCAATTAAATTAGAATCAGAATAAAATTCTACTCTTTTCAGTCATGTTTCTTTACTATTCCAGAATAATGAGAAGGAAAATGCTGGATTTTTAGTGGACAGAGACTAGCTGTAGACGCTATTTGTAGAACTAATTCAACTGTACCGCTTTATGATAATAATCTTTCCCAGATACGACAGCACAAAAACAAAACTGGCCATCATCGCTTCTATGTATGACAAGATCATGACTCTCAAAAGACCCCTAAATTTGAAACACATTATATATTTAATAACCATAACAGTCATTTATTATTGAAGTGAAAACTTCTATAGCGGTACTTTTTGGTGGGGGAAAATCTTATGGATTCGCGTCAACGACATGCTGATGACTGGCGCACGCGATAAATAAATAATAAATAAAATAAATATATTCCTAAAGCAAGACAATTTTTGGATGGGTGAAATCTCGAGAGTTCGCGTCACCGAAATGCTTATATACAGTATATCTGCATCTATACAGCTGACGTATTGTGCAATAATAGTGCTGTGTATATCTTATAAGAGAAAGTGAATTTATTTAGTGAAAAGTTCAATGTATTATGCATTGTTGAAATAGTATGTTTATTTGGTTAATATATTTTTGAAAATAAGTCTTTAAAATAAATTGAAATTAATAATTTTATACTAAAACTTCTAAGTTTTCATTTCCATCGGCAGTCTCTACAACTTTTTTCATTTATTTTTAAAATTGCATCCCTGAGCAGTCTTTTTAATGTCAAACAGATCAAGACCATTGCTTGGGAAACAAATGATGCTTTAAAAGAGAAGAAACTGTAGAAAGTATTCAATATTTGATTCTTACAACAAAAAATCCATTTCATGCGATGATTTTAATTAACTAATTACTTAACCGTATTTCATAATAACCATCTTACCTTGAGCTGCAAACCAAATGTGTTCATTAATCATTAAAATAATGATTGGTAGAGATTGGGTACCTTTATTTATCAAGACTGTTATATTTTTTGCACGACTTAAATTGAATCTGTATAGTGATATGATATATACAATTTTTTTATAAATAAGAATTTAGAGTAACCTACTTATTATAAGAACCCATTTCAAAAAATTATGTGTTTTATTCATTTCGATCCAAGCAGTGCTCCCAAAAAATATCTTTCACAAGAAAGGTTTCAATTAAGTATCTTATTTTATTTTTAAATTGGAAACATTATCCATTTATTAAGAGAAACAGTCATTTAATTTTGAGCGAACACCTCATTACTGGCACCTCTGTAAAATAAATGGAAGGGATACTTGGCAGAGCTTGGCGGCGGCCATCTTGATTATTGACGCATTATTGGTTGGACGGCCGAATTGTGCGGATGTGTTTGAATAATAAAGGATAACGAATGATTTATACCTATCTGGTGCTTCATTTAGAATTATGACTTTTACTGCTTTTGACTACGCTTAGACACATTATACATAAGATATTTTGATAAATACTTGTATTTATTTATTGTATAATACTCGTGTCAAACTTAAATATAACGGCATGAGGCTCTGTTGTTTCAGGAAGCTGCCATTCTTGATATTATGTAATCCACAACACCAAACATTATCACAAATCTTGTCATCAATTTTCTGGATCTACCATCATTGAAGTAAAGTGAGAGACACTTCCACGGTATAAATAAATAAAATTTGTATTTAAAATTATACTTACTGGATCCTGTAACAATAAACATAGGTATCAATTATTTGTGGTTCTCTTTGGCAATTTCTTTTGACAAATAATAATTTCCAAAAAACTAAGATCTTTATTATGTAAGGCAATAACTTTTTTTTCTCTTCTCATTAAGGATAAACTTTTTCCGAAGTGAATAAATAGTCAATTTGGAAAAAGTCAGAATCAAGTAAAATTGATTAACAGCGACAGAATTGGAACAATTCTCTGGAACTCAAGAATTCCATTAAACTGATGCAAATGCTAATTTAAATAAATCCAAATCAGTTTTACATAAACATCATAAAAATCACTTGATTTGATAACGATCTGCTTATTTGAAGTCGGTTAATAAGGTAGATACGTTTTATATTCTGATCTGCTTGACAAAAAGTTATTTAACTCTCGTAATGTGGTATTCGTGATAAAGCGTCTTAATCCCTTCCTTATGTGTCAGTTCCCTTTGTTTAAACCCCCTTAGATAGCGCTTTGAGAGAGCTTAATAATACGTTAATACCGTTTCTTGTACGTTCTTCTCTACTTTTCCGTACATATGGTAGATTAAGTAAAGAAATATTTATAGTGACGATTCAAAAGCGCTTAGTTGAAGCGTAATTGAATAAAATTAATTTGGCTTTGACTTTTAACTTTATAAATTAATAATTTAAACAAATGATTAACTTTTTCTTTGCAACAAGCTAACCTGGAGTTAACAGGATGGAATGTTTTATAGTAAGAAAAAATAAACCAGTTCTCTTTAGATTTGGTTAGCATACTACAATCTTATATTTTGTATTAAAAATTTGATTCGTATTGTTAAAAATAATATACGTACACCCTGATGCTGAAATTAAAAAAAATTACGTTAACTTTCTTTAAAATCGGAACATTCGAAAAGTCTCGTACTAATAGTTAAAGGAGCTGAATGAGAATAAAAAATATAGAAACTATAATTATATTCCGACAACTTCGTGCGCGACCGTCCCATGGGCTGACAGACAGTGTCGGGGACGGGGTACTAAGATGTCAGCGGGTAACGGGTGGTGTAAAGAAGAACTTGAGATGGACTGCTTTATGCTCCCTTGAACACGTCTTGTTTTATACGAAACTCTGTAGAAACATATGTTAATTACTTGAGATAGGGATGTGCTTTGGCATATTCTTCTCGAATTATTGCGGAGATTCAATCGTTTTTTACCTTTGTCTAACTTAACGAACTGACTAATGCAGAAGTCCGATTGCAGAAAAACATCGAGTTAGTGAGAGCTATCAAACAGCGTAAGATCTTGTACCACGGTCATATACTGCGCAACGGTAGGTACCGCCTGCTGCAAACTATTTTGACGGGGAAAATTTCTGGGAAAAGAGGTGTTGGAAGAAGGAAGAATTTTTGGTTCAGAAATATAAGGGAGTGGATTGGCATCAAGACAGTCCAAGAACTATTGCGCTTAGCTAGAAGTTTAAAAAACTGTCTGCTGACCTCCAGTAATGGAGAGGCACGTGAAGAAGAGGAACTTAACGAACTTCATTGCAGGCGTTTATGGCCTCAGTTTTGCACGGACCGAACGACTTTCCGTTGGTATTAAAAAATATAGATAACATCGATATGAAAATTATAACATCAATAAACTTACTTTGTTGATGAGCATGTAAATAAAGAAAATATTTGTAATATTAGTAAAATATGAAAAATCTTAAATTAATTTTACTTTACAACTCATATATTTTATACTCAAATACACTAAAAATAATAAAAGGGAAATATTAAACTTGCCATTCGATCCTGAAAGAAATAGATTTGATTAAATTGTTTTACTTCGTTTTTTCATGATTATTACAAAGTAATTAAAAAAAATGCTACAAATAAAACAAAGTAAGAAAATTTTATGACTGCGTTTACATTAAATGTTTAGTATATTTGATATGGTAAAAAATAAGGTAAAAACCAAGTAAAAACTAATTTATAAAGTAGCGGAAATATTTTGGATGATACGCGTTCTGAAAACACGCTATGATAAAATACAGTGTGATTTCTAAGGCGGTATAAGAACAGGAACTGAATAATTAACAATCACAACATAGCTGCAATTGGGTACGAATATACAAAGCTCAATACGATATTAATAGACTTTTGGAGCTATCTACTGGACCAAGTTGATCAAACCTTCACAAAGGCGGGAGGACTCATTTAAGTGAGGGAATGAAAAGACTTGATAAGTTTAAGGTGAATGGTCTTTTTTTCGACTTTGTCAGCCTTAATCCATAACGCCAATGTTACTCTGATCAAAAATGCAAATACGTCCTGGGTTCTTGAGAGAAATTAACATAACATAAAATAATTGATAAAAAGATCTATATAATATTCATTTGTTCAGATAATCATAAACTGTGTTAGCATACTTACTGTTACCTGTAACGGTATTTTAAAATCATTAGATATGACAACATTATTCCTGAAATATAAATAATAAACGTTAGAAACATTTCATTGCATTAATTGGTCCTTCGAGCCGGATTACAAAAGGCATAAAAAGGCATAAAAGGCATTTATTTTCTCAAAATTGATTCCTTTAGAATTCTTTTTGATGTCATTTCTTATACTACTAGATACTACTACCGCTTCGGAAACAAATGGCGCTCTGAGAGAGAAGAAGCGGCGCAAGAAACTCTCCCAGCATTCTTTTTTTTGCGCTCTTTTCAATAAAAATATACAATATTGTACAGTCGCTATAAAATAATCACAATCTAGTCCCAGGCTGTCCGATCATTTAGATATTCAGCAGTGGAGTAATAGGATTTACGACAGAGCCATTTTTTTATAAAACATTTAAATTTATTTATAGATAATGCCTGAACAGTGGCTGGGATTTTATTGTAGAAGTGTATACATTTACTCTTAAAGCTATTATGTATCTTATGAAGCCTACTAGAATTAGTTACAAGCAATCCCTTATTTCTAGTGTTATAACAATAAACTTCCTTCATAATGATAAACTATAAAACCGACTAAACAAATTCTAATTGCAACATCTCTATGGCAACAATCGCGAACAATCACATCAAATACACAATTGATATAAAAAAAACAATACTTAATGATCCCTCTTGCTGATATTTTCAACGAGAGTCTCTCAATTTCGGACAAATGATCGAATGAACTTTACAAACCAAAAAAAACTAGATAAATAGAAATCATCGTACGCGATCGCATTATATACTTCAAGTAAGGTAGAGAGATGTCAGAAGTTACTCAAAGTAGTTACAATTTTTTCTCAAACGTGACGAGCAAAACCTTCGTGATCCTTCTTTTCATTGCAATGCAGGATTCGAGATATATCAAAAACTCAAAGTGGTATCGCATTAGCCCAATAATTTCACTAGCTACGTCATCGTTCAAATCAAAACACAATAATAATGAAATTCAAATATTTTTATTCATAATAAGATTCAAAATATTATCCAACGTCAAACACCTATTCGAAATAGTAGACCTCAGACCGGAGAAGAACGGGCGTAAGTAACTCAGCGGGCTTTTCTTTTTTCTTTAATTTCGTTATATGCAATATCACACAATAAAATTTATAATTAAATAGTCTAATGGCGTTGCTCCATTCCCAGTCTGTGGTATCATTAAGAAAATCATTCATGTTATAGTAAGTAGCCTTTACCACACAAACGTTTTTTAACAATTCTGTTGAATTTCGTAATGATTTGTTTTTTAGATTTTCTGGGATCATGTTATAGCATTAACATCGACCAATAAAAGACTTACTGACTTGACTTAACTGAGTAGTGGCATAATTAGTTTGTTTCTTCCTCGTGTTAACATCATGACTGTCGCAGTTTCTAGCAAATTCCTCAATGTGCTTATGAACATGCAGAACATGATCAAGTCTATATTAAGATGCAAAAGTGCTTGCATATTACTGCTTGATCGAAGAATAATCAACCCCCTCTTTCCTCTGCAGGGAATTCTCCCAGTATTATTAAAACAAGATCTTTAAATTTATATGAAAACTCTTATCATCTTGACAAACAAAAAGGACTAAGTACATACCACGTGCTGGAATAATTTTAGGATATTGTAGTTACTAATATTAAACTCAAAACATAGTAGGTTTTTATATAGCTCGGAGTTTCTCTGCGAGATCGAATTCGATCACGTACTGAAAGACGCAGTGTTGGTAGGCCCCCCACAAGATGGACCGATAATCCGGTCAGGATCGCCGGAATACGTTGGATGAGGGCAACGCAAGACCGATCACTGGCTACTTTAGATTAAAAATAAAACAGTTCATTTGCATTGCATTCATTGCAGTTCTGTCAATAGAAAAATCTATCTTTTTGTGTTCTGTGAGAAATGCAATGATGTAAGTATTCGGGAATAATATCGTAAAGTCATCGGAAATGTGAAATCAAAGTTAAAGAGTTAAAAATGAAGCTAATAAGTTTTTCTGAATGATATTATAATTTAGTATTTTTATAAACAACTATTACATTATCGCTTTTTATATTTATCTATATATGTACCTATGTTATCCTTAAGAGATAGACATAACCATCCCCGACTTTTCTGTAGACCTATACGATAACAATAAGTGGAGCGAACTGCAGTGTTCATCATCATCAATCAATAACTGAATTGACGCAGGATAATCACTACCGCTTAAGGCGACACTAAATGCCAGCGACCTTGAGCGATATGAGTTCACGGCTGCCGGCCCGCCATCTATGTAACATAGCCAATATTTTCAAAATTCTTGGGTGGAAAACAGTTTATATGCTTACAATCCTCGTTATTCACTACTAATATGAATAAAAGAACCTACACAAAAAAGTACAAGCTATAAGAATAACTTTTCTGAGAGAAGTACCAAAAAAATGCGTCACGCCGTGCCAAAGAACTTGTTTAACTTCTAAGAAAAGTGGTTGTTCAAAAAGGCTCGGCAGTATTAAATATAACCAACAGCAAGCATTAGCAACCTACAAATAAGACTTAAGGATATGTGTAACAGGATTAAGTAGTGTTCATAGCTCGAAATGCTATACTTTCACCACAAAACTTGTCTAAAACATCATGTTTGCATGTTTTCTGCTTACTCTTCGCCTTAATGTAGTAACATTTTGAATAAAGCACTGCCCATCAAGATTTTATTTAACTTCGAACATAGGATTTTTAAGCTTGATCTTTCGTTGCACCATCAGGATTTAAAAAAAAATCCGAAATTGTATTAATATTTGTATACTGTGCGAGCATAATATAAATTTTATCCAAATCGAATGGAATCGAATGGAATAATACAATTAAACAATTAATCTTAAATTCAAATGAATTATAAACCAACCTCAGGCTGCAAAAAGTAAGGAGCATTATTAGAAAATTATACAGCAGATTTTTAAATTTTACGAAGAATGTCTACGTCGCCGGAGAGATAATTTTGGCTATTTTATTTATTTATTTCATAGAACTTTGATGTGATTTTATTCAAAGAATTAAAATCACTTTCAAATAAATGCATGCCGTAATTTAGATAATACAGTGAAGTGGGACCTGGATAAGTGAGAAACCTCCATAACTGGAACTCATGCTGAGGTCCCAACACTTTGGCACTGAATTACCTCTGTTAGTGGGACGAGGTAAAACCTCTATATCTGGGATTTGTTCTTTCGATTTATCATCATAGATAACATTGTTTGTTTACTCATTCTTATTCTACCCACAAATTCCAAAATAATACAAAGGCATGGATGACATGCACTATTTTTTCTGATTGGTTGAAGAATTTAAACCAAGAAATAAAAGCCCAGAATCGAAAATTTTTAATGTTTGTGGACAATTGTACTGCTCACAATAATATGCCCGAGCTAAGCCAAATTAAACTCGTGTATCTGCCTCCAAATACGACAAGTAAATTGCAGCCAATGGATCAAGGCATCATCAACAATTTCAAAATTTATTACAGAAAAGAAGTTGTTCGACATGTTATTAAAGTTAGTAGTAGTATGTAGTTAGTAAATAGTAACTCTTATTAATCTTATTTGTATATGTTAAATTATGTATCTAGTTGGTAAACCTTAATAAATAAATAAACTTTATTCAAATAGGCTCAAACTAAGCGCTGTTGAATTGTCATTATAGATATTAAATTTATGTTACTGAATCTATCATATTATGTTCGGAAAAAGTAGAATCCGTGAGAAGAACATACAAGAGACTCAACGGCCACTCTTTTCAAACAAATAGAGTATTTTACTATGGCTGTAATATACATAACTAATTAGTTTGTAAGTATTGATGCTGCATACAATATATGAATCATGTTCTTAGTTGAAAAGCGTTTTAAATGATATGAAATATTTCATTAATATTTCATAATATGTAATAGATTTAATTTATTTAGGATAATGGTTCCTTCAGCTACAGTTGAGCAGTATTTGAAGCGATAATCTCAGGAGTGAGGCCACAATTCAGAACTATTTTTGTAGTATCTTAAAGCGATAAATCATTAAAATGAATTTTATGAATAATTTATATACTAAACCATGAAGTAAGGCTTCCCTTAGTATAGCCTGAAGTGATATGTAAGAATCTTCAAGATATCTAACGCGATATTTTTATATATTATATAGAAATATTTCAATTCGTTATTGTTTAAAGTGATAACCCTCACTTCTGGGATTCATTGCACAAATTAAATTTAAAAAAAAAAAATTTGAACGATGTGGGACTCGACGCCACGGTCTCTTGCGTTTCGTATCTACTATACATCTTGATGTAAAGTAGATACTGTAGATAAAGCCACAACCTGAGAGTTGAACAAAAATTATGAACGATATGTCACTCGAACGCTTGGCTCAGTGAAAGAGCACTCGCACGGAATGCGAGAGGTGATGGGTTCGACTCCCGCATCGTTCATAATTCTTTATATAAATTTATTTTGTGTATATCAGCACTTGTTTTATGTCATATAGTGGTCCATAATATTATATGACTATTATATAAAAATAGGTGATGAGATTACCAACACTTTAATCTAATTTGTTAAGTCTCATTAACCCTAGAATTTCACTACCCTTTTAACCAAAATACAAGTGGGTACTTGAAAATAAATATAAAATAATTAAATTTAACTTACAGGTTCCTGAAAAGGATACACTAATTAATATATACTGTTATTTTTTAATGAAAGAAACAACGAAGAAAGAAAAACTGTTTATTTGTAACGTATAGTACCTACATGTAAACACAAAAGACTTAAAAAACAAAATTGTGGTATATTATTTTGTATTCGTCACAAAGTGGTTCCAACTCAGCAAGTTTTCTTGGTTTCGTTTTGTTTGAAAACCAGAGCTAGTCTTAATGGAGTATGTAGCTCATATATTTTATTTTTATAGTATTGACCAGCGGTGGATTTACACTAGGGGCAGTTTTAGGGCGCCAAAATTTTGAAAGTGAAAATTTTTTTTAGTATTATCAAGATTACTCAATATAATTAATTAATTCTGTTTAAAAAAAAGTCAGACGTGTTCTGGTCACTAAATAGTGCCAAATTTATAATTGTTAGGAAAAAACAAATATTTATCCATGTTTTTAGAATATATGACATAATATAATAAAGTTTCTGCAATAAATTTGTTATTTTATTTTTGAAAAATAAATTATATAAACTATAAGTTTATGTAAAAGTCCAGTATTGAGGCGGATTTTTTGCCGGTGCCCAGGGGCGGCATTAAGTTTAAATCTGGCCCTGATATTGACACAGTTGTACAGATATTATCTTGCCCCAAACTAGGCACAGCTTGTTTGTCGCAGATACAAATAGAGAAACACGACTCGGTAA
This sequence comes from Leptidea sinapis, assembly GCF_905404315.1. Lineage (NCBI taxonomy): Eukaryota > Metazoa > Arthropoda > Insecta > Lepidoptera > Pieridae > Leptidea > Leptidea sinapis. The sequence continues at coordinate 4,525,879 of NC_066297.1, forward strand.
CAATATTCCATATTCGTCATAATATTATAAATGTTTGCACCTACCGGGATTCGAACCCAAGTGTTTAGACACTGGATTTTTCTATGACAATAAGGGACGAGACGAGCAGTGCCACTCAGGTTTCTAGAAAAGCACAACTGTCCTGAGCGGCACTACAATTGCGCTTTTCACCTTGAGACCATAAGATGTTAAGTCGTTTTTGCTCAGTAATTTTACTAGCTACGGCACCCTTCAGCCCGAAACACAAAAATGTTTACACGTTACTGCTTCACGGCAGAAATAGGCGCCGTTGTGGTTCCTAGTCCTTAGTTCCTAGTGGTATCTAGTCGGCAATCTGTGCAAAGGAGCCTCCCAAGGGTAGACTGGATTATATTAAACCTTGAGGGTTTTAAGTCGTTTCTGAATATAAAAATCTATAATGGTTCTTGTGAGTAAAAACTAATAATTTACAAAGGGGCGAATCAGCTCAAGAAGACTCAGAAATAAGTTTAAGTTAGTGGAAAATCTCTAACGCACCTGCCACGAAAAAACCTGTTTTTTCTTCTTACACCTAACTAATCTCAGCTGTCTCTAATAATTTAAGTACCCAAACAAAACCGAAATAATGAATTTCCTAGAAGATTTTTTAGAAATCTAGGAAACTCTTTTGGAATGCCAATCTAATTTGTCAAAATTGGCAAACTTTATCAGCTAATCGAAATACTTACGACTTCAGCCTGAAAAAGAAAAAACTGTTCATTTCTTGGAATACTAAAAAACATTCTTTCTATATTTCAATGGTAAAATCTAATCCTTATATTATGTATAGCGACATGCCACATTCGTAGGAAAAAAGAGTGTAACGATTATTAATCATTCATTTATGTGTTCAAAATTAATAATAATATAATTTTATAATAGATCAACTACTTAAGTTAATTGTACATATAATTTTTGCATAAATAATTCTTACCAAAAGCAAGTAAGTACAATGGAGTATAACAAATATTAAGATAATAGAAAAATATACTTTAGTAGGTTATTCGGCCCCTTAAATTAGATCAGTCAAAAGTTACGCTTTTTAGGATGAGGTAAATAGTTCCAATTTCGGCCGCATTCGTTGGTGGTCGTCATTCTTATCGGTATTATTTTCATTTACTTAGCATCCATCAAGATGGAAGCCTTCGTTTTATAAATTTTTAATAATTAAATAAAGAAGCTCTGTTTATAAAAATAATAGTAAAGGTATTTACCGCAATCTGAAACCGTTGAAACAAAATAAACCATTACTTTATTGATTACAAAAATCAGCAATATCAACAAATCTTAGATCATCTATACGTCTAGATAGACTATGACAGCTGTGAAAACGTCAAAAAAAATTGAATTTAGAACAAACCTCTATTTTGAGCAATTCACGCACTCTAACACAAAGTGTCATACAAATTGCGAGTGTAAGACGTAGCTTGTCACGCACACTAAATTAATATTAATGGCCTGTTTTTATCGGTTGTCTAACAGCAAAAGACTATCTAGATATATAAATTATCTAAGCAATAAACCATATAAAATTCCGACCACTTCTTAAAGAAATCGATCTTTTCGGATATTTTATAGCTGATTTTCTTTTTAAATTAATAATAGGTAGATATTATTATATTTACCGTCATCTGCAAACAAAAATGGAATATTTATTATTTGTTGTACATTTTTAAAAATAATAAAGTTTGGAATAACAACAGACATTTGCAGCTATTTTATAAGCAACTATTTTCTACTTGATTATTAAAATCTCAAAAAAAAATTTGCTAATGAAATCAATATCATCATTTCTTGTCTCGGTTCTCAGTTCCGAGGAACTGAGCCAACAGCCTTGAGGAATCCAGCGGAGCTAGGTTACCTCTCTCGCACAAGATCGCCATAGTTTTAATTCAGAATTAGAAGCATTTTTAATTTATTACAAATATAATACAATTATCTTTACAAAAATTACAGAACTATGCAATGTTAAATAGTATTAGTAAGCACTTAATAATTTTTTATACAATTTTAATCCAGACTGAATGATTGGAGATTTCTCAGGATAGCGGTCTTAATTTTGTTCTTGTAAGTGCTTTATTACTTCGAATAGTACAAAAAAAGGCTTAATCGTAGAGACCGCATACAAAACCTAAGTGTACAAATCCAGAAATAATGTTCGGAAATATTAAACAGGTCGATACAGAATATTTCCACCCCATTCAGTTACCAAAATACGTAACGATTCGTAACTTTTGAAGGAGAAAATGGTCAAGGACCAAACCCTGATAATTGAAATTCATACCCTATTTGGAGTCAGGACTATATAATACTAGCTGACCCAGCAAACGTTGTATTGCCATATAAAGTAATTAAATTAAAATGGGGTATAAAAAGTATATGCAACCGATTCTCAGACCTACCAATATATCGTACTACAATTTTTGTATTCGATTGCTATCTTGCAGCCCTATAGCGGATTTGTGGATGGAACAGAATAATATAAAAATTGCGATACTAAAAAAAATGTCAAAGGATTAAAAAAAAATTTTGGGGTACCACCCTTAACATTTAGGGGGATGAAAAATAGATGTTAGCCGATTCTCCACCCTAGCCGATATGCACGCTAAGATTCACGAAAATCGGTCGAACTCCTCCAAGTTCAATTAAGCATACCGTGAAACGATTTATTTTTTATATTTAGATTTTTTTTATATATTAGATTAAAACCTATTATCAGTGAAAACTTACAGTGACAACTTCAGCCTGTACAAAAAAAAACAAGGAATCAAAAACACAGAAAACCAAAAAAATTATAAAAATAATGCCACAAATTCAGGTGACAATAGCAATAAAATTTCACAGTCAAAGACAAATTTAAATAGACTGTATGCAAATTTATGTAATGTTTAAAAAAAATATAAATTATCATAAGTATATTGGATGCATCAACCTTTAGAGCTTGAATTCATTTATTTGTGTAAGGATGCTTCGGTAACATGATGGTCGTGATTACTGTCACAATTATTAATTGCATAACTTAAATACTAGCTGACCCGACAGACGTTCTTCTGTACATAATAAATAAAATACTGTTAAAGTGGTACTTTTATTACATCGTCTCAAACTTTTTCGTCTGTGTGTTGCAAGTCGTGTGACGGTCGGGCGGCGCCTATAGTTCGCAGCAGCTGACCGTGTAGTGTATAGACTTACTCATTTGTGCCAGTGCTCCACGCTACTTTTAGTTAAATGTCTATAATGTGAAAAAAAAGTTTCACTTTTACCGTGGTTACATAAAACCATACAATCCTTTTATTTATTTTTTATGAATTTGTCAATAATATTGAATTTGTAAATATATTGTTATTTTTAATTTTTGTATTTTAATTTGTCATTTTTGTTATTTTTCCGTTTCATTAAAAATTATGCTTTGTGTAGCAGGTATAACATAGTTTTAAAGTTGATGTAAAGTTAGTTCTATCACAAAAATAAATTAGAGATCCCTTCTATTGTGAAGAGTAGACTGTTTTGTATATATCTTTTTTACTCACTTTATCGCCAGCAGGTGTCGTACCCTTAAAAGCATTAAATAAATGATAAATTTATATATTTTCTGACATTTTCGGGATTATTGGAAAACCCAATACCAGAGAGACAATACAATTATTGCATTCGTCACAGAGACATAACAATATTATGTTTACCAGTGGGAGGCTCCTTTGCAGAGGATGCCGGCTAGATTATGGGTACCACAACGGCGCCTATTACTGCCGTGAAGCAATAATGTGTAAACATTACTGTGTTTCGGTTTGAAAGTTAAGCTAGTGAAATTATTGGGCAAATGAGACTTTAATATCTTACGTCTCAAGGTGACGAGCGGAATTGTAGTGCCGCTCAGAATTTTTGGGGTTTTCAATAATCCTGAGCTGCACTGCCTTGTAATGGGCAGACCGTATAATAACCATCAACTGAACGTCCTGCTCGTCTCATACCTTATTTTCATAAAAAAACGTTTCATTAGCCCATTTATGTCACTAGTTACGGCGACCTTTATACAAAAATACAATAATACTTGCAGGATTCTAGTTGATGTCAGAATAAAGCACCGCTGGGTTCCATCATCTAGACCAGGGGTGCTCAAGCTTGAACTGTAGGCTCTAGCTTAAAATTGTTAGACTACGATCGATCGACTCTGAGAGGCTTCAAGTATCTGTGATGAAGGATTGTCACCTAGGTAGAGTGTCAGGATGACATAGATATTACTTTTGCGCACAATAATATGCATTTTTTAGTCAAGGTAAGTGTAGGTCTACTCTAAAATGTTAATGGAAAAACTCACAATTATTCAAAATTGCGAGTTTATTGGTTCTTATAAAACAAACGCGTTCTAGTGTCTAAAGTTCTAAACGTCACTAAAGAGTAACTTCGGATGTTGTATGTGCACGACACTGCTTGTCGTGAGCATACTTTTCATAAGATTGTACGTAATTACCGATTTTAGTAAACAAAATCTGTAAATAGATCGACCGTTTGAGCCCCCCTGATCTAGACGGTATCCTATGTAAAGAACCCATTTTCTGTATATAATCTGTTCATCCGAGGCAGTACTGCTCCACACATATTTCTGTAGCAGCAGTATAACTGTATGGGCAGTGTTCATCCGAGGCAGTACTGCCACCACACATATTTCTGTAGTAGCAGTATAACTGTATGGGCAGTGTTCGTCCGAGGCAGTACTGCCACCACACATATTTCTGTAGTAGCAATATAACTGTATGGGCAGTGTTCATCCGAGGCAGTACTGCTCCACACATATTTCTGTAGTAGCAGTATAACTGTATGGGCAGTGTTCGTCCGAGGCAGTACTGCTCCACACATATTTCTGTAGTATCAGTATAACTGTATGGGCAGTGTTCGTCCGAGGCAGTACTGCCACCACACATATTTCTGTAGTAGCAGTATAACTGTATGGGCAGTGTTCATCCGAGGCAGTACTGCTCCACACATATTTCTGTAGTAGCAGTAAAACATTATGGGCAGTGTTAGTCCAGGTACAGTTCTACCACCATGCCTGATTCTGTAGTAGCACTAAAACTAACTATAAATATAGCGTGCATCCGGGGCAGTTCTGCCACGATGCCTATTTCTACAGTAGATCCTTAAACTGTAGTTGGTTGCAACTTACATTCTCCGAACCTTCTCCTGGTGTCTCGCTTGTTCCATTACCTCCCTGAAAAATATAGTTTAATATATTATTACAAACCAAAGCTTCAATCTCAGGCCACGAGGCCACACCTTGGCCTGATTTAAAAAAGTATTGCGTATTTGAGCGTACAAATATGATCAGCTAAACTAAACTAGCCAGTATCCCGCTACCTGAGTAGAGTCTTTACTAAATAAAACTAATCTACTAAATAAGTTAAAGCCCAGTACGTCACTCTAAAGATATAATAAAAGTCATATTGATATCAATTTCATATAGATAACTCATAGAATTGAGAATTACTGCTCTTGAAAGAAACAGTGATCACACAATATTTTCAAATACATCTCAATCTTATAACCTGTCATTATCATCCTCTTACGAGACGTTTAGAGGAGATGATAGTGTTGTTTGATTTTGTCAGCGGTGATATTGACGAAATCGTAACAAAGTCCTTTTTATTGGCGGTAGATGAAACTTGCGATTTAACGAGATTAATGGTTGAATGATTGATGAACATTTTTTTAATGAGAATAAGGGACGAGACGAGCAGGACGTTCAGCTGATGGTAATTGATGCGCCCCGCCCATTACAATGCAGTGCTGCTCAGGATTATTGAAAAACCCCTAAAATTCTGAGCGGCACTACAACTGTTAAGTTAAGTCTCATTTGCACAGTAATTTCACTAGCTACGGCGCCCTTGATGTAGCTTGTGTAAAGGAGCCTCTACTGGTAAAAATTTTATAAATAAAAAAACATTCGAAACAAGGATTTTTTTCACTATCTTCGCCCTGAAAACTTACACCAGTAGGATCTGCTGATGGTGTTGTCAATGCTCCCTGAAAAAGATATGGTAAAACATTATTTGCATTATCTTCTACCCTTGTTTTATTGAAATTATATCTATTACTTTACTTACTTCTACTATACAAAGTGCTTATTACTTTAACTACGGGTTAGGTACGAAAAAATTATTTTAATAAAATACAATCATGAATTCAAAGAACGAATATAGTCTGTATATTAATTATTGTAAATAACCAGTATCGTCAAGATATTAAATAAATAAACCAAAAAACAAATGCAAGAATAGATATTATAGAAATAATTTTGTATAATAATAATATATTGACACACTTTTTATACAAATTATCTTGCCCCAAGTTAAGCATCTATAGCCTGTGTTATGGGTTACAAGACAATGATATATTTAATACAATATGCTTACTTAAACATACATAAATTCATATTAACATACATAAATACATTTAAATATACATGACTGGGATACAAACATCCATATTCATCATATAAATGCTAAAGGACGTACTTTCGACCCAGTTGTCACATAAATACGAAGGTATTTAGAGAGAAGGTGTTATATAAAGTACTGTCAACTTACATTTCCTTCATCTTTGTGTTCCTGTAATGGTACATTTTGTTTTATTGGTTATTATAGCCATAAATATTTTTACAACTTTAATACTTCTCATTTTTATTTCTTGTAGTCAAATATTGAACGCGTTTGCAATGATATATCACATATTTTTTTCAGATTATAAAGTCATAAAATTTTATGAGGTGTTAAGGCCGCTATTCCAAGATATCGTCAAAATAGCACGTAAGTGAAACTATTTCTTAACGAAAATATTTTTTTTTTCTTCAATAAATAATTATATGTCTATAGAACATGAGAAGGAAATTCATATTTTCTTTACATTTCTATATTTAATAGACATTAAAAAAAGCACTAAAGAAACACTAACTTTTCAAGTTCGACCCATGTTAATCATTAAATCTAGATAAAAATTCTATACAATATGACAAAGTTGTGTTATTTTTGTAAAGAAAATTGTAGTAGGTTTGTAACAAATTTAAAATTCTTCTAATTGTGAATGAAAACTATGGCGATCTTGTACGAGAGAGGTTAACTAACTCCGCTCGATTTCTCAAGGACGTTGGCTCTGTCCCCAGCCTTAAAAAAACAGAATTGCAGTGATTGCCTTGCACACAAGTAAGTATGGTGCCGCCTGCCATCATTTACAAGATACTTGAAAAGCTAGATATTATATTATGTACAGTCGTATATCGTCCTATGCTCTGTCGAATACCATGAAGGATCGGGGTTAAAAAGGGTTAAAGCCTGAATTCACAATTATTATTATATCGCCAAAAATTATCGCAAGAATTGAAGATTTCCTAGGACTCTTTCGCGTATCATCAAAGAAAATAATACTTCTTACTTATTGTCCATATACAGGCGATGCACTAAAAGAATCTCTACAGTTAAAGAGAGTGACTCGATTATAGTTCCTGCCCCGATATATTAATAACGATTATAAAAATGTTCTTCATCACTGATGAAAAAATGTTCACAAGCACTGCAATAAGGAAAATGACAGCATATAATAGAGGGAGGCTCCTTTGCACCGGATGCCGGCTAGATTATGGGTACCACAACGGTGCCAATTTCTGCCGTGAAGCAGTAATGTGCAAACATTATTGTGTTTCGGTCTGAAGGGCCCCGTAGCTAGTGAAATTACTGGGCAAACGAGACTTAACATTGTCCCAAGGAGACGAGCGTGCTAGATTTTTAAGCTTAATATTCTAACAAGCGCAACTGTAGTGCCACTCAGAATTTTTGGATTTTTCAAGAATCCTGGGCGGCACTGAATTGTAATGGGCAGGGTGTATCAATTACCATGAGCTAAACGTTCTACTCGGCTTGCCCCATATTATCGTAAAAAAATTGCTACAAAAATGCATAACATAGTGAGGGTGACAAATAATTCTTTGATGGGAGTATATTATCAAAGAGTCACAAATCTTCACTGTGAATAAGATGTGAAGAATTCAGCTAAACAATACCTAGTGCCTGTCTTAGATCGTGTTGAGAAACCTCTTAGCAGTACGCCTTTTACTTTCACTAGGCATGCTTACACCTAAGCTTGGTTGGAAGTCAACGTTCCGGGATTTGAAGAGCTGAAGACTGGCTCTCGCCTAGCCCAGATCTGAACCCCTAGGATTACAAATTTTCCATGGATACAGTGGTCAGACATGTTAAAACCTGCATTAATGCCAAATAAGATCATTTCATGGAGAGGCAATACAGAAACCAGGAAGGAACACGTTTTCATTTCTACCACTGCTACCTTTAACTAACCTCGGCAGAAACTGCTGGTGTAGTCGCTGTTCCCTGAAATCAAATATAATGTAGGTAGATTGATTCCATTGCTACAAATATCTAGTATATAATTGTATATACTAGATATATTGATATCGACTTTACTGGCGATTAGTTACTGTTGGAACAGACAAGTTTCAGACCAATCAGATGTCTCTCATCGAGGGCAGTGTTGCGTGTTCGCGGTCGTCTAATACTGCAAATTTGCGCCCAAAATGCGCGGCTTGACAGGGCGATGTTGCGGGGTGCACCGGCGTTAATGACGATAATAAAGTGTAAGTAAACTCGATATTTAACAACATTATTTACTTAGAATTGTTAGAAGTATTTGATTAATATACTCTTAATATCTATACATTTATGTGACCAAATTTCCTCCACAAAACAAGATTTTGTATTTGTCGATCTGGTATACTGCGCATAATCAACTTGCCTGATAGAAAAACTTGAAAACAATGTTTCATAATTTGTCCAATAGCAATACGCTGATTATTTATTGCAGATAATTTTGTAGTTTTTATGATTTACGCTAGGCACTACTATTACTTTTATTGTGGTAAAATATACACTTGAGTATGGATTATATATATAACCTGCTAGGATATGGATCTCACATTTCTTGCATATCCAACGCGAGGAGAACTGACAAGCATCCAATGGGAAATTTTAAACTTTACTTACATCATCTCCCTCTTTTTTCTCCTGTAAAATCAATATTTAATTACTTTCCACACTACAAGATACTACTATAACAATATATACCTATCGATGTAACTACAGTCCATCTTAGGTTCCAAGATGACGCCAGCAGTAGAGGAAAAACAAGCTGATATTAAAATGGTCACTGCCGCCCACACTTTCTTGCAACTCTAGACTAATCAGAGGGGCGTTTATTGCCATGAAGGAAGGTGCACAAGCTTTTATTGAAGATAACTATAACATATCATCCTTAAAACATGTAGCAAGGAAGAAATTATCTCCACCCTCCGAATAGAAAATAATGTATGAATTCCACCACCGGAATTTACGTCAAAATTCAAAATACCATCCGCACAACGTTGACGTCTGGTATTGCACAACCGCGTTTTTTCCAAGAAATTACTTGACACGCGCAGCCACTTTGTGGAATCAATTACCGGCTGCTGTTTTCCCGAACCGATACGACTGAGGGACCTTCAAGAAAAGATCATACTCCCACCTTACAGCCGGGTAACGCATCTCCTGACACCTGTTATTGCGGATGTCCATGGGCGGTTGCATCACCTTTTGCTTACTCTTATAAAAAAATAAAATATGTAAATATATAGATGCACCTTGCATTATGGTAAGTCCGGATAACGCAAACTTCTCAACTTTCTAAATTCTAACTGCAGATCGAAACATCATTTTGCTCTTCCCTTCGCTTTTGTTCCCTGCATCTATAGACGTTTGCGCTGGTTGGTTGTGTGTGGTGTGAAACAAAAACAGCTGTATTATCCGGATTTACCCTGTATCTGAACTCTGAATTTACCCTAATGCACTATACATCATTGGGTATCGATCCAGGGGAATACGTTTCATTAAATATGACCCAAAGTCCTGGTTAGTCGATTGAATACTTACATCAGCTGGTTTTGAATCTCCACCCTGGGAATAGAAAATATGGTATGAATCATTTTATTTGGAAAACTTAGTGCTAAAATTACTCACTTACTAAACATTTTAATTATGAAAACAGCATTTAGCAGTTTCTGCATATTGAATCTAATTTATTTTAATACACATACTTATATATATTCTCATCTACAAGGCCCGTGAACTTTTATTTTAGGTTTCATAATTTTTTTTTAACTGACAAGCGACCAGCATCTCTCCTATACCTACTCTTCTCATAACTATCTCTATTTCACTTATTGCAATGAGTTCGGAGAAAAATAAGATAGCCAGCAAGCTTAAAAGAAGGCGGTAAGAGCACGAGTACAGTCCATGATGACTGAATACTGTGTAGTTATCTATCAGTAATCTGTATATTTTGGGTATCTGTATATTTAGGTATATTTTGCGGCACGTAGAGTTTATAGCCAGTCAGATAAGTAGTCGAAGACTTTACGTCTCGATCATTCACTCAGAATTCCTTCAAGTTTCGAAGACTGTCGGGAATTTCAAAATTTCAAATTCAAATAATCTTATCAATTATTGGAAGTCTACTACCCATTCGAACAAAATATGACTCAGGCCTGACAATTATGGGCACTCCTGTGCCCAAGTTTTGTAGCATAAAATTTCATGGCAAGAAACATCAATTTGACGAAATTGCCTGGCATCGAAAGTTTTCCAAGTCTCATCGTAAAAATTTTTTTATAACGTTTACCACAGAATCCTTTTTAATTGTTTTATGAATTCATGAAGTCCTATTTCAAAAGTAATTATATACTTCACCCTACGAATAACTTGCTAGCTCGTACAAGCCAGTGAACGCATGTACAAGCCGAACACTAGGTTTGCCTATCAGACCAGCGTGCAGATAGAAAAATACATTCAAGAAACGAAAGGGTCTTGCCTAATTTCTGATAGTTTTACTCCACTAAGATAAAGGCCTCCTATGGACTGGACCGCCCAGGATGAAGACCACATTGGTGATCATCATCAGCCAGAAGATGTCCACTGCTGGACAAAGGCCTTCTCCAAAGATCTCTAACGTATTCCGGCGATCTTGACCAGATCGTCTGTCTATCTTGTAGGGGGCCTACCAACACTTCGTATTCCGGTATGTGGTCGTCATTCGAGAACATTTCTGCCCCAAGCCCGGTGGCAAGGAAACTCCGAGCATAGCCCTCTCCATCGACCTCTGAGCGACCATGAGCACTCTCATCAAGACCATAGCGACCACGTCTGCATACCATAAGTCATCACTGGCAACACACATTGGTGACCAACGAGCACATAATTATTCTAGAAGCTATTTATATCTATGCTAGCAGGTTGTAATATAACTCTATTCAAAATCTTCAGTGTGGAAGTGATTGATTGATGTTTGCCAATAATTTTAAGTTGTTCTCAATTGCATTTTTAGGTACAGATTTTCACTTAGGGATTTGATAATATTAGGCAATACAGGAATCAGGAAGGAAATAGCTTTCATTCCTACCACTGCTACCCTTAACTCACCTCGAGAGAAACTGCTGGTGTAGTCGATGTTACCTGAAATCAAATATTATGTAGATATATTGATTCCATTGCTACAAAAGTGAAGTATAGGAAAAGTTAAGCGAAAAAGAAGAAAATAAAATTATTAACTGTTTTTATTTATAACGGATTTACTGTCGCTTAATTAGTGTTGGTACCGACAAGTTTCAGACCAATCGGAGATTTCTCATCGAGGGGAGTGTTGTGTGTTCGTGGCCGTCTAGCACTGCCCATAATCAACTTGCATGATAGAAAAACTTAAAACGATTTTTGAAAATTTGTCTAACAGCCAACCGATCAAGGAGATCGATGTTTTACGCTACTATTCTCTTAATTTCACAATGGTAAAAATATTCACTTGAGCATGGATTACATACAATTCGGCTAGAATATGGATCTCACATATCTTGTATATCCTACGCGAGAAGAATTGACAAGCATCCAATGGAACAGTTTAAGGCTGTAAAATTTAAAACTTTACTTACATCATCTCCCTCTTTTTTCTCCTATAAAATTAATATTTAATTACTCCTCATACTACAAGATACTACTATAATAATATACCTACCGTTTTAACTACAGTGCATTTTACGTTCTAAGATGACGCCACCAGTAGAGGAAAAACAAGCTGATATTAAATTATCACCACCGCTCACACTTACGTAGACTTATTGCCGTTTAGGAATGTGCAGGAGCTTCATTTGAAGATACCTATAATAAATTATCCTGATTTACCCTAATGCACTGTACATCATTGGGTATCGATCCAGGGGAATACGTTTCATTAAATATGACCCAAAGTCCTGGTTAGTCGATTGAATACTTACATCAGCTGGTTTTGAATCTCCACCCTGAGAATAGAAAATATGGTATGAATCATTTTATTTGGAAAACTTAGTGCTAAAATTACTCACTTACTAAACATTTTAATTATGAAAACAGCATTTAGCAGTTTCTGCATATTGAATCTAATTTATTTTAATACACATACTTATATATATTCTCATCTACAAGGCCCGTGAACTTTTATTTTAGGTTTCATAATTTTTTTTTAACTGACAAGCGACCAGCATCTCTCCTATACCTACTCTTCTCATAACTATCTCTATTTCACTTATTGCAATGAGTTCGGAGAAAAATAAGATAGCCAGCAAGCTTAAAAGAAGGCGGTAAGAGCACGAGTACAGTCCTTGATGACTGAATACTGTGTAGTTATCTATCAGTAATCTGTATATTTTGGGTATCTGTATATTTAGGTATATTTTGCGGCACGTAGAGTTTATAGCCAGTCAGATAAGTAGTCGAAGACTTTACGTCTCGATCATTCACTCAGAATTCCTTCAAGTTTCGAAGACTGTCGGGAATTTCAAAATTTCAAATTCAAATAATCTTATCAATTATTGGAAGTCTACTACCCATTCGAACAAAATATGACTCAGGCCTGACAATTATGGGCACTCCTGGGCCCAAGTTTTGTAGCATAAAATTTCATGGCAAGAAACATCAATTTGACGAAATTGCCTGGCATCGAAAGTTTTCCAAGTCTCATCGTAAAAATTTTTTTTGTAACGTTTACCACAGAATCCTTTTTAATTGTTTTATGAATTCATGAAGTCCTATTTCAAAAGTAATTATATACTTCACCCTACGAATAACTTGCTAGCTCGTACAAGCCAGTGAACGCATGTACAAGCCGAACACTAGGTTTGCCTATCAGACCAGCGTGCAGATAGAAAAATACATTCAAGAAACGAAAGGGTCTTGCCTAATTTCTGATAGTTTTACTCCACTAAGATAAAGGCCTCCTATGGACTGGACCGCCCAGGATGAAGACCACATTGGTGATCATCATCAGCCAGAAGATGTCCACTGCTGGACAAAGGCCTTCTCCAAAGATCTCTAACGTATTCCGGCGATCTTGACCAGATCGTCTGTCTATCTTGTAGGGGGCCTACCAACACTTCGTATTCCGGTATGTGGTCGTCATTCGAGAACATTTCTGCCCCAAGCCCGGTGGCAAGGAAACTCCGAGCATAGCCCTCTCCATCGACCTCTGAGCGACCATGAGCATTCTCATCAAGACCATAGCGACCACGTCTGCATACCATAAGTCATCACTGGCAACACACATTGGTGACCAACGAGCACATAATTATTCTAGAAGCTATTTATATCTATGCTAGCAGGTTGTAATATAACTCTATTCAAAATCTTCAGTGTGGAAGTGATTGATTGATGTTTGCCGATAATTTTAAGTTGTTCTCAATTGCATTTTTAGGTACAGATTTTCACTTAGGGATTTGATAATATTAGGCAATACAGGAATCAGGAAGGAAATAGCTTTCATTCCTACCACTGCTACCCTAAACTCACCTCGAGAGAAACTGCTGGTGTAGTCGATGTTACCTGAAATCAAATATTATGTAGATATATTGATTCCATTGCTACAAAAGTGAAGTATAGGAAAAGTTAAGCGAAAAAGAAGAAAATAAAATTATTAACTGTTTTTATTTATAACGGATTTACTGTCGCTTAATTTGTGTTGGTACCGACAAGTTTCAGACCAATCGGAGATTTCTCATCGAGGGGAGTGTTATGTGTTCGTGGCCGTCTAGCATTGCCCATAATCAACTTGCATGATAGAAAAACTTAAAACGATTTTTGAAAATTTGTCTAACAGACAACCGATCAAGGAGATCGATGTTTTACGCTACTATTCTCTTAATTTCACAATGGTAAAAATATACACTTGAGCATGGATTACATACAATTCGGCTAGAATATGGATCTCACATTTCTTGTATATCCTACGCGAGAAGAATTGACAAGCATCCAATGGAACAGTTTAAGGCTGAAAATTTAAAACTTTACTTACATCATCTCCCTCTTTTTTCTCCTATAAAATTAATATTTAATTACTCCTCATACTACAAGATACTACTATAATAATATACCTACCGTTTTAACTACAGTGCATTTTACGTTCTAAGATGACGCCACCAGTAGAGGAAAAACAAGCTGATATTAAATTATCACTACCGCTCACACTTACGTAGCCTTATTGCCGTTTAGGAATGTGCAGGAGCTTCATTTGAAGATACCTATAATAAATTGTCCTGAAAACATCTAGCAAGGAAGAACTCATCACATTTTCTATGGACGTGGAAAAAAGTTCCTCGAAAACGGCACTGTGCAGGCACAACAATAATTCAGATGGTGAGGATATTATCCAGGTTTGTGGCGTTCGAGCGATGAGTTTTGAGGCAGAGATAAGGACAAACAGCTTTCGTAAAACATTTTATGACTACTGGCAAAGAAAACGACAATGACAAAGAAACTGACCATGAAATCAAGACCAGAATTGAAATGGCTTGAAGCACCTTTAGGAAAATGAATAAAGCACTTTGCAATCGCTTTTCTCTTATGATTTCCTTGCACACACGTTTACTGTGCTGTTACATCTAGCCCATATGGAAGTGAGGCGTGGACTTTTAAAAAAGACCTCAGGGAACGTATATAATAGCTTTCGAAATGTGACTTACCAGGTCACGAATATGGAAGTTCTTCGCCCAGTCAATCAAAAACGCGAATTCATGCAACCATCAAGATAAGGCAAGTCGCATATTTGGGGCACGTTCTTAGGCACCAGAGTAACAAACTCCCAATACTCATCATGATAGGAAAAGTTCCGAAAGAAGAGGCGTAGCTCACAGAAAATGTCTTGGCCGTGCAACATCCGAGAGTAGATAAGAATTGCGAGTGCGAGAACCATTCCGCCTCGCGAACAAAAAGTTGAAATTACAAAGCTGACTGCCAACCTTCGTTATAATTTCGTTGCCAAGCTTCGTAATTAAAGTGTTCTTCGTTAGATCCTTCGTTGGAGAGGAAAGCGAAAAAAACACTTGTAGCTGGAAGCTCAAATCTTGCTTAATCATGGCAAAAAGACAAATTTGAACAGACTGTTTAAGTGTCCAGAAATGTGTCGTATACTAATGATACTTAAAACGAGCGTTAAAACACAGAACCATAACGATAAAAACACTAAAATTAAAACGCGTTCCAATTTGACAGGAGACTAATGGACACTAAATTGTCACTTTAGGTTTTTATGGGAGAATAGTTATCTCACATTCACACAGGATTCATCTATTACGGTAGTATACTAAGTTTATGATGTAAAGCCAATGAAAGCTAAGCATATTACTAAGAATATGTGGTATAACAGTTTGATCGGTGGTTCAGCGGGGTCTATTCTTCAGTGGTGGACGCGTATATCCCCTAACTCTGCACCGTGCGGTTGGGCTTTAGTTGCATTCAGCACGTAGATTAATAACATACCTTAGTAGAATGAAAACTTATGATAACAAATGTTTTATTAAAAAATGGCTCTCTCGTAAATCTTACTCTACAGATCCAAGTTATCGGACAGCCTGGGACTAGATTATGATTATTTTATAACAATAACATGGACAATACAATATTATAATTATATTTTTTTAAAAGGTGCGCATAATGGGATGCTGGGAGAGTTTCTTGCGCCGCTTCTCTCCCTCAGAGCGGCATTTGTTTCCGAAGCGGTAGTAGTATTACAAATGATATGAAAAATGATTCTAAAGGAATCAATAATTTTGAGTAAATAGATGTCTTTTATGCCATAAATTTTTTATTTGAAAATTCATATTTTTGCGCAATTGTAAAGTTGTATCAAGTATAAGCTTGTATCATAGTAATAATATTAGTGAGCACTTACCGCCGGCGGGTCCTCGGGCTGAAAAATAACAAAATTTAATAGGTACGCTCCCCTTATTAATCTTTAAGTTCTTACACTATATAAAGCGAGACTTAAGAAGATAATGCAACAATCCAGAGAATGTCAGACGTCCTCCCCGTTATTAAAGTGAAACTTATATTACATCGCTTCAAATTTTATCGTCCATCTGTCGCATGTCGCATTACAATAGGCCGCGGAGTAGAGGTGAAGTGGAATCATTACTAGTTCAACTACTGCTTTCAAGTCGGGTTGGCCGAGTTACATAATACACCAGATTGAAGCTCGTTTTTATGGTTTTTGTGGCAATAAGCAAGGCACATAGTTCGATGGACAGATGGCCGTTGGGGCAGTAAAGTCCTTGAATGGCGACCACATATCGGAAGACACAGTGTTAGCCAAGATAAAGACCGATCGTCGTGTAGATCTTTGGGGGAGGTATTTGTCCAGCAGTGGACGTCTTCCGGCTGATGATGAAGCTCGTTTTTTATTACATTACATATTTTAATTTTATGAATAAGTAAATCATAATATATCAATTTGTTTTCTTTCGATTATTATGCTGCTTTGAAACATAATAATAATATTTAACTATGTGGTATAATAATATTTTCATTGGTTGTACGTAATATTATCATCTTTATTGCAATATTGTTCATTCTACTAACTTAAAATAGCACGAGGGATGTTTTTGTTTTGATAAATATCGTATAACGCTGTAACTTTGCCAACTTTGTACAAATTTGCCTATTTCATTTCAATTACGATATTTCGTGTTTGTTACTTTTTTCTCGTTTTCTACCATTCTGTAATAACTAATAGTTATTAGGACAACGTATTTTTTTATTTTATCATGGTAACTCCATTGATCAGTCGGTTGTGCGACAAAGACCGATTATAGGTATGTATCGAGTTATCCGTCTAGGCAAAGTTGTAAAAAACGCAACGTTTTTGTGTACTGGTAATTCAGAAAAATAACACGAATGAAAAAAATTGAGTTCTACCTCGCAAGCCATAAGGTTTGTTTTTCATTTAAAGGTCATTTAGAGCTGTAATATTAAAAGGACGCGAGATACCAACAAAAAACGTCAAAATCCAGGCAACTTTGCCTGGATTCTACGGTACGCAGCATTTTACGGTACGTTTACAAAAAATCGCTGCGTTTACGATGAAAGATATAAGTACTATAATTGTTTGTATCTATGAATGTGGCAGCAATGGAATATCAACTAATATGGTTACACTCATGAAAGCGGATGAAGTCGCTGGTAAAATTGGTCAGTTATTATTCTAGTCGCATATCTACTGTAAATATGATACAAACCCTCAAATCTCCTCGAGTCCACAGCATTGTAAACATAAGCATACAAAGACAGTATGATGACGTTCTGGAAAAAATTGGTATGAAATAGTGGGGGCATAAAATATTTATTAGATACAAGCTTATAAATAAAAAATGATAGATACCTAACACCACAACACCCAGCTCTATGGAACGAATTGTCAAATTCTAAGATTGATTCGCATACTAAGTGTTCCTTACCATCGTAGCTACAAAGTTTAACACTAATATTGACATACTCTTACAATGCCCTAAGCCGCCTTTTACGACACCCTTGGGCCTGGAACTTCCCTTTTATTTTTATGGCCCGGGGAAGCACAGAATGTATCTAAATATAATAATCTGTTCTTATTTCTGTACATTTCAACCCTCTTCGTGTGAACCTCGTAGAACCAGGTAAACAGAAATTCCCTTCTATGGCCTTTTGTACGAATGTACCTACAACCTTACATACTCTCATAATTTTAATAAGTACTTGGTCGTGGACTACTACCACACTTTCGCCTCCTATTGTGAAGGCAATCTTCTATCATGCATCTTCTATGACCTTCAATATTAGCGTAAATACCTTTTCATTTTATCCACGAACTCTCACAAACCAAACCAGTCAGAAACGTATTTACACAAGTTGATAACAGATTCGCTTTCACAATTTTATTATTGCAATAATATTTTATCAGTAGCTGTTTCATTTCATGAATCACCTTTTATATATTTAAACTAGTTTAAATCTGTGAAGTTATGGGCAGTTTTTCATTGATATTTTTGCTCCATTTTCATAAGACAAAAAGTCTACTGTTGGAACACATCCCATTATAAGCGTTCTCTTGCGGCGTTTACCTGGTCTTCGGTCCAGTTTGTGGGATGCGCGACACTCCGCCTTCTGGTAATTGACTGTCAGTTCAGAACCTTACTTGCCCATTTGCTGTCTCTCAAGATTGTTAAATCTTCAGGCCACGTCTATTACCTTGGGTAAATTGTGGATTTTCTCATTTCTGACTGGATCTCAAACTGAGACTCCGTTCAAAGCCCTCACCATTCGCGGTTTGTGGGATGCGCGATACTCCGTCTTCTGATAGTTGACGGTCAGTTCAGAACCTTACATGCCTATTTGCTGTCTCTCAAGATTGTTAAATCTTCAGGCCACGTCTATTACCTTGGGTATAGTGTGGATTTTCTCATTTCTGACTGGATCTCACAATGTGACTGCAAAGCCCCCGCCATTCGCGTTTTGTGTGACCTTAAGCTTCTTTCTTATAAGAATCGTATTGAGTGGCCACGTTTCTGTGTCGTAATTCATCAATGATAATCTGACACTTAGGTAGGTATTGCTGACTAAAAGACGTTTACGTGGTAGATGAAGTATAATATATGTGTAGGTACATGTGTGCGATGAGTTAGTAATAAAGTAACATTGGTATAAAATAGTTTTATTATTTTACACCTCACCATGTCTCAGGAGTAGGTACTTATGTCGTCCTTTTCCTGTCCACATGCGTTTACTCCGAACGCTCCTGCCAACACGCAAGACAGTGTCCCATCTGCAACCAATCCGCGTTCCGCGTGCGTACGGCAAGTGTGATAGGAAATACACGTACTAAATAATAGGATGCGGGTGGTCGGCACGCGGATAACACACATGACAGGAAAATAGCCCTAAGTAAACTGCGTATTTATTTTTAATTATTAATATTTGATAGACAATTATGAATCCTATTTGGCGAAAGCATAATACTACTCCTTTCTTATTAATAATCACACTATATGAGCCTTTATTCAGGCAAGATAAAAATTGTATTTTACTAAAACTAGAATATTTGTAATCTCTCAACAACCTATTGGCCTGTTGTTGGCAAAGGCCTCCTCCAATTGCCTCCATAATGTCTAACCTCCGCATTTCTAGTCCATGTGCCACCTGCCACAGTTCGTATTTCATCCACCCACCTTTGGAAATGTCTACCTCTTTTCCTTTTCATGTGACCTGTGCACCACCAATGGCCAGGCTAGATTATGGGTACCACAACGGCGCCTATTTCTGCCGTGAAGCAGTAATGTGTTTCGTTCTGAAGTACGCCGTAACTAGAGAAATGACTGGGCAAATGAGACTTAACATTTTATGTCTCAAGGGGACGAGCGCAAATGTAAGGCCGCTTAGAAATTTTGGCTCTTTCAAGAATTCTGAGCAGCACTGCATTATAATGGGCAAGGCGTATCAATTACCATCAGCTGAACTTACCGGCTCGCAAGTTTCATGATAGTTATAGATACATCTTTGGTTCCTGTTTGTTTTATATGATTAAAATTTTTATTCTAGCTGAAAGTTTCTTCCCCGTCATGCTTCTATTCATTCATTTATGCCTTGTGCAAATCTCTAGTTTCTTACTGCATTGACACATGGGGAGGTGCTGGAAAAACTCAGTTGATAACGGTATACACATAACAGAAAGAAATCAAAGAGCCATTTCTTTTCATTCATCCTCTCCTACTTTTAAAAGATAATCTATGGAAAAAATTTAGTAATTTATATCAAAATAATAACAAAATTCTATAGAAAAAAGAACATTTAGAAGTATGCAACTAGTTTGAACAACAATCATGCAACAAGGGTTATCTTTTAGAAATAAGTATTTCTCAACCTTGCCAAACATCCATCTAACATTATCTATTTTATATGATCGTTAGAGGACAGATTTATCTTCAGATGGTCAATGATTACGTATATAAAGTTCCTGAGACACATAACCATCTTAAGAACATATTGCTTGTATTGTCACTTCATATAAATTAAAAAAAAAGTCATTTAATGGGAAATAAAACCTCTCCGTATGTACAAAATTATATTACACATATTATACAAACATCATTTAGCTTCTTCACATTTTTCTTGATACTTCACAACTCCTCGCTCTATTAACTCAGGTACTTCCACAGCAAGCCAGGGTCCCAACTGTAAATTATAACTAAGCATTAATGCACAGGTGTCTTTCGACTTTGAATTTTCAATTTAGGATATTTACTCAATTAATTATTAGAAGATATAGAGAATAGTGACTATTGGATCCTTGCACAAGTAAAAATGGGACTATTGCACAAGCTTCTATGTCGGGCTTGCACATATGAGTATGGGAATACTTGAGACTATGCGAAACTTGAGACACATATAGTCAGTGGCACTAGAACATTTTATATGGGAGACAAGGTCTGGATGGACACATGTGAAGTATATTCACATGTGGCACTTGTATAAATTATATGTGGCACTTGCACAAGTTATATGTGGCACTTGCACAAGTTATATGTGGCACTTACACAATACACATGCGCCACTTGAACACATTTTATGGGAGACAGGCACTGGATGGACACATGTGAAGTATATCCACATGTGGCACTTGTACATGTTTTAAGTGGCACTTGCAGAAGTTATAAGTGCCACTTAAATGTGTTCTATGTGGCACTTATACAAGATATATGCGGCACTTGAATAATATGTATGGCTCTTGAAGAAGTATATTACTTTTTGGCTATGTGGGTCTTGCACAATCCGTAAACAGAAGCAGTGCAATATTACTTACTTCAACTTTTACAATTTTTCAAAATATGAGTCTACTTACTTGTAAATAAAATTGAAATAATTGTAATAAAAAAAGGAATATTTTTACTAAATGCTTACAAATTTTTTATTCGGTATTTATACCAGCAAACTATGCTCTAAATATATATATACTTCTTAAAGGAGATTTTATTTTCAATTTTAGACAACGAATGATGGTCCTGCTCAGATTAAAACCCACAAAACTGTGCCATAAAAACCCACATTCAGACTTTTGAATCAATGATTATAGGCGCACACTGAGCCATCATGTTGAGTTGTCGGCTATTTTGGTATGTATTGCACGTTCAACTTATTTTGAAGAATACCCATGTCATATTGTAGTTTGGTTGTATTTGGAAGAAAGTTTCATGAAAACCTCCCTGTGGAGGAATAACACACATCCAGATGAGGATAATATTTAAGTTTGTCGCTTGGCGGCAGGATCAGGTCATAAACCTTTTCCGTATACTTTCCGGGATAAATGTAGTAAAAGACACACGAAGAAACAAATTTATGCTTATCCTAAAACGACTTGAGTTTGACTTTTATTTGAATGAAATTAATGTCTTACCCCAAGAGCCATTGCATGGGCGATACCAAATCTTGGCACATTCCTGGCCCACAGAGGCTTAAAGTGATCTGTGAGGCATATCTTCCCTCCGCGGTACATCTTCGCAGTCTTCCCGTCCAAGCCGGGTAAGGCCAGCTCAGGAGCTGTTGTGGGGTATGTTATCGGAATCTGGAAATATCAATAATAAATCTATAGGTATCATAATATACAGACTCAATGACTCATATCTATTGTAACTGTATGAGTGGGAGGCTTATTTGCACAGAATGCCGGCTAGATTATGGGTACCACAACAACACCTATTTCTGCTGTGAAGCAGCAATGTGTAAACACTATTGTGTTTCGGTCTGAAGGGCTCCGTAGCTATTGAAATGACAAGGCAAATGAGAATTAACATTTTAAGTGTCAAGGAGACAAGTGCCACTCAGAATTTTTAAAAGGGCGTTAAACACCGGAAATGTTAACACAATTATTAGATTTTTGAATTTTCTGATTATTTAATTTGCAGGTGTCTTGATCACTTTGCCAAGGGAAACTCAAAAATCGAATTGAATCGTAAGAATCATTAGTGTTCAAACCATATTTAAGTTATTTAACTGAATAAAACAGATGTAAGAAATTAAGAAAAATGTAAGACAGTTAGTCAGCTGTAAAGATGCCTACTAGTCGGCCAAGCCAAATAGATATGTAGTTTTGGAAACGTATTACCTAAGAATTGTTTATGTTACATTTCGGAATGTATAGACTGATTATAAAATAAAAATATTAATAAGCAAACAAGATTTTATTTATTGTAATTCCCCGTACATAATTTTTATTGACAAATACATACATGGTAAGAGGCCAGATAGTCAGCGTTTTTCATCAATAATCGCCAACTAGTGGACGACTATAGTTGCCTGATAGTGGGCTTTACAGAGTAGTCGGCACACCTCTTGTAATTATACATTTTTACAATATTAAGTTGTACATTCTTACAAAGGTTATTAGTAGGCCCTGTGTGATGCCGATGGCTTCAATACAGTGAAGTAGAGGAAAATTTACTGATGTGAATACAGCTTGTTTGATCTATTTTGCCTACTTCCATAGCATTATATTAATGATAAATATTACTCACGTCAAATTCAAGATCAAATTCATATTTGAGTAGATTGTGTATGTACCAACATTTCCCAAACCATTTTGTGCCAGTTTTGTCTGATTCTAACCGGAACCAATCATTGTCTGCCTCTTTATTGTTTTGTACATACTGTAAAAAAGTAAGCATTTAAAAAATAATCCTTACCAAAAAATTTGTAACATTTAAGAAAGCTGCTTGAGTAACCCATTATGGATAATTACCATATCACCACAGAGCATCCTGATGTGATGAAGGTATGATATTTTATATACTACTAGCTGACCCGACAGACATTTTTCTGTAGATAATAAAAAAAATACTGTTTTATAAGAATTTGCCAATAATATTTCAAAACATCAAGAATTATTTTGTAGAAAATGCTCCCTGTTGTTATAATGAAATTGTTTCACAGTGGAACTGTCAAACCATGTGTCACTGAATTCTCTCAATAATATATAATAATTATGGGTCCCAAATCGAAATATAAACTATCCTATCTGTCAAGTTGGACTAAACTGCACTCCATGAAGTAATCCCTATTAAAATCCATTCATTACTTTAGGACAAGCAATGTGACATGTAATTTATATATATAATAAGATATATAAAATCATATAGTTTTGAGAAAAATATTTCAATTTGCATTTAAAAATTTAGTTGTATTATTGTTATTAATTAATTTATTATTATTATTATTTCATAGTTATTTGGCAAAGTTATGTACACTGTATTTGTTATACATATCAGACATGAAATCCTGTAATAGATAAGACTAGTTTGAAAGGATAATATATGTAATGTGGTTATACTCATTAAATAAATGAATAAATAAATATATTAAACAGTATCTTACACTGATTTTATTCACATTCAGTTTTGCGATATCATATTTTTGTTTGTAATAAAAAGACAGCAAGAACAAAGTAAGCAGTAATTAAATAGGTATTTAGAAAGTGTTACAGATGGGCAACTTGTACATTATATAACTAAAGAGTGAAAACTAGTTTTCCTAATGAGATGCTGTTATATTCAAAGTAAAGATATAAAATATTTACCTTAATTAAAGCTTGATATTCCTCTTTTAAACGTGTGACCCATAATTCCTTGTCTCTGGGTCCTGCTTTTGTTTTAAGCAATGGAATACTACTTAATGTTTTCTTCGTTCCTTCATCTACCATATTTATTACAAGTATTTGCGCTTATATTAATAATAATATCAAGTCTTATAAAATATACGAAAACAAATCGATAACAAGAGACTATGGACACTGGAAGTAGGAACAGCTGTTTTGCTATGAGATAATCAGTTGTCAAGTTGGACAGTGGACACGTTGTCACATAAAAGCATGTTGTTTTAATTAGTGGTACGGGATGCAAGTCATAAGGTATAAATATCATAATACTGTTTTATTTGTCCAATATTTTGTAAAGTTGCTAATTATATTAAAAAAATATTTGTTGTATAAGTTGCGGTTTTAGAATGAAATTCATAGATTGAAAATACTAAAAATGTTTCAAAATTTCACGTTTTAAATGACCACACGTATCTTTGGCATTGTCAAATGTCAAAGACACCTTATCATATACGCTTGCATCCCGTGCCTTTAAATAAATTAAATAAGCTCAAATGTCAAAGACACAAATTTGAAAAATATTAGTGATAGGAGAAATCGTGGAAATCGACCGTGTTGCATATTTTCTTTGTAAAATGTAAAAGCTTATGCTTGAAATAAATTTTAAGTAAAAATTAAATGATGACTTAAAAGTTCTAAAGTGTTTATCCTTAGAGTATCGCAAATACTCCATTCCTTAGTAGGTGAATGTGTTTTAATTTAGAAGGGACTTTTTTGTAAACAAAAATGGATGGAACAGTAGTCCTTATTTTGCTTGCTTTAGTCATGTTAATTGGCTCCTATGTGGCTGGAAGTATCCCTCTTAACGTGAGCATGTCTGAGGTAAGTTATTCAGGAATTATTTCTTTTGCTCTAAACCACCAAAAACCCATCTTATTTTCTAACATCTGTTAACTTTCGTGGACCGTTACGAAATATTGTTTTGCCACATAATTGCGCATGTAAACGTGACGATAACGATCTTTTAGTATTTAAAACTCTGATAAAATTTGTAATTAACTTACCATTAGCGTAAAACATTTGATAACAAAAAGTAAGTGATTTGTTAGAATTGCTAGTCTAACTTTTTAGTTATCAAGAATATGACTACAACACAGTCCTCATTTTGTCACAATATTACTTAGCAATAAGCACAATAAAAACTAAGATGGATCAGCCTATAACCTAGATTAGGTATGTGTAGGAAGTTGCTTAACTGAAGCATGCTAAGTTATGCCCACAAAAAACGTGTATCACACGAACTCAGCTGGTCTCAAAATAGTGTAAGTTAAATAATTACCCAAACTTTCTTCTACTATTTGGTAAGTTCCCCAAAGTCTGAATGATGCTATTACGATGCTCAAAAAACCCAAGGCCGAAACAAAACGAAATGTTGCTCATATTAATATATAAAGCATCGGTATAAACACAATCGCTGGCTAAATGCTATTCGAATTTTGACAGGGGTCGGTATTCAATTTACTATTAAAAGGACCATAAATAGTTAGTTTTGTTTTAAAAATGCTATGAACTTGAAGTTTTTCCTCATCCTGAGGTAATCCTTTGGCATGATAACAACTGTGTCCTCATAAGGTGTCACATACTATCGCACATGTCAGAAGGAGGACATGTGACACATACATATAGAGATGAGAAAATGGACAGAATACTGCCAAACCCAATTATTATTGTTCTTGTATTCAAGGGAGGCAAACATTGATTTGTTGTGCCAATGTCATGAGTGTATTATATTACTTGAGATGGGCTAGACATCAAGAAAATTTCAATGACCCTGCTTCATTTTTGGATGATCTAGTTGTAGACATTGAATATCAATAAAATATTAAACAAACCATAGTTTTATTTTGTTCTTTCATTATTTTAATGTAAGTGTTGTTGATATAGAATGACTTAAGTTTGTAACAATATACACTTACTATAACCACAAGTTCTCTAACAATTAATATATTGAATACTGACTCCAGCCAATATTTGAATAGTAATAATATCACACATTTAGCCATCAATTTCGTTGATGCCCCTCTATTGTAGTGTCACTCAGATTTTTTGGGTTTTTCAAGAATTCTGAAAGGCACTGAATTGTAATGGGAAAATACTGCTTGTCTTGTCACTTATTTACATAAAAAAAAATTTAACAAAAAAACAACCGACTTCAAAAACAATAGATATAATATGCACTAAAAAGTATAATTTCTTTTTCTTTTCTATTATATCTGCAATCAGTCCCCAAACTATGAGCAGATGTAGTTTGCAGACTCATATGAGTTTGCAAATTTTTAAATCCTTTTTTAGTTTTCAATGTCCCCATAGACATTGCATCCTTTTTATATCTTTTTATCTGTTGTGCTTCAGCTTTTTCCCTGGACCAACTGCTTCCATTAAGCTAACTATTGGGAGATGAGGCTTTTACAAATTAGTGTTCATATGACTCCCAATTTAATTCATAATAGCTAAGCAAACTTGATCCCACCATTTACTGGCCCTGTGCTATTCCCTCACCGTTTCACTAATAAATAACATGTATTTTTTATTATGTTTATAAGGAGTGTTATCTCCATGGCAGGATTTTTTAATGTATAGTGTAACAATTCTGCTATTGTACATTTAACTATTCTGTATTCTGTTATAAGCTATGAGTCTGTCTGTCTGGCTTTGTAGGAGCCAGAAATTGAATTTCCTTGGTCCCTTCTGTACCTTTCCTAGCTCCTTTGTTCTTTGTGAGCTCTTTCATGTGCTGAAATCCACAGTACCATGATTCCCGACACTATTGCAAATGTGATAGTATTCAACTCAACAAGACAATTTAGTGCTTTTACTTAGGTATTGTTAAATTAAAATATATATATAAATTAAATTTGCAACCAAAATTTATGAAAAATTTGGGACTTGAACCTGCAACCTCTCTGGTTCCGTTTGACCCCAGCAGTTGAACAAGACATGCCAAGATTTACGAACCATGTGTGACCTGAATAGTTGGCTCAGTTAGTAAGACAGAAACCCAGAGATAACGGGTTCGAGTCCCGCATCATGCTTACATTTTGGGGGCAAATTTAATTTGTATTAAATTAATCCCAGAAGTTAGGGATATCACTTTAAAAAAAATAACAAATTGTTTAAAATCTAATATATAAAATTCTTGTGACTCCTCCGAAACGGCTTGACCGATTCTCATGAAATTTTGTGTGCATATTGGGTAGGTCTGAGAATGGAACAAAATCTTTTTTCAGCCCCCTAAATGTTAAGGGTAGTACACCCCTAAATTTTATTTTTATTTGTTTGACATTTTTTTTTATTTTTTATGATTCAGCATTAAAGAATAGATACAACTTCAAATTTTCTCCCTTCTACGATCTACAACTATTTTTGTATAGTGATTTTTATATTATTCTATTCCATCCACAAATTTGCTATAGGGTTGCAAGATGGCAATTGAATACCATTATTATTGTAATACGATAAATTTGGTAGGTCCGAAAATCGGTTGCATCTACTTTTTTTACCCCAAATTTTTTTTAATTACTTTATATGGCAATACAATGTTTGCTGGGTCAGCTAGTATATTGTATGTATTGCAGGACAAGCTACAAAAGATTACTGTATTTGGTGCTGGTCTCCTGGTGGGGACAGCACTTGCTGTGATCATACCAGAGGGAGTCAGATCCTTGCTGTCGGAGCCAACAGTTGTTACCAAGGATTACACACCAGAACCTGCCAGTCATACAGATCTGCATTCAGTTATTGGGATATCTCTAGTCTTAGGTATTGTATGAGTTCATTATTTAAATGATTTTTATGTTAGCCATTTGCAAATAAGAAAAAATAAGTTAAAAGTTTTTGTTTGCATTAGCATGTCAAATTGATGGTACTACTAATTTTCTATACTAAGTCAAAACTAGGTGAAACAATAAATATTACAAATCAAAAAAATTACAGCGTGTTTGGGATAATACAAGGTAATGTTTCACCAAAATTGTGGTTTTTTGTAAAAGGTAAAAATAAAAAACCAAAAACTTGGTTATTTGAATTTTTCACATAAATTTTGAGGATATGTGACAAAACTTGTAGATCTTTTTATTATTTACAACTTTGCTCATTAACTTTTATCCATAGGACCTGTGGTTTTGCCGGAAATCGAGATAAACCGCTTTTTTTACCCCTTAACCCCCCCTTCCTTCCCCTTCCCGACCTCAGATCGCCAGTAAATTATTTTCCCTTTCCTTTTTGTTATATTCCCTTATTTTTAATCTTGTAAATATAAATATTTCGAAGGTTAATAGTAAAGTAAAGTAAAGTAAAGTATGCATTTATTCATGACATCACAAAACATATATACATAGTTATATTAACAAATAAAAAAAAAAAAAAATACTGGGTCATGAAAAGGACACCCACTCAGTATTTTTGGAAATGATTTCCAGTACTGATTTTCAGTAGGTACCTACCAAGTCGACTCGTTGACAGTAGCTGTAGACAACACGGTTCCTTTTGTTATAGGTCTTAAAAGTGACCATCCAAAAATAGTAAAAAAATAAAATAAAAGAAACTAAAAGATTGTATTGGAAATCGAGTTTAAAAATATTTTTATTTTAATTTTATTAAATAAGACATATTTTGATTTTTTATTTTATTAATTCATGCTGTTTAAGTATAACTGTTTCAGGATTTGTTTTCATGTTGGTCGTGGATCAGATGTCAGCTCGTTACAACGATACCAGTAATCCGGTGGAGAAGAATATTACTGCTACTGTAGGCCTTGTTGTACATGCTGCTGGTAAGGTCCACTACTTGTTACGCATAGATTCTTTTTCATACAGACCTAATTTATTTTTATTATGTAAGAGGGATAAACAATAAATTATTTAAAATATTCAGGAGACAACAGGCAGAAGACGATTGGGGCAGCAAAGTCCTCGAGTGACAACCACATACCGGAAGAGTGGTA
This sequence comes from Leptidea sinapis, assembly GCF_905404315.1. Classification (NCBI taxonomy): domain Eukaryota; kingdom Metazoa; phylum Arthropoda; class Insecta; order Lepidoptera; family Pieridae; genus Leptidea; species Leptidea sinapis. The sequence goes on from NC_066297.1 coordinate 4,554,899, forward strand.
CCGTTTCACCAGTGGAAGGCTCCCTTGCATAGGCTAGATTATGGGTACCACAACGGCGCCTATTTCTACCGTGAAGCAATAATGTGTGTTAACATTATTGTCTTTCGGTCTGAAGGGCGCCGTAGCTAGTGAAATTATTGGGGAAATGAGACTTAACATCTTATGTCTCAAGGTGACGAGCACAATTGTAGTGCCGCTTAGAATTATTGGGTATTTCAAGAATCCTGAGCTCTGCATCGTAAGGGGCAGACGGCTGCTCGTCTCGTCCCTTATTTTCCGGGACGATACGACTTGAGTACCTTCAAAAAAAGCTCGTAGGTACACCTTTCTTAAAGGCCGGCAACGCTCGGGTTTTCTCTGGTGTTGCAAGATAATGGGGGCGGCGGTGATCACTTAACTTAACGGAGTGACCAGTACACTCGTTTGTTCTCCTTTTCCATAAAAAATACTAATGTACATTTTGCTGGTCAGCCGATGGCGTGGCGCTAGGTGCCGCGGCGACCACGGCGCATGCTGACGTGGAGCTGATCGTGTTCCTGGCCATCATGCTGCACAAGGCTCCGGCGGCCTTCGGACTGGTCACCTTCCTGCTGCACGCAGGCCTGGACAGGTCTGTTGGGCTCATTCTAATATTTTATTCCACAATAAAGCCAAATTTATTATTACTCTAGTAATAATATTAAATAAATAGATATATTTGACTTGGCAAGGCCGGTCATATGGTCAGAATCGGAACACAGCAATTGAAACACTTTTACTTTTGTTACACTGCACATTACAGCTATAGATAACATAATAAAAACATGGTGTTCCCGGCATGCGCGTGCGACACAACCGCCTCGCTTGATATTTCGTCCGTGACTGCCTGCTCGGCGCCCGCTCTTACCTGCACTCGCACCGCAAGCCGATACACCCGAGCTAAAGGTGGCACTTCACTTGGCAAATAATTACCGTGTGTGGACAGTTTATTTGACAAAGTGTTGGCCTTATTTGCCTATTTGGCAAATAAGGCCAATACCAAATACGGCGCTTGTCGGTTTTTCGAGGCACATCAAAGGGGTCAAATAGGCAAATAACACACACACAATGGCCATATTTAGAAGCGCACGCGCCGTGTACTTGTCCGGACGTGCTTTTGTGTTTGTGTTGTGAGTGAGATCACTGTGTGTTTGTTATTTGACTGCCACGTGTGGATGGTTGTATTTGCATGTTTGCCTGAACGTCATATATTTTGCCAAATACAACAAACACCCAATAGCGAACACAAATAGCCATGTGAAGTGTTACCATAAGACGAATACCGAATAATCTTCGTTCTCGTTTCTTCTGCTCGACGTTATTGACTACGACATATTTGTTTACAATGTTTTCATAATATAATACAATCACAAACTAACCATATTATAGTGTTAGTCAATTTTGAAATTCTCAATCTGTGAATACAATAGATCTTCTAGATAGAATCTTTACCGTCTAGATTTATGAAAATTTGTAACATCAAAAGCCCTTAGAATATCCCAAGACATTGATGGGCTTTGAGTAAATCTGTAGCTGAAGCTAAATAAGTAGTATCGGAAAAGAAAAAGAGGAAAACTGACTACAAAGAGGTTTTCTCTTTATGTATTATATTAGATGTAATACTTATATACGAACAGAAAATGAAAAGAAGTGCGCAACTAGTGTAACAACATACTTTTATCTACAGCCATGCTTTAAATCTAGCTAACTGTTTCAGATTCTCTTATAGAAGATTCATATTATGGGTGTAGATAAAGTCTTGTATCCAACTGTTGATAATTAGGTATTAAAACACTCATGTGATACTATTATCAAACCCACATTCGTGTTTTAATACCCCTTATTACACAACAGTTGTATGAATAACTATTATCATACCTACAGAAACTTAATTAATGTTAACATACAGTAATATCCGCGGATTTGTCAAATGACGTCACGGTACAGTCACCAACACAAACAAAATAATATATGAATCAATTAAAAGGTTTTACCGCGTTCAGTACCTGCCATTTAACTGCAGAAAAACGTACCAAGTAATCACTATATATTATAAAACAAAGTCCACCGCCGCGTCTGTCTGCTTGTCTGTTCGCGATAAACTCAAAAACTACTGAAACGATTTTCATATTGTTTTCACCCCATAGCGTGGTTCTTGAGGAAGGTTAAGTATATAATTTATTAAGTTTTTATGTACATTTTTGTATGCATTAACGATATTTGTTGGAGGTGTCGGAAAAAGATTAGTCATCTGGGAGCTTTCAACGAAAACCCTTTGAGATACAACAAAATAGGGTATGGTGAAATTGTGTATCTTATATAGGTCTACAAAAAAGTCCGCGAGGGTATATGTCTCTTTCTTAAAGATAACATACTATATCCATTTTAATATTTAAAAAAAATTGGCTACAACTTTAGACTACATTATTCCTGAATACTTACAGCGACTGTCGGGTCAATAAATCGGGGTAATATTAAATAAACGGTACATATAAAAGTTTAAACCATTCTAAAAGTAAAAAGTATAACAAAAACGAAATAATTCAACAATGTTACGAAAAGAAAATAGTTAAACAATCAGAATTAATATACTTTTCAATGGAGTTGTTAAACATTGCGTACTTTCAGTTAATTATGATTCTAAAATTAAATCTTTTGCATTGGCTTCTTTCATTTACGCGGTCGTGACTTTCTTTTACGAGCTCGATTATTTTTTTGCTGTTTAGTTTTAAATTAATTATTAAGTAATCAATTTTTTTATCAGCGGGAGGCTCCTTTGCGGGAGGGTACCACAATGACGCCTATTTCTGCCGTGATGCAGTAATGTGTAAGCATTACTGTGTTTCGGTCTGTAGGGCGCCGTAGCTGCGTGAAATTACTGAGCAAATGAGATTTAACATATTATGTCTCAAGGAGACGAAGGGCAATTGTAGTGCCGATCAGAATTTTTGGATTTTTCAAGAATCCTGAGCGGCACTGCATTGTTATAAGCAGGGAGTATAGATTACCATCAGCTGAACGTCCCGCTCGTCTCGGCTCTTATTGACATAAAAAAAAAACAATTGTGTTATTTTTATTTCTTACTCTTGCTATTTAAAACTTTTTTTACGGCTTCAAAACAAATGTGATAGCGCATATGTTGGCTCAAGTTGGGCGTTTGATATTTTATTGTTAATTTTTATTTGGACCGAACCAAGTCTATCGGGTCGGCTAGTAAGTAATAAATAGAATGAAAACTAAATTGGGTGTCACGTTCAGGAATCGAATCCGCAAGCACCTGCTGATTTTCTCGTGTTCTGCGCCCCTGCTCGCCCTGTTGACGTACTTCGGGATCGGGAACGAGAGCAAACAGACTCTCACAGACTTCAATGCAACAGGTAACAGTTAAATAAGATCAAATTGTTAGCGTTAATAACATATTTTTAATCTTAATCACTGACCTCTACTATATACCACTGGACTGGTGGCTGTCAATGTGTTTTTGTGCCTGTTTGATATTCGCCATTTTGGCGCTGTTGGTCATGTAGCGAGAGTCTGCGGTACTAAAACTAGTGATGACAACCGCAGCTAAACAAACATCAATAGGAAATCTATTTACATAAAAAAAATATTACGTTGAAGTAATTAATTCAAAATGCAAAAATACTTCAGAGTATTGTGCGTTTCCTCGCAGCCACTTGTATTATACGTCAAAATTAGTACTTTGGACGCTCGCGAGCGGCGCTTCAAATAGGCACAAAAAATTTGCTGATAGAAAATTAATTTTTTTATTAAAGAGCATTAAAAACCTTAATAAAATGGCAAACAATTGCAAATCCTTGTTACGAATTGTGATTAATTATTATTAGCGCTCGAACGAAATCCGAGAGGTCGCGGGATCGTGCCCCGAATCGTTCATAAATTTTGGTCGCAAATCTTGTATTGTATAAAATTTTCAGCTGATAGTTATTGATACGCCCTGCCCATGACAATACAGTGCCGCTCAGAATTTCAAAAATTCTGAGTGGCAATACAATTGCGCTCGTCACCTTTAGACGTAAGATGTTAAGTCTCACTTGCCCAGTAATTTCACCAGCAATGACGCCCTTCAGTCCAAAATACAATAATGCATACACATTACTGCCTCACGGCAGGAAAACGTGCCATTGTGGCACCCATAATCTAGCCAGCTTCCTGTGCAAAGGAGCCTCTCACATACTCCTCCCATTACTGTGACATTAGAATTGTAATACACAGGTTCATTTGTCTAAGTGGCAAAGTATAAGAAACTTTAAAATTACAGAACAAACACTCATAGTCTTAAAATTTAAAATAACAAATTGTATATATTTGTATTTTCGCAGGGATCGCCATGTTGTTCTCTGCGGGGACTTTCCTCTACGTGGCGACTGTCCACGTCCTGCCAGAGATAACCAACCCCCACTCTCACACTCACACCCTGCTGCCAACACAAGAGGGAATCCCTCCCAAGCGCGGCTTCTCCGGCCTCCGACCCACAGACGTGGCCATCCTCATCTTTGGCGCCCTCCTGCCGGTGCTACTCACCATGGGTCACCACCATTGATGCTGGCCCCAAGTGTACAGAGTCTCCAAGATTCTGTACAGGTGCTTCCTGCTCCTGGTGTGTTTCGATGTCTACCTACGGTTCTGTATATTCCTGTTGCGCCGCGAACGAGCACGCAATTTGCGGAGACTATTGCGTGCGCATTATGAGTGATCTCATATCGTATTAAATTAAATTTGTAAGCAAAATTTAAGAACGATGCGGGACTTGACCCCGCGACCTCTCGGGTTCCGTCCGATCGCTTTTCCAACCAGTAGATCCTAGTTAAACAAAACATATCATGATTTACTAACGAAGCGTCACTCGAACGGTTGGCTAACCCGAGAAGTCGTGGGGTTGAGTCCCGCATCATTCATAAATTTTGGTTATAAATTTTATTTAATTAATCCCAGAAGTGAGGTATATCACTTTAAAAAATAACAAATAGCTCATAGTATATTTTAATGTATGTCAAGAAACGAGCAGATGGCCCGCCCAGTTTTAGTGGCATCATCTGCAACAGTGGTGAAATCTGAATCTGAGGCGTACCTTACGATGCGACTTTATCATACATCTACAATATCAGTCAGAGATTAATAAATGCTTCCACGATGTAAATTAAGCTCTATATTGCAACTGCAATTTGTAGTAAATGAAGTTAGATTTTGTCTATAATGTAATCTAGGCCTAAGGTAAACATTTCAAGTGTACTAACACGTTACCGAGTGTAACGGTCTCTTTTATACACTTGTATAAACCCCGGTATCTGTTTTACACACATGTATAGAATACATAGCATTATGCTATTCGAGCCAAACAGTTGAGCAATTAGTCGCAGCATGCTATCCTTGTCACACAATATTGGTTGATATACTCGCACATGTACCGTTTGCAAAAAAATACTCTTAAACAAATTTCTTAATATTTTTCAATGGTCACTTATTTGCGTTCCGCAATTATATATATTTTATAAATGTCCCGCATTATTAAAATGCCCGACATTTATAAAAAGAATTTTTTGCCTTCTGAGAAGAATTCCACGATAAAATTGGTATTGCATTTATTCTATTATTATCAATATATCACAATATTAAAAAAAATTACCAATTTATCATAGCGTAAAATAAATTAAAATCGCAAAGTAGAAGATACATTCTATTTTGTTTAGATTCATTAAAGTTACTAAAACACAACATAGCAACAGGTAACTCTGGTAAACATAATATTATGTTATAGCACTATAGAGTTTTATTTTCATAAAAGTTCGTGTTGTGCTTTGGCCATAGGCATTGTAATTCAGAAAGCAATCCGTCATATCATTTTTATATTGAAGACTAGCTGACCCAACAAACGTAGTATTGCCATATAAAGCAATAAGAAAAAAAATCAAGAACTAAAATTTTTGGGGTATAAAAAATAGATGACGACCGATACTCAGACCTACCAAATATTAAATCGTACATAAAATCTACCAACTATAGGAAGCTAAAATTAAGTTGTTTTTTATCTTCTGAGAGAGTTAGAAAGATATAAAGATTATAATTACTTATTCATTTTAAACTATTCTTTCATTTTTGTTTCTGAACGACGCGGGATACATCAAAGGAAAAACCAAGTTGTTGTTTTTATTTATTTCTGAGCATTTCTATATTTATTCACCTTTTAAACCTTCTCCGGACTTCCACAAAATAATTCAAGACCTAAATTGGCGAAATCGGTCCAGCCGTTCTCGAGTTTTAGCGAGACTAACGAACAGCAAATCATTTTTATATATATAGATTAGTAGTTTATTTTGGATGGAAGTATAAAATCTTACGATGGTGCATAAGCTTAGACTTACTTTACTTTATAACAGTGACACTTGTAGTTATTGTAAATATATCACTTAAGGCCACTATTCCAAGAACCGCCAAAATAGCGCATAATTGAAACCATTTCTTGACATATAATTTATATAAAGCTTATATTTTTACAAAAAAATTATTATATATCTACAGAATGTGAGAACTAAATTCATTTATTCTTTACAAAGACAGTGTGAAAAAAAATGACCAATAAACTTTAAAAACTAATCATTCAATCTAGATAAAGGTTGTATGAAAATTGTGCACCAATACTATATAACGTGACATAGTTTTGAAAAGATATTTTGTCTGTAATAAAATAAAAATGCTTCTAATTCTGAATTAAAAAATAGGGCGATCTTGTGCGAGAGAGGTAACCTAGCTCCGCTCGATTCCTCAAGGCCGTTGGCTCGGTCCCCAGCCTTAATATTACGCTCTTAGTCTGCCTAAAAAATAAAAAAAATACATGGTAAAGGCTAGTCAGAAAGAAACAATTAAGACAAGACTAAACATATAATGAACACAGATGTAAATATTATCCGAAGTAATTAACGATTTATGGTTAACGTAAAGAAAATCTACACGCGTGTATTTTCAGAAGTCACACGATTTTTGAGACGAAAATTTATGACATCTATTGTACATTATTGTGTAAATAAACCTCTGTACTATATTTGATTATAAAAGCTGTAATTATAAGTATGTAATTATTTCTAATATTTAAAAATCTTTATTACAAACAAACATTAAGTATTAGACAAAAATAAGCGGTTGTCTATGAATTCTTAGACATTAAGATTACATTTACGGCTGAAACATGGTAAGATTATTAATAATAATATCATTATTAAGCCGCCGTGTATGACATTCCTTTTTTCTGTACATAATCCACAGCCAAAATTATATGAAAGTAATATTAACATTTAACGCATTTAACGTTTAACATATTAACGCTATTATTTTGAACTCAGAAATTTAATAATCTTAATATTGACTTACTTATTATACTGCCCCATAAGGCAAATCCTGTGCTATGGGTACAAAACAACGATTTATTTAATACTTAAACATACAAACATCCATATCCATCGATTCGTACCCGGGACCTCTAGCTTAGGAGTCAGGGTCACTAACCATTCGGCTATTTGGGTTGTGAATGTATCTTTAATGAAATTTTATGAAATATTTGTTTTACTATCCTTACTTATACCTCTCACAGATTTACAATCATACGTAAATTACCCTACACACACTTTCATATTCTGTCAAATGTCACGACTGTCATTACTTACATCTTTATCGTATTGTCATTTTATAGACTCGATAACGAGGCAAACTTTATACCGTTATTTATTTTTAACGCTTAATAATAATATAATTGTGAAGCAATTCCTAAGCCGTTAACGTATCATGAAGGTACTAAATTGTCTCAAGTTTCAATTGTGAAAATATTGTATAGTTTTATTTAAGTAAGTTTAATTTATTGTTGTTCATAAGAACAAATGTACGGACAAGCTATAATATGTTTAATGATAACGTTAAAATTATATTATATGTATGATGTTTCAAAATATTATCGTACTTTCACACTCACTAAATAACTGTTAAACCTTTTACCCTCGCTTAAAACCAATAGTTTAAAAAACTATATTATTTAAGTATTTCGTCTTCAGAATACTTATCATTGATTGTTATTATGAAATGCTCATCTCTTAATTAATGCTATCGTTAATTATACATTTTGAAGTCCATATCGCTGTAGCGAATAGCAGTGATAGTCCCTAATTCTTTTACTTGTTTAACACACGAGCGTGTTGAATAGATTCTAAAATCCAAACGTATGGATATTTCTATATGTTATTAAAATCAATGATATTTTTAAAATGCTATAAATTATATTAACTGTTATTTCTGTTAAGTTTCACAAAATTACTTCGACACATGTTTCTTCATATGAGTCATCTCACAGTGTCACTCTTCAAGCCTTTGGCGAGTCATCCTGCCCTGAAGATGCATCGTATCGGTGTGTGAAACGTGTCGAAGTGATTTTGTAGTACTTAGCGAAATTAACACTAAAGATCATTGTTAATTATTATGGATTTTCGCAAATTTACGTCTACTTTCATTAGTCTTTTAAAATCAAAGTAGATGGTTTATTAAATTAGGCGTTATTTTGCGGAAATCTAAAATTATCCAAATGATTTTTTCTGAGGATGCCTCGTCGAGAGGCGAAACACGTGTCGAATTAGTTTAAGACAAATCGTAGCGGAATTTACACTCAAAAAATTCACAGCATTTGAATAAAATCAAAGAAGAAAATAAAGTTTAAATCTACTTTAATAAATAGAGAACCTAGCCAATGTGTTAATTATATATCATGGTTTAAATATGTAAGGGCGGATTCCACCAAACCGGAGTAAGTTTTTACTCGCTGGTAACAACTGGTAATCCAAGATTAACGCTAACCACTAACCTAAGAATAATATATAAAAAAAGACGATTTAAAATAAACAAGCTGCCAACATTTTACATATCACTCTATTATCCTACCAAATTGTATTTTTGGCATTGCATATCAAGTAATAAGTAACAATAGAACATGGATTTTTACAGTTTATACCTACATTCGTTCACTCTGCGTTCATCATTCGATTTTAAACTATATGATAACAATACCGATATAGCGTTCTCCTCAAGTACGTTGGAAAAAACGGAAACGAAAATATCCAACGGTTATTTTCAAAGAGTAGAATTATCTTCGTGTAACATCGAGTTTGGTTGAATCCGCCCTAAGTCTAAGAATGCCAAGTCCTGACACAATTTGAGAAGCTAGGCTAATTTTTACTTTATTTATTTGAAAACCCAATAATCGCACGCTTAACACATAAACTAATTACAAAAAAATAAAAAATACAATATCTAAGTATACAGATAAACAACAGGGTTAACACATCATTCATCAAATGTTATCTTTTTTACTAAGTTGGGTAACATTAGTTAATAATGTTAGTAAAAATAGAATGTAACAAGTGTTAAAATAATGTATATTTGCAATTATTTAACAATAAGGATTTACATTTCATGAATTTTACAACATTTTTTTTTTATAAATGTATAAAGAGTAAAACAAATAAAATCTTGCGTGTAGTTTTAATAATAGCGATTATTGTTTGTGATAATTTTGTGAGAAATTTTACTATAATATTATAAGTGATTAAGTTTGTTATAATTGTCGTCGGTCACGGTCGTTGACCCTTGAATAGAATAATGTAGGGTGACAATGATTTTTAAAGATGCGTGCTGGTGAAACGTAACATTCTACCTTTCATTGCATGTTTGCTGCAACCATGGACGTATAACGCACTCGTACGTTGCTTCCGCCATTCAGCCGCGAAAGCCCTTTCTGTTCGTTCGAAAAACCGACAAATTACGGGCCGCTCCGAGCGGCTTGGCGCACGAAATGCTCTTTTTTCCGCGCACAATATGACTACGACAAATTGTCACAAAGTGTGTACATGGTACGTTGCAGCGATGTGTACGGCGAATTCTTTCATTGCATGATTCATCTTAAGTTTCGTTTCACCAATCTGTACGCACCACAAGATTTTATTTTACGGGCATATATTATGTTATATTTAATGTTTTTATTGGATGTTTTCGGGCAATAAAGTATTTATAATTATTGGGGAAAACTGAGATATTTCGGATCCGAATTATACAGCTATGTAAAGTTTAGGTATGAATTCAATGTCTAAGTTTTTAAAGTAAATGCGATTGAATATTGCAAAAGAATTTCCCTCGAAACAATCTTCCAAAGATTCCAAAAGGTTACGATTAAAAGTCGCCTAAACAACCACTACGTCTTTGAGTATTTACCCAAACGGAGACAGCATTGATAGTTGAATTACTTATTTCTAAAAATATACGAAAGTACATAATCAATTAAAAAATGGGTTAAGTGCAAATTTAACTCGCCGACGAAGAGTGCCGTATAATCGTACAAAATATAATTACTACTACTTGTTGTGTACTTATTTAACATGGGAGATAATGAGATAGGAAGCATAATACAATATTTTGGTACCAGGCGATCATAGTTAAAGAAGAGAATGTCTTAAGTATGGCGCGAGTATACCTTAATATATTCTGACTCCAAGCGCACGACGTATTTCTGCATAGACACCAGGAGAACATAGCGGTTGAAATCATGTGTCATCCTAGCAACATGTACCAGGAATTCATATGCAGTTTAGAGGTTCATGCACCATGCAGCTTTTACTTCTGACATGTGTACTTTGTACGCACGCAATGTTTTTTTATTTGCATGACGTTTATTATAGCTTTTGGTTATTTATAACAAAAGTTATATACAAATGAAATAAAATTGTTTTTTTTTTATTTATTTAAATTTAATATAGCCACGGGCACCATTGCACTTTGCCACTCCTGCGCACATCTTACCAACAATCAACAATATTATGTTCCCTGATCGACTCTTAGCAAGTCTCAATGACTCGTTGACAGCTTATGTGATATTATAAAATGAAGCGTTGCCTTTCACTGCTCTCGGTTGGATCCTCGCCTCTCATACTAACATGTTTTGGAATTCAAAGTCAAAATATTTTATTGACATAAAATCAAAAGACTGCTCGACAACGTCAATCGCAAAAAATACAATTCAGATACATACATATTAATTACATAAAAGTTTAAATATATTTTCAAAACAATGCAAACCAGTGAAACAACACAAGGCTGAACCATATAATCCATTAAAAACAACTATAATACTATTTAATTCCATATTATAATGTCGTTTACGTAATCTTCAATACTGTAATAAGCCTTCGACATAAGTCTGTGTTTAATAAAAGATTTAAATTTATTTATTGATAATTCAGATACACTTTAAATTTAATACTATCGCATGCAAAAGAATTGTTTAGTTTACAGAGCCTGGTAGGGGGCACTATAAGCTTGTAGTTATTTCTAGTGTTCAAATTATGTTTGTCGCTTATTTTACTGTATAAATTATAATGTTTATGTACGTGCAGGAGATTGCTATAAATATATTGGCCGTACATGGTCATAATATGAATATCTTTGAATTTTTCGTGAATTTGAATGGCGTATATAAAATAGGCATTGATCTTATATTCCTCTAAGGTCCCATGAGTGTATGAGCCGCGGTGATTGTTTACCATCTGGTGACCCGTATGTATACTCTTGTTTCCCTCAAAAAAGTTGCAAATCTTTTTCATTACTTACTTCATTTATGTCGTCTCCTTCGGTTAAACACTTTTGACCGTTAGGCACAAATTATTTCTGTAACCGATTATTACAATAAACCTTTCCATGTCTTCTGGGCTCCAAGTAAGCCAAATCAAGTATTATTAAGACAATATTGAATGTTTATTGCTCAAGTTATTCTTATATTGTTGAAATTTAGTTTTTTTTTTTTTATAATAAATAGACAATGATATAAAATGATATTATATGGCGTTGGATGGTTGATGTGTGACTGATAAAAGTGAGAATTGAATTATTAAAATATTGTTGTGAATACAAATTGATGGTTAACGAGCCGTGACGTGAATCCCTGTGATTGGTGGTTCAGTAAACATTGAGCCGTGACGTCAATCGCTATGATTGGTGGTTCAGTAAACATGGCCGATTGTATTTTGTGTAATATCTTAATGTATTTATTATTATAGTATTATACTAATTAATACAAATAAAATATACTTCTAGTTTAAAACAACTTCCCCCTGTCATGTAATTCTGTAGCGACAAAGGTAAGATAAAAACAAAAGTTTTTGGAATAACTTTACTTCGCGTTTATTATTAACATAGTTAATTTTTATTTAAAAGTTGGCATTATTTTTTATACCTTTTTTCACATACAATATTTTTTAAACTAATATTTAATAATTTGATACTCAATATCTGAGGAGTTTTCTTTCGACCCCTATCCCTGACCCGACACATTTGACCACTTTGGAAGTGTCTCTCGCGCAACGAAATTCAGATTAGAAAAAAAAATTATTAGAAACCTCCATATCATTTTTGAAAACCTATCCATATATCCCCGTCATCATTCATCAAACCCGTTGATAAAAAAAAATGAGTTTCAGTTCTAAGTATGGGGAATCCCCATAATTTTTTTTTCTATTTTTGTTGTGAAAATGTTATTGCGATTCACAGAATACATCTACTTACCAAGTTTCAACAGTATAGTTCTTATAGTTTTGGAAAAATGACGAATCTATAAGGGTTCCGTTTTTTGCCATTTGGCTACCCTAAAAACGCAGCTGGACTGATAGTGATAAAATAGCCAAGCAATCTGTATTAAGTTGCGATCGGATCAACAGATTTCTTTTGCCTCCACTGAAGCGAGGCCGAATCATAGCAGTAGAAGCTAATAATATGAGCAGAGATATTTCTGGGCTTAACTGCCGCTTTAATTTTTATGTCCACCAACGAAATATCATTGTCTATTTATATGTACGTTTGTGAAGCAATATCTGTTGTATACCTATAGTAATATTATTGTTGTACTTTTTTGAATTTATTAAATGCTTTTAATGTGGTGTAAATGTTTTATTTTTGATCAAATACATCCCCGTAATTGAGTTTAGTATTGAGAGACGATTGCCAACGTACGGAAGTCTTGGCGATATTGAAATATTGTAACTATTATGACGGGTACTCACGATATATATGTTTTATTAATTTGATGCCGATATTTCGATCCAATTGCATGAATCGTGGTCACGACGGAACTGCGGAGGCGGCGAGAAACGCTTGACACTAAGGCTGCCAGTCCACCAGAGCGGAGCGAGGCAGCGGAGCCGAGAAACGGACTAATGCGGAGTGGAGTTGCGTACTGTGACTGTCCACCGGAGCGGAGCGAGGCTGCGGAGCGGAGTGAGGAAGTAATGCGGAGCGGAGTTGCTGTGTTTTTCAATATGCGGAGCTAGGCAGCAAGTACGCGACGAGTGATTTCGAGCTCCCGGCGTGGGGCGATTGGTTTAATTCTACGCGAAATGTCAGTGATAGCAGACATGCCATCGAAAAAGTTGATACATTATTACCTTACATTGCTTGAGGAAGAAGAGTTGGAGTCAGAAGAAGCCGAAATACTTACCATATACCATTTGAACAATTCTATGAGGAAACATAGATTTTGGTTAAGAAATCATATCAAACATCGTTCAGAACACAGTGAATATTTTACTTTTTTCCAAACAGCTGATGAAGAAACTTTCGAAAATTCTTATAGAGTTTCAAGATGTACTTTTTATGAACTTCACTCCCTGATTGAACCATATATTCGGAAACAAGACACAAATTACAGAAATTCAATTAGTAGCCGTGAAAGATTAGCGGTGTGTTTAAAGTAAGTACACATTTTAAATCAAAGTAACTTTTATTTTTGCATACAGTTATAGAAGCCATGTTATATTAATTTAAAAATCGTAATCTGTCTCAAAATTGACCGCATTTTCATTGGGTTCTGTTGGCTCTGCTGCAGATGTTTCAATATCCTGGGTTGTTGGAATTTGTAAAGCGCTAGGATTAATGATACTAGTGTTAATATTATCTGAAGCACTAGGAATATTGACACTAGTGTTGGTATTATCTGAAGCACTAGGAATATTAAGACTAGTGTTGATATTATCTGAAGCACTAGGAATATTGATACTAGTGTTGATATTATCTGAAGCACTAGGAATATTGATACTAGTGTTGATATTATCTGAAGCACTAGGAGTATCGATACTAGTGTTGATGTTATCTGATGTAGGTGTTGAGCCTGTAGAATAACCATAATTATTCGGAGAATACCAACTATGTTGAAGATTACTTTCTTCAGCTGACATTACCGCATTAAAGCAGGTTTTTATTAATTTGAAGTTGAAAATAATACGGCAGCTTTTTTGTCGATGCAGCCAAATTTAAAAAAAATAAGTCTATTTCATCGTATTTATCACTGGCTGACATCATGTTTTTAAGTTCTATCCGTTCTCGTTCCAACACTTCGCGGCGTTCTTGATTTTTTTTTAAATAATCTAGAATTTCATCGTTCTTTCTTTTTTTGGATGTTGATGGAAGAGATTCCGAAGCTGTTGGATTCTTAGGATCATCGGCAGAAGGAAGATTATTTGAATTTGATGGCAAAAAATTGCATGATTCCCGTGAACTCTCTTCAATGGTATTTGGCGGATTTTGAAGTTTCGCTTACTGAGTGGTCCAGGGGCGTAAAATTTGTTGACCGGTCTCTGTTACTCATGTAAGGCAATAAAAATGACATGGCTTTTTGATATTTCCATTCTTTTCGTTGTTTTCTAGCCTGTCCACTCCTTGTTGCATTTTGTCTTTTTAAGGCATCCCGATGGTTATCTCTCAGTTGTTTCCATCGCGACTTGGCAGTTGTAACTGAAACAATCAACAAACACAAAAATGTATTACATGGTCTATTTATGACAAAAATATTACATCACTTACGCGAAGTACAATTAAATACGTTTTTTTTTAGGTATTTAGCAACCGGCCAGTCATTTACAACGATGGGAGAGAATTTTAGAATTGGATTGAAAAGTGTATCAAGAATTGTTGAGGAGGTTTGTGATGCTTTATGGAATATATTGCAACCTCTTGTCATGTCACAACCAACAGAAAACGACTGGAAAGAAATCGCAAAAGATTTTGATGAACTATGGCAATTTAAAAATTGTATAGGTGCTCTTGATGGCAAGCACGTATATATCAAGGCTCCCTCGAAAACCGGGTCCTCGTTTTTCAACTACAAAAAGAGATTTTCTGTAGTATTGATGTGTTTAGCTGATGCCAAAAGGAAAATCATAATGGCTGATGTGGGATCTATGGGAAGATTTTCTGATGCAGGAATTTTTGATAACAGCATTTTCGGAAAGAGTCTAAAAGAAAAGAGATTGAATTTACCTCAGCCGGTACCATTTTATCAAGGTGGAGCAAAAATGCCGTTCGTATTTATAGGAGACGAAGCTTTTCCATTAATGGAAAATTTTATGAGGCCTTACCCACGTGATGGACTTAACGCAGAAAAAAAAATTTTTAATTACCGATTATCAAGAGCACGTCGTATTGTTGAGGCAACTTTCGGTGTATTGACGAGAAAGTGGTACGTGTATCATAAAGATTTTGAATGCAAAATAGAAACAGTTGACAAGGTAATAAAAGCAACATGTGTTTTGCACAATTATTTAATTCAAAGACAACCTAATTATATAAACAATATTGAAAATAACATGGAGCAATCATTATTATCAGTTGGTGATATTATAGAAACACAACATTCTCGTAACGATGGTTATCAAGTTCGTGAAATGTATTGTTCATACTTTAATAATCAGGGGAAGGTACCATGGCAAGATACTCGAATTTTGAAAAGAATCTATAATAGTCAGTGATGTGAGACAGATATAGATAATTTGGCCAGCTGCGGACATTATTTAACTATTTAGGCTATTACATTATATAGGCTATTTTGTTAAATAAAAAAAAATATATCAATATGTACCTACTAGAAGGTATTATAGAATAAAGATACATATTATTTACCATCCGATATGTTTGTTTCAATGATAATTTGGTCCCACGCAGCATCTTTTGTTTCGTTGCATTTGTAAAATTCTGAAGATGTGTTCCAAATGCACGGAAACTTTTTCACACTTTCAATAAGTTTTTCATCCATTATCTTCGGTCACATACGCACTGGTCGGAATACGGCGGCACACTGCCGGCGCAAAGTGCGCCCGCGCCCGCACTCGCTTCCCCGCTCCGCATCCCCGCACGTTTCCCCGCTCCGTTTCCCCGCTCCGCATACCGGTTTTATATGAAATTTTAAACTAGCTCGCAAGTCCCTGTCCACTTAAGAGGAGCGGAGATTTTGTGCAATCCTATTGGTTAATATTTCTCCGTTTCTCGGCTCCGCTGCCTCGCTCCGCTCTGGTGGACTGGCAGCCTAATAGTACATCAATTTGTCCACTTGGCGCTTAATTCGTTTTGGTCTTTGAGTCCCTAATTCACGACACACACTACTGTCCATACTTTCGGATATCGGAGATAAGTGGACAGAGTAGTATTAGTGTTAAGTAAAACAAAAGAACAATTGGATCGATAAAATACATATTGTGAGTACCCGTCATACTAATTACAATGATAAAAGTTTTAACAAGATACTGAAACCAAAGAGGATGTTAATACTACGCAATAAGAGGCAGGACCGCCTAAGTAAAAATTGAAATTTAGTTTTGTATCAAACGTGCCGTGTTTTGATAAAAGTCTGAAATAGTAGTAATTACAGTATGGCGATTGGGCTCAAAGTACGAGTATAAGCCGGCTAAGTTTGAAAGCGAACAGTTGCAAACGTAGTGGATTTGCGCGAGTTAATTTTTTATAAATTTGTTAATAATTTTATATTTACACCTACATGAAAATTAGAGTACCAACAATGGGTAGGTACTTCAATTTGAAGATCCTACAATAATAATTATTGTATCTAATAGATATGCCACCAGTTGAATGTATTAGATACCACATGAGTAATTAAACACTACAGAGACAAAACTTCTAAAGAGAGAAAAAGTTTGATCATCGATACTATTACATAACCCTAGATATCATACCTTTCATACAAAAGTTATAGTTATTTTACGCGTTAACTTACATACCAAATATCGTGACCCGTGCTACTAACCGTTGAAGAGTTCCCTATTAAAGAAATAACCCTAGCTGCAATGTCAGATTATGTATATCATATTATTATTGCATTTCAACTTAAATTATGCAGGTGTACAAAATTTTAACTCATATAACGGTTAGTGTTATAAACTTTACTTGCAATATTTGAACTTAAACAAATACTTTCATACTTATTTTATTATATGCCAACCAATCCATAAACAAGTCTTAAGTAAAACCTTGCAATAATAATAAAATTGTGAAAAAATACTGTGATGTAATCTCGTCCCTTAACCAAAAGGATCATACAAATATAAATATTATCAAATATTTACTTGCCTATAGTAGTGCTTCGGACAATTAAAATATGATATATTTTTATTTTTTCTAGTATTATTCATGTGTATAGTTACAGTAAACAACCATAGTATTAATATAAATATCACTTTTTATGTTAGTATAATAATTTCATAGTGTAATAATTTCTCGTAGTTGTATGAAGCTTTGTCTCTGTATCACCTTATTTACTCATGTGTAGATACTAAGTGCTGGTAAAAACAAAGGCTACGTCCACTTCGCTACAAAGGTTACGTTAAAGGTTCGCTACAACTCCTAAAGGGTAGAAAGGAAAAAAAACAAGTGGTTTATTGATTTTATTTATCACAGTACAACTTACATAAACGCTTATCAATCTAGTATATAATAATACCTACTACATCGAAATCTATCTTAAAGTTGCCTTCTTAATATTACTTACCTACCTACCTGAGGAAAAATTAATAAGTAAGTAATTAATTATATTTTGAGGATTTTTTTGCAAGAACTTAAACACTTGCGAAAAAATAAATTAATCAAATACTTATGAAGTTTGTCATAAGTACTAAAATGATATATTAGGGAAAAGACGACTTGCCACCCCGATAATGTGTGATCAAATTTGATTTTTCAATGTCTGCGTTAGCTAGTGGTATAGTATAGGGGCTCCTGTTTCCGCAATTAAACCACAAGTATGGGTCCATTTTGCGTGCAGTATTGGCTAGTTACTCCAACCAGCCCAGCTCCATCCAGAAGTTCAGAACATTCTTGGGGTGTTCGCAGACTTCCTGGAGCGACCTCGTATTAGTTAAGGTTTTTGCCCGTTGGTTGGCCACCTCCGCATATTCCAGTGCCCACCATTATACAGATGTCATGTCTGTTGAGGCTGATAAGTCTACGTGTCAGTTTGGGCAAAAGTGCAGGTATGGCTTCTTTCGACTGCCTACAACTTGAGACATTCATCTTAGCTAGTGGCTTAATATTCAAATACCTTCAAAGAAGCTAACATAATATTAACGTAGTTCATGTATAAAATAGTAGATTGTTAACCGAGGGTCGAAACAATCAATTCCCGTGGCATATAGACTTTCTTTTAGGGTTCTATAGCCCGAGAAAGAATTGATTCTTTTACCCGTGTTAAAAACTCTACTATTCATTTCGAATATGAGGAAAATAAAACTAGTTGTTTCTCTGAGCACAGATTAGTATCCCGCCAATTTGTGTCGACTTTTTAAATTTTAAATATGTAACTCACCGCGTAAAAGTTGCGGCTTATTCCGCTCAAAGAAGATTGCGCTAAGTTCACACTGGCTGCTTAGAAAGTCACATGGCCGCTGCATTTTTTTAATTTAGTTTTGTTTTTACATAAAAAACCTCACAGCTGACAGCAGTTCTAATTTTAAAGTTCACTCCGGCCCTTAGTTGGGAAGTATTTTATATGAGTTTTTCCCTCTCTATGGAGGCAAGCAGCATTTTTCACCCAATAATCAGATCAAAACAACATTAATTTCCGAGTATGAGAAATGAAAATTATTTTTAATATTTAATCCCTGAATTGAAGAATCACTTAATAGTAACAAATTGTCTTCATATAATTAGATAAGTACTTAAAAACCGAACGAATAGGTACCTACTAAGTACTTAAAAACTAATTAATTAGACTAAAACTTAAAAAATAGAAATGCAAATGCCCCTAATCTTTTTCCAAACTTTAACTAAATAATACCTGCACTATTATTAACAACTAAATTAAAAAAAAACCAGTAAAAAAATAAGGACTACGTGTCACCTTACATAACAGTGTAGCACCAAAACAAGCCGATTAACATGTAAATACATAATAGCACGCACGCACACACTACTACAGGCCGACAGGCGGTCATTATGAGAATTGTCATCGTCTGTGATAGATCAGTTTGCGTCAATAAAATATTCAAAAAATGCCGTCGTGCGTTGTGAAAAAATGTAAAAACATTACTAAATAAGTATTTGTGGCCATATATGATTATTTAAGGGAGAAAAAATTGTGTAACTAGTATCCCCAGTAACTGCACACACACTAGCATAACGGTGCTTCACTTGCTAATATCACGGCGCGGAGTCCTTCTTTTTTTACTCGTCCGTGGTTTAAAACTCAAAAATGTCAAAACCATTTTTCCTATAAGATTGTCTTGTATTTTTGAAAATGCATTAAAAATATACTGAAGCTTGCGATTAAAGATTGATCGCCGCTGCGCTCCAACTAGATACCGCACTACCTAAGAGCAATAGCTTTTTTAGCTTAGGGGCGTGGCTTAACAGTTTAAAAAAATACATCTTAACATGTTTACCGCGACAAATGGATAACATCACCCGCGTTCGTCTGCGGGGAGGGAAATTAACGCATTATATGGTAGCGTTCACTGAATGAAGACGTGTCATTCGTAGTAAGCGATAATTCTATTTGGCTTTAGAAACTCTGTTTAAATTAAAACTCTTCAGAGTGGGGTTGTCCCAGAAAAATCAAACATGGCGGAAAACTTTCAAACAAAACTCTATAAACCAAAAATAATTGAGCCCAAAAAACTTAAGACCAGGTAGCCTAGGTACAACACCAAACTGTAGGTCATCACTTTTAGGCACTGGTGCATCCAGAACAACCTGTAAAAGAAAAATTTGCTTTAGATATCAAAATACAGATTCGTATCTTGAAACATACTAATAGAAATATTGTTTGTGCCATATTTATCGATATTTTTATTACTTAAGAAGTTGCGTGATGAAAATATTAATGTGATGATGGTAAATGAAATGCCCTGCCCGATTTAAAAATCCAAAAGTAAGTATGTGAGGTAGGGCCCACCGTCCGCCGTGGATAACTTTAATTTTGGGAGTATCAACTGTCCATGCAGGTCTCTAGCTCGAATCCATTCGGGAATATTGCAGACCACAGATTATTCTAACATATATCTCGCGAAACGCGTCGAAAAAAAACCCTTTACAGAAAGGCCTTTTCTAGGACCTTTCTTCCGTGGACTTAATTGTGGACTGTCTTCTTCAACTCTCAGGTTGTGGCTTCATCTTGAGAGTTGAACAAGACATACAAGATTTATCAACGATACTCCAGTCGAACGGTTGGCTCAGTGGAAAGAGCGCTCGAACGGAACGCGAGAGGTCGCGGGTTCGAGTCCCGCATCGTTCATAAATTTTGTTTTCAAATTTAATTTGTGTAATTAATCCCAGAAGTGAGGGTTATCACTTTAAAAAATAACAAATTGTTCATTATGAGTGTTTCTAAGTTAATACGACTCGAGTTTATTGAAAAATAGAGCGTTCGCTAAATTAAACGGACGGCAACGCTCCTGTGATACCTCTGGTGTTGCAGCAGAGTGTGAACGGCGGTGATCCAAACGCTTGTTTGTTTTCCTATTCATAAAAAAATTTGTTGCTATTTTCATCATATGCAGTTTAATACCTGTTCCACTTCTTTTTGGCTTCAGGAAGAGACGATAGGTCATCTTTCACCAGATACACACGTAAGCCTGCAACAAGAATAAACGGTTTAAGCTTGCAAACAATACTCAAACAATCATACAACGCTATTTGTGAGACTGTTAATAAATTACCATAATTAAAAAGAGATGTTTTGAGTTTGTTAAGAGAGAATGGGAATTAATGGCAAAATTGCAATCAGATGTCTATTAATTCCTTAATTGTCGAATACCGATGTTACACAATTTGAAAAATGCCATGCACACAAGCATGCATCATCGCCAAAAGAAAGAAATATAAAATAAGTACCTAATAAGAAAGTCTCAGCCATATACTCCCAGGACATGTCAGCCATGTTGAAGGGAAACACTGTCTTGTCACCGCTGGACATCGAATGCCACATCTGCTGCACGTTGGCATCACTGAACTGCCAGTCTTGAGTCGAGAAGTAGAACAGTATGTTGGCGAGTTTTGTGATCTTGTTGTAAAACTTCAACATGCTGAAATAAATAATAAACTGCTTTCACTACTCTTACGCTTATAAAAAAATACGGAACAAATAGTTTTATACAAATAGTTTCGTGTTTTCAGCACGATACAACAAGTGTACCTAGTGCGTTAACAGGACGAGACTAGCAGGACGTTCAGCTGATGGTAATTGATACACCCGGCCCATAACACTGCAGTGCCGCTCAGGGTTCTTCAGAAACCGAAAAATTCTTAACAACACCACAATTGCGCTCGTCACCTTGAGACAAAAGATGTTAAGTCTAATTTGCCCAGTAATTTCACTAGCTACGGCGCCCTTCCGACCGAACAATATACATTACTGCTTCACGGCAGAAATAGGCGCCGTTGTGGTTCTCTTAATCTAGCCGGAATCCTGTGCAAAGGAGCCTCCAACTGGTAAATCGTCTCTTACGACACACTTGGGCCTCGGACTTTCTTATTCTTTTTAGGCGCCGTTGCCACTAATTTTTTTTGTTCCTGGTGATATTGCTTTTATTACAATTTCTGGATAATTCCGTAGGTAATGTGCATGCACACTTAGATAAAATTTTGTTGTCGTATTTCAAATTGATACAAGAAGATATTGCTTTAAAATAGATACACGGAACGCAGACGTGGTCGCTAACTTTGGGCCTGATGAGCAAGCTCATTGTCTCAAAGTGGGCAACGGAGAGGGCTATGCTCGGAGTTTCCCTGCGAGATCGAATCAGAAATGAGGAGATCCGTAGGAGAACCAAACAAATTGCGAAACTGAAGTGGCAGTGGGCAGGGCACATAGCTTGACGGATAGATGGCCGTTGGGGCAGTAAGGTCCTCGAATAGCGACCTCGTACCAGAAGGCATAGTGTTGGTAGACCCCCACAAGATGGACCGACGATCAGGGTGGGGTAGTACCGATCTTCTTGGCAATCATTGGGGGAGGCCTTTGTCCAGCAGTGGACGTCTTCCGGCTGAAATGATGATGAGTAGAGTATTACCTTCTCTTTCTTCCAGTGAGTACGCAGAAGGAATCGATAAGTAAGGCAGGAAGGTAGTGGAGAAAGAGGTTGTAGAACAGGAACATGTAGTAGTTACGTGTAGGGTTTAAACCATAGTACCTGAAACATTTACAAAATGGGTTTAACTCTTAGATTAATTGTTCTCCGCTGCGCTACATACTAATATATACATAATATTACAAAAATTCAAAATAACTATTTTATATTATGCATATCATAATGTGCATAATATAAATATGCATCACTCGGTGATGGATACATATTTGTTCCCTTTGGGGTGGAGACGATGGGTCCTTGGGGTTCATCGGCACAAAAACTCGTAAAAGAGCTATCCAGGCGTCTAACCGATTCAACAGGTGACCCAAGATCTGGTACGTACCTCTGTCAAAGGATAAGTGTGGCTATCCTTAGAGGTAACGTTGCCAGCTTCATGGGCACCTTACCTGGCGATAGCGATCTTAAGTAATTTTGTTAGATTATTTAAGTTTTATTTTATTATTATTTATATAAATAGCGTTATTAATTTTTATATTATATTTAAAATACTTTATATAAGAACATATATATTAAAATCAGTTAAAACATTAACAAGATATTTTATTTCTAAAAAATTTATTTAAAAATACGTACTTATTTTGCATTTTTTATTAAATACTTTCCTAATTATTTTTCACATATCTTTAATATTCAACAATTACTGTTACATTCATAATTGGGTCGCACCATTTAACTTTAGCAATAACAGATATGTTAAAGTACCTACCTGTTAAACAAAAAATGAGTTGCACAGTTTGACAATTTTTTTAAGACGTCATCTTTAACTGTTGCGTCCGTCCAATCTTCGCCTGTTATTGTTAATGTTAAATAGCTGAAAAGTGACGTGTCAAAAGTATCAAATAAATATTCCATATTGACGTGATATTTCACTTTTTAGCTTTAACTATGCCAGGGAATACGATGGTGCAAAACATTCCGCAGTCTATGTTAAAGTCAGACTTACTGTTAAAGTTAAATTTGACTTAAACTTTAACTGTAACAGCTCATATGATCAGCCTTTAAAGTTAAAGAATGAAATATCAAGTCAATATCTAGTTTACATTAACAAAAGCTTTAACCGGCGAACATTGGACGGCTACGGTTAACACTTAAAGTTATGACGTCATCTAAAAATTGTCAAATGGGACAACATTTTTTTTTGTTTCAACTGTTTGTTATTGCTAAGGTCAGTTGGTGCAACCCAACCTAAGTATTGTAAAACTGTAGAGAGATGATAGTACATTAGAGTCTTGAGTAGTATGAAACTTACCAGACTGCTTTAGTGGTTGGTTTCTTGGTACCGTGTCTTCTGTTGGATTCTATAAATTCTCCCCAAGTAACTGGCTGCTGAGCACCAGACACGAAGTTGTATATCGGAATGTTGGATGTTTGGCTGAAAGAGATCAACGTACGTAGAATGACGACTTTAAATATTTTTTTATGACAATATGGGACGAGACGAGCAGGACGTTCAACTGATGGTAAGTGATACGCTCTGCCCATTACAATGCAATGCCGCTCAGAATTCTTGTAATACCCAATAATTATGAGCAGCACTATAATTGCGATCTTGTTAAGTCTCATTTGCCCAGTAATTTCATTAGCTACGGCGCCCTTCAGACCTAAACACATTAATGTTTACACATTACTGCTCCACGACAGAAATAGGCGCCGTTCTGGTACCCATAATCTAGCCGGCAACCTGTGCAAAGGAGCCCCCCACTGATGATTGTTTCAAACACTGACTTCAACAACAACGCTGTTGTTATTCCTCTGTTGTTACAAGCTGGTCTCAGATCCTCTTCCATAAAACACTGATTAATGTGCATTTTTTAATTATAGGTTAGCTGGATTTAAAGGCTCCTTCATAAATCTTGGCATTAAATTTTACAACACAACATCAAATAGTAGGTACACTAGGAATCACTAAGTACTAATTTAAGGAATATATTAAAGATTCTGTGACAAAGAATATGGTATAAATAGAAAACATAGACGATAATGATGGTTGGTGTGCTTCTTCTTTCGAATGTCTGCAGCCTGTAAGATTGCCCCATGCCATAAACGTTATTGGTAAAAGTGTGTACCCATGATGGCATTTTTACACGCTTTATATTAGCTTCACTTGTATGTTTGTATATTTGTATGTTTGTAACCGACTTCTTTGGGCGCGATTTTTACCCACTTTAAACGGCTAGATTTCGTTCAAACTTTCGATAAATCTATCGAGGACCGATGACATAACACTAATTTGATAAAATTATTCAATTTTTCAATCGCAAAATATGATTTTTGTTAAATTATATAATTTTTAAATAAATAAATCACTAATAAGCGCCATCTAGTAATTTATTGTAAACTACAAAGAAAACGCGCGACATGTCAAGACAGTTCCACAAAATTAAAGTATCTAATTCGTTTAGAAGCGAATAGATGGCGGTGAATTTATATTTCCATTATAAATTATTAATGCGTGATTTAACTGAGATAATTATTATAAGAGGGGATTCAGGGATCTCGAGCTAGCTGAATTAAGTGATCATTCAATATTACTAATATATTTTTATTCGCAAATATTAAAATCCCTTCATTCAATCTAAAAAATTAATTAAAAAATGAAAAATAAATAATAGTTAAAAAAAAACTAAAGAACACGCTTTATATAAAATTCAACTAAAAATAGAAAATAAATTTAAATTGAAAATAGTGTAAAAAAAATATTATATATTTTATTTAAAAAAAAAGCGTGGGGTGCTTTTTAAGCTATTATTAAAATAACAATTCTTCTACATCCCAACAAAATTATCTGTTGCGCCTACGTACGTAGCCATCTAAAGTACGGGTCTCAAATTTGGAATCCATGTTATAAAATACACTCAGAAAACATCGAAAGAATGCAAAGGAAATGCACGCGTTACTTGTCATATTAATTTTTATATACCAATGTGTGAATATCCACGGCGTCTTGTTCCTTCTACTTCCATTATATCAGAGGCGAAACATGTCTGACATCGCGTTTTTAGCCCAATTTACCATTGATAGTCCTGAGCATCTAAGCAAAATTAATCTTAATGTTCCCACTCGTAGTCTTAGGAAACCGGCTTTGTTTAGCATCGATTACAGCCACACTAACTACCGGAAAAATAGCTTTTTTCCTCGTTGCATGCGGCAGTTCAACAAGCTTAACTATGATGACCGTTTTGACCTCTTTACTTGTAGTCCTCGTGTAGCTAATAATGTGCTTACCAAAGACAATGTCGATGTAAGTCTAACATAAAAAAAGAAGCACTTAATCTCATAAGTTAGAACCTATTTTGTATTACATTGTTGTTTGTGTTATATATAAACCTGAGTTTAAGCAATTTAAAAACATATGTGGAAGCTTGTAATTAGCATTTATTAATCTATTTGTTGTGTAAAATTTTGTAAAAATGTCTCCCAAATAAAATAAAATAAAAATTTGCAGAGTGGTATTAAATGAAGGGTAAACCGGGGTTCCGTAACTAAGTCCATAAATCAAGTTAGTGACATACTTTTCCTTGAAGTGCTGCGCTGTCTGGAAAGTGGATGCTATAATGGCGTTGACTGTGAGGTCCACTGGAACCATATCAGCAACCTTCTCTAAGTCCATGTACATCGTGCGCAGAACCTGAAATATTTCAAATTCATATACGACCTGTATAGCCGAGTGGTTAGCGATCCTACCTACTAAGCTAGAGTTCCCGGGTTCGAATCCCGGTAAGTGCTGTCATTTATATGATGTATGTGGATGTTTGTTTCCGAGTCATGGATGTTTAAATGTGTATGTTTTGCATGTATTAATGTATGTTTAAGTAAGTATATTGTGTTAAATATATCGTTGTATTGCAACCCATAACACAGACTATGAATGCCTAATTTGGGGTAAGATAATTTGTGTAAAAAGTGTGTCAATATTATTATTATTACATACTGGTATTCAAAATTGGATTTATGTATCAGTTTTTGATTCTTCTGTCTCCAAAGGAAAGTTTCTAGTTCTTCTAAGTAGAAGAACGATATTTTTCTTAGGATAAAAGTGTATTTCTTTAATTATTTCTAAATCGTAAAATAGTGTGGCAGCGATCGCTTCATTCTCAAGTTGACAAAGTTATTGAGCCATTAAAAATATAAAAAAACCAAGTCTCGCAACTCCGTTCTTCTACCGCAAAAAGTTGTGAGATCCATGTAATAAATACCCTACTTAAGAGTCCTTCTGTCATAAGTTATTACGTAATTAGCTAACCTAACAACATCTTATAGTGACCATATCAGTACTTAAATCCATTATTTTTAAATAAATTCAGACTTATAGTTTTATCCATAACGAAGTTATAGGGGGTTGAAAATGGCCTAACTGCTTCGAGAAAATATTTTAATAAAAATACAACCGACTTGAAAAACACTATTTCAAAACAATAGAAATATAATATGCACTAAAAAGTATAAAAATAATTGCATTTTTATATACAATCTAATTAATTAATCTAATTCTAAATACGATTATTGTTATTTTTGGAATCGGTGTCCTTCCGCCGCGACTCGCTCTCGCCTCTCGCCTCCTCACGACTCAAGCACATCTCACCTATAACTACATAGTTATAGGTGAGATGTGTCCAAGATAGGTTTTTAACTACATACACTAAAATATATATAACTATGTACACTTGGGTGACACCGACTGCCCACAGTTTTACGTTATGTTACGTTTTTAAAATATGTTATGTTTTTAAAGTGATAACCCTCACACACTTCTGGCATTAATACACAAATAAATCTGAAAACAACATTATATGAACAATGCGGGACTCAAACCCGCGTTCCGTACGAGCGCTCTTTCCAACTGAGCCAACCGTTCGAGTGACGTATCGTTCTTAAAATGTTGTATACTTTGTTCAACTCTCAGGTTGTGTTTTCATCTACAGGATCTAACTTTACAGCTCACTCCCAATATTTGCATATAACGAAAATGACTTGAGATGACGCTCTTGCAAATCTAAACAATAATATTATGTTATGGTTTTAAAGTGGGACTCACTCTAGGATTTTCTTTTCAGTTATATTTTTTTACGTTACCGGATTTCATTATATGCAAGGCAGCCTTATCTTAATTATTTATTATATCATTTTGAGATAAGAAATAACAAAAAATTCGAAATATATCTTACCCCGGTACCGATGCCAACCACAAGGCCTGTGGGTCCGTACACACTGTCTGTCCATCCTCGCACTGGCTCTTCATACGTTGATATCACTGAAAAAGGAATCTCTGGATTATATAATCACGTGAAAAATCATATTGGATATTATTCTGGAGTGAAGATATCTGTATGGGTACCACAACGGCTCTTTTAACAATAACTGTCCCCCCGCACCCCCCGCCCTGTCCAGCCGCGCACTACTAGCTCAAGTCCGCAGTAAGAGGTGGGACTTTATCGCGAACCCACTCACCCTGATGAAGGACATCCGAATGGTCCGAAACTAGTCGGTACCGACATCGACAAAAACGTGAGTAAATACTTAATAATAATTTAATAATGACTCATTAAAGTTTTAATAATTTAATAACTGCCCCTTTCAAACCAATGGCCTATCCATTATGGAAATTAGGCATTTGAATGTGAGAGAGATCAACGGTATGTTTGTTTTTTTATGAGAAATAGTTATGATGTAAGATGATCAGTTGATGGAATGTGATACGCCCTACCGATTACAATGCAGTGCCCCTCAGGATTATTGAAAAACTAAATCTTCAGTTCGGCATCGTAATTGCTCTCGTCACCCAATATCAGAGTAATTTCACTAGCTACGGCGCCCTTAAGACACATTATTGCTTCACGGTAGAGCAGGCTTTGGTACCCTAGCAAGGGTAAATCTATAACTGGTACCTGCATCCATGGATTGTTTCCTTCTAGAATTTTAATTGCCTTTCATCAAGCGTATTTTGAATGTATATATGCTACGCGTTACAGAAACGAGACATGACCTAACTGAAAGGAAGTGAAAACTCACGTGGCCCGTGCGACTCAAGCACATCTCACCTATAACTATGAATGTAGTTACAAACCTACATTGGGTGACACCGACTCCAAAAACAACAATAATCGTAACTAGAATTAGATTAATTAATTAGATTGTATAAAATACGCAGTTATTTTTATACTTTTTAGTGCATATTATATCTATTGTTTTGGAATAGTGTTTATGAAGTCGGTTGTTTTTTTGTTGAAATTTTTCTTCATTTTTTGATTATTAGTGAATCTGAAGTACACTTACTAATAATTTGTCTAAATATAAATTATGTAGATCTTGCAATGCAGCAATGAACGTAAGCGCATTGCAATTTGATTACAGACAGTAAGAAGTTCTGCCACAAATCGCACCCTTACTGTAAGTCATTTATGAGTTCCATTGAACACCATATTCGATTACGACAGTTACTTGACCATAACGTCGTTACGTTAGGTGACTCAAATATCCGGATGGCATAAAAAAGATTCAGCCGAGTATCGTTCATTTGCTCTTAATTGAAGGGTTCCGTAACTTTGTCATTCCATAATCAGAAACTAACCAAACTACCTTTGAAGTATATATTTTCCAATAAAAAAAGAATCATCGAAATCGGTTGGTGCGATATTAAGTTATTCGTAAACTGGTCGCGCACATACTTATAGCAAATTTAAGACTTTTATGGTTTTCTCAAGTCTCATTGTCAGATCTAGACCAAATGGAACCACACGGGAAGTACCAGCCTTCAAATAAAAAAATAATTATCAAAATTGCCATTTCACCCAGTCGAAAGTTCTAAGGTAACCGACATAAAAATTTAAATTTAGTTTAGCATGAAACGTGCAGTGATTTTACATAAGTTTGAAATAGAAGTAATTACAGTATGGCGATAGGCGACGAAGTATAATCCGGCTAAGTTTGAAAGCGCAGTTGCATAAAACGTAGTGGATGTCGACTATCTCCGCTTTTTGCAAGATTATAGCCGTCATCAGTCAAGCTATAAATTACTGCGAGTTTCATACCTGTTCATACAATCGCTTTTTTTTAGAGAGTTTCGCTAGGCTGCACTTACCTATCGAAGGTCTGAAGATACATATCGGCATCCCTTCACCACACTTCCGCACAGCCTCTTCCGCGATCGCCTTTGTCAAGCAGTATGTATTTGGACGTTTGCCGAGAATACTGAAAATATATGAATTTTTAAGTAACACGTATTAAAGGCTTTTAAATAAAGTCATATGAATATTTACAGTGTACCTCTACCAGAATGGTTGGGTCTTTGCTAGGACCAGCATACCAACGAGCCATGGAGAGAAGTGTACCACACGTACAAAAGTGAGACAGAATGAGACCTTAGGAAAAAACCCAGAATAACCTGATTTATATAAAACGAGAAAAGGCTGAGATGATAGTGGTGTGGACTTAATAATGTATGGTTCGTGGTTTGGACAAATGGAACAAATCTTTGGCAGGCAAGAGGCCGAAAAAGAAATAGAAGCAGGCAATTTGAATGATGGTGAGATGATATAGATGCTGTAGACTGGAAGGCCTGGTCAAGGGCTACGAGATATAGAAGTGTATGAGAAGTTGGGCAGACCTATGCCAGACCTATGCCAGGGCGAAGAGAAGGCCGACGTAGTAATAATAAGTCAAGATATATAGAATAAAATAAAAACAATAACTTTCCTAATTAACTGTTATTGTTAACTTAAAGTAGTGAAACTCTGAATAAGGAGCTTATTGACTAATTTCATTTCTTTTGCCAGAATACCAATGCTTACAATTTTTATTTGTCTGTCTATTTGTTGCTGTTAATTTTCAAAACGTCTGCACGTACTTTGACGGTCTAACCCAAGGTTGTCTGCATCGCCTTTTAATGGAGCGAGGGAGTATTATGGAGCTTATGTAGTGTCAAAATCAAATAAACTTTATTCAATTAGGCTTAAACTAAGCGCTTTTGAATAGTCACTATAAATATTTAATATAAATAACTGAATCTATCATAATATGTTCGGAAAAAGTGGAGCTCGTGAGAAAAACTTACAAGAAACTCAACGGCCACTCTTTTCAATCAAATAGAGTATTTTACAATGGCTGTAATATACACAACAAGTTAGTTTGTAAGGTGCTTCAATAATATAAATTATTTCATAAAAAGTAATAAAGAATGAACTGTATAAATATAAGTCAAGTTTATTGGATGCATCAACCTTTAAAGCTTGATTTCATTGTTTGTGTAAGGATGCTTCGTGAACATGATGGTTGTGATCACTGTCGTTATAAGTAATTGCATCCAACAAATACAATGATGTATTAATTAGCAAGTCGGCCTGGCGCCACGTGCAGCACCCGTTCACGAGTTGATGGTATTAAAATTAACACAATATGGCATGCTAATTTTTGACTCATCTCTTTATTCGTAGGGACCATCGCATAGTGGGTTTGAAAGTTAGCTTTCTTACACAAACTTTTAATAAAAAAAAAACTAAACAAGTCGTCCATTTAGGTGAGTATGAGATGAACTTGTGCTCAGTAATTTCACTTGCCATCAGCTGAATGACCTGCTCGTCACGTCCCTAATTTTCATTAAAAAAAAATTGTGCTCATATTTGAGCATAGACGTAGGGTATAAGTGAGTACTCACGCGGGTAGAATGGACTCAATCAGGTCATCATCCAGTTCTGCGACAGCCTCGACAGCACTCACCGACATTGGAGGCTCGTAGAATCTGCACAAAGACGAAAAAAAAAACAAATTACTTTGTTATTGTTCTGTTAATCACAAGGCAACATCTTAGGACCACTATTGTTCCTTTACTACATAAATTACATTGCAAGCAATATTATCCAAAGAATGCTTCTTATTTGACTACCTGCATAAAGATTAAATATATATATATATATATTTAATCTTAATATATATATTTAATCTTTATATATATATAGGGATTAGCCCAGTAGTTAGTGACCCAGCCTACTGAGGTAAGGTCACGGGTACAAATCTCTTTTCTCTATGTAAAATTTTGAATAGTAAGTGTAATTGGTATATGGGTAGAGAACTTACAGTAACACTTATATACATGTAAACATGAAAATATTTCATATAATTATATAATCAATTTAAATGCTCTTTTATAAACTAATAATATCTTTAAAGTGACATATTATATTATTAATAGACTCAATAAATATGGAATCATATTATTATTGTTTATTTAAGTCATTACTATGGAGATTTACCTGGAGAGGTAAATTATCATTGACACTATGATTTGTGCTAAATCGTTAATTTGCATGCTAAAAATTAATTAGCAAAGCATGTACGTAATCACATAAAACCATTTGTAACAAGTAGTTATTAACCATAGTTGACGCATAAAAAAAATATAAATTAAGAATTTAAAAGATGAAGATCGTTAGAAAAAAAAGTAAAATCGAAGGTAACGTAATTTTTATGAATTTCCAAGAAATTGTTGTAATCAATCATGTTTAAATATTACTTGTTATGCCTAATACTCGGCTAGATCAAGGTAGTCTTTTGCATAGTGAGGTATATGGTACTAGGTCTTCATCTGGTTACTCCAGTCTTGGGGATTTTTGTTTTATTTTTTACACTGGCCTTCAAAAGTAAGTATCACACTTTTAAAATTGGGATAACGTTTTAAGTTCACAAGATATACTTTCGAAATAAAAAGGACTCCAAAGAGAATTTAATTTTGTACATAAAAACTTTATAGTCGGTAACCTTCTTTTAAGAATTGGCTGAAAAAAAACTTTAAAAAACAAAACCATTCCTTTTTCAAAGTGGACGTTTCCGAATTACAATTTTACCATTCACATTTTTCTTTCTGTTTTAAATTTTTTTCAAGATCGATGGGTCTTGTTTTAAAAATTTATACTAAAAAGCACATAACATTTATTTATCATGCCTCTTTCAGTTAAAGAATGTGCTAGGATCATGGCTTTTCTGGAACTAGGCATCAGTATGCGTCGCACTGCAAGAATGGTGTGTGTGACGGTACGAACGGTCCAGAAGGTAAAACGAAGGTACGAAGAGACTGGACACCATCTGAGGAGACCTTGTAATGGCAGACCCAGGTGTACCAGTGCCCGAGAAGATCGTTATATTATTTCCACTGTGTTAAGAAATCGCCACCAAAATGCAATTGAAGTCCAGCAACAGCTACTTCACACCCGGAGGGACTACATTAGTGACAGTACAGTGAGAAGAAGACTTGCTGAAGCCAATTTGAAACCCCGAAGACCAGCGAGTGGCCCAAAACTCGGGGGACAGCATTGAGTAGCGAGACTACGATGCGCCCGTGAACACATGCAGTGGGATGAAGAAGAATATTCAAGAATTTTGTTTGCAGATGAGTCTCGATTCTCCCTTTACACTTCTGATGGAAGGCGAAGTGTTTACAGGCGACGTACATGTATGGGCTGGTATATCTTCAGAAGGTCGCACAGAGCTAGTAGCCATAGAAAATGGGCAAACTCACTGGGCAAAGATATGCTCAAGAGATTCTCAATGAGTATGCAGGGCCGTATTTAGCAAATATGGGTGATGGATCGACGCTGATGCATGATAATGCCCGGCAACACACGGCTCATATCGTACAAGAGTATATTCAGGAGGTCGGTATCAGCGTGATGGCTTGGCCATCAAGAAGTGCTGATCTCAACCCGATTGAACACGCCTGGGATGAGCTTGGGAGGCTAGTCAGAAATCGCAGACCACCACCTACTACCCTCAGGGCACTAAAGCAGGTCCTGGTAGAAGAATGGGTTAATATTCCCCAACATCGGCTCCGAAACCTAGTGTTCGGTATGCCAAACCGGCTCGAAGCTGTAATAAGAGCTCGAGGAGGCAATACCAGTTATTAAAAATTAAATAACATGTAATACATTTTAGTTGAATTTTTTACACTAAACTAAAAATGCCTATTTTCATTGTTTTATCTTTTTTAAGTTAAAAATGTTACTAATGTATAATTTTAGTTTCTAAGAATTAAAGCCTATAAAATTTGCAACAAAACGTTTTTAATCTTAAATCTCTATAGTTCCTTCTATCTTCTATAGTTAAGAAAAAAAATAATTTGAAAAGTGTGATACTTTTGCAGGCCAGTGTATTTTTATGTTGATAATTTTTGAAAATTTTGTAAGTTTTAGTTGTTAATTTAAATATTATATAATTGCTTGCATATCTTTTCATATATACATCCACTGCATTCGTTAGGTCATCTGTAATGATTAGTCACTGATGTTTCTTTTTATTCTACACGAGTAAGCCAAAACTAATTTTGGTCCATCTATACATACATTGTATAAATAATAATGTAAAATACTGAAACTGTAAATATTCATGAAAAGGAGTGGCAATGAGTTTATTGCAACTTCTCTTTTAAGCTCAACTTTTCCGAAGTGGCGGTTATTTTTTATTATAATGTCAAACATTCATACGTGTCATTTGGTCTAAGTGAATAACTGATTTTTCTTTTCTCTCTTCTTTTTTATGAAGCATTCTAGCAACGAAGAACTCCTTCTTTCTCATGTTAAACTTGAAATTGTGTGATGAAAATAACTGCTTTTAACAAAAATATGGTCGAAATGTTTGTAGGTTCCTATTTTTTTTATAGATGTACTGAGAATAAACAGCCATAGTATCTTGATATCTGTGTTATTACTAAGAGAGGTTCTACGATACTTTTGACACAAATCGCAATCTTTTCAAATTAGTTCGAAAGGATAACTTTAAAACATAACTCTCAAGGAAACAATTTTGAAAAATAAATGATTTTTAAAGTGCAAGGTGGTTGTTGTGCTTGGCTAATGTTATAACTGTTCAATACTTAATTAACGATTTAAGAGTCTTTTAATAAGTCCACCTGAAAAAAAATTGACTATTTATTACTATATTAATTGACTTTGACACTAACTTCTGACACTGGGCCACTACTTCAACATACTGTGCGGAACTGGGCCACTACTTCAACATACTGTGCGGAACTGGAGCGCTACTTCAACATACTAAGCGGCACTGGGCTGCTATTTCAATATAACTATTTAAAAATCTGAACATACTTCTCTTCAATCTTCTGCATGTGTGTCTGCGAGAAGGCTGTGGACACGTGAGTGAAGGCCTTCAGCATCTTGCACTCCTTAGCAAGCTGCAGCACCTCCTTGGTTCCCTTTACGTTGATGCCAACTGCCGTTGACAGCTTCTCGTCGAACTTTACTGTGGCTGCCGAATTTATGATGATGCTAACCTAGAATCATATCGAATCAACAGTAATGCATCTCTGAATGATACAAAACAAAATTAAAGATATTGCCCAGAGGCAGTTTAGGTTAAAGTGTAAGTTTACCCTGGAAGTGAGAAGTTTTCGGTCTTCGTTACTCAGGCCCAGTCCCGGTTTCTGCATGTCTCCAATAATTGGTACCACCTTATAGATCCCTTTTGGATTCTCTTTATTAGCCCGGTGAAATAACTGCAAAATTAAATTAAAAAGTAAATTACATAACCTGTGTAGGCATGATTGATCGCCTCACAAACTCAGTAAGGAGATCTTGCCCTCTGCTTCCCCGGGGCATAGAAAGAATAGGGAAGTCCTAGGCCCAAGGGTGACGTAAGAGGCGAATAAGGGCATTTACCAGTGGGAGGCTCCTTTGCGTAGGATGCTGACTAGGTTATGGGAACCACAACGGCGCCTTTTTCTGCCGTGAACCAGTAATGTGTAAGCATTACTCTGTTTCGGTCGGCAGGGCGCCCCAGATAGTGAAATTATTAGGCAGATGAGACTTAACATCTCATCTTATGTGCCACTCAGAATTTTTGGGTTTTCCTGAAGAATCCTGAGCGCCACTGTATTGTAAAGGGCAGTAATCAATTAACATCTGCTGAACGTCGTCTAGTCCCTTATTTTCATAAAAAAAACAGCAGTTAGTAAAACACTTCTAGGCAGGAACTGTAACAGTCTCCAAGTATCTTGCATTATTGTGTGGCGCTAGTGGCGAATGAACGTTTCATAATTTGAATTGAATGAATCGAAAGGTGCCCCGCGTTATTTATTCCACTAAGGATTAGTATCAAATGATATTGAATGTTTTAAATAACAAACAAAAAGCAGGAAATAATGCATCCTACCTCTAAATCATAGGGGCTACCCACTCCGAAGTACTTTTTTTGACAATTATTTTACAATAATTTTAAAAATATAATATACCACTTTCACCCTTTTACTTTATAGGCTACTAGCTGACCCGACAGACGTTGTTTTGTATATAATAAAAAATACAATTTTATAGGAATTTGCCAATAATTTTTCATAACATCAAGAATTATTTCGTAACATATGCTCCTTGTTGTTATAATGAAATTGTTTCACAGCAGAACTGTCAAACAGTGCGTCAATAAATTCTCTCGCAGAAAATATGTCCATACAAAACAAATATTGAAAAAAAAATAAGTATAGGTCCCAAAAATCGAAATAAAAACAATCCTATCTCTCAAGTTGGACGAAACTGCACTCCATGATCTAATTCCCATTTAAATCCGTTCATTAGTTCAGGCGTCCATCGCGGACAAACAACGTGTCACGTCATTTATACCTATATATTAAGATTGAGATAAAATAGGAAAGCAGTTTAAGGTAACTGAAAAAATCTGAAGCTAACAGAAAAGCAGTCTCGAAACGTCAATTTTTCCAAGAGTTTTCGTAAATACAATAGGAGCTATATGAAATGGCTTTACAGTCAATATAAAAAGCATTAATTAAAGTAGTTTTTTTATGGTTATGATAGCTGCATTTTAAAATCTCATAATTGACATGCCGAGAGCACAAACATAACCACGTTATGAGGTGTGCAATATCTTAAGGCGACACTAAATGCTAGCGACCTTGAGCGATATGAGTTCACGGCTGCCGGCCCGCCATCTATGTAACAAGGCCAATAATTTCAAAATTATTGGGTGGAAAACAGTTTATATGCTTACAGTCCTCGTTATTCACTACTAATCTAAATAAATGAACCTACACAAAAAAGTACAAGCTATAAGAATAACTTTTCTGAGAAAAGTACCAAAAAAATGCGTCACGCCATACCAAAAAATTTGTTTAACTTCAAAGAAAAGTGGTAGTTCAAAAAGGCTCGGCAGTGTTAACTATAACCAACAAGCATTTGCAACCTACAAATAAGACTTAAGGATATGTGTAACAGGATTAAGTAGTGTTCATAGCTCCAAATGCTATACTTTCACCACAAAACTTGTCTAAAAACACCATGTTTGCGTGTTTTCTGCTTACTCTTCGCCTACCTATTTAATAATATAATTCTAACAATTATATTATTAAATAGGTAAGTACTTGTACCTCGAATTACACAAAATAAAATATAAGTTGACCTTATGGACTGCAGCATTTTTATATTATTCTGTTCCATCCACAGAACCGCAATACGGTTGCAAGATGGCAGTCGAATATAATAATTGTAGGGTTGAGTATCGGTTGTCATATATTTTTTATGCCCCAAATTTTTTTTTATTACTTTAATAATAAATATGACAATACAACGTTTGCTGGGTCAGCTAGTTATTACATGAAAGTGCTGCTGTCTAGTTTTCTTCTCACCCCCTGTGTGAGTGCGGAAGGAGGGTTTCAGGGCGCAGCCCTATACCCTGGCACTTCTTCTCCCAAGACATTGGGAGAGTCATTGGGTATGTTTGCGGTCGTCGCTACTTGCTTGGGGCACAACTATTTTTTTTTTGTTTTTTTTTTTTATACTTTAATAATAAATATGACCATGCAACGTTAGCTGGTTATTACATGAAAGTACTCACAAAGTCATCCAGCATACTCTGTAGTCGCTCGTGAGGTGGAACTCCTCTCTTCGGCCTGACCAGAACGTAGATGGTGTCCAGATCACCGCATGCTCGGAGTAGCTTCTCAATAAGCACTGAAAGACAAAACAATTCATTAGAATATGCTGAGACACAAACGTAATCAGGGATCGAGACTGTTTACTTGTAATGCCTACTACTCGGTTAAATTTAGTTAAAAAATGTATATAATCTATTATAAAATTATATTTATGAAACAACTTTGCTAATAATTGAAACTAAAATGCCAGGTTGCGTGGTAAAACTTTGTAGAAATAAAACTACAAGAAATAAGAAAGACACTGGGATCACATATGATATGTGACCCTGTCTTTAGTACCTAAGTATTTTGTATTTTATTAATGTATGTTACAATAGTTGGAAGCTGCCATTGAGTGTCAACATGCCACGCACACAAGTAGGTATCTAATAGGTGCCGTATTAAAAAAGAATGTTCTTAGGTGGTGCAGTATCTAGTTGGAGCCCATCGGCGGCCAATCCTTAATCTAAGCTTCTAAGGCTTTTAAGCGCTATTGAATCGTTACTTTAAATATTTCTTTTAAATTACTGAATCTACCATATGTTCGGAAAAAGTAGAATTCATGGGAAGAACATACAAGAAACTCAACGGCCACTCTTTTCAATCAATAGAGTAGCTGTAATATACATAACAAATTAGTTTGTAGCGTGCTACAACCAGTATTTTTTTTTATGGAATAGCAGGACAAACGAGCGTACGGGTCACCTGGTGTTAAGCGATCACCGCCGCCCACGTTCTCTTGCAACACCAGCGGAATCACAAGAGCGTTGCCGACTTGAAGGAAGGTGTACGCACTTTCTTTGAAGGTCCCCATGTCGTATCGTCCCGGAAACACCGCACAAGAAAGCTCATTACACAGCTTTGTAGTACGAGGAAGAAAGCTCCTTGAAAACCGCACTGTGGAGGACCGCCACACATCCAGATGGTGGGGATGATATCCTAATTTGTGGCGTGTCGTGCGAAGGTGGAATGGAAGGTGGAAACATCCAGTATATGAATCATGTTCATAGTTAAAAGCGTTTTAAAAATCAAATATTTCATAAAAAGTAATTAA
This sequence comes from Leptidea sinapis, assembly GCF_905404315.1. NCBI lineage: Eukaryota > Metazoa > Arthropoda > Insecta > Lepidoptera > Pieridae > Leptidea > Leptidea sinapis. The sequence goes on from NC_066297.1 coordinate 4,593,357, forward strand.
GATTATTTACTGTATAAATATAAATTATCTTATGTTGGATGCATCAACCTTTAGAGCTTGAATTCATTGTTTGTGTAAGGATACTTTGTGAACATAAAGGTCGTGATTACTGTCAGAATAAGTTGTAACGTCAGGTGTGATAGAAATTTATTTGCGGTAGATCTTGTCTTGCCAATGGGAAGCATTTGCACGGAGACAATCATGTAGCCAGGATTATCATCCATCAGTAACTAGCTCTTCGATACAATCTTGTGCATTTCGAAGTCTCGTATTACAAGTATACTCCGGAGCCAGTTCTGGCAAACAGCCGTGACAAGCTCTACTGGGACCGATCTATCATCAACACCAGTCAACTCCTTTGCACAGGATACCGGCTAGATTATGGGTACCACAACGGCGCCTATTTCTGCCGTGAAGCAGTAATGTGTAACCATTATTGTGTTTTTGTCTGAAGGGCGCTGTAGCTAGTGAAATTACTGGGCAAATGAGACTTAACATCTTACATCTCGAGGTGACCAATGCAGTTGTAGTGCCATTCAGAATGTAATACAAGAATCCTAAGCGGCACTGCATTGTTATGGGCAGGGCATATCAATAACCATCAGCTGAACATCCTGCTCGAGACGAGCCCCTTATTTTCATTAAAAAAAAACACGGAATTTTATGGTTATTATATTATGGTGCCTACCCGATATTGTGGTGGTAGATCAGTAAGAGTGAAGGACATTTATTGCTCGGAATGTTAAACGCCCTCTTCCATTAAAAAAAAACGATACTATATATTTATACAGCTTATTTCGAAATATTTGACATTTAAATTGCTCTTAACTTTAAACACTATTCATATATTGGATGCAGGACAAACAAATTTATGCTTAACTAGCTGACCCGGCAAACGTTGTTTTGCCATATAAAGTTCGTATCGAACGTTTTCTCTCAGACTTACTTTTTAAATCCGAATACCACGAAAAAGTCTTTTCATCTTTCGGATTAATATAATATAGCTTATGAAACTCACCAAAAATGTGAATTTTTGCTATTCGGGACTGAGACAAATCCAACAAATAAAAAATCATGAAAATCGGTCCAGCCATCCTCCAGCTATAATTTAAATTGGAATTAAGTATTTTTTATAATGATCTCACTAATAGGAATTACAATTTGCAAATTTGTAAGGATAGATAGGTACGATGCTATATAATGCTAAAGTTATAGATAGATAGAGGTAGATACTGCAATATACTTATAAAAACTGATAAACGATTTATTTCGGTCAGCATGTAAGCCACACATGCCTACTACCTCCCGCGATTTGTGGATAGTCATTGAAAATGCAACTTTTAATGGGAACTTCAGGCGTTTGAAATTAATAATTTAAAAGATTTGACTTTTTTGTATGTTTTTCATTCGAACATATTATTTAGGTATAGTAAAAAAGCGCATAGCTTAAGAGGATTCAATAGGGCCTTAAACGAAAATGGTTGTATCTTTTCAAACTTGAAACAAATATTTACTTCTATAAAATACAAAATATGAAAAAGAATTTTTTTTTTTCAAAACTTGATAATATGCAAAAACTGAAGCAGGTTTTTTAAATTTACATTATTTTTTCGTGGCGAAAACAATTTTATAATGTGACTCTTTTTAATATCTTATGTCGAGGTAGCTCTGAATTAGACTGAATAGTTATTTTGGAATGATACTTACGCCAATGTAAAATTAATTTAATTTTCTTACTATTTATGTAAGCATTATTTGAAAATAAAACAATTCTATTTATTTTTCACCTTTAATTAATCTCGTAAAACTCTCAGGTTGACAAAAATCTCATTAAATGTTAATTAGAGGGCTATTTATGCTATTTATAACCTAGGTCCTAAAGAATCATTGAGAGCAAAATTTAAAGATATAAACATGATAACTATTTGTATTAATTTTTAAATTTAGCTTAATTTAATTATGTAATTTAGTATGGGAATAAAAGGCTATTTTATTTATTTATCTATTAACTGTTGCTTCTCAATATATTCTTGATAATGTTATGGATTTACATAGGCTCATTTGTGAAAAAAAGTGAATTTAATAGAAAATTTTGTAACCATAACGTAACACTAGATACAAACATAAACTTATTATGCCTACTACTTGGTTAGGTCAAGTTAGTATATCTTTTGTTAGGTGATAAAGATATATATATTCTTTTACAACATGATCCCAGAAAATGTTCAAAACAAATGTATTACGATATTCAAAAGAATACTTAAAAGACGTTTATATTGTGGAAAAGGTTACTTTAACATAAAAGACTCTCCTAATGATAGCGCAGATTGGGAATGCAGCGACCACCCTCAGTATATAAAAGTTATGAATTAGATTGTATTGTTATTTTATACGAAAAAGATGAAGCCCACTAAGTTTCTTCTCAGGTCTAAGGCATAAAACGAATGGGTGATAGTTTTTCATTTTCAATAAATTCAAATTCAAATATTTTTATTCAAAATAGGATATGATATCACATATTGAAAGTCAAAAACTACCACACATTCCAAAAAGTATGCCTCAGACCTGAGAAGAACGGGCGCAACAAACTCAGCGGGCTTTTTTTCCATAAAAAATATGATTACAAAGTAATATCGTACAGTTAAACTTATTATTTAATAGCCGTTGGCACCATTCCCAGTATGTGGTATAATTAAGAAAGTAATTTATGCTATAGTAACTTTTACCACACAAACGTTTTTTAACAATTCTTTTTAATAGTGTAATACTTTTGTTTTGAACATTTTCTGGGAACTTGTGATAAAAGCATATACATCGCCCCACAAAAGACTTACCCGGCTTAGCCGAGTAGTAGGCATTATAAGTCTATGTCTGTTCCTGGTGCTAACATTATGGTAATGACTAACGACAGTTTCTTGCAAATTCACTTATGTGCCTATGTACATAAATAACATTATAATATACTGAGAAATAAATTATTTCATATACTATTTTTAATAAAAATAATTGAAATTGATCTCTGATTGCCATTTCAAGATTTCGATTCAATATAAAATTGACCGTAGGTATGTACCCAAAAATTATCATAAATATTCGAACTCGAGACTCGAAATACTAGTTCGCTTAGGTATCACCAAGCAATAATATAAACTTGTTATCTGCGACTTTGGGTCGGACATAAAATTATAGAATCTTTGCTCTTCAATACTCTAATGTCGAATTACATGTTTAATATTTTTTTATATTCACATTGTTGTTGGCACGGCAGAAATAGGCGCCGTTGTGGTACCCATAATGTAGCCGGCATCCTGTTCAAAGGAGCCTCCCACTGGTAAAGTAAGGGTAAGGTGAAGTCTGAGCATAGTCCTAATTCGCTCTACAGATCTCCGCCTTAGTATCTTGATTGGGCTATTGTGCTTCTCCCTTCGTGTTCTTACTCCAACCAATCCAGATCGTCCTAGAAATCTAGAAGCCCTTTAAAATTGGGATAGGCATCAGGAAGCTTTTTTTTTATGATAATACGTGACTAGCTGATGGTAATTGATGCGCCCTGCCCATTACAATGCAGTGCCGCTCAGGACTCTTGAAAAGCCCAAAAATTATGAGCGGCACTACAATAGCGCTCGTCACATTGAGACGTAAGGTGCTAAGTCTCATTTGCCCAGTAATTTCACTAGCTACGGCGCCGTTCATACCGAAACACAGTAATATTTACACATTACTGCTTCTATAAGCACAAGTTCTGGCGTCGCTTCTCCCTCCAAACATCCTCTGCATTCTGTTTGACACAGCTATGGTAGATAGATGCTTGTTTAAGGGACAGTGAGATTGGCGGAGATGATCAATTACTCCATTAAAATATGCACATGAATGTTTACCACTTTTATTCCCAAAAAAAAAGTACAATTAATTGAAGCCGGTTGTTGAAGCCAACTGTTGAAGAAATTAGGCTACAAACAACGTAGTCAAATTCAAATATTTTGATTTAAAATAGTATTCAAAATCACCTATTGAACGTCAAAAACTACCACCCATTCAAAATCACTGCCCCAAACCTGAGAAGAATGGGCGCAAGAAACTCAACGGGCTTTTTTTATATATAAAAATATGGATTACAATGTGATATCGTACAATAAACATTTATAATTAAAGAGCCTGAGGGTGTTCGCTTCATTCCCAGTCTGTGGTGTCATTAAGAAAATCGTTTATGCTATAGTAACCTTTCCCACACAAATGTTTTTTAACAATTCTTTTAAATTTCGTAACACATTTGTTTTGTACATTTTCTGGGATCATATTGTAGAAGCATACATGGCCCAACAAAAGACTTACTAACTCGACCCAACCGAATAGAATATAGAAATATAGAGGCCTTCTCTTTAAAGTCAGTTTTAATAATATAATCTTCTAGATTGATTTGGATAGAACTTCTCACGTTGTCGTGTTGTTTATATAATTTTAATTCGGCTGATATTGAAAACATAAAGTTTTTTTTTGGTTAATAGAATTCACACATTAACAATATAATTTAGAACGGACGTATTCTACTTACTTTCTTCATATAAAAAGCAAATACATTATTATCCCCAAAGAATATCCCTTTTTTTAAAGTTTTTGGGAGTTGATTAAGACAAGTGAAAATTACGCTAGTAAGTAGGTACGTTTTACTTTTTCTTAATTCATAATAGCTTGAATATATACGTATAAAATACGATTTTATGTAATTATATAAAATAAATCATGTAATTTTTTTTACAGAAATAGAATATAATTTCGAAAAAAAACGTATAAACGCTTACACGTACCCTCTTATTTATCCAGATAAAATATTGACAAGACAATTTTGACATCAAAAGAGTAAAACAGTAGTGTGTTGATACTAAGGTAAATTTTATAACATATTTTGCATGTCGATTGACGAAACATATTGGATTATCAATAATATTATGTTAACATCTTAAGTACAATGTTTCTTGCAAATAAAATTTCATTTTATTTCATTGAAAATGAAAATATTGATACGATACTTATACTATGTGAGAAGAATTTTCTTCCAATATGTCATGTCACACGTTTTCTGAACGCCGAGATAGTACTACGAGCACTAAACACCTACTAGGCAAAAAAAATATCGGTATGTAATATCTCTTTAAAAAAAAACTTTCAAAAGATGTGATTCCGGCCAGGATCGAACTGGCGGCCTTCTGCGTGTAAAGCAGATGTGATAACCACTACACCACGGAACCGATAGCAGTACATGCGAAATTTATTTATAGGTGCTGTTGGAATGTTTAAAAAATTATGATGACCTCTTCCGTTCACTTTATATCCGCGATAACCAAATTATAACGTATGAAAACAAAAGAGTATTTACTGTGGCATGTGATATGTTAATATTATTGTAATGTTAATATTACATGCCACTAGATGTCACTGCAGTCTAGGCAATATTAATTGGTCTGTCGTCATTAATTATAATATCGACATTATTTTTTATTATTTTACTTATCTATATTATATAATTTATCTTTTTCATATTATAATATCTACATTGTATACACCCTTTACTATGAGGAAACTCATTACTATGACGGGGAGGAGATTTTGGAAGTAGGTATTTTTGTACTGCGGGAAAGGGCTATCTTTGTGCTATATAAAAATTTGGTCCTTGACTAACTGTTGCCAAAGTATATTCTTTCAATTAGGCATAGTCTTTTAATACATTGAAGAATATACCCTCAGGTAACTTATACATCTAGATAGAGCCTCTTGCTGTTAGGCAACGCATGATAACAGGCCTGGTTTATTACTTATTTTGCATGACAAGTTACGTCTCGCACACATGATACGTCAGTCAATTTGTTTTGTGTGCGTGTGTGTTTCTGAAATAGAGGTTAAGAGTTCGCCGCTATTTTTTCCACGTGTTCACTGCTGTAACAGTATAAATTATCTAAGACTCAGCAGATAACATAGCATTAGAAATATTAAACTTAAATATTTTTTTTTAAAGTTCAACAGAATTCAGTTCCTGCCGCCACGCGGTAGTGTGTAAGCAATATTTATACCATAGACATAGAATAGCGTATAGATGACCAGACAGCCCGATAAAACGTAACCAAATTTGAATTGCCAATGTTTGTCAGCGAGTGGTAAAATATTCTTTTTTTTTTTATATGGAACAGGAGGTTAAATTATCGTACCCGGTGTTAAGTAATCACCGCCGCCCACTTTCTCTTGCAACACCAGAGGAATCACAGGAGCGTTGCCGGCCTTTAAGGTTGGTGTACGTTTTGAAGGTACACATGTGGTACCGTCCCGGAAACACCGCACAAGGAAGTTCATTCCACAGCTTTGTAGTACGTGGAAGAAAGTCCCCTGAAAACCGCACTGTGGAGGACCGCCACACATCCAGATTGAGGTGTGGTTTAATATTCAAAATAATAAGTAGGTAGCTAATGCCAAGGGTTGTTGACTGTTTACAATCTGTCAGTAAAAATTAGTTTTCTTGAGCTTCAAATATCATGCTAATATTTACCTTCAATTAATTCGGCACGTGTTTCGCCCAAAGACTTAGTATCCTGCCGTAATAGACGAACCCTGTGTGAAAATGAGATAACTATCCTTACATAAAAACCTAGGTGTGAGAAAGTGACAGAATAAATGAAGACCATGAAACCATTTTTAAACAATTTAGTGTCCATTGGTCTCCTGTCAAATTGGACCGCGTTTTAATTTTACGGCCTTACAAATAAAATTGACATAAAGTTTTTTTTTTTTGACGTGACAACGTCTTATAATTCGATAGAGCCGGCTGCACGCACGAAAAAACACGACTCATGCGGCGTTACCTCGCTCTGAGGCGTCCCATGTAAGGCTTGAAGTGCAAGCGAGAGCGCGGACCGAGCGACAAAGAAGCACAATCGGCCTTTGCGTTCGGCAGCGTTCGACATCAGAATAACACAGATTGTAAGAAATTAAATATTACACATGTTTAAGAGTTGTAAAACAATTGCTCAACGCACATTAATTATACTTGTAAAAAAAATTGACATAATTGTATTTATGCGTACAAATAAATCTAACTTGATCAATTTCATTGTGATTTCCAATTACCTTACCTTCACTATATACATACAAATCTATTAAACAAATGAAATTAAAATTTTCTTTTTAAAAATGCTACCATTCCATTAGTATTTTCTTAAGACGTTGTCACGTTCAACTATCGTCATTAAACCGACTTTACAGACAACCAATTTTTTTTTGTGATTTTATGACCTGGTAACTAAGAGCTTTAAGTCAAGACATAAAGTTATAACTAAGCATAAACCAAGAATATGTAAAATGTTTACAAATAGACATTTTGCTTACGAATGGTTTGGTCGGACGTATAACGTTTCCCGCGTTTATTTGCAAGGCAGCTTGTCATTCGGAAAACTTCAGAATTATCAATGATTGTATTGACAGTGTTGTCAACGATGATGTAAACATTTTACATTTTCATTGTTTATCATCAGTTATAACTTTATACCAAGTTTATTTGTAAGGCCGTTAGTGTTTTTATCGTAATTATACAGTTTTTTAACAAAACATCAAAAAATATAATTATTTCGTGTTCTGTATTAAATTCTGTTGTTACATAAAGAAACAATCCAACAAAAGAAATATTTCACAGGTAAATACTGATTTTTCAATGCTACTTTTGTGATGTTTATTTTCATAGAACTTAATATGCACTAAAATACTTAATATTACATCTAATATAGGCGATAAATACTCTATATTATTTTTTGTCATATAGGGATGTACATAATATAGAGATTCACCAAAAGCAAAATACTACACACTTCACTAACTCATTAACACATCTGTAAAACTAGCACACATGAACATTTTAAATTTAGTCTCGCCGTTTGACTCGGCGAACTCTGGCACGAATCAAACGAATTAATTACGCTGTTTGCGGCCAAACTAAATGGTGTCCCGCATGTGAGGCTTTTGTTGGGCTTTTTACTTTAATTTAAAAAATGTTAATTAATGTTTATGTAGAATTTATTTTGATTAATGTATTTGAATAATAAAGTACTAAGACTGATTTGGCGTTCGATTTTATTTATATTTCATTCGAATTTAACAAGATTTATGGTAATCATCAAAAAATATTGATTTTGCATACAATTATTTGAAGTACTGAGACACATAATCCTTAATAATGACCCTACAATATCCTGTTAGTCCGGACTTTTTAACCAAATGTCTGGCCAAACTGGCTATTCTGTCCGGCTTTTAGACTTGGCGATCTGGCAACTCTAGCTGTATCGAAACGACTGTTATAAGGTATAAAAATAAAACAACAAGAAGCTTATAAATACATTTAATACGTTCTTTCACCAAATTAATAATTTAGTAGAATTAGGTAGATTCGTAGAAACTACAGCTGCACCTTTTCTACCACACGACTCGCCTTCAGACTTATCCTACCGTCTGAAATAGAAATAAGTGTTAATAATGGTTTGAATCTAAAATATGTTAAGCCGACAAAACCACAAAGCCATGCTTCAAGCCAATAAAACAAGAAAAACAAATATTTATTTTTTATGGAAAAGGAGGACAGACGAGCATACGGGTCACCTAGTGTTAAGTGATCACCGCCGCCCACATTTTCTTGCAATACCAGAGGAATCACAGGAGCGTTACAGCCTTTGAGGAAGGTGAACGCGCTTTTTTAGAAGGTACCCATGTCGTATCGTCCCGGAGGCACAAGGAAGCTCATTCCACAGCTTTGTAGTACGTGGAAGAAAGTTCCTTCGCGCAAACGCCACACATCCATATGGTGGGGATGATATCCTAATTTGTAGCTAGCTAGCTTACTTATAGCCTAAACAAATGTCCGGATTTTGTACGGCCGGACCATCGAACGGTCCGTCGGGCGCCTACATATATATAATATGGTCCGCTACCGGACCGCGTCCGATGGTTCAGCCGAACCAAATCCGATCATGTGTTAAGGTTATAAATATAACAATAATTATACTGTGTTTCGCAATTTTGTCATACCATAAATCTTAGCTCTGTTTTTCCACACGCCCAGGAAATTATAAATCTAAATAACTAATGAAAACAATTGCATAGAAACTATTTTATTGAATATTTGAACTATTGCTTAAAAAGACAGATTTTGAAGACAGGGCAGTGCATAAGAGTCTCAAATATACCAGCATCTTTTATCAATAACCAGCAATTCGTTAGTAATCATGAAATCCTACCTAAATGATTGAGTACTTAAAAGACCTGTTATTTATTTCTCGTTCGAGCCCAACCTAATTATTAATCATCATATATAAATTATAAGGTTTAATCAGGTTTCCTGAGCTCGTCGAATATTTTTTTTAAATATTTTAAAATCTTCATTTATAGTTTAGTTGAGAGGCGAAAAGCCAATTTAAAACAAGTTATAAGATGTTCGTACTTAAAGTCGTTAAGGAGTCTTAAAACAAATTAATTTTACAGAAGTAAATTTTTATTACTGCATTAGTAGGTAAAGCTTAAGAAACTCTTTAAAAAACCATTTAATTTACATATTTCTTATAACTAATAGCAGGAAATATAACTGAGTTGATAATGATCTAAACGTTTTCGGCATTGTTTGCCAATTAAGTTTTTATTTAAAAACTCTAAACTTTTTACTAACAACGATTAGATAATTTATACTTCTAGATCTAGAGCAAGAGACTCTTGCTGTTAGACAACCGAAAAATAAGGCCAGGAATATTATTTTAGTGTGCGTGACAAGCTACGTCTTACACTCGCGATTTGTATGACACTTTGTGTTAGTGTGCGTGAAATGCTCAAAATAGATGTCAGTTCTAAAGTCTATTTTTTCGACGTTTTGACAGCTGTCATAGTCTATCTAGACGTATAGATTATCTAAGTAACTACGATACTAGGAAACAATAAATTTAACAAAAATAGCACAATACTTACTTGCAAACATAATATAACCGCCAAGACACAAAATCCATGCTCAGGACCCAACATTTAAAAACACAAGACCACCAAATTAAATAACACACTGAGTAGGAACTCAACAAATGCTCGTCTAAAAGGATTGGTGTCCGCTGCAACTAATACTACGCCCTAGTGAATGTGAGCCGAACTAGAGCCAGTCTTAAAAAACGTGTGACGTAGACGTGCCACATGTTCTGTTAAACTTTGCTAATAATTGAAACTAAAATGCCGGGTTACGAAGAAAAACTTTGTAAAAATAATACTTCAAGCAACAAAACAGACACTGGGATCACATATCATCAGTAAGTATTTTGTATTTTATTAATTTCAATGTAAGCGTACCTATGATACAAAATTTGAAAGATGCCATTGAGTGTCAAGATGCCACGCACACAAGCATCTAATAGTTGCCATAATAAAAAAGTTATTATTCTTAGCTAGTGCGCTATCTAGTTGGAGCGGAGCGGTGAACAATCCTAAATCTAAGATGTTGTCCATAAACTGTGTGACTGCAGCGAAGGGTAGCGTAACACCAAAAACATCACATAATCACTGCAATGCACTTTTTTTTATGGAATAGGATTACAAACGAGCGTACGGGTCACCTGGTGTTAAGTGATCACCGCCGCCCACATTCTCTTACAACACCAGAGGAATCACAAGAGCATTGCCGGCCTTTAAGTAAGGAATACGCGCTTTTTTTGAAGGTACCCATGTCGTATCATCCCGGAAACACCGCACAAGGAAGCTCATTCCACAGCTTGGTAGTAAGAGGAAGAAAGCTCCTTGAAAACCGCACTGTGGAGGACCGCCACACATCCAGATGGTGGGGATGATATCCTAACTTGTGGCGTGTCGTGCGAAGGTGGAATTCGGCACTGGCTTACAATTAAGATGGTATAACTTAACACAGTTCAATTAACTTAAGGTTTCTTTTACTTTTGTGAAGGATGCTGCATAATCACTTCATTTTGAATAAAATAACGCTTAGATATTTAAATAATCTAAAAAAGAACACACATAAATATCAAACCATGCAAAAACAACACAAAACAAACTCGCATGCAGCCTCATAATTTACAAGTCAATACCCCCATTTGAAGAGACGCAACGTTTTATTCCACAAGTACGTTTCGCTGACTCGGCGTGGCCTAAAGTTCTTTTTCCTTAATTATTTGTTATTTCTATATAAGCTTTATGTTAGCTTCAACTGTTTAAAGTTTCATAGATACGTTGCATCAGTTTTACGCTATGGACAACTAATATGAGGTAATGGTTCATATGTTCAGCGAGTATTTGTTGCCCAAAAAAAGCTTACTTGTAATTGTACTTAGTTTTAAGGCCATGGTACTCTTGTAAAACGCTATTTAAAAAACTTAATCTGCTAAATCACTAGGTTTGTGTCAATCTATGTACATTTTTATCTATTTACGTCAGCTGTTGAGGTGAATGCTAGAGCAACAAGACTGGTTTTGAAACATTGTCCTAAAACAACACTTTTCCTTAAAAGTAGCCATAACATGTGTATGAAATTATATAAAAAAATGCCTGAGGACTTGAAAATACGGTCAAATAAAATGTTAATACCAAGACTTTTTAAATGGCTGCTTGAAAACAATTTTTATAGTATTAATGAATATTTAAATCTGCTTAAAAAAGTTCTTCCATGTTTTTTATATAAGCTGGATACACATTGTATTTTTTTATATGGAGATAACCTATTCAGTGGCAAAACGTAAAAGTACTGGATAGATTTAATTCATATTTTGATTATGAAAGCATATCTCATATACGCTACATATTAAACACTAGCTATTTTTGTAGCTTATAGAGTCTACGCGGCCAACGAACATTCCAATTGAAATTTTAGTCTTCAATATAATATAATTAATTTAAATTTAAATCACATACAAGGAAGTAGATGAAACATAATATTTATTAGCTCAACGCTACAGAGAAATAAAAATTTAAGTGTCTGTTTGTGTGGTAAATATAGCAGAAAAACAAATCTTATTATTGTTTAAGCAAGCATTTATTATGGAGCAAAACATTTCAATATTTTTTTAAGTACTTTCAACTCACAATTTGTTACTTCAGTAATGGCATATCAATATTTTTAATTAATTATTTATATCATAATACCTAAGATAATTTTGACGTCTAGATAGAATCAGGCCAGAAGTATTAGCATAGTGTGCGTGACAAGCTACGTCTTACACTTGGGATTTATATCAAATATGGTTAATGTAGTTAAATGTAGTTAAATGTAACTTATCAAATTATATTCTTGAACCTTCCGCGAGAACCGCACTTTTAATGGGTCATAACAGAATGAAAATCGGTTCCGTAGTTTTTGAATTTATCGCGAACAGACGTACAGACAGACGTGGAGGACTTTGTTTTAGAATATATAGTGATGGATCAAAGCTGTCAGTCCAGCTAGTTATCGTATTATGAAGTCGGAAAATACCAGGGCCATAGTAAAGGTTTGAGGAAAATAATAATAATTATCTAATACAGCCTCAGACCAGTGTACTATAAGGTATTAAGGTTCTACTAGATCAAGAACAAGGTTAAAGTATATCGTACTACGTAATGGTCAAAGACATTTAAATACATGGAGCTGTCGTTGGCTATAATATTATAATTAATTAGCTGACCCGTCAGATGTTGTTCTGTACATAATAAATAAAATGCTGTTTTTTATGAATTCGTCAATAATATTTCATAACATCAAGAATTATTACGTAAAATGTGCTCCCTGTTATTATAATGAAATTGTTTCACACTGTCAAACCGTGCGTCAGTAAATTATTTCATAGAAAATATGTCCATACAAAACAAATATTGGAAATAAAATTAATTATGGGTCTAAATCGAAATAAAAAACTATCCTATCTCTCAAGTTGGACTAAACTGAAGTAATCCCCGTTAAAATCTGTTCAGTAGTTTAGGAATTTACTGGAAACAAACATCAGGACTCTTGAATATATATATATATATCTAAATTTGACCCCTAATGGCGCTACCTGCCCCACCCAATAGCTATAACGTGTTTTAAGATATTTAATGATTACAGAGCTCTCAGTTGAATGAATCACGATTAATAAAAGATTATTTAACATTCGGTAGTAAGTTTTGAATTTCGATTTCCAAGTGATGTCCGCTCTATGCCATTCACAAGTCAGCCATAAATATATTTACAACATAAGACTTCTTATTACTTTTTGAATTAAAATTTGGAATGCGTTTATTATGTTGGAGACTTTGGTCATTTCCCGCCATTTTTAAATTTTTTTCAAGGTTAATATCATAATAGCAATAGTAAAATAATCTTAAATAATCTATTTGATTTAAAAGAGTGGCCGTACAATTACTTAAGTATGTTCTTCTCATGGACTCTACTTTTTCCGACGATATGTTGGATTCAGTAAGTTAAATTAACTATTTATAATGACGACTCAAAAACGCTTCGTTTAAACCTATTTGCATAAAATTTATTTAACTTTGGCTTTGACTTTGAATAGCAGAATTGGAGTGATCACTCTGTACAACGTGGGTTGTTGACATTTCAAAATCTAGGGAGGTATCTCGTATCAGAGTTGGATATTTTATCAGACATGAGAATGAACAATAACGTAAAATTTAGTGAACCGATCTAATTCTTCAAAATAATTTTAACTTATGTAACGTGCTTTACCTATAACAGTGAGAAAACAAAATATAACGTATTTTCGATTCTTAAAATTAACTGGTAAATTACGTTAAAAAATTTAATTGCAAATAAGTAATTAAAATGTGTAATTGATTTAATAAGAACGTTAAAATCGCGATAAAAGGTGCTAAAACCAGTATACACGGTATGGTTTTAGATTTATTATGCTTACTTCAAAAACAGGAAATATCTGCGGTTAAAACAAGAATAAAATACATAGTAGTAATAGTATAAACAGCGCAAAAACATTGCAGTCTCCAAGAAACTGGAAATCTCACTGATATTATAAATGTGAATGTAGGTTTGTTGGTTACGCTTTAACGCCTAAACCACAGAAATGATTTTGATGTAATTTATTACAAATAAAGACTAGAACTTGGAAAACGACATAGGCTAACTTTTATCGCATATAAGAGGTTTGGAGGGGTTGAAATAGGGGGTGGAAGTTCGTAATTATCAATGAGTCCTTATGCCTGTATGGACTTATGGGATCAAGCTGTGGGGTTGCACCAAACAAACTATTCAAATCATACGACGCTTCCAGAATAAGACGCTTCCAGAATAAGTATTAAGGGAAATTGTGAACGTTGTACATTGTACATACAACGAACCTTGGTACATTCGAAACAGCGAACTCCATCGGGAAGTCCCGATGGAGTTCGCTGTTGACATTGTCACTTTGTCAACAAACTCAATGTTAAAGTTATCATTGAGTTTGTTGACAAAGTTATACAAAAATATGCTGAAGCACATCAACATAGACTTCACCATCACGTGAATGTCGAGGCAATCCAGCTCCTTGACAACAATGGATAAGTCTAAAACGAACAAAACCTTTTGAGTTCGTGTAGTGCTAGTGAATTAGTGTAATCTATATATATAAAAATGAATTGCTGTTCCTTAGTCTCGCTAAAACTCGGGAACGGCTAGACCGATTTTGTTAATTTTGGTCTTGAATTATTTGTGGAAGTCCAGAGAAGGTTTAAAGGATGAATCAATATGAAAATGCTCGGAATTAAATAAAAATAACAATTTTGTTTATCCTTTGATGTGTCCAATTAAAAGAGTCCGCTTAAAGAAGAAAGAAAGAATAGTTTAAAATGAATAACTAATTAGAATCTTTATATCTTTCTAACTTTCTCAGGAATATAATAATTATTGTAGTATGATACATTTTATGTACGATTTAATATTTGGTAGGTCTGAGAATCGGTCGTCCTCTATTTTTTATATCCCAAAAATTTTAATTATTGATTTTTCTCTTACTATATGGCAATACAACGTTTGCTGGGTCAGCTAGTATAATATAAAAATAGCGATATTATAAAAGACCCATCAACAAAATGACTTCCCAAATAGAGACATTAAGAAATGTGTAAATGGACCCATTCTTAGTTTAATCTATCTAGCAGTTTAAGTTACAGTAGAATAACTTATTAGTCTAAGTTAAGGCTAGATTGTAATGCAGGTGCAACTATATTATTATGTTCCCTAATTGAAAGAAAAAAAAATATGATGACACCATGAAACTTTGTATGTAGGCACTTGATAAGAAATAAATTAATAAAGAAATAAAAACATAGCTTATAAAAGGTATTTACCACAGCAGTTTGTATGTGTTTTATTTGCAAAGTAGAAAAATACAAAATGCTGACCAAAGTTATCTTCTAAGCAGATGAAGTCGCGGGTTATAGCTATTATTATATAAACCTGCGATAATAAGTCGTTAAAAACAATCTGCGGATGTTTCCTTGATCTTGTTTTGTGACACTCATTTTCCGTATTATAGATTCTAGGTCCTAAATGCTCTGTGTCCGTTCCCCTGTTTGTATCTATCTATTAGAGAAAGAACGGACAGAGTGAATTACTATTAAAAAAAGAAAGAAAGAAAAATCATTTGTTCAATTAGGTCAAAATGACACTTATGAGTGTCAAAGTCTTTTGGAAACTTGAGCTTTAATGAGAAGAAGCGACAAGAAACTCAGTGAGAAACTCTGGCGATACAAAGAGTTAAGGCTGTGCTTACATGGGCATAAAAAGAATAGGGAAGTCCCAGGCCAAATGTTGTCGTAAGAGGCGACTTAGGGCATTTACCAGTGGGAGGCTCATTTGCTCAGGATGCCGGCTAGATTATGGGTACCACAACGACGCCTTTTCTGCCGTGAAGCAGTAATGTGTAAGCATTATTGTGTTTCGGTCTGAAGGGCGCGGTAGCATGTAAATTTACTGGGGAAATGAGACTTAACATCTCATGTCTGAGGTGTCGAAATTATAGTGCCGCTAAGAATTTTTTGGTTTCCCAAGAATCCTGACCGGCACTGCATTGTAATGGGCAGGGCGTATCAATTACCATGAGCTGAACATCCTGCTCACCTCGTCCTTTATTGTCATAAAAAAATGGGCACCTTACCTGCCCTCTGCGACCTAATTAACTAAATAAGATATTATTGACAGCCTTTTTGTTATATTTAAGTTTTATTTTACTTCATTAATACATTCTTATTGTTAATGACCAAATATAATTCAATCAATGAGCAGATAATATTATGTATTACGTATTTATAAATGGCTATTGTAAGAATAGAGAAATAATGGTTGGTGGGTTTTCCAAATGAGAAATGATTGCATCGATAACCGGTTTTAAGTAAAACCTTTTTTTATTACGCCTTCACGGAAAGTGTCTTTGTATTGATTTGAAAATATTTATCACATGTCCTTAGATTAAGGATTGGTCTCCACTACGCTCCAACTAAATACCACAGGCGTAGTCGCAAAATGCGGCAACTAATACTACGCCCAAGTGGGTGTACTCGAGCCAATCTCGAACAGTTAAATTTTGCTCATAATTGAAACTAAAATGCATGGTTACGTAGAAAAACTTTGTCAAAACTATACTATAAAAAATAAGAAAAAAACTGAGATCACATAACATCAGTAAGCATTTTGTATTTTATTAATTTCATGCCATGCAATGCTATGAATTTGAAAGATGAGATGGGCAGCGTTCAGGAAGCTACGTAAAATCTTTTCGTCCTAAATACCACAGTGTCTGAAGACGAAGGTTTTCAACCAGTGTGTGTTGCTAGTGATGACTTACGGTACGCAGACGTGGTTGCTAAATATAGGCCAAATGAGAAAGCGAGAGAGAGAGAGAAGTCGCTCAGAGGGCAATGGAGATGGCTATGCTCGGGATTTCCTGCGAGATCGAATCAGAAATGAGAAGATCCGTAGGAGAACCAAAGTCACTGACATAGCCCAAATGATTGTGAAACTGAAGTGGCAGTGGGCAGGGCACATAGTTCGACGGACGGATGGATATTGGGGCAGTAAAGTCCTCGATTGGCGACCACGTACCGGAAGATGCAGTGTTGGTAGGCCCCCACAAGATACGTTGTATGGGGACTGCGCAGGACCATCATCGAGGAATCTATGGGGGGGCCTTTGTCCAGCAGTGGACTTCTTCCGGCTGATGATGAGTGTTAAGATGCCACGCACACAAGCATCTAATAGTTGCCGTAACAAAAAAGCTATTGTTCTTAGTAGTGCACTATCTAGTTGGAGCGTAGCGGAGACCAATCCTAAATCTAAGAGAACCATATTACTGTGATATAACTAGTGTTGTAGTTACGTAACGGCACCTACCTTTAATGACCTCCTGTTACGTACCTTATTTACTTTGTAATTATATGTTTAAGCATTTAACTGGCCATTTTCCTATTATTGTAATTAGTAGCTGTAAGTTTTCCAATTATAATAAAATTTAAAATACCACTCGACAGCTAAAGAATCATATAAATGGTTACGTTGAGTGAGGATTGTTAATTATTGTGCCCGGTGAATAAGGAAATATTAAGGGATATTTTCATTGCCTCACATAATTTCCGTTTACAATAACTATTGACTTGGAGAAAATATACGTAGGTCACACTAAAAGTTGTGCGTAACTTAAAAAAAAACAACATGTTATAACCAAAATACATATTATGTTTATTACTTTTCAAAATACTCTCCTCAACATTTAAAAAATTTTTTCATGCGATCGAACCATTTTTAACCGACTTCAAAAAAGGAGGAGGTTCTCAATTCGTCGGTAATTTTTTTATGTTTGTTACCTCAAAACTTTCGACTGGGTGAACCGATTTTGATTATTTTTTTTTTATTTGAAAGCTGGTGCCTACCGTGTGGTTTTGTTCTTGGTTCAGATCTGACAATGGCATTCATGAGAAAACCATAAAAGTCTTAAATTTGCTATACATACGTATAGCAAAGCGCCAACTGATTTCGATGATTTTTTTTATTGGGAAGGATATACTTCAAAGATAGTTTGGTTAGGTACTGATAACGGAGTCCCTGAACGGAACGGAACTCTTCAATTCCTGGGAGCAAATTAACAATACTCGGCCGAATCTTTTTTATGTTATCCGGATATTTAAGTCATCAACCATAATATAGTTATGCTCAAGAAATTGTTGTAGTCGATTATGATGTTCAATGGGACTTACGAAGGACTTACAAGAAGGATGCGATCTGTGGCAGAATTTCTTACTGTCTGTAATCAAATTGCAAAGCGCTTACGTTCATTGCTGCATTGAAAAGTTTAGTATATCTACACATATTTAGACAAATTGTTAGTTAGTGTACTTCAAAAAAATAACAAAAAAGCAACCGATTTCAAAAACACTATTTCAAAACAATAGATATATAATATGCACTAAAAAGTACAAAAATAATTGCGTACTTTTATACAATCTAATTAATTAATCTAATTCTAGTTAAGATTATTGTCATTTTTGGAGTCGGTGTCGTCCAAGATAGGTTTGTAACTACATTCATAGTTATAGATGAGATGAGACGTGAGGAGGCGAGAGGCGAGAGTGGGTCGCGGCGGAAGGAAACAACTACATTATGTTCGTTGACGGTACTTTAAGGCCGCCCTTCACGAAATTCGTCATGTAAAGAAACCCGACCTCTCTCAAATTCAGCAAACCATCGCCTCACGGTGCTCAAGCAAGGTGCTTCTCTCCATAAGTGCATTTTGAAGACGAGCGGCACAGTCTTGCGAGAGAGAACACTTTTAAAATCATAAACAATCATCGCTCTTAAATCTTTTCGACTTAATTCCATTTTCGATGTAGAACTTTGATGTGTGATAAAAAACAATTGACAAATGATTACCCGCCAATTGTTTTTTTATTACTAAGTAGGTTGCAACGTTTCAAAAAATATAACATTTGAAATTCAAATAGTTCCGATTAGCTAGAAGTGCAATACTTTTAGTGTGCCCAATGTACTTCTTTCGTCTATCTACTCTGATCTATCGCTTAAGTTAATCAATTAAATCAAAAATCAAAATCACTTTATTCATATAAGTCATGGAACTGACACTTATGACTGTCAATAAATTATTTTTCTTCTTGAATTTACCGCTAAATCGTAAAGGGTTGAGGTAATGAAAAGAATGGGTAAGAAACTCGTTGCCACTCTTAGAAATCAACATTTAAATTTTTAACATTGTAGGTACGACGTTTTCTGTCGTATTTTACTATTACCTACTAGTAGTTAAGCGTATGGTACTTCCATATATTCATTCACGAAAGCCACTCGGGCATGAACGACACAGCATAATGAAGATTTCTTTTTCTGCTGTTTTATTAAATTTAAAAAACTCGGCGGTATATATATATATATATATATATAAATATATATATATATAAATGTATCTATTTAAATAACTTTCCATATTTGTGTAGTTTTTTGTTTAGAGTTTATCCGGAAGAAAAGGCTTAAAAATACCCGCGTTTTTCAATAAACGTATATTATCCATAGATCTATGTGTTCAATGCACTCCTATATATTTTGTATTACTCCTGTGTGAAATGTAGTATCTTGGTGCTTGCTGTTGCGGTTGAAAAATAGCCTTTTGCCCATTTTAAAATTAAGTGTGGGTTTTTTCGTAAACGAAACTGTTGTTTGAGTGCGAAAAGTTTACTAGTCGCACGCAAATTTTGATAAAATTGCTAAAATAAATATAATAATGACAAAAAAAAACACAATCGAATTATCAAAACTGAATTGAGGTTGACGCGTCTGACAGTTTAATTTAATAAATAAAATTATAATTTAAGTAACAAAATTTTAAAATGGAGTCGGAAATAATACATAAATCGTCGCATTTGTAATACAACCTCAGGACGTGTTGTCTCGCCAAAATCTGGCACGAGACACTCAGACGAGTTGGCGAGACAACACGTCCTGAGGATGCCTCGTGTTGAGGCGAAACACGTGTCGAATTGTTTAAAATCAAATATTGGCGGAATTAACACTAAACAAAACTTAAATCATTTCTATAATTATGGATTTCCGCAAAGTAACGCCTACTTCAATAAATTTTCCTAAATCCACGAGAGCTAAGTCGGTCATTCGCTCGAGTGGGTACTAATATTTGTACTGTATGTACTATTATTTGTATTTATATAATAATAGATATAAAAAGCATGCTCTTACCTTTGCCCAAAAACCCAGTACCACCCGTAACAAACACACACTGATCCTTATAAAACTGCTGGATATCTGTTCGCGGAGCGTTACCCTTGGTGAGTCTCCTCTTCTCCTCTTCCTTGGCGTCAGCCTCATCTTCCTGGGCATAATAGTCATTCAGTTGATTGGCAGACACGAACTCGTGGTCTTCCGAGAAGTCCAGAATGGGAGCGGTTGGGTTCATGGCTTCGTTCTCCACGTCCGGGACGCGAATTGTGTTCTCTAACTCCTGGGGAAACAAGAGGTTTAGTTTTAGACAGAGACAAATACACTTAATTTAATTAGGCTTAAAACTAAGCGCTTTTGAATCGCCACCATAAATATTTATTTTAATTAATTACTGAATCTACAATATGTTCGGAAAAAGTAGAGATCGTGCTAAGAACATACAAGAAACTTAATACAAGGCCACTCTTTTCAATCAAATAGAGTATTTTACATACATAACAAAATAGTTTGTTAGGTGCTTCCGTTAATAATAATAATAATATTGACACACTTTTACACAAATTATCTTGCACCAAACTAGGCATAGCCTGTACTATGGGTACAAGACAACGATAGATATATTTAATAGAATATACTTACTTAAACATACATAAATACATATAAACATCCATGACTCGGAAACAAACATCCATATTCATCATATAAATGATTGCACCTACCGGGATTCGAACCTGGGACCTCTATATATGAATCGTGTTCAATGATAAAATGTCTTAAATATCAAATATTTCATAATAAGTAATAAAGAATAAACTGTATAAATATAAATTATCGTATATTGGATGCATCAACCTTTAGAGCTTGAATTCATTGTTTGTGTAAGGATGCTTCGAGAACATGATGGTCGTGATTACAGTCTTAGTACCTAATT
Source organism: Leptidea sinapis (assembly GCF_905404315.1). Lineage (NCBI taxonomy): Eukaryota > Metazoa > Arthropoda > Insecta > Lepidoptera > Pieridae > Leptidea > Leptidea sinapis. The sequence goes on from NC_066297.1 coordinate 4,614,497, forward strand.
AGAAATAATAAAATAAATGAAAACAGAAGCGCATCTAAATATATAAAAATGAATTGCTTTTCGTTAGTCGCGCTAAAACCTTTCCTTAATCCTTTGATGTGTCCCCCCGTCGTTTAGAAATCAAATTGAAAGAATTGTTTAAAGTGAAATTAGAATCTTTATATCTTTCTGACTTTCTCAGGAGGTAAGAAATTAACATAATTTTAGCTAACTATAGTTGGTAGATTAACTACAGTAATTAACTATCTATCAGATTATTTTATGTAGATGTTTAATCTTAAGTCGTCATCTATTTCTCATTTACCCCAAAAATATTAATTTTTTTTTTCTTATTACTTTATATGGCAAAAATACAGCGTTTGCGGGGTCAGCTAGTTTAAAATAAAATTCTTTTTAAAGTTGTAAGGCGCGTATGCTATTTTAATTGAATATTACATTAAATATTTTTTTTTATGAAAATAATGGACGAGACGGGCATGACGTTCAGCTGATGCTAATTGATACGCCCTGCCCATGCGCCACTACAATTGCGCTCGTCACCTTGAGACGTAAGATGTTAAGTCTCATTTGCCCAGTAATTTCACTAGGTACGGCGCTTAATATATATATAAATATGCGGTAAATTATTTTTTTTTACTTGTAAAGTATATGCAAGAGTTTTATGTGGCAAATGTTCAAATGCCGGTGATTGCGGTGCGAAATCGAAACAAAATAAAAAAAAATACCGACTTCGTGAAACCTACTTTTCAGTAACCCTCAACTGAAAAGCAAAAAAAACGTATGCGTCTCGGGATGCCCAACAGAAGTGATAACTTAAACTAATCTAAGTTAAACTATTTAATATTGAAATTCAACTTGAGAAAAGCTTAGGTTATTACTTAAATTTTATATATATTAACACGATAATGTAAAGAAAGGCAGTCTCATGCCATATTTTGGCGAGACAACACGTCCTGAGGATGCCTCGTGTGGAGGCGAAGCGCGTGTCGAATTGTTTTAAAAAACAAATATTGGCGGAATTAACACTAAAGAAAACTTAAATCATTTTTATAAAGAAAGGTAATTTATAAATAAAATCTTTTATAGATTATAAGATACTTTTATTCTTAGTTACAATTGTTGATTAAGTACATTAGAATTTTGTGTATGTACATTATTAGTATCACTATTTAATCCTATAGAAGTAACACTTGGTTAGAGTGAGAGAGCCTACCGCTGCCGTATGCGTGAGAGAAAGGGATGCCAGACAGACTGAAGCCGTAACGCGTTACGTTACGAAGCGGTTTACCATCCCATATGTCCTAAGGAATCAAGAAATGCTGGAGGCAGCCAGTTACTGGTCCTCGCTACCAGGCCATCGGCAAGCTAATCTGCTCCTAGGCAACTATCAACGCAAGCGTGCCAAAAAATGCATAGGCTTGAACAGGACACAACTGAGAGCCCTCACGGGGTTCCTATCCAGCCATTGCAAGCTGAATGGGCACCTATGGCACGAATCAAACCTGTACAGATTCTGCTGCGAAGCCACTGAAGACCCCATACACATTTTTCTGGAATGCGAAGCCATTGCCAGAATCAGGCTGGGGTTTCTTAAAACACCTTCACTTAAGAGGACGTGCCCTGCCTGGACCCTCTGAGGATCTTACGCCTTTTAAAAGTAATAGGTCTCGAGGATATAATTTAAATCTCGGCACAGTAACACGTATCCTAGTTAGTAGCCTCGATTTTCCTCCTTAACTTTTAAGTTGAGGGTAGGCGCGCTAGCGCAAGAAGGGGGCACAATAGATTCTAGGATTTAAGTGCATTGAAATCCCAAAACATAATAATAATAATCCCATATGAAGTTATCACTTCAATAGTTTTCTCTGCAATTTTACTGCGTATACATATTTCGTATTTACGTTACATTAGAATATATAGGTATTGAGTGTCGTAATGTTTCTTATAAGTCTAGTCAACAATTACAAAAATGTGTTAACTCTTGATAAGCTGCTATTAATATGGGTGATGTCTTATTTGATTCAGAATGACGTCTAGTAATATGTGTCAAAAGTATATATTAGCACATACAAATTTGCAACAATCAAAGGATGTGTTCCGATATGCACTGCGACCACTGTACAGTGTGACGTCAATTTAGTATACTGTGAAGCCGTTCCTTTTTATCCAGTTATCCTATCGACATAAAGCATTGGACTATAACTATATTGGACATAACTATAGATAGATAAGATCTTGTCATTAAACGGTGACAGCACGGTATCCGTAACTAGAGATACGTTATTGAAAACGGCCGATATAGGATTATGATGCATGATTCTTATTTGGTTCTGCTCAGGCCACCTAAATTGTATAATATTACGTTAAGTAGGCTAGGTGATATATTTTGATTCTAATCAGTTCTTCTCCCCATGACAAGGCACTTTTACTAACTGATGTCGCTTCATGACGTTTACCAAGTGTTGTTGCAATATGTTATGTTATTGTCACTCCCTATGGTGACTTTCTTAAATATCTGGTGATTCCTCTGGTGTGACAAGCTAGTTTCGCATTATGCCAACACCACAGACGAATTCTTACGCAAATAAAATTAGACACAATTATTCCGCGTTGTTGGGGAGTGTACCGCTCCATGGCTTGTTCACTTGTATTCTGCTTCTGTCTAATCTATAAATGTCAAAATAGATTTGACATTGGCGGCCATTTGCAAAAATGAGAGCATCTTCCAATGGGGTGATTTCTTTTGGCCCACCTTGTATTAGGGGTATTTTCCGATATGCACTGCGACCACTGTACAGTGTGACGTCAATTTAGTATACTGTGAAGCCGTTCCTTTTTAGCCAGTTATACTGGTTACTATTTAAAACGGAACGCAATCCCGTATACTGTTAGCCGCATTTTTTGACGCTGCATTCAAATGAGTGTATTAAAGATTTCTAGTTCATTAAAAAAACTTTTGTTAGAGTACTGTCAAATTAAAAATATTTGGGATTGAACTGTAGATATTGTTTATAAAACGTTAGGCACTCGAGTGGTTTTGACTGATCACGTGATCAAAGTACTTCGAGTACCTTACCTCGAAAACGCCAGTGCTCACAATATGGCGGCGATTTATCACGTCATATATTTCCCTAGAGTACTGCGGCAGTATACTGACAATCCGTAACGGAACGAATTTTTCTACAGTGATAGCACTGTGCAGTGCTCGCAGTGCATATCGGAACATACCCTAGGTGCAATCACAAATTTGTATTCTCTAAAGGTTCTGGTATTAAATTTTACAAAAAAAATAAGGAAACAGGGAGTTAATGTTACTTTTTTACTAATTATATAAAAGCCACTTTAAAAATTATTATTATCAGCCGCTGTAAGTAAGTATAACTTGACCAAGCAATGTTATTAGTCATGTTAGTAAGTACTTAAGTATGTTTCTAAATAACCTAATATGCATAATATAGTTGTTACACGGCACGTATTAACGTAAAATGCATACCTACATCACTACTCAAGAATTTATATAGATACTATATAATATAATATGTGAGCAGATATCTGTATATATATCACTTAAAGATATCTAATCTAATATGTAAAATTCTCGTGTCATGGTGTTAAACATCGAACTCCTCCGAAACGGCTTGACCGATTCTCATGAAATTTTGAGTGCATATGGGGTAGGTCTGAGAATCGGACAACATCTATTTTTCATCCCCCTAAATGTTAAGGGTGGTCCACGCCAATTTTTTTTTAATTTTTTTGACTTTTTTTTTATTTTTGTTTGATTATGAGTCAGCATTAAAAAATACATACAACTTCAAATTTTCACCCATCTACGATCAACAGTTACTTTTGTATCGCGATTTTAATATCGGCAATACAACGTTTGCTGGGTCAGCTAGTAATATATAACAAATGCATAAATTCAAAATTTCATACCAAAATATAAAATCTTTTTTTTTTGCTAATTACGAAAGTTCCATCATTAAAATGATTATTTTGTTTTTCCCTGTTCTTGTATTGTTACAGCAGAACTAAGTGCGGCAAACAATTATCTCATATATTTATATAGAAATAAAATTTTAATTAAAAATTTTTTACCCATCTACGATCGACAGTTACTTTTGTGTCGCGATTTTAATATCGGCAATACAACGTTTGCTGGGTCAGCTAGTGTAATATGCAATAACATTTACTGAATTCATTTAAAAAATATTCGAAAAGTAAATTTGAAAACCAACTTTTGACGGGCATTTCACTAGCATTTCATGTATACGTAGTAAATGAGACTTCTTTTATTCTGAAACCGCTTCACAAACACAGGAGAGAGAAGAAACGGCGCAAGAAACTTTACCAGTATTATTTAATGGCTCTCTTTAATAATTTTAATGTAGAAAAAAATTTCAATAGATATATACTTCAATTCTGTCCAATAAAATGTATATAATCTCTAAAATATAACCTGTCACCACGGAGCCCTTGGTTAGATTCTTGTCTGCAATGTGTTTTTGGTATTCTAATTCATATATTATACATTTATTCTTGGGGCGTTATAATAACGTTCAGTTACAAAAAATATATTTGTAACCAAATATTATGAACGATGTGGGACTCGAACCCGCGATCTCTCGGGTTCCGTCTGAGCGATCTTACCCACTGAGCGTTCAAGTGACGCACGGATCATAAATCTTGGTATATCTTTTTTTATGGCGACAATAAGGGATGACACGAGCAGGACATTCAGCTGATGATAATTGATACGCCTTGCCCATTACAATGCCGCTCAGGATTCTTGAAAAACCCAAAAACACTGAGCGGCACTACAATTGCGCTCGTCATCTGGAGACATAAGATGCTAAGTCTTATTTGACCAGTAATTTCACTAGCTACGGCGTACTTCATACCGGAACACAATAATGCTTACACATAACTGCTTCACAGCAGAAAAAGGGACCGTTGTGGTACCCATAATCTAGCCGGCATCCTGTGCAAAGGAGCGTCCCACTGTTAATTGGTCTTTTTTAACTCTCAGGTTGTGGCTCCATCTACAGGTTCTACTTTACAGTTCATAACCTGCTCAATCCCAATATTTGCATGTTAGGAAATTTACATAAGATGTTGTTTTTGTAAAACTGAAAAGTTTGTTTTATTTAAGTGCCTCACTTCTCGGATTAAATATACAAATTTACTTAAGAGTTTTTTACGCGGATGTTGCAGATAGTTGCTAATAATGAAAAAAAAATATATTAATACATATCTACTATTGAATTAAGATATATTTTCAGTGTAGTAATATTAAGTTAATATACGTTCACAAAAATCGTCACCTTTTTGCTCTTAATAGTGGTTTTTATTAGTATATCCCTTGAAATAAGGGATTGCTTATAACTAATTCTAGTAGATATATTGTATAAAGCTATTATGTATCTTATACTTTATAAGATACATAATAGTTTTAAGGGTAAATGTATACACTTTGTAATAAAGTCTCAGCTACTGTTCAGGCATTATCTATAAATAAATTTAAATGTTTTATAAAAAAAAATGTTTTTTTAATCAAAGTCAATTCTGGCCTTAATACTTGGCCTTAGTTTCTAGCTCAAACTAAACACGTTCAAACAAACGTGATAGAATTCTCACTTCGACTTCCTTATACCTGACAAATGAAACAAACGTGCTGAACTATTCAATAAAAGTACATAGTATTGAGTAAAATGATTCTGCAGCAATCGCTTAAATCAGCGAAACAGTAATTTGGGCCATACGATATTGTATTTGAGATTATGTTATGTCTATATTCAAATTCAAATTCAAATATTTTTATTCAAAATAGGATTTATAATCACTTATTGAACGTCAAAATCTACCACCCATTCAAAAAAGACTGCCTCAGACCTGAGAAGAATGGGCGCAAGAAACTCAGCGGGCTTTTTTTTTATATAAAATATGGATTACAATGTAATATCGTACAATAAACATTAATAATTAAAGAGCCTGAGGGTGTTCGCTTTAATCCCAGTCCGTGGTGTCATTAAGAAAATCGTTTATGCTATAATAACCTTTCCCACACAATAGCTTTAATGTTGCAAATAATAATATATAACAAATACATAAATTCAAAATTTCATACCAAAATATAAAATCTTTTTTTGTTAATTACGAAATTTGTTGAAGTTCCATCATTAAAATGATTATTTCGTTTTTCCCTGTTAAAAAACAACTATCTCATATATTATAATATATTATTTGGAATTGAAAAATATGAAGGGTCGCAAGACGAAGTAAAAACTATACCATCTCTCAAGTTGGATCAAACATTGCAAAATTTCATAGAAATCAGTTCAGTTAGGGGCTTAGGAGTTCATCGCGGACAAACAATGTGATACGAAATTATTATACATAAATATATTAATATGCCTGAAGGTCGCTGCGGCGAGTATGCATGTATGAAAAGAAAAGCAAGTGGCGTTCTGTTGTCTCTGCCTACCCCGAACTGCCTACACCTTGAGACATAAGATGTTAAGTCTCATTTGCCCAGTAATTTCACTAGCTACGGCGCCCTTTAGACCGAAACACAGTAATTCTTACACATTACTGCTTCACAGCAGAAATAGGCGCCATTGTGGTACCCATAATCTAGCCGGCATCCTGTGCAACGGAGCCTCCCACTGGGAGGAGGAGACTTGATTCCTACCGCATTACATATTCGCACGATAAGCCATAAACTTTGAAACCCTTCGTTAACTCGAATTTCGGGGTTTTAGACATAAGAAATAGAACCGACTGCCTTTGTTTCCACGTAAGTTGATATCATTACAATTTCAGTTCAAACGAACCCTAAATTCGTTTCTATAATAAAAGCTAAGTTACTTGTTATGTCAAGCTGTCTGGTAGTTCAAGTAAAACAGGTCCGGCTATTTTGGGAATTTGTTTTATGCTATATTAGCTTTTACCCTCGACTTCGACACCTGTAACAGTTAATTTGGGCAGCATTATTTATTTTTAAATATACCTACATTTTTATAAAAGTCATAAAAAGCATTTATTTTCTCATAATTGATTCCTTTAGAATTCTTTTTAATGAATTGCGCTCTGAGAGAGAAGAAGCAGCGCAAGAAACTCTCCCAGCATTCTTTTTTTGCGCTCTTTTCAATAAATATATACAATATTGTACAGTCATTTCTATCGCTATAAAATAATCATAATCTAGTCTCAGGCTGTCCGATCACTTAGATATTCAGCTGTAAATAATAGAATTAGCACTAAAGAAGTTTTAAATCATTACTATTCTTATCAGGTTCCTAAATACAAAGTTTCATAATGTTCATGATATTCTATAATGTCATTCTTCCTTACAACCATCCACCCCTATTTCAACCCCTCCAAACTTTTCATTCGCGATAAAAGGTAGCCTATGTCCTTTCCCAAGCTCTATTCTACTCTTGTACTTAATTTCATCAAAATCGGTTCAATGGTTTAAGCGTGAAAGCGTAACAAACAAACTTACATTTATTTTTATAATATTAGTAGGGATAAGTAATGCGTTATTATTGGAATCTTAAAATTCAAAGTAAACTTAACGGGTGAGGTAATTTCACTCCAGGATTTTAGATTATGGATTGGTTTCCGCTGCGCTCCAACGAGATACCGACTACCTAAGAACAAACAGCTTTTTTACTAGGGCAACTATTTTTATTTTACCTGAAACTGTTATAACCATAATGTTAACACCAGGAACAGACATAAACTGATGATGCCTACTACTCGGCTTAGTCGAGTTAGTAAGTCTTTTGTGGGGCGATGTATATGCTTTTACAACAAGATCCCAGAAAATGTTCAAAACAAAGGTGTTACGTTATTCAAAAGAATTGTTAAAAAACGTTTGTGTGGTAAAGGTTACTATAACATAAATGACTTTCTTAATGATACCACAGATTGGGAATGGAGCGACCGCCCTCAGGCTATTAAATAATAAGTTTAATTGTACAATGTTACTTTGTAAATGTTACTTTAATTGTAAAACATATTTTTGATGAAAAAAAAAAGCCCGCTGAGTTTGTTGCGCCCATTCTTCTCAGGCCTGAGGCATTCACTTTGGAATGGGTGGTAGTTTTTTTTGACTTTCAATAAGTGATTTCACATCCTATTTTGAATAAAAATATTTGAATTTGAATTTGAATTAGATGCTTGTGTGCGTGGCATGTCGACACTCAATGGCATCTTTTAAATTTTATAACTTATATACGCTTCGTGTTATTTTAAAAATACAAAATACTTATTGATGATATGTGATCCCAGTGTCTTTCTTATTTCTTGAAGTATTATTTTTACAAAGTTTTACTACGCAACCAGGCATTTCATTTACAATTATTAGCATAGTTTAACAGAACATGTGGCACGTCCATGACACACATTGTTCGAGACTGGCTCGAGTACGCCCACTTGGGCGTAGTATTAGTTGCCACACTTTGCGACTATGCCTGCGGTATCTAGTTGGAGCGCAGTGGATATCAATCCTTAATCTAAGTTATCACCACATCTCAAAAAAACTTCTATATCAGTTAACCGGTCGCTATGGAAATTAATATACTCCTATATTACCAGTGGGAGGCTCCTTTGCACAGGTTACCGGCTAGATTATGGGTACCTGAACGGCGCCTATTTCTGCCGTGAAGCAGTATGTGTAAACATTACTGTGTAACGGTCTGTTATAACTGTGCAAATGAGACTTAACATCGTACGTCTGAAGGTGACGAGCGCAAATGTAGTGCCGCTCAGAATTTTTGGGTTTTTCAAGAATCCTGAGCGGCACTGCATTGTAATGGGCAGGGCGTATCAATGACACATCCTGCTCGTCTCGTCCCTTATTTTCTTAAAATAATATATTTTATATATTTGTTATGTTCATAGCATCTTTAAAGTGCCCATCTAACTTGAATTTTTGTGGAGCTTCCGATAGAGCTTGGGTGTTTTTTCACGCAATAATTAAGTAGTGATTTCATATCCTATTTTGAATAAAAATATTTGCAGTTGATGTTCATATTTCCCTGGTATTTCAATAAAAAAAGAAATGACCAAAATGCACCTCTTAAGTCATGTAATAGTAATAAAAAGTACGAACCATTTTTAAATCCAACTGATTTACAACACAAAACAGTTAATTATTAGTATGAGAACACACACGACCGAACCACGCGCGAGTCCACTAGACACTAACCACTAACCAGTAACAAACTAACCACTACGCGATAGAGGAATGGATCACTGAGTGCTTTATTGTAAAAATGTCCTTGATGAGAGTCAACCGTTGCGGTACAAGTGTCTTTATCGACAATTCTTGAAATGACTGGCTTTATTTATATTTATTCAAAATAACGTAACTAGTGTTATGGTTATTTGACACTAGCTGACCCGGCAAACGTTGTTTTGCCATATAAAGTATAATTCACGCAATAGTTTTATAAGTAATAAAATATTGCCTATATTATAGCCTGTACATCATTTTGTTCTATTGTCAATAGTTTTTGCAGCGCACGCAAAAATAGGTTTTCGATTTTACACCTTGTGTTACAAAATAGCAATTTTATTACGGATCCCTAATTTTGAAAAAAAAACATAGCCTATAGCCTTCCTCGATAAATGGACTACCCAACACTGAAAGAATCATTCAAATCGGACCAGTAGTACCAGAGATTAGCGCGTTCAAACAAACAAACAAACAAACACTGCAGCTTTATAATATTAGTATAGATTAATAGAATAATTTGTAATTGTAATATTATTTATCTATATCCATGCTTTAAAGTTTAAACCCTCTATTAAAGATTCTTAAACAGTTAGCTTATTGCTAACATTAAAAAACCCGATGTCCTAATAACCATTACATCATCCAAACGAGTGTTGTAATGAAATTTAGCACAACATTCCATCATCCGTTTTTAATAATGTTAGCAGTAAGCTAACTGTTTCAGAATCTTTTATAGAGGATTCATATTATGGGTGCAGATAAAGTAATGTATGCAACTGTTGATAATTAGGTATTAAAACACCCATGTGGTACTTTATCACCACAATTGGGTATTAAAATAACATTCGTGTTTTAATTATTATTACACAGCAGTTGTATAAATAACTAATAATCATAGTGACATCACATTGTTATGAAGTTGGTACTTTCGTATCATTAAGTTGGTAGTATTGTAACTGTTCGGAGTTGCTAATTGCTCTCAGCTATAAGTCACTTTTGTTGGAGCTGCCAAAAGTGGTGGACGTGCTGGCGGCTGTTTATCCGACTACCCTAGTGTTATATATCATTTAGTGTTACTATGTATGTAGTAGTGATTATAATGAAATTATTGAATATCTATTTTATTCAAGTGGATCGTAGAAGTGTTTTATTATACTAGTGACTTAGTTACTAAACAAATAATTAAAGTACAAAATTATCAGATACCCCTCGTTAATGACCAACAGACATTCAAAACATTTATTCCTCTAAGTATTCATTAATAGAATCTTTTTTGTAAAAGGACTTTTTTAATGAGCTTATGTTTTTTAATATTTGTTTCAACTTGTAAGTGTTCTGGTACCTTATTTTAATTTTTACTATACGTAACCACTACATACATAATACATTGAATAAAAAATCGATACGCAACAAATTATCATATCATCCTCACCTTCTGGATGTGTGGCTGTCATCCACAGTATGATTTTCAAGGACCTTTTTTCTACGTACTACAAAGCTGTGGAATGAGCTTCCTTGTGCGGTTTTTCCGGGATGATACGACAACGCTCTTGTGATTCATCTGGTGTTACATGAGAACGTGGGCAGCGGTGATCACTTAACACCAGGTGACCCATACGCTCGTTTGTTCTCCTTTTCCATAAAAAAAAGATTATTTGAGTGCAGACATTAATAAAAATACACCTCCATAGTGCGGTTTTTCATGTAACTTTCTTCCACGTACATCTAAACTGTAGGATGAATTTCCTTGTGCGGTTGTGCCAGGTTACTATGACAAGAGAACCTTAAGAAAAACGAAAACCTTACGGAGTGCTTACTTGTCATACTTATTACGTAAAAAATAAACCATATTCTAGTAAGTTTAAGTCATTTGAGTATTTTGTTGCAATACTTTATATAACTACTAGCTGACCCGACAGACGTTGTTCTGTAGATAATTAAAAAAAAAACTGTTTTATAGGAATGTGCCAATTATATTTCAAAACATCAAGAATTATTTCGTAAAAAATGCACCCTGTTGTTATAATGAATTTGTTTCACAGCGGAACTGTCAAACCGTGCGTCACTAAATTCTCTCATAGAAAATATGTCCATATAAAACAAATATTGAAAATAAAAATAATTATGGGTCCCAAATCGAAATAAAAACTATCCTTTCTCTCAAGTTGGACCAAACTGCACTCCATGAAGTAATCTCCATGAAAATCCGTTCATTAGTTTAGGAGTCCATTACGGACAAACAACGCGTCACGTTATTTATATACTTATATTAAGATTTATAATCTAATTCATTTTTTGTATCTACATAAATGAATAAATTTTAATTTTGATTTCCTTTTAATGTTTGTTTAAGTTTATACTTTCATAAATTATTATGTGTTATTATTTTCCGGGCGAAGTCGGGATATGTTAGTAGTAATTTATTAATACTTAAAACAGTCAAATGCTGAATTGAATCTTTAACTTTTTTTACCAGTGGGAGGCTCCTTTGCACAGGAAGGCGGCTAGATTATGGGTAACACAACGGCGCCTATTTCTGCCGTGAAGCAGTAATGTGTAAGCATTACTGTGTTTCGGTCTGAAAGGCGCCGTAGCTATTGAAATTACTGGGCAAATGAGGCTTAACATCTTATGTCTCAAGGTTGTTCAGACATAATCAAGGTGACGAGCGCAATTGTAGTGCCGCTCAGCATTTTTGGATTTTTTGAGAATCCTGAGCGGCACTGCATTGTAATGGGCATGGCGTATCAATTACCATCAGCTGAACGTCCTGCTCGTCTCGTCCCTTACTATCATTAAAAAAAAAACTTACTTACTTACTTACTTGAATTGTTTAAAGACAAATATTGGCGGAATTAACACTAAAGAAAACTCAAATCATTTATATAATTATGGATTTCCGCAAAGTAACGCAGTAAAAGTAAAGTAACTACATCAATAAATTTTCTTTAACTTACCTTAAGAATCACTATCACTACATATTAAAAAAAAAACAAAGTACTCCGCCGCGTGTATCTATCTGTCTGTTCGTGATAAACTTAAAAACTACTTCACCGAATTACATGCTGTTTTCACCAATGGACAGCGTTGTTTTTTTGGAAGGTTTTTGTATAGGTGGAGGTGTCGGAAAAAAATAAGTCGTCTGAGAGCTTTCAACGAAAACGATGTGTAATTAACCCTTTGAAAATGATATTAATCCTTATCATTTTATTACGATATAATATTATAAAATCACTCAGAAATACGTTTTTGTTTATTTTTTTACTAATTAACCTTGATTATACATTTTTGATGGCTTGTGACCACGTCATTCCCGAATACGTACATATTTTTTTTCAGCGTGGGTCAGATAGTTTCATAATAATTATTAAATCTAAAATTTATCTCCTAAGATTAAGGATTGGTCTCCGCTGCGTTCCAACTAGATACCGCACTACCTATGAACAATAGCTTTTTTATTACGGCAACTATTAGATGCTTGTTTGCGTGGCATCTTGACACTCAATGGCATCTTTCAAATTTGTCATATACGCTTCGTGTTATTTTACATTGAAATTAATAAAATACAAAATACTTACTGATGATATAATAATAATAATAATAATAATATTGACACACTTTTTACACAAATTATCTTGCCCCAAGTTAAGCATATATAGCCTGTGTTATGGGTTACAAGACATCCCAGCGGAAACTTTTATCCCAGCGGAAACTCCATAGGGAGTGCCGCTTGCGCCTCTCTCTCCCCATGAGAAGGTCGCCTTCGATGTAGGCTTAGAGGGCACCTGCCCAAAGCCAACTGCAGGTGGTGTTTAGTGGGTAGGCACCTAGGTTTTCACGTGAGTCCCACATAACCAACGCAGACTTAGGCTGCGTTGGTATGCATGAGCATTCACCACCTCCCTCCCGTCGTTATCCCGGAGGGTAGCCCATTCCCTTGCTTGGGCGCAAAAAAAAAAAAAAAGGTACAAGACAATGATATATTTAATACAATATACTTACTTAAACATACATAAATTGATATAAACATACATAAATACATATAAACACCCATGACTCGGAAACAAACATCCATATACATAATATAAATGCTTGCACCTACCGGGATTCGAACCCGGGACCTATAGCTTAGTAGGTAGGATCGCTAACCACTCGGCTATACAGGTCGTCAATATGTGATCCCTGTGTCTTTCTTATTTCTTGTAGTATTCTTTTTACAAAGTTTTACTTCGCAACCCGGCATTTTTGTTACAATTATTAGCAAAGTTTAACAGAACATATGGCACATCACCCATTGTTCGAGACTGGCTCGAATGACTACACCTGAGGTATCTAGTTGGAGCGCAGCGGAGACCAATCCTTAATCTAAGTTTATCTCTGTTACAGATATAGTCGTGTGGCAGTGATATATTAAATTGTTTAACGGCCGTTTTCGCTAACCTATCTATCCTTAGTTATACTTACTAAAGGTAGAAAGTAAAATCTATCCTTTTATGTTTACTTACATTTCAATAACCTATCGACTGATAGCATTGGACTATAACTAATAATATAACTATATTGGACATAACTATGTAGGTAGATAGGTAGGTAGATAAGATCTTGTCATTAAGTCTGTCATTCCCAATATTCAGTCTAACTCTTACTAGATATAAAAATCGGTACAGTCGTTGACTTTTCTGTCCCAATAAACTTATCGACGGTAACTCACCTTATCCGTACACGCTGTCTGTCAATCGGACGACGTATAGCTTACCAGCGACAGTTTGTATGGAAATTGCAATTCACGCGTCCCCATATAAGACGATAAGAATGACTTATCGGGTATATTGGGACAGTTTCAGATTATTGACAGCTAATTACTGACAGTAGAAGGTATCTAGTAATTTATCTCTATCTGTAGATAGTATATTGGGAACGGCGGTAAATGGTGATAGCAATCTATCCGTAACTAGAGATACATTATTGAAAACGGAGGTAAAACAAACTAAATACTTAAGTAATTAATTTCAACATATAATGCAACCGGAAAGTTCCTTCAAAAATAGTTTACACAAAGCCGGGAAATGAAAGGCTTTTGTAACGTAATTAAGTCCTAGCGGTTACCTAAATATTGTAAAGTATTTACCGGAAGTATTTACTTTGATAAAGGCGTATTATTACATGCTTTTATTTAACTTACTTTTGACTTATTTTTTACCGGCTAGATTAAGGGTATTTATCACGGGGAGTGTTCCGAAGAGCTGTTTGATTGTGGCACATTCTTGTGGCGTTCCTACACAGTGCGGTTTTCAATAAACTTTCTTCCGCATCCAACAATGCTGTGAAATGAGTTTAATTGTGCGGTAGTCCCTGGTTACGACATGCGTACCTTCAAAAAAAGTGCGTACACTCTTTGAAATTATACTTAGGCGCGTTATGAAAAAATGATAGTGAAATTTTAAGATCATCGCGCGCATCACTGTAATACAAAAGTTTTACCAGTGGAAGGCTCCTTTGCACAGGAAGCCGGCTAGATTATGGGTACCACAACAGCGCCTATTTCTGCCGTGATGCAGTAATGTGTAAACATTACTGTGTTTCAGTCTGAAGGGCACCGTAGCTAGTGAAATTACTAGGCAAATGAGACTTAACATCTAATGTCTCAAGGTGACGAGCGCAATTGTAATGCCGCTCAGAATTTTTGGGTTTTTCAAGCATCCTGAGGCTGAGCGGCACTACATTGTAATGGGTAGGGCGTATCAATTACCATCAGCTGAACGTCCTGCTCGTCTCGTCCCTTACTTTCATAAAAAAAAGGATGAAGTTGATTCCTAAAATTTTCTGACGTTTGCGTCATACGTTTTTTTTTTGGTTTCTTCGTCCATTATTAGGATAGGCAAAGGGTTTAAGCCCATACAGCCGTATTCATTATTTAATAATTAATTGTCAAAGTCATTTTTGCAAGATTTTTACTAAATAAAAACGTAGCATAGCACGAGGAATAATTAAACATTTTTATGATTTCTGCTTCGTTAGGCCAAAGAAGTTTAACTTCTTGCGTGCATACATAAAGTACACGCACACTTTTTTTTTAAAGGACGGCAATTTTGAAGTGAGTTTAATGAATATGTAATTCGTTATTTAGTTTACTTAAAATTTTATTGTTGTTTACTTTAAAAATGTAAACTTAAAACAGAACCTTAACATCTACATGATTATCATAATATGATTTTCATTGAGATCTTTAGTCAAAGTCAAAGTCAAAATCAAATGAATGTGAGAAAAATGTAATATATCTTCAACAACCGAAAATATATCTAGGGACCATACTAGAGATTAAGTAAATCTAGACTTTGACGTCACACTGCTCTTCAACCAATAATAGCATTGCGTAACGATATTTTATATTTCGCGCGTATTTATTGCACTTTTGTATATTTAATACTAGCTGACGTGGCAAACGTTGTTTTGCCTTATAAATTATATATGTAAATCTTCCTTGAGCTCTCATTGAGATCGGTCGAATAGTTTAGGAGTTATTAGGGAACATTCAAACATACATTCTCTTTTATATATTTAGATTTATTATTCAGCAAAAATTTTAATAAGAAAGATAAAATAAATCTTAATAAGGATTAAAAAAAACATATTTCAAATATACAAATGATTTGAGTCTTCTTTAGTGTTAATTCCGCCAATTTTTGTCTTTAAAACAATTCGACACGTGTTTCGCCTCTACACGAGGCATCATCTGAGTCTCGTGCCAGATTTTGGCGAGACAACACATCGTGAGGATGCCTCGTGTAGAGGCAGAACACGTGTCGAATTGTTTTAAAGACAAATATTGGCGGAATTAACACTAAAGAAGACTCAAATCATTTGTATAATTATGGATTTCCGCAAAGTAACGCCTAATTCAATAAATTTTCATATTTGAAGTTAATTGAAGTTACATACATATATTGCGCTCCTTTCAAGGTTTACACAGTGAGGTCGTATTTCACGCGCGTTAACTCCGACTGCTTAACAAAGGGTCATTGCCCTGCCGGAATTTGTTTATTAAAGTGTAAACTTCATACACGATAGAGGATATAATTATCGATATTACCGACTTCCAAAAAAGAAGAAAAAATATCAAATGGAGTGTTCTTTTGAGCTTAGATCATTTCTACGTCTAGACGGACTATGACAGCTGTGAAAACGTCGAAAAAAATTGAATTTAGAATAAACCTCCATTTTGAAAAATTCACGCACACTAATAACACAGTGTTATACAAATCGCGAGTGTAAGACGTAGCTTGTCACGCACACTTAACTAATATTTCTGGTCTGTTTTTATAGGTTAACAGCAAGCGACTCTATCTAAACGTATAATTTATCTAAGCTTTTGAATTTGTTATCTCAGAATTCCGCCGTTTTTGGGCTATTATAATTTATAAGTATTCCAAGTTTGATATGTGGCAGTGCGGCCGATATTAATACCATCTTTGTGCTGCAGAAGAGGGCTATTCGCGCGATTTATAACCTAGGTCCTAAAGAATCATTAAGAGAAAAATTTAAAGAAATAAACATTTTGACTGTTGCTTCTCAATACATTTTTGATAATGTTCTGTATGTTCATAAGCACATTGGGGAATTTTCTAGAAAGTGTGACATTCATAATGTTAACACGATGAACAAACATAAACTTGTTATGCCTACTACTCGGTTGGGTCGAGTTAGTAAGTCTTTTGTTGGGCGATGTATATGCTTCTACAATATGATACCAGAAAATGTACAAAACAAATGTGTTACGAAATTTAAAAGAATTGTTAAAAAACGTTTGTATGGGAAAGGTTACTATAGCATAAACGAAGCGATAACCCTCAGGCTTTTTAATTATAAATGTTTATTGTACGATATCACACTGTAATCCATATTTTATATTTAAACAAAAGCCCGCTGGGTTTCTTGCACCCATTCTTCTCAGGTCTGAGGCTCTCTTTTGAATGGGTGATAGTTTTTGACGTTCAATAAGTTATTTTAAATCCTATTTTGAATAAAAATATTTGAATTTGAATTTGATAAATAAGCTTTTAGTAACTGAGGGCACTGGTTGTGTCATATACAACAGACTGGAAAGACACATCATTCCCAACCTTGCTGATAGATTCATCGCCGGAGTCAGCAAACATGTAGATCAGTTCGATGAAGCTGTCTATAAAAACAAACTACATGACAAAAATTACCCACCAAAGAGACAATAAATTGGCTTTTTGCACTAGGCACAGATCGCCAAGATGGCAGAAAATATCAGAGGTGAAAAAAAAGTAATTGAGGGTATTTCTAAATTATTATTTAACAATGGAATGCTTCTTTGTTCATGTGGCAATACAATAGCTCTCATCACCTCGAGATTTAAGATGTTAAGTCTCATTTGCCCAGTAATTTTACTAGCTACGGCTCCCTTCAGACAAAACACTAATGCTTACAGATTACTGCTTCACGGCAGAAATAGGCGCCGTAGTGGTACCTATTGTACCTGTGCAAAGGAGCCTCTCACTGGAGCAATATCTTTTTGGTAATGTAGGATTATATTATATTGTAATGGTTCATAAATGTATATCGCCGACTCGGCAGCATTTTAAATGTAAATCAAAAATTCACTCACAGTCAAGCTCTGCTGCAATTGCCTGCTGATGCTTCTAACTTTCTCCAACTCCTGCAGCTGGTCTGCTGGTCCTCTACCATACACGTCGACATTGCTCTTCCCCTGTTTCTCCAGGTCATTGCTCCAACTATATATCTTCTCTCTGGTCAGATCCGTATTGGAAATTGGGGACGGTTTTGCTCCGAAATTCATTTTTACTGTAACAAAAGTTATTTTTATTTGAAATAATGTAGAAGGGCAAGCGTCTAAGGAAGAACATTTTTTTTTATGAAAATAAGGGACGAGACGAACAAGACGTTCAGCTGATGGTAATAGATGCGCCCTGTCCATTATAATGCAGTGCCGATCAGGATTCTTGAAAGACCCAAGAAATCTGAGCGGCACTACAACTTCGCTCGTCACCTTAAGACATAAGATGTTAAGTCTTATTTGCCCAGTAATTTCACTAGGTATGGCGCATTTCAGACCGAAACACAGTAATGTGTAAGTACTACTTCACGGCAGAAATAAGCGCCATTGTGTACTCATACTCTAGCCGGCATCCGGTGCACCTTGCTCAGACTTTACTTACGTTAATTGAATTTGACAGCTAAAATTATACAGAGGTAAAAGGTAAAGCTAAGACAGTCCAATGCTAAAGTCAAGGTCCCCTTTCGACGGACAAAAAACGGAGCCCTTAAAGATTCGTCATGTCTGTCTGTCTGTTCATCCGTATGTCACAGCCACTATTTTCCGAAACTAAAAAAACTATAATGTTGTAACTTGTTCATTACCATGAAAAGTTCTACCGAAAATTGGTGTGAACGAGATCTTGTAAGTAGTTTTTTTTAATACGTCCTAAATCGTTACAACGAACTACAAGAACTTTTATATTATGATTGTTAAGACGTGTTTACAGGACAACGTCTGTCGGGTTCGCTAGTATATTTATATATTTCATATTTCGATAAAATGTTGACATATTATTATTATGAAAACTTTATTTGTTGATACATACACTGTTTAGTATAATGAATCTGCTGCACTCAATAAGTCGTCTTAATTTTTTTAAAGTTACTTTTTTATTATTATTAACTTACTTAAATAAGTTTTCAGATTCTGAACCTGTAAATATTGATTTAAAACTTCTCAATAGAGATCAACTTGAAGAAATGATAAATGATAAACGGCCTTACAAATAAACTTGGCATAAAGTTACTAAGTATAAACAAAGAATATGCAAAATGTTTACAATATCGTTGACAACACTGTCAATACAATGATATTTCTGAAGTTTTTCAAATGACAAGCTGCCTTGCAAATAAACGCGGGAAATGTTATACGTCCGAATAAACCATTCTCAGCAAAATGTCTATTTGTAAACATTTTACATATTCTTGGTTTATGATTAGTTATAACTTTATGCCAATTTTATTTGTAAGGCCGAAAATGTTTAACTGTGATACTATAACTTTATTTTTTTTTCCATTTGATTAAGTAGCTAAGCATAATGTACGGAAAGCACTGGCTAAATAAATATAACTATCAGTAATGCTTTGATTCAAAGGTTTTTACATGATTCACAACTAGAATTTATTAAGAAATGTATTCTGATTTATTTAGTTTCCTGCTAAAATTAAAGCGAACGTGGACCGATTATTAGTTCAGATAATCGTAAGCGTAAAAGAGATGTGGCTTCCCTCTGTATTCTTCTACCGCATACATAACGGAGAGTGCTCAGAGGAGCTGTTCGGGATAAAACCAGCAACCGAATTCCACCACGGACATTACGTCAAAATGCGAAATTTCACTCGCGTCATTTGACGTCTGACATTCTTCGACCGCGCGTTTTCGAGAAACTGCTTCACACAGTTACTTTGTGGAATCAATTACCGCCTTCAGTTTTCCCGAACCGAAACGACTTAGGGTCCTTCAAGATTAGAGAACACTACCTAGCTGCGGTGATCAGATATCATCTATGTCATCAGATAAACTGTATGTATGTTCGTTTGTCCTCCTCTCCCTTAATAAAGAGTTCTGTGATTATTTTTATTATTTGTAGTTATTTGACCATGAAGACATTCAGTCTCTTAATTATAAGCAAGCTTACTTTACTCGTTTATATTTATATTTAGGTATGCTTAACTTCGAAAATAATACTAACATTTTCTTCGCAGAAGATATCGTAATCATGGCAAAGACCATGGAAGACTTAAGCCATACGCTCAAAACATTTTCCCAAGGAGTAGGTCTCAATGAACATGGACAAGACGAAGATCATGCCAAATATCCATGTCGCATCTACTCCCATAACAATTGGGAACTGTACTCACCAAATTGTCGACGAGTACGTCTACTTCGGCCAAACAATCCAGTTAGGCAGGTCCAATTTCGCGAAAGAGGTCACTCGTCAAATTCAACTCGGATGGGCAGCGTTCGGGAAGCTCCGTAAAATCTTCTCGTCCAAAATACCACAGTGTCTGAAGACGAAAGTTTCGAACCAGTGTATGTTGTCAGTGATGACTTACGGTACACAGCCTAATGAGAAAGCCCATGGTCGCTCAGAGGGCAATGGAGAGGGGTATGCTCGGGATTTCCCTGCGAGAGCGAATCAGAAATGAGAAGATCCGTAGGAGAATCAAAGATAACGATTTGGGCTATCCAAATAATTGCGAAAAGGAAGTGACAGTGGACAAGGCACATAGTTCGACGGACAGATGGCCGTTGGGGCAGTTAAGTCTTCGAATGGCTACAACGTACCGGAAGACGCAGTGTTGGTAGGCCCCCCGCAAGATGGACCGACGATCTGGTCAAGATCGCCAGAATACGTTGAATGAGGGCAGCGCAGGACCGATCGTCGTGGAGATCTTTGGGGGAGGCCTTTGTCCAGCAGTGGACGTCATCCGGCAGATGATCATGATGCTTAGCTTTAGCTATGCAACCCATTTCATAGTCTATGTTAAAGTCAGCCTAACTGTTAACGTTAAATCTGAATTAAACCGCTAATATGATGCTACCTAGCTAAGGATTGTTTCTGGTAATAGCATTATGATTATAATAGTTTCTAGGAAATACACTTATGTGCCAAATACTACATAACATTAACAAGAATATTGACATGCATAAGTTGTTTATTTCTTTGAATTTGATTATTTAAGACCTATCTGTGTTTTTTTTATGAAAATAAGGGACGAGACGAGCAAGACGTTCAGCTGATGGTAATCGATACGCCCTGCCCATTACAATGCAGTGCCGCTCAGGATTCTTGAAAACCCCAAAAATTCTGAAGGGACATAAGATGTTAAGTCTCATTTGCCCAGTAATAACACTAGCAATATTTACACTTTACTGTTTCACGGTAGAAATAGGCGCCGTCGTGGTACCCATATTCTAGCCGGCTTCCTGTGCAAAGGAGCCTCCCACTGGTAAGTTGAAGACATAACAAGGAAATCCCCGTGAATCTATTTCTTTCAATATTTCCTGCATAAAATACATAAAATTCGCTCATACAGCTCAAAGAAAACTTGTTCTAACCGGTTGTTTGGCTTACGTGAAGCAAATCCAGTTTATAAATTGGTCACAATGTTGACGAATTTAAATTGCTAATCAATTTATAACTTAAATACAGGTATATACTGAGAGAAGTTCTAATTTAATTACAAAATACATTAAATTATTCAAAAAACAGAAATTTTTCCAAATGTGCAATACTTTTTAATGATTCTAAAGTATTTTTATGAATAATTAATTAATATTGCAACTTTTATGGATGAAGAAAACAATCGATCGTACGGTTAACGAACTAAGATCGAAAGGCAAGAAGCTCGTCAATTACAAGAAAGATTACTGTTTTGATGTATTTTTTAAAAAGTTTCTAGACAAAGTATTTAATTTATTTGACAAACCAACAATATTCATGCACAAATGTAAAAATATCAGCAAGGAGACTTAAAAGTAAATTTCAATAACTGACGAATGGAACCGTAGTAAGGAAACACAAATATTGGAAATAAAATTTTGGGTCCCAAATCGAAATAAAAACTGTACTATCTCTCAAGTTGGACTAAACTGCAAACCATGAAGTAATTCATCAAAATCAATTTATTAGTTTAGGAATTCACTGGAAACAAACACCAGGACACTGGATTTGTATATATTAAGATATGCAAAGTGATGCACCAAAATAACAGAAACATAAATTTATTATATTTATTTATAGTAACAGAAATTTTATTATAGATACTTAATATGTCGTTATGGATAGATGACGTAATTGCATCGAATACGAAGCGAGATAAAGCCTTGAGGCTCACTTCCTAATACAACATTTCCTTAAACTAAACCATACCATTTTATGTAAACTTGTTTTTATTAAATTCCTCCTTATGGTGTAGATTAATCGACTTCAAAAACAGGGGAGGTTAACAATTGGATTGTCAATATTTAGGTTAAGGGAGACTTAAGTTCTTATAATAATAATAATATTGACACACTTTTTTAAACAAATTATCTTGACCCAAGTTAAGCATATATAGCCTGTGTTATGGGTTACAAGACAATGATATATTTAATACAATATACTTACTTAAACATACATATATTCATATAAACATATTAATACATTTAAACATCCATGACTCGGAAACAAACATCTATATTCATCATATAAATGCTTACACCTACCGGGATTCGAACCCTTACCTCTTATTAAACGAGCTTACATTTTTAAAATTTTGTTTAGTACGGTAAGTAATTATGAAAAATATGTTCTCCCTTGTTTTTATTTATTTGGCCTCTTGTAACGCAAACACCTATTGTAGGTTTTAATAAAAACACTACGAATAAAAAATCTTCAAACCTATCAATAGGTGGCACATACGTACAATAGTATTTCATAATATTAATTGGATTATCAATTATTAATATTATTAATCTATAGATTAAGGGCCATGTTCACCAACAAGTAATCAAGCGTTTAAATATATGTATAAAAAAACTTTTGTTCACCACGTCCATAAACATTCTTAATCATTGGTTACAGACGATAATCAGGCGATTATCTTAACCGACAACGAAAGTCTTGGTTAATCGTTGAAGGTTGATTATTTTGACAGTTCTTACTTACCACAGATTACACTAGGCAAACGTAGTGCCTACCATAGATAATATACTAATAAATAGGTATTAACCTACCTAAGTATTTATCTATAATATTAAATGAAAATATTATCACTAAAATAATAAAGCGCTTTTTTCAATAAAAATATACAATATTGTACAGTCATTTCTATCGCTATAAAATAATCACAATCTAGTCCCAGGCTGTCCGATCATTTAGATATTCAGCAGTGGAGTAATAGGATTTACGACAGAGCCATTTTTTTATAAAACATTCAAATTTATTTATAGATTATGCCTGAACAGTGGCTGGAACTTTATTATAGAATTGTATACATTTACCCTTAAAGCTATTGTGTATCTTATGAAGCCTACTAGAATTAGTTACAAGCATAAAATGTGATCCTTTAATTTTATAATATAAGAAGAAGTCTATACTCTTAATTTACTGAACTACTTAGATAATTTACACAATATTATCTTAATCAGTACCTATTATTTAACTAATTTTAATTCTACTCATTATTTAATAGCACTTGCCCTAGTTTAGTAGTAAGTAGTTAAAAATAATTAATAATTTGCCCGGCACCAAGAAAACATGATCAAATGACAATTAAATTGACAGTGACAGCAGCATTAAAATGCATTGTAAATCTTTTAAGTTAAGAAGAGAGAACTTATCGACTGATAATCACTATAGAACAATGAATAATATAATAATTGTACCAAATCAAAATGATATTATTAATAATGCATTAACATCATTTCATTTTAAGGCGACACTAAATGCCAGCGACCTTGAGCGATATGAGTTCACGGCTGCCGGCCCGCCATCTGTCTAACAAAGCCAATATTTTCAAAATTCTTGCGTGGAAAACAGTTTATATGCTTACAATCCTCGTTATTTACTTCTAATCTGAATAAATGAACCTACACAAAAAAGTATAAGCTATAAGAATAACTTTTCAGAGAGAAGTACCACAAAAATGTACCATGCCAAAAAACTTGTTTAACTTCAAAGAAATGTGGTAGTTCAAAAAGGCTCGGCAGTGTTTACTATAACCAACAGCAAGCATTAGCAACCTACAAATAAGACTTAAGGATATATGTAACAGGATTAAGTAGTGTTCATAGCTCGAAATGCTATACTTTCACCAGAAAACCTGTCTAAAAACACCATGTTTGCGTGTTTTCTGCTTACTCTTCGCCTTAAGGGCTTACTTTCTTATTTGGATATAGAATAAGACTCGATAAAATGCTCGGTTTAATAACCACGGTCAGAAAGGTGATGGTGAACAGAAATAAAGCGCTACATGTTTAACCAATGTCATTATCAATAATAGGTCGGTTATAAAATCGACGGTTAACTTCGTTTCGGTGAAATCCACCCTAAGAAGAACCGACTCAAAAACTGAGCAGGAAATATTTTCAAGACAAAATTTGATTGCTATTTTAATGAAATAAATTGATAAATGATTTAATTTGTCCTTCAGTATCCATTTCATACATTTTTAATAATCATTTTGAATTGGATCCTATGTAGGAACGCACCTATAAACAGCCCAATAGAAATACTTAAGAAGGTACTAATTTCAATTAGCCGACTGCTGATATTGACTGTGCCTTTTGGTTTTTGAAGTAGAAAAAATCGCATGTACAAAGTACACATATCAGAAGTGAAACCTGCATTGTGCATGAACTTCTTAACTGCATATGAAGTCCTGGTACGTGCTGCTAGGATGACACATGATTTCAACCGCTATGAAACACATTACCATCACCGCTACCATATTTATGTTCTCCTAGTGTCTATGTAGTAATACGTCGTGCGCATGACTTCAGAATATATTAAGGTATACTAGCGTCATACATATGACAATCTTTTCTTTAACTATGATCACCTGGTACCAAAACATTATAATGCTTCCTATCTCATTTTCTCCCGCGTTAAATCTTATGAATTTATTGTGTTGTGTCTCTTTTTACTGTCGAGATTTTTCGTTTCATCGACTTTCAAATCACAACGATGCCAAAGAATTTTTCACTTCAAAACTGCCTTACGCGCTTCGCACTCTATTTAATAGATATTGAATGAGAATGAGTCGTCACGCTGGTCTATATAACGCTCATTCGGATAAATTTGGCCAGACTCATCTAAGGGTAACACGCTAGGAACCTTGCCTTTATGAAGTTTTCTTTGTGTCGAGTGTTCTTAAGCATACACCGTTTGAAGACAAGAGTCATGTTTACATAACGTAAAGGAAAAACCGCTATACATATATTGGTATTAAATACACACAACAAACAAATAAACTAACGGAAATAAAAACACATGTTAAAGGGGCTTTCATACAAACGACGGTTTTAATAACGCGGCAGACATGATTGTTATCAATAAAATTATACCTCAAAGCACTCATTCCAGACAAAATACACAAGCGTTTGAGGGTCCAATACCTTATCGACCTGATACCATACCGTTACATCGATTGATAAGCGCACTAACGCCTCAACAATATTAGGGAGTCTGATGTGATAGTGGAATCACGTATCTGGGATCAAATGTAACAGCTTAAAATCAAGAGTTATTTTTTTATGACAATAAGGGGCGAGACGAGCAGGACGTTCAGCTGATGGTAATACACCCTGCCCATTACAATGCAGTGCCGCTCAGGATTCTTGAAAGACCCTAACATTCTGAGTGTCACTACATCTGCGTCACATTGAGACATTAACTGTTATTGCCGAGTAATTTCACTAGCTACGGCCCTTCAGACAGAAACACAATAATGCTTACACATTACTGCTTCACGGCAGAAATAGGCACCGTTATTTTACCCATAATCTAGCAGACATCCTGTGCAAAGGAGGAGTGCACTAGTAAAACTAAAATTTATTCATATAGGTCAAAAATTTACACCGATAAATGTCAATATTTTATAAGTTTTTTTCTTTTAAATATTGATTAATTTAAAGTGACAATGAGTTTCTTGTCTCAGTGAACTTTCAAATTCATAATAATTATGTAATTTTTTTGTGTACAAAATAACTTTTAATTTTGATTTTCTTTAAATATGTAATTTTTATTGGTGTATTCAGATAAGAGTTATATCAGGTAGATGAAAAGGTGAGTTAGCAGACAGACGCGTACATTACGCTTCGTCTGAAGGCGCCATTACAATAACTTTGTTTATATTGTATAAATTATTATGTAGAGGTTTGCCTCGAACTGGCGATCGCGAAATGAGACGGCGGTCGTTAATCTACCATAATTGAACAAACGAACTGGATTAATTATCCAGTTATTTACAATATTACTCGCTAATCTCCAAGGTTTTTATTCAGAAATTTGTTAATTAAACTGTGTTTACAAGAAAAATTAAAACGAAGCTATCCCCCTTAAAGTCACGCGTGGCGAGTGTAGGTGTACCTTTATTACATTTGGCTTGGCACCAACTTCAAAGCTATCAATATGCAGCACATACAAATAATAGTATTTTATTAATATTAAGGGTAAAGGTTTGCATACGAGGTGTGTTAAATTAAATTTTTAGTTATTAGAAACTTTTCAGTTTTTCAAGTCGGTTTTTTTAAACGTAGTTTATTCTTATTTATTACGTGTCAGTTAGTAATATTATTACTTGTATTAAATATATAATCAACTTGAATGAAAACTCCAAAAAAAGCCGTACACAGAAAACAATTATGTCATCCAGGTAGACGAAACTTTCATATAAATGTTCATAAAATGAAAACTACTGGGCCAAACTATCTAAAATGGCCTATGTAAAAGACCAAATGGCATCTTTTTCGCATAAAACAAAGAAGAATTACGTAAATCGGATTATAAATCTCAGAGTAATCGGTGTACATAAAAAAATAAAAAAATACCAATCGAATTGATAACCTCCTCCTTTTTGAGGTGGTTTGAAAGCAGTTAATTTACAAGCAGATACCACGCGACTTCGTCCGCGTATACACAAGACTGAACAGTAGTATTTGGGATTATTTAAGATATTACTTTATTTAAGACATTGCAATTAAATGTTTTAAATAAAAGAACACTTATATTATATGGCGTCGCGACAATTTTTGTAAATAATGATGTGTTCTGTAAAGTTGTTATACATTATTTTATTCTAACATCAATGCTTTTATCCGCGCACGCGATGTAAATAATATATTTAGGTATTTTTTTTTTATTCAAATTCAAATTCAAATATTTGTATTCTAATTAGGATGTGATATCACTTATTGAAAGTCAAAAACTACTACCCATTCCAAATTAGCCTCAGACCTGAGAAGAATGGGCGCAATCAACTCAGCGGGCTTACTTTTTTTCTTGAAAAAATTGGTTAAAAATCAATATTGTCAAATTA
Organism: Leptidea sinapis; assembly: GCF_905404315.1. Lineage (NCBI taxonomy): Eukaryota > Metazoa > Arthropoda > Insecta > Lepidoptera > Pieridae > Leptidea > Leptidea sinapis. Next base: position 4,641,849 of record NC_066297.1, read on the forward strand.
AAGTTAATTTTATAGCCTGAGGGCGATCACTGCATTCCCTATCTGTGGTATCATTAAGAAAGTCATTTATGTTATAGTAACCTTTACCACACAAACATTTATTAACAATTCTGTTGAATAACGTAATACTTTTGTTTTGAACATTTTCTGGGATCATGTTGTAAAAGCATATACATAGCCCCACAAAATACTTACTAACTCGACTTAGCCGAGTAGTAGGCATTATTTACACCTTGTTGTTCTTAGATTATTGGAGTTTTAGTAAGGATCCCTATTTTTTTTAAATATAATATACTACCCGACAGACACACTGTTCTGTCAATAGAAAAGGATCTAAGTATTCGGGAATAATGTAGTCTAAAGCCATCGGATATGTGTATTGAAAGTTAATGAGTTCGAAATGAAACAATAGCGTGTTTCTGAATGATTTTATAATATGGCTAACCTAAACAGCTTTAATATTACCGCTTTATAATTTGCAATTTTTTAAAGTATTAAAATGGATATAGATATATACTTAAGAGATAACAAGCTTTAGTTGATCGCTCCCAGACAGAATATTTTCTTCCGACACCTCCAACAAATATCGTTAATAGATACAAATATGTATATAAAAACTAAACAAATGATATACCAAAACCTTCCTCGAGAACCACGTGTGGAAATAGCATGAAAATCAGTGCAGTAGATTTTGAGTTTATCGCGAACAGACACACAGGCGCGGCGGAGGAGTTTGTTTTATAATAATAATATAATATTATTGACACACTTTTACACAAATTATCTTGCCCCAAATTAGGCATATAGCCTGTGCTATGGGTTGCACGACAAAGATATACATAATACAATATACTTACTTAAACATACATAAATACATGTAAACATCCATGACTCGGAAACAAACATCCATATATTCATCATCTTGCACCAAACGGGATTCGAACCCGGGACCTCTAGCTAGTATATAGGATCGCTAACCACTCTTAACAACGGCTATACAGGTCGTCAAATAATAATATGTAGTAATACAATGTCAAACGTAGTAGTAGATAGGGTAGCTTCCCAACAGACCATAGCCAATCCAGACCAAATCCCAATTCCCAACAGTAGGGATACACTACATATAATACGGTTTCCTATCAATTGGGCGTCCACCATTTTACAAAATTGATAATACCACTAAAGAACATCTACATTTTAGTTCGTAATATAAGTAATATGTAACTCTTATATATTTCACAATAAGGAAATCATTTTGTACAGTAATGTCGCATTATATATAATACGTGCATGTGCAAAAGTGTGTGGCCATGAAAACGCGACTTTATTTAAACTGAAAACAACGAATATTTAGTTATATTTATTTTATTTATAACTAGCTGACCCAGCAAACGTTGTAGTGCCATATAAAGTAGTAAGAAAAAATAATATTTAAATTCTTTGGGGTATATGAGAAATAGATGACGACTTAAGATTTATACATCTATATAAAGATAATCTGATAGTTAAATAGTTACTATAGTTATTCTACCAACCTATAGTTAGCTAAAATTAAGTTTAAGTTTCTTTTTTACCTCCTGAAAAAGTTAGAAAGGTATAAATATTCGAATTAGTTATTCATTTTCAACTATTCTTTCAATTTCATTTCTGAACGACGGGCGAAAATCAAAATTGTGGTTTCTGTTTAAATGCGAGTATTTTCATGTTCATTCAAACCTTTTAAACCTTCCCTGGACTTCCACGAATAATTCAACACCAAAATAAGCCAAATCGGTACGGCCGTTTTCGAGTTTTAGCGAGACTAACGAACAGCAATTCATTTTTATATATACAGATATAGAATATAGATATATAGATAATAGGCCGCCATTTGAACCATACGATATTATTATGTATGTTAGTATTTAAGTTATATTTTGTGAATGTGGTGACAAAAAAGTGTAATAAATAAATAAAGAATATGGTTGAAAATCGAACTAATGGTTTCATTTAATTATTATTGAGGAGAAGGATGATTCTTATTATAATTTATAAATTATTAGTTGATTTTACTCATTTTGCAAATAATACAAAACAAACTGCTGTGGTTAATACATTTTTATAAGCTACCAAATATAAAACTTTTACCCCCTTTTTCATCCCCAGGTGTAAATTTTAAAAGTGCTTGAACAATTATTACTTATTTATTACTTATCAAGTGCTTAAATATAAAGTTTCATGGTTTTATCTTCGATAATGACGAACTTTCATACAAACTTCAACCCCCTATTTCAATCCCACCAAGCCTTTTATTCGCGATAGAAAAGCCCATGTCCTTTCCCAAGCTCCTATCTATCTCTGTAATAAATTTCATCAAAATCGATTCAGTGGTTTAGGCGTGAAAGCGTAACAAATATTTATTATTAAGTAGGGATTATGTATACCAGTACGTCAACAAAACAACATACAATGATAATAGAAATAAAAATAGATAAGTAATATCCCGCTCCCTCTTAGCTGAGTGACAGTTGTAAACTCGCCAAAACAGAAAGACGAGCTCATCATTGAAGGCAACTCCCTGGAGGATGTTTCAAGTTCTGCCACTCTAATTGAACAATCAACAACTGTTAAAAACAAAGATATCAGAAAGTTTTTGGATGGTCTCTATGTTTCTGAGAAGACCACTGTTGTACCAGATGAAATATAATAAGGATAAAATAGAATATAAGCCTATATATCGCGTATTTAATGGCCTCTACTACGTGCTAGAGTATCTTCATGTGCGGCCTCTTAACCTTCATCAGCTATAATGGAATTTTTCTACTTAAATAGAAATAAATGCATAACTGAAGGCTGCGCTATTTGAGAATGTTTAAGGCTGTGTTGTTGGTTTATGGTGATGTAAAACAATATTAAAGTGACACTCTACTATGTAACGCTACGGCTCGTTCGTATAAAGTCGGATCAAGTCCATCATACAGAGTAAAACTGAACAGAGTAATTTATGTAAACAACTAGCTGACCCGACAGACGTTGTTCTGTGCTAATAATATTTTATAACATCAAGAATTAGTTCGTAAATTATGCTCCCTGTTGATATAATGAAATTGTTTCACAGCAGAACTGTCAAAACGTTCGTCAATAAATATGTCCATACAAAATTAATATTTGAAATAAAAATTGTTATGGGAAATAAAAAATCCTATCTCTCAAATTGGACTAAACTGCACTCCATGAAGAAATCCCCATTAAATTCTGTTCAATAATTCAGGAGTTCACTTGAAAAAAAACATCAGGACACTGGATTTTTTATATATTAAGATAATTATAATATACTCTACTAGATGGTGCCCGGGGCGCTTCGCTTTTGCTAAAAATAAATCTACCACTACGCCAGCGCCACCTATCCGGCACTAAGGTAACTATGATCGTCGGTGTGCACAGAACTTAATTTATTATTACAAGGAAACATAACAAACACATCACAAGAACTGACCAATATAGGAAGCGATACAAAATACTAATATAGATGCGTCCTAACAGATATTTTACAGTAAACAATAAAATAAATTCAACCTAAAGACGTGCTATTGGGGATATGCTGTAGCACAAGTTTGGCAATGACGCTGCATAACAGCCGGCCCCGCCCCTTTACGTTTCTCAGTACGCTGTTGAGAGTCTTAGTGATAACACTATACATGTTGCCGTTATAGTTATTTTTATTTAAGCATACTATACAGCATTTATTTCCAGAGCATTACCGACCTTATCATCAAATAAAGGTTCTGTTTATGAATTTGGTATTCGTGGCGGACGAGGATCGAACCAGAGGTTGCGTGGTGAGTGTCAACAGTTCTACCTATAGCGCCACCGATGCTTTACGACATTTTGAGCTGACACATGCCAATGCCCCAAATCCCTACTAATATTATAAATGTGAATGAAAGTTTGTTTGTTACGCTTTTACGACTGAGCTACTGAACCTATTTTCAACCTTCAAGAAAAAAGCATACTCCCACCTTAAAGGCCGGCAACGCATTTCTTGACACCTGTTGCTGTGGATCTTCATGGGCGGTTGCCTCACCTCTACGTGAGCCTCTTGCCCGTTTGCCCCCTCTCATATAAAAAATTTTGATGAAATTCGTACAGCGATAGACTAGAGCTTGGGAAAGGATATATGCTACATTTTATTTATTTATTATGAAACTGAAATTCACTTCGTTGAGCTATAACTATACCAATAGTAGGCTTCGTTTCCCATAGCAATCTTCCTCGAAATAAGATTCATATAATATGTTGGGAACGGGAGCGAAATCGGGAATCGGAACTAGAATATGTCATAAGATAATCTTCAATACCAAACTTGAGTATTATTTTAAAAAACCCTTTATCTACGCGGACGAAGTCGCGCGCATCAGATAGTAAAACAACAAGTGGCTTAACTTAAAATATTATCAAAACGAACTAAGCAATGGTTTGACTTTAAAAAAGTTTGAGTTCAGGTCAACTCGGACTTGGCCGATTTATTTTATAATAGAAGAACAAAAGAGGCCTCGCGTAATCAAATAGCCTTTACTGAATTTGATTTATTAACCTCAGCATTAATTAACTTTGTAAGGACAAGCTTATTCAATACAATACATTGTTCTACTATCAATGACGGATACACACTTTTTATGGATATTTTTATAGCTCTGTATATATTACAACTCAGGTGTATTTTTTAATTGTGTCTTTAAGGCCGGGGACCAAGCCAATGGCCTTGAGGGATCGAGCTATGTTACCTCTCTCGAACAAAATCGCCGTTTTTTAATTTATTCCAGGCATCTAACCGATCTGGTACGTACCTCTGTCAAAGGATAAGTTTGGCTATTCAAAGAGGTAACGTTGCCAGCTTCATGGGCACCTTACCTGCCGATAGCGATCTTAGTGATATTTTCTATTTGTAAGTAATTAATTTTGTTAGATTATTTAAGTTTTATTTTATTATTATTTATATAAATAGCGTTATTAATTATTAAGTCATATGTAAATAATTTGAAAAATAAAATATAAAATACTGTATAAAATAAATTAAATATAAATTATCTTATATATTATTACTCGTATTATTACAAACATAATACAATTTTCTTTCTTAAAACTATCAAAAATATGTCATGTTTAATCATTATGGTTTACAATTTATAAATTTTCGTACAATTTTTATCTAGATTGTTTTTTTAATTAGCATGGCTCCAACTGTAAAAGTTAGGGTAGTTTGGTGATTTTTTATCGCACTGTCTATAAGAAATAGATGTGTAAAGAAAAAATGAATTTTCGTCTCATATTGTGTAGATATATAATTTTTTTTTGTAAAAATATAAGCTTAATATAAACAGTCAAGGAACGGTTTCAATTATGCTTTATTTTGGCGATTTTTTGGCATAGCGGCCTTAAGTTATTTGTGCTTAAGACACATAACGACGACTACATTCGATTAAAATATAGTCTAATTACTTTATTAGTAGTAATTTTGTTTCTTTGTTTTTTTTTTATACAAGAGGAGGACAAACGAGCGTACAGGTCACCTGGTGTTAAGTGATCACCGCCGCCCACGATCTCTTGCAACACCAGAGGAATGACAGGAGCGTTGCCGGCTTTTAAGGAAGGTGTACACGCTTTTTTTGAAGGTACCCATGTCGTATCATCCCGGAAACACCGCACAAGGAAGCTCATTCCACAGCTTTGTAGTACGTGGAAGAAAGCTCCTTGAAAACCGCACTGTAGACGACCGCCACACATCCAGATGGTGGGGATGATATCCTGACTTATGGCGTGTCGTGCGAAGGTGGAATTCGGCGGCAGGAATCAGGTTAAACAGCTCTTCGGAACACTCCCCATAATAAATGCGGTAGAAGACACACAATGAAGCGACATCTCTACGCAACGCCAAGTGATCCAGCCGTTCACAGAGCACTGGGTCCCCGATAATTCGAGCTGCTCTACGTTGCACGCGTTGGTTTTTTCATCTTTTTTGCAGAGTTATTAGAAACAGCAAAGTTTCAATTTGAGTGCTATTTACACACTACACAAAAGGTTAAAAGTTAAAACAATCGTTAACGTGTACACTCCAAACGCAATTAAATAAATACCGGTTTTAATCAATAATATTCTAAGTCAGCCCAACCGAAAAAGCGGGGATTTGACCTTTTTGAAATTTGTCCAAAGTTTTACAAGACTAAAAAATAAATAATACGAAAATCAGTATTGAATTTAGTTTATTAAAAAGGGGAATATAAGTAAGTTAAACCGTAAACTATCCCTACTGTGTAGTGTTGAATAAAACGATTAAATTTCAGCGCCTGAATAATTCAACCAGCAAAGTTTTTATTGTATTATTTGATTACTTTTTCTTAAAGGTGTTGTAAATTTGGTAATCTTAACTCTGAAGTTATTACACTCCTGTTTCTTGTAGAAAGAAGGAAAAACAATTCGTAGATCAATAAGCCTTTGATTTATTTGATCTATTAACCTCAGCATAAATTATTGTTGTATGGGCCAATCTAAAATATTGCTTTGAATACTTACTTATATTGTTAATAAGTAGTTAAATTATCAGTAATAATGTGAAACTATAAATATATGTCTTGTCAGTATGTTTCAAATAAAGTTCCTATTGTTAATATTTATAATAAATCTTAAACTTAATACATACCAAATATTCTAAGATATCTTTAATATTAACTGATGATAACTGAGAAAGAAAAATAAATATTTTAACATAGTATTTCCTTTGATTCAGACGAGTTTTACAAATTGCGAGTCAGCTGTGTGTGAACACATAACCGACCGTCCAACGGTCCAAACTACTACATCCGCTTCGACGAAGGAAAGGTTTGTTGAAGAGAATAGATTTCTCCCAAGACTCGTACGTGATGCCATAAAGGCATTTCTAAAATACTAGATACTACTAACGCTTCTGAGAGAGAATAAACGGCACAAGAAACTCTCCCAGCGTTCTTTTTTTGCACTCTTTTCAATAGAAATATACAATATTGTACAGTCATTTCTATCGCTATAAAATACTTATAATCTAGTCCTAAGCTGTCCGATCACTTAGACATTCAGCTGTGGAGTAATAGGATTTACGACGGAGCCATTGTTTTTATAAAACATTTAAATTTATTAATAAGTAATGCCTGAACATTGGCTGGGACTTTATTAAAACAGTGTGTACATTTACCCTTTAAGCTATTATGTATCCTACTAGAATTAGTTACAAGCAATCCTTTATATCTAGTGTGATAAGGAAGAGAAATAATGAAAATAAGTATTAAGAGCAAAAAGGTAAAACGATTTTTGTGAACGTATTTATTTATTTCTTAAAATTTTTCTTTCATTGAAATTAAAAAACACCCATATTTCAATAGAGAAGACGGTCTTAAATCATCTAACACCTGGGATATATCTCTAAATTAAAACCCACAACTACACATACCAAAAAAGAAGAGGACACTGTCAGTAAATTTTGCCAAAAACCATCTGTCTACAGCAAATACCACCTTCGAGGCAATAAATGGCGCTAAACTTAAAAATGACAACTATGATTTGTCATACTATCTTGACTCATTTCATCTGCAGTCCCCCTGGAAACAAGATCTGGAAAGGTCTTGAAACGTCGGGTTAACTCAAATAATGATAAAAATGTAACTTTTACGCAATAATCTAAAATAAAAATGAAGTTACAAATTACATGCGTTTTAATCCTTACAAGTGTTTTTTTTTTTTTTTACTGTTTTCAATATTTAAAGCAATATTTGAAATGTAAATATATTTTAGACTAGCTGACCCGACAAACGTTGTTTTGCTATAAAAATTATTTAGAGTTACACCGTTTCTCGGACATTGCAACATTACTTTATTTTTCTAAAATAAAAGTTTTTTTTTTCTAAAATACACGTACCCAAAGTTACTCCTTATTACATCACCTACCTGCCAATATAATTAACGTCAAAATCGGTCTAGCCATATCAGAGATTAGCCGGAAGAAAATTACAGACAAAAATTCTAAAAATGTTATTTTGGTGTATATATCCAATATCCATGTAATAAAAACGGTTATTTTAATATTACAAACAGACCCTCCAATTTTATTTATATATGTATAGATTAGGCGCTAATAATCTTTCTTTCTTGTTTGTACGCGCTTTTATGATTTTGCGCAAGATTATCTCTCACTGCGACAGGTTTATAACATACAGTTCTGAATATGGTGTACCAATATTTATATCATCTACCATCAGTGGTTATGGGGTACTTTTAATAGTTTTTAATTCAAGTTTGCGCCAAACTGATTTAAGTAAATAATAGTTTAATAAGTACATTACTTCAATCAGGAAGTACAGTTTACATAAAAATATTGCAACCGGGAAGTAAAAGGCGTTTTGTTTCTGAATGTAATTTGGCGATACGTCGGCCCCTTCATACGTACTATAAAATAAAATCATTTATTTTTTCAAAATTCGAATATTGAGAATTGTTTTTCCTGCAACGGTTCCGGAAATAACTGACGCTTGTGATAATATAAGTAATGGCGAAAAAACTTGCCACTAATTGTGATTTCATTGCGGTCTTTTATAAAACAATATCTTAATATAATGTCGTTTACAAAGTCAAATTATTTTTTTTCAATTAAGCTTAAATTAAGCGCTTTTGAATCGAAACTATAAATATTTCATATATTTCTTCCTTGTCACTATAAATACTTCTCTATATAAAACCAAACTAATATAACATGAAGAGCTCTATTTTGCAGTGTAAAAATTATATATTGATCACACTGTAAAATTCGACGGCATAAATTTACAAAAAAGTACCTAAATTTTAGTTTTAGGACAGTTTTCTTTGCACTAACAATATAGCAAACAGATTGTTTTACAAAATATGACCATAGTTTCATATACTTTTGATAAAACTCCCTCAAAAGACATACTGGCGTTTGTGTGAATAAATTAAGCACTTACCTGATATAGGAGGTAAACTGTAGTAACTAAAAACCTAGCTGGTGAGTTCGTCACGCCACAATGAACTGAGCGACACCAAGCCCAACCCGATCGTGAACAATACATTAATAAACATGTTACATATTCATTGTTTTAAATTTATTTGTGCGTAAATTGTGGTAGCCAGTGCTTTGACTGGGCTTTGTAAACAAGTTGTTGATATGAAATCAATTTTACCAGTAGGAGGCTTCTTTGCACAGGATGCCGGCTAGATTATGGGTACCACAACGGCACCTATTTCTGCCGTGAAGCAGTAATGTGTACGCATTATTGTGTTTCGTTCTGAAAGGCGCCGTAGCTAGTGAAATTATTGAGCAAACGAGACTTAACATCTTATATCTCAAGGTGACGAGCGCAATTGTAGTGTCGATCAAATTTTCTTTCAAGAATCCTGAGCGGCACTACATTTCAATTGCCATCAGCTGAACGTCTTGCTCGTCTGGTCCCTTAATATCATAAAAAAAATGTGCATGAATCGTGGTAACATAGTTCAAAAATATTACACAGCACTGTAATTAATCGCTATACTTATATTAAATTGTCAATATACCTTAGTCTATTAAATTTAATAGACTTTTGCATAATTATTTTTTAATGGAAAAAGAGGAAATGTCACCTGGTGTTAAGTGATCACCGCCGCCCACATTCTCTTGCAACAACAGAGAAATCATAGCAGCTTTGCCGACCTTTAAGTAAAGTGTACGCGCTTTTTTTAAAGGTACCTATGTCGTATCGTTCCGGAAACCCGGCATAAAGAAGCTCATTCCACAGCTTTGTTAGTACGTGGAATAAAGCTCCTTTTAAACCGCACTGTGGAGTACCGCCACACATCCGAATGGTGAGGTTGATATCCTAATTTGTGGCGAGTCAGGAATAAGGAGAATCAGCTCTTCGAAACACTCCTCGTGATAAATGCGGGAGAAGACACAAATGAAGCGACGTCTCTACGCAACGCCAAGTGATCCAGCCGTACACAGAGCACTGGATCCCCTACAATTCGAGCTGCTCTGCGTTTTAAGTAACCATTATAAAATTATCAACTATCAGAATCATTATTTATCTCGAAAATAATTACAAATTCACTTACTGAGATAATACTAAACTAATAATATAAAAGACATATATACTACATAAATTAATCATAGAATATAAATTAAAATACATCTAGGTACTATTTAAGTGATAGCATGTACATACTTAAAGGGATCCACATATTATTATCTTATATTTTTTTTAAATATTAAAATAAAAATTCTGCGTAGATATAGGTTAATAATAATAATAGATTTTTAGAAATAATAAGTAAGTTTGGAATTGAAGATTATCTCATGTCCTATTCCAGTTCCGGTTCCCGTTTTCGCTCCCGTTGCCAAGATATTATATGAGTCTTATTTCGAGAAAGATTGCTATGGCAAACTAAACCTTACTATTGGTATAGTGATAGCGACGAGAATTTCCGTTTTTCACAAATCCCGCGGGAATCATGGATTCTCCCGGGATAAAATGTAGCCTATGTCCTTTCCCAAGCTTCAGTCTATCACTGTACTAAATTTCATCAAAATCGGTTCAGTAACCCCGGCGTAAAGGCGTAACAAACAAACTTACATTGAAATATATAATATTAGTAGGGATTACACAACTCATTTTAAGCTAGCTGAAGTTGAGCAGCTTTGGTCCCAAGTGTGTTGTCATTGGAATAATCAGATATTTTGTAATACTATTTTTACAGAGATTTTATGATGATATCTTTAAATTTACATATTGATGCGTCCTGGATATTACTGGTTACTTAAATCAAATCAAAACCAATTTATTCGTGTAGATCACGGAAATGACACTTATGAATGTGAAAAAGATATTTTTCTTATTGAATCTACCGCTACTTCGTAAAGGGTTGAGCTAATGAGAAGAAGTAGCAAGAAACTCATTGCCACTCTTTTATATCAAAATTTACATTTTCATCGAATTGCGAATCATAAATGAAATACTAATTTTGTAGCTTATGTTTCCTTGTCATAGATTAAGGTTTTGGTATACGCTACGCTTCAACTAGATACCGCCTATCTTAGAACAATAGCTTTATATTACGGCAACTAATAGATGTGTGTGACATTTTGACACTCAAGATGCCAATCTTTCATATTTTGTAACATATGCTCCGTGTTACTTTACATTGATCCTAGTGTCTTTCTTATTTCTTGTAGCATTATTTTTGCAATTTAGCAGATATTTTCTACGCAACCCTGCATTTTAGTTTAACTGAACATGTGGCACGTCAACGACACACATTGTTCGAGACTGGCTCGAGTACGCACACTTTTGCGTAGTGTTCGTTCAGTAGTAGTAGTCTCTTCAAAATTTGCCATTTAAATGCCAACCAAATCATGACTGCCAAGTTAAATGGCTTATTCTAAGATTAAGGATTGTCTCTCTCTAGTGCGGCAACTAATAGTACGCCGAAGTGGGCGTACTCGAGCCAGTCTCGAACAATGTGTGACGTTCACGCACCACATGTTCTGATAAAATTTGCTAATAATAGAAAATAAAATGCCGGGTTGCGTAGTAAAACTTTGTAAAAATAATACTATAAGAAATAAAAAAGACACTGGGATCACATATCATCAGTAATTATTTTGTATTTTATTAATTTCAATGTAAAATAACACGAAGCGTATGTTACAAAATTTGAAAGATGCCATTGAGTGGCACGGAAGCATTCTTATAATACTTCACTTTACAATTAGCCATTTATTTTAGACTCAATATAAAAAGACAGTAAATTATTTCAATAAACATGCTTTATATTCCGTGTCAAAGATCGTTCACATTAAAATGTATGATTGAATAGTTAATTAATATATGCTGTGACGTTTGACTTGATTAAATTATCTTTTTGAAGTTATACTTCTTTAGGCGCCGTTATGAAAAAATTATGAGAGTGAAACACAAAAGTAACAGGGTGAAGTTGGTTCCTGAAATTTTCTGACGTTTTGCGATATTCCTTATTTTTTTTTGTTTCTTCATTCATTCACACACATTATAACACTAGAAATAAGGGATTGCTTGTAACTAATTCTAGTAGGCTTCATAAGATACATAATAGCTTTAAGGGTAAACATTTACCCTTGTATACATATACACTTCTATAATAAAGCCACTGTTCAGGCATTATCTATAAATAAATTTAAATGTTTTATAATAAAAGGCTCTGTCGTAAATCCTATTACTCCACTGCTGAATATCTAAATGATCGGACAGCCTGGGACTAGATTGTGATTATTTTATAGCAATAGAAATGACTGTACAATATTGTATATTTTTATTGAAAAGAGCGCAAAAAAGAATGCTGGGAGAGTTTCTTGTGCCGCTTCTTCTTTCTCAGAGCGCCATTTGTTTCCGAAGCGGTAGTTGTATCTAGTAGTTATTAGAAATGACATCAAAAAGAATTCTAAAGGAATAAATTTTGAGAAAATCAATGCCTTTTATCCCTTTTATTACTAGGATAGGCAAAGGGTTCAAGCCCGTACAGCCGTATTCGTCGTTGCAAGATTTTTACAATATTGTTCTTTCTACAAACGTAGAATAGCACGAGGAATTAATAAGTTTAAGGATGTTTGCTTTGTTACGCCAAAGAAGTATAACTACTTCATACATAAGTACACACAAACGACTCACGTGGAGGGGTGGTGAGGCAACCACCCATAGACACCGCAACACCAGGGGTCAAGTGTTGCGTTACCGGCTATTCTGTGGTATGCTCGAAGTTTACTTTGGCCTTCGATTAAGGATTGGTCGCACTACCTAAGAGCAATAGCTTTTTTATTACGGCAACTATTAGATGCTTGGGCATCTTGACACTCAGTGGCATCTTTCAAGTTTTATAACTTATAGACGCTTCGTGCTAGTTTTGTTTTATGGAATAGGAGGACAGACGAGCGTACGGGTCACCTGGTGTTAAGTGATCACCGCCTTCTTGCAACACCAGAGGAATCATAAGAGCGTTGCCGGCCTTTAAGGAAGGTGTACGCGCTTTTTTTGAAGGTACCCATGTCGTATCGTCCCGGAAACACCGCACAAGGAAGCTCATTCCACAGCTTTGTAGTACGTGGAAGAAAGCTCCTTGAAAACCGCACTGTGGAGGACCGCCACACATCCAGATGGTGGGGATGATATCCTAACTTGTGACGTGTCGTGTGAAGGTAGTTTATATTGAAATGAATAAATAAAATACAAAATACTTGGGGTAGTCCGGGAGAGTTTACCCGCCTTCGACTGAAATACTCATAAATCTTTCTTTACTTACAAATGGCTATTTTCTATAAGTTTTATCTTAAGCTGCATTATTTAGCTACATTTTATCTTAATAAAGTTTGATACATCATTAATAGTTTATGAGTATTTAACGATTTATACCAAAGTGACATTCGGCTAATATCTCCCGCCTGGGTGGGAGACTTTACCCCCTTAGTACTTTTTAGCCTTTACCCGGGTGTAAAAAAGGGTAAAATAATCAAAGCAACATAGTTAATTAAATTTACATCACATCCTTTTCTTAATTGTAGCAATCAGGATAAATAAACTGTTCCTTGACATCTTTGGAGACTCCAACCCAAATTTCATGGACATATTTGCCACAAAAATTAATTTTAGTTCTAGTTTTAGTTTTTCCGGGATATCTACCAGGACGAAGATTTTTTCTAGTTGCAGCTTTTGGAAATGGACGAATCATTTAATTTAGATAAAACTATTTTTGGTTTTTGTCGTGGCTCAGAATCTACCGTTGTCATTAGACTATTCAGAATATCCAGATCTTGAGATGTAGAAGCTACTTCTGCTGATTATCTGAATATTGCAATTGCTTGCTCCGAATCTTCCTCAGTCAAAATTGATGGTGAATTGGCTCTAGGCGCCGGTGTTTCATTTATGAATGCAGATGCTGATGTTGAAGACTGACTGACGTTGTAGAAGGTAAATCGATCAAGGTCACATCTGGAGGTAGTTCTGCAGCTCCTAAGGGCAAAGCAATTGAAGAAACATCTAGCTCTTGAAGTTCACTACTCCTTTCTCTGGTTGTTACTGCGGAGCATAAAAACCTTCATCTGTAAAGAAGACATCTTAGCGACATTATTGTACTTACAAATGGGTATATTGTAGATCTTAACAGTTCATCCTGGGTTTTTTACCATCCACCCATTAATGGCTGAATTATATCTAGTATTTTATTTATTATATTTTATTTTGCGTATTTGACAACTTGAACATTTTGAGGTTTCGAAATCCTGTCTTTTAGAAATCAGAAACATTTATTTCTATTAAACCTGGTTGATCTAAATAAGCTGGTTGCTTCTGGGGTTCTTAAACTTAGTTCAGAGTTTCGTGTCTTAAATCCTCTGAACCAATTAATCATTCCGTGTGTAGGAAGAAAAAAATATTATTGCGGGAGAACGGGAGAGATTACCCTGGATAAAGTCTCCTCCCGACGACAGGGTAATGTCTCCCACCCCATGCTAAGCTGCCCATTAGTACATTTTTATAAAAACTATGACACTCAAGTAAAAGCTGTCTGCCGTGAATGTTACTAGGATAATTAACGGTGTATATAAATGACATGCTGAAGTCTATTAACAGTAAGCAGCAGAAATCAAATATCGAAAATTGAAAAAATATACAAACCGAGCATGAATTTGTGTCGTCACTTCTCACTCCTAAATCAAACTGCCGATAGCAAAGACGCCGCGTGAGTCGGATGGGAGGCGTCTATGGAGTCTAAGAAGTGTGGTAATGTCACAATATCCAGTTCCACAAAAAATCTATGAGCATTGGCTATTGTCCAACCTGCTAAACGCTCCTGGACTCCCCCTACTGATTATATGTGATTCTTTCTTATTTCTTGTAGTATTATTATTTTTACAAAGTTAAAAACGTTTAACATACTAACGTTGCGTATATACCGCACTACCTGAGAACATTCTTCTTTATTACGGCAACTATTAGATGCTTGTGTAACACTGACACATACATCATTGACATGACTCATCACATCTTGACACTCAATGGCAACTTTCAACTTTTGTAACATACATTTATAAAATACAAAATACTTAGGTACTAAGGACACTGGGATCACATATGATATGTGATCCCAGTGTCTTTCTTATTTCTTGTAGTTCTATTTGTACAAAGTTTTACTACGCAACCCGGCATTTTTGTTTCAATTATTAGCAAAGTTTAACAGAGCATGTGGCACATCAACGTCACACATTATTCGAGACTGGCTTTAGTACGCCCACTTGGCCGTAGTATTAGTTGCCACATTTTGCGAATACGCCTGCGGTATCTAGTTGGAGCGCGGAGAGCAATCCTTAATCTAAGACTTTTGTATTGGACTGTCTTAGCTGAAGCTCAGTATTATATCAGCTGTCAAATGAGTGTAAAAACGAAATCAAAGATTTTGCTAAACTTACACTCAGCTAATTTTAACGTATGTAAAGTCTTAGCAAAGTCTAAGTAAGCTTTATAGATCTCAGCCTAAGCTTCAAAGTTACTTAGTCGTATCGGTTCTGGAAAACTGCAGTTGGTGTTGGTATTGATATATTTGCAGGCGGTCGCTTGTAGTGAAGTAGATGTTTTACTAGTCTTGGCTTAAACAAACAAATCTTTTTAGGAGTTAATTTGGCCTTCTCTTTCATAATATCAAAGAGGATGTGAATACTTGAAGTTTAGTTTTCTAAAAAAAAATTGAAGTATAGTAAAGTCATTTGACATAAGTTTGAAATAGTTATTACAATATGGCGACGAAGTATAATCCGGCTAAGTTTAAAAGCGAACAGTTGCTGAATACGTAGTGGATTTCGGCTTTCTACGTTTTTTACAAGATTATCTATCAATGACTGCACGTCTCATACAATCGAGTGAATCGCTTTTTTACACGCTTTTTATTAGCTTCACCCGTATGTATGTTTGTTTGTAACCGACTAAGTAAGTAAGTAAGACTAATAAGTATTAAGGCGCGATTTTGACCCACTTTAAACGGCCAGATTTCGTTCAAATTTTGTAGATTTATCGAGGAGCGATGACAATACATTAATTTGATAAAATTATTCCATTTTTCAATTTGCGAAATTAGATTTTTCTTAGAGAGTTTCGCTAGGCTGATAATACGATCACGGAATTGAACGTCGCTCGATATATCGACGCCGAGTATTTCTTTTATTTTATAAGAAAAACACTAACAGAAAGAAAAAACTACAAACAGAAATACAAACACATGACATAGACAATGAGTTCTTAAAATTATAATACATGTATTCTAGACCACGTGTTCCGTTGATTTTTAACAATATTGCCTTAAATTAAAATTAAAAATAATATTTATAAGCAATAGTATATTTTATTGTTATTTCTTATAAGGACTTAAAAGTATAGATGGATCCTTTAAAAACTAGAATTATTTTTGACTAGGAGATATGTGGAACTAAAGCAGCAGAAAAACCTCCCGATACCACTTATGAACGTACCGTGCGATTTTGGTTTACCTGATCGCTTCCGTAGAGGAAAATTTGGCTTGGAGAATGAATCCTGAGGCAGGCCAGGTACTGAGGTAAATAATAGTAAATTGAAAGAGATGGTAGAAGCTAACTAAAATCACACTACCAAGAAATGTGACGACATGGTTTGATGTTAGCGTTTGCACAATATTGACCCATTCGCATGAAATCCGTTTAATTAAAAAAGCTTAAGGTGTCCCATGACTTAACTGACCTAAATAGAGAAGCGCGCGTTGAAGCTTGCCTAACCATGTTGAACCGAAACCTCCCACTGGTAAATGCCCTAAGTCGCCTCTTGCGACACCCTTGGGCCTGGGAGTGCCCTATTAGAAACCCTCCAACGGCCTCGCCAGACCTGCTTCCAACTGACTACTATTTTTTCCCAATTTGGACAATGTTTATAACATGCCTGCAGCCAAATTCCACTTTCGCACGACACGCCACAAATTCGGGTATCATCTGCACCATCTGGACGTGTTCCTCCACAGTGCGGTTTTCAAGGAATATTCATCCAAGCTGTGGAACAGCCGTCCGTATGCAGACGGCTTATTATTTCCTGGACTACGACGAAGCGCGTACAAGGTGTACCTTAAAGGTCGGCAACGCTCCCGTAGTTCCTCTGGTATTTTTCTTATGTCGTAGGTAAAAAGGTAGATCATAGAAATATTAATCGTGCATAATAACTGTAATAAGCGTATGCCGAAAGATTCGTTCTGAAAAGAACATTTTATTTTATATAACGTAATATTAGCTCTGATAAGAACCATTTCATAATGCTGTACATCAACTCATAGAATCATACAGATCACCAGTAGTCATCTCATCGAAGTACAAGCATCGTCACGTTCTCTCGACGACCGCAGATATACTCACGTGATCAGTCATATGCTCCGCGATACACAACCGCACAGCAAGGCCGAGCGTACTCGACTGACGCGTCGATCACTATTCATGTAATCAATGAGCGACAGAGAGCCAAATGCTCATTGACATCGTATGATCGAGGTTCGACGCGAGTTAAACAAGCCCGCGCGCGCTGGCCGGTTTACTGCGATAGCATTAGTTTTAGAGCGAGATAGAACACAATATTATTCTCAATTCTTATTGAATGAAACGTTTTACTATTGGTCAAAATGTAAGATTTAGTATATTTTATAAACTTGTAAATATTTTTTAAGTAACAATTGTAATTGGCTAACAAGTTTTAAGGATTTTGTATATATATAAGTAATGTAACTTTCTAATAATCATCTTCCACATATTCCTCACAGTCAAGCAGTTGTTTTATTTAACCGCCAAACGCTCAGTCACTAAAGCTGTATATTACTGCGCACCTAATAATTCCATGCATTAGAATATTTCAAAACCTATAACTAATATTTTTTTTATAGAAATGGTGGACAAACAAGCGTACGGGTCAACTGGTATTAAGTGATCACGGCCGCCCACACTCTCCCGCAAAACCAGAGGAATCACCGGAGCGTTGCCGGCTTTTAAGGACGGTTTACGCGCTTTATTTTAAGGTACCCATGTCGTATCGTCTCGAAAACACCGCACAAGGAAGCTCAATCCACAGCTTTGTAGCACGTGGAAAAAAGACCGCCATACATCCAGATGGTGGGGATGATATCCTAATTTGTGGCGGAATTCGGCGGCAGAAACAAGGTGAAACAGCTCTTCGGATCACTCCCCGTGATAAATGCGGTAGAAGACACACAACGAAGCGACGTCTCTACGCATCTCGCAGACATCGCACTGTTGACAGCGCACTGGATCCCTGACAATTCGAGCTTCTCTGCGTTGCACGCGGTCAAATGGATCGAGCTAATGTGGGCCGGCTTGATGAATAATTGTGCTATTTAGTGCCTAAACATCATAACCCCACATCTTTTCCCGTTCTCACGCGCCCTCACTGCTCTCTTTGAGCGACGACGGAGAAACAGCATTTTTCTTACAAGTTTTTGCTCTCCCTGCTTATAGTTTGGTGAGCATTTTCCATAAGAGGTAAGCCATAGTGTATGTACATTTTGGTACATTGCATCCATACATTTTGATTGCTAAAGTATTGCAGAATAAATATCCATATGATTTTTAACATACAATTACCTTTTCTATATTATTTTACGATTTTAACCTTAAATAATTTATACGTCTAGATAGGACCGATACAAACAAGAGTTATATTAGTTCAGTGTGCGAGACAAGCTACGTCTTACGCTCACAATTTGTATGACACTGTGATAGTGTGCGTGAATTGCTCAAAATAGATGTAAGTTCTAAACTCAATTTTTTTCGACGTTTTCACAGCTGTCATAGTCTATCTAGACGTATAAATGATCTAAAGTTTTAACCTACGAAAATTTTAAACAGCCGACTGACGGCCATTCCCAATATTTAATCTATCTCCGGTTGTGGCCTTAAGAAAAAAAATCGTAACTATCGTCGACTTTTCTGTCCCAATAAACTTATCGACATCAACTCATCTTATCCGTACACGCTGTCTGTCAATGGGACGACGTATAGCTTAACAGGGATAGAAGTTTGTATGGAAATTGCAACAGTGAACTGGCGATAAGCATGACTTATCGGGTATATAGGGACAACTTCAGATTATTGACAACTAATTACTGACAGTAGAAGGTAGTAATATATCTCTACCTGTAGATAGTATATTGGGAATTAGATAAAGAAAACATGTCGCAAAACAATATTCTTGGATAAATAAAGAGCAATAAAACACCAATCATATTTGACATATTTATTTAAAATGGCCGCGGCTGTCAAAAATATAAACAAAATCTAGCGTTACTTCTATCACACCTCTCCTTAACCTAACGAGAACGGTTTTCATATCACCACTATTTCTAATTTCACATTAGGTATTATATATTAAACATATTTATACCACAAATTGACACTCGACCGATTAGTTTTAATAATGTACGATATCTATACACCATTTATATTTGTTTTATGTTTGGCAATCACGATGGCCTCCTATAAACCAACCTTGTCATACACTTAGAACTAAGGTCATCGACCGAAAAACTAACTTAAGCGCTTCTTCGCTTTAAATCACATTGGACATGATTGATTATTAAAAATTATTAAATAAATTTGATTAAAATGATACTACCTTAATATTTATAAAACGCGAAAAAAATCAATTAAAGTATACAATTACAAAAAGTTATATGTTTAAAGAAAGAGGCAAAATTATAAAATCCGACATAAAAACCGTTCCCTAATATCTCACTCATATAATTATAATTTCTATAAAAAAGAAAATAAAATATACTTTCTGTATAATATGTACTAATTATTAAAAAGAAAACAAACAATTCTCATTATAACTCTCCTATATCTTTACAACTTTGGTCTTTATTAGGGCGTCCACAGATAAAAAATAAATAATATTTTAAAAGTGGTACGCCCTGGCACGGTTCAACGTATTATATTTCCACTTTCCCGCCGTTTCCTTAACCTATGATAAATAAGCTTCTAAGCTGTAAACTAGGTTTTATTGCGAGCCTTCGAAAACATACTATGTACTATACACAGTAGCGTAACTCAGCGGTGTCCTTGAAATTTATACCTACATCTGGGCGGAGCGCTAGGGTTGGTACATACAATAAGATTGACGACTAACTCGGACAGCGACCAGTCTCGGCGGTATACGGCGAGGCAGTCAATAGTTTGGTCTTCCCAAGATTGCTTAGCGGCCTTGTAAATTGTGTGTATGTGTGCGTGAGTCGATTCGGTCGCTCTAGTATCAAATAAAAGTACTGTTCTATTACTGTATTGAGGTACTAATCAGCATCTCATTTTAAAGAGAGCACGTGTTTGAGAATTGATGTTCAGTTGTGAAGAAAAAAATTTGTAAAATTTTATTCAAAGTTGACTCATTTTCTGGCTTTTTCTAGTTTTATTGGATACTTCGTGCTTAGTCTAAATACAACGAGGTTTATATTGAATTCCCATAACTTTAGGGTTAAGAAGAAAAAGAAAAGTCCAAGAAACACGTGTTCTGAAATGCTTATTATTATGGGAGTAAAAAAATGTACATTGTGTCTTGATTGTAACCAGTGTGTCATGTCCTAATCTTAGCGACGTTGCCAAACTTACACTGACAAAGTTAATCAAAAGATATAATATTAAAAATAAATAAAAGTAAGATAGTGACACTGATAACTTATCAATGGAAAATATGCACTATCTATGTGTACCTCACACAATCATTCATAATTTCAAGCCCTTAGTATGCAGCGTTGCCAATTTCCTCGTAAAGGTGTGTGACATTGATATTGTATGAAAGATAGGAAACGCGAAAAAAACACACAATAAAAAAAAAACATTCGGTTCTAATGTCATAAATGGCGAACTTCAATATGTAGTTTTCACGTCATTCTAGAAATTATACCTATAGATACAAGTAATAATAATACTTTTTTTTAGTGTCTTATAAAAGAGGGATTTTAATTAAAACGACTGTTATTATAGGTCTACAGAACCAATACGGAATATTAACAGAAATTCCTGTAAAACGCATTAAGTACCTACTACATATAATTTTTCGAAAACTCGCAATAAACACAAGTAGGCCACTGCTGTGCGTTATTGTACTTGGACCACCTAAACTTAAAAATGCAAGTGAACAACACCAAAATAAAATAAAAATCAATAAGTAAAAATTATAATAAATGTGAAAGATAAAGTTAAATAAATAAATTCAAAATTAAATTTTTTTTAGAAAAAAAAAATAATAACGATCCTTCGAAATTTAAAATTATCACAGAAATAGAGAAAACCGATACTTACAAAAAAAATCGTGACAATTTTCCATTTGACAACTTAATCTACTACTTACAGCTAACTTTACCATAATATTACGACGTCTCGTAAATTCGATATAATATCACCTAACTTTTGCTCACATGCAAATTTCGAGCCGAATCTCATCAAAATCGGCACAGTGTTATTAATACTGTTCCCACAGAGAAATAGGTTAGTTACTCTGCAAAATTCTATTAAAACCTTTTTTTAAATCCAATTTAAACATTTTTTATATTATTCAGAATTCACAAAAGAGTTATGTGGGCGGAGCCAAAAAAGTCACGCCCCTAAACATAACCTAACATAAAAGTTTTCCTATCAAAATTGTCAATTTTATAGTAGATGACTTTGATGCTTGATATTGTGGATAAATGTAAAAATAGCACTGTGCCAATAGAAATGGTAATAATTTTTAATTCCAAAATTATACTTAATGGTAACCAAATAGTCTAAGTATGGTAAAATATATGTAGTACTGGGAACATAGAACTTATAGCCCATAGAGGCTTAATAAAAGGCTAAAAGCTGTAAGTATGCTGAATGGGACCGTACTATTTTAAATATCGATTAATCATAGTCTTTTTAAGGAAAGATACCTAAAGAGCCTCACGTAATGTTAATCGGTATTGTAATCTGCCCATAACAGTGACTATACTCATAATAATAAAAATAATAAGTTTTTTGACATTATGACGAAGACATTGTATGTCAATTTTCAACAATTCCTCTGCAGTTGTTGTACTATATGTTCATAAGATATGACGTCATTGTACATGCGTGCAAAGCGGCCATTTTTTTAACAATATTTCTTTTAAAATACTTTGAGTTATGTTATCAACGTTTAATGTTCTTCTATTAATATTAGTGATACGCGCACTACATTACGTAAAATAAGACTTTCGTCAGATACGGCCCCAGTGCTACGCACATAGAATGTATACTTTTGCTTGCATTAGAGTCCAAACTCGTCGAAGAGAATTAATTACATAGAGCGACAATTGGAAAACTTTTCATCTTAAAACATTGATCCCAAGCAATAATGGCGCTATCTAGATTCCAACACCTATAAACAAGTACTAAAATAATTACAAGATAATTTAGCTACCGAACTACAGAGGGCGTTTACAACAGTCTAAGAAAATGGTATTTAATTCAAATTATTGCACAGCATAAAATATACAAAAAAAAAATAACTTATATAAAGTCCAGCCTTTTCTATTGAAGAGGTTGACAAACGAGCGTTATGTAACACCAGAGGAATACATCTGAATGAGAAAACAGAAAACATTGGTAAGTGGCTAGCAAGGATCGAACCGAAAGCTCCGTGGTTGAGAGCCAACGGTTCTAGCTATTGCTACATCGACGCTTTTTTGTACTGTAATGAGAATAGTATATTACGCACCTAGGGTGAAAAGTAGGCCATTCTCACCCACTGAATATTGATAATCGCGGGTGGCAATGTCCTACTTATCTCACTCACGTGGTGCGTATACGATTTTTTTTCCCACCTGCATGAAAAGCTCGCTTTTAGTCCCTGGTACGAGTAACAAAAGTCGTTTTGCCGGGAGAGAATCGGCCACTTTTGTCCCTCGTACCAGGGACTAAAAGAATGCCTTTAATCCAGGTGGGAAAATATACTAATTTCAGGCCACAATCTTGCAAGAGAGATAAAAAGCACGGGCGTTCACTTGAAAGTGACTTAAACATTTTTTAACAGATTTATTAACTTATTTTGTTAGAGTTATCTGCTCTATGTCATATATATTCTCTAATCTCTTTACGTAATACGTAAAACAAGCGATTTCTTCAATAATTGGGTGGATGACATAAATAGATATATAATATACAATTTATATTTTGCACTTTATAAACCCGAACCGCGATGTTGAAGTTACGACGTATCGACGCTCTATCATATCGACACATTAGTTCAAATTAAACATACTATATTTAGTGTTAACAATAAATATTTGTTCATATTTCTTAATTAATAAAATCGCGGTTCAAAGTATCTATCGCGAACATTGACAAGACACGAAATCAGGCCCGCCCGCCGCTGGAGACCTTTGTCAACAATTTCCACACTGTTTTTATATACTTTTATAACTAAAATATACTTGGTAAATAGATATTTCTTTAAAAATCAATCACATATGATTAAATACCATAATTATTATGCCTGCATAAAACATTATTGACTTTTATGCATGTCCTCTACCCAATTATTCTTTAATAACCGGATAAGAAAAATAATAATAAAGAAACGAAAATATTATATAAATCTATACTTAACTATGATCCGTTGTTTTTCTTTTATATTTACAATATATATTATCACAATGTCAATGTTCACAAAGATTTATTCACATATACCTGATATAGGTATCGTGTGAGGATTGAATATTATTGAAGTATTCTCGGCATGTCCTGTGGAGAAAGAATAATATTATTATTAAGTGGCAACATTTACATGTGTTTTATGTTTTTTTATTATATGAAAATAAGGGACGAGACGTTCAGCTGATGGCAATCGATACGCCCTGCCCACCTCACAAAAATCGTCACCTTGTTGCTCTTAATAGTGATTTTCATTATTATAACACTAGAAATAAGGGATTGCTTGTAACTAATTCTAGTAGGCTTCATAAGATACATAATAGCTTTAAGGGTAAATGTATACACTTCTATAATAAAGTCCCAGCCACTGTTCAGGGATTATATATAAATAAATTTAAATGTTTTATAATAAAAAATGGCTCTGTCGTAAATCCTATTACTCCACAGCTGAATATCTAAATGATCGGACGGCCTGGAACTAGATTGTGATTATTTTAAAGCGATAGAAATGACTTTTATTGAAAAGAGCGCAAAAAAAAGAATGCTGGGAGAGTTTCTTGCGCCGCTTCTTCTTTCTCAGAGCGCCATTTGTTTTCGAAGGGGTAGTCGTATCTAGTATATTAGAAATGACATCAAAGAGAATTCTAAATAATCAATTTTGAGAAAATAAATGCCTTTTGCCTTCATAACAATGCAGTGCCGCTCAGGATTCTTGAAAAACCCCAAAAATTCTGAGCGACACTACAACTGCGCTAGTCACCAGACATAAGATGTAAAGTCTCATTTTCCCAGTAATTTCACTAGCAACGGCGCCCTTCAGACCGAAACACAGTAAGGCTTACACATTACTGATTCACGGTAGAAATAGGCGCTGTTGTGGTACCCATAATCTAGCCGGCAGCCTTCCACTGGTAAGTATATATGGCAGCTACTTTTTTTTCTGTTCGGGTAACCGGTTGATGTAAGCATCGTGTCTGTATGAGATAACTATCCTTACATAAAAACCTAGGTGTGAGAAAGAGACGGAATAGATGAAGACCATGAATCGTTTTGAAAAAATTTAGTGTCCATTAGGCTCCTGTCAAATTGGATCGCGTTTTAATTTTAGTGTTTTAATCGTTATTGTTTTATATTTTATTCCGGATATTAATAAAAAATATAATGGGTTCGTGTTCTGTATTAGATTATGTTGTTATATATAGCAACAATCCAACTAAAGAAAAATTTCACAGGTAAATAATGCTTCGTCAATACTACTTTCGTGGTGTTTATTTTCGTAGATCATATGCACTAAAATACTAAATATCACATTTAATATAGGCAATAAATACTCTATTTTAATATTTGTATATAGGGATGTGCAATATGGGGATTGACCAAAAGCAAAATACTACACACTTCACTAACTCATTAAGACATCTGTAAGCACACGTGAACATTTTAAATTTATTCAAGCCGCAATGAGGAGAGTGTATGTCTATTACGATAGTATACTAAGTTTAGATGGTTTATGGTTTAGATTGTGTCTCATCACTAGTTTACACATGCCAGCGACCGAGCGAGATAAAACTATGAGAATTTTTCTAGGAAAGAAAGGGATATGAAAAAGACACCAACAGGTGCTCATTTATTTTTGTATATTTAATTATTTCTATAATTAATGATAGACCGCGGAATTATTACCATCTTTCGTGACACTAGTCGTTGTACTGCACTTTGCACACCATTTAACTAAACTATACGACATTATAACTGTAACATGGACAATGTTATCACTTTGACTCCCGGCGGCGTACTGAGAAACGTAAAGGGGCGGGGCCGGCTGTTATGCAGCGTCACTGCCTAACATGCTAAAGTATATCCCCAATAGCGCGTTGTCGTTAGGTTGAATTGTCTGTGGCTTCAAGTTAATGGTTCACTTTAGAAAATTGTATTATTGTTTGCTATATGTAGCAGATACATTTTAATTTGCATATGTGTGAGTTTTGGTAACATTGATTCCTACATACATACACTCACGCCTTTTTCTCGTCGGTAGGTGCAGACACAACAGAACGCCACTTGCTTCTATACATACAAACCTCACGCACTTGACATCTTGTTGATTTTTCGTTGCCTTGCTAGTAAACTATTTTTTATACAATTCCTCGGGAATGTGGGAAGTCAACTTCGTAGGAAGCGCTTTGTGTTACAAAATTGTATTTAGAACTAACCTCTATTTGGAGGAATTAACGCAAGACGCACACTGACACTAAGTGTCATACAAATCGCAATGTAAGACGTAGCTTGTCACGCACACTAAAGCATTGTTCCTGGCCTGTTTTTATCGGTTGTCTGACAGCAAGCGACTCTATCTAGACGTATTAATAATCTAAGGATGTTTTGTTTACATTATGTGTTACACCTTCACCACACTTAGCACATTTCATGTTCAAGTGGTAGATATTTCACTTAATCGAGGGCTTTCGTTATGTTTCGCCTCTACCTTCTTTCCCTTCGTGCTCAACTGCTTTCGATATACAAGGTCACCCTAGCTGTGCGAACTCGACGAACCGCTAATTACCTGGCCAGATTTTAGATTGCCTAGAGTGCTTCTGTACGTATCAACCTTCAATTGTCTATGTCTGTGGTGTCATTTTATTGGTTGGCTGCCGGATAGCCCACACCACAGATCATCCGAAACACCGCTATACTTTTGCCGCGCCAGTTTAATAAGAGGAAGAGTGCCGGCCCAATTGAGTTATGCCTCCAGGGACGTAACGTGGTGCTATTCTGAGCTGAGTACCTTGCGCCGGTTCTTCTCAGGTCTGAGTCATATTATTTCGAACGGGTGGTAGATTTCGACGTTCGAATAAGTGATTTTAAATCCTATTTTGAATAAATTTTTGAATTTAAAATATATCCTTCTTTTTCAGCATAGACTCTGGATCATAATTTCTTATCTTTCATCAATCTCTCTCCTTTAACGGCTTACCTATTTTTTATGTTAGTTTTAATTGATTACACATTACAGTGAATGGTTAGATATACATGCTTTTTAGGAAGTGGTCGATGTACCTTGGGGCAAGAATATTTTCGGTGATGTTCAAGAGTTCACGACGCATGTTTATCTCTCTTGTTCTATTTCAAACTCCCCTTCTTCCTCCAAAACTTCACGTGGTACACCATCTGGCGGCAAATTGTCGGTATCTTCTTGATCTCCTGAATAATCTACTTCACCATGATTCGGGCCTTCTTCAACCGCTTCATCATCTACGGTCTAGGATCAATTAAAAGTAGCTACATTTTCATGTCATACAAATAACGAAATCATCTTCAATTCCTGAGTTATACGAATGTTAGTAACAGAATGGATATCTCCATTTCTCTTCCGTATAATTTAAAAAAATCTAATCAATAAACGAGAAACATAATGATAATTATGTAAAAACAACAATTTGTATTATTACCCGATTTTAAAAGTCCATAGTTCATATTTTAGTAACCATTTTTTCAGTCCACCTATGTTGGTACGAAAAAATGGTTTAATATATCAAAATATCTCAGCAAATAATGTGAGGAAAGTCGACTCTCTATATATGTCTAAACCGTTTTTGAAATTAACATAAAAAATCAGTGGGAGGCTCCTTTGTACCGGATGCCGGCTAGATAATGGGTACCACAACGGCGCCTATTTCTGACGTGAATCAGTAATGTGTAAGCATTACTGTGTTTCGGTCTGAAGTGCGCCGTAGCTAGTGAAATTACTGGGCAAATGAGACGTAACATCTTCTGTCTCAAGGTGACGAGCGCAATTAAAGTGCCACGCGGAATTTTTGGGTTTTTCAACAATCCTGAGCGGCACTGTATTGCAATGGGCAGGGCGTTTCAATTACCATAAGCTGAACGTCCTGCTCGTTTGGTCTCTGATTTTCATAAAAAAAAAACGGGTTTCTTAGTCACTGAATACATTCATTAAAAAAGAAAATTAAGAACAATGTCAAAAAATATTCCACGAAAATAACAAATTTCGTTCAATACACAATTTTATTCACAAATCGCAAGTCCTTCGCCATGTTTATCCACCACCGGTAAGATAATTGATTGATAAGGATAATATGCTACTAGTGTGTAGTGTAAGTGTTCTACTTACTAGCGGTCGCGCGCTAAACCTGCACGATACGTTAGTAGGGAAGATGTTCATGCTACGATCATCCTTTCTCTCTCTCTCTCAATCGGTCTCAATCGCTCTCCCTCTTCTTGGACAAAAACGTCCCACATTTTCGTGTCGCTTGCGTTTCATCCGAATAAATTTTACGCTCATGCGCTCTAAGAAGTCTCACTTCAACTTCCTTAATCTTACATAATTAACATGTCTAGATAGAGTCTCTTGCTCGGAGACAACCGATGAAAACAGGCCAGGAATATAACTTTAGTGTGCGTGACAAGCTACGTCTTACACTCGCGATTTGTGTGACACTTTGTGTATATTAGTGTGCGTGAATTACTCTAAATAGAAGTTAGTCCTAAACACACACTTTTTTTCGACGTTTTCACAGCTGTCATAGTCTTTCAAGACGTATAAATGATTTATGTTCTTAATATAGGAACCAGTGTACACTTTCAAACCGCTAGTACCTATGTCGGTAATGAGTGATGTATATTATAATCAAGATACCTCAAATCTCTGTATGGCCGGCGGTGAATCATACTGGTTGTTTTCGGTGTAGAAGAACGGTCTCTTCATCGTGTTTTGCCCTGAAATTTATATGCATTAAATCATTCGATAACTACATTTATCGGCACAATAGAATTCTGCCAATGTGATGCTTCTTTTGCACATGATGCCGGCTAGATTATGGGTAATCAGTAATGTGTTAACATCATTTTCGACCCAAATAGCTAGAGGTCCCGGATTCGAATCTCGGTAAGTGCAATCATTTACATTTTATATGATGAATATGAATATTTCTTTCCGACTCATGGATGTTTATATGTTTTTGTGTTTAAGTAAGTATATTGTATTAAATATGTTGTTGTCTTGTACCCATAGTACAGGCTATGCCTAGTTTAGGGCAAGATAATTTGTGTATAAGTGTGTCAATATTATATATTATATTATTGTGTTTCGGTCTGAAGGGCACCGATCAGAGTTTTTGGGTTTTTCAAGAATTCTGAGCGGCCCTATATTGCAATAGGCAGGGCGTATTAATTACAATCAGCTGAACGTCCTGCTCGTCTCGTCCCTTAGTTCCATAAAAAAATCTTATTAGGCCTTGTCAACATACAAATAATAACAATGTAAAACTATTCTCAACAAAAATATTTTTCATTTCTCATACTCGGAAAGTAATGTTGTTTTGATCTGATGAATGGGTGGAAAAAGCTGCTTCCCTCCGTAGAGAGGGAAAAACTCATACAAATTACTTCCCACCCAAGGGCCGGAATAAACTTTGAAAATAGAACTGCTGTCAGCTATGAAGAGTTTTATATAAAAAAAAACTAATCAAAGGAAATGCCATGTGACTTTCTAAACAGCCAGTGTGAACTTAGCGCAAACTTTTTTGAGCGGAATAAGCCGCAACAATTACGCGGCAAGTTCCATATTTGAAATTTAAAAAGTCGACATAAATTGGCGGGATACTAATCTGTGCTTAGATAAACAACTAGTTTTATTTTCCTCATATTCGAAATGAAAAGTAGAGTGTTTAACTTGGGTAAAAGTATCAATTCCTACTCGGACTATAGCCGACCTCGCTGCGCTCGGGCGTCTAAATACCTCGGGAATTGATTCTTTCGACGGTTAACAATCTACTATTATTTATTTATTGCCAGATTTATTTTAGGGCCAGAAAAAGTTATATTGAACTGAAATATATTCATTATAGGAATTATGTACTACATGAAGAGTGCAATGTGCCTCCAGAGTTAAATGGGCACCACTAAAAACCAGTACTGTTTCATAGCCATGGCCGTGTCACAGATAATCCTGAGTCGGTGAACCATTTCCTGCAGTGTATAGGAACTTTCCAATATTAAATCAATCACTATTTAAATATGTTTTATTTCAGGTTGATTTATACTTTTATCTTATTGTATTAAATTAAACGAGACGAGCAGGACGTTCAGATGATGGTAATTGATACGCCATGCCCAATACAATACAGTGACGCTCAGGATTCTTGAAAAATCCAAAACTTCTGAGCGGCACTACAATTGCGCTAGTCACCTTCAGACATAGACGCTACAACTTATTTGCCTAGTAATTTTACTAGCTACGGCGCCCTTCAGACCGAAACACAGTAATGTTTACACATTACTGCTTCACGGCAGAAATAGACGCCGTTGTGGTACCGATATTGATTATCGGCATCCTGCGCAAAGGAGACTGATAGTTGATTTCCAATAAAAAAAATGCAGCATTAATGTTTGTTTAAATTCTAGTGTATATGATAACTTTAGATAAATAATTATTATTGAAAGAATTCTAGATAGAAGAAAATTCCTAAATTGTTTTCAATATAAAATAGATATATATATTATATACTTAAGAGTATCATCTGAGTGTTTTCTGAAATAAATGTTTTTCTTTCTTTCTTTCAAGTAAGGTTTGGCCTAGAAGAACCAGTTCAGGGTGAAATCTGGTTAGGGCAATATATTATTGTAATAAGTAGTCGCTAGACTATGGAGGGTAGAGGCAAGGAAAATCATCTCATATGGGAGCAAAGTTGAAAATAACAGTTTCATATAGCTTCCACCGTGGCGCTGGTGTAGGCACAGGTTATGGTATGAAGTATGGTGAATGAAGCAATTATATATAAAATAATTTATACGTTTTGATAGTATCTTGCTGTTAGACAACCTATGAACAGGCCAGGAATATCAGTTCAGTGTGCGTGAATTTCACAAAATAGAGCTGTCATAGGCTATCTAGACGTATAAATAATCTAAGTGTTAAAATTGAAATATCATTGTCGACTAAAGAAGTTAATTATCGAAAATTTCAACAACTTACGTTGTACAATATAATGTAGTAAATATAACATTAAAGAATTATTATAGGGAAACGTGCACCTAGAGTGATTAGTATTATTTTATATTTGGCGCTTCTTTTAAGAACTACCCTCATGCTACTGTAGCGCCAACCTAATTAAATTCACTTTGACGGACATTTTTTCATATCCACAGATGATTCACCTTACCTCTACCCTCCATAAACTAGATATCAACTTACAGAGCTGCGTGTGCGCCGCTAGAGCGTTCTGTTTCGCGATGAGCAGCTCGGGTCCCGGTCGAGATCCCCCTGCGCCCGTCATCGGTCCGACGTACTCGACTGAAACAATCGACACGTTACGATTTGGTATGTATGGTTGAAAAGCCACAACATGAGAATTGAACACGACATATCATGATTTACGAAGCATACGTCACACGAACGGTTGGCTCAGTTAAAGGCATAAAAGGCATTTATTTTCTCAAAATTGATTCTTTTAGAATTCTTTTTGATGTCATTTCTAATAACTACTAGATACTACTACCGCTTCGGAAACAAATGGCGCTCTGAGAGAGAAGAAGCGGCGCAAGAAACTCTCCCAGCATTCTTTTTATGCGCTCTTTTCAATAAAAATATACAATATTGTACAGTCATTTCTATCGCTATAAAATAATCACAATCTCGTCCCAAGCTGTCCGATCATTTAGATATTCAGCAGTGGAGTAATAGGATTTACAACAGAGCGATTATTAATATTTAAAAAGATAGTGGTGTTACGGCAATTCGATCTACCAGTTTCATTGTCAATTACAATCTGCAATGAAACGTGTTTTCGCTTCATGAGAAACTACTTTAAAGAGCTTGGAGTAGTTTTTTACATATATTTTAAATTATTCACTATTATTGTTAAGTTTCTCATAATAAAGGTCGTATAAGCGTTTACGACTTTTGTGGAAACGCATTGTTGCCCAATCATTAAAACAATGTTTGTTGTTTACTGTCACCGTTACTGGAGTAAAAATCCTGTCATATTCCTCACAGAAGGAATTGGAAGAGCGCTCGGACGGAACCCGAGAGGTAGCGGGTTCGAGGCCCGCATCGTTCTAAATCTTTAATTGTCTTTCACGCTCTAACTTGTACCAGAATTTTAATAAATGAACAAGTATGGAATATATCATATCAATCATATTATGACGTCCTTAGAATACGCCGAGAACTTAGTGGCGGTTTCCTCAAAACATGTCTCAGTTTTCTTTTCGCGCGAACCCGAATGGTAATGATATAGTGATAAATGACCGTTTGACTGTATCCTGATAATGGTTTCCTCAAACGTTACAAATAAAAAAATATTCATTAAGGAAAAAAACAACACTATCGAATGCAAAAGTAATAAATTTCACCATTTTCTTATGGAAAAGGAGGACAGACGAGCGTTCGGGTCACCTGGTGTTAAGTGATCACGGCCGCCTACATTATCTTGCCTGTGTTCAATCGCAGGAGCGTTGCCGGACTTAAGGAAGGTGTACGCGCTTTCTTACCTAATTGGTAACTATGTCGCATCGTCCCGGAAACACCGCATAAGGAAGCTCATTCCACAGCTTTGTATTACGTGAAAGAAGTGGCCCTCACATCCAGATGGTGTGGATGATATCCAAATTTGTGGCGTGTCGTGCGAAGGTGGAATTCGGCGGCAGGAATCATGTGAAACAGCTCTTTCGGAACCACTCCCCGTGATAAATGCGGTAGAGGGCACACCATGAAGCGACGTCTCTACGCAACGCCATGTAATCCAACCGTTACAACCAACAAAGCACTGGGTCCCCGACAATTCCAGCTGCTCTGCGTTGCGCGCGGTCAAATGGATTGACTTGATATTTGAGTGCACCAGACCAGAGATGACAGCAATACTCCATATGTATACGGCCGGACCTGCGCTTTTTAGAGCGCTAAACTAAATTTCAAACAAATACACCACTATATCGGAAAGGTTGATGAGAAGAAGTAACAAGAATGTCACGGCCACTCTTCTAACTCAACGTAATGTTTCAGCATTTTACAATTTTTATTTATTTACATAATGATGATTGCAAGGGGTTGCAACATAAGGTACTTGAGAAAATAGATAAAACATAAGTTGAGTTAATAGATTATAGCAAGCAGAACCCTCGATAATAGGAATGTTCATTTACCACGAGAAGCACCATGCATGACGCATGGACCAGCCACTGCACCACGCAATATTTTAGAGAATAAGAACACAAACAGGGGCGTGCATTCCATATATGCCAAAAGGCATAGCCTACCTACCATATTTAGAGTCTAATTAATATACCTACACTAGATTCCAAGATAATTCAGATAAATTTAATTCTTTTATTCTATACTTAATCGAACTTCTATTGAACACCCGACCCGTAAGTTTTTCGTTACGCGATATAATAAATACGTAAAGTTCCGATAATGCTTACTGAGGTCTAGTAGAATACGTTCAATTTCTATAACAAAATTTATTTGTCAAGGTAATACGACCACAGCAAAAAATATACAATTACTATGTATATCGTTCTTAAATATGACCATCGCAATTTGACATCCTTAACACACTTCGCAATGACAGCCGCAGCTGTCACGAATTAAACCTACGTTGTGATTTATGAGTAATTATTATGACGTGTCTCGTTCGCTTAGTGTCCGAGTTTCAACCTTATTGCGCTCCCATAAGAGTGTTGACGTCGCTCATGACGTGATTCATGATTGTGAGATAGAAATTTGACATTTCCAGAAATAAAAATGTATTGTTCACTAATCAATCAACAATGACAGCGCCATTTTTTTAGTTGTGTTTTCGTCATTCGTGTACTTATAGGTATGGTCGTGAATAATTAAGCTAATTACATTAGTTATTTGTTTTGTGTTGATTTGTTTATTGTTAATTATATTTAGTATTTAAATTGGAAAAAAAAGAAGTTGCTACCGCTGGAAAACCAATGCACGCCCCTGCACACAAACCAACCACTTAATACTTCTAACTAATCTTATTTATTCTGTGGTACAACAAAAACTCACCGGCCACATTCTGTCCGCTTGCAGTGGAATAGTACGGACTGGTTTGTGTCTGAATCAATTGACACCCTGGAACAAAGAACAAAATTATGTTTGACTTTCTAGAAAAATTATTTCATACAGTAATCACCTCAAAAATTTCATACAACAAAAGTTGATAGAAACCATATCTGTCTTATAAAACAATGCAAAGTAAAGTTTGTCCAAGTTTAAAATTATTTCAACCTATCTTGTATTTCTGTTGTGACAAAGGCAAGATAAAGATAAGTAGTTATAAATTTGGAGTAACTTTACTTCGCTTTTATTAATAACACAGTGTAAGTTAAAGAAATCAAAGACATTGTCTTTTTCAAGTCAATTTACATATTTTCCTTCAATATATATATATACTAGCTGACCCAGCAAACGTTGTATTGCCATATAAGTAATAAAATAAAATTCAATAATAAAAAATTAAAAAATCATTATATTCGATTGTCATCTTGCAACTCTATTGCGTATCTGTGGATGGAAGAGAATATTAAAATCGCGATACAAAAATAGGTGTTGTCGATCGTAGACCGGTGAAAATTTGAAGTTGTATGTATTTTTTAATGTTGAATCATAATAAAATAAAAATAATTGTCCAAAAATTAAAAAAAAATGTTAAGGGTGAACACCCCTTATCACTTAGGGGTATGAAAAATAGATAGTAGCCGATTCTCAGACCTACTAAATAAGCATATAAAATTTGGTAAAAATCAGTAAAGCTGTTTCGGAGGAGTAAGGTAACTAACATTGTGACACGAGAATTTTTATATTTATCTATCTATATATATAAAAATGAATTGCTGTTCGTTAGTCTCACTAAAACTCGAGAACGGCTGGACCGATTTGGCCAATTTAGGTCTTGAATTATTTGTAGAAGTCCAGGGAAGGTTTAAAAGCTGAATAAATAGGAAAATGCTGCTAAATTAAATAAAAACAACAAATTTGTTTTTCCTTTGATGTGTCCATACATAATTTCTATGAGAGAATTTATTGACGCACGGTTTGACAGTTCTGCTGTGAAACAATTTCATTACGACAGCAGGGTGCATATTTTACGAAGTAATTTTTGATGTTATGATATATTATTGACAAATTCATATAAAACATTATTTTATTTATTATATACAGAACAATGTCTGTCGGTCTGAGGTGGTATGGGCATGTCATGAGGCGCCCAAAAGATCATATGACCAAGAGAGTGCTTGATATTAACACCGGACCAAGAGGACGCGGAAGACCCCGATTAACATGGAAATCAGTAATAGACAAAAATCTTCAAAAAGCCCAAATAGATCCGCGGACGACCCAGGACAGAACGTCCTGGCGAAGACTGATTAGGAGAGCCGACCCCAACTAAAATGGGATAGTGCGAGGATAAAGAAGAAGAGAGAACAATGTCTGTCGGGTCAGCTAGTATAAGATATATTTCGGCCTATAGAAACCCGCAATACCAGGGATCAACAGGTGCGTTGTCGGCCTTTAATTTGGGAGTATGCTCTGATCTTGAAGGTCCCAATGCCGTATCGGTTATCACTCCCCGTGATAAATGCGCTAGAAAATGCAGAACCCTAAGAGACAGTGTAACTTAGAAGATATCTTGTCCTCCTCAAATGAGTGTGATGGTAAGTTATCACTGTAGTCGCTCCAGTCCCACACTCTTTTGCAACACCAAAGAAAACACAGCGAAGCCGTCCTTATAACACATCAAATAAAAATACATATTTATTCGAAAACCAAAAATATATTGGTAATTGGCAAACGAGAATCGAACTGCGGGCATCATTGGAAGAAACTCATTCCACTTATTGCTCCAATGACGTTATTAATGTTATATTTTTAAACTAGCTTACCCAGCAAACGTTGTAGTGCCATATAAAGTAAAAAAAAAAGAAATTAAAATCTTTTGGGGTTTAGAAAATAGATGACGACCGATTCTTAGACCTACCAAATATATCGTGTACCTACAAAAAATTTATCGTACTACAATAATTTTTGTATTCGATTGCCATCTTGCAACCCTATTGCCTAAATTTCAAGTTTTATGTATTTTTAATGCTGAATCATAATAAAATAAAAATAAAAAATTTGCCAAACAAAATATTTAGGGGTATAAACATTTACCCTTATCATTTAGGGGTATGATAAATAGATGTTGTCTCAGACTTACCCAATATGCACACAAAATTTCATACAAATTGGTGGAGTTTGGTAACAAACACCGGGACATGAGAATTTTATATATTAGATATTTATATATCATATATTTAAATTATTTCACGGATGGTTGTTGCTATATAGTAATAGGAGAAATGTAGATATCACCATTGTTATTGGTCAGATCCGGTTCCTGCTTCACGTTGAGCTGTATCTGCTCCATCATCAGTCTTTCATTGTTGTTGTACATTGAAGATGAGTCTGTAAATATATAAATTAAATAAATTTATCACACCTGTATCCATTATAGCATCGGTTCTGGCCTTTCACTTGGTATTCATACTAAAAAGGTGAGCAAAGTGTAGTTAAGGTTACTAACATAAATGATCTTCATAATTCTACCACAGACATATGGAAATGATGCGAACACCCTCAAGCTATTTAATTATAAAATATTATTTTACAATACTACATGTACCTAAATTAAGACAAAAAAGGCCCACTGAGCTTCTTGCGCTCGTTCTTCCCAGGTCTGAGGCACACTATTTCGAATGCGTGGAGGTTTTTGACGTTCAATAAGAAATTTTGAATAACAATATTGATATACAGGAATGAAGGAAATAAATCGAAGAAACCCTGCATCAAAGCCAAAACAAATCCTGTGAAATGAATACTGCACCTTTAAAATATGATTAAGTACTTGGCGCTTATAAGAGATGCACTTAACATTATTTAACCGATAACTTAAAATTAAATAAATTTAATAATAAAATCAACACAACTTAAGTGGGTGTATATACACAAAGGGAGGATAATGACACCTTTATTTATTTACTGGCGAGATTTTTTTTTTTGTTGAGGAATATTTTATTAAACAATAATATGCTCAGAGCTTCAAAGTCAGCTGAGTAGAACTTTGGCATTATAATAATAATAATAATTCTTTATTGCAGGCATAAAATCCCATACACAATATTGAGTCGTACAAAAAATTATGCGACGTTAATGATTGTTTTGAGGGATTTAAGTTATCAAGTAGTAACTGATCCATATTTTTGTGGAAAATTAGATACATAAAAGCCTGGCTGGAGACGTTTCTGACTTTATCAGAGCTGAAAATTTGCCATCTTCTCATCCAGATCTACACCTTTTTAGAGAATATGGCAAAATTTTTAACTCTGAATTGTCAGAGTTTGTAAAACAACCCATAAGTGAAGATTTTTTAAAGTATTAAGGTCAATGGAGATCATTTTGAATGATCTTCACAATTTATATCCCCGACCTCATTGTAGAATGGATCTAGCCACAAGGGGGTCCCAGACAGGAGACCAAAGAAACACCCCAGCACATTGCTTACAAAGAGGAGCACAGGCACAAATGCTCCACTCTCCAGCATAGCTTGCTGATGCATACAGCCTCTTAAGGTTGCTAGACTTCTGGGAGGGCCTGGGCTGGTTAAGTAAAAAGACAAACAGACACGCACAAGAGGCTGAGTCCTTAAAATCTCAGTCTAACTAACTTATTAACTGATTGGGGAATGCACACCTGGGTTCACCTCTAAAAACGCTACAAGTAGGTACAGGGATGACACCTTGTACTATAAAGTCTGCTTCACATCACCACACAGTCATCAGTTTTCAAATGGTACTTTTGATTGGTGACTGTTTAACTGTCTGCCTGGATATAGTTTTACTGCTATTACAGAATTAGATGTTGGCTGGGCAATACTGCCTAAGATAAACTTACCAAATGTATCTTCTTCATTCTTAAACTCCTGCTTTATATTACTCTCATTAAAGAAGTTCTGGTTCTCGTTGAGCCTATGTTGCTCTTGCAGCAATGACAAATTCTGCTGTTGATTCCTCAAAACACCAACACTGTCTTGGAGATACAGGTCTTGGCTGGCTTTATATAAAGACTTATTATAACTCTTTTCTTTGTCTATGCTTTTCTCAAAGTGACTTTTCCTCTCCAACGCGTACTTCTCGGCTTCTTTATTGTACTCTTCGTTAGTCTGTGGAATGTAATCTTTTTTGTAGTCATAGATTTGTTTGTCGTCTGTAGTCGACTCGTCTTCCGTGACTGGGTCTGTTTGCATCATGGCGTCTTGCTTTTTGGGTTTCTCCTTTGGCTTTGATTGAAGATGAAACGCCAACTGTAACGAGATTTAATAAAATTTCAATATTTACGCCTAATTAATCTGTCGAACAAGATGGATGACATTTAGGCGAATATTCCAGCGTTAGTATTCAAAAGACCAGCAAGCTCCGTGGAATTAACACCTTATCCATTCGATCCCTGAAAAATGACATTTAGAATGTCGCGGAATAGAACGAACTGAACCTTGTTAAATTTTAACTCTAGAAGAATCAAATCTGCGCGTTTGGAATCTGGAATGTAACTTACAGGTAACCGGAAAGAAATGTTTTTACCCCATTCCGCAACCTACGCTAGAGTGGTTCTTGCGGAACTGGTCGACAATTCGTGAGAGTCGAGCGCTCGAATTTAAAGAAGAGGTCAACAATATTTGTCAAAACTGACAATTTGTCACCATTATTGTCCCATGAACGCTGATACTATTGATACTTGTTATATTATGATACATACTCACTATGGGGTTGTTACTTGCTAGCGATTGCCAAATCCTCAGTCATTTGGAAGGCAAAGAGGAATTTTTCAGGCACTCTTTAAGGCTAATGTTTTGAGATCTAGTCGCTGTTAATGGCGTGATAACTTTGTGTAGAAACCTTTCTTCATAGTGGATCTTTCACCGCATTTATAACGCGGAGTGTTAGTGTGCTGTTTGACCTGATTATTCCGTCATCGCCACAAGCAGTCTTCCTCAACATTCCAATTTTAAAGGAACTTACCTATGGTTGTGGCTAACACACATT
Source organism: Leptidea sinapis (assembly GCF_905404315.1). NCBI lineage: Eukaryota > Metazoa > Arthropoda > Insecta > Lepidoptera > Pieridae > Leptidea > Leptidea sinapis. The sequence continues at coordinate 4,680,703 of NC_066297.1, forward strand.
ATTTTAATATCTATATATGTAATTTCACATATGTATATACCACACAAACAAGTATTTCAATATTTTTATACCTATTAAAACATCTCATACAAAATAATTATAATATTTATTATTTCACAACAGAGTCGCGGTATACGCGTAGTATGCGTACCGCGACTAAATAATCTGAAATTCTGCGAGTAGGCCAAAAAATATTTATGGTCTTAATATCTGAACTAAATACTTGAATGACATTCGATTTTTTCCATTGAAAGTATAAGCTCATGCATCTCATAACTGTAAATTCTTTTAAATAATCTTGTTACTGTTAGATTGTGTTATTAATGTAGTATATATTATCAGTGTTTGTGTAAGTGCTTTATATTTTATATTCTCTTTCTATGAATGGCATATTATAATTAGTGAAAAGGTGTTGGTGTTTTTCTGACTAAGATACTGTGCCAAAATTATTTGAGTAACTATTATATTCACACCCCATACGCTAAATGGTTGCACTAAACTGTGTGGTTCCATGTGCGATGTTTCTAGGTCGTAAAAATGAAAGGAATCTGTGGTCCCAAAACCATGGCTAGATATTGTGATATTATTAAGTTAAAAAAGTCGCGAGTAAATACTTACAATAGACCCCCCTGGGACAGTTCGGCTATTAGTGAGTTGTGCTTCCTCGGCACACCATTTCTCTTTTTCTTTCAAATAGAATATGCTGTCTATCTGACTTGAGTTGCTCAACGACATTGCGGACACCGCCTTTGATTCTGGTACAATTTTATTCTGGTACCATTTCTCATGAGAAAGAGAAATGATGGGAGACCTGCAAAATTTAAATATTTTCCATTATGTACATTTTATGTTTTTAAGAAATCAGTATTTTTTTTTCTTATTCTCAATATGTGGTCTGCTAAACCGTATTCTGATATATAATTTACAATATTTTTTTTTTTACAAACAAAATTACCACACTTCTCTAAACACTGCAGTGACTTTGTTAGTAAAAGATGCAATATTTAAAATTTAAACTTAGTTTGGAAAACCAGGTATTTGGTACTGTACAAAAAAAAATTTGCTGAGTCAAGGGTCAAAACGTTTCCTCAGTGAAGATTATCATACAAAATTTAATTTACCTTACAATAAGCTCTTTGTACGATATACACAAAAATGACAATTTATATTACATAAAAAAATTTAACACTTCAAACTAAAAAGTTCCCCTCCACTGTCTTCTTCTCTTTATGATCTCCTTCCTCCTGATATCTCTCTCCCCACTCATTTCAAATCCTTACTCTTTTTTTTTATGGAATAGGAGGACAAACGAGCGTACGGGTCACCTGGTGTTAAGTGATCACCGCCGCCCACATTCTCTTGCAACACCAGAGGAATCACAAGAGCGTTGCCGGCCTTTAAGGAAGGTGTACGCGCTTTTTTTGAAGGTACCCATGTCGTATTGTCCCGGAAACACCGCACAAGGAAGCTCATTCCATAGCTTTGTAGTACGAGGGAGAAAGCTCCTTGAAAACCGCACTGTAGAGGACCGCCACACATCCAGATGGTGGGGATGAAATCCTAACTTGTGGCGTGTCGTGCGAAGGTGGAATTCGGCGGCAGGAATCAGGTTAAACAGCTCTTCGGAACACTCCCCGTGATAAATGCGGTAGAAGACACACAATGAAGCGACGTCTCTACGCAACGCCAAGTGATCCAGCCGTTCACAGGGTACTGGGTCCCCGACAATTCGAGCTGCTCTGCGTTGCACGCGGTCAAATGGATCGAGCTGATACTGGGGTGCGCCAGACCAGAGATGACAGCAATACTCCATGTGTGGCCGGACCTGCGCTTTGTAGAGCGCTAAAATGTGGGCCGGCTTGAAGTATTGCCGTGCTCTATTGATGACGCCCAGCTTCTTCGAAGCCAATTTGGCTTTGCCCTCCAGATGGCCACGGAATTGGCAATCGCTCGAGATTTCGAGACCCAGTAATCCGATACTAGGCGCGGCTTTAAGAGAAGTGTTCTCGAAGAGCGGTGGTACGACAAATGGGGTTTTTTTAGTGGTAAACGCGCAAACTTGAGTCTTCTGGGGGTTAAATTGGACAAGGTTAAATTTACCCCATTCCGCGACCTTCTCGAGAGAGGACTCGATAGAAGACACAAGTTTCTCCCGGCACTGGATTCCCCGACGATTTCCCGAGAGACCTGCATGGCCCGTGTATACGGCATCACCAGTGCTGTCGTCCGCATAGCAATGTATGTTGGAGGTGTCCAACATATCATTGATATGCAGAAGAAACAGCGTAGGAGATAGCACACAGCCTTGGGCACTCCAGCATTCACGGGCTTCGGGTTCGAGCAATATCCGTCGACAACGACCTGTATGCTACGCCCAGTACTCTCCCTTGTTAATGCCCCTTTTGTATATATTTTATGTTCATTCAATAACCAAAATAATATAAAACTTTAGTTTGTTTGTCTTTTAACCAACTAACTCTTTGTATATACTGTGTGTCCTTTTTCTTTTAGATACATCAACAGTGTTCTTTGCGGTGAATAATCGCAGCAGTAACAAATTTCTTAGTTTCTGAAGAACTTGTTTATTCAAGAAACCATATATATACACTCATCATTGGCGAAATCTAAAAGGCCATCAAGCCAAACAATAATATTTAGTGTCGAGGACCGCGCCCGCATCTATGCGTGTGTCTACAGGTCCCATAGTGGTAACGCAGAAACGGATCACCTCATGGGCTGCGTTCAAGCGGCATTTGATGACGTGCTCGCTCAGATCCCCTCCGCTGAAATCGTAGTCTTGGGTGATTTCAACGGGCACAATGCCGAATGGCTTGGATCACGTACCACAGACTACGCAGGGCGATCTGTGCATAATTTTGCATTGGCGTATGGTCTGTCCCAATTGGTTGAGTCGCCGACGCGGCTCCCGGATGTGGATAGCCACATGCCGTCCTTATTAGATCTTCTGCTGACTACACATCCCGATGGTTACCAGGTCTCTGTCGACGCCCCTCTCGGTACGTCCGACCATTGCCTGGTCAGGAGTGTAGTGCCTATCCGACGCCAACGTCGCAGACCACCAGCGACCCGCCGCTTTTGGCACTACAAGTCAGCAGATTGGGATAGGATGCGTTCCTTTTTTGCATCCTACCCTTGGGGCAGGGTTTGTTTCCCTTCGGATGATCCTAGTGCCTGCGCCGTTGCAGTAGCCGATGTGATACTGCAGGGCATGGATATTTTAATACCAAGCTCTGTAGTACCGATCGGTGGCAGATCACAGCCCTGGTTCGATGCGTCAGTTAAAGCAGCATCTGACTGCAAAAAACAGGCGTATCGAACTTGGGTTGCGGCGCTGGGCTCAAAGGATCCGAACTGCAAAGTTCTGAAGAGGAAATATAACCGTGCCTCCAGATTTTTTAAGCGGCAAATCGCCCGTGCGAAATCGAACGTCGTCAAAATTGGCGAGCAGCTTTCCAGTTACCCGACCGGAACACGCAAGTTCTGGTCGTTGTCGAAAGCTGCTCTTGGTAACTTCAACCAGCCGTCCATGCCGCCGTTGCACATGAGGAATGACACCCTGGCCCATACGGCAAAAGAGAAAGCCGATCTCCTGTGCACTCTTTTTGCCTCCAACTCGACTCTTGACGACAACGGAAAAACACCGCCGAAAATCCCGCGGTGTCAGAGCTCCATGCCTGAAGTACAGTTCCGACAGAAAACTGTTAGGCGAGCTCTGGTTTCGTTGGACGTCAGGAAGTCGAGCGGGCCGGATGGCATTTCTCCAATCGTGCTTAGAATGTGTGCCCCTGAGTTGACGCCGGTGCTAACGCGTTTATTCCGGCACTCTTATTCAAAAGGCGTAGTCCCTGATTCATGGAAGTCAGCCCTTGTCCATCCGATCCCAAAAAAAGGAGACAGTTCGGATCCGGCAAACTACAGGCCTATTGCTATTACCTCCCTACTCTCCAAAATCATGGAGAGCATAATTAACCGCCAGCTCTTGGTATACCAAGTGTATATGGTATAAGGTATACCTTGAGGGTCACCAGTTGATCAACGACCGGCAGTACGGCTTTCGCCATGGTCGGTCGACTGGCGATCTTCTGGTATACCTAACACATAGATGGGCGGCGGCTATTGAAAGCAAGGGGGAAGGCCTGGCAGTTGGTCTGGATATAGCGAAGGCCTTTGATCGTGTATGGCACAAGGCGCTCCTCGCAAAACTTCCATCATTTGGGCTTCCCGAGAGCTTATGCAAGTGGACCTCCAGCTTCCTCACTGGGCGCAGCATACAGGTCGTCGAATCCAAAGCCCGTGAACGCTGGAGTGCCCCAAGGCTGTGTGCTATCTCCCACGCTGTTTCTTCTGCATATCAATGATATGTTGGACACCGCCAACATGCATTGCTATGCAGACGACAGCACTGGTGATGCCGTATACACGGGCCATGCAGGTCTCTCTCGGGAAAACGTCGACCAGTGCCGGGTGAAACTTGTGTCTTCTATCGAGTCCTCTCTCGAGAAGGTCGCGGAATGGGGTAAGTTGAACCTTGTCCAATTTAACCCCCAGAAGACTCAAGTTTGCGCGTTTACCACTAAAAAAAACCCCATTTGCCGTATCACCGCTCTTCGAGAACACTTCCCTTAAAGCCTCGCCTAGTATCGGAATACTGGGTCTCGAAATCTCGAGCAATTGCCAATTCCGTGGCCATCTGGAGGGCAAAGCCAAACTGGCTTCAAAGAAACTGGGCGTCATAAATAGAGCACGGCAATACTTCAAGCCGGCCCACATTCTAGCGCTCTACAAAGCGCAGGTCCGGCCTCACATGGAGTATTGCTGTCATCTCTGGTCTGGCGCACCCCAGTATCAGCTCGATCCATTTGACCGCGTGCAACGCAGAGCAGCTCGAATTGTCGGGGACCCAGTACCCTGTGAACGGCTGGATCACTTGGCGTTGCGTAGAGACGTCGCTTCATTGTGTGTCTTCTACCGCATTTATGACGGGGAGTGTTCCGAAGAGCTGTTCAACCTGATTCCTGCCGCCGAATTTCACCTTCGCACGACACGCCACAAGTTACGATATCATCCCCACCATCTGGATGTGTGGCGGTCCTCCACAGTGCGGTTTTCAAGGAGCTTTCTTCCTCGTACCACGAAGCTGTGGAATGAGCTTCCTTGTGCAGTGTTTCCGGGACGATACGACATGGGTACCTTCAAGAAAAGCGCGTACACCTTCCTTAAAGGCCGGCAACGCTCTTGTGATTTCTCTGGTGTTGCAGGAGAGTGTGTAAAAAAAAAAAAACAAAAAAAAAACTAAAAAGTTTATCGCTGAGAAAAATCAACTTTCATATTTTCAATATAATTTCAACAAATCATCAATCAAATCAGGTCAAGTGTCATTTTATACCCATCCCAAGAAAGTGCTCAACAACACATTATATTCGGAAAACAGTATGACATAACATAAATAGGTTAGTAAAGTATACATCTGTTTACCATTGACAGTTTTCACATAAGTGTGTTACAAATAATGAACAAAAAACAAAATAAATCAGAAGTAATACAATTAAACTATATATATAAAAAAAAGATATAATACACAAAGACAAAATAAATGGAAATCATAGTATTCAGGTATTTAGCAGTCATGAGGACACACACTCATCCAAGACCTCATCAATCTACCACTTAACATGTTTGGTAATGTATTGAATAGATTGTCATATCGAAATCAGGCAAGTCCACTCATATCTGATTTATTGCTTGTGTTACCTTATAAAATATGAATATTGCCTGTAATTAGTACTGCTATGAGGAATGTATATTGTACATTTTGTCCTAGTGTAGTTATTGGGTGCTATGATACCAATTTGTGATATTAATTTAGAAGAATCTATCTTAGAGTGAAGTAACTTAGAGTAAAAAAACTGTACGTATGTAATGAAAACTGAGATTTTTTAGATGACGATCCTATTGATGAGATAATTATAATTGACTTCAACATACTGTGAACAATCCCTCTTCTTACTAGATTTTGTAGTTCGACACTTGCGTATTATCATCACTGAACCATCTGGGTTTAGTTTTGGAAGATTTTGGCTTGGCACTGCGTTTTTGCTCAATGTTTTCCATTGTCCTAAAAACAAAATATATATATATATATATATAATTGATATAAACCAAAAAATGTTGAATGATTTCATCAATTATAATAATTGTAACTATGGCCTAGGTGATGATATAAATCACATCAATAACTGTGAGAGATGTTTAAGAAAATGTGGCATTGCAGATTTTATATTGTTTTCGATAAAAATGCTAATAGATCAGTTGACTGTTCCATATTGTTACCTCACTGCATCTTTACACACACAGCAAAATTCTTAAACCAATACACCTTCTTTTTGAACCATAGTTATTTTGATGAAGTATGAAGAGGTATTTGACTCTATAGATCACAATCCACATTTGGCAAACCTTAAAAACCATAGCATGGATAGATAAATAAAGATCACAGAAATATCTCGGCTCGGATTAAATTAGAATCATTATGACAAGAATTCCCAGTCTGCAGACAAGCCAGACTTTTTGAACAATAGTCCCCAAAGCTTTACACATAAGTACTCTAAAAGGTCTTCAGGAAACTGGACTAGATTGACCTAGGTTCTAATATTGAAGGTAAAAATATTAGACCCTCCAGATTCATGGATGAAAAGTGAGTAGGAGGAACAATAAATAAAAGCAAAAACTAAAGTAAACTAACAGGACCAAAACACATACTTCTCTCTAAGGTGAGTTTAAATATATGTGAAATCATACATTTATTTACGCCAACTAATATCCATCAACTATTAAATGCAGAGTGAAGAATAACAAATACTTGGAAGAAATTTTGATGATTAAAAGCAGCACAGAAGCTGGTATGAGCTTAAGTGCTTCATGTATAATGACAATAAAACCTCTTCATACTAATCCAAATTGTTTACAGAACACACTAAAGGTCCATTGCCTCCAACAAACTTATCTCATAACCTATTGTACAAAGTTCCCATTTTTTCTTAAAATCCAACAAGATAAAAATCTTATTGGATTAATTTATTTTACATCCTATTGGATTAAACTATCTAGTTCAAATGTAGGAAGTTTGACATTAAATCTTCATGGTTAAGTTCTGCATTGTGCATATAAATTAAATGCCAATTAAATATTTGATACAACAAAAAATAGCAACCTTTATTAGCAAGATAGAAGCAAAAAAATACATTTACACAAAAACATTGCATACAATATGAGTCATCCTTCCTGTGCGAAAAGCTAACTTGAAATGAAATAATACTGACGGTGTTCTATACCTTTATTCTTACCCATTGCAGTTACGTTGTAGTCAGCTTGAGTGAAATGCAAACTGCAAACTTTAGAATATGGCGTAACAGCTTTTCCCCGTTTCAATATATCATTCCACTTCTGAGACATTACTTCATCGGCCGGAAATTTATGAAATTTTACATTTTTCGTCTTGCCGGCCATGGAAGTGCATTGTGGTACAGTACAATAATAACCCATGTTGTTTTGAAATTTCGTCTTTGTTTTGAATTGTTATTTAGGTCCGGTTTCTCCACTAATCTATCACAGCACCACAAGAATACAGCGATTATCACTAGCAAAACCCAAGAATAGCCGCACTTAGAACATTTATACAATAATAAAAATCATCACATGCAGATTGCAGCCTTGAAATATTTGACAACTTTGCCTTTTTTCTTGATTTCCCACTTTTTCATTTTTCCAAAACAATGGCCGTCTTATGGCATAGACTTTTTTTTTGGTTCTGTTCGTCCATCTGGACAGGCAAAGGGGTCAAAAGCCCATACAGCCAAGTCTTCATTTTTATTTTTCTATTCTTCACGTTACACAGCTTGTTCAAAGTCAAGCTAAGTATTTAATATTTATATAATCTTCATCTTCAAACATAAATAGTACAATTTCACATAAAAGTAGTATTTCGTGTTCTTCATGTTTCATTTTCTTCATATACATATAGGTTCGCATGAAAGGCCGAAGCCAAGTCTTTTATTGATAATATTCTTTTTTCAATGAAGATCAGTCCGGGGCTTAATAATAAACTTTTATGATATAATACTAAAATATAAATCTCATATACGTTATAAGAAATATACACTGGCCTGCAAAAGAAAGTATCACACTTTTCAAATTAAATTTTTTCTTAACTATAGAAGGTAGAGATTTAAGATTAAAAACTTTTTGTTTCAAATTTTATAGGCTTTAATTCTTAGACACTAAAATTATACATTAGTAACATTTTTAACTTAAAAATATGAAACAATGAAAATAGACATTTTTAGTTTAGTGTAAAAAAATTCAACTAAAATGTATTACATGTTATTTAATTTTTAATAACTGGTATTGCCTCCTCGAGCTCTGATTACAGCTTCGAGCCGGTTTGGCATACTGAACACTAGGTTTCGGAGCGGATGTTTGGGAATATTCTCCCACTCTTCTACCAGGGCCTGCTTTAGTGCCCTGAGGGTAGTAGGTGGTGGTCTGCGATTTCTGACTAGCCTCCCAAGCTCATCGATTTCTTAAAACAGTGGAAATAATATAACGATCTTCTCGGGCACTGGTACACCTGGGTCTGCCATTACAAGGTCTCCTCAGATGGTGTCCAGTCTCTTCGTACCTTCGCTTTACCTTCTGGACCGTTCGTACCGTCACACCCAACATTCTTGCAGTGCGACGTATACTGATGCCTAGTTCCAAAAAAGCCATGATCCTAGCACATTCTTCAACTGAAAGAGGCATGATAAATAAATGTTATGTGCTTTTTAGCATAAATTTTTAAAACAAGAGCCATCGATGTTGAAAAAAATTTAAAACAGAAAGAAAAATGTGAATGGTAAAATTGTAATTCGGAAACGTCCACTTTGAAAAAGGAATGGTTTTGTTTATGAAGTTTTTCCTCAGCCAATTCTTAAAAGAAGGTTACCGGCTATAAAGTTTTTATGTACAAAATTAAATTCTCTTTGGAGTCCTTTTTATTTCGAAAGTATATCTTGTGAACTTAAAACGTTATCCCAATTTTAAAAGTGTGATACTTACTTTTGAAGGCCAGTGTATTATACATGAATTATAAGTAATAATGATGAATATTAGTTATATATAGTTATAAGATAATATGAAACTAATTTAAGGTATAACTACAAATATAATATTTACATTTATACATTAAAATTTACATTATAAACACAAGTCCAATAATAATTTATGGACGAATATGTTTTAAGTCTGTGTAAGGGATTGTGTCAAAAGCCAAGCCGTATATTCAAATTTCGCCTACCGTTGAAACTATAAATTTGTAAAACGGCACGAAGCAGTCATAAGTTTTCAGTAACTGCTGAAGTGAGCGCGGGATGTCTTCAGCATTCTTATAAATGTCCAAGAGGCAGTCTATCAATGTAAATCTTTGAAGATTATATTTGAGAGTTTGGATGGATAAATTACAGAATTGACAAGTTGGAGAATCTAAAACACCGATCCTAAATAAATGAGCACCACTACGAGAATGTCCCAGACGTAACCGACAAATATTGGTGTAAAATTTTCTGTGTAAGTATTTTTTCTTTTTAACAAACCAGGGAGGAGAGATTTCGTTTTTAATGTCGGCTAACCATTTGCCCTTTGTTTGAACAACTTGTTGCCAATAATTCCGAAAGTCTTGCAAGAATGTACCTTTAAAATGAGACAGTGCATCTGTGTATGGTATGGGAATGTTCAAAGCAGTATGTATCTGATTACTATTCACAATAGATTTAGCAAGATAATCAGCTTGTTCATTTCCTTCCACACCTATGTGTGAAGGAGTCCAGAATAAAACAATATCTCTTGTTAGGCATAAGCATTGATATTTGTCTCTAATATTGTAAATGATGAAATTAGTTGTAACATTACATTTAGGATATTGTAAAGCTTTTAAAACACTCATGCTATCTGTTATAACAATCCAATTATTATATGACTGTTCTCCAATATATTCTAGAGCAGCATAAATGGCACCACATTCTGCTGTGTATATACTAGCTAAGGTATTTTACCTATGACCAAACCCACTCCGCAGTTGTATGTCATAAACTGCCATAGAAACAGCAGTTTTACTTTAAGATCCATCAGTATAAAGTTGGTTATAATTTTGCCACTCTGACAGCATACTATATACATCTTCCTTATATTTTAATGATTAATTAATAATTATTTTAATAGGTGTATATTTTGAATTATAAGAATTTAAATAACATGGCCAAAGAATACTAGAAAATAGATTAAAAGGCATAAAAGGCATTTATTTTCTCAAAATTGATTCCTTTAGAATTCTTTTTGATGTCATTTCTTATACTACTAGATACTACTACCGCTATTATGATCACAAAAAAATGTAACAAATCAGAGATGCCTTCTACTTGATAGTAGGAATTATTGTCAGTTCGGTTAATATAGTCCTGTATCTTTAATAGGAGTGGATGATTTTTAATAGAAGTTAATTTGAGAAAGAATTTTGTTTGTAGAAATTTGAATCTAAGAGCTAGTGGGGGAATATTACATTCTACTTGTAATGATATAATAGGAGTAGACCTAAAAGCGCCTGTTATGATCCTTAAACATTTATTTTGTATTTTTTCTAATTTATTCACTAATGTAATTACTCCACCATAACAAAAGAAGGCATACTCAAAATGGCTAGGGACTAATGACATATAGTGTTAGCAAGATCCGTGGGTCTGCACCCTAATATGTACCAGCTAATGATTTCAGAATATTGCAGGCGTTTAATGCTCGATTTTCTAATATTTCAACATATTTGTGCCATCTAAAATTACTTAAAAACGTAACTCCTAAAAACTTTATTGAATTATCTATTGAAATTTCCTGAGTACCATAATATATTTTTGCATCTCTTATTCTTATAGAATGCTTTGAAAATATTACTACTTCGCTTTTGTCAATACTGACCTCAAAACTAAGATATTGAAAATAAAGCTCCAATTTTTTGAGTGCTATACATTGCTATACATCTATTACATAGATCTAACACAACATTTGATAAATTAAGTCCTGAACTATACACTACTAAATCATCAGCAAATTGGAGGTTAGAAACTCTATTACCCAAAACAATATTTATTTGATTTATGTAGATTATAAAGAGCAATGGACTCAAAATTCCGCCCTGCGATACGCCTCTATATGAATATCGAGGACCTATTAATTGGTTATTGACTCTAACATAAAGTTTACGACCATGCAAGAAATTGAATATCTAACTAACTATTTTTTCAGGGACATTTAAGGATAGAAGAATGAATGATAATTGTTCTAAATCAACATTATTAAATGCTCCTACAACATCAGAAAAAACACCAGCCAATATCTTATTGTCAATCTGGGCACTATGGATGTCAAGACATAAATGCCGTAGACTCTCACAAGCAGAACGAGCACATCGAAATCCAAATTGATTATTAGGTAAGAGGTTGTTACTTTCAATATAAAATATTAATCTCTGTTTTATTAATTGTTCAAAAATTTTACCAACACACGAGCTTAGTGTGATAGGACGATATGAATCAGCTGAACTAGAATCTTTCCCATGCTTTAAAATTGGAATTAGACAGTCTGTTTTCCATTCTTCTGGAATAGTGGAGTTCTTCCATAGGAGATTTAATATTTTTAGAAACTTATTTAAGTTAGAAAAGTTTAGGAGTTTAAACATTTTATAGGAGAGCCAATCCAAACCACATGCAGAGTCCTTTCTTGATGATAGACCAGCTTTTAATTCTTCAATAGTAAAAGGGGCAATCATAAAAGAGTTGGTGCTATTTAAAGGATGATTATTGTGGATAATTGTCAAATTTGGTACTGTATCTGGAGTATATTTGTGTAAAAAGTTGGATATCCAATTATTGCTAGAGAAACAATTATTATTAGAATATAAGTTCTTAAATTTCCTCATTTTTGTCCAAATCTGTTTCATTGGTGTTAACCTATTTATGGTGGAGCAAAAATCTGTCCAGGATTTACGATGTTCAAGTCTTAATATACATTTTTTCTTTGCTTGAGCTTGCTTAAAATGAATGTAGTTTTGGATATTGCAATTCGATTTGAATAATAGATAAGCCTGCTTGCAATCTTCTACCACTTTAGTACATTGCCCATTCCACCAGGGAAGTTGTCGCTTTCTTTTAGGTAGATGAGTAATATTGTTACAGTGGTAGTTGGTTTTAGGTACTGAATTTTCTACCGCTCTAAGAATTATGGAACAGAAGTTATTGTAAGACTTCTGTAGATTATGATTATTTATATCAAATTGTTTTAACAAGTCATTTACTAAGTTCTCATATTGGTCCCAATTTACTATTTTCAGATTACTGTGTGGAGGAATGTTGAATGGAATTGAAGAAGATTCAGTTTCCAACACTACCATGGAAAATTTTGTGATTGTAGGCAAGTGATAGCTGCCCAAAGAGTCCTGATGAACTTGCCATTCACAGCACAGGAACAATGAAGATAATACTATTGTTAGATCTAGTCCATTTGGTCTCCAAGAATTAGTACCCACTGTAGTTGGTTGATCATTATTTAAGAGCATAAAGTCATTATCGTCCATTACATCCATGATGTCTCTACCTCTAGAATTGGTTCTATTACAACCCCAAATGGTATGGTGAGCATTAAAATTACCAGCAATTATTAGTGGTTTTGGAATACTATGCCACAGTCTATTAAATTTAGATTTGTCAAAGTTAGGTACACTGTTGCCAGGACTATAAAAGCTAACAATTGAGATGTCTTTTTGTTTGTATTTAATTTTGATTGCTACATTTTGCAAGGAGTTATCAGAAAATGTTTCTAACTTTTGAAAATAAATGCCATTTCTAACAAAAATTGCTACACCATTGTGATCATTACCACAATCATTTCTTAGTATTGTATAACCTCTGATAGAAAACTGTATATTTGGTTTAAGCCAAGTTTCTGATATAAGTGCTATGTGTATGTCCTGCTCATAAAGTAGGTTTTGAAGCTCAAGTCTGTTACTCAATAGACTTTGAGTATTCCACTGTACTATGTTAAGTTTGTGACAGTTGAATGTGACGTTTTATTTTTAATTTGTATGGTATCTTTAATAGTTATTTAATAGCTGAACTAATTGCGTGTGAGCTAATGCTTTGATTCTGTGTTTTATTTAGTGTAATGACTTTTATTATTGATTCTGTGATTAGGTTCATTGCTGCTGGATTGGATAAAATTAAATTAATGATGTCTTGTGTGTTCTCTGTCTTATTGAGTGATAGAAAGTTTGTTGGATGTTTAAATAAATCTGATAATGGTGTTTTACTTTTATTTTTACTATCCAATATCTTTTTTTGTTTTATAGGGTATTGACCTGATACTGCAAGATGGTTACCTTTACAGTGCACACATACTGCTTTGTCGATATGTATAGTACATTCTTTATATGAATGATTTTCAGTGCAGATTGAGCAACGCTGAGCATTCTTACAGAATTTAGCCAAGTGGTCAAACCTAAGGCATCGGAAACACTGCTTAACTGGCGGCACATAAGGTCGCACTGGTAGACGCCACATCTTTAAGTGAACGTAATCTGGGAGTGAAGTAGATGACGCAAAGGTAATAATTACTGCCTGTGTAGGTTGTAATATAAAACCACTATCGGATTTTTTTTTTCATTATACGCCGAACAGAAATATTTTTATTTGTACTTGACAAAGATTTGAAATTTTTTTTGTTAGATACATATCAATGGGTACGGAGGAAATCACTCCAGACAATTCAGTGGCACCAGTTGGGATGGACGCCTTAATATTTTGTTCCCTTAAAAATGTCGTGTTGTCTAGGAATGTATTAGCCAAATTGAGTCGTTCAAACACTACTCCTATCTTATATTTGTTGAGTTTCTTAAGATATTTAATGCCTTTAATGAAGCGCGATAAGTAGCTACTAAGAGTTAGCATGTCACAACTACCAAGTGGCTGTTCAGTGACACTCTCTATGAAGACAATAAAATTCATGACGGGCACCTGCGTCTTCCCGATATCGGCGACAATAGTCGGCCACCCTATATGGCAAATAAAAGTCCTCGTGGTCTTCCAAAACTGTACGCGAATCTGAGTATTCGCTACTTTCAGAGGTGGAATCTAGAATAGACTTACCTTTATCTCGTTCCGGCTTCGTTTTTTTCCGCCTTTTCGACATCTCTTGGCACAAACCTAAATCACTAAATATATAGACTTTTACTTATACTAAAAAAATTAAATGATAAACATATACAATTACTTAGATACTTTTCAAAAATATGAGGATTATATACAATATAATAGAAATATTTAATTTTATAGTTAAAAAGACCGCCCTAAGCACTCAAGAGTTCCCGCGCTTTCCTTATGGCATAGACTTTTTTTTCGGTTCGGTTCGTCCATCTGGACAGGCAAAGGGGTCAAAAGCCCATACAGCCAAGTCTTCATTTTTATTTTTCTATTCTTCACGTTACACAGCTTGTTCAAAGTCAAGCTAAGTATTTAATATTTATATAATCTTCATCTTCAAACATAAATAGTACAATTTCACATAAAAGTAGTATTTCGTGTTCTTCATGTTTCATTTTCTTCATATAGATATAGGTTCGCATGAAAGGCCGAAGCCAAGTCTTTTATTGATAATATTCTTTTTCCCATGAAGATCAAGCTTAGTCCGGGGCTTAATAATAAATCTTATGATATAATACTAAAATATAAATCTCATATACATTATAAGAAATAAATTATACATGAATTATAACTAATAATGATGAATATTAGTTGAATATAATTATAAGATAATATGAAACTAATTTAAGGTATAACTACAAATATAATATTTACATTTATACATTAAAATTTACATTATAAACACAAGTCCAATAATAATTTATGGACGAATATGTTTTAAGTCTGTGTAAGGGATTGTGTCAAAAGCCAAGCCGTATATTCAAATTTCGCCTACCGTTGAAACTATAAATTTGTAAAGCGGCACGAAGCAGTCATAAGTTTTCAATAACTGCTGAAGTGAGCGCGGGATGTCTTCAGCATTCTTATAAATATCCAAGAGGCAGTCTATCATGTATATTTGAGAGTTTGGATGGATAAATTACAGAATTGACAAGTTGGAGAATCTAAAACACCGATCCTTAATAAATGAGCACCACTGACAGACGAGAATGTCCCACACCTAACCGACAAAATGTGGTGTAAAATTTTCTGTGTAAGTATTTTTTCTTTTTAACAAACCAGGGAGGAGAGATTTCGTTTTTAATGTCGGCTAACCATTTGCCCTTTGTTTGAACAACTTGTTGCCAATAATTATGGCATAGACTAAAAATGTGTTATTATTCGAGGCTGACATTCACGCAAAGAGTATAATATTAATATATAGGGCTGCATTCACGTATCGAACCAATGATTAATCAAACACTGGATCAGGTGTAACTATAATTTTATATAAAATGCTGCTTGTTTAAAGACATTCCCTGATTTATCGATAAGCTGCCATCACATAAATTTGATCTCAGCTTATCACAGGACATTCAAAATATTGAATGTCATAATGGTGAATAGACTTTTTTTAAGTTGGAGCAACAGCTTCTTTTCCTAAGATCCCACCGCTCGATTGTGCAGGTACCTACGTGTTTTTTTGATGAATCTAATTTTAAATGAACGTTTAAGGAGTATGCAACATATTAGCGATAGGTTGCCTTTGAAAAATTGGCCGCAAGTGCCTTTAATTTATTTAAGAAGAATTATTTTCTGATGTAAATTGCACCTATTACATGTTTTTTTTTAATACATTTTACGGCATTTAGGGAAATTATGTCAAGAGTTGAAAAAAATATGGGTGCCAGCTCTCAGTCAGCCACAATATAAAGGTTGCCAGATACAGGTACATTTTTGTTGATAATTTGTAGTCATCTTTTTTTTTTATTTTAATACAAAATTAATAAAAAATACAAAATTTATATTTACTATTTACGATGAATTAAAATCCAATCAAAATCACTTAATTCATGTAGGGCACGGAAATGACACTTATGTATAAAATGTTGCAATGCAGCAATGAATGTAAGCGCATTGCAATTTTAATACAGACAGTTAGAAATTCTGCCACAGATAGCACCCTTACTGTACGTCGTTAAGGAGTTCCATTGATTCCATTGATATTTGACTACGACACTTATATGATCATAACGACGTGACGGTAGGTAATTCAAATATCCAGATAGCATATAAATAATATAATAATATAATAGCTCCTAAGAATTTATTTATTTATTCATAAAGGCTTACCAACTAAATACAATTTATTAACTTATGCACTAAGAATTAAACAAATATAATAAAATAGTTTAAATGTACTTACATTATAGGTAGGCACAACATTACTATAAGAAATACATGTGATATTTTAAAATCTAAAATCTATAAATTTTGGAGAGCAATATAAATTTGTTTTTTAAAATTAAGAAAGTTTGAAAAGAAGATATAAGTGTTTTCATCTATATTAAAAATACAATTATATAATTGTAACATTAGCTGTAGAGGAGAGTTTAAGCCATAATTACTGTGGTGGAATTTAATGTGCATTGGGGAAAAAGTACTAAGCAGACAATTGAAGGCAGGCACACGCAAACCGATTTGTGATAAAAGCGAAGGACAGTCCATATCATAGCTCAAAAGTTTATGTAAACACAGCAATTGTGAAGCATTTCTACGTATTCGCAGAGACCTCATTTGAAATGTATTTAATCTATTCTCATAGCTATCATTACGGATATATTTATTTGCAAAAAAACTTAACTTTGAAAAAACTTTTTTTGTACAGATTCTATTCGTGATATATATTTTTTGTGATATGGGCACCAAACAGCTGAGTTATATTCTAGATTAGATCTGACAACAGAGTTGAAAAGTATCTTGAGTGGCAAAATACTTCTAAATCTTTCGTGTTACGGAAAATAAAACCTAGCATTTTAAAACTCTTACGAACAATGTGATCTATGTTTGTTGAATCCTAGTTCACTATCTAATATAATGCCTAAATCTTTAAAATATTTTTTTTCAGCAATGAACACGTCATTTACCTTGAAAGTAGTTTTAAGTTTAATATCTTTTCTGGAAAATTTTAAAAAGTTGCATTTGCCTTCGTTCAGTTCTATTATTTTGACTATTATTTTGACACCATAAGTAGATATAGTCGATATCATCTTGAAGCATTTTTTGGTCCTCAAAACATTTTACCGTCCTGTATAATTTTAGGTCATTTGCGTATAGTTCAAATTCTGATTTTATTAATTAAGTGATATTATTTATGTATAAGGGGCCTAAGTGTGAGCTTGTGGTACCCCGGATAGCTGATAAAAATCCCGAGAATGATAACCACTAACCTTAACCACAAGTGGTCGAGAAGCCAAATAAGATGTTAACCATGTCAGTAATTCATCCGATATGCCATAGATGTCCCTAAGTTTCTTTATTAGTAGGAAATGGTCCACTTTATCGAATGCTTTACTGAAGTCGGTATAAATGACGTCAACTTCATGATTATTAGTCATTTCATATATAATTCTATTGGTGAAGTTTAACAAGTTTGACGTCGTAGATCTTTTTTTATAAAGCCATGTTGTTTGTCAGATAAAAGGTGCTTAGTATGCCAAAACAAGTGAGGATATAAAATTGATTCAAAGATCTTTGCAGGAGTTGATAAAATAGTTATCGGTCTATAATTAACAACATCACATTTATTACCTTTTTTAAAAATAGGCACTATTATGCCTTTTTTCCATTCCCTCGGAAATAACCCGTTACTTATTGAGGCGTTATAGATGTAACTTAGTAGATATGACAATTCTTTAGCACAGTACTTATAAAATATTGGAGGAATTTCATCACATCCTGCACCTTTATTTTTATTGAGTGATTTTAACTTCAGTTCAACGTCCTTTACTGTAAAAAATTGCGTGTTTTGATTAGTGTTTGATTTATTTACTGACTCCGTGTTATTTGTATGAAGTGGCTTATTATAAACCGAAGAGAAATAATCCGCAAATAGATTACTAACTTCGAAACCTCCATTGGCTGAATTATGATGTAACCATTATAAAACCCCATTTGTCGTATCACCGCTCTTCGACAACACTTCCCTTAAAAGCTCACCTAGTATCGGAATGTCAGGGTCTCGAAATCTCGAGTGATTGCCAATTCCGCGGCCATCTGAAAGGTAAAACCAATTAATGGTCTTCGAAGAAGCTGGGCGTCATAAACAGGGCACGGGTAATACTTCAAACACGTATGAAGTATTGTTGTCATCTCTGGTCTGGCGCACCCCAGCTTAAACGATTTTTATTTATTTATTTAAATTTTAAATTGAATTAGAATTATAGCATATAATTTAAATAAATAATTTAAACATAATATTATGATAGATAGACTAAAATAAAATTAAAAGATACATATAAATTCATCAGGCTATATGCAGCCTAAATAAAGTCCTCGAATGGCGACCACGTACCGGAAGACGCAGTGTTGGTAGGCCCCCTAAAAGATGGACCGATGATCTGGTCAAAATAGGAATACCTTGGATGAGGGCAGTGAGGACCGATCGCCATGGAAATCTTTGTGGGAGGCCTTTGTCCAGTAGTGGACGTCTTCCGGCTGACGAAGAAGAAGAAGAAGATATGCAGCCTAATGAGTCTTCCTCACAGTTGCAGTTACAGGCCTATCGGCAATCATCTTCAGGATTCCATTGCTACTGCCCCGAATTCGACGAATCAATGAGGCAGACTTGTTACGCATTATAGCGAAAAACTCATCCACCCATATTTGACCGCGTGCAGAGCCTCTCGAATTTTCGGGGACTCGTGTGTGCTCTATGAACAGCCCTCCTCTGCAGTACCAAGATAGTATAATAATAATGTGGGCAGTATTGCTTCAAAGCTATTATTATAACTAGTATGTTAGTCGCGCTTCACGTACGCATACCAGCATATCGGGCAACCCGTACGCTCGTACTGTCTTCCATAAAAAAATATAATAATATATAACTACAAATAAACAAACATTCATTTTAACGACAACTTAAATAATCGCAAGGCATATTCGATTGCACATTATCAAGTAATAATGGAATCCCATTAAATTCTTCTTTAAAGTAAAGACATATTATTAATGACAGTAGATAGTGACAGTCGATACATTCCTATGTTTGAAATCAACGCCTAAATTCTAGTATTTAAATGAAAAAATATTAAAAAAAATCGTAAAAATTCAAATTCTGAAAAATGTAATAGAACTGCTTAGGATAAAATGGCGTAAGTATATGAAATCTTTTTAACGAAGGTTTTCCTGTATAATAATTTTGCTAGAGAAGAATACGAACTTCACATAAGCTGCATATTGAATCAAGTGGATTAAAACACCTATACCTAGATTAAGTATTGGTCTCCGCTGCGCTCTAACTAGATACCGCAGGCGAGTCACAAAGTGCGGCAATTAATACTACGCCCAAGTGGGCCACATGTTCTGTTAAACTTTGGTAATAATTGAAACTAAAATGCCGGGCTACGAAGTAAAACTTTATAAAAATAATACTACAAGAAAAAAGAAAGACACTGGGATCACATATCATCAGTAATTATTTTGTATTTTATTAATTATTTTGTATTTTATTAATTTCAATGTAAAATAACACGAAGCGTATGCTACAAAATTTGAAAGACGCACACAAGAATCAAATATCTTTTTTTACGGCTCTCTGTGGCACCGAAAGCCTCAAGATGAAGCAAATCGTTGCTAATCAAAAAGTTAAAATCCCTGATGGGTTTACCGTGAATGTAAAATCACGACTGGTGACAGTAAAAGGTCCCAGAGGAGTTCTAAAGAGGAACTTCAAACATCTAGCTGTTGATATTCGAATGGTTAACCCACGATTATTGAAAGCAGAGAAGTGGTTCGGCTCTAAGGCTGCTGTAAGGACTGTATGTTCTCATGTGGAAAATATGATTAAGGGTGTTACAAGAGGATTCCCTGTATTTAATTAAAAATAAAGTAAAGAATGTAAAGTAAATAAAGTAAAAAAAATAAAGAAGTGCAACACAGTCATTGAAATCCGTAATTTCCTTGGAGAGAAATACATCAGGAGGGTAAAGATGGCAAATGGTGTGACAGTTGTAAACTCGCCAAAACAGAAAGACGAGCTAATCATTGAAGGGAAAACTCCCTGGAGGATGTTTCAAGTTCTGCCGCACTTATTCAACAGTCAACAACTGTTAAAAACAAAGATATCAGAAAGTTTTTGGATGGTCTCTATGTTTCTGAGAAGACCACTGTTGTACCAGATGAAATATAATAAGGATGATAAAATATAATATTAAAAAAAAAATAGTTGCCTTAATAAAAACCTATTGTTCTTAGGCAGTGCGGTACCTTGTTCGAGCGCAGCGGAGACCAATCCATAATCTAAGGTTCTACAATTACTACAAGAATGGGTGAGATGACATATTGTCGTGAACGTAGGTACACATCGTGTACAGTCCTACTTCTGTTATATTTCATTGATTTGTTTTTATGTATTAGTTGTGATTTGTGCCATCACTGCGACACGGAGATCCTAGCTGGTGACGGAGTGGACTGCCGGGGCTCCAGTTACCACAAGAAATGCAGGAAATGCTGTTAGTACACACTTTAAACATGTAGCTTGCATTTAATAAAGCAATACGTGTGTCGCGTTAACTCTTGTCAACTGTCTGTGCGATCGTCAACCGGTTATAACTAGTTTCGCCGCGTACGCAACAAGAACAAGCGGGCAGTGGACACTCACACAGGCCACGGATCATTGTAGAAGTGCAACCGTTTCGCGTGGTTATATGAAGCTTAGTCTCTGATCCTTTTTTTTACTCATGAGGCGATAAAGTCGGTAAAATACTATTTTCAGTTTATTTGTAAGCATTTTGCATATTCTAGGTTTATCTCAAATATAACTTTATTCCATGTTTATTTGTAAGGCAGTTTGACTTCATATTATGTCGGCTTCTGAAATGTATACTTTAAAAGATATAAAACATGACAAACGGCCTTTCCCAATATTCAGTCTATCTCCGGTAGTTTCCTACTTGAGATAAAAATCATAACTATCTTTGACTTTTCTGTCCCAATATCGACGGTAACTTACCTTATCCGTACACGCTGTCTGTCAATGGGAGGACGTATAGCTTACCAGCTATAGAAGTTTGTATGGAAAATGCAATTCACGCGTCCCAATATAAGGCGATGAGAATGAATTATCGGGTATATTGGGACAGCTTCAGAATGTTGACAGCTAATTACTGACAGTAGAAGGTAGTAATTTATCTCTATTTGTAGATAGTATATTAGGAACGTCCACTATTGGCTAAAGGCTTTCCCCAAATATCTCCACGATGATCGGTCCTGGTATTGAACGAGGGTAGCCCTCATTCAATATGGAATTTTCCAGATATCTGCAGTGAGACTGAACTCGTGGACGCCGAAATATTCAAGGGCGTGATCTTCTGCTACAGCTGTTGCAGGCGCATTTTCCGCGGATGTTATACAGCAAAGTGCATCAAGAACAAACCCAGGCAAAAGCGTGGGTGTCATCGAAGGCGAGATAAGGGCATTCTAGAGATTGCAAGGAGAAATCTCAGCGACAGTAATAGTACTTCGCCTGCTGAAGATAATTTGAGGTTATATTTGTTTTTCAAATTAAATATGAAATTGTATCATCGTTTAGGTCTTGTCCACTCTTAGCCCGACATAAGTACCTGCTATGCATTTCATTGGATGGAGAAGTAGTGCTTCAGTGAGCAAGAAAATCAATGCCACTCTTTTGAATCAATATTTCAGGCTTTACAAATATTTTAAACAATCTTTGTGTAGTTATGCAATAAATAGTGTGTCTTCTACCGCATTTATCACGGGGAGTGTTCCGAAGAGCTGTTTAACCTGATTCCTGCCGCCGAATTCCACCTTTGCACGAAACACCACAAGTTAGGATATCAGCCCCACCATCTGGATGTGTGGCGGTCCTCCACAGTGCGGTTTTTAAGAAGCTTTCTCCCTCGTACTACAAAGCTGTGGAATGAGCTTCCTTGTGCGGTGTTTCTCTGGTGTTGCAAGAGAATGTGGGCGGCGGTGATCACTTAACACCAAGTGACCCGTACGCTCATTTGTCCTCCTATTCCATAAAAAAAAAAAAGGCCGGTAAATCATAAAAAAGCTTCAAGAGCGATTGAGGAAACAATAGCGGCGCATCGATTCGTCATCAATCGTAAATCAGTCGAGTTTTAGATGACATGGATCTATTTATCACCTGAGCGCCCCCTTCACGAGCATGAAACATGAGCAGCCATCGCTTTCCTCGACCATATTTTAGGGGAGGGAACGATATATTGAAGCGAGCATGGCGAATCCTTTTTTATGACAATAAAGGACGAGACGAGCAGGACGTTCAGCTGATGATAATTGATACTCCCTGTAACATTACAATGCAGTGCTGCTCAGGATTTTTGAAAAACTCAAAAGTTCTGAGCGACACTACTATTGCGGTTGTTAACTCTCATTTGCCCAGTAATTTCACTAGCTACGATGCCCTTTAGACCGAAGCATAGTAATGCTTACACAATACTGCTTCACGGCAGAAACAGGCGCCATTGTGGTACCCATAATCTAGCCGGCATCCTGTGCAATGGAGCCTCCCACTAGTATCCGATGATGAGAACGATATGTTATTGATATGATGAAAGATATGTTATTGGATATGTTCAAAAACCAATTGAATAATTTTATAAAATTGTATTAAATGTTTTTATAAGTTTTACAATAATTGTATTAAATTGTCGATGTTAATCATTCTTTTAACATGTAGAATAACGCAATAAATAAAAAAATCTACTAGGTATATTTACGTGAGTAAAACAATTTGTGATAAAAATACTATCTGAAATACTTCATCCTAAGATCCAATATTAATGTTTATTTACATATTTTGTGAAAAGATTATTAATGCTGGAAGTGTTTATCCAAGCAAGCAATTTGTTTCGACATAAATGTTTTTGTTTTACGATTTTGATAATGAACGATTATTTATCAATGCTCGAACACTGAAAGTTGTTGTTTATTGAATGAAATGTTTGTTGTTTATTAATTATAAATTAACTAAATTTCAGTAAACCGCCAAGCAATGCTCATCACCAGGAAAAAGACCAGTGCAGTGTAAGTCATTCAAATGTACAATGTTATCTATGTAGATCAAAAATTTAACAAGCGGCCTAAAGGAACACACACACCGTTTCATACAAGTATGGTGCTATTAAGTAGAACGTTTCAGGCACATTCTTTTTGCCCGCCAAGTACCAATATGTTACCGGGTTTTTATCGAATTCATATGTACGTTTATTTCACGCTCTTTAAGGTCGGCAGCGCTCCTGTGGTTCCTCTGGTGTTGACCTGCACGTACGTTCGCTTATCATTTTACACGCTTTTTATTAGCTTCACCTGTATGTATGTTTGTTCGTAAACGACTCATTTAGGCGCGATTTTGACCCACTTGAAAGGGCCAGATTTCGTTCAATCTTCGAAGATTTATCAAGGATTTTTTCAAGATTTTTGTTAATTTATATTATTCTCGTCCATCTTTAAGGGAAAAATTGATGTTAATTTTAAATTTCAACTATTATTTTTAACCGATTTATGTAATATTAGAAAATTTTCGAATACCAAAGAGTACAAATTCGAATACAACGAGTAAGTTAACCAATCGTGCATTATGTGTGAATAATAAATAATAATTATTTCAGATGACCATTGCAAGGAAAAGTGTAGGTGAGTATAATTTTCTTTTATGAACTTTAGCATATCTGAATTTTAGTTTTGTTACGCCAAAGAATTATAACTTATTGCGTGCGCACCTATACATATTTAGCGTAGCCCTTCAGGCGACACTAAATGCCAGCGACCTTGAGCGATATGAGTTCACGGCTGCCGGCCCGCCATCTATGTAACAAAGCCAATATTTTCAAAATTCTTGGGTGGAAATCAGCTTATATGCTTACAATCCTCGTTATTCACTACAAATCTGAATAAATGAACCTACACAAAAAAGTACAAGCTATAAGGATAACTTTTCTGAGAGAAGTACCAAAAAAATGCGTCACGCCATGCCAAAAAACTTCAAAGAAAAGTGGTTGTTCAAAAAGGCTCGGCAGTGTTAACTATAACCAACAGCAAGCATTAGCAACCTACAAATAAGACTTAAGGATATAAGTAACAGGATTAAGTAGTGTTCATAGCTCGAAATGCTATACTTTCACCACAAAACTTGTCTAAAAACACCATGTTTGCGTGTTTTCTGCTTACTCTTCGCCTTAAAAGATGTAATCAGGGGTGGTGGTGGTGTCTGTTTGCACGTGAATGAATAGTGTTTGCTATAAGTTTCAAAGTACCTTTTTAAATTTATTGCGTGCATCGAGTAGCAGGATTTTGCATATCTCATGAAAGTTTTCACCGAGAACAAAAGCAGTAATCTAAAATTATTTCTTTATTGGTGTACACTTTTTTATGGCCTTAAGTGACGGAATGACATAGACCTTTACAGCAACACAATTATTTGAGTCGAAGACACCACGAAACAACCAACGCGATATGTCCTGGATCATATCAGCTTCAAACGCCAGCTAAACTAGTTCTAACAATATCCCTATCCCTAGCCCATAAACATCTATCTTCAGGAAGGACATTCAGCTGATGGTAATTGATAGGCCCCGCCCATTACAATGCAGTGCCGCTCAGGATTCATGGAAAACCCAAAAATTCTGAGCGGCTCTACAATTGCGCTCGTCACCATGAGACATAAGATGTAAAGTCTCATTTGCCCAGTTATTTCACTAGCCACGGCGCCCATCAGACCGAAACGCAATAATGCATTACTGCGTCACGGCAGAAATAGTCGCCATTGTGGTATCCATAATCTAGCCGGCATCCTGTGCAAATGAGCCTCGCACTGGTTGACATTCTGTCAATCTGTCGTTACAAGTAATATACGAGAACTCTGGAAATCATTTACCTATTTACTTTACTTTTTTTTTATATCTTTATGCCAATCATATCGAACTGGACAGCATGTTGTGTAAAAAAAGAATTTAAATTTCATTTTCACAGAGGTCGGAACAACGACGACGGTAACTCAGGAATTGCTGAAACAAATAAATAACTCGGTCCTAAACGATGAGTGAGTATCATTGTATGTATATTTACCATATGGAAAGCTTACGGAAACAATTTGTAATTCATCAATTAAATTTGAAAATAAAATTTATGAACGATGTGGGACACGTATCCGCAACCTCTCGCGTTCCGTGCAAGCGTGCTTCCACTGAGCCAACCGTTCGAGTGACGTATCGTTGATAAATATTGTATGTCTTTTTCAACTCTCAGGTTGTGATCTCTCATTTTGTTTTCAAATTTTATTTGTGTAATTAATTGAAGAAGTGAGAGTTATTTTACTCATAAAAAGAAGTAATTTGTAATATTATGTTATGTTTTTGTGTTAAAATGGGGTGAACAATGTCGTATGTTAAGGGGGTCAAGCTATTGTATTGCCAAAAATGTTGATCAGACGTTAATATAGCCACGAAAAGACTCGACCAGCAGAAAAAATAGCGTGAAATATTAGTTTTAAGTAAGGTAACATCTCAGATTCGAAGAACCATCTATGCAAATTTAGCACCCCATCGAATGATTGGAATTGGAGTTGAGCACGTTAACAACTGTAAAGTAGATCCTGAAGATGATACAACCTGAGAGTTGAACAAGACATACCAAGACTTATGTTCCTTACGTCACTCGAACGGTTGGCTAAGTGGAACAGCGCTCGCACGGAACGCGAGAGGTCGCGGGATCGAATCTCAAATCGGTTATAAATTTTGTATTCAAATTTAATTTGTACATAAATGACTTTTAATGTTACAGAGAAATTGCGCAAGCACTTACTCAGCCGAAGAAAAAGCCGAAACGTAGAAATAACAAACGTGTAAGTGACCCTTTTTTCGTATAGCTTTCGTACAGCTCCGTATAGCTTGGTATATTTGTATTTGGAATTTGCTAGAAACTGTCATAACCATAATGTTAACACCAGGAACAGACATAAACTTATAATGCCTACTACTCGGCTAAGTCGAGTTAGTACGTCTTTTGTGGGGCGATGTATGCTTTTACAACAAGACCATAGGAAATGTTCAAAACAAAAGTATTACGTTATTCAAAATAATTGTTTGAAAACGTTTGTGTTGTAAAGGTTACTACAACATAAATGACATTCTTAATGATACCACGCATTGGGAATGGAGCGACCGCCCTCAGGCTATTAAATAATAAGTTTAATTGTACGATATTATTTTGTAAACATAATTTTTTGATGATAAATAGAAGCCCGCTGAGTTTGTAGCGCCCATTCTTCTCAGGTCTGAGGCATTCGTTTTGGAGTAGTAGTAGTTTTTGACTTTCAATAAGTGGTGTAACATTCTATTTTGAATAAAAATATTTGAATTTGAATTGCTTTTTGAACCAGTGACATGGGTTGATGTTACCTTATCAAATATCCATACACCCATATTATGCCTCATAATTGCAACTTGCCCTACCATGTTGAATCGGCATAGAAAGGATGGAATTTTGAAAAAAATATTTTACCAGACAAAAAGAATGTATGTACTTTATCCCCTACTACGAATTCCAGGCATCTTGGCCATACGGCCGTAGTGCATCATTATTGAAATAGTACAAATATATCATATTAGATATGTATACAGGGTGTCCCAAAGTTATGGGACATGAAGGGTAAGAAAGTACCGTAAATATCGAAGATAGGCTATTTTACTGAAAGTAGACTTTATGTTATTTTTAAAAGTTAGTACTTCTGCATTTAAAGTTTTTCAAAAAATTACTTGCCTCGTCTGGGAATCGAACCGACTTAAATATAAAAAAAAACACCCCTACTTTTATGATGCCAATCGGAAGAATGGCCAAAAACTAATAACTCTTCTTAAGTAACATAGTATTTTAAAAGAAAGGAATAACGTTAAATGAATGTTTTCCTACATGGATTGGTACGAATGGACCGATTAGATGGCCGGCCAGATCCCCGGACTTTACACCATTAGATTTCTTCTTTTGGGGATACGTGAAAGATATGCTATACAAAAACCGATACGAGAACGTGGGCGAGTTACAAACAGAATTGTGTCAAATCATATCGAGTATTCACCATAAAATGATAAGAAAATCAACAGGCAGCGGACTCATTAAAAGAATGGGGATTTGCGTAAGACAAGAGGGATCACATTTTGAGCATTTAATTAATTAATTTACAAAAAAATACCCACTTAATTGACTACTTTCATTTAAAATACTATTTTACTTAAGAAGAGTTATTAGTTTTTGGCCATTCTTCGATTGGCATCATAAAAGTAGGAGTGTTTTTTTTTACATTTAAGTCGGTTCGATTTCCAGACGAGACAAGTAATTTTTAGAGAATCTTTAATGCAGAATTACTAACTTTTAAAAATAACATAGTCTTCTTTCAGTAAAATAGCCTATCTTCGATATATAAGGTACTTTCCCTTCATGTCCTATAACTTTGGGACACCCTTTATATCATATATATAAAATTCTCGTGTCGCGGTGTTTGTTACAGAACTCCTCCGAAACGGCTAAACCAATTTGTTTGAAAATTTGTGTAATGTAGGTCTGAGAATCTGCCAACATCTATTTTTCATACCCGTAAATGATAAAGGAACACCTATTTTTGTATCGCGATTTCAATATTATTTTATACCAACCACAGATACGCAGTAGAGTTGCAAGATCGCAATCGAATATAATGATTATTGTAGTACAATAAATTTTATGTACGATATATTTGGTATGTCTGAGACTCGGTTGTCATTGTTTTATTATACCGCATTTTTTTTTAATACCTTAATTGGCAATACAACGTTTAATATAATATATGTATATATGGCAATAAAAATTAAAAAATAAAAAAATAAAAGTAACTTTTTATTTTCAGAAAAAGGATTCTTGTACCGATCTACGTATTGCAGGTATATATAACTCAAATTATGACTGCTTGTATATTAAAAGAAATAATAATATTAGTGTAGTAAAGTTTAGTGAGTCTGTGTTCTACAACGAACCATACCACGGCCTCACTGCCGGATTAGCCATATAGCAAGCGTAGCAATTGCTACGGGTCCCGCGCAAATAGGGGTAAGTCCCACTCATCTCTGTCTGAGCATAATTTTTTGAGAGAAACTTATAAGATATTGAATTTCTTGATGTGGCAATAACGTGAAACGTTACAACTTTTCCTACTGAGACAACTCACGTCAGACACTCGGTAACTGACTATTTCCAGTATAATAATAATAATAATAATAATAATAAATAATAATAAATTGTTTATTTCTTTAACAAAAAGTACTTAAAAACTAGGGGCAGGTGTTTTCCGTTAAGCTTATCGCCTGTGTTGGGAGTCACCGCTCTTTAACCTTTATTTATAACAAACAAAATTACATTATACTTAAGAGTTATTCATACATGTAAAAGTTAACTAATAAAAATATAATTTTGACCTTTTTTTTTTACAATGCAAATTACACAAATGAAATAATATGTACTTTAAAACTATTTATGAAAGTTCTACCATTATACGTTACGTTACTACTATATATAAAATAGACATGATCAGAGAAAGGAGAAAGAAGGGAAATGAGTGTTTAGTGTGCAAGTGTGTGTGTGTGTGTGTGTGCGTGTGTGCGCGTGTCTGTGTGTATTTATATAAATATAATTGTAGCATACACAACTAGCTACTCAGCCACTGTTCTACCCAGTCATAGGATTTGGGTTCTAACCAGTTAGATGTAAGTTTTTTACATTCATATACGTTTTTTGAATATATCTGTAATTCTTTATTTATTAAATTATATAATTTGGCAGAGCGCTTATTGAACTGTCTATCAGCAAAAGTTGAGTTTGACTTAGGAAGTACTGCCACAATGTCTTTTCTTCTTTTTTGCAGGATTTTAGGGTCATAAGCGAGGGATTTATGCTTTCTTGTAATAGTGTTTGTAATATATAGTTTTCTAATTGTTGGTATTTTAGTTTCTTTATATAAGCTATCCGTGGGAAATCTGCGTTTTTTAAAGTACATTGTTTTAATAAGATTACGTTGTGTTCGTTCAAGTTCAAGGAATTTTGTTTTAGTGGCCCCACCCCAGATCGTTATACAATACGTTAGTACAGTTTGTACCAACGATGTATAGATCTCTTTCAGGAGATCTTTGTCTTCCAATTTGGGGCCAGCCGGCAGCCTCGGTACTACGTATCTTAATGATTTAAAAATCCAGGTTAGTTTTCTCAACCTCTGCATTATGTAGTCTATTTGTGGATGCCAAGAAAGTCTCTGATCCAATATGATACCGAGATATTTAGTTTGAAAAACTTTCTGAATGTTTGGGCAGTTACAATGTACGATATTAACGCAGTCGTGAATTTGTATTTTGAATTCTCTAGCAGCTTGGGCATCGTTATATAAACTGTAGCACATGTAGTTGGTCTTATCTGCATTTAGAGTAAGTAGGTTCATATTTAACCAAGTGTAAATTTCACGCAAACCCACTTCAGTATATTTCCTTACACTGTCCCACGAGTCACCAGTGAATACTATCGCAGTGTCATCGGCATACGAGAAGATGTTTGCATTCTTGAGCTTCATATCACATAAGTCATTTATATATATTAAAAATAGGGTTGGGCCAAGAACGCTGCCCTGTGGTACGCCGTAAGATACTGACTCGTAATCGCTGGTGCAGTCACCTAGTTTTACTTTTTGCTTACGTTCAGAAAGATACTGACTGAATAGGCGTAGCTGTGTTCCTCTAATACCAATAGCTTCAAGTTTATGTATAAGAATGGGGAGAGAGACGGTGTCAAAAGCTTTCTTGAGATCTAGAAAAACTGAAATACATTTTTTATGTTTGTCAACTTTCTCAACTACTAGTGAGGAAAGTGCGCATACTGCATCTTCAGTTGACCTACCTCGTCGAAAACCATATTGATGTTCTGACAGTATATTGAATTTATCTAGATAGTTTAGAAGTCTTTTATTTATGAGCTTTTCTAAAATTTTGGATAAGACAGGCAATAATGAGATAGGTCTGTAGTTACCAACAGCACCTCTATCCCTACCCTTATACACAGGGAGAGTAGCTGATTGCTTTAGTGCGTTAGGGAACACACCTTTTTCAAAGCATAAGTTAATTACATGTGTAATGATGGGTACAATGTCAGTTTTAGCTGTTTTCAAAAATGAGGTTGGGATATTATCCCATCCAGGAGCACTATTCTATTTTAGATTCATCAGTGTGCTGGCAACCTCATCTGTATCTGTCGGGAGAAGAACAATTGAGTTAGAAGAGTGTGTTAGAGTTTCAGAAGAGGGGGTAACATGTTTAGTCTTAGATTTGATTTGCAATGCAAGTTCTTTACCTATATTAATAAAATATTTATTGATATAATCCGCCGATTTTATAACAGTTTCTTTTAAATTGTTTAACTCAATATTCTGATTTTTTTCGTTACTAGTGTATGTGATTTGCTTGATAGTTTTCCATAGTAATTTAGGATTTTTAAGTGTTTTTGTTAAAAGTTCCTTTTCATATTTTCTTTTTATTGTTTTTATTAATTTGTTACAGTAATTTCTGTATCTAGTATATATTATTTTATTTACTTCATTGTCTGGATCTTTGCGTAAGTTTAGTTGTAATCGATTTCTATTTCTTATACATCTTAGAATTCCTGGAGTAATCCACGGTTTGATTATTCGATATCTTGATGGGATGTTCTTAACCAATGTATTATCTCTTATTATTTCAGTGAGAAGGTATATCAATCTATTAATAACTATTTCTGGATCGTGATAATTTAAAAGTTCTGCGAGATTAGCATTTTTTAGTTGTTCTAATGCTTGTTCAATATTTATAGTTGTCTTAGTTTTGCTTACAGGAGAACTTTTATTAATTTTTGAGAGTGCCAGAAGTATGGTATAGTGATCTGTGGTAGTTGTTTGCAAAACTGCAATGTTTGCTTCGACTCTTTTTATATTTAATCTCATCATGAAGTGATCTAAGCAGCTATTTTCCCTGGTGGGAATTATGTGACCTGCCAAGATACCATACGTTGAAAGAGTATTTAGGTAGCTTATTCTGTTCTTGTGTTCATAATGAGTTTCATTATGTTTAGGAGTTATGTTAATATTAATATCACCCGTTATTATGATGTTCCTGCTTGTTGAGTTAATATTGTCTAGGTGTGTGGCCAAAGACTCGATAAAGTTTTCAGCATTATTGTTAGATGGTGATCTGTATATTCCTAGTATAAAGTTGTTAAGAACGTCAAGCTGTAAGCATGATGCTTGTGCGAGTTTTACTTCATTAACTTCGTGTTTTAGATTTCTTTTGATGTATACGACCACTCCATCATTTTGATTTAGTTGGGCGGTTGTAGCATAAGATATATAATTCGGTAACACAGGGAAAGGATTGTTATTGTTAATTCTACATTCAGTTAATATAATAACGTCTGTCTCAAAAGAAAAATTATGTATTGTCGTTACAAAGTCATCAAAATTGCAGTAAATACTGCGTATATTTTGGGAAATAATGGTAAAGTCGTTCTTTTGTATTTGTAGGTACTCATTTAAATTTGTAATATCACACTCGAAGGAATGTGCAATTTCAATCCGGTCTATGTCCTGTATGGTGTTTACGGTGTCAACCATATTGAGTTAAAGAAAGTAAATTCAGGTGTAAATAATATAGGTTAAAACATATTTTATCTTGTTTTGTATTTATGTGATACTTTATAATTATATTTGTGTATAATAATATGCACTCGTAGCAATGTAAATAAGGTGATGAGTTGTGTATGTGTTCATGTTCAGTGTAAGGGAGTTGGTATGTGAGTAAGTGTTGTTTTATGTATTGTGTAAGTGTATGTTTAGGGGATAGGTACGAGAGTACGTAAAAGGGCTGAGAGATAAATGTAGGATAGGTATTTTTTATCATGATTTTGGGAATATCGTTAAATGTGATAAACATTTCAATCTTATTAATAAGAATGCTAGAAAAGACAATATTAAATTGAGGATATTGTAGGACTACGGTTAGTCATTCTTTTAACCTAAGCTGATGCGCCTGACTTTCACTGCTTATTTGGATAATTGTCGATAGGTCCGTTTCACGCAAATAGACTTTTCCATAGCTTGTCCAGCAATATTTGTAATTTTTGGACTTCCTTAGGTCACGTGCCAGGAAGTATAGACGAGATGCCTTGGAAGTTAGGTGGTCCGAAACGTAAATAGGAGTCTCCACTTGATTTTTTAAATCAAGGTGCCTGGCCATAAGTTTGGATTTATTCTTTATGTTGAATTGCTTAACTTTTTGTAAAATTAAACCTTTTTTTAAAGCTGTGGTCAGTTCCACAATTATAGGATGGTTTTTCTGTTGCGATTTTTTGCTTCGAATCCTATATATATCCTTAATTTCACTTCGTGATACTTCACAGTCTATATTTTTGAAAAGAGAAGAAGTCATGTTTATTAGCTTTTCTTTGGTCTCGTCAGGCAACATTGGCACGTTTTTCAGCTCAAGGTTAGTCTTACGGCTGCTGATTTCAGAGTTCTCGAGTTTATTCTCTAAGAGAATAATGTAGTCCCTATTATCTTTTATATCATCCTCCAGAGTAGTTATACGGTTTTTCAACTGGTTATTTTGTTCTGATAGGAAATTAATCGAACTCTGGATTTCAATATTTGTTTGTTTTAATTCACTGAGAGTGTTATTTATGTTTCTGAGTTCATATTTCTGTGAAGCTGAAAAGTCATTCATTAGCTGTCGCATTTCTGCCATAAATTCATGAAGTGCTTTTGGTGAGTCGGCGCTAGACTCATATTCATTACATCTACGCGAGCGTAAGTTCACGTACCCGTCTTTAATCTCACTAGTGCCCTCCGATCCAGATATGGACATATTTAATTCAGGCTCATTGTGGTTATACTTTTGTGCCATATTTTTTATAATCAAACTAATAACTGAGGTAAATTAAAATAATTACTAGCGTTTCTTGTATTAAATCCGTGTACTAGGAGAGCCCAGAAGTCGCCAAAGAGATCTAAAAATTCGGTAAAACAATGGCTGTATATCTTTTATCTGTCGCTTCTTCTATTCATAGAAACTCAGTACCGGGTCGGACGTAGACTATCGTTAGTGTAATTATTATCACTTTGGATCTATCATTAATTGATTCGTCTCTCAGGTAAAAACTTAACTCGTAATTTAGAAATAAAATTACAAATAAAAATTCTCTCTTCCGGCTGAGGATCGATCCCTGGACCTCGCGGTGTTTCGGCGACGCAATGTTAATGCGCACCAGTAACCACTGGTCCAACAATCATATAATCAGTGGGTTGAAATTATTGTGTTATATGTAATTTGAAGCGTTAAGAAAATTTGACTTGAAGGTAATTTTAAAACATGCAAATGTGACACTAACGAGACAAGGAGTATAACCAATTTCCAATCAACACATTTATGACGGTATATTATAGTATGAAATAACTCACTTGTTCACTCGTTGAATTTACTTGTTCCTTTATTTCTTTCTATTGTTGTTTCAATATATAGTGAGTGTCCTTAATAACGGTGAGTTCAATATTTATTTCAACCTAGTTTAGACGAAGGCGCAAAACATGTTTTTGATGCATTTGTTTTCTTCTTTACTTTCAATTGTTCGTTGCACTAGTTGATGTTTACTAATTTTCACTTTATTTTCCTTCCTGATAACTAAAGGTTCTTTTCCCACTTTCTCAACAGTTTTATAAGTTGTTATTCATCACTTTTAAGACCTTTATGTAATTTAATCAATTTAATTAACTAAAAAAATACAGAGCACTTTCAAAGTTGTACAATGTGTTTGACGTTGACAAGGAAGAGGTATATACACCAAGAGCTCGCTTAAGTAAGTAAGCTTAATCCGTTTTGCACGGCCTTCAGTTATTTCTAATACTGCATACTGGATTTACACTACTCATGTATAGAGGACCTTGTGCGTAAGCTATTTTTTTTTGGAATATGAGGTCAAACGAACGTACCTACCTGGTGTTAAGTGATCACCGCCGCCCTCATTCTCTTGCAACACCAGAGGAATCAAAGGAGTCCCCTTTAGACAACAACTTTGGAATATGTGGGTCATTTTATTTCTAGAATGTGGGGGAGTAATTCAAATATTGCAAACTGTATGCTGTTTGATCCAACATTCTAATTAACGAATTAACAATTATTAATTTTCAGAGCTCGGCAAGTCGACGGAGATAGCACATATGACCTTACGGCGGCGTTCGGAGGCTCTGTTAGTAATTAAGTCTGAGTAAGTCTAAATGATAAACTTTTCTAAGCATTTTTTTAAGAAAAGAAAACCAGTATTACCGGTGGGAGGCTCCTTTGCACAGGATGCCGGCTAGATTATGGGTACCACAACGGCGCCTATCTCTGTCGTGAAGCAGTAATGTGTAAGCATTATTGAAACGACTGGGCAAATGAGACTTATCTATCTATCTATTATCATCAACAGAATTTTTGGGTTTTTCAAGAATCCTCCATTTTTTATAAAAATAAGGGACAAGACTTGATACGCCCTGCCCATGACAATGCAGTGCCGTTAAGAATTTCTATTTGAATCCAATATTCTGAGCGGCACTCGTCACAATGATTCTGAAATTTTATTTATTGAATTAGGCGTTACTTTGCGGAAATCCATATTATACAGCACGTCTCGTGCCAGATTTTGGCGAGACAACACGTCCTGAGGATGCCTCGTGTAGTGGCGAAACACGTGTCGAATTGTTTTAAAGACAAATATTGGCGGAATTAACACTAAAGAAAACTTAAATCATTTGTATGATTCTGAAATTGTCATCTCATTTGAAAGAGGTACAGAATTTTATTTATTTCTATTTTGAAACGTATAATTAGCATAAAATCAAAATAAACTTGTGAGAGAGAGAGATAAACAAAAAAAAAAGCAAAAAAAAGAACTGTAACATTTATAGTATATACGATTTAAAAAAGCATGTTTGCTGGTTTGAAAACCAACGCTGGGGTTCCGTCGCCATTTGGTGACGTCACGCTAAAATATATTTAGATATAAATTAAGCAACACTTTTATTTGTAGCATACTAAAGAGTAAGCCCAGTAGGTAAAAAAGTCCAGTAATATACTATTTTCTTTGAATAACACGAACATTGCACATTTATCGAAATAAAATACTTTTCAAAAGATAAAAACGCGTACGTTAGGTGTTTTGACTAAAAGATACATTATTTATTTATTCCGACGTCCTTTGATGATGCCCGAACCTTGATGTTCAACAAGTGATTTGAAATCCTATTTTGAATACAAATATTTGAATTTGAATGGGTGTTACGTGCTTTCAATCACTGATCTTTATATCCAACAAAGATTTCTGTGTTTGAATTTGTTTAATTATCATTTATTGATCATCAGTTCGACTTGGAACCCGGTTAAATGGAAAGAGCAGCGTGACAGTGTATTCTTGTTTCATTGAGTACATCATTGAACTTTTTATTATTTTCAGTTCCCACATCAGAGCCTTGAAGCGTTCGTCGCTACGTAATGATTCAGGTATGCAGAAAAAAACAGAAGAATTTTCAATATTTAAACAGTGTATAAACAGATATATAGAAATCTGCTTGACTACTCGGTATTAGGCAAATCTATAGTATAGGATACTAGGATTAAAAAAGCCGCGTTAATTATGTCGCCTCACTTGTGACTTACACACAGACCAGCGAGTAAGTGGTGATTAAGTGTAAATCAAAATGGCGGCGCTTAAATTAAGTTTATTTCAGTGCTAGCTGATGCCAGCGATTTCGTCCGCTCCCGTTCCCAACATATTATATGAATATTATATCGAGGAAGATTGCTATGGCAAACTAAACCTACTATTGGTATAAGTATTGCTCATCGACATGTATGTATAGTCGATAGTCGTTCTGTAAGGAATTAGCACCACATATCTATTTCCTCCTTATTTAGATTTCTATGGTTTCAGATATTAATATCCGGACGACCGAGCCGTGCTCGGATTTTTAAGAATGTACAAAACTTGAACAAAAAAAGAAACTAATAGGACATCTGGATTCGAACCGGGGTCTTCTGCTTTCCGGATCACCCAATGTCCCATCTGAGCTATAATAGTCTTGTATATAGTGGCGAAATTTACCTTTGTTTTCTAATGTTATTGTAGCTGTTTCTCATTCAAACATGGATAAAACAATTTTTTTTTAAATTGAAACCTAGCTAGATCGATTTATCACCCCCGAAATCCCCTGCATACTTAATTTTATGAAAATGTTGGAGCCGTTTCCGAGATTCAGATTATATATATATATATATATATATACAAGAATTGCTCGTTTAAAGATATAAGATTTTAAAGTCCAGTGGCTAGTAACCCTGCCTACTGAGCAAGAGGTCCCTGGTATCCTGGTATCCCAGTAGATGCAAACATTTATATAGTGAATATGAATGTTTATTTCCGAGTCATAGATGTTTACTTATATCTTTGCATGTTTAAGTAAGTAAATCATGTTAAATTAATCGTTATCTTGCAACCCATAGCACTGGCTATGCCTAGTTTGGGGCAAGATAATTTGTGTAAAAGTGTGTCAATATAAAAAATATGTGTTTTTATTTGTCTCAGTAGGTACGTGTTAGTTGGTTGGTAGTTTGTGTGTTTTTTTAAAACTGGTCGTACCGACTTGGAAACTCCGCGAAGGAAGGTCATTTCGTCCATGAGAGTTTGTTGATTTAAGTTAAGCCGTAGTATTACGTCCTTACAGTGTACATATTAAGGTCCGGAGAGATGCTTAGATTGCTAACGTGTTTCACTATTGAAAATATAAAGATATTGATTAATTAATACAACAAAATATATCCTTATCACAGGTTTATCTGGAGATACAGAGAAATGGTCAGATGAGGGCTACAGCAGCCAGGATACTTACCGCCGGTAAGAAATTGTACTCCAAAATTGCTCGAAAATTATTAGTGAGATAAGATTCCTGTGAAAAGAGATTTCCTTAGATACTTTATACGTCCAGATAGACTGTGACAACTGTGCACGTTAAAAACTTGCATGTGAGGAACTTGACTTGGAAGAGCAAGAACTGTACAGTAGATCCTGTAGATGGAGGCCACAACTTGTGAGTTGAAGACAAGATATACAAGATGTATCAACGATACGTCAGTCAAACGTTTGAAGAGGTCGCGGGTTCGAGTCCCGCATCGTTCATAAATTTTGTTTATAAATTTAATTTGTGTTATTTAACCCAGAAGTGAGGGCTATCATTTAAAAAATAATAATAAATTTTATCGATAGTAACTGACACATTAACTCAATAATTCGACAATTTAGCCCCCCGCATAACCCCTCGGTGAGGAAGGCGTGCGGCTATGTGTTTGACCTCTATATGTCCTTGTCGACCCCGATGACCATATCACCATCGCGAATCTACACTGTAAAATCATTACACCACCATCGTATTCAAGCTCCCTTTTTTCCGACCGCTGGCACATGTACCCTAGATATGGGTCAGTGGTCTGTCAATAAGATTTTAATATGAGTTGTACCCTTTAGCGTAAGGGTACTCGAGTCTGGCAGGACACGCCTCTTTGTACGGTTTAATCACACTTGGCTGTTACGCTGAAAAGCCATAGATTCAATCCAGAGAAAGAAATCAATAATTGCACAAAACAATCAATTTTGTAGGGTTATATTATTATAGGAGCCCTAGCTTTTGACCATATACCCAATGTATATTGGAGTGGTATACTCGTTGTGAGATCACTACTTTAGAATCTCAACCTCAGCTTGGAAGGAAATGGAGCTCTAAGAAAGAAGAAAACGCGCCAAAAATCTCTTCCACACTACCTTTTTGCGCTCGTTTAAAAAGGACTTTGGCCCCTTTTTCAATAGGCAGAACTGTTTTATAAATGAATTATTCAGACAAGGCAAGTAATAATCATTCCATTTAATAAGGACCTAAAGAAAGTCCAGTCCATCCAGCACTTTAAATTTAAAAAAAAAACTTATTGATGGCGTTTGCCACCTAGCATTTTGTGAACCCACATTCGTGCCTCAATGGCGGACACGATAATATCAAAATTTATTTTTAATTTTAGACATTGGTTGGACCGGCGTCTCGGGAGCCTTTTGAAGATGCCGTACGTATTTTGTAAGTCTGCTCATGTTTTTTTTATGTTGTTGTTTTTTTCAAATATGTCTAGAATTGAAACACTAAAATCCTTTGACACATCACCAACCAGTGGCTTCATCACATCTTCAAAAGCCAAATACCGGAAGAACAGGCAGGATTTTTGAGAGGCAAACACACAAGGGAACAACTTCTCCATATTCGACAAGTCATTGCGAAAAGCAGGGAATTCAACTGCCCAGTTGTCTTGTGTTTCATAGACTACAGCAAGGCCTTTGACTGTGTAAAATGGGACAAGTTATGGACTATGTTACGTGAGATGGATACTCCTGAGCATCTTATTGGCTTAATTCAAAATCTGTATGTTGAGAATCGACGAGACCCGGCTTATATTCACAATTTTTCGATTCAAAATGTAACCAGCTCTCGGAGTGATCCATTTCCAAATAACATAAGTGTTTTTTAAATAATTGGAGTGCACATGACCAATCCAGAAACTTTCGGAATGGTCCACGTAAGTCTGCATGCTACTGATTACCAAATATGAAAAATAAGCGGCTGATTATTCGCTTCAGTAGTTTTAAGTTTTTTTTTAATATTATATTTATAACCTAGATCCAAGCAAAAAAATCAAAATTTAAAAAAATAAATATTTTGACTGTTGTATCTCAATATATTCTAGACCACAATGTTAACGCGAGGAACAATCAGTAACTTCTGTACTCGGTTAAGTCGAGTAAGTAAATCTTTTATTGGGCGATGTATATGCTTGCAGAAATTGTCTGGGAATGGAGCGAACGCCCATAACTATTTATTAATTATAAATTTTATTGTACGATACTACGTTATTATTATATTGTAATTAAATTAAGAAAAACAAAAGCCCGCTAAGTTTCTTGCGCCCGTTCTTCTCAGGTCTGAGAAATAGTATTTGTAATAACTAAATTTGAATTGAAATTAAATTAATTCAGTTTGCTTCAAAACTGTTATTAATAAGACAAAACTGATCTTTTATTAAATATCTAGCAGAGCTTTTAAATTTTGAATATTTGGTATCCTCTTTGGGGTTTCCATTCACAGGTCTTAGGTCTGACGCAAAGATTCAGCAGGCATTTAAATTCAACAGTAGGATGAACAGGTGATAATATAGTTATTATTTTCAGTCAAGGAGAATATTCTCGCACGGAGCTCCATGATAAGTGTGATGTTAACAAACAGGGCTCAAAAGAAGTAAGAATTCACTTTAAATCTGTAGTTTTTAGGTCAACTAAAAAAACGACCTTCCAAAGACGAATCGAAGTAGATCCTGGGTTAAATAACGTCGAACCAGATTTGTAAAATCTTAATACGTATATTTAAATCTAGTGTCCTGATGTTTGTTTCCAGTGAACTCCTAAACTAATGAACGGACTTTAATGGGAATTACTTCATGGAGTGTAGTTTAGTCCAACTTGAAAGATAGAATAGCTTTTATTTCGACTTGGGACTCATACTTATTTTTATTTCCAATATTTGTTTTGTATGGGAATATTTTCTATGAGAGAATTTATTGACGCGTGGTTTGACAGTTCTGCTGTGAAACAATTTCATTATAACAACAGGGAGCATATTTTACGAAATAATTCTTGATGTTATGAAATATTGAGAAATTCATATAAACAGTCTTTAGTTTATGATGTTCCGAACAACGTCTGTCGGGTCAGCTAGTAGGTATATAAAATAAATGTGTTGCAAAATTGAAAGAATTATTCAAAAAAAACTTATATGTGTTAAGTAACAAAAAAAGTACAATTTAAATTTAAAGATGGAATGGGAGAATCATTTTGAAAATAGAACGGATCCGGGGGTATATAAGCCGTACTAAGCGTGGCCTACGGCAGTTCTAGTTCTGACTCGAAAGTGTAAAGAAGAAGAAGAAGAAAAGAAGAAGTAGTGAAAAGTGGAAGTGTTCTAAGAAGAAGAAGACAGAAGAGAAGTAGTGTTCGGTGCAGTGTGACGCGTTGAAGGTACCGCCGCCCACAAGAGGAACAGCGGCAGACCGGCGAAGTGCAAGTTCAGAAAAAGTGAACGCAAATAAAGACTCGTTTCTATAAGCGGAGTATTATTTCCAATCCCTGACCCACTCCCGTGTCAGTATTAATGTCACGCACACTCAAGTAACCTGCCCTGTTTTCGTTCGTTGTCTAGTAGCAAGAGGCTTCTATCTCTATCTATCTAGACTTTTTTATGACAATAAGGGACGAGACGGGCAGGACGCTCTGCCCATTACAACGAGATACCGCTTAAGACTCAAA
Organism: Leptidea sinapis; assembly: GCF_905404315.1. NCBI lineage: Eukaryota > Metazoa > Arthropoda > Insecta > Lepidoptera > Pieridae > Leptidea > Leptidea sinapis. The sequence goes on from NC_066297.1 coordinate 4,721,481, forward strand.
AATTCTGATTGGCACTACAATTGCGCTCGTCACCTGGTGAAATAGGATGTTAAGTCTCATTTGCCCACTAATTTCACTAGCTAAATAAGGGAGGAGACGAGCAGGGTGTTCAGCTGATGGTAATTTATACGCCCTGCCCATTACAACGAAACACCGCTCAAGACTCAAAAATTCTGTTTTACACTACAATTGCGCTCGTCACCAGGTGCCATAAGATGTTAAGTCTCATTTGCCCAGTAATTTCACTAGCTACGGTGGTTACATTTCTGCTTCACGGCAGAAATAGGTGCCGTTGTGGTAACCCATAATCTAGCCGGCATCATGTGCAAAGGTGGTCACTGGTCTCCCACTGGTGAGTAAAAAATATCTAAGAAAGTAACATAAAAATTACTTTCTTAGATATTTTTTACTAATAATGAATCAAAAATCTGACCTAAATGTAGGTCAAAAAACAATACTTAGGGACTTACCGACGGACCATAAGAGAGTCCTACCACTTCACGAAATAGTTTAAAAAAAAAAGTTTACACGAAGAACTCAAGAATGTTAATTAACTTGTGGTTTCAGATCTGCTTTGAAGAAATTAAAATGTATTTTACATGATGAAATAGCCTGCCATCATAGTGAGTATTTGATCCATAATATGCATAGTTTGGGCCCACTGTATCTGTGAGAAGTATTAATTGTCTCCTCACTTGGCTGCGGCAATTCCTGGGGCAGAGGGTCTCATAAGGCCGAATAGTATGTACAAGTTTCCAGCTATCGTCACTAAATTACATTTCCAAATGTATTTAGAATGGCGATATTTTAAAGTAGTAAGTAAGTAACGAGGGTTGCGCTAAATATGAATTAATACGAGTTGACTCAAATATTATATCAACAGATTTGGTTAAAGACACATCTCATTTAATATTGTGGCGCCGCCCTAATGACGGATACTTTATATAATGTAATACAGAGATTGTTCTTTTTAGCCCTAGTCCACGTATAACGAACGACAAAATGTTAAGATACTATTCTTTGTGTGTTCCAATTTCAAATACCGTAATTGGTTTTTTTTCTAAGTATTCTGTTACAAATGGCCAGTCTAGACACGACAATGCATGTTAGTAATAAAACAAGAAGACGTGATTTCAGATCTATCATCTTCTTTTGTAATAAAAAGTAATTTTACTTCAGTTTGACTTCGAGTCTATAAATTACACCCTCGCAGGAAACCCTTCACCCTTTGGTGAACAATGTTATCGAAATCAAAATTCAGCTTGTTTTTTAGACAATCGATCATTTATACAGGTCGGGGTGTGAAGCAGTTGTATCCCACCATTAAGAAACAGAAGACACCCTACAAGTTGGGCTGGTAAGCATTCAGCAATTTTTGAAGTTATTCTTCTTTGGACGCGTTATGAAAAAATGATGAGAGTGAAGTTTTAAGATGCGCGCGCATCACTGTAACACAAAAGGAACAGGGTGAAGTTGGTAAAAAAAATCTGACATTTGCGATATTCGTTATTTTTTTTTTGGTTTCTTCGACCATTATTAGGATAGGCAAAGGGTTCAAGCCCGTACAGCCGTATTTGTTATTTAATAATTAATTGTCAAAGCCATCGTTGCAAGATTTTTACAATATTTTTCTTTCTATAAACGTAGAATAAGCACAATAAATATTTTTAAGGATTTTTGCTTTGTTACGCCAAAGAAGTTCTTGCGTGCATACATAAGTACACACACACTTTATATTTTTTCTCTACTAAGAGTACCTTCTACGAGTCATTGATTCACCTTTTGGGGGGTCTGCTAACACTGCAGCTTATTAAAGATCAAAGAGAGACAACGGGCGGTCAAATGGTCAGATTTAACATCCCTTTATATCACTGACTGTTTTATGCGAAGATGATATTACTATCCACACACTAAACACACACAGATAGTTATAATGCTACTACATAAATTTTATGTATGGTAGCAGTATTGCTCCTGGCGAAAACTGTACATACATATATTGACCTTCCTGGACGTGAAGCTGTGGCGGAAGGGGGTTGTGTTCCGCAAGTATCGCGGACGTCGCCGACCGCCGGAAGTTACCGAACCCGCGCCTCCCATCGCCGCGAAAATGTGACGTAGATTTAAGTTATATAAATATATAATATGTTAGATTATAAGGTATTTATGTTATGGGCCTTGCAGCCTGAAATAAAATGATTTATTATTATTATTTATTATATAGTTATACAGATACAGAAATAAGTGTCATGGAAGTACTGCCCCGGACTTCTACAACAGATATTTGTGTTGTATTTTTTACTTTCAGGTTGCATCTTGTGGATAGAATGTCGAAAGATCTGGGGTAAGCACACTTCACTATTAGCTGAAATTCAAAAAATATTTATTCGACTGTGTTGAAGTAGGAGTTTCGCACCAACGTCTCCATTCTCCACGAATTTGGCACTAAGCAACGCCTTTCGGTGTTAGTACAGAGTCGCATTCTTAAGTTCTTCGGATACGCCCCCGGCGCGAAGGCGAGTGAATCCATCGAGCGCTTTGTCGTGCAGGGCAAAATGGAGGGCACCACAGGGCGAGGAAGGTGCACCCATGCGATGCACCTACCAAATTAAGTCTTCTGTAGGTGGTACACTCGTCCAATACGAGTGTATCAGACTGTCGACCAGCATGGCAAAGTGGCGAATACTCGTACATACATCTACCCCAAAAGATGTCATTTGGTGATGACCACAACCTCTCTACCAAGAGTGTCACGTAGAAGAAGTAGAAAATGGGCATACACTCCATGACCAAGTCGTGAATGCAGTGAAAATAGGACAGGTACTAAGAACTTAGCACTAAGGACGTAAGAAAATTTATGGACCATTTAGTATTCGAACCAACCTTCCCAATGACGTATCATCCATAAATATTGGTATATTTATCCAACTCTCCAGTTGGACAAAAAAAGCCTTGATGCTAGTAAAGTGAACTCAGTCTAATAAATCAGAAACCAGTGGCAAATCGAAGATATTATCAGCATAGCTAGTAAGATCACTGCCTTCATCCAACCTAGTCAGGCGATCTTGACCAGATCATCGGTCCATATTTTTTTTATGGATTATTTTCTTGTGGGGGGCCTACCAACATTACGTCTTGCAGTACTTGATCACCATTCGAGGACTTTATTTATTGCCCCGGCTATCTGTACGGTCGAGCTACCCACTGCCGCTTCAGTTTTGCAATAATTTGTCGGTGACTTTGGTTCTCCTACGGATCTCCTCATTTCTGATTCGATCTCGCGGGCAAACTCTGAACATAGGCCTCTCCATTGCCCTCTGAGCGACCAAAGGCTTTTTAATTATTATTACAAAATATTATATTATTGTTTGTTTAGATGCAAGCACTACAGAAAATCTCATAGTTATCGGTGTATGCGGTCCCGGGTGATGAGATCGGCTGGACCAACACGAAGCGAGTAAGTTAAGAGTAACATGAATGTTGGAACCAACGTACTGAAGCCACATAAGTTACTTAACTATTGTAGTCCTTGGTATGCTTACAATATGATACATTTTTATTTTTTCTCATATTATTCATGCATACAGTACAGTAAACAACCATATTAATAATATAATATCACTTTTATGGTAAAATATTCAAGCTTGCAATTAATAACGCGTGACGCGCTAACCCTGAGATTGTCAACTGGCTGTGCGATCGTCAACCGGTTATTTCCAGTTGCCTCTGTGTCAGTGCATCTCGCCGCGTACGCAATAAGCGGTCAGTGGACACTCACACATGACCTTAATCATTGTAGTCGTGCAACCATTTCGCGTGGTTGTATGAAGCTTGTGTTTCTGTACCGTTTAATTTATTCATATGCTGCCGGCTTCATTGCCGGTATCACTTGACATTAACTTACAGATACACCCATTGTGCTCTGTGGATAATTTGTGACAATGACCACCGTGACAATGCTTGCGTCGCAGACCAACAATTATATGGTATATAGTAAAGGCACAGTAGACATAATATGTAACAGGATGGAAACTAAGACTTGTTGATTGTGCCTACACTCCATTGAAGGGTCTCAATTCGACTGTATTTTTGAAACAAACTTCCTTATGAGGCCGGGTCAAACGATAGCTCCGGTTTTAATGGAGCCGAGTTCAAACAGCCGTATACCACTCAATATGCTGGCATTTTTAAATTGATCCCGGAAACAAAAAACAACGTGACACTCGTCTTGACGCGGCACTCGCTACTGCAACACCGCGAAAACCGCTTAGGGTACTTGTCGATGCACATGTTTATGTGAGTGTGTCATTTCGAACGTTTGTGGGTAGTATCTATACTGTTACATAATATATCTGTAATCTGTAACTGTATCTATAACCGCGACTTAACGACGAGTGGGAAAAGTGCTTTTCTCAGCGGTTCCATCGGATTCAGCGATACAGTATAGATGTTAATGTGATAGTATTTTGAAAAGATATAATAACACTGGTATTTTTCTAGTTTAATCAGATTTTGATTTTCTAAGAACCGTATACCACCCAGTCACCGCTATAAATTAGAAAATTATTTATAATAAATATTATTGTCTTACACAAATAAAATTTGAAAACAAAATTTTATGAATGATGCGGTACTCGAACCCACGACCTCTCGCGTTCCGTACGAGTGCTCTTCCAATTGAGCTAACCGTTCGAGTCCGTGTCGTCATAAAATCTTGTATGCTTTGTTCAACTCTCAGGTTGTGGCTTCATCTACAGGATCTACTTTACAGTTGATAACCTGCTCAACCCTAATATTTGCATATTAGGAAATTGCCTTGAAATGTCGGTCTTGCAAATCTAAACAATTTGTAATGCTTTCATGAAATTTTGTTTTCAAATTTTTATTGTATACTTGTTGACCCGACAGACGTTTTTCTGTATATATTAAATAAAATAATGTTTTTTATTAATTTGTCAATAATATATCATAACATCAAGAATTATTTCGTAAAATATGCTCACTGTTGTTGTAATGAAATTGTTTCACAGTAGAACTGTCAAACCGTGCGTCAAGAAATTCTCTCATAGAAAATATGTCCATACAAAACAAATATCTGACGACGGGGGACGCATCAAAGGAAAAACAAAATTGTTGTTTTTATTTCGTTCCGAACACTTTCATATTTATTCATTCCTTTTAAACCTTCCCTGGACTTCCACAAATAATTCAAGACCAAAATTAGCCAAATCGGTCCAGCCGTTCTTGAGTTTTGTCCTAAAAGTGAAGGTTATCACTTTAAAAACATAACAAATTGTATTATTGTCTTATTCACAATTGTTACAGCAAGGATAAATTAATTCCAGGCTAGCTGTCTATAGAAGGAAATTAAAGAAGTTTTTCGCTGTGAACATAATACTGAAGCGGATTATTAGCCTCAGTAAGTATAATAATTATAGTATTGAAACATTAACGAACAATAAACAGCTAGTCTCCAAATCGTCTATTAAAAGGTCGTCAAAAAATATCCGAGCGGCCTTGTTGTTACTATTAATAATAATATAGCGTTCATTCAGTTCTTAACTAACATAGATAACTAACAATACTCTAAAACAAACATAAAACATTAAAAACAAAATAACTTATTCTAGTATTTGTATTTATTTTTTATTTTTTGTGGATCTGTTTGCCAATCGGCAAAGGCCTCCTCCAACCGTTTAACCGTTTTCATTCGTTTTTTTCTTAAGTCACTCTGTTCCACGTTACTCCTGTCACTTCACTTCACTTTTCTGGGGTCTCCCTCTTTTCCTTTTCTTTGTAGGTAAGTTCATTAACTTATACAGATAATGTTATCACATTAAAACATTTATTCAAATTATTACCTTATTTTGTGGCAGTAATGTTCAAAATCTGTTGTATACGCTCATTACACGCTGTGACGCGAACAAAAGGCAAGGATATTTTGTTTGAGCAATTTAATATTTAGCTAAATGATTAAAAACGTCAAGCTAGTTACAAAATCACATTTTATTAAATGAAAATATGTGTGCGCGGAAAATTTCAATTAAAACCCATTTGTTGCGAGTCCTTCAATTGTTTTTTATGTACATATTGAATATATCGCCACTTTTTCTTATATGAATAAAAAACAAACAATATGTTTTAAAAAAAAGTTGGCTAAAAGTACAGCTCGTACATGTAATATAAACCTGTGAGGCAAAATGTGATCCCCCACCGTGACTGTGTTGAGGCCTTCAACTTCGCCTCGTTCGAACAAAGTACACCCTCGTAGGTATCGCTAACTTTCTCGTCTAACGGCCGTTTTCAATAACGTATCTCTAGTTGCGGATATATGCTATCACCGTTCAATGACAAGATCATATCTATCCATAGTTGTCATATTATAATAGTTATGCGATAGGTTATTGCAATGTATGTAAGCGCAATAGGATAGATTTGTTTACCTCTAGTAAGTTAAACTAAGGATAGATAGGTTATTGAAAACGGCCGTTAGTATATGTCTATGTGTTCTTCTAGATCATCAATACGAGACCATGCTCAGAGCGCAGACACGACACGAAATGCCAAGATTAAAACCAGTTATTATAGCATCGGAGCAGAATAGTGTTCAGCAGATACAGAAGACGCCAAAGAAAAATGCTGTGTAGTATCATTTAAATAAAGAAGAAATATAAGCAATATCAAGAAGTATTACTTTTTTTTATGGCAATAAGTAATTGATACGCCCTGCACATTACTTGAACAGCGCCTAAAATTCTGAGCGGCACTACAATTGCGCTATTTATTGATATAAGATGTTAAGTCTCATTTGCCCAGTAATTTCACTAGCTAGGGCGCCCTTCTAAACGGAACACAATAATGCTTACACATTACTGCTTCACGGCAGAAATAAGCCATAATCTAGTCGGCATCCGGTGCAAAGGAGCCTCCCTCTGGTAAAAACTGTCTTTTTATTGCCATCACCAAACACTATTCGGGTCGAAGAGTGTATTGATATTCTCACTAAAGGCGAACAGGCCTTTACATCAATGATATAACATTTAAAACCGGTATGTGTGAGTCGGAATCGCAACAGAAGGGTTTAGTGCAATCGAATAAATTACACAAATTAAATTTGAAAACAAAATTTATGAACGATGCGGGAGCAGAATCCGCGACCTCTCGCGTTCCGTGCGAGCGCTCTTCCATCTGAGCCAATCGAGTGACGTAAAGGTCATAAATCTTGATATGTCTTATTCAACTCTCAAGTTGTGGCTTTATCTACAGTTGCATATTAGGAAATTGACTTGAGATGTCGCTCTTTCTTTTGATTAATCTATGCACATTTTATTGACACAAAAAAAGGAAAAATAGGATTTGTAAATAAATACAATAGAGGATCTCTGATTTATTTTATTAAAATAATCTTAAAATATAAAAACCATACAAAGAAATCGTACCATTCTTATCTCTTATTTATCTAAATAAAATTCCTGTTATACAGCGTGAATCTACGATGCGATATTAAATGAACGCACGGATATAGCTACTTCACAGTAATAAAAAAAAATATAATTTAATTAAATAGAAAAAAAAACATAATATAATTTCGGAACAACCTTTAACTAATCTAATAGCCGTTATCTAGCCACAATACAGTAATAGAACACTCCTTTAACTTGATACTAGAGCACCCGAATGGACGCACTCACACATACACACGATTTATACTGCCGCTAAGCAATCTTGGGACAAAACTATTGAATGCATCGCCGCCCATTGCCGAGTTAAATTAGCTGCGACACGCTGTCCGCGTCGTCAATCTTTCTGTATGTACCAACCCTAGCGCTCCGCCCACACGTAGGTATAGATTTCAAGGAGACCGCTGAGCTACTGTACTCTATCGTAGGCACTCACACAGTACTTCTCCCACGCTACATCGTAGCCATTCCAAAGTAAGTAGTAGTACTTCGTAGATGCGTAGCGCCCACGTTAAGAGTGAATAAAATTTTGATTTGTAAATATATTATAATTTATTTAAGAAAATATTCAAAATATTTTACTTTGATTTGTAGATTTATTTTATGCCATTGTTGCGTCACGCTGTATACACGTTATATAATTAATTCGGTTTGGAATAACTAACAATAATTATCTAGAAAAAATATATATTGCAGCTATTTAATAGTTCCAAATAATATAAATTAAATAAGATAATATTTAAAAGAATTATGACATGTGTAAATACTATATTGAAAATATAGATTAACAATTATTTTAATCTCCATGTTTCACGTGCCTGCGTTTAAAGCCTTTTAATAATTATATTAATTGAAAATGTTAATTAAATACTATGCTTATATTTATCTTATATACATATACGGCTTACCATATTTTGAATTAAAAAAGTTATCTTTAAAGACTTTTTATTATTTAAAATTTTTAAGCTTTCATATTCTTAATTAACATGATGATAAGTGTCCTTAGGTCGGTCGCTCACGAGACATCGCACGACACGATTCGGCGATTTACAACACACGACACGACTTACAACACACGGTCACGATTTTTACACGACATACTGCAGACGATCTTTCGTCACTGAAGTCGCGGTCTCTATTTGCGAGTGACGAACGAAAGTCAACAAGTTCATATCTGTTGTTTCATTCAGCTACGAAATCGTCACTGCTAAAAAGTCGCTACGACATAGCTGTAAAACCGTTCGTAAGTCGCGTCGCGTGTAGTGAGGTATTTAAATCTCTCACAAAACAAAAGCAATTTTAAACTGAAACAATAAACGGATTTTGTAACTTATAAACAAACACACACTCATTATAAAAAACTTTTAACGATTTCAATGTTATATTTTTTAAGAATAGCTCACGTTATTAGTATGTCAATAAGATCTGAGTCTTAACGCAACAAGTACCTACAAAAATAAAATTTGAAAACAACGTTTTATGAACGATGCGGGTCTCGAACCCGCGACCTCTCGCGTTCCGCGCGAGCGCTCTTTCCAACTGAGCCAACCTTTCGAGTGACGCATCGTTGGTAAAATCTTGTGTGCTTTGTTCAACTCGCAGGTCAAATCATACCAAATTGTTTAGATTTGCAAGAGCGTCATCTCAAGTCTAGTTCCTAATATGCAAATATTGGGGTAGGTATCAACTGTAAATTAGATCCTGTAGGTGAAACCACAACCTGAGAGTTGAATAAAGCATACAAGATTTAATCAACGAACGTCACTCGAACGGTTGGCTCAGTTGGAAAAGGCGCTCGCACAGAATGCGAGAGGTCGCGGGTTCGAGTCCCGTATCGCTCATAAAATTTTGTTTTCAAATTTATTTGTGTATTAATCCCAGAAGTGAGGGTTATCACTTTAAATCATAACAAATATAACCTAAAGCCTAGCCCACCATATTAAAATTCCAATCATATCGTACGGCGAATAGACGTACAGATGGTACGTCGCACTGTAATACAATAAGCTTATATAAAGCCATCGTCAGCCGGAGCGCGTTTGTAGAACGCTCTCGAAACGTCAACAGGTCCACGGAGGCCACAGCGTGCGAAGTATCCGTGTCTCCAGAGAAGCATTAGGCAAAATACTATTGGCACGGCTAACAGGACACCTGGAAAAATGAAAATTATAAGCTAATAAGCCTAGGGGAGCGAGGGAATAGAGCATTGCTAACAAATTACAAAATGATCTACGTCAATTTTTATGACAGTAAGGGATGAGACGAGCAGGAAGTTCAGCTAATGGTTATTGATATGCCCTGCTAATTATAATGTATTGCCGCTCGGGATTTAAATTCACTAGCTACGGCGCCCTTTAGACCAAAACAATATTCCTTACACATTGCTTCTTCATGGTAGAAATAGGCGCCGTTGTGGTACCTATAATCTAGCCCGCATCCTGTGCAAAGAAGCCTCACGCTGGTAAATGTCCTTGGTCGTCTCTTCCGACACCCTTGGACCTGGGAATTCCCTATTCTTGTTGTTTCTCGTGGAAGCACAGAGTATCAAGTACAGCCCTCCACTCCACTGCTCCCTTATCCCCTAGAAAGCCTATTCTCGTCATGCATAGACCACTCACCGATTTAAGTATTCTGTAAATTAAACCCCTTTTATAACAATTTCCCAGCCGATGTTTTATAATGGGTTTATATTATGATTATCTTGGCAATAATTTATGCACACCATTATGGTAACTAAATGGTATTTTAATCTCACCTGGTCCAACTGTCTTCGTCATTTTCATAGTTAATAAGACGTTTTATGGACTTGTATATATATTTATTCCAAGATACAAAACATATTACGTATATGTCTGTTGATATGAATGACCAGCCTATCCACAATGACTTTCAGGATACTTGAAAACCCAAAATTCTCAGTCATCCAGAAGTAGCTTACTCTCCACACTTCAGCGGGCTTTGCGTTCAAAGTTTTTGCCCGCTGGTAAATATTCAATTTCGATTTACCCAAGATAGTATAAACCTTACCTATCAGGGTCCCCAGCAATATAGAGCCGTCACGTTCAGGTCTGTTGCCGTACTTGTCGACGCAGCGCATGGTGCGGTGGATGTCGTGAAGATGCTTCATCGTGTACCCCTTCATCTCTGGCGGCTCTTGGCAGCTGCGACACAATAACCACAAATGTATTTCTGTATTATGAAGTATATTATGGTAGTATTGCCCCGGATGATGCTACTGCACTACAGAAATAGATGTGGTTACACTATTGCCCCGTATTAACACTGCACATACAGATAGTTTTACTACTACAACATAAATAGGTGTGATAGCAGTATTGCCCCGGGTGAACAATGTACATACAGATAGTTCTACTGTTACAACATAAATAGGTGTGATAGCAGTATTGCCCCGGTTGAACACTGTACATAGAGATAGTTCTACTGCTATGACATAAATAGGTGTGGTAGCAGTATTGCCCCGGGTGAACACTGCACATACAGATAATTCTATTGATCTATTCTATCTAGAACAGAAATAGGTGTGGTGAATGGTGAACGTGATTATACAGAAACTTTTACTCTACTTACACCATCTTCTCTGTGGAGTTGACAAGCCTCTTCTCCGCTATGGGTACCAGCATATCAACCATCCATTGAGTGGAACAGTCACAGAGGAAAGGATTGTTAGTTACGTCGAGTTTCTGGAGAAGGTCCCAACGTGACAGGAGTCTGGAGTCAATTTCAGTGAGATTGTTTGATTGAAGGTATAGCTGCGGACAAAGCAAACAATATTATTATTATTAATTAACACAAAAAAAGAAGCTTTACTTCCACTTTCCTTCTAAGAACTGAATATATCAGGCCATAAAGATCTTCTATAGTTTCATCATCATCATTTCAGAGACTTAAGGAAAAGTTATGCAAATGGGTCACTAGTTTTTTGTCTGATTGTTTTCGACGGAGTATGCTCCTAAGCCTATTGGGCTTTTATAGGATATAAACTCAGTCTTCCGCAAATGATATTCACTCAGAATACAAATTATATTTTATTTACAGTCCTACGAAATATTTACTTTATTCATCCATCCAAATGTTTTCCAATGCAATATTATTCATGATAATTTGAAAGTTTCAGAATTGTGGCAACATTATATTGGCAATTTAATATTACAGTGAAATAACTCTAGATAGACTAGTAATAAATACATAAATATATATATACAAATATAAAAATTCTCATAAATGATAAAAGTATAAAAGAGACATGTAGGTACCCATATGTAATATATATCTAGATACTAAGAAATAATAACTCCCAAACACGGTTATCATGTGCAATTTGGCCTGCGTGTAGAGGAGGAAGTGGTTTTGTAAGCCATTACCGTAATGCCACTACGTGCATGCTCGTACAGCTAATTTGTGGAATTATTGCCGGCTGCTTTATTCCCGAAACGATACGACTTAAGGACTATAAGTCTAAAGCAACTACCATCGGAATGGTTGACACATCTCTTCATCTCTGGTATTTCCCGTTTGCCTCCTAATATAAAAAATGCAAAGAAAAATTTAATAGATTTTACTTTACTTTGGTTGGCTTAGCGGTAAAGATCTCCATAGGCACAGGTTCGAATCCCCATCGTCTACGAGTATTAGAATTGATTACAACTAAATTTCTATATAAAAGATCTTAAAAATAATAAATTTAATTAACATATTACCTCTTTTATCAGCGGCCAGTCATACGTCTCGCCAATATCATCGGGTCTAGCTAGTGCTTTTGGATCAATATAACCAAGCTTTGGATTGAAGCTCATATGCAGTCTCTCCAGGTTTTCCAAGCCTGCCAGCGCACCAGCACCAATACGGTTCAAGGAGTTCATATTACACATATGAAGCTCTTGGAGTTTTCGCAGACGTGGGAAGCCACTGAAAAGACATTGTAGAATTTCGTCAAAATTAAATCATATTATGTTCGGGCTCAGGAATAATATCTGGGACCGTATTAAGGTTTCCTATAGTCGCCGGTTTGGGCTCTTTAAATAAATGAATTTTGTAGGCACTTGCAATCAACCAAGAATCATGAGGAAAGAAGTAAATGCAATCCACTAACCTTTGAACACTCCCACGTCACTCAGGTGGCGGCGGCGTAGCAGCTCCAAAGGTCCTGACTCCGCTGTTCCAGGTGAACGTCACTGGCGATCGCAAGCTTGCAAAGTTTTATATGTAGACACTAGTATTGAACGTCAACACTAGACTTGATGATCACTGGTTACTCAGGGTAAACACGGTTTACATATGTAGTGCTATCGACCACGCCCGAGCAAAGATCAATTGTCTCTGTCCGCTTGTCAACCCAAGCGCGACTTGTGTCATCGGATATTGGAGCACGTACAACTACCTCATGATTCCTAATAAAAATCAGCAAGTACCGTACATATTATATTCCTGAAAATGCTGGAAAGATGAGACACATATCTTGACCCTGGTGTTGCGGGTGTCCATGGGCAGTTGCCTCACCATTTGCTATCACGTGATCCTTTTGCCGTAAACCCCCACCCCCCCTTATATATTCAAAAAACGTTAGATTAATTTCATACATATCAGCCGGAAGACGTCCACTGCTGGACAAAGGCCTCCCCCAAAGATCTCCCACGACGATCAGTCCTGCGCTACTATCATCCAACGTATTCTTCTTGATGTTCTTGACCAGGTCATGGGTCCAACTTGTAGGGGGCCTACGAACAATGCGTCTTCTAGTACGTGATCGCACATTCGAGCACTTTCCTGCCCCAACAGCCATCTGTCCGTCGAACTATGTGCCCTGCTGCTACTTCAGTTTCGCAATCATTTGTGCTATATTGGTGACTTTGGTTCTCTAACGGATCTCTTCATTTCTGATTCGATCTTGCAGGGAAACTCCGAGCATTACAATCTTCATTTTTCTGAGTGACCATGAGCTTTCTCATCAGGCCCGTTTGATTAACAATTCTTCTATAAAAAATACTGATTTTTTACGCCTTTAAATTCAAATATTGGACGTAGCTCATGCCAGCTCCCTTTGGATGTTTTTGATCAAAAACAGTTTGGTGTTTCAGGGAGAGACATGCAGTAATATTCTTACCCTCGATTCGTGCGACTACACGACCTTTTAAAAGAAACTCAATTATTTTTAGGATAAGTTTCGCCCGAATTCGCCCGGTTATAAGACTAAGCAAAGAAGCTTATAGTACATTCAATTATGTATCGTCAATAGTTTACGCAGCGCACAGCCAAATATTGTAGATGCAATTTTTCATAGGATCTTAATTATTATTGACAATAAAATACGGTGAACGTTTCTTGCTTAGCTTCCTATAGGTAACATATTTTATAAAGGTGGTCAAGTATTTTTTGAGTTTATCTATTAAAAACAAACGTATAAATACAAAAAAAACTTTACTGTACTGCATGATCTTCATCCTTCAAGAATCCATCCATAAAATGTTAACTTACGGCCTATCCTCGCTTGATGAGTCCAACTCAACAATGGGATTCTGGTTGAGGTTCAGGTATATGAGGGTCTTGGTTTCCTGCAGTTCATCAGGCACAGCAATCAGCTTGTTGTCGCTGATGTCCAGTCGCTCCAAATATCTGGGCGTGTGGAGAAACTTCTCTGGTATTTCCGTTAGTTGACAAGACCTCAAACGAAGAACCTGGAACATTCCAAATGGACAATTACATCCTAACTCTTAAGGTCGCAGGAAAATGTAAAGCCCAATAGACTATGAAATGTAAATATTGTTATTGGAAAAGACAGGCTCCTTTGCACCAGATACCAGCTAGATTATGGGTACCACAACGGCACCTATTTCTGCCGTGAAGCAGTAATGTGTAAGCATTATTGTGTTTTGGTCTGATGTGCGCCGTAGCTTATGGTCTATATGGTAGTGAAATTACTAGGAATATGAGACAAAACACCTTATGTGTCAAGGTGACAAGCGCATTTGTAGTGCCGCTCAGAATTTTTGGGTATTTCATAAATCCTGAGCGGCTGAATAAATATTTTTGTATAGTATCCTTAAACATACAATAAAAAATGAAACCCTTACCTTCAGCATCGGCAGACTCGATATCGCAATGACAGTAACATGGTCTATAGTTGTCAATGGGTTTCCACTGAGGTCCAACTCTGTCAGTTCTGGAAGATGCTCGAACAGGTCCTGGTTTAAGGAGTGCAGGTCGTTGTAGGCCAGGCTTAGGGTCCTCATAGCGGCTAGAGGTTCGTACTCTTCAGGTGAGAATCGGCCCTGAAACAGATAATATGTAAATGAGTAAATATCTCATGTTTGCTAGAGGCATTTACGTAACCTAGGTAGGCTAGCGTATTTATGGCTGTAAGTAACGAAATCGTCTGTTCATAAAGATGACAACATGTAATGAAATAAAATAATTTATTTTGCTTTCGAATAGGGTTTGTCCAGATCTTAAATATTACAATGTGTCCACTCTATCCAGCTTATATAAAAAACCATGCAAAAACTTCACACAAATTTAGGTATTCATTAATACTATAACAAAAAATTGCAAGCAGCCATTTAAAGAGTCTAGTTCTTTGACAGTATTTTCAAGTCCTCGGACAATTTGGTTTTATAATGTTATACACATTACTAGGGCTTTTCTTAAGAAATGTCTGGGAAAAGAGTTGTTTTAGGACAATGTTTGAAAACCAGACTATGCGGCTGTCTTGTTGCTCTAGCATTCACCTCAACAGCAGACATGAACAAATTTGTAACGCATCATAAAAGAAACGTTGCTTATAATATATATTGCATATACGACTCTTATCACATTTCTCTACACCCGACACTCTTAAGATTCAATGGTGGAAAGTAGTCATATGGCTTTTAAACATCAGCTATCGTTTCCAATAATTTATGTGTTTTTGTCAATCTTATGCTTACCTATTAAACCATTAGAATTTTTAGCTCGGGAGCCAATCGATACAGCTGTATGAAACACAATACGTATAGAATTTTTAATAGTCTACCCTAGTCAACAAGATCAAAATCGTGTTAATTATTTATAAAGCTCTTAAAGTATGCATTTATCGATATAAATAATTTATTTATTTATTTATATTAGGGGGGCTGACAGCCATAATACAGAGTTAAATGTAAATGTTATTAAGTAAAGGCCATTTATGAGCCTTCACATGTAAAAAATTAACTAAAATTACAATGCTTCAAACTTAAGTCCTTAATGTACCTCTTTACAACTGGCAATCCTAATGTTGCGCCTGATGGAGAGCTGGCAACTGTATATTTTTTTAAATATTTGAAAGGCTGAAAGGACGATGTCACAGTCGATTTTGTTTGCCTCGGCCGGTGCCTCGTGTAAATACATTAAAATATGATACGTACCTCAAAAGCATGTGGACTCAATTTCGCAGAAGTGAGTTTGTTATGACTTAGATCTAAAGTGTTCATAGACTGCAGATCCTTAAAGCTGGCGTTCTCAATAATCTCTATAGCGCATCTCGACAGATTCAGTACTTGAACTGGCAGTGTGGAAAACGCTGTTACATTTCTGATAAGGTTTTCACTGAAGTCAATTGCTTTTGGCTTGAATTCGGCGACATCTGTAAATAAGAACATGATTGTATGTCGTTGCAGTTTGACAGTTCGTTGCAGTTGCGTTTGCAAAAATTTTCAGTTTTTAGAGATGAAATGTTTACAACACACATATGTATTGTGTTATATTAAAAAGTGAGAACTGCATAACTTTGATTCCAGTGTTTTTTAAGCTATTGCATAGCTTCTATCGCGGGCCTTGAGCGTGGAGATTGAATCCAGAAATTCCGTAACGAAAATAACCTAAGACCCCACTTACTAGATGTATATAGATATTTCGCCACGGTCATTACAGTTGCCGTGGAACAGCGGTTATCACGTGTGCTTTTTTTGCAGAAGGTCCCAGGTTCGATTAGGCCTGGGGTACGTCTTGATTTTTTATTTTTTTATTTTTTGATTTTTTTTATTACGTTTTTTTAATTTTTATTATTATTTACATTTCTCCGAATCCAAAATTGGACGAGATAGAGCATTTTATTCATCGCACTTTATTGGAGTACACTGAAGAAGGGTCGAAAATACTTGGTACAAATGGTAATAAATTTCCACTTATATTGGCTGGCGATTTCAACATCAACATCGCTGATAAAAAATCAGAGCGGTTGACAACTTTTCTTTCGAAAATATTGACTTTGAAAACGAATAATGATCCACAAGAATTTACAACAAAATATGGGACCACCATTGACGCGGTATTTTCCAGATATTTAGAAGATATCAAGTGTGAAACTTATGTTTCTTATTCTAGTTACCATAAATCTATAGTTTCAATGATAATTATTCCTGAATAACCTACATGTATTGTAAGATAATAAAAATATTTTAAACAATATTAACTTCTCATTTATTTAATAAAAGAAAAAAAAATGTTTTTTTATCGATCACCACGCTCAAAAAGTGTAACTTGAATTAATTTCAAAGAAAAAAAAAAAACAAAAGAAAATACTGCAAAAATAAAATAAATAAATAATTATAATTGTATAAGTTTATAAAAAATGTTATGCAATAGCTTTATAGCGGCAGTGCCCGAGTGCCACACGTCTTTTTTTATATAAAAGAGGCCAACAAGGAAAGGGTCTCACGTCATAGGAAGTGGTGAGTCAGCCGCGTGGGTGAAATGTCCATGGTGACATTCGCAACCCCAGGGGTCGAGAGATGCGTTACCGATCTTTAAGTTGGTAGTATGCTGTATGCAGGGGCGTGAATTGGTTTTCTAGCAAGGTGGCACTGTGGATTAAACTAGTAGAGCTTTGGAATATGAAACGATTGCTTACCGTAAGCATCTATAATCTAGCGTAAGGCAAAATTTTATTAGTGCGTGTTTAATAGAAGTTCGGTTATAAAATCACGGAACCAAATAAAACTAAATAAACTTTAACACTAGTGCTATACTTATTTCGGTGTGAAACGAGGTTGGCACTGCCTAATTGCCTATATGATATGCACGCCCCTGGCTCTATGCTTAAATGTCCCTAAGTCTTCAATAGGGCTCTACCAGACAAAACACTAGGACTTACTGAGCACAACTTAAGAAATGTATTAAAGCTATTTTGACAATGAAGGCTTACGATAGTATATCAGATTGTATAGAAGATAATAATGCATGGTTCAGTCTGGTTCTACGCCACCTAAATTTTATAAATTTGCTAAGAATTTTTTTATATATATAAAAGATGGGCTGGGAGTTTTTTATCAGTTCTTCTCCCCATGTCAAAACCCCTTCACGACCTGATGTGGCTTCATGAAGTCTATCAAGTGTGGTTGGAATGTGCTAAGTTAATGTCACTCCCAAACTCTATAGTACCATTCCGGGACAGATGACAGTCCTATTCAGATCTCATACTAGCCCATTTATTAGTTAAACTTACCGGCCCATTCTTCCTCTGTGAAGAACGTACTAATGCTCTGGTCAAAGCAATTAATCTTTTCATCCTTGCAGATACAATGTCTGCAAATATTCGATTCCTTCCAATTTACATTTGTTACGTTCGTCGATGCGGTAGAGTTACCTGAAAAACAAAGTTTATTTTTCAATTTGTACTTGACCTAATTTACCTACTGATAAAAAAATGCCTAATATTACAACATTGCCTTTATTTCATTTACGTGGCGTGGATTTAATGGTGGATTATTTTTTTATGAGAAGTCAATATTAATATAACTAAGTTATAATTGCCTTAGTTACCCTTTAAGGCGAGGTTTTCCCAACACTTTAGGCAAAACTCACTCGAACGTATTTATATATAGCGGTACATATACGTTCGACACGGGCATGGCTGAGACACTAGCCGAGCTATGCGGGTCAACGACCCCACCCCGGAAGTACCGCGTAATATTTTATAAAAACGGTTGCGCAAGACTACGAAATGCTGTGATATTTTTATGCATTTTGAAGTGAAATTACTTTAGGCGCATGAGGGTAATATTTTCTTACAAATTAAACGAAAAAGAACGTCACGGATATTTGAGACGTTTTTATTCAAGGGAGAGAGCGATTGACACCGATTGAGGGAGAGTATTTCTTACTCTCGGGCTAGTACTAGCCTATCATAATTATGAGCGGCGGCCATCTTTGAATTCAAAAATCATCACAGAATCGTTCTCTGCACCCTCGAGAACCTCGGACACGATATCCATATTGCTGAAATCATAATTATGAGCGGCGGCGATCTTTGAATTCAAAAATGATCACAGAATCGTTCTCTGCACCCTCGAGAACCTCGGACACGATATCCATATTGCTGAAATCAAATTTTGTGCGGCTTCCATCTTGGATTTCAAAAATGATCACAAAATCGTTCTCTGCACCCTCGAGAACCTCGGATACGATACCCATATTGCTGAAATCATAATTTTGTGCGGCGGCCATCTTGGATTTCAAAAATGATCACAAAATCGTTCTCTGCACCCTCGAGAACCTCGGACACGATATCCATATTGCTGAATACATAATTATGAGCGGCAGCGATCTTTGAATTCAAAAATGATCACAGAATCGTTCTCTGCACCCTCGAGAACCTCGGACACGATATCCATATTGCTGAAATCATAATTTTGTGCGGCGGCCATCTTGGATTTCATAAATGATCACACAATCGTTCTCTGCACCCTCGAGAACCTCGGACACGATATCCATATTGCTGAAATCATAATTTTGTGCGGCGGCCATCTTGGATTTCAAAAATAATCACAAAATCGTTATTTACACCCTCGAGAACCTCGGACACGATATCCATATAGCTGAAATCATAATTTTGTGCGGCGGCCATCTTGGATTTCAAAAATAATCACAAAATCGTTATTTACACCCTCGAGAACCTCGGACACGATATCCATATAGCTGAAATCATAATTTTGTGCGGCGGCCATCTTGGATTTCAAAAATGATCACCAAATCGTTCTCTGCACCCTCGAGAACCTCGGATACGATACCCATATTGCTGAAATCATAATTTTGTGCGGCGGCCATCTTGGATTTCAAAAATGATCACAAAATCGTTCTCTGCACCCTCGAGAACCTCGGACACGATATCCATATTGCTGAAATCATAATTTTGTGCGGCGGCCATCTTGGATTTATCTAACTTCCCTAAAGTACATACATACAAAAATCCCGCGTGTCATAATATTCAAAATAATATTACGTAAATTTTGTTTTAGTACTTTCCGACTTCCATTTACCTATATATTTCAACAAATACGTTGTCGCATCATCATTATTTTTTTACTATAATTCCCGCTTTGTACTTGTTTTCTAAAATCTTACGTAATATGAGCCTGAGAGACACGAACACAGTACCTTCCTTGACAGTGATCACGGGCGTACTGCTGGCATGAGCGAGCGTGCAACCAAGGCGTCGCGTTTGGTTTATTACGAAAAAAATTAATATAAAATAATTCACAAAGCGTATTGATAAATCCCACAATGAAAACTTATAAATACTAATAAACTATCGAATAAAATAAGTTTTGTGTTTATAGCTATCATAGTTTTATGATAATATAAACAATTCAAATAAAAAAGACAATTTTTCAAAAAATAAATCTATCGAGATTTTTTTTCGTAATCGTGTTTTCGAAACAGCGATAATTTAGATAAAGAAATGAAGATAAACATGTCAAGAAATTGGAACCGTAGTATTTGTATTTGAAGTATATTTTTAAAAATGTTATTTTTTAGGACTATAGCGCCTTAAAAGGTGAATATGCTCGTGAAAAAATCTGTGAAATTGTTTAAGGGTAAGCTTAAACAAATATATGGCAAAATACAACGATTTTTTTATATGACTGTATGATCTAGTCACTAATGTTTTACAGATTTTTTATTAGCTTCACCTGTATGTATGTTTGTTTGTAAACGACTCATTTGGGCGCGATTTTGACACACTTTAAACGGCCAGTTCAAACTTCGTAGATTTATCGAGGACTGATGACAATACATTAATTTGATAAAATTATTCAATTTTTTAATTTACAAAATAAGTTTTTTGTTAATTTATATAATTTTCATCTGTCGTCTATAAGGCAGGAATTGATGTTAATTTAAAATTTCAACCACTATCTTCAACAAATTTTTCTAATATTACGAAATTTTCGACTACCAAAGAGAATTTTCAACAACGCTAATAAGAGTTTAAAAAAAATACGCTTCTACAAATAAATAAAAGTAAAGAGTAGGAAATATTTTCTAGTTGGGCATTCTATAAAAAGTGTGTTTTTTAGTTTCTTTTTAACCGACTTCAAAAAGGGGGAGGTTCTCAATTTGATCGGTATTTTTTTATGTATGTACACGGATTACGCTGAGATTTATGATCTGATTTAGGTAATTCTTTTTTAGTTCGATGCGGAATAGATGCCATTTGGTCCCATAAACTCATGGCACCGACTTAAAACCTATCAATAGGTAGCACATACAAATAATAGTATTTTATTAATATTAATGGTAAAGGTTTGCATAAGATGTGAATTAAATTAAATTTTTATTAAGTTATGTTATACTTTACAGTTTTTGAAGTCGGTTTTTTTAAACGTAGTTTTATTTTATTTTTATTAACTACTATTTATTATACTAGGTACTAACACAGACCTCTACTATACCACTGGACTGGCGGCTTTCAAAGTGCTTTTGTGCCTGTTTGATATTCGCCATTTTGGCCATGTAGCGCGAGTCTGCGGTACTAAAACTACTGGACAACATAGATGTTGGGAAACTAATTACACAAAAAAAGTGTGTGCTTTATTACGGTGATTCCTGAAGTATAAATAGCACTGAAACTGGATTGTAAATGTATAAATACTTCATAGTATTGTACGTACTATCGCGGCCATTTGCATTAAACGTCAAAATTAGTTCTCCGATCGCTCGCGAGTGGCGCTTTAAATAGGCACAAAAATTTGGAACATATGGAACAGCCTGTGCAGTGGTATTTATATAAGTCAATGGTTACTAAGCATACCCTCGCAATTCACACCAACGACAGCCAACACGAACAGCACAGCCGCGTGATACATCATTTCCTGAAAATAAATGAGTAAGCAGGATAAGAACTATTTATCTTTCATTATCTGTCGAAGTCTTATCTATATCTTTATCTGTAAAAGGAAATATAGCTCAAACATACGAAAATAACTGACCTACAAAAGGAAAGTCATCAATAAGAATCTATTATAATTATGCATTGTTAGAATTGGTTAGTGAAAAGAATGAAAGAAGAAAGAATCAAATTATAGCTATTAAATATCTATTTATTAGTAGGTAACTGTAATTTCGTGATTATGTATATGTCACAGTTATATTGTCAAAGAGGTGATATAACAATTTCACTAGTGATATTACAATAAAATGGTAGATTGTCAATCGATTTCGTTTCTTTCAATTTAACGGCCTGGTTTTAGTGAAATTGTAATGTCACGGGTATTCTATAGTGATATTGTAAAGCAATGATATTCTGACAGTTTTACAGGTCGTTAGTTTATGTAACGATATATTATAAGATTCTAGTCCGATGGCGATGTTCCTTGAATAGTTTTTGGTTTGAGTTGGGCAGATTATTTGGGGGAGGGGGTAGTATTTATCTTCCCCCATGGGGACTAGTCAGCTTCGGGTGCTTATATTCCAGTTTTGATTTGTATAAGAAGTTTGTTTTATTATGGTTCCGGGTGCCTATATCGGTTACTGGTTTTTTGGAATCTCCGATAAAGAAGATGACCAGATCAGAGACTAGCCCATGGACCAGTACAGCTAAAAACTGGAGTCTATGGAGGCAGTTGGTTTATCTATTATAGACAATCAGACAACAATGATAGATAATTATTAAACTAATTCAAAAATTTATGAACGAAAGTATTTTATCTGAATAAAGGCTTATTTGTTTATCTATTTATAAGTGTAACCGCATATTTTCATCCGTACTCAGTACTGCTGTAATGCACCTTCTATATCTTGGGCGTTATCCTAAAGTCGTTCACCCTTTGAAGCAATAGTTTGGTGGTCCTTTTGCAACAAAAGTTATTCAACTTATGAAACAGCAAAAATCAAAAAATTATCGATGAAAAACACTCTGTGAAAACACAAATCCAAAATAAGGGATAAAAATGTTTCCAATCACACTGTATTACACTCCTCATATAGTTAAAAATGTAATTGTTTCCTTCCGTATTATTTAAATACAACAAATAAATCCCCAGATCTATAAGTGTTCTAATGTTAAAATTATCATGGCTGGTTGAATTGTTTTTATTTTTACTATTAATATTATTTATACATGGTCACGATATTACTGTAAAATTACTAGTGAGTAACGCCATGACACGCAAACTTTTATAACTAGATAACATTACTTATAGCGATTAGCTTAGGCGATGGCTGGTCGTGAACGGATGCTACTCTCTCTTGCTATATATTTTATTTTATGAAATACTCACATAGTGCCTCTATTTATTTACGGTATGTGTGGATTGATGCATCTACTATACTCAATAACTCTTGTGTTTATGAGTATTAATTTGCTTTTTTTTCTTTTTTTGAATTACTCGTGTAAGCCTTTCAGTTTTTGACATTTGAGTATTTTTGTTGCGTCACTTTGCATATATTGTAATTGAAATGATGTAAAACACTTAAAAATGTAAATCTTGACTTAAAAGAGTGGCAATGAGTTTCTTGCTACTTCTTCTCATTAGCACAACCCTTTACGAAGTAGCGGTAAATTCAATAAGAAACAATATTTTTAATTTTCTTTGACATTCATAAGTGTCATTTCCGTGACCTACATGAATAAAGTGTTTTTGAATTTGAATTTGAATAGACACTTACCTGCACTTAACTCTATGAATCACCTCATAAAATACCAGTGGGAGGCTCCTTTGCACAGTATGCCGGCTAGATTATGAGTACCACAACAGCACCTATTTCTGCCGTAAAGTAGCCATGTGAGGCCGAATTTACGCCTTATGTAGTTGAAGGAGGTAGCTTA
Source organism: Leptidea sinapis (assembly GCF_905404315.1). Lineage (NCBI taxonomy): Eukaryota > Metazoa > Arthropoda > Insecta > Lepidoptera > Pieridae > Leptidea > Leptidea sinapis. The sequence continues at coordinate 4,745,022 of NC_066297.1, forward strand.
AAATGCAATACTAAGTCATCTTACTGACCACACTAAGCTTTTAAGAGGGATATTTGGTTCACTACCAAGAGACCACGGAACTCGATATATTAACGCAGAGTATGCCGATACAGGCTGTGGCAATTAGAGGAATTATCTCAAATCAAAAGAATACAACAATGGGAGACTTTTTATCGGTGAACGCATAAACTTGCCTGTGCTAAGGGTTGAACTAGTCTTAATTTTTTGGGCTCCATTTCAAGACTTTGCTTAGCATAGTCTCGATTTTAGAATCAAGTTTGTTTCTATCCTCTAAGACGCTATCCCTTAATGCTATTGAAATGTGAAAAAACCGTGTAGAGGATATCACACAGCCTTGCGGGATACCAGAGTTTGAGGGTTTTAATGCGAAGGATGCGCCGTTAATTACAACTTTGATACTCTGCCAAAAAGGCCTAGGCATCCCAAAAGCTGGCGACGGATAATCGACTCAATGCAGCAATGGGGCGATCACCATCATACAGATACGTATGCACGTTTTGTTTTGCATTTGGATCGAAATATCGGCATCAAATTTAAAATATGTATCGTGAGTACCCGCCATAATAAGTTCAATGAGTGACAGACGTAATTAATAGCGATTAACCCCTTTCTTATTTATTTATTTAATTTAGGTACAAAAACGATTACAAAGTAAAACATGTGAAATATAAAAAAGAAAAATAAAGATCTTATCACTATAAAATTGTAAATCTAACTATTGTACACACCGTTATATTATTATGTAAGTACAACTAATATTTGAGTTCTATGTTACAGTGCTTCTTAATTGTTATTTTAAAATTATATAAACTTTGAGTAAATATGTTGATTTCACAATTTTTATTACTACTTAACTCGTTATATAATTCGCACATACGATGAAGTGGATGCGACATTGTTGTAACAGTGCGGTATTGCAAAAATTGTAGGCATACGATTGGCTTGCTTGCGAGTAATAAAGTGAACTTCTGTTTATAAATCATTGCTGAAAGTCCCATGCACAATCCTGTGTAGGATAGCCATGTCAGCAATTTCTCGCCTGCATTTAAGAGTTTGAAATTTAAAATATACCAAGCGGTCCTCATACTCAGGTATGGCTCGTCTCAATCCCATTCTCATACATTAGAAAATCTAATGAATCGCTTTTGAACTGTTTCTATACTATCTTTGTCAGCCTTGTAAATGGGTGCCAAGACTGAGGAGCAGTACTTGAGTACTGTTGCTGTCTTACTACTGAGGTGTAAAGTATCTTTAGCGAATCTATATGCTTGAATGATTTTGATGGTTTTGATGTGATCATAAATCCTAGCATCCTACTTGCTTTTTTCACTATGGTTTCATAATGATGTTTAAAACTTAATGATGAATCGAACCACACACCTAAATCACGTACTACACCAACCCCGACTAAATTGGTACCATCTATGGAATAGTTAAAATTTATTGTATTCCTTTTTTTCGTGAAGCTAATAAATTAACATTTTTTTATATTTACTGACATTTCGTTAGTTTTACACCATTCATTTAAAGTATAACGTTATCCTGAAGAAAATAGAAATCTTCGATTCTTGATATCTGGGTGTATAATTTAATATCATCAGCATAAGCTAAACATTTACATTTAATTTTATCAAGAAGGTCATTGATGAAGATCAAAAATAGCAGGGGTCCTAAATTTGAGCCCTGAGGGACCCCGGAAGTGGGTTCAAAAGGAATAGATTCAAAACCATACAATGCAACTATCTGGGAACGATTCATGAGATAACTATGTAACCAACGATGAAGATTACCATTAAAACCTAAGTGTTCTAGCTTGTTTCAGAGAATAAAATGATTGACCTGATCAAAAGCTTTAGAAAAATCAATATACACTGAATCCACTTGGGACTTACTATTAAAAGATTGACATAAGTAATTTGAATATGTTAACAGATTGGATGCAATAGACTTACCACTGACAAAGCCATGTTGAACCGGATTGAGTCTATGCTTGAAATGATTATAGAGTGAATTATAAGCCATACTCTCAAATATTTTGGCAAAACAGTTTAATATACTAATAGGCCGGTAGTTTGTTGCGTCAGTTTTGTCACCTGCTTTATGTATGGGCGTGATTTTAGCAATTTTCCATAGCTCAGGAAAAACCCCTTCACTTAGTGATTTGTTTATAATAATTGTCAACGGTACTTTCAGAGACGACGCACACATCTTAATAAATATTGGTGGTATCATATCTGGTCCACGACCTTTGTTAATTTCGGTTTTGTTGATGTGCTTATATACTTCATATTCAGAAAATTTAATTGAACATATTGAGTTACTGGAACTTGGAAATGGGGATTATACGCTGTAGTTGAGTTATTAGATTTGTAAACAGATGTGAAGTATTCAGCAAAAAGATTCGATACATCATTTCCACAGCTAGCAGTTTTATTCAAATACCTAATTGACTTAGTCAGATCATTGGTAATACGCTTAGATTAGGTATATCGCCAAAAGGTTCATCAATAATTTTGTGCGAGTCCTTAGCAGAGCATACTGATCATAGTCGCGAGGGTTGTTGTAGGCTTTAAATCGATGATGATATTTACTTTGCTCTTTCAATGTCTTAATTAGTAGTTTGGAAAACCATGTAGGATGTCGAGTACTTTTACGTGATCCAGAAGGCGTATTCTTATTAATTATATCCCAGAGATAGATAGAAAAAATCTACGAAATCATTGCATTGTAATGAATCAGCACTGAACCAATCAGTGTCACTATTACTGTGATACATTTCGCGCAGTCAGTTTTTCTAAAATTTATTATAGGAAAAAGTGTGTTCTCTCTTAAGTGCTTGGATAAATCTATAGTAAAATCAATTGGTGGATGAAATTTATCTTCTGGTCTGCTTATAGGAACAGTGCGAGTCACATTAATTACATTCAGATCTGTAAGTATTAATTCAAGAACATTATTACAGCAATTTGTAACTTTATTATATTGCATTAAGTTACTTTTGTTCATAAAATCATTGAGGAAATGTAACCCATCGTTGTTGACCACAGAGCTATGCGTTATCTAGGATTCTGTATGAAATATACAATGTAAATTTATCGGTGTCTTGATTAGAGCTCAAACGTCATAAACACGATTGTTAGTTTATCCAGTTTGAAAGTACCCTCCACTTATACAGATTCACTTTATATGCGCACAAATCCACGACACTTGATAGTTAGTTAATTATTGAACATCCCAAATGATAGTCCCGCGAAGTTATAATAGTGAAACTCGTTTGATTATAGTCACTTATTTTATTAAATGTGGCACTTGTTAATCCACACAACACCACGCTAAGTTAGAAAAAAAGGTGTTCGGACTTAAGCAGTTTTAGTGCAAGTTTTATTTAAAATATTTGTGGGATAACACTATAAGTTGGAGATTGGATAATGTTCTATCTTTATAAACTAAGGTAACACATATTTGGCAACAATTATAATTTTAAACTTTATATCTTACTAAGATCAATGTTCAGTGTATGAACGATAAGTCACGTCAATGCTTACCTACGTAGGAGAACCAAAGTCATTGACATAGCCCAGTTGCGAAACCGAAGTGTCAGAGGGCAGGGCACATAGCTCGACGGAGAGATGGACGTTGAAGCAGTAAAGTCGGAAGATGTAGTGATGGTAGGCATCTGGTCAAGATCGCCAGAACGATGGATGAGGGCAGCGCAGGACCGATCGTCGTGGTAATCTATGAGGGAGGCCTTTGTCCAGCAATGGACGTCTCCCGGCTCAAATGAATAAAAAAAACCTCTCTTGGACCTTTTAAATTGGAAGCCACTAGGGTTTTTCTTGAATTTCTTAAAATATGACAATAATTCGGGAATCTAAAACATCTTCAACTTATCACTTAAAAGAGCTTATTACATATTTTTTAAGTATAACTTGACATACCCTATTCGTTAGGGGAAAAGGTTTAAATTCCAATTAAAAATTAGGATTAGAACAATTTTACCCCTTTTTACTAAATCTACCAAATTTTTTTCGAATATAGTATTATTAACAACTTTATTAAAATATGATAATATACTTATGAATTTTGTAAATAACATCAATGTTTCCCACATTTCTGATCTAAGAACGGTTATTAGCTAACGAAATTAGATAGGTGCTAATAGGTATTATTGGCGTGTAAACTTCTTACCTTCATGGTTAAGTAGGCCAGATAATAAAAACTAATTTGTAGTAAAAAAGAATCACAACTCACAAAGAACTTTACGATTTTAACCTCTACATTAGTTACTATCGCGTTAGATCGTTAACTATTAATTAACTTTAGTTTTATTTACCTAACTAATGGTGACCACAACACAATAACATGACACAGATTAACACGAAAGAGTTCTTACACAAAATGGCTGATGCACAGATATCTTATCGCTGTTATCATTACGTTATCGCCTCTTATCATTAGGTGTGGTTGTAAAGACGGCAGGTGAGATGCTTATTGAATAAAATAATAGAAATTTAGACAGTACCTTTTATTTTGTAATTAATACTTATTTTGAGGCCTAATTCTTAAAGGACTTATGTTGGATTTATATTTCGAGGGCTTGCAAAGAGCGGCCAAACTAGGCGTAGCCTGTTTAACGTATGGGGTGTTAATGAAATAGTTAATTAAATAATTTGGGTACAGTATCTTATTCAGAAAAACACCAACACTTTTAAATACGCCACACATAGAAGGAGAATATACATTACTAAGCACATTTACTAACACCGATAATATATAATACATTAATCATTCAATACAACAAAATTCAATACTTTAGAAATTAATTAATACAAATTCAAATTCAAATATTTTTATTCAAAATAGGATTTATAATCATTTATTGAACGTCAAAATCTACCACCCATTCAAAAGAGACTGCCTCAGACCTGAGAAGAATGGGCGCAAGAAACTCAGCGGGCTTTTTTTTTTATATAATATATGGATTACAATGTAATATCGTACAATAAACATTAATAATTAAAGAGCCTTATAAGATAAAATTAAACATAGCAAATTACTATTAAGAGATGGGTGAGCTTAATGGTAAAAATCGAATGACATTCAAGTATTTAGTTAAGATCATATTATGATCATAAATATTTTTGCCTACCCGCAGAATTTCTAATTATTTCGTCGCGGTACGCGTACTACGCGTTTACCGCGACTCTGTTATGAAATAATAAAATATATTATATTTATTTTGTATGAGTGTAATGAAATGTCTGAATTTTATGTGTTTTAGTGTAATGCCTGATTGTGTTATGTTTTAATAGGTATTTAAGTATTAAAATAAAATATTTAAATACTCGTTTGTGTAATAAATACATGATATGATAAAATACATATACTAGAATAATGTGTGTTAGCCACTGCCTGTACTATCGGTACAAGACAACCATATATTTAACACAATATACTTACTTAAACACGGACTCGGAAACAATATTCATCGTAATATAAATGTTTGTACCTACCAAGATTCGAAACTGGGACCTCTAGCTCAGTGGGCAGGTTTACTAACAACTGGGCTATATGGGTCGTCTTGCTTAGTGTTAAGTAGGAAGAAAACGAAAATGTTGTCGTTAAATGGACAGAAGAAAAAACTGAATTAGAAAATGAAAAAGTGTATTCCAGACTAGTGTTAGTATTAATGTACATAAAAAATATTCCTATTTGAACTCTATTGCGTATAGTCTGTTATTTTTGTCTGACGCTTTTGCTGCACCAGTAATTTTGTTGTATTTTAATGAAAATGAAATGAAAATGAATTTATTTCGGAAGAAAAACTGACACATTCACAAAAAAAAGTTAAAGAGAACAAAATATATGCTTAATCTAATACTAAACTTACTTAACTTAATACAAAAGAAACAAAAGCAAAACTTGATGTGGCAGTGGTCTTCCAAAACTGGAGTCCACTCAGTTATAGTTGTGTCCTATGAGCACAACACTGATTTTCAGTGACACCATTGTGTGAAGTTTGGAGCTGAACTGACATATTTTTAAAACTAAAATATAATTAATTGTGGCACTAAAATATTTATTATCAGAAAAAAAATATGATTAACAAAAAAAAATGTTACCAAAAATAAATAATGACAATAACAAAAATAATAAAAAACGTATGTGTGTAAATATATAAGGAAGAAAAAATAATAATAAATACGTGAAGCTATTTTATATAATACAATGAAATTTAAACAGTGTTCACCAAGGCAGGAGATGTAGGGAGGTATTGGTCATTAATAAGTATTTTTTGACGAGACTGTATATAAACCCCGTAGCGGCGGTGGTAAATTATTCCAGCACTTGGTGGCATTGTACTTGAAACTTCCCCTGAAAGCCGCAGTGTGATGCTTGGGAGGACAAAGCTTAGCCTTTACAATGTTCCTTGTTATAAAATTCAACACCCTGCCCTCATTTGCCCATAACAGTTTCGAATAGAGATATATAGCGTTTTTGTCTTTATAATTCCAAAAATCATACAAGCGAAGTGTAGCCGTCTGCGACTTTCCATGTTCAGAATATTGGCTTCTCTAAGATACGGACTCACATGAGATCTGTGTGGAATATTCCAACAAAACCGGGCGCAGGCATTTTGCACTCGCTGTATAGTACTTTTGGTGCGGGCTCGTAGTCTAGGACCATACGTAGTGTCATTATAATTAAATTTTGAGAGTACCAAAGCATCACACAACCTGACACGTAGATTTATATTTAAATAGTTCCTAATGCGATAGAGTACTTTTAAACGATAAAAACAGTTCGCAACAGTAGAGGTTATATGTTTCTCAAATCTAAGATTCTCTTCAAATATTAATCCTAGATTACGAACCTCATGAACTCGCTCAATAACTTTATTATTAGTAACTATTTTAGGATTGTAACGTTCAATTTTTTCAACGACCTTAGGGGTTCCCAGTATCATAAATTTGGTCTTAGATGGATTAAGAACCAGTGAATTATTTACCGACCAAGTATAGATTTGGCTGACATCTGAATTAATATTTTTTTCTGCATCTGACATCTCGTTTGGCTTGAAAGTTATGTTAAGTTGAATATCATCTGCATATATTTGATATTTACAATGATTAATGTTTTTAACTACATCGGCACTATACAAGATAAATAATAGCGGTCCTAATATTGATCCCTGAGGTACTCCGCGCTCAAGAGCATTACAATCAGAGAATGACCTACTTCCATCTTCCTGTGTAATGACTACAGTTTGGGTTCGATTACTTAGGTAACTGTGGAACCATTTTATTGCTTTCTGACTCAATCCATTGTAACTTAGTTTGGAGAGCAGCAGACTCGAATTTATGGTATCAAATGCGCGCGAGTAATCAAGTAGTAATAAAATCGTACCCTTTCCATCATCTTGTGCAGTAAGAATATTGTCAACTACGTCCATTAACGCTGTAGTTGTCCCTCGGTGTTTTCTAAACCCTGACTGGTAATCCGGTAATATGCCATTATACTCCAAAAAGCTCATTAGCTGCTTATGCACAATCTTTTCAATTACTTTTGATAAACAAGGAAGTATGCTGATAGGACGAAGTTCTTTAAAGTCTTTCGGATTGTCGTTTTTTGGTATGGGACGCACTAGGGCATGACGCCATAAGTCTGGAAACTTACTTGACGACAAGGATGTATTTATGATATGAGTAAGTACAGTAAGAGTTTTTTCTGTAGTCAGCTTAAGCATATCCAATGAAATATCATCAATTCCCACGGCTTGTGATTTCAACTCATTCAAAGTCTGAAATACTGTATATTCATTTACTAGTTTAAAATCGAAAACAGAGTCACTATGGCGATGGAACTCATAATATGTCAGAGTAGACAGAGGAATCTCAGCACTGCCTGGAATGTTAAGGAAGCTATTATTAATTTCATTAGGATTTGCAAGATGAGATGGTAATATGTATTCTTTTTTCGTAGTGATTTGAGTATTCTGTTTAATATGCTTTCACAATACTTGAGGTTTATTTATATTGGAGTTTATGTACGTATCAAAATATGCCTGTTTCTCTCTTTGTATTGCGAACTTAACATAGTTTTTTATTTCTTTATAAAATTGCTTATGAGTTTCAAGCTTACTTTTGCGTGCCCTTACTTGGGCTTCATCACGACACTGCATCATCTTCCTAATATTGTATGTAATCCAAGGGTATGTATTACATTTGATTTTAACATATTTCTTTGGTGCATAAAAATCGAATAAAGATAATAGTATCGATGTTAATGAGACTACAATTTCATCAACATTTTCTAATATTAATAATTTCTCCCACTGGATGTCACTTAATGATTGCTTATTAAAGATTAAAGATTAAAATCATTCACGTTAATGTCTTTTATAGATCGACACACGACCTGTTTTGGAACAGGTTGGTCTTTATTTATATTTAAAACACATGATATAAACGCATGGCTGCTCAGACTTTCAACATGATGTTCCCGTATCATCTGTTACAGTGGGTAACAGATGATACGGGAACATGTGTGCATATTAAATCTATAAGTGTTTCTGTTTGAGAAGTGAAATGCGTTGCCTCTGTCACATGTTGTTTTAATTTAAAGGTGTTTAAAAATGTTTCAAGTTTTTTGTAATTAATATGATTCGAATCAAAAAAGTTAATATTAAAATCCCCAAGTAAGACAATGTTTTCACACCAGACAAACGCGCCCATTGACTCAGTAAGAGCATCAAAAAATGTATTGACATCCATCCAAGGAGGACGATATGCGGTGCCCACGACCAAAACTCTGCCACGAATAAAAAGCTTAAGCCACATCTGTTCAACGCTTGGTGTAATTGGATGTGATAAGATACGTACAGATAGGCCTTGTCTCGTGTAGAATCCAACGCCACCGCCTCGAGAGCGCACGCTGGTTGGGCGCGGAACATGTAGCGTAGTTTGTATCCAGGGACAGCGGGTGCGCGACCCTCCTGGCCCTGGCGCAGCCACGTTTCGTTTATAGCCATCAAATCAACAGTATGACGTTGCATTGCCGCTACAAATTCGTCATGTCTGGTTCCAAGTGAGCCGGGATTTAGCAGACCAATTTTAAGTTTTTTTTTTTTTATAATTGAACAGAGTGATATTTTGAAACAATGTATATGTGACCAAGTGAAATAACGTTTATATTTGTAAGAGAATAAAATAAATAAAAATTTGTTAATATAATATGTAGATAATTTTTCATTTTATATAACCATACTTGATTTAAAATATTTATACGTACATATAATAAAATAATATCACCACCGCTTTTAAAATTTAAAGTTAATAAAACTTGTCCACAATAGTACTGCAAAACCATGCCACATAGAATCTCTATATAATAATAACACATTAAAGCTAGAATAAACATAACTAAAATATAGTACATAAAGTTCCAGACTATATTATAATTATTGTCGTTATCATTCAGACTCAGCGTCATTAGAAAAGAGAGAAGTGCATTAAAATAATAATAATTTTCTGTGATTAATGTTTTTGTAGCTGTCGAAATTCCAATATAATGTGATTGACAAATGTTTACTATAGCGAAAACAATAATATAATTAAAATTATGTAATAAAAATAAATTACTTTTAAAAAGTACTAAACTCACTCTTTGCCAAAAACCTTACTGATGTCCTGTTCAGAACGAATAACATGAACAGAGGATTTCTGATCTCGCCGAGCATATATTATCCCACCCCGGGTCCACACAAAGCGCCAATTTCTCTGTCGTGCAAGTTCCTCTCTCGCTAGGTAAAACAATTTACGATTTACGCGAGTCAGGTGCTCATTTACATAAAAACGGCGCGGTTCTCCCCCTAAGCCCATTCCCATGGTGTCCACTCCACGCCGGACGCGCGCTGCGTGCAGGAACTCATCGCGCAGGTATCGGCGTGTGAGTCGCACCACTGCGGCGCGCGGCCGTCGGGTTCCTTCGGAGCCGGCTCCCCTGGATTCCACAGCATTGATGCGTGCACCGAGCCTATATGCATTCACTATATCACGTTCCTCGAGACTAAACCCTATCTTTTGAGCGAGTGTAATGACAACGTGTAACAGATTCTCCCCATTATTTTCCTGGAGACCTGAGATCTCGACATCGTTTACAACTTATCTTGTTCCGAGTCATTTAGCTGTTTTTTAAGCTGTCAATAGTCTCGTTGACCTCTGAACATTGCTTCAGCTGATCCTGGTCGGCACAAAATTTTGTCTCAAGTCGGTTTATCCCTTCATCAATACTGTCCATTCTATTGGTAAGTTTTTCCACAACTGACGTATATTTAGACATTTCGAGTCGAAAAATTGAAATCTCAGACCGCAAAAGCTTCATTTCCTCCGCGAGTGAAAGTGGATTGCTTGACCTGGGACTACTGGTGTCCTCTTCCTGGGAGCTAGGGGTATTCACCTCCCTGCAAGCTTCCTTAGTTTTAATGCTCATGTTACAATCCTTGCAACTCCACTTGTTATTATTTCGAGCATCCGGATAACACGTCTTATGGAATAGCACTGAACATTTTTTACACTTAGCGCCATCTGACCCCTCTGCGAAGAACCTTCCACAGTTGTTGCACTTTGCCATTATAAATTATTTTTTTAATTTGCTATGGGTGTACTAGATGGCAATAGTAGCACGAAGATGATTAAATTATTTTTATTGAATGAAGATTTAATTGTGGGTAAGCAGAAAAAAAAACCACTGGTCGTAGAACTATTTCGGGGTTTTATGCAATAAATAGACTTTACACACTGGTATAACACTGTATGTCACAGGTAAAATTATATTACACTAATATTTCCACTTTTTATGTCCGGGATTACACTTTTTTCACTAATTTACGAATAAATTGCGCGACAACTAATGTCAGCAGCTCCAAACGTCAGACGATCATCAATGATATTTACTTTTATTACTTATTTTATTCATATCTTGCGATATTGAGGCATCTTGGTGATAAAGACGCGAAATCGTCGATTTAATATTTCTTATGAAATAGCCTTAGCCTCTGGTTTTATTGATTGCCCCGAACTCTTATCCTTAATTAGACTCAGAATCCCGTCTAGGCCGCTCAGGTTCAACCCACTTTTATATCTTCCTCATACTTGTACCAACTATAGACAAAATACATTCCTTTGGCGAGCAAGTAATAATTTTAATAAATTATCTAGGGATAATACAATCGATCTTTTCCAGACTAACTTTATGTCAGCGAGGAGCATGTTAAGCCGGCGATTCTTTAATAAGTATTAAGATAGTAGTTAAAAGTAGTACTGTAATGTCACTTAATCTTTACTTGTGTATTAACTGTTTTTATTATTTAATTGATTTAAATTGTGCATTGTATTTTATTAGTTTACTTTAGTGTTTATTAGTATCGTTGAAAGTAATTATTCTGTAACTACTGGCGGATATCTATTGAGCCAATTGCTCACAGTTATGTAAATTAACATGTAAGGTAGCTAATAGCTGTTGGTCTTCCTAATAAATAAGTAAATAAAGAAAGTAATTTTCCAATTATTTAGCTGCTTTCAGAGCTTCTTTAATGCTCGGCGGACGCTCAAGCTCATCTTTCTCATCTTCTTCATCTTTTTGTTCTTGATCATCAGTTTTTCTCACTGAACCCAAAATTTCTTTGTCTGTGAGTGAATCCGTTGTAGGCAGGAAGTCGTCTACTTCGATGTAGGTTTGAGGATTTACCGTAATTCCTGCCATGTTGAACTGTTGAATCCACTCAGGTAATGGAAGGTCGTCGTCGCTATCAAACCCAGGTTCTTCATCCACCTCATCGCTCTTAGAATTCGCACAAAGTCCAGCATGTCGAAAAGAGTGCTGTATAGTTGTGGGTGTCACTTCTTGCCAGGCTTTAGATAAAAATTTTACTCTGCATGAGATATGCATATTTACTAAAGTTTTACCCTCAGATTCGAGAGCTCCATCAATAATTTCCTTCTGTAGTGATCCTTGAGGCATTTAATCACACTCTGGTCCATTGGCTGAAAGCAATTTTTTTATGTTCTTAAAACGGCGTGGATTTTTCGATTTGCCTATTACCATTAGCTTTTTTTTCTGTACCAACCATATTAGCAGCCACACGTTATACGTTCCTTGGAAAGCTTTCCTCTCACACACTTTACCCCTTTTAATTTCAGTTTCATATCAGAGTTATATCTGTAGTCAACTTATAGAAAATTCGTGCTTCATCAGCATTGAAAATGTCACTTGGGGCGTATTTTTCTGTCAATTTTGACCACACTCTATTAATCCAATCATGAGTCACATTCGTATCAACACTTTGTGCGTCTCCACTTATTTTACCATAGTTGATATGATGACGTTGCTTGAATTTTCCAAGCCATCCTTCTGACGCTTTGAAAGAAGTTAAACCAAGTTCTTCAGCAAGATTCTCCGCCTTAGCTGTCACGAGCGAGTCGAGTTTATTGCGGTCTAGGATAATAAAGCGACAAAAGAACGTACACAGCTGTGCAGTTTTTACTAATTTTAGCAACTTAAAAGGTACTTTTTATTACTCAATTGATGTCATTTTTGAGAGTGGGTGTAATGCTATGTAGAGAAAATGTAGATGCAAGTGTTTCATTAAACGGAGAGGTGATAAAACCGCTGGAATCTGCTGTATTTCTTGGCATTACTCTTGATTCCTATAATAATGTCCTTAAATTGAAGGATTAGCTAAAAGACTTGGTTTTGCAGCATACGCGGTTTAAAAGATGCGCAAATACAAAAAAGGCATAAATACATGAGTCCATTAATGCCTAGTTATTGCCAAAGCTTATAAAGTTATTTTTTCAAATATGTGTACATTATTTATGAAAAATAAAATTCAAACTTAAAACATAAGTATGCATCCCTACTCTGTGTTAAAACTAAACGCGTCTTAATTTTCTGGTGATATTGAAGTAAGTTCATCACACTCATTGTCTTCACTTCAACTCATTGTGTCAAATACGATTACTTTTCAAAATCAACGACGAGTGACGACCAACGAACAACAATGGTTTTTCTCGCGTTTAAGTGTTCATAATATGTTTTTTTATCATGGAACAGCTTTCTATTTGCATGCCAGTTCGAAATTTAAATATTTAAATATATATAAATAACAAATAATCCTCAACAAGTATTTAAAACAAAATAATTAAAAGAATGGATTTTATTACATTATACGAATAGATTATATGACATTGTTTAAAAATCAAAAATTTCCACGCGTGAAATAATCCATCTCTCTCTATATCATTAGTAAAAAATACGCTGTATCTCTTTTACTCGAACATAGAATCATTAGTACAATTTGCCGCCTTTTGCCATCAACGTACTATTAATGTCAATTAGGAAGTGATTACGCTAGTCGTCGCTAGATGGCGCGGATCGGATTACTGTCCCAATGGACTTGTTAGTATCAGATTATCTCCAATTCTTCAACAACTAGGTAGTTTTTACGTGTGGATTTAGCACTCGTTACTTCATTAACATTTCGATTGGTGGGTGGGATAGAAGCTACCTCACCTCCAATAAATCATTGTTTTTGATGTTTTCGATTTTATGCAAAAAAAAACCGTCATTAGTCACGGTTTACAAAAAACCAGCCAAGTGCGAGTTGAGTCGTTTTTATTCAATTGTGGTATGTTTTACAATTGGAACTCTTACTGAATATTGTTAATTTTGATTGAACTATTTATATAGAGTTTGCCATTTTATTTTCATTTGATAGAGTTCTTATAAGTTTTCTGTTATTTACGATCTATATTTGAATATTCAATGCAATAGCAACGAACTTCTCAACGCGAATCAATTATAAAAAAAAAGTAAACGTTTCGTCATGCTCACGGAAATATCATTGCTTGCAGCGGCGTCGTGTGCTGTCTCATCTTCTTCCCTCCACATATGTGCGATTGGAACTTATGTGAGTATAATAAATCATTGTATAATATGTTGGATGCGATTCCTAATTGTGGCTTAAAAAACGACCATCATGATCACGAAGCATCCTTACACAAACAATAAATTTAAGTTCTACAGATTCATGCGTATATTGATACGTAATTTATACATAAATACAGTTTATTATTAAATATTTGATATAATATTCCATAAAAAGTAATAAAGAAAGCACTGAAATTGTTTGAAAAGAGTGGCCGTTGAGTTTCTTGTTATGTTCCGTGAGAACACGAGCTCTACTTTACCCGAAGTTTTTTTGCGCTCAGACAAAGGGAAAGGGCTACCATCAGGGATAGCGACGGGAGGTGGTGAAAGCTCATGCATATCAACGCAGCCTATGTCTGCGTTGGTTATGTGGGACTCACGTAAAACCTATGTGACTACCCACTATACACCACCTGAGGTTGGCTTTGGGCAAGACACTACGGCCTTCTTGGGTATCACATTAGATAAAAAGCTTCAGTGGGGTCTACATATTGCTTAACTAGCAGATAGACTCAGCTCTGCGGCATATGCCGTTAGAATAATTAGAGAGTACACGAATGTTGCGACCGCTAGATTAACGTACTTCTGTTATTTTCACAGCATTATGACGTAGGGTATTTTACCATGGGGTCATGCTGCTGACATTGATATAGTGTTTGCTCTGCAAAAGAGAGCTGTTCGTGCTATATATTAGCATGGCTATAGGCAGTCACTCAAAGAAAAATTTAAAGAAATAAATATTATGACTGTTCATTGTCAGTACATTTATGAAAATTTAATATACGTTCACAAAAATCGTTTCCCTTTTGCAACAGCAAAAGGAAAACAATCAACAAATAGTGATTTTCATTATTATGACACTAGAAATAAGGCATTGCTTGTAACTAATTCTAGTAGGCTTCATAAGATACATAATAGCTTTAAGGGTAAATGTATACACTTTTATAATAAAGTCTCAGCCACTGTTCAGGCATTATCTATAAATAAATTAAAATGTTTTATAACTAAAAATGGCTTTGTCGTAAATCCTATTACTCCACATGTGAATACCTAAGTGATCGAACAGCCTGGGACTAGATTATGATTATTTTATAGCGATAGAAATTACTGTACAATATTGTATATTTTTATTTAAAAGAATGCTGGGAGAGTTTCTTGCGCCGCTTGTTCTCTCTCAGAGCGCCATTTGTTTCCGAAGCGGTAGTAGTATCTAGTATGTTAGAAATGACATCAAAAAAAAATCTAAAGGAATCAATTTTGAGAAAATAAATGCCTTTTATGCCCTCTAAGCCTTCATCGAAGGCGTCCTTCTCTTGGGGAGAGAGAGGCGGCACTCCCTATGGATTATCCACTGGGATAGTATACTTTTCGATACTTCTTCCGAACAATTTACCTATTATGCCTTTATAAATCTCCCTAACGCCTATCAATATTATATAATTATTGAAACAAAACTAATCCTCTTTCAATATTTTCAATACTATGACTACATAAAATTAAAACTATCATTACGTGGAAGCTGGCCCAGAATACTGGCAGCATTTCCACGTTGGATAGCTAGGCTGATCCGTTGACCGAAATAGCTGCCAGCGCTCGGGTTTCCCGTAGCCTTATTGAGGCGTGACGAAAGTACTTTGTACATTCTCCGCGCCTATGGGGCCCACGGGCCAAGTGTCTCGACACCAAACGGTACAAAGATATATGACTCACTGAGACCACTATATTTACGACCTTTGCTGTCTTCGGCAGACGAAGCAGCAGCCCCAGCACCAACTGACGTAACTTGGACATGAGAAGGAGCCAGAGTGTCGATGCATATCGCGTCCCACACCAGCGGCCTTCCCGGTGCCCAAGCCACCAGGTTCATACCAACAGGACGCTTGCCTATCAATTATATATAAAAAATCTGGAATAATAACATAAACCCGGTATAAAACTATTTATTCCTCCTTTGTGTTTTAAACCTGACACTTTATAAAGCTGAGAACTCTTCAAGACATCTTCATCAAGCCATGCCACAATACCAAACTACTATTTCCTCACTTATGTTAACCCCTGCAACATATCACTCAAGCTATTTTCAACCCTATTGTAAGCTCATAACGACTAGCAAACAGAAAGCGTTGATTTTGTTTTCTTAATTGCTGTTCCAATAAAGTTTGTTATAATATCAACCTTAACACGGAGACTTTAAGGTTGAATAATCTTAAATTGCCATCCTTTCTTAGAAGTTGAATGGTGACGTGACTCAATGAGGAAGTGTAGGGTTGTCACTCGTTTATTTTACAAGACTTTTTAGGTCTCTGTTTAAATAAAGGAGCCAAACTTCCAAAATAAAGGAATACGTAATGGCGAGTCAGATTGATTCAGCTCTGGTTTCTCAAAAATAATAGGCATTAACAGTACTAGGTTGGGCTTTTTCTTTGTTTTTTTATAATATTATATTATTTTGTGATAAATATTTATAATTTATTACTCAGCACCGCGACGTGAAGCGTCAAACGGGAGCTACTGAAAATCAGTGATGTGACCAATTGTCACAGGTAACCTGAGTAGCATCCCTTTTGATACACACTGCCACACAGCTGCTATAATATAATATCTTGGTTAAGTTATTTATTTATTCATTTTAAAATATGTTCTAGGTTAGTTTTAGTTATAATTTTTTTTTAATTCTTATGTGGCCTATTTTCATCGGTTGTCTAGTGTCAAGAGGCTCTATCTAGACGTATAAATTATCTAAGAAAAAAATAATTCCACCGACAAAACAAATATCAATATTCTTCTATGGGCTCCTTAGTTTCATAATTTTATTTATAAATCCCTATATAAACGTCGCATCCCCTAACATGTTCCTGGTGCTACGTCACTCCTTCCCACCATTATAGTCCAACAATTACACGTCACACGTTTCACGCGTTGCCCTTCCCTCAACACCACCCGTTACCCGCTCACATCATTAGTATCCCGTCCCCCTCACCGCCTGTCAGCCCGTGGGACGGTCGCGCACGAAGTTGTTGTACTATACAATAGTAGTATTTATTGCACGTAGTATTTTTATGTTACTAGTAATAGAATTATTTTCACAATATAGGCAGAAGGTAAATGTAAGATGAAACTGTTAAATTCTATATCGCTATATATCAAAACTCAATATCACGCCAACCGTTTTCGATGATTCTTTTTTATTGGAAACGGTTCTGTTTATGGAATCCATGACAAAGTAACTTTTCAGTTCTTAGAAGCAAATTAACGATACTAGCCAATTTATGCTATCCGGATATTTGAGTAACCTACCGTAACGTCGTTATGTTCAAGTAATTGTCATTGTCGAATATGATGACCAATTCCAAAAAAACAATAACTGTAAATAGAATTAGATAAATTATTTTTTTAGTGTGATGATGCGAGGTAGTCAAAATGGGGTGCGGTGTAATGCTAGATGTCCAGGTTAAGTGAGGTTGCGGGTAATCTAGTTTGGCCTGTTTACAATCAATAAACATAGAACGCCAAGTGGCTGAAGTACTCACCTGATACTGGTCAGCCCTTTCCTCAGACAAGCACTTCACTTGGCACTACGATGATGCGAAAGAAGTAGTATAAAAAACCACGTGCGACAATCCGTAACGCGGCGCGTGCATGGTCAGCGGTGTCCACTCGAACAAGGTCAATCGGTAAGTGTCGCGTTGTAAGCGGCCAGAGAGTCGTTCAGCGCCCGATGCGAAGACCAGGGTGATGCCAATTGCTCGGATTGTACATCAGCCCCCCAGGTGGCGCTATATGCTATTGAATGCGAACAATAACGGCGCAAACATAGTGCATATTGTATCTATTGTTTTGGAACAGTGTTTTTGAAGTCGGTTGTTTTGTGTTAAAATTTATTGTAAAAAAAATATTTTTACTATATTATAATAATCCTACTAATATTATAAATGTGAAAGTTTGTATGTCTGGATGTATGTTTGTACTCCTTTAAAGCAAAAACTACTGAATGGATTTTGATGAAACTTCACCACAATAATAAAGCTTACACACCAGAATAACACATAGGCTATAAATTTTAAAACTATAATGTTCCATTCCGAATAGCAAAATAATTAAAAAAACATTGAAATGTTGATGAATACATAAAATACTTTCTCTCTTTTTAATCTCTGGATCTACTAAAACGATTTTAAAATTTTTCTTACACAGAGTTCCACATTTTTTGTGAATGTCTTATGCTATATTATACTAACCCGAAAAATTAAAAGACTTTTTCGTGGTTGTGGTTGTCGGCTTTAAGTAAGTAAGTCTGAGAAAAAACGGTCAAACACTAAAAATAATTTATATGGCAAAACAATGTTTACCGGGTCAGCTAGTATAATAATAAAAATTAAAATTAAAACAATATTGATTAAAATGTGATAGAAAAAGTCGACAACCCTGTCTCAGTCTATCGGATTACAAATCTCAGTGAAGTGCGGAACCCGGCTTCTTGATAGCTGCCGTGACGTCACGAGGCTCATTAAAAATATATTAGCCATCGCTTAATTGTTAATGAAATAAGATTGATTTAGTTGTTAGGTTTACAGTACACACCAATTGATTCATTGTGTGTCTTCTACCGCATTTATTACAGGGACTGTTCCAAAGAGCTGTTTCACCTGATTCCTACCGCCGAATAACGCACGACAAGCCACAAATCAGGATATGATCCCCACCATCTGGATGTGTGGCGGTGTCCTCCACAGTGCGGTTTTCAAAGAACTTTCTTCCACGTACACCAAAGCTGTGGAATGAGCTTCCTTGTGCGGTGTTTCCGAGACGATACGACATGTGTACCTTCAAAAAAAGCGAACTTTAAAGGCCGTCAACACTCGTGATTCCTTTGGCGTTGCAATAGAACATGGGTGGTGGTGATCACTTAACACCAGGTGACCCATATGCTCCTTTTTCCATAATAATTACCTATATGATACCTTCAGGTACATTTTATTAATAGTCTTTTTCTGCCTCTTTTTATGAAAGAGCTTGACAGACGAGCGTTATGGGTCTCCTGTTGTTCACCACGGATCTCTCTTGTAGGTAACACCAGAGGGTTTACAATAGCGTTGCCAATCTTTTCAAGCGTCTAATAAACCTACATAATTGTGATTTCTCTAATGCCTCGAACAGCCACTTGGAATCAGTTTTGAGGGCCGATGACTTAGGGACCTTCCAGACAAGAGTATAACTCAACTTTAAGGCTGACAACGCATCCCTGGTGTTTCGGGTGTCTACAGACAGTTGCCTCATAAATTCCTATCACTTGAGCCTCTCGCAAGGAAGGACGATGGAAACCTTGAGAGGCTCATTGTGGTCGGCAAAATAGATGGGAAGAGGCCTCGTGGACGCAGTCCAACACGATGGTCCGACCAGATCCGTTCCGCCCTCGACTCTACGGTTCACAATGCCTTTCACACCACCAGAGACAGGAATAGATGTAGAGCAATAATACGTGAGAACGTGATACAGAGGTGTGGTCACGACCCTCAGTACTGAGGATTACGACGCAGAGAGGAGGAGGAGCCTTCTGCCCGTTTGCCCCCTCTTACATAAAAAAAATTGTGCGTGTCAACTTCGACGCGTGACTGAATTGAATCGTTTTTTATATAGGTAGAGCACGGTATGAAATCAGATGGGTAGTAAAATTAAAGGAAATGTAACCCACATTTTTTCCTACCTTTGTTTTTCCTACCTTTACCTCAAATTTTCACCCGTCTACGATGAACACCTATTTTTGTCGATACAAAAAAATCGCGATCGATTTTTATATTATTCTGTTCCATTCACAGATCCGCAATAGAGTTGCAAGATGGCAATCAAATATAATAATAATTGTAGTACGATAAATTTTATATACGATAGGTACGATAGGTACGATAGGTCTGAGAATCGGTCATCACCTATTTTTTATACCCCAAAAATTTTAATTATTGAATTTTAAAACTTTATATGGCAATACAACGTTTGCCGGGTCTATAATATATCTAATATATAAAATTCTCATGTCGCGGTGTTTGTAGTTAAACTCCTTCGAAACGGCTTGATAGATTCTCATGAAATTTTGAGTGCATATTGGGTAGGTCTGAGAATCGGACAACATCTATTTTTCATGGTGGTCCACGCCAATTTTATTTTTTTGACATTTTTTTAAAAATTTGTTTGATTATGAGTCAGCATTAAAAAATACTTCAAATTTTCACCCATCTACGATCAACAGTTACTTTTGTATCGCGATTTTAATATCGGCAATACAACGTTTGCTGGGTCAGCTAGTAAATAAATATATTTCTACTAGATCCCCGCTCACCTTCTTATACGTGAAGTACTTACTTTAACATAGCTATTTGGATTTAATAATAATATATTTGGAGCTGAAGTTGCGCAGCAAACAGGACGAATAGGTTTACTTCGTCTTTCCGCAACTTTACTCCTTCTGCTGTTTTCAATCTAGGTCCTAAATAATCAATAAGATAAAAATTTAAATAAATAAACATTTTGACTGTTGTATCTCAATATTATAACTCTCGATAATGTTCTATATGTTTATTAGCACATTAAGGAATTTGCGAATTGAAACTGCGACAATCATGTTACTACGAGGAACAAACATAAACTTGTTATGCCTACTACTCGGTCCTACGGTACGCAAAAATAGATGTTGTCCGATTCTCAGACCTACCCAATACGCACTCAAAATTTCATGAGAATCGGTCAAGCCGTTTCGGAGGAGTTCAATGTTTAACACCATGACACGAGAATTTTATATATTATATTAAAGGGAGTAACAATAACATAACATATTGCTACAAAACTTGGTAAACGTTATGAAGCGACATCAGTTCGTAAACGGGCTTTGACATGGAAAGAAGATCTGATAAGAAAGCCCATCTTTTAAATCATATGACTATATACCCTATTTAATGTACATGTCTGCGCAGAACCATACAAGAAATAAAGAGGCTCCTTTGCATAGGATGCCGGCTTGATTATGGGTAGCACAACGGCGCCTATTTCTGCCATGAAGCAGGAATGTGTAAGCATTACTGTGTTTCAGTCTGAAAGGCGCCGTAGCTAGTGAAATTACTGGACAAATGAGACTTGACATCTTATGTCTCAAGATGACGAGCTAAGCTGTAGGGCCGCTCAGAATTTTTGGGATTTTCAAGAATCATGAGCGGGCAACATTGTAATGGGCAGGGCGTAAGAATAAACATCAGCAGAACGTCCTGCTCGTCTCGTCCCTTATTGTCATAAAAATAAACTATGCATCATCAAGAGGTCCCGGTTTCGAATCCCGGTAGGTGCAAGCATTTATATGATGAATATGGATGTTTGTTTCCGAGTCATGGATGTTTAAATGTATTTATGTTTGTTTAAGTAAGTATATTGTATTCAATATATCATTGTCTTGTAACCCATAACACTGGCTATATATGCTTAACTTGGGGCAAGATAACTTTTGTAAAAAGTGTGTTAATATTATTATTATATCATTATCCTCTATATATGTTCTTATACTATAGTAAGCCTTCTTTGTCAAAGAAGCTTTAATATATTTCTTGAATTAGTGCTCAGTGAGTCCCAGTAGTGTCTGGTATTACTGACCAGCATCACACTCGCTGGCAACACCAAAGGATTCAAAGCACAGTTGCCAACATTTAATCTCCCACACACTTTTGTTAATGTTTCAATATTTAAAACAATATAAATAGTACTAATCGTAGATAATTTACTATATATTTATCTAGACGTAAAATTTATTTGAAGTCCATTTGTTCCTTCATCATCAATGAGTTACTGCTCCAACTTTGTGAGCCCTCGCATAATAGTTTCTAGCGATAGCAATGTACTTGATTATGTTTTAATCAAAATAAATAAATAAAATAAAATAATAACTAAAACAACATACATTTAGGGAGAAGAACATCTAACGGAGATAATTCTTCTTCATCGTCCCCTCACTGCTGAGGACCGTAACTTCATAGACTGTTTACAGCACGCCTCCATCGGTTACGGTTGGTGACCTAGTGCAGTGCTACGTTGAAAGGGATATCCAGATGCTTGGATCCATGTATTCGTACTTGGGCCTCTCGGTCTTTTTCCCTCTAAATTCCCCGTCATCATAAGTCACTCATCGGATCATTTATATGTCTATGTGTGAAAGCATCGAAAAAAATTGTGTTTAGAACTAACCTCTACTTAGAGCATAACACGCTCACAAACGCAAAGTGACATACAAATCGCGAGTGTAAGCCGTAGCTTGTCACGCACACTATACTAATAAGCCTGGCTTGTTTTTATCGGTTGTCTAAGCAAGAGACTCTATCTAGACTTATTAATTATTTAAGATTTCTTCTTTTATCGTGCGTCACTACGTGTGTACAAAAACTAAACAAGAAATTAGTGATTTCTTAGAAGCTATTTAATATGTACATATCTTATCTTATATCTTTAAACGAGCAATTCTTGTATATATATATATATATATATATATATATAATCTGAATCTCGGAAACGGCTCCAACGATTATCATAAAATTAAGTATGCAGGGGATTTCGGGGGTGATAAATCGATCTAGCTAGGTTTCAATTTAAAAAAAATGGTTTTATCCATGTTTGAATGAGAAACAGCTACAATAATATAAGAATACAAAGGTAAATTTCGCCACTATATACAAGACTATTATAGCTCAGATGGGACATTGGGTGATCCGGAAAGCAGAAGACCCCGGTTCGAATCCAGATGTCCTATTAGTTTTTTTTTTGTTCAAGTTTTGTACATTCTTAAAAATCCGAGCAAGGCTCGGTCGTCCGGATATTTATATTTATGCGTCCATGAGTCTGCCAAAGATTTGATATTTTCTCAACTCTTTAACTCCGACTTGACTGACTAAAATCAATTTAAGCCTCTACAGATTATTTCGTAACCAGCCCTTTACTAAAGTTATCTATAATCTATATTAGAGCCATTACCCGTTTGTCCAAATGTCAACTCCCAAAGCACAGCTTAACCTTTCTGTTTACAAAATGACATAATTACAATGTCGATTATTGTAAAGTTCAGCTGTTTTAACGTGATAAGCAATAGAAAAACAATGTTTCTATATAAAACTAGGGAAATAAAGATAAATAGTTTAAAATAAAAGTAAAAAATAATTTTCAATCAGTTTGAATTAGTAAATGTATTTTCTTATAAAAAGGTGTCAGTAATTTTATATATGAAAATAAGGGACGAGGTGAGCAGGACGTTCAGCAAATGGTAATTGATACGCCCTGCACATTACAATTGCAACTGAAAAACCCAAAAATTCTGAGCGGCACTACAACTGCACTCGTCACCTTGAGACATAAGATGTCAAGTCTCATTTTCCCAGTAATTTCACTCGTTACGGCACCCTTCAGACTGAAACACAGTAATGCTTGCACATAACTGCTTCACAGCAGAAATAGGCGCCGTTGTGGTATCCTTAATCTAGCCAGCATCCGGTGCAAAGGAGCCTCCAACATGTAAAGTCAGTTATACAACTGTGATAATTTCGTATTAGAGCAATGAATAAACGCGCCTTGGACTTTGGCGGAAAGACACTACCGGGTGTTGGATATAAAAAGTCGCTAATCCTAATGGTCTTGGTAAGAAAAACGAGACAGATAATGCAATTTATTGAATAATTGCCATCGATAGTTGATAAGTGTACAAAGGTTCAATCAAATCACTTTCAAAGATTCCATTACATACAAGCAAACATACAATCCAATATAGTAAAAGTAAGACTCACAATTTAAATGATTGCATTCCCATCGATCCTTCATAAGTGTGCGAAAATTCAATTCAATCTGACGTGGAAATCACGTTCAAAGAAGCTAATAAAATTGTGTTAAAAACATAGATCCCGTAAATCTATTTTTAGGTCACCCACCTAAAACCAACCCCTGATAAATCTGACCTAAAAATGTTTTTAGTAATTGCATATGACTAAATCATATAATCTGTTATTTAGTGGCAAGGAGGACAAACGAACGGTGATCAGGTCGGGTCACCTGGTGTTAAGTGATCACCGCCGCCCACATTCTCTTGCAACACCAGAGGAATCCAGAAGCGTTACCCGGCCTTTTTTTGAAGGTACCAATGTCGTATCGTCCCGGAAACACCGCACAAGGAAGTTTATTCCACAGCTTTGTAGTCGGTACGTGAAAGAAATCTCCTTGAAAACCGTACTGTTGAGGTTCCCTGGTAATTCTGTTATATTTCCTGGTAATTCAGTCCAAAGGAGTGCAATGACTTAAAGTAGATCGTGCACATTTACAATGAAAAGGAATAAACATTAGCTAAGAAACTTCTCGTTCACATTAGAACATCAAAATCCAGACGGACACTCAGATACGCCCTTTTGAGTCGAGAGTAAAGAAGTCAAATCATTTTGATCTAAACAAAAAGGTACATTCAATAAAAAAATTATCAATATCTGTGCAGCATTTACTAGGTAAGTTGTAGACAATCGCTCGCTGTATTAAACAGTACATTGTGATTACAAATTAAATTACATCTGATCCTATTATCCCTTATAACCACCCTTTAATCAAACCTGCGCTAAGTAATATCAAAGCAATGAAATTCCTTGCAATAACACCAAATTATGCAACTACAAACATAAAATATAACTAGCAATAATATTACAACTCTTACTGCCTTTACATAAAGTACAAAATAGCTTAGTAAATGTTTCTGTGAACGTTTTTGTATAATGTTTTTTGTAGTTTGTTACAACTTGAAAATATGTGACTTATTGCACTGTGTTAAGGATTAAATTCGAGTGTATCTTCTCAAGGGGTTGAAAATTTTTGGCACTTAGCAACAATAAGTCGCCATATTGGTTTGAAGAGGGGCCCTCTGTCGGACAATCTTTTTGATTTTGCGAATAGAAGCGTGACTCTATTACGTTACGGATTGATTTATGCAAGGAATAAAATAATTTTTTGTTAAATAAATAAATTATTTATTAATTTATTTACACATTTTTAAGCCATTGCATAGCTTCTATCGCGGGCCTTGAGCGTGGAGACCGAATCCAGAAATTCCGTAACGAAAATAACCTAACACTTACTTACTAGATTTATATAGATATTTCGCCACTGTCATTTCAGTTGCCGTGGAACAGCGGTTATCACGTATGCTTTTTGTGCAGAAGGTCCCAGGTTCAGGCTCGAGGTACGTCTTGATTTTTATTTAATTTCTTTATTTTTTATCACGTTTTTTTATTTTTATTATTATGACAAGCATTTATTATTTTTATTTAGTTTCACCTGTCCCGTTGTCTGTCTGTAATCAAATCTTGCAAGTTAAATTTTGCTCACTTACTGTTTGCTTTTTTTTTTTAATAAATTTTATTAAAAAAAAATACTGCATAAATAAAATAAATAAATAATTGCATAAGTTGATAAAAAATGCTATGCAATAGCTTTACCGCGGCAGTCCCCGAGTGCCACATTTCTTTTTTTATTTATATATAAACACAAACTCAGCCTTGAAGGTACAGTGATTTTGCAATTAATTACTCAGTGTCATGGTGAGCTCTGCCAAGATATAGTCGCTAAGTGCTAATAGTAATTTTTGTCAACTTTGTGAACAAGTCCAAGGTAAATAAAGCTTGGTTTTATACTTACAATATGAAATCAAACTGAATGAAAATGTTTCGTGTTGTTATTTACATAAAGATAAAATATTATGTAAAGGTGACAGGAAATGACATTTTCATTTCTCATACTCGGAAAGTAATATTGTTTTGATCTGATTATTGGGTGGAAAATGCTGCTTCCCTCTGTAGAGAGAGAAAAACTCATACAAATTACTTCCCACCCAAGGGCAGGAATGAACTTTAAAAATAGAACTGATGTCAGCTGTGAAGAGTTTTATGTAAAGAAAACTGGAGGCTGGAAATCCAGCACAGTCACCGAAGGCTACATTGAGGATTCAGTCCAAAATAAAACTAAAATTTCAACCAAATTAACTGAAACTATAAAAATACGCCCCAATTCGCCTCAGCCGACAACTTCCAGGGAGTATCCGCCATGGAATCCATCGTCTGATGAAATAGCAGTCTCCTACTTTGACAGATATCCAGAACAGCCAAATTTGTTATAATATATCAAACAGCATAAACATTCCAAACAAAAATGTAACTTTTAATTTCACAAATTGTACTTTTGACAATTAATTTTAAATAGGTACTACTAATATTATTATATATTATCAATAAATAGTTTAGATAAACAACTACTTTTATTTTCCTCATATTCGAAATGAAAAGTAGCGTGTTTAACACGGGTCGAAAGAATCAATTCCTACTCGGACTATAGCCGCCTGAGCACGGCGAGGGCGTCTAAATACCTCGGGAATTGATTCTTTCAACCCTTGGTTAACAATCTACTATTTTTGAATGACCCTTTTTTTCTGCCTGCCTACTTACCATAAGTATTTATGTATCTTACTTGTATGAAGAAACATGTGTATTGCACACCATCGAGATCTTTTTGATGAAGTAAATGATGCGGATGAGCACGACACGACACGTAGATCGTAACTGCCGTATCGCAAAACTAAAAAAAAATGTAAACTGGATATGTCAATGGATGACATATTCGAATTTATGGGATATTAAAAAATATGACTAAAATTTATGGAGATAATGCATCCAATGGTGTTACTAGCGAATGTAAGCGCAATACAAACGATATCTTGATATATAATATATTGGTCAACTCTCTAGTTGCGGCTTTAGGGGACTTACTCAAAAATTATGAAGAAGTTATGAACAATAACTAAAAGAGTGATTAATTGTTTATTTAAAATAATTGGGGTGGTTTGTTTATGTAAAGTACATATAATTAAAGAATAATATCGAACGAAGTGTTGGGTAAAGTTGACAGTCTAGACGAGTACTAGAAAGTACACCAAGGTAAAAATACCAAGAATAAGATTAATTGTATGAAAGAGTTGATTTTACTGGGAGAAAACTGGGAAGAGGTTTGTAATCACTGCCTCCACAATACGTTATACTTTCAATTAGTAGAAACTTTAAAAGACCCTAGAAGGCCACGCTTATTTAAGGATCTCTGTTACTATTTCTCTATCGTTTGTCCGTTCTTACGTCTCTGTGTGTAGCAGTGGGCTGAAATTTCTATCCCACGATAGTTGAACTGTTAACAGCCTCTATAACAACAAGTTTTAAAAAATTGGAATATATTACAAATAAATTAAATTTAGTTAAGCAAAGAAAGTGCCACACAAGGCGGCTCTTCAACTTATAACATATAGCTATATTGATTCCAATGGTAATCTTTGTAGATTTCCATGTGTAAATGCTGACTTCTCCGTAAAAATGTCACCACTCAAGAATCAAAGAAATTATTAATAAAAATAATAATATATTAATACTTTTTTTCGTGTAATATTTGAATCTGAAATATTTTTCCGTACCTGCAGCTAAATAACTTCTCGCATAACACCATCCCATACAAAAGCTCTTTGACCTTTGTTTTTCGGCAGGTGCCAGATAATCGGGTTCGCTCGGGTCACTATTACACCTTCTGCTTGCGCCTACTTCGTAACATATAGTTTGTTAGACTGGGGTATTTTAATAGTACTGACACTTTTAACAATTTGTATTTTTGCTAGGAATTCTTCTTCTGCATCAAGATTCCGGCTTTAACTGTCAAAATCAATCCAAATTCAAAGATTTAAAAGCATGGTTCATTGAGGCATCATTTTGGCAAATGTAATAAGTATTTCAAATGCATGTGATATACTAATATTTTATTATTTATCTGGGCGTAATATTAATTAATTAAAAGCACTAATTCAAACCTATGTGGTTTTAGATGCTTATAGGACAACCTTTTAAAAAAAATTATATGACATCCTCCTTAAAACCAGTGGACACCTAATAAAGGGCAAAATGCTTCTTATATAAGTCCACAATAACCTTTAGTCAATCGCGTTTGTTTCCGTATGTTGTGATCGCTACCCCACCACTTACGAATTAATTTAAATTTGAGTGATTTCCCTAACGTATTATGCAAAAATATCCAAATGACGCATAAACCATAAATGTTTTCGTATGTTTTTTCAACTCTCCTAATTATAATCAGGTTTAAACAAGTAACTTGTAATTTAGTCATAAAAATCATTTATTTTCTCAAAATTGATTCCTTTAGAAGTATTTCTGATGTCATATCTAATATACTAGATACTATTACCGCTTCGCAAACAAATGGCTCTCTGAAAGAGAAGAAGCGGCGCCAAAAGCTCTCCCAGCATTCTTTTTTCCCTTTCCCTTTTTCATTATGATTATTTTTTATCAATAACAATGACAGTACAATATTGTATATTTTATAAAAAAGAGCGCAAATAAGAATACTTTGAGATTTTCTTGCACCGCTTCTTTTCTCTCAGAGCGCCATTTGTTTATGAAGCGCTAGTAATTCTAAAGGAATCAATTTTGAGAAAATAAATGCCTTTTTATGCCTTTTTACCCCCCATAAAGAATGAGGCACTGTTGACCGAGTCGTGAACACACCTGATCTGGCGAGTGAAAAAAAGAGACTTGAGTGTATGAAATCAATGTGCAAGAAGATATATTTCTTTGACGTTACAAAACAAAAATACATACAAAAAATTATTCCTTGTGCTATTTTACTTTAGTGGAAAGAACAATATATAAATAAAGAAGGTATGAAATACAACCAATTAAAATATTATACAGCATAATTTAGTTATTTTCGTCTCAACTTGCCCAATTTATTTTTTATTAAGTTTTTATTAAGGAGTTTTATTTTTTAGTAAGGAGGTTAATGAATAATGCATTGTCCTCGAAAAATAAATGAGTACATATTATAAAACAAAGTCCTCCCCGCGTCTATCTGTCTGTCTGTTTTCGATAAACTCAAAAACTTCTGCACGGATTTTCATTATGTTTTCACCGATGGATAGTGTGGTTCTCGAGGTGGGTCTTAGTATATAGTTTGTTAAGTTTTTGGTTACTCATTTGTACACACCTTAACAATAATTGTTGGAGGTGTCGGAAAAAATTCATCATCTGGTAGCTTTCAACGAAAACGTTGTCTAAGCCCTTTCAGATATAAGATATATGAATGGTGGAATTGTATACAGAAAAGTCCCCGATGGCATATGTCTATCGCATACTATATCCATTTTGTAATGTTAAAGCTGTTTCCACAAATACGATATCAATACTTATCAATTTATTACTTACATTATATTATAAAATCATTCAGTTTTTGTTTTATTTTTAACTCATTAACTTTGATTACACATTTTTGATGGCTTTAGACTACATTATTCCAACAGAACAGCGTGGGACAGCTAGTGTCCAATAAATTTAAATTGACTCAACAACAACAAATAACTTATGAGATGTTAGGTTCTCTGAGCAGACACGTGAACAATGTATCTCAATTTGTGAATAAGAAAATAGAAGTTTATTTTGTTATGATTGAAATGAATGGTGAAATCAAAGTACATGGGATTATCAATCCCCTATTACACCGTGGAAGCAAGGGGTGAGCTTAAACGATTTTATTGGATTTAGTAATTTCATAAGCGCACAAAGAAAGGTCTCGTTGTCATATCAAATATTTTTTTTTAATATATAGGTGATCAGAAGCAATTCTTGTATAAAATTAATTCTCTTCAAAAAAAAAATTGTGTTTTTGGTTACGGTTTTGGCTAATTTATCTATAAGGGTAACTCAACAAAGTCGAATGGAAATAAACTTTATTCAAATAGGCTTAAACTAAGCGCATGTAAATCGTCATCCATATATATAAAAATGAATTGCTGTTCGTTAGTCTCGCTAAAACTCGAGAATTGCTGAACCGATTTGGCAAATGTAGGTCTTGAATTATTTGTGGAAGTCCAGAGAAGGTTTAAAAGGTGAAGAAATAGGAAAATGCTGCTAAATTAAATAAAAACAACAAATTTGTTTTTCCTTTGATGTGTCCATACATAATTTCTATGAGAGAATGTATTGACGCACGGTTTGACAGTTCTGCTGTGAAACAATTTTATTACGACAGCAGGGTGCATATTTTACGAAGTAATTTTTGATGTTATGATATATTATTAACAAATTCGTATAAAAACATTATTTTATTTATTATATTCAGAACAACGTCTGTCGGGTCAGCTAGTTATAAATATATATTTCATTTAAATTACTGAATCTACCAATCTCACAGCCTGCCTAAGCCTAGTCCCAGATTGTCCGGTCACTTACATATTCAGCTGTAGAGTAGTAGGATTTACGACAGATCCATTTCTTATATAAAACATTTTAATTTATTTATAGATAATGCTTGAAAAGTGGATTGGACTTTTTTATTAAAGTGTATACATTTACCCTTAAAGCTTTAATGCATCTTATGAAGCCTACTAGAATTAGTTACAAGCAATCCCTTATTTCTGGTATACCGAATACATGAATTTTAGCCGCTATCTATCGCATTGCTTGTAAAAGTCGAATCGCCACCAGATTGTTGTTGAGCGGTTTTGTACACCCCAAGTTTGTTGAAGTAGATATTAAAGAAATAACTTTATATTAAATAGTTATTGTAACTGTGATGTTAGTGTGTGTGAAACAAGTTCATGTGTGTAGTGCCGTACACTATTTTCATGTATAAATAGGAGGAAATAAGAATGAGGTGCTTAAATAACCCAATCACCTATTTTTTATCTTTCTTTTGAACGTCCAAGGCTGTTATACATGTAGCATTAATACATTCACTTAAATTAACATCTTATTTCGTGGCAGTAACGTTCAAAGTCATTAACTTTATTGCTATGCTTATTAAAAATTCAAATGTAATTATTTATCAAAATGATTATAAGCGTCAGGTTAGTAATACTTACCTGAAATACGACACTCCATCCTTAGGTTTGGATATGATTTTATTTAGACACTTTTTCACTTAACCCTGACATTGCGTGGCGCTGTATTCAAAGCGCGGTCGAAACACAAATGATAAATCTATCTAATAGATTAGTAGGCAGAGCTTCATGCAATTATTGAGCGTGATTGTGAGTCTAGTTGTTTATTGTGCGTCTATGCGGAATAACCACTAATAACTCTGTATTTTAATATTGGTTCGCTTGTGCGCGTACCATCTTTTACTAGCCGCGGTCGCATGATAAGTTCCTCCCCCTACCTACGCTAGCCACGGCTATGACACTCAAAGGAATTTTCATTAAACGAGTTATCTGGGTTCATGTTTTTTTTTAAATCACTGTGATATCATTATTTATAAAATAAAAAATACAAATTTTAAATAACATTTATTGAGCACTGGTTCTACAATATTTACAATTTAACAAAAACTTATTCTAGATACCTATATTAATACGTTAGCGTAGAGCAAGGTAAATGTAAAAAGCAAAATAATATAAAAAGGAATGTAACATAAAAAAACTAAAAACAAAATATTCATTTCGAGCTTAAGAAAACTTCGTGACAAACTCGGTCAGGTTTCAAAAAGCAATAGAGATGTCTCCAAATAGTTAAGCCAAATTCTCGTATTGAATCTTGATTGATATAATACGTCATAGTAGTTGATTATTTATATGAAAATTGTAATAAAACCAGTATTTGTGTTGTATTCATAATAATTAATATCAAAAGACAAAACAAATGAGAACACGTAGAAAAGGATATTCACACTACTTTGGCTTAAGTTCATCATTGATGGATTTCATATATTTACGCATAGTATAGTAAGAAACACGTTTCGTTGGACAATTACTTCGTAAAATCAATGATATATTATAAAAGTAGTTTTAGCATTACATTCGTATAGAACCAGTGAAAGTCTAAATATACTTGGGAGGTTTATATACAAGATATGAAGGTTATATTGCAACAAGATTGAAAGCGCAATTAGAATGTCCTCAATCCTCATCAAGTCCTCATATATTTGGCTGTTCATAGAGTCAGTTTGGTTCCTCCGCCTCAGTATGAATACGAGTATTATAAGTATAATTTAAGCGAATTCTATGTGTGTAAAGAAGTAGAATGAATGCAGAATAAATGCAGTAGAAGTAAAACCTTTGCGAAGAATTCATAGCAACACTTGCTGGTCTTATAAATAAAGAAATCATGAAGTTTTAAATTTACATGAATATTTATTTATAATATTCATCAAAATGATAAAAATAATTTAATTTCTTTTTTACTGCTCAACTTAAGTCAAACTATAAGCCTTTCAAAGAAATTATAAATAAATTCCACAAAAACAATATAGATGTTTCCTTAAATGAATATTTAAACACCTGTTTGCATTTAAAAATTTATCTTGGACAGAAAGCAGTGGACTTTCATCATCAAAGCCAAATTTTTTTTCATATATGAAAATACCCCTTTACAAAAGTACAGAAGTATGTTTTTATATATTTTGTATACTATTATATCCGTTTAATCTGTGAGTTTTAAGACCATTTATAATCGGGACCAAGAATTCTTACAACACTTGCGTTTTTTTTTTATTTTTTTAAAAACTAACTCTAATTTTTCACTTACATTCTTAATATTATTGAAGGAATTGTGGGCTGGCAATCGCTTTTAGTAATATTAACTAAAAAACTTAAGTTTTAGTTGTGGAATGTTACATAGAAGTATTCATAAAAATATTGAAAAAGCTGTCCCATTTTAACTATCCTGGGGTGAATGACCTTTTTCATCGCTTCTCAGCGGCGAATCATTAAAATTAAATGCTCAAACTAATATAAATATATTAAAATTCTCATTATAGTACTAAGTCTAATAATTTACAATACACTACGGTTATAGTATCAATGTATTTCTTATAACTCAATATTATTGCACAAAAACATCAACAAATGTGATATTAAATCAGTTTTTGGTATATTATCATTACAATAATTGTTATGACTAATTTCTACTTTAAACTGAATTTTTTCTGTTAACAGGACAAAAAATGAATGGAGTTGCTATCACACTTTTGTGCTCCATTTGAGAACGAAACATGAGTGGGCAACTCTAGGGTCTTCGCGCTATTTGCAATGTAAGTACAGCAGTGCAGTAAGCAAAAAATACTACCTTTCTTTACAATTTCGTTTTTCGATTGAACATAAAATTTTGTGTAATTAACTAGGTACGTAAATACAACTTTTTTGTGCCCGCCGTACTGCCACGTGTGACTGGTATACATATGGTAACTGGGTGCGAGTGATAAAGATATTTTAGATTATTTAATAAAATGTATATTGATACAATGAAGTTCTCCATTGGCCACATTTGAAATATATTTTACTAAACTATGACTAGATTTTCTTATCATGTGTTGACTAGACTTGTTGGTATAGTGATGAAGTGACAACTTTTTTAACAGCAATCCAAGTAGGGTATTTTTTAGTTAAAATAATTTAAACTAGTTGATGTAGTGACGTTGACTGTTATTTTTAATTACTTATACCAAGTGATTAAGTGACGTTGTTATTATTTCTCAAAAAAAACGATAACGTGTTAAGCTTATAGATATTTAAACTAAGTATAATATAATGTACGTGGTATAGTGGTAAATATTGTTACGTCGCATACATAGTCCATAGTATAAATAATATAATGTAGTTTGAACGATATAGGCTACGTTGCCAGCGTAGTCCACAGTATAAACAACAATTTAATTTTCGTAGCATATTAGTTCAGAGTTTGAACGATATAGGTGTAGCCTATATCGTTGCCAGCGTAGTCCATAATATAAACATTAAACAATATAATTTTCGTAGCATAATAGCCCAGAGTTTGAACGATATAGGCTACATTGCCAGCGTAGTCCGTAGTATAAATAATATAGAGTACGTAGCATAAAAGTCCAAAGTTTTAATGATAATATAGTCTACGTTGCAAACATGGTCCATAAACAAAATAGAGAGTGCGCAGCATAATTAATTATCCATAGTTTAAACGTTAACTTTGCAAACATAGTCTGTAGTTTATACTATATGGACTACGTACCGTAGTTGTCCATAGTTTGAAGAGTATAACGCTCCATAGAATAAATGATATATTACGTTACGTAAACAAAATCGATAGATATTACGTTATCGACTACGTCGCGTAGTGATGTGCATAGCTAGATTCGCCAACTATATCGATGTCGCTGTCGCTATGATCGGTCTCAGAGTCCGACGTGTGAGTTGTCGATAATCTCGAATCATCCTGCAAGAATATAAAATATCAGAGATCGTTTCCAATGTGTGAACTACAGAGATGACAAATAAAGAAATCATTATGAGATCATTTACCAGTGGAAGGCTACTCTGCCACAGGATGCCGGCTAGATTATGGGTACCACAACAGCGCCTATTTCTGCCGTTAAGCAGTAATGTGTAAGCATTACTGTGTTTTAGTCTGAAGGGCACCGTAGCTAGTGAAATTACTGGGCAAATGAGAGTTAATATTATGTCTAAAGGTGACGAGGGCTGTTGTAGCGCCGCTCAGTATTTTTAGATTTTTCAAGAATCCTGAGCGGCACTGCATTGTAATGGGCCGGGGTATCAATTACCATCTCGGTCCTGTCCGTCTCATCCCTTATTGTCATAAAAATAAAAAGTAAAAATTTAAACAATATTTAGGATCACTAATATTAAAATATTAAGAGGGTCAGGCATCAACATACCTAGTAAACATCTATTAATGCAAATTGTACCTTAAGGTATTGTACCTTATAATTAAGATAAGGCGTTAACGCTTATCTTATTAAGGTTCAATTTACAAAGTTACACTTAACAATAAAAATTTTTGTTGTAGGCATATTTTTTTCTTTTAAAAACATATTTTTTCTTGAAAATAAGGGACGAGACGAGCAGGACGTTCAGCTGATGGTAATTGATACGCCCTGCCCATTTCAATGCAGTGTCGCTCAGGATTGTTCCTAATAGTTCTGAGCGGCACTACAATTGCGCTCGTCACCTTGAGACATAAGATATGAAGTCTCATTTGCCCAGTTATTTCACTAGCTACAGCGCCCTTCAGAGCGGGACACAATAATGTTTACACATAACTGCTTCACGGCAGAAATAGGCGCCAGTGTGGTACCCATAATCTAACCAGCATCCTGTGCAAAGGAGCCTCCCATTGGTGAATATTTTTTGGTGGCCATATTTTGAGTTTTAGGCCTTTGTCCAGCAGTGAACATCTTCCGAACATCGGCCGAAATAATGATGACTTTAAGTTTGTTTCTGATATAAATAACACCATAATAGTTAATTAAAACCAATGTTCCGAGTTCGAAACAAATGATACACTTGTCCCGAGTTTTTTTTAGCGATACGGGAACTATTATAAATTAATAATAATAATATTGACACACTTTTACGAGAATCGGATCCAGCATCTTTTATATATTTTAGTTACAAATTTATTTTGTATTATATATTAAAATATTTCAAATCTTGTGGCAATAATATTATCTAATACATTGTTATAATAGTGGTATTATAACAATGTATTGTTATAATAATGGTATTATAACAATGTATTGGATAATTCTTCTATGACGACCCCTATAGTCCAGTTAGTGATCCTGTCTACTGAGCCAGAGGTCCCGGGTTCGAATTCCGGTACGTGCAAACATTTATATGATGAATATGAATGTTTGTTTCCGAGTCATGGATGTTTATATGTATTTAAGTATGTATATTGTATTAAATATATCGTTGTCTTGCACCTAATAATAGTACAGGCTGTGCCTAGTTCGGGGTAAGATAATTTGTGTAAAATGTGCATCAATAATTATTTTCATGTATTCCGTCTTACCTTATTACATTTCAACGGGTGCTTGGTGAAATCCACAGCAACAGCTCCTACAAATAAATGAATTCAATTATTTATAACATCTATCGCGTCCACTTTCAGCATAATAAAAAAAAATTGTGTGCAATTCCAATTCACACGTGGGAGAAGTGAAACCTCCAAAAATATTGGCTCCAAGTGAGATGAATGTAAAATTTCGGGAATTCGACCTTCGCACGACACGCCACAAGTTAGGATATCATCCCCACCAAATGGATGTGTGGCGGTCCTCCACAGTGCGGTTTTCAATGAGCTTTCTTCCACGTACTACAAAGCTGTGGAATGAGCTTCCTTATTCGGTGTTTCCGCGACGTTACGACATGGGTACCTTCAAAAAAAGCGCATACTCCTTCCTTAAAGGCCGGGAACGCTCCTGTGATTCCTATGGTGTTGCAAGAGATTGTGGGCGGCAGTGATCACTTAACACCAGCTGACCCGTACGCTCGTTTGTCCTCCTATTCCATAAAAAAAAAGTCGGGAAGAAGATAATTGTAGGTTTTAGTAATGATCATAGTGATCAAAAAAATAATTTTACATTTTATTCGGATATATTACATAGATTTATTCAGACTCAGAGCTTACATTTTCTATAAATGATACAAGAGGCTTATGGTAACTAAAGTATGAAGTAAATACTTTGGTCTTAATATGCTCAATATGTCTTTGGAATACTGCGTCAATTACTGTTTTTGACCTTGTTGTTGATACAGCGTGACTGCTGCACATGACTGCAAACTCAATCAACGGAATTGCTTTATCCTATTTATTTTTAAGCTATTGCATAGCTTCTATCGCGGGCCTTGAGCGTGGAGACCGAATCCAGAAATTCCGTAATGAAAATAACCTAACACTTACTTACTAGATCTATATAGATATTTCGCCACAGTCATTACAATTGCCGTGGAACAGCGGTTATACGTATGCTTTTTGTGCAGAAGGTCCCAGATTCGACTAGATTTTTTTTAATTTCTTTATTTTTTTTTATCACTTTTTTTTAATTTTTATTATTATGACATGCATTTTTATTTAGTTTCACATGTCCCGTTGTCTGTCTGTAATCAAATCTTGCAAGTAAAATTTTACTCACTTCCCGTTTGCTTTTTTTTAAATTAAATTTACCAAAAAACATACTGCATAAATAAAATAAATAAATAATTATAATTGCATAAGTTGATAAAAAATGCTATGCAATAGCTTTACCGGCAGTCCCCGAGTGCCACACGTCTTTTTTTATTTAAAAAAATTTACATTAAACCTCTAACTGCATATGAGGCCCTGGTACATATTGCTAGGATGACACATGATTACAACCGCTATGAAACACATTATTATCACCGCTACCATATTTATGTTCTCCTGGTGTCTATAATAATAATAATATAAAGCCTTCTTGGTTGTCATGTTCGGAGTAATACATCGTTCTATTTTTTAATTTTACGACAGATGTGAGTTTACTATGTAATTCTTTTGCTAAACCACCATTAATATGTATCTTAGAAATTTTGCCAGCCGCTGCTCGCATGTATGTGAACATTACAGCTATTTCAGTTTATCTTGAAGAAGGTTGTTGAAATGATGCACAAATTTCCTAGCATTACTATTTGCATTTATAGATTAACAGATGACGATCTAGTAAAAAATGGAGATAGCCGAAATCCACTACGTTTTCAGCAACTGTTCGCTTTCAAACTTAGCCAGATTATACTTCGTCGTCAATCGCCATAGTGTAATAACTACTCACTGCACGTTTTATACTAAACTAAATTTCAATTTTTACATAGGCAGTCCCGCATCTACCAGTGGGAGGCTCCTTTGCACAGGATGCCGGCTAGATTATGGGTACCACTACGGCGCCTATTTCTGCTGTGAAGCAGTAATATGTTAGCATTACTGTGTTTCGGTCTGAAGGGCGCCGTAGCTAGTTAAATTACTGGACAAATGAGACCTAACATCTTATGTCTCAAGGTGACCAGCGCAGTTGTAGTGCCACTCAGAATTTTTGGGGTTTTTCAAGAATCCTGAGCGGCACTGCATTGTAATGAGCAGGGCGTATCCATTACCATCAGCTGTACGTCCTTTCTCTCTGGTCCCTTATTTTCATAAAAAAAATCTTATTACGTAGTATTTACATCCTCTTTTAACCTAATGATGAAATTAGATTCATTTTACAATTTTATTACTAGAAAGGATATAATGTGTAGTAGCCCGCGTATAACACTCATAGATATTTAATGTATTCTATATAAATGCAGTGTCAGAAAGTATCTAGTATCTATCCTTAGTTTAACTTACTAGACGTAGACAAATCTATCCTGTTACGCTTACTTACATTTCAATAACCTATTGACAGATAGCATTGGACTACCGGCCGTTTTCAATAACCTATCTATGCTCAGTATTGGACATAACTATGGATAGATAAGATCTTGTCATTAAACGGTGACAGCAATGTATCCATAAGTTAAACTATGGGTGAATAGGTTATTGAAAACGGCCGTTAAGCGTTTTCAATCCGGGAATTATGATGTCAAAAGTGGACCTCGCACTAAAAAACATCATGGGGGTGACGTCAATCTAGCAACGGGTTACTTATTTTTATGTGATCACTGCAGCCCAAACTCTCATGGAACACCAGTGGAATGACAAAGCTTGTCTCTTGCCAGCCTTTGAGAGTATGTGAGCGCTTTTGTGTGTCGATGTGGTAACGACCTGTAAACACCGCACAAGGAAGTCGATTCAACAGTTGGTTGTACGTGACAGAACAATCTGTTCCTCCACCAGTGGGCGTAGCGTGCCTGGGCGGGGCCTCGTATGAAAATATGCTAAATTTTTGCGTAAAATTAAAAGAAATATTTATTCATCATGATAATAATTTATCTGTCACTTTTTCCAGAATGTTTACAAG
This sequence comes from Leptidea sinapis, assembly GCF_905404315.1. NCBI lineage: Eukaryota > Metazoa > Arthropoda > Insecta > Lepidoptera > Pieridae > Leptidea > Leptidea sinapis. The sequence continues at coordinate 4,783,845 of NC_066297.1, forward strand.
CAATTTAAATTAAATATACAGTCCCACGGACTAGTAGAAAAATAAGGACTACGTGTCACCTTACATAACAGTGTAGCACCAAAACAAGCCGATTAACATGTAAATACGTAGCCCCATGCACACACTTACACTACTACAGGCCGACAGGCAGCCATTATAAGAATCGTCAATCATCGTCTGTGACAGATCAGTTTACGTCTCAATAAAATATTTTAAATATGCCGTCGTGCGTTTTGAAAACTTGTAAAAACAATACAACGGAACATAAAAAGTGTCAAGGAATACCTTTCACAGGTAAGCCAGTAGTTATAACTTTATTTTCTTTTCTTTTCATAATACTGTTCGCGATGAACAAAAGAAATATTGATATCTTCTAAAAGATTTATATTTCGTTTGTCTTAACAGGATTAGATAAAATAGTTCTTGTGTAGTTGAGGTGTCGTGTGCAAGTAGCTGAAGTAGTCTTCTACTTCAGCTACTCTTGCGAATGAATGAGTTATATTTGACAGATAGATGAAGGATGAAGTATGATTGACAGAGTAGGTAAATGGAGTAATATTAGAGTAATTGTTTGATAGGTTTAGGTGTATGACTCGATATAATAATAAGATTAAATTTAATCCAGTCGACGAAAGGAAATCTGGCGCCGACAAATACGAACTAATTCGACAACTGGAACTCAAAATTCGCGCTACGCATGATAATGACGGCCGGTAAATAAATAGGGACTTTACCCGAAAAAGTGGGTAACCCATTTAATGATGTTCTAATTAGATAAATCATTATCTGTTTCAAGATGTAGAGATTTCTTTATTATTTTAGGTTTCCTACAGGTAATGAGCCATGGAAAAATTATTGGGTTCAAATTATAAGGGACTGTAGAGATGAAAATAATTGGATCCGATCCAAAACTAGTGTGGTAAGCATATTTATTGGGAGTTATAAAAAACTACTTGCATATTTGAAATTAAAATGCTTAAGTAGCGGTAATTGTGTACCTTTAGAACAAGTGTCGATATTAATTTGCAGTTCTGCATCTCAAATTATTATTAATACAACTACTCCATCCTATCGCCACAATGGGAATGACGACTCCGTTTCATCTTTGATGTTTCTTCAGGAAATGCAAGAATGTGATGCTGAGCTCATAAAACGGCTAGATATAGAAGTATTGATTTGAATGATGATGATTTTAGAAATGATTTTAGAAAATTAATAGTTGGATATGTTAGTGTTGTACATTTTATTAATAGGAGCATAAAGTTTCACATGTCTTTAGCGCGTTTAACAACATCTCAAAGACTTTATTTCCACAAATTAACGACTTTCAACAATAAGGGTGGGTTGAATTATCCCTCTGAAGATTTATTCCAAATATGTTATATTTCTGAAATGGTGGTTCGAAAGCTTATTAAATGAAATATAACCATATATATTGAAAATCAGCATAAATTTATTTTAAGAAAAATATTGGAAAAGCTTACTACTAAGAACAAAATTTTTGTAAATTTAAAAGATCAACATGAATTTGCAGGATTATATCATAAAATTAGCCTAATCAGATGTGTTGCTGAAAAATTTTTAAGTGTCAGATTTCACCACATTTCCAAAATAGAAGGAATCGTAAGATCTACAGATAGTAAGAGGTAGGTATATAAAAAATTGACTTAAAATAAAGGGTTTTAGGATATTTTAATGTGGTAATAAATATTTGAAGTGAAACTTTTTTAGAATTATTTAAAAAGCAAGACGATAGAGGCGATTATATATATAATCTTAGATTTTTGGGGCTATAAATTTGCGTGGTGGTTTAAATGATAACCCTAATGCCAAAATACTAAAAGGCATCATTCGGTTCAATTGTTGTGCCAATTGGAACTAAAAACGTTGAAATCAGGAAACTGTATGCTAACGAATACGAACACGAAACACTACAAAACGTCGGTATTTTGATGTGTTATTTTATAATAATATAACTGCTACATCTTCACGGACTGATGATGCAAATAAGAATAAAAGTGACGGTTATATTAAAGATATCTTAGAAGAACTGGAGGCATAATGTCTCGTTTACTAATCACCAAGGTTGTCTAGCAAATAGTTGAATATATAGCTGGTTTTGTGGTGAGACCTCTATCTCACCATATAAAATGCTGAATGATTGAAAATGATTTATTTTTTCAATACTTTTCAATCAGTATTTTAAATCAGTAACACACATATTTTTATTATTTTGTTGATATTTAGTCCTACATGATAAAGATCAATTATAAATAGCAGAAACGAAAATATAAAGAAACTAAAAAGTTTGAAATTAAATTTTGTCTTTCCTAAATGACGCTGTACCAAGAACAGAATATAAGACCCTAAGATTATATGTGTACTCTGTAAATAAATAACTATAACGCACATACATAGTTGTTTTTTCTAAAAATCTACTTGTTTTATACCGTCGGTGGCAAACAAACGAACTACAGTTCCTGGATTATTTTTTTTAGGTACTAACTTTTCTTATTTTTTAAAATTATAAAAGTTAGTACATACATTAGTACATTTTTATTATGTAATTTATCTATTTACTCATATACGCCTCCGAGATATTTATTTTTATTTTAGGAAACAATCTATCAGAGCTTAAACAATCGGAGTTAAAAGTAATTGTGGCCATATATGACTAATTAAGGGAGAAAAAATTGTGATACTGGTATCCCTCGTAAGCACACACACACTGGCTTAAAGGTGCCTCACTTGCTAATATCACGGCGCGGAGTCCTTCTTTTTTACTAGTCCGTGATGCACTCCTTGCTTTTTTTCTTTTATTAAGTAATTAAATAGAAGTACTCATGGAAATCCACAACACATTTGTAGTAAAGCTTAACTGATTGCTGAAATAAAGTTTTAGAAAATAGTAAACGAGTACCGACATTATAGAAGAGAAATCTAAAATCTCTCATCAGGTCTACTCATAAGTTAATCACAGGTAGAATGAAAATATTAGACCTTTAAACATAACGTAAGAGGAATTATATAGGAGGTTCTTAAGATATTCTCAGTTTTTCTCGTAGGTAATTTGTTAAAATTAAAGACAAATTATAAATAAAACAGCCGTTATGGAAACTAATCACTAAAATAACTCCGAAGAGCGACGAATCTCCCACCCTCTAACACCTCATTTCATTTAATTATAAACTTTATCCTCAAAAGCCAGAGTTGAATCTTGCACATCGTGAATTCCAAGACACCGGTTGCCATAGCAACGAAGACGGCAGCCATCTTGTCTTCGTAATTGAGTTATGGAACGTCTTGAGTTGTGGCGCGAAAGCAGCGATTCCAAATTCAATTTGCCCGCCTTTGAGGTTGGCTTCTCCCAATTATGTGTTTTCTTTCGCATGGCAACTTTGTATTGGGAAAAGTTCAACTTAACTTCAAGCACTTTAAGCATCACTCACGTACCTTACCTCAACGTACTTTAACATATACAAAAAAAATAGAGTCTAAATTTGACCCATCAAGATTGCTTTTTGCCCATAAACCTAACGGGGGTATATTGCAATCGAGTATATTAAAAATGATTTAAATATTTCTCTTTTAAACACATAAAAAAAACATATTTTTCTTAATTAATTATTTATTTATTTACACAATTTTAAGCGTTACTATTTACACAATTAAATCTATGAAATTTTGAGTATAAGTTTAAGTATAAACAGATTACGTTATACTCCCGCGCGTTGTAACAGGGATTTAATCTAGTCATGTGAATGTCTGCGTAATTTTTAAGTTGCAAAAAGTAAGAAAAGTGTAAATGCTGCACGTGACGTCACTACGATGGCGCCTTGACCACATCTCTTCGCGAAGGGGTTACAGAGATAAAAGAGCTTTGTGTAATACATGTGTAGTTGGAAAGACAGATAGAGTCGAGTAAAATAAGCGAGCGGCATTACAGTAGTAATAGTTATTGAGAATGATATATTGAAATTGTTTAATCACGTAGAGAAGATGGATGAAACTACGTTAACTGAAAATATTGATAAAGCAAATGTTGATGGAAAAATGTTGGGAAAAATGAAAGTTTGCAAAAGAGTTGATGCACGCAGAAGATGGGGAGGACAACAATAAATGTTTGTTCTCAATATGTGCCTACTAACTTGACACAAATTTATTTAAGGTGCATTGGGGCAATTACGAAAATGGGTATATTCCAATTTTTATTAATTTCTACCAAACGCAGCGACATTTCTTTACTGGCAATATATGATTAGACGCCATGTTAATCACCCGCCGAGGCTTCAGTTTACGTCAGTCGCTTACTTACATTAGCCGGCCGTGAAACGTGTCAAGTTTTCTGAGACGAGTGTTTTTTCGCGCCATTTTTGTCTTTCGGATTAACCCCAACCACGATTTCTCAGCTACATGGTAAGTTAAACGAAAAATAATATGTTTCTATCATAGGTTATCGTTTTTATATAAGTGTCATGCTGCACAATAGGTCCTAAGTTCGTTTTAATTATTTAATCGGTATTCCCCCGTCGGGGTGATTCCAATAGGAGTCACATTTTTTTAGAAAAAGCCATTGCATCTCAATCTATGATAAAAAATATATTTTTTTAACACGAAAGTAAATACACTGTGGTACCAATCATTAACATTTATTCAGAGTTATATAAACTTGTACATAACAATGAAATATTGAATTAACTCAAAATAATCTAGTCCATTTTAAATAAATGTATTTATTTAACTTCGTATACGTTATTTTGAGAATATTTATAATGTATTCTGATTATAACTTTCTAGCGGGGTTAGGGTCTAGTCTAGGTTTATAAGCTTCAGTAATTCAGGAATCCACTTACATGTTCATTTTTTTTTCAGTTTCATCATGCCTCGTACTTTTATACGAAAAAAAATTAAATCATACACGTCAGATGATCTGCCCCATGCCGTCTATGAAGTGAAAAATGGGGAACTCACAATATATAGTGCAGCGCAAAAACACGGTATTCAAATTCAAATTCAAATATTTTTATTCAAAATAGGATTTATAATCACTTATTGAACGTCAAAATCTACCACCCATTCAAAAGAGACTGCCTCAGACCTGAGAAAATGGGCGCAAGAAACTCAGCGTAGACCACCAGCTATACCCTGGAAGGAAGAGAAACGATTGGCAGATGCTGTTAAAATCTTGGAAAAATGTGGGTTTGGACTATCGATACATGAAATATTAGATCTCGTTGGGGAATATGTTAAGCTTAATAATATTCAGACACCGTTTAGGAACAACATTCCAGGGCCCGACTGGTTTATAAATTTTCGGCGACGTCACCGACTTTTTATAAAAAAAGCACAACCAGTTGATAACGTGCGAACAAAATTACCGATCCATTTGTCATTTCTGAGTACTTTCAGTTATTAGAACAAACATTGAGAAAGTTGAATCTTTTTAAATGTCCCCACTTAATTTGGAATCATGGTGAAACATCCATGTGTCTTGATCCACCTAAAACCAAAGTGGTGGGAGAAATTAATAAGCTGTGCTCAAGAACAACACATGGAACCGGAAAAGAAAACATTACAGTTTTGACAAGTGTAAGTGCCTGTGGCAACAAGTTACCACCTCTGATAATTTACAAAGGCAAGTATGTGTGGGATCAGTGGATGGCTGAAAAACAAGACTATGGTTTCGAAATATCTTATGCGGCAAGTGCCAAAGGCTTGGCAGACGCTGTTAAAATCTTGGAAAAATGGGGGTTTGGACTATCGAGACATGAAATATTAGATCTCGTTGGGGAATATGTTAAGCTTAATAATATTCAGACACCGTTTAGGAACAACATTCCAGGGCCCGACTGGTTTATAAATTTTCGGCGACGTCACCGACTTTTTATAAAAAAAAGTACAACCAGTTGATAACGTGCGAACAACGTTGATCAACGACCGACAGTACGGCTTTCGCCATGGACGCTCGGCAGGTGATCTTCTGGTATACCTAACACATAGATGGGCGGCGGCTATTGAAAGCAAGGGGGAAGGTCTGGCAGTTAGCCTGGATATAGCGAAGGCCTTTGATCGTGTATGGCACAAGGCGCTTCTCTCAAAACTTCCATCATTTGGGCTTCCCGAGAGCAAGTGTGATGTGATAGTGTGATAGATGTGCAAGTGGACCTCCAGCTTCCTCACTGGGCGTAGCATACAGGTCGTTGTCGACGGATATTGCTCGATCCCGAAGCCCGTGAATGCTGGAGTGCCCCAAGGCTGTGTGCTATCTCCTACGCTGTTTCTTCTGCATATCAATGATATGTTGGACACCTCCAACATACATTGCTATGCGGACGACAGCACTGGTAATGCCGTATACACGGACATGCCGGTCTCTCTCGGGAAATCGTCGACCAGTGCCGGGAGAAACTTGTGTCTTCTATCGAGTCCTCTCTCGAGAAGGTCGCAGAATGGGGTAAATTGAACCTAGTCCAATTTTACCCCCAGAAGACTCAAGTTTGCGTGTTTACCACTTAAAAAACCCCATTTGTCGTATCACCGCTCTTCGAGAACACTTCTCTTATATCCGCGCCTAGTATCGGAATACTGGGTCTCGAAATCTCGAGCGATTGCCAATTCCGTGGCGATCTGGAGGGAAAAGCCAAATTGGCTTCGAAGAAGCTGGGCGTCATCAATAGAGCACGGCAATACTTCAAGCCGGCCCACATTCTAGCGCTCTACAAAGCGCAGGTCCGGCCACACATGGAGTATTGCTGTCATCTCTGGTCTGGCGCACCCCAGTATCTGCTCGATCCATTTGACCGCGTGCAACGTAGAGCAGCTCGAATTGTCGGGGACTCAGTGCTCTGTGAACGGCTGGATCTCTTGGCGTTGCGTAGGGACGTCGCATCATTGTGTGTCTTCTACCGCATTTATGTTCCGTATCCGTGTTCCGAAGAGCTTTTTAACCTGATTCCTGCCGCCGAATTCCACCTTCGCACGACACGCCACAAGTTAGGATTTTATCCCCACCATCTGGATGTGTGGCGGTCCTCCACAGTGCGGTTTTCAAGGAGCTTTCTCCCTCATACTACAAAGCTATGGAATGAGCTTCCTTGTGCGGTGTTTCCGGGACAATACGACATGGGTACCTTCAAAAAAAGCGCGTACACCTTCCTTAAAGGCCGGTAACGCTCTTGTGATTCCTCTGGTGTTGCAAGAGAATGTAGGCGGCGGTAATCACTTAACACCAGGTGACCCGTACGCTCGTTTGTCCTCCTATTCCATAAAAAAAAAAAAAGAACGAAATTACCGACCCGACCCATTTGTCATTTCTGAGTACTTTCAGTTATTAGAACAAACATTGAGAAAGTTGAATCTTTTTAAATGTCCCCACTTAATTTGGAATCATGGTGAAACATCCATGTGTCTTGATCCAACTAAAACCAAAGTGGTGGTAGAAATTAATAAGCTGTGCTCAAGAACGTCACATGGAACCGGAAAAGAAAACATTACAGTTTTGACAGGTGTAAGTGCCTGTAGCAACAAGTTACCACCTCTGATAATTTACAAAGGCAAGTATGTGTGGGATCAGTGGATGGCCGAAAAACAAGACTATGGTTTCGAAATATCTTATACGGCAAGTGCCAAAGGCTGGATGGAGGCAGACATATTCCTCAATTATATGGAGAAAATATTGATACCAAGTCTAGGCTAAAATTGATCTCCTTAAAAGTAAATAATGTGATAAATAATAAACAATACTAAAAGTTAGTTTTTTTATTTCTACTTTATATTATAAGTATGACAAAAAATATGTATTTAATGTTTGATAGCAAAGATTGAGAACCACATCTTCTTTGTGGGGCTATTCCGAAGCCAATATATCACCATAATGTGATGATCTATGTTCTAGCCAATATTTTAAAAGTAGTTTTAGAGAGGGATAAGTCCGAACCAAAATTGAATACAGGCTATAAACGTGATCGTAATAAAACGCATTTTTGAATGCATTCGTAATTACCCCAGGGTATTTCGTTACCTGTTTAAGAAAAAAATGAGTCAAGTTTTATAACCCATACTTTAGAAAAACTAAGCATGTTATCCGGGACTACTTTACATAAATAACTATGCCATTTACTCGAATAAACAAAAGTAAAATAATATGATTGCTAATTAAAAAAAAAAAATATTTATTAAAACGTACAAGTTCCGTCATGTCTTCGAAATTTTTGTCGGTATTCCCCCAACGCACCTTATATTCTTTTCAGAAATTGTGATAATCATAATATTACTAACAGAAACAAATATGAAATTATTATGCCTACTAGTCCGCTAAGTCAAGTTAGAACCCTCCTTGAGCTGTGTATATTCTACTACCGAAATCCAGAAGACATATCAATGATGAAGTGTATTGTATTACTCCTAAATTAGTAAATACCTAGGAGAACAATGCTATGATAATATTGAAAATATTTAGATTCCTCGTAAGTATATAATTTTGTCCCACCACATTCCAAACACACACATTTTTACACATTTTAGCATCTTCAAAATTTGGCAAAGCAATGCAAAATGACGACTGCCAAGTTAAACAGTTTATTGGTATATTAATCATTTGGAAATAAAATACAATTGCGATGCATTAATCTGGGAGAAAAATGTGTTACTATAACTTAACGACGACACGATTTGCTACATATACTTGCCAGAGATGAGGTAATGAATGGATCCACGATACGGCGATTGTGAAATCCGAAAAAGCATAGTTAATAGGAAAACGTTCCTTAAAAATGTCATAGACGTAGAGAAGGACTTTAGCGAGCAACAGTGCTGCACAAAGTTCCAAACGCGCGAGCGAAGCGAATTTAGGTGATGCTACCTTTGACTTGGAGCAAGCCAGAGTTAATGAGACATCTCCAGTAGGGCAAGTCACGTACACACCCATATGCCTATATATGCAACACCCATATGCCTTTATACTTCCATCACCGCATCCGACAATATGCACTTTGCAACCTGCAGCTATACCTAAGTGGCGAAGAATTTGTAAATGTGATAACAGCGGTAGCATGTTTGAACTAGTTATAATGAATTGCTATGTCCTCAGGAACATCTTCATCCTAACTTATTTGCGCTAGCCACAACTCCTGAATAATTAATTGAGCAAATTAATATTACCGGAGCGACTAAGCCAAGAATGTCGAATAAGTTGGCAATAACTGACAATATAATGCGTTTAGTACAACTGTGATCTGCGACGTCAATTGTAAAGGTAAAACTTTAATTTGATATTTAAATAAAAGATTTAATTCTAGATTCGAATAAGGTCACTTCAAAGTATTATTTCTTACCTTTCTGCTGCATCTTCCTCATCTGTTTCTTGTGCTTCATCCGCCTGTTCTGGAACCAGGTCTTCACTTGCGTCTCGGAAAGGTTGAGGGCTCCAGCTAACTCCACGCGCTCTGGTGTTGACAGGTAGCGTTGTGACTCAAACCGCTTCTCAAGACCTGCTCAACAGCAAAGTATTTTAATTGTTTTATGTTTGTTTTTTATGACAATAAGGGATGATACGAGCAGGACGTTCAGCTGATAATAATTCATACGCCCTGCCCATTAGAATGTAGTACCTCGTGATTCTTGGAAAACCAAAAATTCTGAGCGGTACTACAATTATTGCGGTCGCCACCTTGAGACATAAGATGTAAAGTCTCATTTTCGCAGTAATTTCACTAGCTACGACACCCTATACTGCTTCACGGCAGAAAAGGCGCCGTTAGGTACCACACCCATAATCTATGCGTGCAAAAGAGCCTCCCATAGGTAAACGCCCTTAAGTTGCCTCTTATGACACCCTTGGGCCTGGGAGTTTCCTATTAAAATTCAAATATTTTTATCCAAAATAGGATGTGACAATACTTATTAAAAGTCTTAAAAAACTACCACCCATTCCAAATTGAATGCCTCAGACATAAAAAAAAATTGTTAACAAAGTAAAATTGGACAATTATTAAACTTATTATTTAATAGGCTGAGGGAGGTCGCTCCATTCCCATTCTGTGGTATCATAAAGAATGTCATTTATGTTATAGAAACCTTTACCACACCAACGTTTTTTAACAATTCTTGTGAATAGCGTAATACTTTTGTTTTGAACATTTTCTTGGATCTTGTTGTAAAAGCATATACATGGCCCAAAAGACACAAAAGACTTACTAACTCGACTTAGCCGAGTAGTAGGCATTATAAGATTATGTCTGTTCCTGGTGTTAGCATTATGGTTATTACATTTTCTAGCATATTCACAGAAGTGCCTATGAACATACATTATCAAGAATATATTGAGAAGCAACAGTCAAGGTGTTAATTACTTAGAATTTTGCTCTCAATGATGCTTTAGGACCTAGGTTATGAATAGCGCGAATAGCCCTCTTCTCCAGCACAAATATTGTATTAATATCGGCAGCGTTGCCCGATAGCAATATACCATAGGACATAATACTATGTAAATAACTTAAGTATACTAGTCGCGCCGTATTCGCGTGTGTGGCAGTTAATTGTCTAATCTTTTTAACCGCGTATGCTGCAGAACTAAGGCTGTTCGCCAATTCTTCAATGTGAGGGCTCCATTGTAATTTGGAATCCAGAGTAATGCCAAGAAATATAGCAGATTCCACAGGTTTTATCCCATCTCCGTTTAACAAAACACTTGCATCACCATTTTTGACATTTGGTACGGTAAATTTAATATATTTCGTTTTCTTGCTATTGCAATTGTTTGATAGCGGTAAACCAGTACACGATGTCAGTTAGAATATCGTTCACTTCGTCATACAGACCTTGGTTTCTTTTCACTTTGAAAATCAGTGAAGCGTCGTCCGCAAACAATACTACCCTATGTTTTTTCTGTATTCTTATACAGAAAGATGATAAAGATTTGCATTAAAGGTGTTATAAATTAAATCTTTATTAACTTATTTTATACTTTTTAATTTTCGAAGTCGGTTTTTTTAAACGTCGTTTTTTAATTCCTTACATTTTAGTGTCATTAATCAGATAAACTTTAAGATTTCGTTCCTTTTTATTGTCATATCTTAAAATGAATCCTGATAAAACCAAGGTAATGACAAAACCAAAAATAATAAAATCAGTTTGTTCGGAAAATCTTTGGAATACGTAAATTCTACTACATCTGAAAGAAATTTTTAAAGGGTCATTCTCTCTGCATTTCAAATAGTTTGTTATGGACACCTGCATTCTGCAATCTCTCACATAAGGCTGTCAAACGTGCACATAAAATACAAAAATAAAAACAAAACTAGCGATCTGCCAGAAAGCGTTGGAAAGGAGTATGTTGAAAATCAGAGAAATTCAAAAGATTAGAAGTGATAGCATTAGGAAAAGGCCAATACTGATAGATGCTCTTGAGTACGATGTAACACAAAAGTGGCGCTGGGCAGGTCATGTGGCGAGATTCATAGACAACAGATGGACAGTAGAAACGACAATTTGGGAAGGAACATCTGGCAAAAGAAAAAGAGGCCGCCCAAGAAACAGATGGGTATATAATAAGAATGGCAGGAAAAGAATAGAGAGGAAAAGCACAAAAGAGGTATACATGGAGTAAGCTGGAGGAGGCCTTTACCCAGAGTGAGGTTCCAATAACATAACTTTTATATCATACATGTAGTCGTAAGATAATATTTTGTATTCAAAGATTGTTGGAATCAATAAAAGGCTTATTATTATTATTATATTAAAAAGTAATATTTTTAAGTTGTTATGTGTAAGCCCACGAATGCTTCTGCGTGCCTTAAACAATATAGATCCCCTATTTCATGTTCTTGTGAGACACTGAAATATCGTGAAGAACGTTTGTTAGCTTGACTTGTTATGAATGACAGGTAGCGTAAGAGCCAGTTATCGACAAACGGGTTAGTAATTATAATATGAGTATATATAATCAATCTAAATGAAAACTCCGAAAAAAGCCGTCCACAAACTATTATAACATCATCCAAGTAAATATTCATATTCATATAATGAAACCTACTGTGCCAAACTATGTCAATTTTTTATGGGACCAAGTGGCAAACATTTCGCATCAAACTAAAGAAGAATCACGGAAATCGGATCATAAATCTCAGCGAAATCGGTGTACATAGTAATAATAACAAAAAATACTAAACGAATTGAGAACCTCCTCCTTTTCGAAATCGGTAAAAAAAGATTCAAAACAGTAAGAAATTTCTTAAAATAGGCTTTTCTTTACTCCTGAAGTTCTGGGACCAATATTTATAATTTCCCAGAGGGAAGAAAATACGGCTGAAAACAGGTAGGTACTCTCGGTTGCGCATGCCACGCATACTTCAGGCATTTTGAATATAAATTCATTGTTAAATATATTAAATATGGTATAAGAAATGAAAAAAGCACTTGTTGAATAGACTAGTAATTGTTAATAATTTACCTGTCAACTGAGGGTCTGAGAAGACTGTCCTGGCCTTCCGTCGGCGACAGTGCTTCAGAGCTGATAGGGAGAGTTCCGTTGGCGTGAATAGTGCGTGGTATGGCACTCCTACAAACACAATTCAAAGTCAAATATTTTTATTAGAAATGGGATATAATATTGAAAGACAAAAGCTTCCACCCATTCGAAAAAGTATGCCTCAGACCTGAGAAGAACGGGCGCAACAAACTCAGCCGGCTTCTTCTTTTTGTTAAAAAAAAATGCTTACAATGTAATATCGTACAATAAAACTTATTATTTAATAGCCTGAGCTGTCGCTCCATTCCCAATCAGTGGTATCATTAAGAAAGTAATTTATGTAATAGAACCTTTACCACAGAAACTTTTTTTAACAATTCTTTTGAATTTCGATTACGACATTGTATTAATCATGTGAACATTTTCTGGAATCTTGTAGTAAAAGAATATATACAACGCCCCACAAAATACTAATTACTCGGCCTAGCGAAGTAGTAGGCATTGTAAGTTTATATTCGTTCCAGATGTTAATTTTATGGTTATCAAAGTGTCTAGCAAATTCACTTATGTGCCTATGTACATGCATAACATTATCAAGAATATATTGAGAGGCAGCAGTGGCAATGATTTTAATTAAGGTGGAGGTTTAATGATTAGGTGGAGAAAATCAATTCCAGGCAGCTTTATCATTTAAATAATCTTGGATATTGTAATAGCTTTTGCTGCTTAGTTTACTGTTTGTGAAGGCTTCCATTTTATTTATAGACATATTTGCTATCTGCTCGGAGAGTTTATTATAGAAACGAATACGTTGTCATTTAAAAGAAAGAAAGAAAAATATACAGAAATAAACAAAAATATACAGTTACGCGCGTTCTAATCCTTTAAAAAGCTTTTATTGTTTATTCGCTATATTTATAATATGTGCTTATTTAATTTTCATTTTATGCTCAGGTAAGAACTAGGTATGTATCACTCGGGAGGAGTAAGTTCACTACTCTACTACACACTACGGTCGACTACGCGCTACGACTAACGGCCGTTCCCAATATAATATCTACAGATAGAGATAAATTACTACCCTCTACTGTCAGTAATTAGCTGTCAATAATCTGAAGCTCTCCCAATATACCTGTTGAGTCATTCTTATCGCCTTATATTGGGACGCATGAATTGCAATTTCCATACAAACTTCTATCGCTGGTAAGCTATACGTCGTCCCATTGACAGACATTAGTTACGATTTTTATCTCAAGTAAGTGATATTGGGAACGGCCTATACTTTAACTGCGTAGCAAATTCAACATTGAATCTTATTTCGTTCGTATGTCATGGATTTTAACATGGAACCCAAATGTAATTTCTAGTATATTAATATTATAAGTGATAAAGTCAAAGTCATATTAATTGCTTGCGTCGGCGTCGTGTGTCGGGTCATCTCTTCCCCTCAAATATATACGAAGCGAACGATGGCTGGTGCATACGTCAACTCATAAACGAGTGCTGCTTGTGGTGCCAGGTTGACCTATTAACTAGCTGATCCGACAGACGTTGTTCTGTGCATAATAGAAAAAAACTCTTGCGGGTGGAGTTCCGAAAAATCCGTTCTTGGCTATTTATAATTAGTTACAAATTATATATAAATAATTTTTATAATTTTTTTATGGAAGAGGACGAGGGTACGAATCATCTGCTGTAAAGTGATCACCGCCGATGTTTTTCCTATTGTAGTTAAGTTATCCCGACGTCACCGAATTGCCTAACGACACGACGCTGGTTTTAAAACCGGATAAGATAGACAAACTCAAAACTCATTCATTCGTTTACCATGGAACGCCACATCCATTGAGTACAGCATTAATAAGTTACTACTGATTAAAAAGAGGCAAGAAACTAATTTTCAGCTTCATCTATACATATATATAAATAAAATTGGAGTGTCTGTTTGTAATATTGAAATAACCGTTTTTTACTACATGTATAAGAATAAATATACGGTACATACACCAAAATAACATTTTTTTAAACTGTCTGTTTGTTCCGACTAATCTCTGAAATGGCTGGACCGATTTTGACGGGACTTTTATTGGCAGGTAGCTGATGTAATAAGTAGTAACTAAGGCTACGTTTATTTTAGAAAAAATCATTTATTTTAGAAACGATCTAACTCTTAAAATCATTTATATGGCAAAACAACGTTTGCCGGGTCAGGTAGTCTAAATAAATTGAGTTGGGATCGCTATTATACTTTTGTACAACCAATTTTTCTTCTATTTATTACTGTTAAAACATAATTTATTAATTAAGTAGTGTTTCTGATATTTTTACCTACGTTAAATCATTTGTCTATATGATTTTTTTAGATAATTTATTCGCCTAGACAGCTTTGAACACGTGAAAATATATAGCGGCGAACTGTTAGCCTCAATTTTCAGCTACACACGCACACTTAAACAAAGCGACTGCGAACACACTAAAGTAATAAACCTGGCCTGTTGTCATACATTAACAGCAAGTGGCTCTTTCTAGACGTATAAATTATCTAAGGTTTTTTATGTAACATAATCCCATTTTAATCAGCCCTTTCAAACTTTGCCGACACACCCTGAGAACAAAGTTCAAAAATAAGGTTACCAAATTCAAATTCAAATTTTTTTTTTCAAAATAGGATTTAAAATCACTTATTGAACGTCAAAATCTACCACCGATTCAAAAGATACTGCCTCAGACCTGAGAAGAATGGGCGCAAGAAACTCAGCGGGCTTTTTTTTTAATATAAAATATTGATTACAATGTAATATCGTACAATAAACATTTATAATTAAAGAGCCTGAGGGTGTTCGCTTTATCCCCAGTCCGTGGTGTCATTAAGAAAATCGTTAATGCTATAATAACCTTTCCCACACAAATGTTTTTTAACAATTCTTTTAAATTTCGTAACACATTTGTTTTGTACATTTTCTGGGATCATATTGTAGAAGCATATACATCGCCCAACAAAAGACTTACTAACTCGACCCAACAGAGTAGTAGGCATAACAAGTTTATGTTTGTTCCTCGTGTTAACATTATGAATGTCACAGTTTCTAGAAAATTCCTCAATGTGCGAATAGCCCTCTTCTGCAGCACAAAGATAGTATTAATATCGGCCGCACTGCCCCATAAAAATATACCATAGGACATAATACTATGAAAATAACTAAAGTATACTAATCTCGCCGTATCTATGTCAGTTAACCGTCTAATTTTCTTAACCGCATATGCTGCAGAACTAAGCCTATTCGCCAATCCTTCAATATGGGGGCCCCACTGCAATTTGGAATCAAGAGTAATGCCAAGAAATATAGCAGATTCCACTGGTTTTACCACCTCTCCATTTAATAAAATATTCGCATCTACATTTATGACATTTGGCGCGGTGAATTTAATATATTTGGTTTTATGATTATTTAACAATAAGTTATTGGCGCTAAACCAGTACACGATGTCAGATAGAGCATTGTTTACTTCGTCATACAAAACTTGGCTTCATTTCACTTTGAATAGAAGTGAAGTGTCATCCGCAAACAATACCACCTTGTGTTTTTTTTCTACAAGGTTAGGTAGATCATTTATATAAATTAGGAAGAGGAGGGGTCCAAGAATAGACCCTTGTGGTACCCCCATACCGAGAGGAGTCCCAGGAGATCT